>NW_025814856.1:65854285-67122500 GCF_022079265.1 Lynx rufus | reverse complement strand
TTTTTGGATAGTTCATTCCTAGTGCATAGAAATGCAACTGCGTTGCATTTTTCGTCCTGAAATTTTGATAAATTCATTCATTAGTTCTCATAGTTCTGTGTGGGTATGTGTGTAATCTTTAGTTTCTTTGCCTACATATAAGGTTATGTCATCTGTGAACAGAGATAATGTTGCCTCTTCCTTTCCAATTCAGATGTGTTTTATTTCTTTTTCTTGCCTAATTGCTCTGCTAGGATTGCAGCACTAGAGAGAATAGAGGTGCAGAGTGGGCCTCCTTCTGTGTTCTTCATCTTGAAGGAAAGCTTTCGCTTTGTCACTGTTGACTATGACATTTGCTAGTAGCCTTCTGATAGTCAGCCCTTTATTATGTTCAGATACTTTCTTTTTATTACCAGTTTGTTAAGTGTGTTTATCAGAAAGGATGTTGAATTTTGTCAAATGTTTTCCTGCAGCAATTGAGATGATCATGTCTGTATTTTTTGTTTTTAATCTTTCATCCTGTTAATGCTGGGTATTACATCAAGTTATTTTAACGTATTGAAGCATTCTTGTATTGCAAGAAAAAATCCTATTTGGTCATGGTATGTTAGCCTTTTGATTTGTTGTTGAATTCTGCTTACTGGCATTTTGTTGTAGATTTTTGCATCAATATTTATCAATTGTAGTCTTTTGTTTTTGTTTTGTTTTGTTTTGTTTTGTTTTGTTTTGTTTTGTTTTGTTTTGCTTTGCTTTTTTGACATGGGGCCATTGTCTGGTTTTGGTATTTGAGTAATCCTGGACTCATATGTTGAGTTTGGGTGCATTCCCCCCACTTCAATTTTTTGGGAAGAGTTTAAGTAAGAATGATGTTAATTCTTCCTAAATGTTTGATAGAATTCTCCAGTGAAAACATCTGATCCAAGTCCTGCCCTCTGTTAGGAATTTTTAGTACTGGTTAATGGCCTTACTAATTATAAATCTATTCATATTTTCTATATTCTTCATGATTTGATATTGGTAGGTGGTGAGTTTCTGGAGTGTATTCCTTTCTTCTTGGTTATCCAGGAGTATTTCTTCCATATAAGTATTCTAATCTTTCATAATCTTTTGTATTTTTGCAACACGGGTAGTAATGTCCTCTCTTTCATTTCTAAGTTCCAGTTATGTGAGTTTTATGTCTTTTTTCCTCAGCTAATATACTTACACTCTTGTCAATTTTGTTCATTTTTTTCAGAAAACCCACTCTTACTTTCACTGATATTTTTCTATTTTTTTTTCTCTATTTCATTTATCTCTACTATCACCTTTCCCCCCTGCCCCACATTGATTCCAGTAGCTCTGGGTTTCATGTTTTCCTTTCTCCTCATTTCTTGAGATATAAAATTCGAGTTTGACTTAATTTCAAGTTTTTAGTTAAATTCGAGTTATTTAACATAGAGTATAATATTAGTTTCAGGAGTACAATTCAATGATTTATCACATACATACAACACCCCGTGCTCATCCCAACTCTTGTTGGCCTCCTCAATGCCATTCACCCATTTCAGTCCCTTCCCCTGCAACAACCCTCAGTTCATTCTCTATAGTTGAGTCTGTTTTATGGTTTGCCCTCTCTCTTTTTTCCTATATATTCATCTTTTTCTTTCCTTAAATTCCACATATGACATTTATTCTTCTCTGATTGACTTATGTTTGTTGGCATAATACTCTGAAGCTCTATCCACGTGGTGGCAAATGGCAAATTTTCATTCTTTTTGGTGCTTCCATAAACATCAGTGGGCGCGTGTCCCATCAAATTAGTATTTTTTTAATCTTTTCGGTAAATACCTAGTTGTGCAATGGCTGGATCATAGGCAGTTTTATTTTTAACTTTTTGAGGAACATCCATACTGCTTTCCAGAGTGGCTGCACCAGTTTGCATTCCCACCAACAGTGTAAGAGGATTTCCCTTTCTCCACATCCTTGCCAACACCTGCTGTTTCCTGTGTTGTTAATTTTAGCCATTTGGACAGGTGTGAGGTGATATCTCATTATAGTTTTGGTTTGTATTTCCCTGATGATGAGTGATGTTGAGCATCTTTTCATGTGTCTGTTGGCAATCTGGAGACTTCTTTGGGAAAATGTCTATTCATGTTTTCTGCCCATTTTTTGAAATGGATTATTTGTTTTTGGGTATTGAGTTTATTAAGACCTTTTTTTAAGTTTATTCATTTGTTTTGAGAGAGGGAGAGAGAGAGAGAGAGAGAGAGAGAGAGAGAGAGAGAGAGATCATGAGTGGGGAAGGGACAGAGAGAGAGAGACGGAGAGAAAGAATCCCAAGCAGGCTCTGCACTGTCAGAGAGCAGAGCCCAATGTGGGGCTTGGATTCATGAACCATGTGATCACGACCTTAGCTGAAACCAAGAGTCAACCACCTAGGCACCCTGAGTTTACTAAGTTCTTTATAGATTTTGGATACTAACCTTTTATCAGATTGGTTACTTGCAAATATCTTCTCCCATTTTGAAGTTTACCTTTTAGTTTTGTTGACTGTTCACTGTGCAGAAATGTTTATCTTGATGAAGTCCTAATAATTCATATTTGCTTTTGTTTCCCTTGCCTCTAGAGATGTGCCTAGTTAGAAATCACTCTGGCCGAGGTCAAACTTATGATGGTTTAATTATAATGTGCTGTGGCATGGGTGTCTTTGTTTTTAGCCTAGTTGAAGTTCAGGGAGCTTCCTGAATCTTCCTGAATCCAAAGTTATTTCTTTCTCCAAGGTTGGGAAGTTTTTGACCACTATTTCTTTAAATAAGTTCCCTGACCCTTTCTCTCTCTCTTCCCTCATATTACCTATACTGGTCCAGTAGATGTTTATCCTATAAGTCCTGTAGATTCTTCCCTTTTGGTTTCTTTTTGGCCTTCTGACTAAATGATTTCAATGGACTTATCTTCAAGTTTGCTGATTCTTTCTTCTACTTGGTCAAGGTCATTGTTAAATCTCTCTAGTGAGTCTATCAATTCAGTTACTGTATTTTCATCTCCAGAATTTCTGTATGGCTGTTTTCAATAGTTCCTATCTTTTTGTTGATATCCTCATTTTTTTCACACATGATTTTCCTGATTTCAGTCCATTGTCGATCTGTGCCCTCTTTTAGCTCATTGAACCACTTTAAAAGAAATGCTTTAATTTTTTTTTTTTTTTCAGGAAACTCAGTAATCTGCGTTTCTTTATGGCCATCAGGTCCTAGAGATTTATTTTGTTCCCTTGATTGGGTCATGTTTCCCTAACTCTTTGTATGTGTTGGTATCTTTGGTGAAATTCGACCATTTGAAATAATAGCCACCTCTTCCTGTTTTTATGGCCTGCTTTCATGACAGAAAGATCTTCACCAATATGCTTGACTAGAGGTTTTGGAGAACACTCAAACTTTCCAGGGGATGTGTCTTTTCTGGACTTGTGTGGGCACCTTTATTCTAGCACATAGGGCTGCTTTTAACAGTCTTGATTTCTTTAAGCAACCCACCCTTGTTTCTTCTGAGGAGTTTTCAGCTTAATTTCCTGTTATATTCTTCTGCCTATAATCTCTTGCTCCCCTTGGTGTTAGGCTGTCGAACCGTAGACACAGTGCTTGCTTCTGTTTTCAGCAACCTCCAACCTCACATCCAAAGCATATCCTTGTTCCTGTCAGAACTTGAGAGCAGTGAGTCAGAAACCCATCCCCTGGGCAGTTCCCAGACAAGTGCAACTGTTGGACTCATGTTCCACTCTTTACCTTTGTCCTTAGGGAGGAATGGAAAACTGGGATATCACACCAATCACCCCAACGTTTGTTGGGTGGGGAAAAGGGTAACGGCCAGCAAAATGCAATCAAGTCTTCTAACTGGCACACTTTCTTCTCCTGGTTATGCAGTTGCTTGGGTGCTGCAGTTCCTGAAATGGTTATGTCTTCTCATCAGGGTGCGGTGGTCCATGCACTGCTGTGAACTCAATGTTGCCCTTGAGTGATGGGGACCAGAGCTTCCTTGTCTGCCATTTTTTTTTATGTCACCCTAGTAAGTCATTTCTGGAGTCTATTCTCTCATAGTTTCCTAAAGTGAGGCTCATTGGAAAACTAGAGGCCTATTTTAAGAACTATTAGCCTGAAGCCTTAATTGTTCAAAGGAGGCTTAGCTCCATATTAGACTCTTGGGCCTCGTTTTTATTTCTTGAGAATATTTCTCCAGAGAATTTGAGGCCCGTTAACATTCTCTTCCTTATAAGTCAACTGACTTTTTTTTCTGTCTGCCCAAATATTTTTACTCCTAAGTTTATACCTTATACGTATATTAAGGGATGCGATAGTGTTTATCAGAATGGGTCTGTGGCAGATAACATGCTTTTTCAAAACTTAACAGTCAAGGTTTCTTTTTTGACATCAGGAAACTTGCCTTGAATTATGTCTGAGTTTGACTTTCCCCAGAAGCAGGCCTCTAGACATGGATGCAACGATTTCAGAATCTAGAGGGAGGGAACCAAAAAGGGTGAATCTGGGAACTAAGAAAAGACAGTAAGTGTGTGTTAATGAGCGGGCCATCATTGTCGGTAATGACAACCTAGTCCTATGGGAACTCTCAGAAAAACCATAAAAAGATGGGCAGATGAGGAGGCTGATGTGTTTATCCGTCAGCTCCAGGACCTTGAGGTTTTGCTTGAAGGTTGCTCCTGGAGGTGTCAGTTACCCAGAATTTCTGGGATGTCCAGGGGAAGGGCTCAGCAAATTCCCAAGGCAAGCTCTCAAGCTCTCAGGAAGAGAAGCAGAAGGACAAAGGTGATTAGGCCAGCAGCTGAAGTGCTATGGACTGTCCATTGTGGTTGCTGATTACTCAGAGGTGGGCCAAGGGGATTTGTGGTGGCATGTCAGGCATGTCTGCTGCAGTTTACTCCTGTCACTTAAGACTGTTCACGGTCCACCGTGAATTCACTGTGTGACTACACTTTGCAATGGCAGCCAACTTCAATTTCTCCAAATAAGCATTTAAAACAGAATATGTGAAGCATTCCATAGTCTTACTTCCGCGGCTGTCGGCATTTGCTTCCTACAAAACATGCTGGAGATTATCCTCTTTTGGGGAGAATTCTTCTACTCACTGAGTTTACTTGTCTACTCCATATATTCTTTTCCGAGGGATTCAAGCCCCTGGTAAACTTGGCCTTATCAAGCTCCCGTGGTTCTAATTTCCATTTTAATGCTTTCACCAACCGTGGAAAGAGGAGAAGTTACCTGGGATTCACACAAACTTATCCAGATCCCCAGCATGTAGCAACAGTTTTGTCTTCTGATTATCTTCACCACCATTAAACTCTTCTTGGCCCGATGGTCTACCATGAGGACCAGGTGACCAATATAGCTTTAGCCAGTGGAAAACTTACCACTTACTGTATACTCTGGGGAAACATTTCTTCCCCCATCCTTGAATGTGAGTGGTTTAAATTATACTGAGCCTCAAACTGTGCATTGGGTAGCACAAACTCCCCACAGGCGTCCCTGGGAGTGGTAGAGAGAAGAGCCGATCCTCTTCCTACCCTCTTGGTTTCTAAACCAAGGAGACCCACGGGAACCCAAACACATGTAACGAACTTGAGTCTAACGTATGTGCTGCCTCCTAAAAGACAGTTAATACTACCCTGAAAAGTCCCACCTCCAATGAGATGTCCTCACTGTACGTTTAAGACATTTCTACATTCCATTGTGACAGCGGCTTCTGTTGGAGGACAGCAGATTCCATCATCATATATTTCTTGTTCCTACTTCCGTCACCATAGCATGAGGCCATCATTCAAAGACGACGCCACACGAGGGGTGCCTGGGTGGTTCAGTCAGTTAAGCACCGGCTCTTGATCCTGGCTAAGGTCATAATCTCATGGTTTGTGAGATCGAGCCACATCGGGCTCTGCACTGACACCATGGGGCCTGCTTGGGATTCTCTCTCTCCCCCTGTCTCTCTCTGCCCCTTGTCCATTCACACTCTCTACGCTCTCAAAGTACTAAATAAATTAATAAATAAATGAATAATAAAGTAGGCACTACATGCGATTTTGTTTATTAAATAAGAGCATCTGTAAACTCTTAACTAGTAGCCTGGTAGGGGCATTGTGGGCCACAGAAGCAAATATTACCACAGATTCATCCTATTAACAATCTGTTGCAATGAAGACAAAGTACTGTCTTCCTTACGGTCGGAGAGGTCTGATGCAATTGACATGCCATGCAGTGTATTTCGGTCTCCTCAAGATGTGGTGCCTTAGGTATAGCTAGCATTGTTCTCAATGACATGTAGGATGTTTGGCAAATGCGGGAGCTAGATCGGCATGGCAAAGAGAGGTGTGTGTTATTGAGTTCATGCCTAGACAGAAACTGGCTCATTTCTGCTGTCAGTACTCCATGTAATAACCACTCACTGACTTCTCTGCATGGACCATATCCAGTGGTTATGATGCAAGATACAGAGATCCTCACCCTTTGCAAGAGTGTCGTAAGTCTATCCCCATGACCCTTCTTGAGACAATATTGCCTCTGATATTCTAACCTTTCCCCTCCAAGCCTTTCACCAACAAGCTAAATTATTCACCACTAACATTGAGTCCCTGCATACCTTCATTTCAGACCACTGTGCTTTCATTCTTGGCGGAATAAACAAGTGTACTACTCAAGCTGTGCATGCTGAATTTTCCCTCATGGCTGTCCTTTAAGGCCTCCCGTGGTCCAAGCCCTCAAGAAGTGTTAGAAGACCCTTCTTTAAGAATTTCTAGGCTTGGGGTGCCTGGGTAGCTCAGCTGGCTAAGCATCTGACTCTTGGTTTTGGCTCAAGTCCTGATATCATGGTTCCTGAGTTGGAGTCCTGCACTGACAGCGTGAAGCCTGCTTGGGATTCTCTCTCTCCCTCTCTCTCTGCACCTCCCCTGCTTGTGCTCTCTCTCTCTGTCTTCTCTCTCTCTCTCAAAATGAATAAATAAACTTAAAAAAAAAAAAAGGAAGAATCTCCAAGCTTCCCTTCATTTAATGGGCTGAGGTCTGAGAACTTGTTCAAAACTAGAAGCAGGCCAGCGATCATACATATCTTTTTATTATGGTGGCTGAGAACATCATTCTGCTTGCCAGTTCTTGATCTGGTAAGTCAGGTAATGAAATCATCAATTCACCCTTAGGAACATCATGGACTGTTAGCTGCATCCAAAGGTTCCTGCATTTCAAATGGCCCCAGTTCCTACCCCAACTCTGTTACCCATCACTTTCTTCCTCATTGTTTCTAAGGGTGAATGGCTTCTCTGAAAACAAAACAAAACTCCTTTTTTTCTTTTTTTCTTTCTTTCTTTCTTTCTTTCTTTCTTTCTTTCTTTCTTTCTTTCTTCTTTCTTTCTTTTTTGATTATTCCTTTTTCCTCTGCTTCCCTGAACCACATGTGCTGTTAGAGGACACTGTACTCATGCTGCCCAGACAGGTACTCCCCTCTCTCTGGTGAACACAAGGTATAGAGCTTTCACTTGTCAAGTAATCCTCTGTCTCCAGGAACTGTATGCATATTGACATTTTCTGAAATCTGCACCCTCTGGGTCATGTTCCTACTTTCCTTTTGGATTCTTGTTTGTTTGTTTGTTTTTGCTCTCTCGCACTTCCTCTCTCACAAACGCTGCCTTATCTCTACTATGTTTGCCTTGACTCCTAGAACAGTGACTTTCTCTTCTGTATGTTATGCTGTTGGCTGTCTTGTGAGATTTACTATCACAACGGAAGCCATCTACTTCATTACCATCTTCCCTCGTAGATCCGCACAATCCCGCAGGTTTTGGTAGTCATTAAATGTCTTCACAGTCTATGAATTGTGAAATCTTCTACTTTTGATGGCCATGTTGGTAGAGTTCTTTCCCTGCTATCTGCACCCCCTTCCATTCACCTAGTTGCTTTATTGATGTCCTGGAAAAGGATAGGAAGGTTATTCCGCATGGATAACAATCTGTAAATTAGGACCACTCAAAAGAAAGAACCAGAACTTCTCGTTTATAAGCTTTAATAAGTAGAATTCACTTTGAAACTCTAGGGGTGAATGAGAGAATGATTTATATGTATGAATAACCAGCTCAGATAGTAGACAGGAAGCCTGTGCTTTAGTATGCACGTATGGTCTTGTTTCAATGATAATATAAATGACAATACGGACATTGAGGCTCTAATGTTTTGAATTTCTCATGAGGACAATGCAGCTCCTAGGCAGTCAGTTGACAAGCATTGCCTAGTACCAGTTAACACACACAAGTTTCCAGTCCACACCCAACTGATTCCAAATGAATGCCTATTTTTTTTCTCCTTCCTTTTGCTTCCTCCAGTTCGTGGTAGTAACATGGAGTAACACAGGAAAGTACTTGGAATCTCACTAACAAAGAAAATTGAAGGTTGTTTATACTTCAGAGAAAGACATTCTCATTCTCAGAAAAGTTCTCCTTCAGACCAAACCAACCAATAATGCAATCCACAGATAGTTGGATGACTAGTTAATATCATGATTTATTTTTGATTTGAAAGCCCACAGTAATTCCACATACTTAGATTAAATCATAAAGTGCAGTAAACTAATTACAATAATGGGTGTTAAAACCCGTAAATATTAAACCACAGCTTGGTTCAAAATTTGTATAATACGGTCATACATGTATCATATTTGTAATCACATTCTGGGCTGAAATCACCTAAGTATTTAAAATGTTAGTGTTAGTGGGTGTTTTTTTTTAAGTTTATTTATTTTTGAGATGGATAGAGATGGAGATAGAGATAGACAGAGAGAGAGAGAGAAAGAGAGAATGCCAAGCAGGCTCCACACTGTCATTATCAGAACCCAATATGGGGCTCGATCACATGAACCGTGAGATCATGACCTGAGCCAAAATCAGGAGTCAGATGCTCAACTGACCCTGGTACACGAATGTTAGTATTAGTGTTTTTAATTTTTTTTTTAATGTTTCTCTTTGCTTTAGTCGGGTGTGTATGCCATCACTCAATACAGTACTTTTTTTTTTTTTCTTTTGGCTATTGGCCTCTATGATGTTGAACGTCAAAGCTCTTATCAGTCATGTTTTCACCCTCTGTACTTTTCCATTCCTAAGCTTCCAAATGCTATCCGAGTCCATCAAAGCTGAGGTATGAATTAAATTACAGAACATTTTACTCATTCAATATCCATGATCTATTAATTCCTGTTCTTTCTAATCTCTCTACCTCATTTGGAGGATTACAGAGAGTCGATTTAAGCATGACATTGCTTTTTAGTTATTAGATTGGAAATCAGGCTTACATTAAAGAGACTCTTCCTGCATTTGTGTAAAGGTTAAACTACAATTGATAATTCAGAATCAGGTACTTGCGACATCACTGGATTAGCAAATAAGTGGATTGAAAAGAAAGTGAAACAATCCTCACTACACTGCTTGGATGGTATGTTTGGAAATGGCAAGACAGATGGATAAATAAAAAGAGATCATTAAAGTGACCCAAACACAGAAATAGAAAGGGGCATGTAGAAAGACACAGAACAAAAGAATGAGAGATAGAGAGAAAGACAATTGCTAAGACTGTTCATTTGACATAGATGCTTGAAATATCCTTCACTATCCCTGCTTAAAAATTTCCAAGAGTTGGGGCACCCGGGGGGCTCAGTCGGTTGAGCGTCCGACTGAGGCTCAGGTCACGATCTCACGGTTCGTGAGTTCGAGCCCCGTGTCGGGCTCTGTGCTGACAGCTCAGAGCCCGGAGCCTGCTTCGGATTCTGTGTCTGCCCCTCTCCTGCTCACGCTCTGTCTCTCAATAATAAATAAACGTTAAAAAAAAATAAAAAAAATTTCCAAGAGTTGTTTTGCCATGTCATTACTATGTTCCCAGTTTTTCCATATCTTCACAACCACCTTCCTTCCTCCTGCAGGCATCAGTTTGTTCTCTGCCATACTTCCTCTCTCACCATCCAGGATCTTCCTCAAATGGAGGGAGGAGGCTCACATCAGCATTTCTTCCTCCCCACAGTACTGCTATCTTGTTCTCCTTCTCCAGGCTGTAAAGGGGTGCCCTCTATGAGGTCTACTTGTATCTTATGCAGAACAGAGCTCCCCATAAGGGCTGGCACTGAAAGATGGGTACAATTTTGGAGGCTACAACTTGCTTGCTAAGGAACAGGGCCTCCCGTGGAATCAAGGTCAGTCTTCCAGAGAAAGGATCCAATAGGCTGGGATAATGAGGACTGGGAGAAGTTGGGAGAGACACAGTGGAAAATTCAAGCAAAGAGCCATGGAATATCAAGTTGTTTTCCACTGAGAAGTTCAAGAAGCAAAATCAGGGCTAAAAGTGGGCGTTGAAGTGAATCGGAATTGCCTGGATGTGAGAAGAGAGCTGGGGAAGGAAGGGTGGAGTGGAAGAGGATGGAACGGGAACAAAATAAGCGAAGACACACAGAAGCGATCAGAGTGATAGCAGGCTCGGTTACATCAGATCTGGGGACGTGTCTGCTTGATTGAGTCTGATGGCACTCAACAGTTGGTCCACCCCCACCTCAGTATCCCTGCTCCAGGTTAGAGGGCTTGGGTCTGGAGAGCCCCACACGACATTTTCTCTTACTGCCATGCTCTGCACGTGCATGGTTTGTAGGTGAGGATGCTTGTCAAGGAGGGTCGTCACGGGGTTACTCTCCCAGCAAAAGGAAAGCTCAGAGAGGCTGTCTGGAAATGCCTAAGCTTATTTTTAGGACAGTAAGGCATTTGGTCCACAGCCATGACTCATACCGCATTTGGGATTCTCGAACTGCCTGGCACCACAGGGGTAAGACTTTAAAACAGTTTGATAGCTTGAATGCCTCAGTCTTCATGACTTATGTACACCAATTTGAATAGGCTGAAAGCAAATTTACAGAGTCTGGGAAGTGGTCAGCATTTCAAGCATGTGAAAATCCCATGGCCAGAGCTCTAAGGAAAGCATAATATTAACCTATCTGTGTAATGCAGGGAGTCATGAATATTTTACAAACCAGTGGTACTGTGTAAATAAACGTTCGTTCAACTGAATTGAAACAGTGGTAATAAATGTAAGGGAGAAGATAATGTTTACAGAGTTCTAAACTTGTTCCTATGAATTAAACAAAACCTTTCTCACCTAGAAGTGCAGGGCAGCAGCAGAATCAGAGTGGAAATTGCTAAATAGGTTACATGGAACACTGGACTCCTCAGGTATATTTTCTTCTCTGGTAGAATTGAAGCTCCCTGTGAGAAAGCATTTGTCCCTAACCCAGGCGGTCACAAACACCAAGTGTTCAGGCGGGAGGTAGCAGGAGTGAGTACGCTGTGAGGCCACCCTCACATAGCTGCTTTCCTCATCCCCGTCAACATGGTGGGCAGAGTCTAGATCAAGGGCATTTTACAAACAAGCATTGGTGCGGAAGAAGGGAGTGGGTCACCACGACTCTCCATGCATAGCGACAGCCGGATGGATCTGGACGTGAAAAGGGTGGCTTGTCTGATGCAGTTTTTGGTGACACTTGCATTGCTATCGTCTAAGAATATTCTGCAAACCCATGGACACTGAGCAGCAGATAGCACTTGAACATGTCCCAACAGGTGCTTTGGACCATCATCCACAATATCTCCATGGCAAAGGAGATCGTTGAGAGGCAACATGCTCCTTCCAACACGGGAATGTAACAGTGCCTCGGCTCACCCATGGGGAGGTTAACTCAAGGAACAGAACTGTGGGAGAAGGACCTACATTTCCAACAAAATCTCTTACCTACATAGGCAGACTTCTGGTCTCTAAACTCCCATGTTTCCTACCCAGTGTTGAGAGGAGGAGGTCTCTGGGTTTGTGTTACTCACTTTTAGTATTTCTCACCTCCTTTTGTAAGTCTAACCCCCCAAAATGCTAAGTTGTTGTTTTCAGGTGTCTTGGGGAATAATTTGAAGATATTTTGGATTCACCTTAGCCTAAATCAGTTGACGGGATGTCTAAGATACCTAGACCCAGGCAGAGAGAGTGAGGATTGCTGTTTTTCCACTGTTCTGTGGCATTGTGATATGGATGAGGCACAGCCTGTGCAATCAGAGATGTGGGTTTGAATCCTAATTCAATGTCCCTTTTTAGCTATGTGATCTGGGACAATCTATTTCATCCTACAGCATCAATTTACTCACTTGCAAAGTGTGTAATTGTTCATTTCATTATTAATACTGTTAAAATGTAATGACAGACGTAAAGCATCTAATGAGTCTCTTACCTCCTAGACAATGACAATGACTGTCACCACCACCATGTCACTTTCTGCTTGTCCTTGCTTCCCTTCCTTTGTGACTTCTAATAGATCTGACACAAGATAGGTAGACTACAATAAGAACAAACACATGGTTACAGTGAAAACGATCACGTACCCAGCTACCATTTGTAAGAATAAGTACAATGTATAATAATTTCACAAGATGATCCTACACACTGAAGAATCTTAATTTTAGTTTTCTTTTTCTTCTCTCAAACAGTTTTGTTTCAATATATTCTTCCTTATCATTTTTTTCCATTTTCCAGAAGCAAGTATTCTTGAATCAAAGATCCTGTATTTCTAGTCAAATATCCGTAACGTTGATATTTTTTTTCTAGTTGTATTTTTTATATTTATGTATTTGTATGTTCTTGTACATGTCTAGCTGTGTGATATTTCAATCACTAGAAGGCCAAAACTTTTATCCCTTTTCATTAAATTTTTTTAATCTATTTTTGACAGTGAGAGACAGAGAGTGCAAGTGGGGGAAAAACAGAGAGAGAGGGAGACAGAATCCAAAGAAGGCTCCGGCTCTTAGCTGTAAGCGCAGAGCCCAACGCAGGGCCCGAACTCACCAACAGGTGCCCCCTAAAAGTTTTATCCTTAAAAACTACAGGAATAATTTACAATCCATCACGGGCAGAATAACAGTCTTCCCAAAGATGTCTACATCCTAATCCTAGAATCTATGGCAATGTCAGGTTTCATGACAAAAAGGGAATAAGATGGAATTAATATTTCTAATCATCTGACCTTAAGATAAGGAGATTATCCTTCATTATCCGGGTGAGCCCAGTGTAATCTCTCAAAATCTCCTTAAAATTAGAAGAGGGAAGTAGAAGACAGAGTCAGATACATGGTAGCATGAGAAGAACTTACCGGATAACTTTGGCGTTGAAGATGGAGAGCTGGGGCCATGAGCCAAACAATGCAGGTGGTGTCTACACGCTGCACAGAGCAAAGAAACAGATTCTTTATTAAATCTTCCAGAAAGAAAGGTACCCTTACTGCACCTTCTTGATCTTTACCCAGGAAGATCACATGTCAGACTTCCGATCTATAGAACCATACGAAAATAAACTTTTTCTCTTTTTGAGGCCACTGAAGGTGTGGAACTTTGTTACGGCAGCAGTAGGAAACTAATACAGAATACAATGTTGGGTCAGAAAGTGCAGAGAACTCACAATTACAATGATTTCACAGAATAATTTTGCAGACTGAAAAGTCCTAGCACGTTGACAGACCTATTGATTTTCTTTTGTGGGTGCTGGCCTAAGGGCTGATTCGGGTGACTAACAGAAAATCTTGACATCATATCTATTTCTCGTTTTGTCAAAAGACAGGCTGTGCTCAGTTTAATAGCAGAATTCCAACATAAAAGAAACATTGATATAGTTATGATCGTATAATTTGATTATATATTACATTTCTATGATTTCGATGATGAAAGACATGAATAGAATTATCATCATAATTTACACTTGTATTCATATATTTTTGTTTATAGCTACTTATACTTTATTATAAATGGAACAATGATTACAATATCGTGTATTATAATATGTATTGTTTCATATTCCTTAAATATTTGTCCTACTAAATATAAGTATAATAATTATAATTGGGGTGCCTGGGAGGCTCAGTTGGTTAAGCATCGGACTTGGGCTCAGGTCATAATCTCACGTCTTGTGGGTTCGAGCCCCACGTCAGGCTCTATGCTGACAGCTCAGAGCCTGGAGCCCGCTTCAGATTCTGTCTCCTCCTCTCTCTCCTCCTCTCCCCCACTTGCACTCTTTCTCAAAAAACAACATTTAAAAATGTTGTAAAATAATTACAATAATATATAAATAATTATTGTGGTATGTATATACAAATATAGTATGTAAAGAATAAATATTTACATATAGCATATATATACATATATATATTTAGTATACAAATATATAAATGCAGTGATTATTTGACACAATAGCCAAAAATAATTTTCAGAAACCACATTTTCATAACCTAAGGAGACAAATAAAGTCACATCACAATTAAGTAAGCATTAAGTAATAAACATAGTTGTAGCCAAAAATAAGGCTTGTACATCTGATTTCTTTCTTCCGGATATACATTCAGAACACTTGAGGCCAAAGAAATAGTTTCTCCACACTTTAAGATACTTAAAGGGAAGAAGATTAAAAAACTGTGGCTTACTGTTTTATGACAGCACACCGTCATAAATTTAAGGCTGCTAGGTAAATTGTTCTATACTTTTCATTTGTAGACTACCACTAATCTCTACATACTTCACTCTTTAATCTCACAGCTCATATTAAGTAGATAAACCTATGAAAACAGAAGACACGACAAGTTTCAATGTCATAGTGTGATTCTGCTATAATAAGCCTTCCTAGGGTCTTCTGTATGTTCAAAGCAACAAGAAGACTCTAGATGCATTTCTGGCTCACAAAGGTGTAATGAAAATCATGGCCATTAAGAGCAGAAGCAGAGGACAAATCCTTGAGGATTGAGAGCCGTGAATGCAATTAGTGGATAGATCTTCATGTAATTCAGACAAGTAACCATTTAAAATTTCCCACTAGCATTTAAACATCCAAAAATATGGATAAAAATCCAAAAAATATGTATTTATCATGATTTTATTGAATTTTTTAATTCCTTATTTTTAACAATAGAATATATTAAGGCTGAGATACGTACCTTTAAGGGGAAAAAAAAAGCATGTTCATATGGGTATGTCATCTATACCACTTGATTAAACGTTTTCCGAGAGTTTGATTTAACAGAGTATTTCTCACTGTATGGCTTGAATGTTCAATATAGACAACCTGAAAACATGGGAAAGACACCAAAAGAAAATGGAAATTACCATAATTTTCAAAATACTGAAAGATGCTTAAAGTCAATATTTTAGTGTGTATTTCACATTTTTAAAGGGTTCTTTTTTTTTAACTTTTATTTATTTTTGAGACAGAGAGAGACAGAGCATGGACGGGGGAGGATCAGAGAAAGGGAGATACAGAATCTGAAACAGTCTCCAGGCTCCGAGCTGTCAGCACAGAGCCCGACGCGGGGCTCGAACTCACGGACCGCAAGATCATGACCTGAGCCGAAGTCGGCCGCTCAACCGACTGAGCCACCCAGGCGCCCCTTAAAGGGTTCATTTTGATCCTGCATACATCTTAACTACATTAATCATAGTTGTTGGGGTTTTTTTGACATTTGTTTTCTTTAAAAGAAAAATGTTATTGCAAATAAATACTGTGAGATGCCCCATCTAAGATAGAACTTTGCCAAGATGCTTGCGTGGGACTGGTTTCCAAAAGCGGAGCTGCTGAGTCAGAGAAAATGTACAGTTTAAAAATATTGAGAGTGAAATTCAAAGTCTTTCTGCCACAATTATTTATATATGTCCACATATCTCTGAATTTACCGACAACTAAAACATGAATTTCTCTTTCATATTGTTTTCTTCTGTGAAATGTTTGCCCTATCCCATGTCCGTTTTTTCCATTGGGATTTCCCATTCTTTTTGCTTGTGAAATTTTAATGATTTTGTACATTACTGGGTATTGTGAGTATTTTCCAAAGTGTTAAATATACGTGAATTTTCAGTGTTTAAAAAACAAATCATTTAAAGTTCTTTTATATATTTCAGCAAATAATGATTTGGGCATTTTCTGCTATTCATGTCAATTTTTTTTATTAATCAATTCATTAAAACACGTGTTGACATTTGTGTGTTTCTGTGCAAATGTACATGTGCTTTGTGTGCACTTGCGCACTGATACATGGAGAGAGACAGAGACAGAGACAGAGAGAGAGACAAAGAGAGAGAGGCAGAGAAAGCCAGCACCTTCAGCTAGAGCCACGCCTGGTGAATAGGAACGATATGGCCACCCAGATGATTACATAACACTGGCCATTATGCTTTAATTCTGGGCCCCTAAATCTACTTTGTTTTGGAAGTAATTCAGGTATCAGATTTATGTAGTTATAATCTTGTCTTTTGGATCTTCATGCACTGTTTCTCATTGTCAATATTTTCACTACGTCACTCAAATATTTACTCTTCGAGATGGATTCTGCAATCATTTTGTCAGGAACAAAAAATATGATATTGAGGGTTCCATTGAAAACGTAACCTATAAATATGAGTTTAAGGAGCACTGACATGTTTGAAATAGTGATGTTTTCCACCTAAGAACAAGATATTTCTATTAATTCCATTCGCTTTTCGGTCCTTTGCCGGGTTCTGCAGCCCTTTTACATTAAACAATCTCCCTCTGCGTGAAACAAAACAAATGCATTTAAAAGAAGAAAATTATTATTCTGAATGTCCTGGGCTTGAATACATAGACCTTCTGTCTTCTGCAAACATCCTGAGAATGTCGTGGGTCGTGGGTCTTTGTCCTCATGCCTGGGGTCTGCTGTCCTGGTATCCTGAGGCTATCCCTGCCTGCACGTTTGAGTCTGCACAACTATCCATGTGGCTGCGACTTACCTCCATACCCGTGAACTATATTAGGACCCGCCCTGTCATCAGTCACCTCTGGACTCTTGGCCTATCATGCTCTGTAGCCCTGGGAAACAGAAAAGCTCTCTCCGCTTCTTGTGGTAGCTCTTCCAGAAGGGCTTCTACAGCAAAAGTGATTAAAAAGTCCTTTATTTGCAGCCCAGGATCCCCATCAGGGATAGGGAGGTGGGGTGGGGCAAAGGTTGTTCAGGAAGCCATAAATTCAGACATTGGCCATGCCTCCCGCATTACCTGGAAGCATCTTTCTGACTCAGATCCACAGGGCTTGCAATCTGGCTCAAAGCGCAGGGTAACAGCCTTCACTCCTGCTGACTCATTTTATACCCCCGCGTCCCTCAGAGTCAGACTCTTCCCAGTGATTGAACGTCCTGATTCTGTTTCCTAACTTGGCGAAGCTAATGGCCTCTGAGTTCCCTGACCCCAGCAGCAACCACTGTTGGCCATTGTACTTCCGGAAGTGTTCTTTGTCCACACAATCTTCAATGTGAATTCTGTCAAATCAGATTTTTCTTTCTTGGATGTTCGACTACTCACTGTTTTGGGTTCTGCTCTTTTGCCAAAAGTTATAGATCATAGAGAGAATTACACAGGGCACATAGAGAGATAGCTTCATTTTGTGTTGTTTGTGTGTTATTCCAGAGTATAAATACAGCACACTTATTTAGCAATTCCATATCCGCAGACTTTTAAGCTGGTCTCGTTCTTTGCCGTTAAAAGCAAAGGGCTATCTTCAGGGACATTTAATATACACGCATTAACAGCCCTATCTGTAGGCTATGTGTCTAGGTAAAAAGGATTGGTCTTTTGACTTTGAGAGATCCATGAACTACCCTCCAAAAAGGTCACACTGCTTGCCCCCCAATCACGAGGCAGTTATTTGCAAACCAAGCACTTGACAATTTGCATCTCCTTAGTTTTAATTTGCATTTTTCTTGTATGTGTGTTGGTGTTGCTGTTTTCCTACTTAACATGCCACTTGTAATTCCTCTCCTGTAGGCTGTCAGTTTGTGCCCTTTGCCTTTTTCCTACTGGAATTCTTTTTCTTACTGACCTACATAACTCATTAGCTTAGAAAAAACATTACTTTAAGTAGTAACAATTTTCACAGCTCATTATTTTTATGTCAACTTTTGAAGGGTGATTTTAGGCTGCCATTTTTTGCCAATCGTTGTTTTTCATATGTTAAAATGTATTGGCTTTGGAGTGGTTTGGACATTTGTGTCACAGTAAGAAACCCTTCCCTGTTGGCTTAGTAAAAAAATTCACATCGTTCTGGAACGTTTTCATTTTTTTATCCGCATGATGCTATGCTGGGATTTTACATATTATATGCATATTATTTTCCATTTTTGCTAGCCAAGACTCAAGTATAATCAATTTTGGGTGAACAAAACACACACACACACATTGTACTCAAATTAGTGTCATGTTAAAAGGGGGCAAATGAGACTTTGCGTGTAAATGTGCAGATGATTATGAAGATAAGTGATTATTGTTTTTCATTAAGCATTTTTAAGTAAAGATTAGATACTGACTTTACTCAGAAGCATTTAAGATGATCACTTCTTCTGTTTGAATATGACTGTAATAAATAATTTTTCTTCTTTCTTTGCATTCTTTTTTTATTAGGTATAACTCCCGTGCATTTTTGGGAAATTACTCTTACAGTGTATTGCATGTTTATGTCTACCAATATTGTATTTGAATTTTTAAAATCAAGATGTTGGGCACCCTCGGGTGCTTGGCTGGCTCAGTTGTTGGAGGATGCAACTCTTGATCTAGGGGTTGTAAGTTTGAGCCCCACGTTGGGTGTAGAGATCACCTAAATATAAAATCTTAAAAAAGATAATAATACAATTAAGATGTTAGGTCTTTATTTTTTTAAGTTTAAGATTTACAGAAAAATTAAGAAGAAGACACAACAACTTGCTCTCTAATTCCTGCCTCCACACATGCACAACCTCCTCCATTATGGACATTCCCCAACCAAGTGATGCATTTGTTTAATTGATGTACAGCATTAACACATCATAATCACCTGAAGTCCATGGTTTACTCTACGGTTCACCAAAGTCTATGGCTTATGGTTCATTCTGTCGGTTTGGATAAATGTATAATGACCCATATCCATCATTATAATATTACACAGAGTAGTTTCACTGCCCTAAAAATTGTCTGTGCCCCATCCATTCACATTTCCTTCCTCTGCCCAACCCTTAGCAACCACTGATCTTTTCATGATCTCCACAGTTTTGCCTTTCCCAGAATATAATAGAGTTGGAATCATATAGGATGTAGCCTACTCTACTTGGCTTCTTTCACTTAGTAATATGCATTTCAAGTTCCTCCATTTTTTTAAATTTTTTTATGGCTTCATAGCTCCTTCCCTAGCACTGAATAATAGCCCATTGTGTGCATGTCGCACAGTTGATTTACTTATCCATCTACTGAGGGGCATATTGGTAGCTTCTAAGTTTTGTAATTGTGAATAAAGCTCCTATAAATATTTAGGTGCAAATGTTTGTGTGGATCTAAGATTCAACTCCTTTGGGTAAGAACCCAAGAGCATGATTGCTGGATCATATGGGCAGAATCGGTGGTTTTGTTTTGTTTTTTAATTTTTTTTTTCAACGTTTATTTATTTTTGGGACAGAGAGAGACAGAGCATGAACGGGGGAGGGGCAGAGAGAGGGAGACACAGAATCAGAAACAGGCTCCAGGCTCTGAGCCATCAGCCCAGAGCCTGACGCGGGGCTCGAACTCACAGACCGCGAGATCGTGACCTGGCTGAAGTCGGACGCTTAACCGACTGCGCCACCCAGGCGCCCCAAGAATCGGTGGTTTTGTCTAAAAAGCTACTGCTCCGTCTTCTGCAGTTACTATACTGTTTCACATTCCCACCAGCAGTGGATAAAAACTCTTGTGTGCCCATATCCTCACCAGCGACTGATGTCACCAGTGTTTCAAATTCCAGCATTCTCATAGGTGTGTAATGGCTGGTCCTCGTTCTAGTTTGCATTTCCCTGATGACAAATGATGTGTAAAATATTTTCATATGCTTATTTGTCATCTCTATATCTTCTTTGAAGAATTATCTGTTAAGATCCTTGGACTTCATTTGGAAATTTTAATCTGTGGTTATAATTAAAATTTTACAGTGGTTTTCTAGGTTTGTACGCTTATGTAATGTTTTCATATCAAAATCATGTTTTCTTTAGGAGAATAACTCACAACAAGAACTTGTCTTTCTATCTTCTAGAACAATTCAGGAAGCATTGGAGACATGTGGCTTTAGTCCATCCGTGAAATACGGTGGATCTAGATTTTTTTCCCCTGACAACATTCTCTATTTCTTTTATGAACAATTTTGATATTTCAGAGCTCATGTTTGACCATTTTCCTTTCGCTAGAAAACTGCCCTCTTTAACCAGCTTTAGAAATATTTTTGTAAATGCATTTCCAATTCCAAAGTCAATTTTTATCTTGTAAATGTTCGCTGTTTTGTTTATTTTATTTGTACTTTTCTATATTTTTCTCACCAATTTACCTTAGAGTTTATTTTAATTTGATTTTCAAAGATCGACTCATATATTGGTTTTTGTTTTCAAAATGGGGTCATTAAGTTCTTCCAGAAGTGGCTCACAGGCTCCGAATTCATTGACCCCAACCTCTGGCCAAGTTTTAGAATATGGCATACTCTCTCTCTCTTTCTCTCTCTCTCTCTCTCTCTCTCTCTCTGTCTCTGTCTCTGTCTCTCTCTCTGTCTCTCCACCACCACCCTTTCTCTTATTGCCCTTCCTTTATGGTTGGTTCCCCTTCCTACCAAGATATTTAGCACAACTGAAATAAAGTGTATCTTTCACAAATGACCCCAGGAATTATTGTCTATTCTGCTTTCAGATGGAAAATATCCCTGAAACAAAAAAGCAAAAAAAAAAAAAAAAAGATTCAGCTACTTTACTAGAATGACAGTATTCAAACCATACAGCTGGAACAAAAATTAACATCTCAAGACAGGCTTCCACTCTAACTTTGAAATCACTCCTTAGGAAATTATCCACAATTGTTTTATTTTCTAGATTAATACATAACCCTTGAAATTATTAGGTTCCTACAGATTAACATCATCATGTCTATAATTATCACTCTTTATATACTCTTTTTTTTTTAAGTTTATTTATTTTGAGAGAAAGAGAGCATGCACGAGCAGGGGGAGGGGCAGAGAGAGAGAGGGAGCAAGAGAATCCCAGGCAGGCTCTACACTGTCAGTGTGGAGTCCAATGCAGGCCTTGATTTCACAACTGTGAGATCGTTACCTGAGCTGAAACCAAGAGTCAGATGCTTCACTAACTATGCCACCCAGGGGCCCCTATCTACTCTTTAAAGGTAATTTGTAAAAATGTGTGATCATCATTTTCTATTTTGAAATGACTTCTCTTTTTTGAGAGTTCATCTTGATAGATCTTTGGTAGTTTGTATTTTCCTAGAAAAATCTCCCATTATATTAGATAAAAAGTATTCATAGTATTTTCTGGTTGAATACACTCACACACACACACACACACACACACACACACATACACACACATTTATTTCCACTCCTCCTCTTAAAGATAATAAATAATTTGGGGTACCTGGGTGGCTCAGTTGGTTGAGCATCTGACTTTGGCTCAGGTCATATCATGCAGTTTGTGAATTTGAGCCCCACATCCGGCTTGCTGCTATCCCCCTATGTCTGCCACTGGCCCACTTACACACACTCTCTCTCTCTCTCACAATAATAAATAAGCATTAAAAAAAGATAATAAATAATTCTACCATAAAAGTTATAATCCATAAAAAGAAATATAATTGACTAGGTCCTGCTATACATGGAGTACTTCCAAAACATTCTGAAGGGCAGACAGCAGACAGAGGCACAGAAATTAGTTAAGCAGGGCAAAATATGCCCCATTTAAAGGGTGTGTGGAGCAGAGGGCATGGTTACAGATAGAAGGAGGACAGGTAGCTTGAAGGGACAGGCACTGGGATTGGGAGGTGTGATAGACGTGTGCAAGAACGAGCACTGTACTATAAGCAGGGAATTAGCAGAAGTTCAATTGCGTGCACAGAAGGGTCAACCCTGGCCATGGCCACTCCATAACCAATGCAGAATGGATTGTAGGCAGGGGTTTTATTGCTTAGGCAAAATATTGAAAGATGTTTCTCTGAAGAAACTGAATCTACCCTTTGGGGAGTTCTAAGACACAGGTCGAGGCACCAGGACTCCAAATCAAAGATCTCCACTGTCAAAGATAACAGAAGCCTAACACCAGTAAAAGATCATAAAAAGGGATTTTATTCAGTAATAACTATTGGAAAAGGGCAAGAACCCAGTGTAACCTGAGATCAACTCTGCCAAAGCAAAAGGCCGGGGAGTGTTTAAATGCTGGGTGTCCTAAAACAAAAAAAGTATCAAGGGTTTTCATTGGGGAGGTTGATTTATGTGACTAAGCCATTGGGGTTTATTAATTGGTCCTTAGACATAGAAAAACAAACTTCTTATATACTTAGGACAGGAAGTAGTGATGTAGTTAGAAGAGGCACCCTAGGGGGATATTTATATATATATATATATACACACACATACATATATATACATATATATACACACATATATACATATACATATATGTAAATATATAAGTAAATATATATTTCTTATATAAATATTATTTATTAAATATATATAATATGTTGTGTGTATATATATAGACAGAGTGCATATATAGTAAGTCACTTTAATTCAATAGAATCATTTGGAAATAAAATTGAAGAAATCTCACAAAAAGACAAAGAGATAAAGGTTGAATATATTGAAAACTATATATATATAAATAGTTTTCAATATATTCAATATATATACATTCAATATATTCAATATATATACATTCAATATATACATACATACATTCAATATATATAACAGTATATATATACACATATATATATACAATTCTATATGTATATGTGTGTGTGTATATATATATATATATGTGTATACACACACACACACACACACACACACACACACACACACACATATGAAGAGAATAGAAGATCAGTCCGAAAGGAAACACCAGCACTGTCAAGGCCAACAGGCTGCAGACAATGTGGACAGAACAAATGCCCCATGCAGTTAATGAAACAGACCCCCAACTAATAAGGGTGATGTTTTAATACGTCATCAAAGCTTCCAGGAGGAAACCAAATTCACGTGAGAAGGAAGATGATCCATTCTAACGTCAGTCTTCTTCTCATTGACATCCAGTTCAGCAGAGGCTGATTGAAGAAAGTCTTTAAATACCGAAGAAGAGGGGTGTCTGGGTGGCTCAGTGGGTTAAGTGCTGGACTCTCAGCTTCGTGAGTTGGAGCCCCCCCAATGGGGCTCTGTGCTGACGGTGTGGAGCCTGTTTGTGATTCTCTCTCTCCCTTGCTCTCTACCCCTCCCCTGCTCATGCTGTCTCTGTCTGTCTCAAATAAATAAACTTAACAAAACAAAAAAAATAAATAAATAAATACTGAAGAAGAGTCTCCTAAACCAAAGACTAAACTACTCAAACAGAAAGTCAAGTGTGAAGTCAGAATGAACACATTTTTAACTTCTCCATGAATTCCAGTTACAGCGCCTTACAGAGAGGGCCAGAGAGAAAGCCTCTTGGGAATGAGGAAAATCGAGTGTTTCAACTAATTGAGCTTTTTAATAAACCCAGGGGATATTGCAAATGATACAGTGTGATAACAGGAAAGGTTCAAATTGGATTCAAGAAACAGCATGATTTGAATGTCACAAGGGTCCTCACGTTGGGCCTAGAAAGCAGAAAACGTGATCAGAGGCTGTTGTTAGTTTATGCAATAAACCACATTAAACAGTGGTAATTATGCCCTCCTTGTTTCCTTTTAGAATCAATCTAGAAACTCAAATATGGTTACGGTAAGTAGTAAGGATAGTGCGAAAGAAAGGATTCAGAGTGTGCTGGGCACAGGTGGTGGGGAGAGCAAGGTATTCGAGGGTCAACACTTAGAATTTTCTAAAGAGAATTTTCTAAAGAGTTGGGGACATTACATCGTGGAAAGAAAGTGATGGGGCAGGGGAGTTGGTGGACAGGGTGGGCAGAAAGAGTCCTTACCTCACTGTCCTGAGATAGAAACACTGCTGTTCTGTGCATTGGCCACAGTTTCATGAGATGAAGTCCAGTTATACGGGGGGCAGGATGGGTAGTTTATTTTCCATTTTGCACCATCTGGCTAAGACGGAAGATGGGGCCAATGTTCTGCCATTAGGATGACTGGCGAGCTATTTTTTTTAGTGTTTTCTTTTCCAAATCTCTCCTTTGTGGGGCCTGTTTTATTTGGAATTTGGAAGAGGTTTTATGAAAGGCTGCTAGCCAGCTGCCATTTTGTACCAGAATTCTTTGGATGGGTCTGAATGAGTTGAGAGTGCTGGCTTTTTCAAAGATGTCTTCTGGTTTGAAAGAATTAAGCTCAAGAAATACCGTTTGATCCTGCAGTCTAGACACAATGGCAGGACAGCAAAGAGATATTCTTCATGCGTTTTCCCCTCACTGTTTCATGAATTTGTTGTGTTCTTTTTTTTTCTAAAACATCCATTTTTCATCCATTTTCATTTTGTCTTTGCAATCGTGGAAGCGTTCAAGTGTAAACACGTACCACTCAGAAAAGCTCTCAGGCATTTTTTCCAATTTTTTTTTTTATCGTGGTAAAACACACAAAATTTACCATTTTTGAGTGTACCATTCAATGGTATTAAATACGTTCGTAAAGTGTGAGCCTCACCCCCAACCATCTCCAGAACCCTTCTCCTCTTGTAAATAGCAACTAACTATCCACAAAACAATAATTCCTTGGATCTCCCTGCCTTCAGTCTCTGGCAAACGTCCTTATACTCCCTGTCTCTGATTTTGAGTGCCCTTGCTGTTTCATACCAGTGGAATCGAACAGCGTTTGGCTTTTTGTGACTGGTTTTTTTCACTTAGCATTATGCCTTTAAAATTCACCCAGGTTGTAGCACATATTAAAATCTCCTTCTTTTTTAAGGCTTCGTAAAAAATTTATTACATGTATCGTATCACATCTCGCTTCTCCATGCATCTCTTGGTGGAAACTTGGGTGCTTTGACATCTTAGCTATTCTGAATCATACTGCTATGAAATGAGTGTATAAATATGTCTTCGGGACTCTACTTTTCATATGCCTCAAGTGAATTTTCTAGGATATGTGCTAACTTTATTTTTATTTTTAAATTTTTAAAATGTTTATTTGTTTTCGAGAGAGAAAGAGAGAGAGAGAGAGAGAGAGAGACAGAGAGAGAGAGAGAGAGAAAGAGTGTGATCAGGGAGAGAAGGAGACAAAGAATTGGAAGCAGGCTCCAGGCTCTGAGCTGTCAGCACTGAGCCTGATGCGGGGCTTGAACTCCTGAACCGCAAGACCATGACCTGAGCGGAAGTCGGCTGGCCGCTCAACTGACTGACTGCGCCCCCCCAGGAGCCCCTTAATATTCGGAGAAACTGCCATACTGTTTTCACAGTACTGTACCATTTTATATTCCCATCAACAGCACACAAGAGTTCCAATTTCTCCATTTCCCCCCACCAAAATCTGCTTTCTCTTACTTTTCAGTAGTATCTATCCTGTGTATATACACTTATATAATAAGGATATACTTTATTTTATGCTCTTATGGCCTTAAAATGCTAAATAAATTTCCAAAACAAAAATACCAGCCTTACTATTTTCTAAAATGCACAGTTTTATTTAACACATATCCATTTAGCTTTTATATTCCAGGTATTCTGGAATCCCATTAGGTCTCTAGTCTAAGGCCGACTCTTCAGGGAGACGTCCCTCTCCGCCCAGCATCATTCAGCCCCTACCGGCATTCTCCATGCAGCCAGCACCCGATTTTCACATTTTCCGCTATTATCCGGTTCTCATGTGCTTGCTTTTAGAATCATATGACGTCTGCTATGTAAACCCCACGAGAGCAGGAAGTTTGAGAGATGCAACACGATACCCCCAAATGTAGAACAGCTGGAACAGAAGCTGTAAGTAAATGAATATTAAATAATATTGGGCATTTCAGAAAATAAGAAGGCCGGTATTGTTTCTGTTTTGGGGAATTCATTTGAAATTTTAAGGCCATGAGAGCACAATTTAAAGCATATACTGCATATATTCATATACAGACACCTATACATATTGGTATCCTTAATGAATTTAAAAGTTAAATCTTTAATAACATTTTGATAGACTGATAAAGGATGGTTAAATTTTCTTTTTTTTTCTTTTATTTAAAAAAAATTTTTTTTAACGTTTATTTATTTTTGAGACAGAGAGGGACAGAGCATGAACGGGGGAGGGGCAGAGAGAGAGGGAGACACAGAATCTGAAACAGGCTCCAGGCTCTGAGTCATCAGCACAGAGCCCGACGCGGGGCTGGAACTCAGGGACCGCGAGATCATGACCTGAGCCGAAGTCGGACGCTTAACCGACTGAGCCACCCAGGCGCCCCCAAATTTTCTAATATTGTATTCCCATAATGTATTCCTCATCTTCTATTTTTTTTACTTATGTGGATAAATTGAGAGATATTTGCTCTCTGCCAATAAAAGTTCAAAATTTTGTTTTATTTTACCTTAAATTATACTTCAGTGTATATTATTTTATGTAATATTATATATATATCGTATACTTATATATAAGTACATATACTTATATACTTATACACTCATTCTTTCTATACTTGTATGTAAGAGACTTTCTTATGTCTCTCTTTTGGCATCATTGTGTTTATGTGGAAATAATTTGTATTTTTTATTGTTGCTTTGAGACCACATCAATAGAAATCTTGTGTTGTTTAACATAGTTGAATTTTGTTATTTGACACATTCAAAGAGAGTTTTTTTTTTTTTCCATGTAATTGAAACAATTTATTTTGGTTCCTGTGATAAATGATATGTATACCTCTTATTCTATAATTTTAGCTTTTTTCCTTGTTGTATTAATTTCTATCTCTTGCAGCCAATGTATGTGTTATTGGATGCATCAGCCCTACTTTAATTATATTATTTTCTATTTTTGTTAATTTTTAATTGACTAATTGCAGTTGAAACTTTAAGTCTGAAATTATTTGCATCAATAAGAAAACAATGTCTGGGGAGGCCTGGGTGGCTCAGTTGGTTAAGTGTCGGAGTCCTGATTTAGGGTCAGGTAATGATCCCAGGGTTATGGGATTGAGACCCACCTCTGGCTTTGCACTGAATGTGGAGTTGGCTTAGGATTCTCTCTATCTCTCTCCTTCTCTGTCTCCCCTGCTCTCTCTCTCTAAAAGAAAAAAAGAAAAAAAAATAATTGTGTAATCCAATCTCCATTTGTAACTTCAGTGACTTATAAAGGAATTGGGCAAATCTCATTAAGAAAACTAAGATAAAATTGTTCATATGACTTCTAATGGCCCAAAACAAATCTGAAAACCAGTAGACCAGAATTTTTCTTTCTGTGTATGTCTATCCCAAAGGTTTTACAAATAGGATGTTTAAATGCAAACTTCATCCTTGCATATTTTGGAGCTTAGTTCATGCTTTGGATTTTCACTGGACAGAAAATCCAGTGAAAATCACACAGGCTTTACTTCCATGATTCTTTGGTCTCACATACACCCTTCAAGTTATGGAGAAAGACCAGAATGTCTTTCTTTAACTATAATGACTATAATTTATATCAGCCTCTTCTCTTTAAAAAAATATTAGGGGCACTTGGGTGGCTCAGTCGGTTAAGCACCAGACTTCGGCTCAGGTCATGATCTCACAGTTCTTGGGTTCGAGCCCCATGTCGGGCTCTGTGTTGACCGCTCAGAACCTGGAGACTGGAGCCGGCTTCAGATTTTGTGTCTCTCTCTCTCTCTGCCCTTCTCCCACTTGTGCTCTATCTCTCTTTCTCTCTCTCAAAAGTAAATAAACATTAAAAAAAAATTAAAAAAATTATACAATACATAGTTCATTTTGAAAATCCAACTTCTCTTACATGGAATTAAAAAGAAACCCTCACTCCTAGCTCATGTAATTAACAATTTGATTTTTATTTACCTAATACTAAACGGTCAAACTTTATTCTATTCTTTGCCTAAAATACATAAATATTTTATATGAAAGCATCAAAATAAAATTACATAAAAATAAAATGATAGTGTATATAACTTGTGTGCCCTACCTTTTATACTTATTAATTTTTCATAAGCTCATTTCTGTGTTTATTAAGGAGACAGATAATTGTCCCTCCCTTTTGTTTGTTAATGACCTTAGCTCTGTTGCCTACTCAGGAAATGTTCTTGTGACTTCCTCACAAGCACTTTGTATGCTGTGGGTGTCCGTAATTAATGTTTGCAATAGAACTTGCTGTAGCAGTTTTTTTTATTGAAGCGAAATTGGCACGTAACCTTACATTGCTGTCAGGTGTACAACATAACGATTTGATATTTGTATATATTGCAAACGGATGACCACGACAGGTCTAGTTACTATCCGTCACCGTACAAAGCTGCAGAATTTTTTTCACGTGATGACGACTTTCAAGATCTATTCACTTAGCAACTTTCAAATATGAAACACTATTATTAACATGTATTAACATGTATCATTAACGCTATTATTAACTGTAGTTGTCATGCTGTGCATTACACCCCCATGACTTCTTTCTTTTATAGCTGAAAGTTTGAGTCACTCCCTTCACTCAACTTACCCACTCCTCACCCCCACCTCGAGCATCCACCTGTAGAATCACATAGTAGTTCCATTTGCTTTTTATTTGAGGAACCTCCATCCTGTTGTCCACAGTGGCTGCACCAGTTTACATCCCACCAACAGTGCACAAGCGTTTCTTTTTCTCCACGTCCTCACCAACATTGGTTCATTCTCATCTTGTTGATAATAGCCATTCTAATGGGTGTGAGGTGATATTTCATTGTGGTTTTGATTTGTATTTCCCAGGTGATGAGTGATGTTGAACATCTTTTCATGTACAGGTGGGCTATCCGTATGTATTCTTTGGGGAAATGTCTGTTCAGACCCTCTGCCCACGTATTAACTGGGATTTATTTTATTTTATTTTATTTTATTTTATTTCATTTCATTTCATTTCATTTCATTTATTTATTTATGCTACTGGATTGTATCAGTTATCTATATGTTTTGAATATTAGCTCCTTATCAGATATGTGATTTTCAAATATTTTCTCCCTTTCAGTAAGTTGTCTTTTATCCTTTTGATGGTGTCCTTTGCTGTGAAGTTCAACGCAATCCCAGGATTTTCCTCTTAAAGCAACAGAGAATGTAAGCCGGTTCTCATAGAGACCAATATTTATTAGAGATTAGAACGGAAATTTCACTCATCGTAAGATCGACATGGAGAATGTCAAAAACTTAGCTAAATTTTGCATGGGAAGGATTTTGTCTTTGAATGTCATGTTATTGATATTCTAGGGCAGAAGATACACCAATTTCAATAGAGGTCTGAAGTTAGGGAGCAACATTTGACGGATATTGACTGTTTTTCTCTCATTGTTGCCTGTAGCTTCTTAGTTTGAAAAAATAATAAAAGACTTTCTACTTTCCTATTCCTTTTGGTCCAGTTCACCTATTAATGGCCAAGAATTGATTATTTTAACACAATGAGTGTGTTCCATGCTAGGACGTATAACCACCTGAAAAACAAGGTGTAGAAAAACCAGCCACCAACTGGAACAGTAAAATTCATGGAAAGGAATGAGCTATATGATGCTCAGGAGACAATCAGAATTGCAGTGGGCTGAGCCTATCTGTTTTCATTCATTTAATTCATTAAGGCAACACCAATCTTGATTTTTTTTCATGGTAATCATGTGTTTATCAATAGATATTAGTTTTTTCTCTCAATATGTTTAATTTCACAGGGTGATGCAATATTAGAAATCTAGATATTTATATCACACTGTATCAATTGTGTCTTCAACCACTGCTGTCATTTCTATTCAGTGTTTCACGAAGGCTTGCTTAGGCCTTTTTGAAATAAATACAAACAGGTTTTAATTATATAAGCACCGTAACTGAATACATGTATAAATATTTCAAAAATTGACTTGGAATAACGTGTCTTTTATGCATTGAATCACAGCCATATTAAAAGAGTTTAATATTAAGGGGTCCCTGTGTGGGTCAGTAGGTTGAGCGTTCTTGATTTCAGCTCAGGTCATGGTCTCAGGGTTCATAAGATTGAGCCCTGCGTCAGGCTTCATACCGACAGCATGGAGCCTGCTTGAGATTGTCTCTCCCTCTCTCTCTAACCCTCTCCAGGAAACAGTGGAGGAAGCAAATCCTTGGCTAGGAGAAGATCACTGCCAGGGTAGTGGACAAGCTTTAGTAATAGAATAAATGCCACCAAAGAGAAGCTTGGCTTCTCTTTGAGAAGAGCTTTGGCTCTTCTCAGCCAAAGAGAAGTGGCTTGTCTGAGTAAAATCACATGACTAATATAAACGTGGCCATGGTATTGACGTTCTTGTCTCAGGAGGTAATTTTCTAAATACTTTTGTCACTTTGCGTCAGCAGCTCTCAATCCTGTCTACACCGCGGAACTACCTTGGGATATTTTTTAATTTTTTTTTTTTTTTAAGAAGCAGTTGGACTAATTGTGTTGAAGTCCCATTTGACAAAAGCTTTCCTAGCGATCCCAATGTGAAGTCCAGGTTAAGAGTAACACCAAATGGGGCAAACTGGGTGGCTCAGTGAGTTGAGGATCCAACTTTTGATTTCGGCTCATGTCATGATCCAAGAAGTGTGGGATTGGGTCCCATGTAAGATTCGCTCTCACCCGCCACCCCTTTGCCATACTCTCTCTTTCCTCTCAAATAAATTAAGAAAAAATAAAAAAGAAGCGACACTGACTTTCATGTTGGAGATCCAAAAATTTCCATCAGCGCGCACAGCCTTCTTTCCAGACCTGCCGTGACTTTTCTCACTCCAATTCGGTCCTGTCCCTGGAACCTTGGAGCTGTTGTCAGTTTCTCCAACTGTCAAAACTTGTCTTTCCCAACAAAAGACAGGGACTTATCATAAGCCAGAACACTAGCTTTTAGTTTTTCTCTGCCTGGTGTAGAAACTTTTCACCCACAGTTACCCTGACCTTATATAATTCCACCCTTGTCACTGTCGATTGGAAGGAGCAAGAACAGATATGTACAGTCCAGAAGTTTGTCTGTCAAGAGGTATAAGAGGAGACTTGGCCCAGCGGTTTTGCAGAACATTCAAAGACCTTCTTACTCAATACTGCTGTGCAGTGCTGCTGTTTGCCATCTGATGATGGCAGTTTGGCCTTGAATGGGAAATCGGAGATAAAAGTTCCGTCTAAAATGTGTCACGCAGATTGATTTCCTGGACTCTGGCTTTGTGTAAGTGGTTTATTTATTTATTTATTTATTTATGTTTAAATTGGCCAGCTTCTTTGTTTCTTTCTTTTTTTCTTTTTCTTTTTTTTTTCTTTTTTATTTTGTGTATGAATCATGCATTACTGGAAGACCACTACTCAAAACGATTCCTGGATAATTGTTCATACGTCTGTTCAACTACAAGCCGTATTTGTTCTGTTGGTTCAAGAGAAAACAAAAAGTGTCAGGTCCGCTACTTACTGGACCACAGGCAGAGGTAAGCACTGCATACCGGCTACTGTCATGGCAGTTTGGATAGGCCTCCTGTCGTCCAGGTCACCAAGGATTTAGGCAATTGTCGAAAGGTATAAAATGTTCTCATTCTTTGTCTTGGAGGCATGTCCTCGTTAGTGCTAGGTGCTATTTTTTAGGTCACAGAAGTCCAATTTCCCAAGTTGTAGGACAGAATAAATATGATTCCTCATACATCCAAAACAGCCACTTGTTACCTTTTGCTTATCTGTGTTTCTGTGTCATTTTTGAAACACGTCTTGTGGATTTTAGTCCTCTTATATCCTAAATTCCTAGTGTTCTTGTGCTAGCCACCACATTTCCCTACATTCCCTATCTCCCCCCACCCCCAGATCCTGGTTATAATAAAAATAATCAATTATAACACCTCTTTTTACCCAGGAAGTATACGTGTGGGGTATGTGTGCTAAAGGCATTCAATCTAAGGACAAGTGACCCAGGAATTGCATTTATCATAGTAACAACCATGCTGTGTCTGCACTGATATTTTATCCAGTTTTTAATCCTCATTTAAGATCTGTGTCTGACTGGATGTAACATTTTACAGTAGTGACATTAAACTTTCCATTTGACTTTGGATGATATTAACAGGTGCACTGGTGTTTATTTCAGTGTAAGCTTCTGACTTAATTCTTTGCAATGTAATTTGCGCTTGTGTACCTTCCAGCAAATAGTACCATCTACCGTTACAACTCCTGGAATCAGATAATAAAATGACCTGCAGGTCAGTGCAGTGAAGACATTGTGACATTGACTGATACATTAATAACCTGTGAAGACTTCCCGTAAATAGAATCGCTTGGAAGCATTCTTTCCCCTAGTGCTTTCTATTCTCCTTTTTAGTTGGAGATGCTGAATTCATGGTGGTTTTCTCCAGCATTTAAGTGTGAGCCTTCCTTTTCAGTTAAACGGTGTTTGAATACATTTTACCTTGGCGGATATTGTACCAACCATCAGTAAAATGGTCAAAGGGCTTGGCAAAAATATTTTCCTCCCTTTTGACCTTATTTCAAAAATCCTGAAGTTATAAACTATAATGACGATAAATTAGTCATTCCCTCCCCGGCCATGAAGAAAACTTCCTCAGCTTTTAAACCATTTTGTATGCTAAAGTGCATGGGAAAAATCTTGGGAGGGTTTCCAGTCTCCCTAGAAGAGCAATCCTGCCTTTTATGCTTCTATGCACATTCTCAGGTTCTCAGTCTCTTGGATTATATACGGGTTGGATATTACTCTTCAGTGTACCTCCATTCCAGAACACTAAGAGGCACTGGGTGAGCGTTCTATCAATACTACTCAGTCCCTGTCTCCAGTTTTCCTTTTAACTTGGATTAAATCATGCCAATATCAAACTATTTGTCATGTAAATATACAATCAGTAAAATCACTTCTCTTCTGAATTGGGTATTTATGAAGGTATGTTATGAAAACATTTTAATAACTCAATAAATGACAAAAATATGTGAATAAAAGCCTCATTTATTTTCATCCATCAGCACGCTTTCCATGGAAACAGGAAAAGATTTGTATTATTTTAGTAAATTTCTCTGACCAGGATTTCAGTTATGTACTGAGGCTACTTATAAGGCTGAATTGTCATGTATTTGAAAGGTGGCAGAATCCGCCTCCCCAAAATATGGCATTTTAGTATAACGATTATTTTGAGCTAAAGACAATTGAGAAGAAACAGACACAAGGAAAGCTCTATGCCCTCTCTTTGTTTGCCTTAAAGCAAGACAAAAATTTCCAAAGGTGTCTCTTCTCCCCTCTCAACTGGGAAGGACAAACATCAATCGTTGGAGACAATTTTAGACTCTGTCACCCTCGAAATGACATCAGAGGAATATACAAAACAATCTTTAACTAGCCTCTATCTATCATTTGTTTCACATAAATTTACTTCCCCACAGTGTACCTCCTTTGGAAGTCAAAAACTGATTTCCTTTGTCCTGTCATCTCTGTACAAATGTGTTGCTTTTTGTTGAAGTCACTATACAAGCCTGAATTCCAAACTACCTCTTTGAGTTACTCATTTTCCCAGGGTGTCTCCCATGTATGCACGAGGTACACATGTTAATGAACTTTTGTTTGTTTTTCTTATACTAATATCTTTTTTGTTACAGAATTCCCAGCCAAAAGCTTAAAGAATGTAGAGGGATACTTACCGCTTCCTCCCCTACATGTTTAATTTTCTAAGATATTAGTCCTGTTAACCTAACTTTTCTTTTTTTTTAATTTTTTTAACATTTATTTATTTTTGAGAGAGAGAGAGAGAGAGAGAGAGCACAAACGGGGGTGGCGGGCAGAGAGAGAGGGAGACACAGAATCCGAAGCAGGCTCCGGGCTCTGAGCTGTCAGCACAGAGCCCAGTGAGAAGCTCGAACTCAGGAACTGTAAGATCACGACCTGGACCAAAGTCGGACGCCCAACCAACTGAGCCACCCAGGCGCTCCTGTTAGCCTAATTTTCACATAGGGTCAGGAGGCCAAGAGAATCCATGTGATCTTAAAAAATGTTTACATTGTTAATTCTTATTATACAAGTCATATTATTTTATCCAACTTTTTGGGACACCTAATTTCACTGGCTCCAACACTATTTCCTCTCACCTTAAAAACTTTTGAACTCTGATTTGGCTTCCAAAGTGTCTTGTTTCTCTAAATATGTTTATATTTTTCTTAATCCCCTTACTGGCCATCATACCTGGCTCTCTCTCCTCCGCTGACTCATCAGACTCTCTGGGTCTTTTCTTTTTCTACCACCAAATATTTGGAAAGAAACTACAATTAAATACTTTCAACTGCCATAATTCGTAAGACTACATGTCTCAACTACCAGTATTTTTATTGTCTGGCCCACCATTTATTGATTCACACATGCATGCTTTTATCGTCGAAACCAGGAATAAATTTCAGAACATCTTGATACTGGCCATGTAGAAAATTAACTTGCTCTCTTTGCTTAACTTCTGTATGTTGTAAAGGTTCTAATTTAATTTCCCAATTGTTGACTTTATGATTCTTCAGGATAATAAAGAATCTGGTATCTTCCCATGGGCTTATGTGGAAGAATAATGTATTGTTTTTCTTTCTTTCCTAAGAGAGAAAGCATGTTTTTGAAGATTCTAAGCTTTGGAAGAAAAAGCCTGGATCCGGACACAAATTTCTCAGGTGCTTTTTTTTTTTCTTTCCTAAATATATGCAGAAATACTTACCACAGTGAATAAGTGAATACTTTGTAACCAAATTCCCCTGCAGCACTGTGTGTGAAGGAACATGGGTATGAATATACTCAATCAATTGAAATGACCTTGAAAGTTGCTGTAGAGTGTTCAGACAGGAGGAAACACCTTTTGATTCTCATCTTATGTTCCTGTCTGGGGCTCAGTAACAAAAGACAAAAAAAGGGGGGGGTGGAATAAAGGGAAATTCATTAACATGAATGTCTCAGGTATACATGAGGCAAGCTCAGGGATGAGTAACTCTTAGAGGTGGCTGAGAATTCAGATTTACACAGCATCTTCAACAAAGAAAAATACATTTTTAGGGAAGTGGAAAACAAAGTAAAAAGACCTTGTGTTACTAGAGACAGCCAAGTGTTGGAAAGGCAAATAAATGGAAGACTACTTGTAGATAAATTTTAGTTAGTAATGTTTGCTATGTAGACTCTTCTGGTGCCCTCTGTAGGTTAAGAAGGGTCTAAAGTTGTCTCAGAGGGGCGCCTGGGTGGTTCAGTCGGTTAAGCGTCTGACTGCAGCTCAGGTCATGATCTCACGGTTTGTGAGTTTGAGCCCGGCGTCGGGCTCTGTGCTTGACAGCTCGGAGCCTGGAGCCTGCTTTGGATTCTGTGTCTCTCTCTCTCTCTGCCCCTTTCCCACTCACGCTCTGTCCCTTTCTCTTAAAAACTAAATCAACATTAGGGGCACCTGGGTGGGTCAGTCGGTTGAGTGTCCGACTTCAGCCCAGGTCGTGATCTCAAGCCCCGCATCGGGCTCTGTGCTGACAGCTCGGAGACTGGAGCCTGCTTCGGATTCTGTGTCCCCCTCTCTCTCTGCTCCCCCATTCATGCTCTGTCTCTCTCTGTCTCAAAAATAAACATTAAAAAAATGAATAAATAAAAATAAAGTTGTCCCAGGTGGTTAACTTTTGTCCTTCCTGTTGGAGAGAGGAGGGTTACTTCTGTAAATTTATGTCCTACCTTGGGCAAATAGAGAGAAGGCAGAGAGCTTTGCTTGCATTTACTGCTTCTTAATTGTCCTCAGTTCAAAATAACTCTTCTGTCAAAAGGACATATTTTGGGGAGACATATACTGATTCCTTTAAATAGCTACATGAATGAAAGGGAATGTTTTCTGGACTAGTAAATTGAGTGATGTCTGTGTGTGTGTGTGTGTGTGTGTGTGTGTGTGTGTGCACGGGCATGTCTGTGTGTGTATATGTGCATGTTTATGCAAAAATCAGAAATAAAGTCTTTGTATGTAGATCAGGAAGCTCCCGGTGTCCCTGGGGTCTATTCTCTGACTGGGAGGACCCACTCAGTGGCCATCACATCTCTCCTTACTCACAATGTCACCTATATACACTGGTCACCTACATTCTTGTCTCCAAAAACTGTACCTTCAATAATTCATAATTATCACTTACCCAGCGTACCTTTAAGAAGTGTCTATCATTTTTTAATCCAACTTTTCTCAAGTCATAACAACCACTAGGAAATAAAATATTTTTATAATTGCCCTTAACAAAACTAAGAAAACAACTAGATTGGATTGCAGTTTTAGGATGTCATTGTCACTCCCCTTCCAAGATACGCCCTGGGGGAGCCTGAAAGACATAGGATAAGGGCTTATATATATTTAGAATTTATATAAATAACCACATAGTTCAAAAATATCTCCAAGTAGACTCCTCCAATTAAGTCACATCTTTTGACAGGCTCATCTTTTGAAATTAACACCTTCCTAAGAATAATTTAATCAAGTAATTAGATGCCTAAAATCTAATTGAATTCTACAGTATTTGGTAGGAGCCCGCGGCAGTTCCGGAGCATAGAAAAGTTGAGAACAGACTCGGGCAGGTGTGCATGGGGTGGCTTAAGATTGTTAAGGCAAACTGCAGATCACTTCTAGTTCATACATTAAAATGAGTGACCACAAGAGAGCAAGGGCAGGGACTGAAGAACGATATGGACTTCCAGACCTTCCATAGTTTCCCAAGTGGATCCTTCCTTCCTGCCTCCAATTCTTCTTCTGAGTTGCTCCCACTTATGATGGTTTCATTAAATTTAGGAGCAAAATGTAGGTCTGGCCATAACACATCTTAAAAGTTATACAGTATGCAATAACAAATAATTTAAAAATAATGATAGTATTGGATTATAACCCAAATAATGAGATAAATACCATGAGTCCCTATGGATATGAATGAATGAGTGAATGAATGAATGGTGATACATCTTCCTTACAGAAGAAATCCTAAAATTAAATGTAAGGGAAGGAGGGAAATTAGAATATCACTGTTGGAATAGGAAGATAACAGAGCCCCAGAGTATCACCACCACAGTCTATGTTATTTACTATTTTGGTTTTAAGATATGGTCCCAAGTATGTGAGATTCCTCCATTCAGGAGGTGAAACTTAAATCTCTCCTGTTTGAATGTGAGGTATACTTAGTGACTCATTTCCCTTTTTTTTTCCTTTTTTATAAAAAATTATTTGAGTTGACACACGATATTACATTAGTTTCAGGCGTACAGCATAGTGATTCAACTTCTCTAGAACTTACGCTGTGCTCGAAAGTGTAGCTGTCATCTGTCCCCATACAACCCTATTAAAATAGCACTGACTATATTCCCTATGCTGTGCCTTTTATCTCCATGACTTACTCATGCCATAACCGGAACCCTGCCTTTCCAACTCCATGCTGGCAGCTATCAGTTTGCTCTCTGTATTTACAGGTCTGATTCTGCTTTTTGTTTGTTTATTCATTTGTTTTTATTTTTTTAATTTCACATATGAGTGAAATCATATGGTGTTTGTCTTTCCCAATCGGACTTATCTCATTTAGTATAATAACATTTAGGTCCATCCATGTTTTTGCAAATGGCACAATATTACCCCCCTTTTTTTTTTAGGTCTGCATAACATTCCTCTGTGTGTGTGTGTGTGTGTGTGTGTGTGTACCAGTTTTCTTATCCATCCATCTATTGAATCTATCACATTTAGTGACTCACCTCTAAACTTAAGATATGAAAAGGGAAACATAATAACGTTATAGTAGTGAAACCAGGCAGACCCTACCATGAGAACAAGGTTAACATCAGCAGAAATACATCATGTTGATGCAGTGTATTCCAGGATATGATTGGATGAAAAGGACACACCATATCCACAGTATTTTTTTTCAAAAATATTCATAACCCCAATCAAATCACGAGCAAACATCAGATAAAGCCAAAATGAAGGATATGTTACAAATAAATGACCAATACTTTAATCGCATCAAGGTCACAAAAGCCAAGAGGAAGCTGAGAAACTGTCATAAACAGGAGACTACAGGGAGAACGACAATTAAATGTCAAGAGATCTCTTGGGTTGAATCCTGGATAACAGCAACATCATATCAATGGAAAAACTTGTGAAATACCAATATGTTCTGTATTTTAGTTAATGGTATTTTCTCAATGCTGACTTCTCAATCTTCATGTTTTGCCATGGTCATGCCAAATGTTAACAAAAGCGTAGCCTAGGTAACACAAGGCCTCTCTTTACTACCTTTGCAATGCTAGGGGTAATTTTAAAATCAGTTCAAATTAAAAGTTTGAAAAATGTTATATAATAAACATCACTTCTGCTGATCCCTGTACATCACGCATCAACAGATGCATGATTTAACTATGACCCCCTTGATGGCATTCATCAAATTCAAATAGAAAACAAGAGTCTAAGCCTTGACCATCCCCTGTGAAAAGTAAACCTTAAGGAAATCATTCAAAATCTCTTACACTTTGCTTTCTTTGGAGGAACTATGAGAAATAGAGCCAGGGCGCCTGGGTGGCTCAGTTGGTTAAGTGACCGACTCTTGATTTCAGCTCAGGTCATGATCCCACGGTTCATGGGGATCGAGCTTCGTGTGGGGCTCTGTGCTGATGGTGTGGAGCCTGCTTGGAATTCTCTCTCTCCCTCTCTCTGCTCCTCCCCCACTGATGTGCATGCATGCTCCCTCTCTACCCCTCTCTCAAAATAAATAAATAAACTTAAAAAAAATTACAACCAACTCAAAAAAAAAATGAATGAATTAGGGAATGTGAAATGAAATGGGTCAGATGCTGGAGACGGTTGCTATAATCTATAGGTAGAAATAATTCTGACCTCACTACAGCATGAAGATAAATACGATGTGTGTGAAAACCACAGCAATTAAAGTATTTATCATCACGCATATGTTACCATTTTGGAATTCTGTGGTGATTCATCCCTGTTCTTTTATTCTTGTAACTAGGTCCATTTGCTCTTTATGAAGGAAGTTTTTATCCAACACTGCCCCAGGTTCTTCTGTTCACAGATGCTTTAAGTAATAACAAATTTTCTGCTGAGAAGGTTCAGCAACACATCAGAAGAATGGCCACTGGACCACATGCAGAATAGATGACCCACACATTCGTATTCCTTAGGCTTAATCGTCCTGGATGTCAACTATAACTGTCTACCTATTCAGAATGGCAGAGATGCTATGTCCTTTTCCTTTTGTTTTATTCCCTTTATGATTCTTTATCTTTTTTTTCATTTTGTTTCTCCTTCCTTCTTACCTTCGTTCCTTTGTTCATTTGTTCCTTCCTTCTTTCCTTTCTTCCTTCCTTCCTTCCCTCCTTTTTTTCCCCTTTCTTCTGTGAGGTCCCCCATTGCTATTCTTACAATTATTGCACACTGGGAAAAATAAAGGTTGCCAATGGCATGGAATTCTGGCTTGGACAGTTACTGAGTAGTGCTCTGAGATTCCATCATTCATCCAGCATCTGCTATGTGTATACACAGGACTGAAGGTGGTAAGTTTCTGATAATGAGTTAAGAGTCAAAGATACAATTACTAAAATTGAAACAATTTAAGCTGTCTTTTCTTGGAGGCCCATTTTATCTTAACATGTGCAAGAGGAATATAGATGGAGTGTATCAGAATGAATAAAGAGGAGCAAGTTCCAAGTTAAAAAATAGAAGATATTCAGAGTAGTTGTCTCCAGTGTAACAATCGTGACTATCTTATAAACAAGAGCCTCAGAGGTTGACTGTATCTTTCAACACTCTTTTCTGACTGAAGGTAAAATTCATCTATGTTCTTGGTCCTCTGCTTCAATGCATCCTCAGTAATTCCTTTTAATAGGCACTAAATGAGCATATTAATTATTTCATTAGTCCCTGTTTCCCAGAGTAGAGAAGTGATTGGGACTTATGAAAAACAGTCATTGATTAGGGGAGAAGAGCTGGGATTTGGAATTGAGCTTGAAAAGAAGAGCAGATAAACTGGCTACATGGAAGGAGGCAGTGCAGGCACGGCTTAACGGGAGACCCCGACGAACGTGGGCAACTAAAAGCAAAGAGCGTCAACCAAAGAGCAGCATCACCTCGCCCTATGTGGTTCATGGATGTTCTGCTGCCTTCTTGACCACCCCCACCGCTTGTGTCTCTGTCCCGGTCTGATACTTACTGTGCCACTTCTCTCTCTGCCAGCAATCACTCAGTGTGCACGCATGGGAAGACCCCCAAGGGAGTCAGGAAAAAAAAACATCGCTGTCTCTTTCATTCTGAACGTTCCAGAATCTCTGGGGAACACAACTACCCCTCAGGAGCACTGCATTCATCGTTCTACTGCATGATCACTGCCTCCACACCTCTTCAGGGGAGCTCAAGACAGCTGGGAATTCTCTAATGTAGACAGATGAAACGTTGTGGTGACATGTGAGTGTGGACAGAGAACCAGCAGGCGAGAATTTGCTTGCTTCACAGGTCACGTCTGTATCCTGCCACCTTCTTCCTCAAATTCCTGCTGTGATGCTTCTGCCAGTGAATGGAAGCTAAGCTTGCTCCCTGAGCCCCAGAACCTTCACCCACTGCCCTCACAAATACATAATATGCTGTCTTCCTATGAGCACCCTCCACTTTGCAGTCTTCACGACTTCGCTCGTGTCGTGTTCTCCGGTCACCCCATTTCTCTATGAATTCAAACCATTTGACCTGTAGGCGTTCAACTACTAGCCCTTTGCACGGAGCCTCCCCAGAACTACTCTGGGCTACATCTTTAGATCAAACAATCAATCAGTGCATCCTTATTGTCTTTCTCTTCCTTACAGTGGCTCGTTGCACATAATTACAAGCACATAGCCCGTCTGAGCTCTGGTGCTATGCATCCTTTATTCATATATTCCAAGCTCTTAAAGAAAGAAACCCTGGTTTTCTCACTTGTGCAAACTCCACAGTATTTATCACAATACTGGGCACCCAGGTGCTCCCTAAATATTCATCATAGAAGTCACCCCAACGACACTGATATGCCTTCAAAGTTTTCTTCCTCCCATCTGGAATCAAACAATATGTTTTCCTTGTCCACTGTGTGGAGGAAACAGACACAGCAAATGTGTGCCAGGAATAGCAGGATTCTCTGATGCAAAATGGAACCGGGCATGATACCTGCCTTTAAAAAGCTCACCAAGAATCTGAGCTGGAGCAAATTCATGGCATGTTCTGCAGCAGAAGCACCGCTGTGAAGCTGTGCCCTCAGGATCTGGGAGAACACAGGAGGGGTGATCGATCCTACTGGAGAAGGAGAGGTAGGGTGATCGAAAACATTCCAGAGGTGAAATTATGGGTGAGATATGGCACAGTGGAGAAGTAGGGAAGGAAAATCCAAGGAAAATTGTTTTCAAGGCACAGAGATTAATTGGGAAGATAATCCTTGAACAGGGATTAGAAGGAGATTTCATTAATGACACAAGGTGGCCACCATACTTCTATTCCAGAGCTCTGTCTGATGGCCGAATGGATTCACAGACAAATAACTTGAGATAAAAAAAAAAAAAAAAAAAAAAAAAAAAAAAAAAAAACAGAAGAAGGACATCTTGCTTCCGACTCAGACAGACAGGGGGCACTTGGGTGGAGCAGGTGAACTTCGAGCATGGTCTACAATAGTGAATATAATTTGTGCTGATTAGAGGATAGAGGGGGACCTTATAAAATGGGGCTTCATTTGGATCAAAGGGGTGAATGTGGAAGAGTGTAAAAATTAATTTGGTTACAGCAGAAGTTCTGGCAAGTGACATCAGGAGGTAAGTTTGGCAAGAAATCGAAAGTCTGAAAAGAATTCCATGATATTGGATTTTATTCTGAGAAAAACAAAGATTTTTTTGAGCAAGGAAATTATGTGTAAACAGCCATGTTAGAAGGATAGATAAACATGATATGGGCCAGGGGTGCCTGGGTGGCTCAGTCGGTTAAGCGTTCAACTTTGGCTCAGGTCGTGGTCTCGCGGGTCGTAGGTTTGAGCCCCATGTCATGGCTCTGTGCTGACGGCTCAGAGCCTGGAACCTGCTTCAGATTCTGTGTCTCCCTCTCTCTCTGTCCCTCCCCCACTCTCACTCTGTCTCTCTCTCTCTCAAAAATAAATACACATTAAAAAAATGTAAATAAAAACAGTTTAAAAAAACATGATATGGTCCATTCATGCAAGGGAATGCCATTCAGCCTTAAAAAGGAAGGGGATTCTAACACCTTCTACCACATGGATGAACCAAGAGGACATTATGCCAAGTGCTATAAACCAGTTCCGAAGGGACACATATTGTTTGACTTCAGCTATATGCGGTCTCTGGAGGAGTTGAATTCATACATGGAAAGTAGAAGGGAGGATGCCAGGGGTTGAGGAAAGGGGTCATGAGGAGTTAGTGTTTAACGGGGACAGGGTTTCAGTTTGGGAGGTGACACAATAATATGAATGCACCTAATGCCATACTTAAAAACGGTACACTTTCTTTCTTTTTTTTAAAGTTTTTTATTTATTTTTGAGACAGAGAGAGACAGAGCATGAATGGGGGAGGGGCAGAGAGGGAGGGAGACACAGAATCTGAAACAGGCTCCAGGCTCTGAGCCATCAGCCCAGAGCCCGACGCGGGGCTCGAACTCACGGACCACGAGATCGTGACCTGGCTGAAGTCGGACGCTTAACCGACTGAGCCACCCAGGCGCCCCCCTTTGTTTTTTTTAAACACTACACTTTCATGTTGTGTCTATTCGACATTATAAAAAGTTGATTATAACAGTCAGATGCTGCACCTGAATGATTGGGGGCGGTGACATGGGCACACCCTTCAGCACTCTGCTTCTGTTTCCTTATGTCTTTCTCACAATGTTGTTGTGCGCCTGAAATACACATACACACACACACACACACACACATACACACACACATAACACTATTATTTCAAAAAGGCAAAAGGAGGGGCGTCTGGGTACCTCAGTTAGTTAAGCATCCGACTCTTGATTTCCGCTCAGGTCATGATCTCATGGTTCATGGGGTCAAGCCCCATGTCGGGCTCTGTGCTTTCAGCTTGGCATTCTCTCTCTCCCTCTCTCTGCCCCTCTCCAACTTGCCCTCTCTTTTTTTTTTTCAAAAATAAATAAACATTTTAAAAAATGAAAAAGGAGACATGTTAAACAAGATTCATCCTGAAGTAACATGCCCTATTTATGCACTCAGTTAAAAAAATTGGGGGGCGATGGCTGCATCATAGGTACCGTGTTCCATTGCTAGGGGATGGGAACCCAGAAGACAGGTGACAGACACCTGAAATGTACTAACACCACAGTGGGGGAGATGGGACAACAACAACAGATAAATACGTGCCTGGGGGTGGTCGAGGAAATGCTGACTGAGGTCAGAAAATAGTTTTCCTCTGGCATTTCCTTGTGACTGGTTTTGTGGGACCACCACACACCCAGGAGAGTCAGCTCCCACCTACTCACTCTCACCAGGATGCTGTCGGGTGTCTAACGTGTGACACAAACACACACCCTTTTCTGCCAGTCCGCGTCTTTCCTTCCTACGGTCCACTGAGGAGAATCGTCCCCTTCCATGCACTACGGGGTGCAGTAGGCGCTCGCACTGAGTGTGCTGGGTGGGGTTCCCGGCGTGGCTTCCTTTTTCTGCATGGGATCCCCAAGCTCTTTTGTGTTCCTGCAAAATTTGCTGGCACCACCACCTTGACTTGCTGAGATAGTGCTGTTCTCTGAATGACTATGGTGTACCACACCAGTCATACCCTTCCACCGGTGTTCGGGGACCTCACCTGAGCAAATTCTTGGGCATCTGCTGGAGAGATAGAGGAAATCCCATTCTCTAGCAGCTTTGCCCCACTGGCCCCTTCTCAGAAGCTTGCATCTCAAAGACACAAGAGAATCGCGTTCCTTTGCCGATCTGACAATACACCCAATGCCTAGCCCCTCGGAACCACGCTTCTCCTGCCATTATAAGTGGAATCGGTCTCAAGGGCAGTAAAGGAATTTTAAAATATTTATTGGGTGTTCACATTTACAAAGCAAATCGTTTGAAAACGAGAGTCAGAAGAAAATAGGAGGTAACACTGCAGTGGGAACTAAGTCGTCAACAGAACTAGATCTCCACGGTTCCCAGCGTAGAAGACGCCTACGAAGACAATGATCTTCCTTTGCTTCGATCCCTGCGCTTTCAACGGGCTGATCTTTGGTTCACGGAAAGGCCAGTTCACCTAAAATTTAATTTAAAAATAATTCCAGGGCGCCTGGGTGGCGCAGTCGGTTAAGCGTCCGACTTCAGCCAGGTCACGATCTCGCGGTCCGTGAGTTCGAGCCCCACGTCAGGCTCTGGGCGGATGGCTCGGAGCCTGGAGCCTGTTTCCGATTCTGTGTCTCCCTCTCTCTCTGCCCCTCCCCCGTTCATGCTCTGTCTCTCGCTGTCCCAAAAATAAATAAAAACGTTGAAAAAAAAAATTTAAAAAAAAAAAAAAATAAAAAAAAAATAAAAATAATTCCAGAAAGGCAAAATAGCCCATAGGGTGCTCTTACTGCAAATGCGTATTTTTAAAAATTCCGGGGGCTCTGGCATATTCAACCCGTGGCTGCGCCCGCATTCCGCAATCCATAATGTAGCAGCCTGCTTTGGGGTGTGGCGAGGGCTCTAGAGCTGTTTTCCTCCTACCCCCCGAGGCACTGAGGAGCGCTTCTGGGGTTGCCAGAGGCAGAATAAGTGGCTGGGCACCCGGAGCATGATGTTCTCCTTCGCATTTCTGCTCACATCGCTCTTCTTCCGTTTCTCACAGATTTCATTTCTGCATAAGGTTTTGTCTCCTAGCCAAAAAAAAAAAAAAAAAAAAAAAATGCTGTTCAACACAACAACGTGGTACAACTGTGTCCAAGTAAACGAAGTGGAAAAGAAAAAAAAAAAAAACCTATGAAATTAGATATTTGAATGATGCATTACAGAAAGAGTAAAAGACCTTTAAACATCACACGAATGACGCCAGCGGCCCTGCAGTTCATTAGTGCTGAGCTGCATGGATAAATGGTGTAGAGTTGCACGATCCGTATGTTAACCCCGATGGCCGTTTATCAGCTGTAGCATTAACAATAAAACTTTTTTTTTTTATTTCTAATTAATCCACGGGGCACCATGTTCATGTCAGAAGGCATCCACTTCATCTATTATTAATAATTGCACCTCGTCACTTTACAAACAAACTCTTTGAATTTCACAAATTCTGCTCTCCTACAGGCTCTATGGACAAAAATATACTCCCAGGTAACCAAAGACACCTGTCGTATGTGGATACAGTCTTCCTTGCTATTCGCTCTTTTTTTCTCTCTTCTTGTAGTGAAAGGTATTTGAACTTTATAGATATTTAATTTACTGGGGCTTAGATTGAGAGAAATGGTCACATAGGCTATAACACGTCGGGTATATTACTCATCTTACACACCATCGAATGGAAAAGCTTTTTGTTCCTCTCAGTATTTACTTGCTAGATTGGATTCGCTGTTTTCACCCAAGGCAATACACTGAGTGCTCCGTGCTCTGAGCACTGATTCTTAGGGGGACTCATTGAAGAAAAGACTGTCTCTCCCCTCAGGTGACTCTGGATCCGTTTCTCTCGGCTTCAACCCCAGCCTGGCTAACTCTGGTCTTCCGGGAGGCTGGATTAGCTGCTGAAACTCCAATGTCTCACACGCTCTGGGCAGTGGGCTTTCCTGTTAAGAGTCTGCAAAGTGGGGACCCTCAAGAGGGAAAAGGCACTTCTCTCCGGTATCCTCATTCCTGACCACAAGGTTTCGGCTGAAGTAGCCCACGTCCTGTTTATTTATTTATTTTTATTTTTGTTTGTTTGTTTCTTTGCTTTAACCCTTTGAGTATCTGATGCACAATGTGGTCTCCTTAAGTGTCCAATCACGGCAATACAGCCCCTTGGTGGTTCAGCCTTTCAAAACCTATCTCACTTCTCCATGTATTAAACAGCCTACGTCAAGGGTGCCTGGGGGGGCTCAGTCGGTTAAGCGCCAGACTCTTGATTTCAGCTCAGGTCATGATCCCACAGTTTGTGAGTTTGAGCCCCATGTTGGGCTCAGCCATGACAGTCAAGCCTGCTTGGGACCCTCTCTCCCTCTCTGTCTGCCCCTCCCCCATTCATGCTGTCTCTCTCCTTCTCTCTCTCTCTCTCTCTCTCAAAATAAATGAATAAACTTAAAGAAAATCCCCATGTCAGAAATGCATAATATCATGCATCCCTGCTTTCCTGGCTACATCTGGGCAGACATAGCCCTTAATCTCGGGGAAAACCCATTCATATAAATTAAGTGGTCCCCAGTCTCACTGAACAACAATCTGACTGTAGCATTCCAAGCCTGGAATGAGTTTCACGTATGAATGAATGCACGAAGGTTTCAATTTAGGGATAGCGTTTGCGTTGTTTTAAAGTTTAGGCAACTCACACCAAACCATTCAGCTACGGAATGGAAGCGTTGAAACTCACCTTCAGTTTTCTGAACATACTTTGACTAGAATTTATTTTTCATGCTCAAAATGCACGGAGGAAGATCAAAAAAAAAAAAAAGAAGCTGCTTAAAATAAAGTTACAGTCGCTGAGAAGTACGTTGAAAACTTCATATGGAGAAAAAGCAACCAGTTTCTTTGAGTCCCCCATCTTGTACATAGCAATGAGCTCCCCAAGTCAATTCTCTTTTCAACATGGCGCGTAGGCCTTTTATAGTGAAATCCCGCGGACACATTCTCCAGAGCTCCACAGATGAGAGAATAGAACTGAAGAGATCAAACTGAGTTGGAGATTCATCCATCTCTCACATTGAACTTCGGACCAAATGTTTCCATTTCTCATCAGTTGGACCTCCTGACCTGTGCACTTTTCACGCTCAACAGAGGTTCCTTAAATTCCTTGCTCATTAAGCACACCTAATCACCCCGATGTCTTCAGTAGACAATTCACATGAACAGATTGTGCGCAAGTTTTTGATGTGTAAGCCCCACTGAACATATGCTTAATGTCTCAATACTTCAAACCAATTAGCGATAAGTAACTTTTCATAGTAAGGTTTATATTTTTGATGGATATATTGAATCTTTCTTCTCTGCAGTTCTGCTAATATTTTTGACCTTGAATACTAATAGCAAAATTATCTTAAATCACTCTATTATGATTTTTAACAAAGTACATTTGCTCAGATTGAAAAAAAAAAAGACTCAATAAACTTATTTGAGAGTCTTTATTACCTAACTGAAAGAAAAAAAAGAATGTTCTGATTTTCCAAAGAAAAGGAGCCTCTCTACTTTTTAATGGATATTGCAGGAGTTTTAGCATATTTTTAGCTATTTCTGTCCAGAAAAGTAAGAAATTATTTTTATTTTACCTCACTTTTCACTTAAAAGGGATAGAACTATTGCATCCCAAATCCATTCCAATAATTTGATGAGACTAAAATTTTAGTTTCGCTTTGGTTGTTTTGCTTTACAAATGTGAGATATTAGTTCAGCTTAAGAACTATAATTCATATATTTAAATTTTTAAATTTTTAAGATTTATTTATTTATTTTTTTTACAGAGACAGAGAGAGTGTGAGCAGGAGAGGGGCAGAGGGAGAGGGAGAGAGAGCAGACTCTGTGCTCAGTGCAGAGCCTGACTCAGGGCTGGATCCCACAGACACTGGGATCATGACCTGGGCCAAAATCAAGAGTGAAACGCTCCACCGACTGAGCCACCTGGGCGCCCCAGATATTTGAAATGTCAAATGAAATTGCACTCATTGAAAGATTTCCAGGAGAGAGAAACCATCACTATCTTGGTAATAAAATAATTATTGGGCAAGAGGAAGAAATCATCAAATGACTTGAGTCTGAAACTCTCTGTCAGTGGACAGCCGTCAAGACTTGGCCAGAAACTCAATGCAAAGTAAAGTAACCTATGAGGTGACCACCTCCCCCGACTCCCACCCCAGAGTGCAGGATTGCTCAGATAAGTCATCTCTCTTTCATTCTACCTCTTCCATTTTGGCCTGTACATACCTGTCTTCCATTGGATGGCTGCAGTCTACAGCAGTCATTTTACCCCTATAACATTTCTGCCCCTTTGCTGTAGAGGAAGTGTTGGTGCTGTGATTTTAGACACCCTCATGAAAATCTAATGAAAGGCAGTGTGACTCAGTTTAGTGACTCAGACCTTGGAGCCAGGCTGCCTGCCCTCTGTGCCTCAGCACCCACGTGTGAAAAAGAAGAATAACATCAGTGCCTCCCTAATGAGGGTGTAGCAAAGATTCAATGAGTCAATTTATATTAAAAACTGAGAATAGTTCCTGGTTCCCTGTGTCTCTACAAAAGACTGAATGGATTCTGAATATTAGCATTGCTGTTATTGTTGTTATTTTTCTTAATTGTTCCAATCTTGTACAAGATTTCCAGTGGATTTATGCATTTGATATAAATTTTGCATCCTGGAAAATGAAACACCTAAACTTCCCATGAGTCTTACATATTCTATCCTAAGTATGAATTATCCAGTGTGTAAAGAGTCAAATTCATATTTGCTGATCCTAGAAGCTCTCACTCTGTGGTCATAACATGTAGTTATTTTAGGTAATATCATGTTTTTAAAAATTTTAGCCAGACAGAGAGAGAGAGAGAGAGAGAGAACATGTGTAAGTGGTGGAGGGGCAGAGAGAGAGAGTAGGAGAGAGAATCTTTTTTTTTTAATTTTTTTAATGTTTTATTTATTTTTGAGACAGAGAGAGACAGAGCATGAACAGGGGAGGGGCAGAGAGAGAGGGAGACACAGAATCCGAAGCAGGCTCCAGGCTCTGAGCTGTCAGCACGGAGCCCGACGCGGGGCTTGAACTCACAGACCGCGAGATCATGACCTGAGCCGAAGTCGGACGCTCAACTGACTGAGCCACCCAGGAGCCCCAGAGAGAATCTTAAAACAGCCCTGATGTAGGGTTCCATCCCATGACTCTGGGATTATGACATGAGCTGATGTCAAGAGTAGGTCTCTGTAGGAAACAATCAGCAAAACTAAAAGACAACCGACAGAATGGGAGAAGATATTTGCAAACGACATATCAGATAGAGTTAGTATTAAAAATCTAAAGAACTTATCAAACTCAACACCCTAAAAAAAAATAAGAATCCAGTGAAGAGATGGGCAAAAGACATGAATAGACACTTCTTCAAAGAAGACATCCAGATAGCCAACCGACACATGAAAAAATGCTCCACATCACTCATCATCAGGGAAATACAAATCGAAACCACAATGAGATACCACCTCACACCTGTCAGAATGGCTAACATTAACAACTCAGGCAACAACAGATGTTGGCGAGGATGCAGAGAAAGAGGATCTCTTTTGCATTGTTGGTGGCAATGCAAGCTGGTGCAGCCACTCTGGAAAACAGTATGGAGCTTCCTCAAAAAACTGAAAATAGAACTACCCTCCGACCCGGCAATTGCACTACTATGTGTTTCTCCACGGGATACAGGTGTGCTGTTTTGAAGGGACACATGCACCCCCATGTTTATAGCAGCACTGTCAACAACAGCCAAAGTATGGAAAGGGCCCAAATGTCCATCGATGGATGAATGGATAAAGAAGGAGTGGTATATACATACAGTGGAGTATTACTCGGCAATCAGAAAGAATGAAATCTTGCCATTTGCAACTACGTGGATGGAACTGGAGGGTATTATGCTAAGCGAAATGAGTCAGTCAGAGAAAGACAAAAATCATATGACTTCACTCACCTGAGGATTTAAGAGACAAAACAGATGAATGTAAGAGAAGGGAAACAAAAATAATATAAAAACAGGGAGGGGGACAAAACAGAAGAGACTCATAAATATATATGAAGAACAAACTGAGGGTTCCTGGAGGGGTTGTGGGAGGGGGGATGGGCTGAATGGGTAAGGGGCACTAAGGAACCTACTCCTGAAATCATTGTTGCACTATATGCTAACTAATTTGGATGTAAATTTTAAAAAATAAAAAATAAGTTAGAAATAAAGAAAAAAAAAAGAGTAGGCCTCTCAACTGACTGAGCCAACCAGGCATCCCGGGAATATTAACTCTCATTTTGCAAAACACTGCTGTGAGTCTAATTGTTATGCGTGATGTCACAGGTTTCTTTTAAAATTGGGGCTGTGCTTTAGAAATACGTCCAAAGCATTATGTTTAATAATCTGTTAAAAAGTTAAAAAGGTGTTAGTAGAAAGGGGCAGATTTATAAGAAGGACGCTCCTTAATCGCTTGCAGGGGGTGGTGTTATGGTGACGGGAAATGAGTTATATGCTTCTTTCTGTGAATACCACAGTCTCCATATGCACCTGTCCACTGCTGCTAATGCGTAGAAACCAGGTGTCAAGCTGCCTGCCTTTCCAATGGGACCGGTAGATCATGTGCTCATTCCCTGTGCATGTTCCCATCCTACTCAGGGGTCACTCTGCTGCCTGTCCCCTCATGCCTACTAAAGAATAGAACTCAACTAAGTCCATTCTTTCCACGTAATTTACTGTCAAGGTGGCTACTAGACCATGTATACAACGTACTTTTGGGGGTCGATTCCCCTGATTCATCGCCTACATACAACACCCAGGGCTCATCCCAACAAGGGCCCTCCTCCGTGCCCATCACCCAACGAAGTCAATTTTAAAGAGCCTCCTGGCTTGATTCCGCGATCCATGAATCAGGCAACATTCAATCTCGCAGATGGAAGAGAATTCCAAAGAGCTGTACAAGGCTAGAGATTTTTATAGATCAAAGTGAGCAGGAAAAAGAAAGTTACTCTGGCTGTTGGCTGATTGGTTTAAAGCAGGGTCACTGTCTTTATATGGAGCAAAGGGAAGTCTTGGAGCAGGCCAGGTAACTTGCACTGAACAGACAAGACCTCATCTGTTGGCCTCGATCTTCCTTTTCTGGGATCACTGAGCACAGAAATTTAGTTAAGTGTGATCTGATGGCATGGGGCTTCGTAGGGACAACTCCATCTTGGGCCAGTTTGGTTACTTTCACGTGCCCACACTAGTTGGGAATTAAATTCATGAGATTGCTGAGCTAGAAGACCAGGGCAAACACAGTGCTGTTCCTTCACACAAGTATTCGTTGCCTGTTCACTATGCACCAGGCTTGGAACCAGCCCTTTCCCAACTAAGACAAAGATCCGTTAGCGGTCCACACTGGCGGTCTGACTGACTCTCCCCGTAAAGCGAATACTCTGCAGAAGTCTTCCCAGCTTCACATTCCAGTTGGGCATCAAAACCAGCGTATCCGAGATACCCAAACACGCATTATTTCCAACTGTGAGTGTTCTTTGTAACTCGGGTTGAAAGCTCGCTGCATTTGCAGATAATGCTAAGCATTACTTGTGTATTAACTGATGATTAGCGCAATGAACAAAGTTATTTGTACCAGAGAAACCGTTGCTTCCTTTGTTCTCTATGTGGGACAGGGTGCTGGTCGTGGCATCAGGCCACACTTCTAGAAACTTACCCCCAACGTACGGTGCTTCCTTCCATTTACAGAGACTTGAGGATTAGGAAAGAGTATGAAAGCTTCAGATTTCAAAGCGACAGACATTCCTTCTTTGCTGCCCCAAAGTGAGGCCCAGAGTCTATCGTCCTTTTTTGTTTCAGCAGATTTAAAGAGTCTTTTGATATACAAAGGCAGACCCAATACAAGTACAAAATGAAAAGCCCAATTTCTCTGCGTAATAAAGTAGAGAGAACTGACGGCCACCTGAAATAAAGCAAAAGTGATATTAAGAGGTCAACTGACACAGGAATGGAGGAGGCAGAAATGACCACGCAGCAAGTAAATCCCAGAGGAATTGGGTAATAAAGGCAAGTTGATTTAAATTCCAAAAAACAAGGTGACCTTAGCCAACATTTGGGTTATGCAACTGAACTCTCTTAATGTGACATACAGGCTGAGCAGAACTTTCCTTCCATAGAATAAAACATGGGGAATTGAATCGATTTGTCTTACTGCTTGGTAGAAATAGACCCATGGAAAGGATTGTTTCTTTCTCATTATATGTTCACATATGTGTGAAAGACAAATCAAAATTAGCCTATTAAAGACAATTAGCATAGTGTATAATTCAATATAGATTGTAGTGCTCTCAATATAATTCCACTTTTGTAAAAATTTACATTTTGTTTTTTAAATATTTATTTATTGTGTGTGTGTGTGTGTGAGAGAGAGAGAGAGAGAGAAAGAGAGAGAGAGTGACCTGGGGCAGAGAGAGAGAGAGAGAGAGAGAGAATCCCAAGCAGGCTCTGCACTCTCAGCATGGGGCCCAATGCAGGGCTCGATCCCATGAACCGTGAGATCATGACCTGAGCTGAAATCAAGAGCTGGACATGCAACTGACTGAGCCACCCAGGCACCCCAAAATTTACTTTTTAAATTAGGGCTTAAAATATTTTCTAGTTATAAAGCAACACTTTTTAGAAATGTTTTTAAATCAACCACAGTTTCCTTTTCTTGGAAAAAAATCAATCCCTACATATTTTAGTTTGTGAGCTATTTTAGTGCCTCGGGGACTGATATTAAAACTTTAAATAATATGTTCAAATTCTGGGGCACCTGGGTGGCTCAGTCGGTTAGGCGTCGGACTCCAGCTCAGTCCATGATCTCATGGTTCATGAGTTCGAGCCCGCCGTCAGGCTCTGTGCTGACAGCTCGGAGCTTGGAGCCTGCTTCCGATTCTGTGTCTCCCTCTTTCTCTGCTCCTCTCCCACTCCTTCTCTGTCTCTCAAAAATAAATAAATAAACGTTAAAAAAAAGCATTGGGGCGCCTGGGTGGCTCAGTCGGTTAAGCGTCCGACTTCAGCTCAGGTCATGATCTCGCGGTCCGTGAGTTCGAGCCCCGCGTCAGGCTCTGGGCTGATGGCTCAGAGCCTGGAACCTGCTTCCGATTCTGTGTCTCCCTCTCTCTCTGCCCCTCCCCCGTTCATGCTCTGTCTCTCTCTGTCTCAAAAATAAATAAATGTTAAAAAAAATTTTAAAAAAAATTAAAAAATATGTTGAAATTCTAATTTCTTAATAAGCCACTCTTTTTAAAAATAGTATTCTTTGGCTTTGTTCTCCAAAAAGAAAAAAAATAAATGAATAAAACTGACATTCTTGACACTTACCTTCTTGTAACCATTAGTTTTGTAAGTCAGGCTACTGTCTTGACATTTACCTAGATTTAACAACAGATAAATTAGTCTTTAGTCAGGACACAGTCTCTTTTTCCTCTAGGACAAATACGATTGTTGAGCATAATAAAACAGTACATGCAGCATTATGATTGGGCCAATAGTAAATATCACTGCAGAACCAGCAGAGGGATTAAACAGCTAGATCATAATGTAAACCGAAGCTGTCAGCTCTTGGAAGTGGAAGAAAAACAGAATCAAGTCAAAAGTCCAAATACCTTTGGATTTGTAAAAACGTCTCTTGCTATTCCGCGCATCTTAGGCGACGATGTTTTCCCATTTTTCCTCCCAAATTCGGTGGACGACACACACATGTTAAGTGTTAACGAAGCTGCCAGGACGTTTTTTACAGATGGTAAGAAAGACCTTATTCGCGGGGTCTATCGTGACAGGTCTGGGGGCCTCTGCGGTAGGACAGGGATCGGGCTTCACTGCAAATACGGTGGGGACCAGTGGGGGTCTGTAGCCAAAGAGCAGGGTGGGGCCAGTGGATGGAAAACACAACAGGAAACACTCAAGGTGAGGGGGATTCAGGGCCTCTTCGAGAAGAGATCTTAGTCCGTTTGGGTTGCCATCACAAAAATATTATAGACTGGGTGTCTATAAATTATAAACATTTTTTTTTTCTCACAGTTCTAAAGGCTGAGGAGTCCAGGACTAAAGTAAATCCCTCAGGTTCAGCGTCTGGTAAGGAATTCCTGGTTCATACACTGCCACATCCACTAGTCCTCACGTGGTGACAAAGGACCTCTGAGGGTTTTGTTTTTTTTTTTTTTCACAAGAGCGCTTATCTCCCTCATGAGGGCTCCACACTTATGTCCTAAGCACTTTGCAAAGCCCCGTCTCCTAACACCATCATCTTTGGGAAGTAGGGTTTCAGCATATAACTGTTTTCTTTGAGCGGGACCCAAATATTTCAATCGTAACAGGAGTTCAAGGGCACTTGAGTAGAGTGGTCCAGGAGAGAAGCTTTGTCAATACATAAATATGATTTAAAAAAAAAAAAAAGAAAGAAAGAAATATCCCAACAGTCTGAATGTAAAAAGAAAAAAAAATGCATACGTTTACTCTCATTACATAATTGCTCATTCGAGTGGGTATATTAGAAATCATTTGGGGCGCCTGGGTGGCTTGGTCGGTTAAGTGTCTGACTTCGGCTCAGGTCAGGATCTCACGGTCCATGAGTTCGAGCCCCGCGTCGGGCTCTGTGCTGACAGCTCAGAGCCTGGAGCCTGTTTCAGATTCTGTGTCTCCCTCTCTCTCTGCTCCTCCCCTGTTCATGCTCTCTCTCTGTCTCAAAAATAAATAAACGTTAAAAAAAAAATTTTTTTTAAAAGAAATCATTTTCTGTCTGAATTTTGAGGGAAGTATTAACGTCGATTGCTTCTGTCCAGTGTTAATGTCAAGAAATCGTTGATCGTCAGGTAAGTCATTGATCGCTTAGTGATCTCTCTCTCCATTTATGTCGCCAGCTTAATGTTTCTGGAATGTGTAGGACTTTTGATGGTGTTTGAGGTGGGACTGGGTTTTCTGTCCTTATCCTGGCTCGTTGGGCAGGCTGTTGTGATCCGCGACATCTTATACCACTGGGCAACAGGCCATTCTCACGCCTCTATTAATTTCTTTTTTGCCAAATCTTTCCTTACCACTTACCTGATCTAGTTTCGTCTTTCTTCCTCCATTTTGGAGGCCGGTTCCTTAACTTGATCTTGCAAATCATCAGTCTATTCATTGCTCTTTCCCTCTTATTGAGTCCATTTATTTTCTCTTTTAATTTGGCAAACATAGATTTCTTCCTCTTTCGCAGAAACTCTTTTATGATGTCTAGTTGATCCCTTTCCAGAACAGGGTATCTTTGGTTTGTGGTTTTACAAACTCTCGAATCATTCTGATTCTTGATCAAGTCCTCCACTCGTGACACATTGATTTCTCACGAAGGTCATTGGCTGCCTGTGCGTTTGAGGGCTGGCTTTGAAAATGGGAGCAAATAAACCGAAGCACTTGGTCTTCTGGTCGGTGGATGTGAATAAGCCCAGCCCCCACCTTCCACCCCAGGTCAATAGTTTCTATCTATCCTCATCATTTTTTTTCTTTTTTTTTTTTTTTTTTTTTGCAGTGAGTCTATAGGAGATGTTTTGTAGGGACGAGCAGATATCGTTCCTAATGTATCCGTTTCTGGACTTAGCTCAGAGCCTGAGGTGTGTACAAGCTTTCTCCTGGCTTAGGCCCTTTGACCAAACTTTGCTGTTGGCCAGTTATCAGGTCCTTCGGAAGCCAGTCTCAGGTTGTGTGGTTGTGGTTCTGAGTCGAGCTTCTGTGTATACTTCTGTCTACTGAGTATCACAGGGCGTTGAGTCTGTGATTGGCAAAACCCAGCGACAGGGCAGACTCTGAAACCCAGGGCATGTAAACAGTGTTTTCCTTAAATATTACCATACTCTTCTGGGTTTTCTCCGTCCAAACATAAACCACCGGCTTCTTAGGACTGGACCCCTGCCTCTAACATAAATGTAAACACCTTCGGATTCTGTGTCTCCCTCTCTCTCTGCCCCTCTCCTGCTCGTGCTCTGTCTCTGTCTCTCTCCCTCTCTCTCAGGAATAAGTAAACATTAAAACAATCCTTTTAATTTCAAGCCCCACATCGGGCTCTGTGCTGACAGCTCAGAGCCTGGAGCCTGCTTCAGATTCTGTGTCTCTCAATCTCTCTCTCTCTCTCTCTCTCTCTCTGCCCCTCCACTGCTCATGCTCTGTGTCTCTCTGTCTCTCAATAATAAATAAACGTTAAAAAATTTAAAAAATAATTAAAAAATAATTTCTTGCACAAACAGACTGGACATCGATTCATTTCCAAAGTCCCTGGCAACTTTAGGGATGGGTTTTTTACTACCTTCAGACAACATGCAAGAGTAGATCCTGGAGAAAATGTGTCCTCAGTTCTTTTTAATTTTTTTTTTTAATTTTCCCAATATTTATTTATTTTTGAAAGTCAGAGACAGAGAGTGAGCTGGGCAGGGGCGGAGACAGAGGGAGACACAGAATCCGAAACAGGCTCCAGGCTCTGAGCTGTCAGCACAGAGCTCAATGTGCAGCTCGAACTCACAAATCATGAGATCATGACCTGAGCCAAAGTTGGACGTTTAGCCGACTGAGCCACCCAGGTGTCCCTCCTCAACTCTTTACTTGCTTTCTGTGAATGACACTAAAATGGAAAGGGGGGACTGAACACACGAGCAAATCCTTGAGTGCAAAACAGCTCCGTTGTCGATGTCCCCGTAGAACATCTTGATAGAATTTTAGAACAAAGGCAAAGACAAGACAAAACAAAACAAAAGCCCTGACAATATCCTGATGGTCTTATGGTTAGAGCAACTAGGTCCTTCCACCTGAGTCATCAAGCACCAGAAGAGGAAAACACTTTACAAAAATACCTGTAAATAGGGGCGCCTGGGTGGCTCAGTTGGTTATGCATCCAACTTCGGCTCGGGTCATGATCTCACTATTCATGGGTTCGAGCCCCACGTCGGGCTCTGTACTGACAGCTCAGAGTCTGGAGCCTGCTTTAGATTCTGTGTCTCCCTCTCCTTCTGCCCCTCCACCTCTCGTGCTCTGTCTCTCTCTCACTCTCAAATACACATAAACATTAAAAAAATAATAAAAATACCTGAAAATAATACAAACAAAAGGACACTGGAAACACAATTGGCCCACACTAGCTAAAAAACCAAAAGAGGGGCGCCTGGGTGGCGCAGTCGGTTAAGCGTCCGACTTCAGCCAGGTCACGATCTCGCGGTCCGTGAGTTCGAGCCCCGCGTCAGGCTCTGGGCTGATGGCTCAGAGCCTGGAGCCTGTTTCTGATTCTGTGTCTCCCTCTCTCTCTGCCCCTCCCCCGTTCATGCTTTGTCTCTCTCTGTCCCAAAAATAAATAAACGTTGAAAAAAAAAATTAAAAAAATAAAAAAATAAAAAACCAAAAGAGAACATGTAAACTAGGTCATTAATGAGGTTTATTCTCCTCTGAGGAGGAATCACGGTGCAATTTCCTTAAACTCACAAGGAGGCATTTCTTTAAATATTAAAGACAGCCTTGCAGAACTGTTCATGACAGAGTGACAACGTCTGCCACAAACTCAGCCACTTTTGCGCAAACTTTCCTCTGCATCACCTGAGGCCTTTGTCCCACCCGGCCACTGTCCCCGCAGGACCCTTCACTGCAAGTTCCTTGCTTCTGTGAGACTTTTCCTGCAAGCTTCACAGCATGAGGTCCACTAGGCAGACAGAATCTCCAATACAGATGCTCCTCTGTTGGCATTTCTGAGGTCCTTAACTACTCTCCTATTCGTAACCAGCTTACAGCTAATCTGAACATTGGACTTTCAATACGTTAGCGTTCAAATTCACTACCATGTACAGATCCTCCCTAAGTGGGAGGCATGCTATGGACAAAAGTAATTCTACTATATTGTGTTGAGTACCATCCAAGACCGCATGTTTTATTAGCGTGAATCTCATTCTACTTTCTTCATATCGCGTTAGGTCACAGTCATTAATACCTCTTTGACTTTTCCTACCAGGAAGTTCAACAATCTACCAGGACAGTGATGCCCCCGAGGCTTACTGAGGCACACTCCTTCTCTTCACCACAGGTTGTTAACTCAGACTATAAGGACCTTAATTAAACTTTTGTATGACTCTACCTACAAGAAACGTGTGGATGAAATTTTGCTATACAATAACGATAAAGTGACCACTACGATTCCCTCTTTTAACGCAATATATATATAGGTAGCAAAGAAAATGTATACTTTTGTCAGAATAAATATATTATATGGGTCATGATTAATCCCTGCTGTGGTCTGAACGTTTGTGTCTTCCCCAGGACTTATATGGTAAAACCCTAATCCCCCAAGTGGATGGTATTAGCAGATGGGACCTTTGGGACGCGATTAGGTCATAACGTGGTGCCTCATGAATGGGATTAATGCTCTTAGGAAAGAGACCACAGAAAAGCTCCCTTTCCCCTTTCATCACGTGAGGAACGTAGTAAGTTCTGCAGCCCAGAGGAGAGCCCTCACCTGACCATGCCAGCTTCCATAATTATAAGATTTCTGATTCCAGCTTCCATAACTATCAGAAATAAATTTCAGTTGGTAATAAGGCGCTCAGTCTGTGGTATTTGGGTATCACAGCCTAAACCAAGATAATCCTAAACAGTTACCTATCTCAATCCTGATAGATTATAAGTCACTTGAAATTTTTCTAGGCTACTTATTGGGACACAATGAGGACTCCCTGGCCATTGTAGGCAATGGGAAATTTGGGGCAATTTAGCCTAAATATAAATGGTATTTTGTAACTTAAATTCAGGTTTGCAATATCTCTCTACCCCTTATTTGGACATGACCAATCCGGATAAACCCTTGATATTCTGACTCAACTTCAAAGGAAGCTTTATATACCGATTTCTGACATCATCCTTTCTTTCTTTCTTTCTTTCTTTCTTTCTTTCTTTCTTTCTTTTTATTTTTTTAAATGTTTATTTATTTTTTAATAGACACAGAGTGTGAGCGGGGGAGGGGTAAAGAGAGGGAGACACAGAATCCGAAGCGGGCTCCAGGCTCTGGGCTGTCAGCACAGAGCCTGACGCGGGGGCTCGAACTCACACACCTCGAGATCATGACCTGAGCCGAAGTCAGGTGCTTAACTGACTGAGCCACCCAGGTGCCCCGAACATCAGCTTTTCTTAAATCTAGGGGCAAAATCCTGCCCACCTGGTCCAAGGCTGTAGTAACAACAACCAAATAAGTGAAGACTTGGCTGGACTTAATTTGAAGGTGCCTCTTCAACACTACGGCCCATTATGCTATAGAGTCCTTGTTGCTTCCTGATAATTTACCACATTTTTCAGCATGCAAGCTTAATCCTTAGAGATTTTTATTATTTTATCCTCCATATATCCTCTCCATTTGGATGACACTTTAAATGCTGTGTTCTTTTACCCAAAGAAGGGAAATCCATGGCTCTCTTGCCTCTGAGAACTGACTAAGCCTTAAACAGATTTATTAGTGCCTAAAACCTCCAGATTTACCCTCATTTGTTGACAGGTCAAATCTTAAGCAGATGACGTCCTGCTGTCTTCAAACTACTTGACAGTGCACATTACAACAGTCACAGCAAATAGGACAAGTTCTAGATAGTTGAGGGGCTAGAAATATCCTTAAGGATGTAGAAATCTCAGCCGAAGAACTCATGAGACAGGGCGCCTGGGTGGCTCAGTCGGTTAAGCATCTGACTTCAGCTCAGGTCATGATCTCATGGTTTGTGGGTTTGAGTCCCGTGTTGGGCTCTGTACTGACAGCCTGGAGCCTGCTTCGGATTCTGTGTCTCCCTCTCTCCCTGCTCTTCCCCCGCTCACGCTCTATCTCTCAAAAATAAATAAAAAAAACCATTTTAAAACAAAACAAAAAGAATTCATGAGATAGAATTCATGAGATTTTTGGTTCAAAAATAGGGGCTGCCTGGACACTTTTCCAGGTGATACGCTTTTTTTAATGTTTATTTATTTTTGAGAGAGAGAGAGAGAGAGCATACAGAAGCAGGGAAGGGGCAGAGAGAGGGACAGAGGATCTGAAGTAGGATCTGCGCTGATGGCAGTGATCCCCATGTGGGGCTTGAACTCATGAACCGTGAGATCATGACCTGAGCCAAAGTCAGACGCTCAACCAGCTGAGCCACCCATGTGTTCATGCGTTTTGATGGGAAGCATGTTGTGCTTCCATCTGTAGTGGCCTTTCTGAGCCCTTTAGTATTTCTAGGAACATGAAGAAAATGAATCAAGAAATCACTGAATTATGAAATTAGTACAATCCTCCCGTATCTATTTCTATGAGCCTTTTGACTTGATGGTTGAATCTGATGTTGGGTTTGTTGTTGTCCTTGTTGTTGTTGTTCATTTGTTTAATTTGGAAACTTTCTGGCTCCTGGATTGGACATAGATTGCCACGCTGATCACAGACTTTCTTTTAGTATTTGTTGTTGTAACAATATCCACTTGTGCGATGTCTAGACTTAAACGCACAATCACTAATTGGTAAAATAAAGGAACATACGATTACTCAGCAAACAACAACAACAACAGTAAACCTAATGTTTACAGCAGTTGAAATGGCAGCCAGTAGAAAGCTGATGCACCCTGATGGCTTTTCAAACAACAGTTTGGTATTAGTCAGCTAGGTAGGTTTGCCGTAACGAAAGACCACAGACTGGGTGGCTTAAACAACAGAAATTTACTTCCTCAAAATCCACTTTCTTTTAAGGTTCTAAGACAACAGATTATGTATTTAATCTGTAATTTATGAGTTTTTAAGAGTTGGTCCATTTCACTAAGTTGTCAGTTTATGTGACTAAGTTGTTTACACTACAGTAAAACCTTGTACTTGTTTTGTACAGTACTTGTACAGTAAAACCTTGAACAGTACTTGTTCTGCGAGTGTTCCGCAAGATGAGCGAACATTTCTAACAAGTGTTAACTTGATAAACGAGCTATGTCTTGCAATGTGAGTCGTACGTGACACCGAACGTCACATGATCACACCTGAGCTAATGGTTCTCGAAATTCGTTTTGATGCACAAGTGCTTTGGATTATAAGCATGCTCCTGGAACAAATTATACTCACAAACCAAGGTTTTACTATATTTCTTTACTATCCTTTTAGTGGCTGCCGGATGGAATGAGAGCCTTTATTTTACTCCTGAAAATGGTTATTTGTGTCTTCTTTTTATCTTTTTTCCATCTTGCTAGAGGTTTATCAATTTTACTAGTTTTCCCAAAAAATTACTTTTTTACCCATTGATTTTCTTTTATTTTCCCATTTTAATTTTATTTCTTTCTGCTTTTTTATGATTTCTAGTTTCATGTTGCTTGATATTTATTTTCCTCTGCTTTTTCTAGTTTCTTGAGATAGGAACTCGGCTCTTAATTTCAGACCCCTCCTCTTTTCTATTGTGCTATAAATTTTCCTGTCAACACTGCCTTATCTGTGACATGCATATTTTAATGTGTTGACATTCATTTCCATTCAGTTCCATGTTATTTGTTTGGTTTAAAGTAGCTTTCACTTTATTTGAGAAGCCATTTACACATGAAAATTTAAATAACAGTATGAGACTATAATTAAGTGACAAATAAAGGTTAGAGAGTACTCAGGTATCTCCTAATAATACTTGCTACTAATTATATGACTTTCAGTTTACAAGGTGTTATCTTTATTTTTATCCAATAAGAATATCCCTGTAGCATCTTCAAGTAGAAAGGTAATAAAGTTCAAGTTCATTTACTTTAACAAAGACCAAATTAACTTGGTTTAAAACAAGAAAAAAAATTGTTTCTCATGTAACAGGCTGCACATGGGTAATCGAGGAAAGTCCATATTGTAACCATGGAAAAGAAAAAGAGGAATATCGAACATGTCTTTTCTTTTATGGTCATGGGACCTGTTCATATCCCTCAGACATATGGCTGTACCTAGCTGCTAAAGAGGCCAGAAAATATATCTTTAACTGCACGGTCAGTTCTATATATTTTAAAATTCATTTCAAACTGTATCTTTAACCCATGGATTATTTAAGTATATTTTGGTTAATTTTCAAGTGTTTGATTTTCCTGTTTCTTTTACAATCAATTTCCTGTTTGATTTCACAACGGTCAGAGAACATTCTCTGTGTGATTCATTAAAAAAAAATGTTGGGGCGCCTGGGTGGCTCAGTCGGTTAAGTGGCTGACTTCGGCTCAGGTCATGATCTCGCGGTCTGTGAGTTCGAGCCCCGCGTCGGGCTCTGCGCTGACAGCTCAGAGCTGGAGGCTGTTTCAGATTCTGTGTCTCCCTCTCTCTGACCCTCCCCCGTTCATGCTCTGTCTCTCTCTGTCTCAAAAATAAAGAAACGTTAAAAAAAAAATTAAAAAAAAATGTTGTGTTCAAAGGTAATTAATGGGTGCAGATACTATTGTTCAAAGCATGAAGAAAATGTTACACATTTGGACATTATGGCAGAACCAGAAACTAACTTGTGGTATGGAAAAAATTCCTGAATATTCTTACTAGTGTATACTTCCCTCCTGAAATACCACCAGACAATCCATTAGCGAAATAGTAAGGGCTGACCATACCCTGGCAGAATGTCAACTGGGTCTTAGAAAGTCAAGGCCTTTGGGGTCTGGGATCCAGTGGTTTAAGTATTTCAATCCAGTGGTTTAAGTAGGATTACAACAATTTCATGATATAATAGTTTGGAATTTAAGAGAACTGGTGTCGTTACAGGAAGAAAATATACACTTAGTTAAAACTTCTCCTAATAGAAATCTACGGGGCCAAACTTGCCTAACCTCAAGTGTTAAGTCCTCTGAAGGGGTAAAGGTATTTCAGAAGGATGATCTAACCAGATTGTGACTTTTCTTAGACTTTCTGTCTGTTTCATTAATTGTCAGTGGTATCCACAACCATCCCTAACTACTGGGGAATATAAGAAGGAGAATATTTTTATATGAACATACTGATGCTCATCAAAAAAAAAAAAAAGAAAGAAAGAAAAAAACCAACAAAACAAACAAAAACACCAAAAACTGTTTTCACTTAAGGAATAAGGTGAAAATCTATGGTACAATTTTTATCAGAGACCCTGCATTTTCTCAACCACCCCCATAGGTTATCTATGAATAAAGTCCATCAGAGTGAAATTAATGTTTAAAAATCCAGAGCTCAGGGTTCTCTGAGTGGCTCAGTTGGTTGAGTGTCTGACTCTTGATTTTGGCTCAGGTCATGATCCCAGGGGCGTGGGATCGAGTCCAGTTTCAAGCTCTGTGATGAGCCTGGGGCCTGCTTAAGATTCTCCCTCTCTTTGTCTCTGTCCCTTCCCTGCTTGTGTGCTCTCTCTCTCTCTAAAAAAAAAAAAAAAGAAAAAAAATCCAGAGCTCAGTAAAGAAAACAGTAGCACTCTTACTCTAGTGTTTCAGTAATGGCATAAACCCAATTCATAAAGGGCTTAGTGACATAAAACACAGTGCATCTTACCTCACCTGATAAATTTATAATGAATATGTGTCATTTACCTAGACCTTTACTTACAATCAACTCAACAGAAATTTGGAGGAAAGCCTATCTGATAGGGAAGCTTAATAAACAATTGTTTTGTAGCTTGATAAGCTAAATACTGAAAATCTACTTTATAAAGAACTTTCTCCTACACATTTTGGAAAAGATTTCAATTAAGGGAAATATTAGTAACTATCCTTTCAACAATAGGCAAATAAACAAAATGTAAAATCCATTTAAAAATTGGACCAAAGAGGGATACCTGGGTGGCTCAGTCAGCTAAGCATCCAACTCTTGGCTTCAGTTCAGGTCATGATCTCATGGTCCTTGAGCTCGAGCCCAGCATTGCACTCTGTGCTGACAACACGGAGCTTGCTTGGGGTGCGCTCTCGCTCTCTCAATCAATTAAAAAACAGACAAACAAACAAACTAAAAAAAAATTGGGTAAAAAAAAAAAGCCACAAAGAAACATTTCACCAAAGAGGATCCACAGATAGCAGTAAGCACAAGAAATATGCTTCAGAATCCTTAGGAATTAGGAATTCCACATCAAACACCACAATAAAATGTCACAACATACCTAATCGGAATGGCCTACCTACAAAGTGTTTTGGAGAAAACACTGACATCCTGACAAGTATGCCAAAAAAGGAAACCAATAAAATCTGTGTACAATGTCCCTACACCTATACGTTAAATGGCGTCAGACTGAAACCAACACATGTAGGCTACAGCAGGTAAGTGGTTAAGCCGTCCGTGGTACATCCTTTCCATAGCAACCTATTTGGCACTTAAACTATGGAATGATTGATAGAGGCAGAAACTTGGATGCATCACAAAGGGGTTACACAGAGCGAAAACAAAATCCATTCTCAAAAACGGTTTCGTGTAATTTCATGTACGTAACTTTCAAAACATGGCAGAAGTGTAGACAAGGAGAAGGGATTTCTGGTGGTGGGGGGGGGGAGGGGGGGAAGGAAAGGGAATAAGATGATGGTGGCTCTAAGAGAGGAGCAGGAGAGATCCTTCTGGTGACAGAAACGTTCTGTACCACGACTGTGATGGTGGGCAAAGGAATCCACACATTTGATAAAATCGCACACACATGAGTCGCTTGCAAAATTGGTAAAATCCGAATAAGGTGGGTGTATTGTATCAGTGTCAGTTTCTTGGCTGGGGTATTGTATTCTAGCGTGAAAGACGCTATTTATTAGAGGAATCGAGGTGAAGGATGTGTAGGCTCCCTCTGTATTATTTCGCATGACTGCACATCAAGCTACAGTGATTTCACAATAAAAATTTAGGGGCACCCGGGTGGCTCGGTCGGTTAACTGTCTGACTTCATCTCAGGTCATGATCTCACGGTCCACGAGTTCCAGCCCCGCACGGGGCTCTGGGCTGGCAGCGCGGAGGCTGGAGCCTGCTTCGGGTTCTGTGTCTCCCTCTCTCTCTCTGCCCCTTCCCCACTCACACCCTATCTCCCTCTCTCTAACAGAAATAAATAAACATTAAAAAAGTAAAAAATTTAAAGTAAAAAACTATTTTGAAATCTCCTTGGCAATGCACTCTTTGACTGACTCAACTGTCAACTGGGATGTCCTGGGCTGTGAAAGCGGGTTTATAAAAGGTCCAAGCTGCAGCCTTTAGAAGTGTAGTGCCTGGTTCTCTGCTTAGTAATATTCACACCACCAGTATTTTTTTAAACGTTGAGCTCATTCTTCCAACGCATTCGTATAATTAATGGGTTCATTACAAGTCAGAATTGCGCAACACAAAAGAAGATATTCAAAGTTCAGTGAACATCTAGACCATGAAAGACTGAAGGACATAATTCTATCTATCTATCTATCTATCTATCTAGTCATCTATCATCTTTCTTTCTTTCTATCTCTCAGTTTGTCTTTCTATCTATCTATCTACAAATCTCATCAGCTGCTTATTGGTGTTATCACGAGCTATCTTGAAAGTTTACTAAACAGATATAAGATAAAACCTCTTAAGTGCTTAAGATATGCAAGGTATACAGTAAGCACTAAATAAATGGTGATATTATTGTCTTAAGTGTTCTATATCTAAACTGCCTTCCCCCAAACAGTGTATATTTCTTATTCTGCTTACCTGTAGAATACAATACACTTAGAATAGATAGGTCCATGGTAGATGATAGATAGATAGATAGGTACATAGAGAGATAGATGATAGATCCATGTAAAATGCCAAAAGTTTCTTCATTTTTCAATGGCTACAATGATATTTAATTTAATTTTTCTTTAATTTTTTTTAACATTTATTTATTTTTGAGACAGAGAGAGACAAAGCATGAACGGGGGAGGGGCAGAGAGAGAGGGAGACACAGAATCGGAAACAGGCTCCAGGCTCTGAGCCATGAGCCCAGAGCCTGACGCGGGGCTCGAACTCACGGACCGCGAGATCGTGACCTGAGCTGAAGTCGGACGCTCAACCGACTGAGCCACCCAGGCGCCCCTAATTTATTTTTTTTGAAGAACCCTCTATACCCAACGTCAGGCTCAAACTCACAACAGGGAGATTAAGAGTCGCGTTCTCTACTTACTGAGCCAGCCAGGTGTCCCCTAAAATAATATTTTAAAATAAGTGAAATACATGACACTACATAAGCTTCTTAATTTTCTGTTTCTTCGTTTCTAAAATTGACATAGAATAGTAGCAATTATCCCCTAAGTAGTTTGTGCTGTTCAAGGTGATGTTGACTGTAATTAGCATAACCTGAGCATAAGGCAAAATAAAATTAGCGATTTTATTATCATTAAAATTAGCACACAAAAGTAATTTGCTAATAATTACACTTATTCTTTTCTTCAAGATTGAGTTTTCTTAGGCTTTTATTTTTTCTCTATTTGATATTTTGCAAAGGCATTCCTATGGATTTTGCGCATTTAGGTTTTATGGTTTGGGTTTTCAGATTGGGTGGCGTTTTTTTCTTTTTTAAAATTTTCTTTTTAGTTTTTTTTAAATTTACATCCAGATTAGTTACCATATAGTGCAACAATGATTTCAGGAGTAGATTCCTTAGTGCCCCTTACCCATTTAGCCCATTCCCCCTCCCACAACCCCTCCAGGAACCCTCAGTTTGTTCTCCATATTTATGAGTCTCTTCTGTTTTGTCCCCCTCCCTGTTTTTATATTATTTGTTTCTCTTCCCTTATGTTCATCTGTTTTGTGTCTTAAAGTCCTCATATGAGTGCAGTCATATGATTTTTGTCTTTCTCTGACTGACTAATTTCACTTAGCATAATACCCTCCAGTTCCATCCACGTAGTTGCAAATGACAGGATTTCATTCTTTTTTATTGCTGAGTAATACTCCACTGTATGTATATATATATATATATGTATATATATATATATATATATATATATATACACCACATCTTCTTTATCCATTCATCCATCGATGGCATCTGGGCTCTTTCCATACTTTGGCTATTGTTGATAGTGCTGCTATAAACATTGGGGTGCATGTGTCCCTTCGAAACAGCACACCTGTATCCCGTGGAGAAACGCCTAGTAGTGCAATTGCTGGGTCGGAGGGTAATTCTAATTTTAGTTTTTTGAGGAACCTCCATACTATTTTCCAGAGTGGCTGCACTGGCTTGCATTCCCAGATTGGGTGGCATTCTTAACATCTCCTTTGAAAATAGGAGAGGCCAGAACTCACCTGCACTAAAAATTTTGTTGAACTACATAGGAGGATTCGGGACAATTTTAAGAGTCACTTATTGATTAAATAATCCATTAGTATTATATCTTTTGACTCAACAATAATTCAGAAACCACAGATTAAAAATTCTGATCAAGGGGCGCCTGGGTGGCGCAGTCGGTTAAGCGTCCGACTTCAGCCAGGTCACGATCTCGCAGTCTGTGAGTTCGAGCCCCGCGTCGGGCTCTGGGCTGATGGCTCAGAGCCTGGAGCCTGTTTCCGATTCTGTGTCTCCCTCTCTCTCTGCCCCTCCCCCGTTCATGCTCTGTCTCTCTCTGTCCCAAAAATAAATAAACGTTGAAAAAAAAAATTAAAAAAAAAAATTCTGATCAAAAAGAAAAATGGCTGTTTCCTTGGATTGAAAGAAAATATAATCAAAGTTTTCAAAAACTAAACGATATCTGTATTGAAGAATCATTGAGTGATTTTATTTTAGCATTTGCTTATTTTGTCAATGCCAAGATATAATAACTAGACATTAGCAATGAATAAACATTTATTTTTTTTATTTTTATTTTTTTTAAATTTTTTTTTTCAACGTTTATTTATTTTTTTGGGACAGAGAGAGACAGAGCATGAACCGGGGAGGGGGAGGGGCAGAGAGAGAGGGAGACACAGAATCGGAAACAGGCTCCAGGCTCTGAGCCATCAGCCCAGAGCCCGACGCGGGGCTCGAACTCACGGACCGCGAGATCGTGACCTGGCTGAAGTCGGACGCTTAACCGACTGCGCCACCCAGGCGCCCCGAATAAACATTTATTTATTTAAAGAATCTACATCCATAAATAGATAATGGAGAGACCGATGAATACCAGGGATCCTCAAATTTTACTGAATATTAGAAGCACTTAGGTAACTTTCAAAATTCTTTTTCAAAATCCCAGACCAATTAAATTTGATTTTCTTGGGGTGAGACCAGGCATTGGTGTATTTCAAAACTGTGAGGTGAGGTGGCTCTAACGTCCAGTAACGTCTGAGGACCTCTGATATAAAGCACATTGTTCTCAGAAGCGATTTCAGCTCAGCTCCAAAGTAGCCAGAAATCAGCTTCCTGTTTGAATTAATCAAAAAAAGAAAAATGGATGCCAATTTTTCCTCATTTAAAAACAAAGGAGTGATAGCACACAAGGAATTCAAGAGAGGAGTCTTGGCCAGGAGTGACCAGGAATTGAAAAATTCAATAAAACATTAAACATAATTAATTTCAACGTTGAGCATCTTAAAACTCTAGATTGGATAGTGATAGGTATGCCACAGGCTGATATAATTTAGAGTTAGTGCCTTTGGGCTTCAGGGCTTGCAAGAAACAGGTTTGCCCCAAGTATTTTCATAGAAATAAAAGACCATGTTAATTATTACAAACCTCTTCCTTCTTTGCCTTCTTATTGTTGCTTTAGAGTGCAGTGAAAGGATCGGTAAATATAGGTTCTTACTTGAGATATTTATGCAGTAAAAGGGAAAAAATAATTGTTCTTCTGGAGGATAAGACCAATGCAGTTTTTTTTCTGGTGCTGGTCACAAACAAAAATGATCCCCGAGATTAATATTCATATCAAGTTTGGATATTGTTCCATTGTTTTGGCCACCTTTATCACTGCATTTTTCCCTCCATGAGTGTTTTCAAAAATATCTAGTTTATTATGACATATAGCCCACATTTAAAAAAAAAAAAAGTGCACATAAATTTGAATAAGAGAAAAACCACCACTGAGTTGAGAAACACGTTATGATTAACTCTTCACTGACTCCTATTACCTTCTGCTATCACTTCCCCCTTCCATCTACCCAGTGACTGTCACATTCTTGAAATCTGTGATCACCATTTCCCTGATATCTTTGGTGCCTCTACATATAATGCTCAGTTTTTCCTGTTTTAAGACTTGATTCCAATGAAAGTCTAATGCATGGATTGTACTGTGACCGATATGTCCTGCCCAGGGTTGTGTTTATGGCATTTACCATTTTAGTGGTAGTTCAACAATTTGCTCTCTTATATAGTATTTCATTATACAAACACAGTGAGATTGATTATTCAATTTTAACATTCATAAACATATTCCCATGGTCTTTGCCATTACGAAAATTTTTAAAAATTTGTTTTAATGTTTATTTATTTTTGAGAGAGGGAAGGAGCAAGACAGAGCATGACTGGGGGAGGGGCAGAGAGAGAGGGAGACACAGAATACGAAGCAGCTTCCAGGCTCTGAGCTGTCAGCACAGAGCCCGACATGGGGCCTGAACCCACAAATCACGAAATCATGACCTGAGCCAAAGTCAGATGCTTAACCGACTGAGCCACCCAAGCATCCCGCCATTATGAAAAATTCTACTTTACGCTATACACACAAGAAAAAAATAGAGATAGATCATAGACCTAAAAGTAAAAGACAGAGGCAAAATTCTTCTAGGAGAAAATGGAGCACGGTATCTTCATAGTCTAAAGGTAGGAAAATGTGTATTAAACAAGACATAAGAGGGGAACCTGGGTGGTTCAGTCGGTTAAGTGTCCGACTCTTGGTTTCAGCTCAGGTTGTGATCTTACAGTTCATGAGTTTGAGCCCTGCACCAGGCTCTGTGCTGACAGCATGGAGTCTGCTTGGGATTCTCTCTCTCTCCCTCTTTCTCTGCTTCCTTTCCTGCTCTCTCTCTCAAAATAAATAAAATAAAATAAAATAAAATAAAATAAAATAAAATAAAATCTCATGGTTTGTGAGTTCAAGCCCCACATCGGATTCTACACTGTCAGCTTGGAATTCTCTGTTTCCTCTGTCTCTGCCCCTCCCCTGTTCATTCTCTCTCTGTCTCTCAATAATAATAATAATAATAATAATAAAATAAAATAAGATAAAATAAAAAAAATAAAATAGATAAAAAACAAGACATAAAAGCCATGAACTATAAGATGTAGTAAACATAACTGTAAAAAATGAGACCTGATTATTAGAAACTAAACTAAAAAATTGACAGATTAAACTACAGTAAAATTAATAATTTTCATTCATCAAAGGACACCATAAAAACACTCTGGACCACGATGGATTAGCAAGGAAGAGACTGACCTTCCTTTCTGTTCAAAACATCAAAAACAATAACAAAACTATAACACTAGACAAAATATTCTATATTTTGAATCAGATGGATATATAGAGATAGATAGATAGATAGATGATAGATACGTAGATACTTAGACATGAAACAAAGCTAAGTTTTATCCATTTCACGCTATGTAAATTAAACTCTAAAATAATGTTCTTAACTTTATACTTTTGCTATAGTATTTTAAAATAAAAAAAATTAACGTTTATTCATTTTTGAGAGACAGAACATGAGCGGGGAAGGGGCAGAGAGAGCGAGACACCAAATCCGAAGCAGGCTCCAGGCTCAGAGCTGTGAGCACAGAGCCCCACGCAGGGCTCAAACTCACGAACTGCGAGATCATGACCTGAGCTGAAGTCGGACGCTCAACTGACTGAGCCACCCAGGCACCCCTTGCTATAGTATTTAAAGGAAACCCTGCCTCCTCTACTCAACACTTCTGACACCAAATGTGTGTGGGGCTTTCAAGCCCGGGCAATTCTCCGATTCTCTGAACACTGTGTGTCCTACAATTCAATTATGACAGTACCACTCAGAGATAGTTCATTCCCCCCAGATTAAGGGCCAGACCCACCGGACTGCCCCCCCATTGGGCTCCAATCACAAGTTGAGGCTCCCCAGGGTCCCAACTTGGCTACAAAGCAGAGGTTACTATGATCTCCTCCTCAGGTTCAGTAATCTGCTGGAATGGCTTACAGAACTCACGGTTATCAAACACATTTACCAGGTTTATTATAAATAATATAATGATGATGCCGATGAACAGACAGATGAGCAGAGGAATGAAGAGATGCTACGGTAAAATCTGAAAGGGTTCCGAGCAAGGAGCTTTTGTCTCCCTGGAGTTGGGCACACCGTCCTCCCAGCCTGTGGTTGCACTTGGCGGTCTGGAAGCTCTTCAGATCTGATTGCTTTGGGTTTCTGTGGAGGTTTCATCAAGTAGACATGATTGATTATTAACTCAATCTCCAGCCCCCTCTCCCCTCCCTGCAGGATAAAGGGTCTGGCTGAATGCTCCAGACTTCCAACCATGGCTTGGTCTTTCTGGGGACCAGCCCCCACGCTGAAGCTATCCAGGAGCCCCCCAAAAGTCACTTCTTTAGAACAAAAGCTGCTCCTATCATCCGGGAAATTCCAAGGGATTGAGAAGTCTTGGGTCAGGACCCAGGGTCAAAGACCAGCTATAAGAACAAAAGTTACTTGCAACTCCCCTTTGCTCAGCAAACTACAATGGTTTTAAGAGCTCTGTGTCAGGAACAAAGGGCAGAAAAAAAATTATAGATTTCTTATTATTTCACAGGATTGTTCGTGCAGGGAGATACTCTTTATGAAATCTTAAAAGTTATCTCCCTTTACTAGTTGGCTATGCTTCTATCGTTAGGAGATGCTGCACTTTCCTAAATGTTTCCTCTGCCTTAGTCATATTACTATCCCTGCTAATGCGATACATTGATCAACTGGTTGTCAAACATTAAATGTATTTTATAACCCTGGGATAAGTCTAACTTGGTCTTGTTGTATTATCTTTCTTAAGATGAAAGTTGGTTGATAATACTTTATTCAGGATTTTCCCTTCCATGTTCATTCACATAATTAGATTATTTCCTTTTTTATGCCTTTACATTTTTTTAAATTTTATCTAATTTTGAGAGAGAGAATGAGAGAGAGTTGGGGAGGGGCAGAGAGAAAGGGAGACACAGAATCTGAAGCAGGCTCCAGGCTCCGAGCTGTCAGCACAGAACCTGACACGGGGCTCGAACTCATGAGCTGGAGATCACGACTGGAGCCAAAATTGGATGCTTAACCAACTGAACCACTCAGGCGTCCCTGCGAGTTTTCAGATCAAGGTTATGCTAGCTTCACAAAATGAGTGAGAAAACACATCCCCCATTTTCTCAAATCTGAAAAAAATATACTTTAGGAGTTTTAAATTACTTGTATTTTAAATTATTAAATTATTGCATCTTGAACATGGATGGTTCTTGAACATGGGTGTTGAACACCAGATTGACAAGGTGCCACTTACCTAAGGCAATAGCCGTGAAGGAGTTAATTACACCTCTGGACCCAGTTCCTTTATTTATTAAATGGGAATAACAACATTTATTGTAAGTATAACCCACATCTTCCCAAGTCGTATCAGTAGGTGTGTGCAAAAAGTCTCACATTGACAATAGCTTCCTAAATTTTATAAACTATTATCACTTACTTTTAAAATATAGAACTACTAAGAAAGACCCTTATGGGGGCGCCTGGGTGGCTCAGTCGGTTGAGCGTCCGACTTCGGCTCAGGTCATGATCTCACGGTTTGTGGGTTCGAGCCCCGCATCAGGCTCTGTGCTGTCGGCTTGGAGCCTGGAGCCTGCTTCAATTCTGTGTCTCCCTCTCTCTCTGCCCCTTCCCCGCTCATGATCTGTCTCTCTCTGTCTCTCAAAAATGAATAAACATTAAAAAAAATTTTTAAAAACAAACAAAAAAAACATATTAAAAAAAAAGAAAGACCCTTATGTTATTTCAACTACTAAGAAAGACCCTCAATTCTTACTATGTCATTTCTTAGAATGTACAAGGGCGTATCATATGAGCCATTGAACATCTCACAATACCCTGTTCTTGCCCACTCTTTCGTATTGTTTGACCTTAAAGCACACAAAGTTAGTGGCTAACCACTCCCATGGAGTGCCTGATGCGTTGCCTCTAAAATGTTTCATTCTTTTTGAGTTTATTTATTTATTTTGAGAGAGAGAGAGAGAAAGAACAAGGGAAGGGCAGAGACAGAGGGAGGGAGAGAGAGAATCTGACAGCGTAGAGCCCGACACGGGGCTCAAACTCACGAACCGTGAGATCACGACCCAAGCCGAAATCAAGAGTCGGGTCCTCAACTGACTGAGCCACCCAGGTGCCCCTCAACTCTAAAATTTGCAGCAAAATGGGAAAAAAATTCCTTCTTCACCCTCTATCGACGAAGCCATAAAAATACCTCTGAGTCTCCCAGAGTCTTGATATAAACACAGTGCTCAACTTTTCTCAGAAGATCCCTCTTTACAGGGTTAGCCTGAGGATCAGGGTCCTGAGAAAGCCCACATGACCTACCTACTCTGCTCCTATCTCTGTTAAGATGCTAACTGACCCCACACTAAACTGTACAAAATCAAATATCCTACAGTGGAAAATCTTCAAAATGAATTTGTAACTAGAAACCCTACCTGAGCCAACACCAGTCAAAATGCCACCTTATATGCCAAAGTTCACCCTCCCACTTAATAGAAAACTTGCACATAAGGCACATCGTTAGGCCCCTGGCCCAGTGAGGGCACTCAATCACCCTTTGCTGTCATCAATGTCATAAATACTGCTAAGGCTATTGGGGGGGGGTATTTAAAATTTGAAAGTCTATGAAATACCTTTCCTCCCATTTAGGAATTATAAGTGAAATGGTTTAGAGGCAAAAAAAAGGTAGGTGAAATTTCAAGTAGCTTTGTGTGCATAGACCACAGGAGAAGTTATTTGCAGTTTTGATTCAATCCTCTTCATCCTTCAGAGCATCACCTGATCTATGTTCATTTTAGTACTGCTCACTGGTTATTCACATAGGTTCGAATACTACAAGCTCATTGTATAGCAACCATTTTGTCAAAAATTTGGTCAGATTAGGGGTGCCTGGTGGCTGAGTTGGTTAAACGTCCAATTCTTGGTTTCAGCTCAGGTCATGATTTCATGGTTCATGAGTTCAAGCCCACATTAGGCTCCATGCTAACAGTGTGGATTCTGCTTGGGATTCTCTCTCTCCCTCCATCTCTGTCCCTCCTGTGCATGCTCTCTCTCCAATGGCAATGGAGCTTATCATATCGATACAGACATCTATAAAAATCTATATCTATATTTCATAAAGGTAGAATTTGTAGGTTCCTACCTTTTTTTTTAACATTTATTTATTTTTGAGAGAGACAGAGACAGAATGCAAGTGGGTTAGGGGCAGAGAGAGACGGAGACACAGAATCCGAAGCAGGCTCTAGGCTCCGAGCTGTCAGCACAGAGCCCGCCATGAGGCTCAAACTCGTGGACCCTGAGATCATGACCTGAGCCAAAGTCTGATGCCTAACTGGCTGAGGCACCCAGGCACCCTAAGCATCTGACTCTTGAATCAGCTCAGGTCATGATCTCACAGTTCATGAGATTGAGCCCCGTGTCTGGGTCTGTGCTGACATCACAGATCTCACTTGAGATTCTCTCTCTCCTTCTTTCTCTCCTCCCCCCCCACCCCCAACTGGAAACACTCTCTCTTTCTCTCTCTCTCAAAATAGATAAACAAACTTAAAAAAAAAAAAGAAATCAGTTACAGTGAAACTCAAAGAAAATGAATGTTTAGACTTTGGGGGAAACCACCAGCTGGAGAAGCTGGAGCAGAGAATTTTCTGGAAACTCCCCCTCAGAGCCTTGCTCAGGAGATGCTAATCAGTGTAACAGTATGGAAACGAGTACAAGGACTGGCAGAACGCAAACCCATCATTGACCATATGCCTTTAACTCCGCTGGAGTATTTGTATATTTGGACAATTGTTCTTGTAAAGGTTATGGCTTACAAATGCTCTCCCCAGGGACCTTGGCCAGTCCCTTCAAATTTCAGACACTGGTCACAAAAAAGAACTGAAAACAAGGGACTCCCTTAGGGCGTTGCAGGTGGTACAGAAGCCCACAGAGCTGTGTCCCTGTCTTCAGAACAAGAGCGAGAGGCTATAAAATAAATCTGTCAAAACTACTCAATTGTTTAACTGGAGATGTTTTTATTCCCAGTCTCCTCTTCGTCATTTTAGCTTTAATTAACCCGTTCCAACAGCCTATATGGTTTGTTATGCTAATAATCTAGGTAAATATTTCTAAAAATTGGCCACCAGAGGCAAATGATTCAACTCCAAAATCTTATTTCAATCTTATTCAAAATCAGCAAAACCCGCTATCTGTAAAGACAAACGAATCCATTTACAGGGATTTCCCTCTGTGAATGAGAGGTAGGAACCTTGGGGCACCGGGGCGGCTCAGTCGGTTGAGCGTCCGACTTCAGCTCAGGTCACGATCTCACAGCTCGTGAGTTCCTATTCTGTCTGATTATCACGAATCATAGCCTGAAATTGTATGATGCATCTGTTTGCTTGTTTACTTTCCCTCCCACTCTTGACACATAAGCTCCCTAAGAATGAGGGCTTGGCTTGTCAACGCAGCTGCTCAGCTCCTAGAACACTGCCGAGCGTACGTTAGACATTCAATAAATTTGTGCTCAGAGAATAAATGAGTTGGAAAAGTGACCAGTTTTCCGGCTTTGACATTTTCTTTCACATCTCTGGTATATACGTGGGACAATTTCCTTATGCTGAACCCCAGAAGGTTCTCAGATCGTACATCTCTGGAGGTTTCTTCCAACAGCATGGCCTTAATGAATAAGTCTCAGATGGAAATGAAATGTGTATTTGTTCTATAGGATTTAGTAATTTATTGCAATCTGCGGAAAAACATGTCAAGCATTATATCCTGGTTTTATAAGACTTTGGCTGAAATTTACACTTAAACGTAACTCTCTGGGTAAACAACTCAGCGAGGATAATGAATTCGTAAGTATTAAAACTAAAGAAAGAAAAGTAAGTATGGAGACTCATCATGTGATTTGTCAATGACTGTCTTTTTTTTTAAGTTGTCAAATTTATTGGCACAGAGTTTTTTCTTAATATTTCCCAATTTTATTTAAAATAGTTATAACGGGGGGGGGGGCTGGGTGGCTCAGTCAGTTAAGTATCTGACTTCAGCTCAGGTCATGATCTTGCGGTTCGTGAGTTTGAGCCCTGCATGGAGCTCTGTGCTGACAGCTCAGTATCGGGATCCTGCTTCAGATTCTGTGTCTCCTTCTCTCTCTCCCTCTCTCTGCCCCTCCCCTGCTCACGCTCTGTCTCTCTGTCTCTCTCTCTCTCTCTCTCTGTCTCGCAAAAATAAATAAAATGTTTTAAAAAATCATTTAAAATAATTATAATGGCGTGCCTGGGTGGCTCAGTGAGTTAAGTGTCTGACTTAGGCTCAGGTCACAATCTCACAGCTCGTGAGTTCAAGCCCTGCATCAGGCTCTCTTCTGTCAGTGTAAAGCCTGCTTGGGAGCCTCTCTTCCCCCCTCTCTCTCTCTGCCCATCCCCTGCTCCTGCTCGCTCTCTCTCTCTCTCAAAAATAAATAAGCACACAAAAAACATAAGTTTAAACAAATAGTTATAGTTTTGGAGGCTCCTGGGTGGCTAAGTTGGTTAAGCATTCAACTCTTTTTTTTTTTATTATATGAAATTTATTGTCAGATTGGTTTCCATACAACACCCAGTGCTCATCCCAAAAGATGCCCTCTTCAATGCCCATCACCTACCTTCCCCTCCGTCCCACCCCCCATCAACCCTCAGTTTGTTCTCAGTTTTTAAGAGTCTCTTATGCTTTGGCCCTCTCCCTCTCTTACTTTTTGTTTTTCCCCCTTCCCCTCCCCCATGGTCTTCCATTAAGTTTCTCAGGATCCACATAAGAGTGAAACCATATGGTATCGGTCTTTCTCTGTATGGCTTATTTCACTTAGCATCACACTCTCCAGTTCCATCCATGTTGCTACAAAAGAAGCATTCGACTCTTGATTTGGACTCAGGTCATGATCTCACAGTCATGAGATTGAGACCCACGTCGGGCTCAGCACTGAACACAGACCTGCTTGGGATTCCTTCTCTCACTCTTTCTCGGTCTCTCTCTCACTCTCTCTCTTTCAAAGTAAAAGAATAAACATTTAAAAAATTATAAAATAGTTATGATTTTGGAATCATTTTAAATTTACAGAAATGTTGCAAAGACAATATGAAGATTTTCTTTTTTTATTGTTTTTTTTTTTATTTTTGAGAGAGAGAGACAGACAGAGCACAAGCAGGCAGAAGGGCAGAGAGAGAGGGAGACACAGAATCTGAAGCAGGCTCCAGGCTCTGAGCTGTCAGCACAGAGCCTGATGCGGGGCTCGAACTCGGGTACAGCGAGATCATGACCTGAGCTGAAGTCGATAGCCTAACCGACTGAGCCACCCAGGCATCCTGAAGATTTTCTATACAAACCTTCATCTGGTCTCCCCCATCATCCCCATTCGTGTAAAGTTACACTTCCTGGAATTATCATGGTATTTGCCAAAGCTAAGAAACTAATATTGCTATATGACGATTAATTAAACTATACACATTACTGGGATTTCCCCAGATTTCCATATATGTTCTTTTTGTTGTCCTTCCAGGATCTAATTCAGAGTACCACAGGGCATTTAGTTGGATTGAGTCTCAAGTCTGTGGTAGTTTTAGTCTTCCCTTGTTTCTCGTGACCTTAATAATCCTGGAGAGAATTTGCTAGGTGCCCTGCCCGGTGTCCCTCCCTCTGGGGTCGACTGTTGTTTTCTCATGACCAGAATGGTGTTTGGGGTTTCGAGAAAGAATACAACACAGTCAAATAAGCTTCTCACCGTATCATATCAGAGAGTACATGATACTCACAAGACATCACAGATGATATTAACTTTTGCCAGTTAAGCTAGTAGGTGAAGCCTTCTCCACAGTCAATTTCCTATTTTTCCCTGTCTGCAGTGCTCTTTTGAAGCGAGCGGCTACGTCTAGCCCAGCCTCGAGGGGAGGCTCTAGCTAACAGTTATCACAGTTATCGAGTTAACTTGCTATTATTTTGGGGTGGACCGACAACATAAATAATAATACGGGAAAAATGGGATCTGCAGAGTAATGAGAAATCTTGCTTTCTTTGTTGTTGATGTAAATAAATCAAATGCAACTTGAACTAGCCAAAGCAAAATAAGCGAGAATGTATGGAGAGTGGACCGAGGTTGCATCTGGGCTGCACGGCCAGGTGGAAACAGACTAGAATGGCCCCTCTCACTTCCTGCCGATTCTCCCTGTAGGTAATCTTTGTTCTGGAACATGGGCGTTCTCCGCCAGGCTGGGCAAAGAGCCATGTGTAGTTTCCTTGTGCTTCATATGTAATAATTTCTCTAATTGAGAGAAATGAAAAGAGACCGGTTGTTCTGACCTCGAGATTCAATGCCCAGGAAGGGGATCTGATTTTCTTAGCTGCAGACAGGTGCTCTGGGTGAATGAGCTTTGATTAGTTGTTAGAAGATGGGGCAATTTACAGAAGATGGGTCTGAATCTACTGAGCAAAATCTGAAAGAATATAGTAGCTATGGTGGATAGAGTGGCTAACAGGACATTTTATTGCAGGGGCGTTTAGGAGAGAGTAATGCCACCAGAAGAGGGGGTGAGTGAGCAAAGTTCACCGGGTTGACAGGTGAATAGATATTTACCCCATGATGGTGTCGTCCTTCAAATGGAAGTGTGTAAGCATTACTCTCTAACGTGCAGTTTAGGGGAACGTGGTTCTCACAGCCTAATGGCTGGCATCTCAAAATGTATGCCTCACAGTAATATCTACAACTACATCATCAGTCCAGAAATATTTCCCCCACTCATTGTGAGAAATAAAGTTTGTTTTTATTAATTGTATAATACGTGATAAATTGGTGGAAGATAAAGTACATAATTTGCTTGGTGACTCATTAAAAATACTTTGTAGTACGTACTAACTAATGCCCACCAGATAAAAAAAAAGGAATAGCAAAAATAGAAATTCAAAACTATATGAAAATGAATGAAGACAGAAGAATGTGGCGCACAACAGTTTACCGTTATCACTCTGGCATAATTAGAACATAGATTTCAACAGTCGTAAGTAGATGTGATTACCAAATACTTGGCAATGCTTGAGACATATTATATAATTTTCCCTAGGTGAAAATGAACCAATATGAAAAGTAACATTTAACAAACCAAAATAAATGTTTTTAAAGTTCTGTGGCAAAAATTATGGAAAGGGGTCACATGTCCATCGCCTGATGAATGGTTAAAGAAGATGTGGTATATTGGGGTACCTGGGTGGCTTGGTCAGTTGAGCGTCCAACTTTGGCTCAGGTTATGGTCTTGCAGTTCATGAGTTCGAGCCCCATGTTGGGCTCTGTGCTGACAGCTCAGAGCCTGGAGCCTGCCTCGGATTCGTTGTCTCCCTCTCTCTCTGCCCCTCCTCTGCTCATGCTCTGTCTCCCTCTCTCTCTCAAGAATGGGTAAACATTTAAAAAATTAAAAATATCATACTATATATATATATATATATATATAATGGAATATTGCTTCGCCATGAAAAAGAATGAAATTCTGCCATTTGCAATGACATGGTGGGAGCTAGAGAGTGTAATGATAAGTGAAATAAGTCAATCAGAGACAGATAAGTCCCATATGCTTTCACTCATTTGTGGAATTTAAGAAACAAAACAAACAAGCAAAGGGGAAAAAATAAGAGAGAAAGAGACAGAATGTCGAATAAAGAAACAGACTCTTAACTATAGAGAGCACACTGGTGGTTACCAGAGACGAGGTGGATGGGGATTGGGGGCAGTAGATGATGGGGATTAAGGGGGGCACTTGTGGTGATGAGCACTGGGTGTTTTATGGAAGTGGTGAATCACTGTATGGTACGCCTGAAACTAATTGCACTGTATGTTAACTAAGTGGAATATAAATAAAAAGTTAAAAAAAAGCGATATGGCTAAAACTCCATGCCAAATATAGTCTACCTAATTAGTAATTAATTGTAACAATCAACTATTAGTTATTAACAATTATTAATCAATTGTATATATAATATTAAACATTATAGAATATGCATTCATCATTATTGATTGATCATCAATGATAAGAAATTCTTATCCCATCTCATAGCTAAAATGTCCATCCAAGTGACCATCTCATGCAAGGAACCGAGAATACAGTAGTAAACATAATAGTAACACGTTAGTCACTAACATTGATGGCTTCACTATCTATCAATTTCTACAGAATAAAACCTAAACAGTTTTGAGGATAAGATAAAAGTTAAATATTTTCATGTTTTTTGGTAAAGTTTACTTATTTATTTTGAGTGACAGCACAGGCGGGGTAGGGGCAGACACAGAAGGAAAGAAAGACTCTCAAGCAGGCTCCACACTTATCAGCCTATCAGCATGGAGCCCAGTGAGGGGCTTGAACTCACGAACCATGAATTCACGACCTGAGCCAAAACCAAGAGCCACACGCTGAACCTACAGAACCACCCAGGCATCCCAAAAGTTAATTTTTTTAATGTCTTATTTATTTTTGAAAGAGACAGAGAGATAGAGTGGAAGCAGGGGAGGGACAGAGAGAGAGGGAGACACAGAACCCAAAGCGGGCTCCAGGCTCTGAGCTGTCAGCACAGAGCCTGATGCGGGGCTCGAACCCACAAACTGTGAGATCATGACCTGAGCCTAGGTCAGATGCTCAACCACCTGAGCCACTCAGGCGCCCCAAATTTATATTTTTTAATGTTTATTTCAGAGAGACAGAGCACGAATGGAGCAAGCAGAGACAGAAGGAGACAAAGAATCTGAAACAGACTCCAGGCTCTGAGCTGTTAGCACAGAGACGGACGTGGGGCTTGAACTCATGAACTGCGAGATCATGACCTGAGCCTAGGTCAGACGCTGAACCGACTGAGCCACTCAGGTGCCCCAGAAGTTAAATATTTTCTTATGAAGAAATAAAAACAAATAACTTACTACTTCTAAACAAAGAAACAACTTATTTTGAAAAAGTTTTAGGTGAAGGACGTGATAGAGAAACAAAGTAGAAAAATGGACACTGTGAAATTTATAAAGAAATGTAAAAACTAGATCTCACACAGTACTGTGAAATAGGTAAGACATTTTAAATATGATAATAAAAAAGAATAGTCATAAGTACACAGAGCAAAAACCATAAAAATACTCCTTGAAAGCTAAAATATGAAGCCAATTGTACATTATAAAAATTAACTTTTAAAACTGCTATTTATGTGGTAAGATATTAAAAAACACAAATCTACAAATACATTTTAAGTTGTGGGAAATGTTTTTTCAAAGAATTATTAAAAGATGTGGTATCGGGTTGATAGGTAAGGGATTTCAAAATTCCGAGTTAAAGAGAAACATCCTAAACATACAAAACCAGAGCCTTCTAGCTCTTGATCCAAGTTAAATATAGCTTTGACTCTAAAATTTGATGAACATTCCAACGAAAAGCTGTCAGAAGAGCAGCAACGAAAGATATTTTAAAAAACGAGAGAGAGAGAGCACTTAATTTAATAAATGATACTTTAGTGGCACCTGGGTGGCTCAGTTGGTTGAGCGTCTGACTTGACTTCAGCTCAGGTCACGATACCAGGGTCATGGGATCCAGCCCCACGATGGGTTCCATGCTGTGTATGGAGTCTGCTTAAGATTCTCTCTCTCTCCCTCTGCCTCCTCCCCCCTGCTCTCTCTCTCTCTCTCTCTCTCTCTCTCTGTCTTTGGATACGTTGTGCCCAAACAGGGACAGTCTTGGGGATGCAAGAACAGAGTCCCGAGCCATTGTGTGGACTGCTCTGGGCGGGATGGGTGCAGCAAGGTGCTGGGAATGCAGGGTTCAGGGTGCATGGGTGAACCCCAATACAGACATGTGTTCCATGCAGGGCAGACAGGCTGGAGAGACAGGAAGGAAGGTGGGTTCCTAGCCTGCGCACTTGACACACAGAGCAGGAGGTTGGGCTAGGACGCAGTCCAGCTCCCCACCAACATCTCAGCACTTCATTACATGCAACAATACATCCTGCAGAAGCGTGTGGAAACGGACACAGAATTGAGATCGTCGGGAGCCTAATTGGCAATGAACTGTAATTAATGAGATCTTTTCGATTCAGCTGCGCTTGGGATTTTCACAGTTTTCCATGGTTACAGTTTTTTGGAATACGCCAAATTTTTACCAGGTTTTGTGAAGTGAGACATTCCTTTATTTGCATTAAACCCTAAGGTCCGTTCTATGCACCACCACCTCTCTGCCTTTTCACCGGATTCCGTGTCTTTCATTTGAATATCATTGGACCAAATAAATAACGCCAAAACACTTTCCACATTGTTATGGAGCGTTATCTGGGTACTCACCTGACCCGGAAGAGTCAAGTATCAAGTAGGAAACCCGAGATCCTTTATGATGTCTTGGAAACATGAAAATCCATCATTGTCCAATCGTAATTTGAAAGACTGCAGGTAGATATGATGACTCTTTCCAAGTGAAGTTATGGATTTGAGTGCATTTCCAATTAAAAGTCTAATGATATACTTTAGGAGACCTGACAGAAAGATTCTAAAATTCATTAATAAAATAAAAGAATGAGGCTATTTCCTATATTCTGAAATAAAAAGCATCGCAATGAAGGAGTAAAGATCTCAGCAGATATTAGAGCCTAATAGATATCTAGTATAATTAAACATACATTGCAGGAACATAAAACTCAAGAGAAAAAATTACTGAAATAATGTAAACTATAAACCAAGGACGATACGTTTAAAAACATTGAATGGATCTTAAACTGAACAAATAGTTTAAGAAGGAAACAATATCCAGTGATGGTTCTTGAAATGACTGTATAGCAACACATTACACAAATACAGAATGTCAAAATTATTACTCGTAGCCTCTGAAACGACAGCGTTTCTGTTTTATGTTTTGAGTCAAACAACAACCGAGTCCATCCAGGGAGACAGAGGTCTTACCATGTTTTAAAAAAACGGAGTAACTACAATTACTGAATGTAACTTTCATGTTCTTTCTCTTTGTGCATTTGTCTTACACTATCTCTGTGCAATTTCAGTGTAATTTATGTCAAGGCTCACATAAATTGCTTGTGAGTCATAAATAGAATGATCTCAAGGGCATCCTGAAAGTGCAGTGCCGGTTGAGTACTGGTAAGAAAAAATGGCTTTTAAGGAAGAATGAAAACCTTCAAGGAAGGTTAAGGCAGAAAGATTCTTTTAATCCATTGCACAGGAATTTGTTTTGGCAACTTGGCCACTGTAAAGGATTTGGGTGATAGTGCACATGTGAAAAAGGAATACAGAAGTCCTGCCCATTCGATTGCTACTAAATTGGAAAAAATATAGGTGGGCATGTAAATTAAAACTGCAGGAAGGTAATTGGCAACATCTAGATTGAAAGAAATTCCACAGCAGTGATTCTGGCTGTGGTAAAGATCCAGCTCAGTTCCTGTGTGCTTGGTCTTAATCTCTGGTCATTAATACATATATTTTAGTCATATATATATATACACATACACACACATATATATTCTGTGTATACACACACACACACACACACACACAGAATCACATGCTTGGATTGTTAAAATGCTGAAATGGTTTCTAAGTTCATATTTTCTTTTGTTGTTGTGTATTTTTGAAATTTTATGTAATGCAAGTTTAAAAATTCCACAGGGTAATGGAACAATATTTTCAATTGATGCAAAATTTGAATTATGCAGGATCATCAAAACCAAAAGGAACCCATATACTAGAAAGTACTAAGAAATGCTTTTCATCCAATATATGATATTGACATTATTTGCAAAAGCCATAATATTAACATATTAGTTTTAATATATGTTGATTACTTTAATATGGAATTATGTGATATGTATATTACATGTAATATGTAATATGTAATGCATAAAGTTATGCAGGTATTTCTATGATACTGCAATTTTATTTCTTTATTTTGATCTATTGAAAAAAATCTCTTGAGGGAAAGTCCCTTGAGTAGGGTGACTGGGGAAGAGTGAATGACTTTTTTTTTTTTTTAATTGGGTCCTCCTTTAATTTTTTTTTTTGACGTTTATTTTTGAGAGAGAGAGAGCACAAGCAGGGGAGGGGCAGAGAGAGAGGGAGACACAGAATCCGAAGCAGGCTCCAGGCTCTGAGCCGTTAGCCCAGAGCCCGACGCGGGGCTCAAACTCACAAACTGCGAGATCATGACCTGAGCCGAAGTCAGACGCTTAACCGACTGAGCCATCCAGGCGCCCCTTTTACATTTATTTTTAAATGTTTATTTTTGAGAGAGAGAAAGAGAGAGTGCACGTGGGAGCAGGGCAGGGACGGGGGGGGGGGGGAAGAGGATCCCAAGCGGGCTTTGTACTGACAGCAGAGAGCCCAATGTGAGGTTCCAGCTCACCAACCAAGAGATCACGACCTTTTGACTCTTTATGAACAAAGAAATTAAGGTAGGTATTGACATGGTGTCTGTCCCCACACAGGCTGCAACACTGGTACTCCCGTTTGGCCTGTATCTTCTCTCCCATATCTTTGCATTTCGAAATTCTTCAGCTCAGTCATGGTCTCACTTCTCTGCTCACTGTATACCCCCCACCCCACCCCCCACTCCGCACACTTACCTGTGCACGTGGATTTGTTGGCATGTATACAGGGGCAGCCAACCCCCATTATTTGAGGGGGTTGTGTTCCATAACACTGTCACAACCCCTGAATTAGTGAACCCCGAACCATTGCTCTTTGGGGATCTACAAGGTGAGGTTTCCCTCAGCCTCCAGTTACGCTATCTTGTCGACTGAAAATACAAGAAAAACTTTTAAAGAATCCTTACAAAATCCTTTCCATCTAAAGACACTTTTTTGACTGTATACCGTCGATTTATTAACATTAAACTCACGGTCAAGATCGCTGTAACCTGCAGGAAAGGTGCTGAGGCAACCAGTTACCTCTGGCTAAGGCCTGCCACAGCTTTCTTGTCCTCGGAACACTCGACGGCATTTTGGCACTAGATGTTGGGGCCGTTTTACAGAGCAAAACCACACCAAAAAAACACAAATCTGTGGAAATGTGCAACTACATAGACCACAGAAACGACACTTGTTTCCAGCGTGAGAGCCGGAACAAGAAGGCGAAACGGTGCCTTGTTTGACCTCAGCTGAGAGCGGGAGCTTTAGGTAACTCAAATTTTTCGCCACTATGTGCCCATCTGTGAGTCAGTGCGATAGCACTGCTGAGTATTGCTTTTTCGAGTTTACGAGTAAGTTTTAGTAAATAGTTGAATTTACCAATATGGAATCCATGAATAATGCTGATGGTGTATGTCTGTTTACATACACAGTAGATATGTATGTTTTTATTTTATTTTATTTTATTTTAATTTTGTTTTATTTTTTTTTTCTTATCTTTTATTTTAGAGAGAGGGAGAGTACTAGCGGGGGAGAAGGGCAAAGGGGGAGAGAGAGACAGAGAGAGAGAGAGAGAGAGAGAGAGAGAGAGAGAATCTTAAGCAAGCTCCATACTCAGCACAGAGCTGACACAGGGCTCGATCCCATGACCCTGGAATCATGACCTGAGCCAGAATCCAGAGTCAGATGCTCAACCGACTGAGCCACCCAGGCGGTCCATATATTTTATATAGATATAAGCTCAATCCCCATTTCAGCTCATTTATAGGGTATCCAATGAGTATATAACACTCAGTTGTTTAAAACTGAAATCATGGCTTTTTGTCGTACACGTTTCCATTCTAAATGACTAGTAACATCATGCATCTCACGGGGCAGGCAGGGGACCTGGCAATCATCCCGGATACTCCACACGCTGACTCTCACATATCCAATCACTCCTCTGGGATGGTCGATTATACCTCCTCAATACTGGAAGTATTTGTCTGCTGTTTTTATCACCGATGACACTGTGTTTTCTACCAAGAAGTTCTCACCTGCTTACCAGCAATAGTCAATATTAAGACCTCCATTTGTTATCTACACCGATAACTAATTTTTTTGAATTTTTAAAAAATCTTTATTTATTTTTGAGAGAGAGACAGAGCGTGAGCAGGGGAGGGACAGAGAAAGGAGACACAGAATCCGAAGCAGGCTCTGTGCTGAGGTGTCCGCACAGAGCCCGAATGCGGGGCTCGAACCCATGAACTGCGAGATCATGACCTGAGCCGAAGTCGGACGCCCAACCGACTGAGCCACGCAGGCGCCCCAGACGCCTAATTTTTAATACCCTAATTAGACACATGGCCTACTTTGAATCCTTGAAAAGATTCTCATTGATTTTTTTTTTTAAGATTTTAGTTTTGAGAGCAGTTTTAGCCTTATAACAAAACTAAAGGGTAGGTTCAGAGATTTCTCCTATACCCCCTGTACTCATGCAGGGATAGCCTCCCCCATATCAACATATCAACATCACTCACCAGAATGCTACTTTCTTTTTTTAAGAGAAAGAGAAAGACACAGCAAGCTGGAGAGGGACAGAGGGAGAGGGAGGGAGAAAGTCTTAAGCAGGCTCCACGTCCAGCACAGAAACCGAGGCAGGGCTCGATCTCACACCCGTGAGATTATGAACTGAGCCCAAATCAAGAATTGGACCCTCAACCAACTGACACCCAGGTACCCCCAGAATACTACATTTTAGCAAAGGAATGAATCTATATTGATGCATCATAACACCCAAAGTCCATAGTTTACCTTAGGGTTCACTCTTGGACTTGAACATCCTATGGGGTAGGACAAGGGTATAATGAAATATATCCATCATTATAATATACGGAGCATATTTACTGTTTTAAAAATCCATGTTCTGCCTGTTCATCCTCCCCGACCCCCACCTCTGGAAACCATTGAACTTTTTATTGTTTCCACAGTTTGCCTTTACCAGAAGGCCATCTATTTGGAATCATACAGGATATAGCCAGACTGGTTTCTTTCACTTACTAATGTGCATTTTAGGTATCTCCGTGTCTTTTCATGGCCTTCTACCATTTCTTTTTATCGGCGATAATATTGCATTGTCCACATCTTGCTTTCCTCCAAGTTTGGGCAATTATGAATAGAGATCCTAGAAATATTTTTGTGCAGGTGTGTGTGTGTGTGTGTGTGTGTGTGTGTGTGGACATATATTTTCAACTTCTTTGGGTAAATGCCAAGAACAGTGATTTCTGGGTTGTATGGTAAGAGTATGCACACTTTCCTGAGAAACTGCCAGATTGTTTTTCAAAGTAGCTGTACTATTTTGCATTCTCACTAGGAACATATGAAAGTTCCGTTACTCCATATCCTTCCTAACATTTGATATTGTCAGAATCACAGATTTTGGCCATTCTAAGTGTAGTAGTATTATTACATTGTTGTTTTAATTTGCACATCTTTTCATACGCTTATTTGCCTTCTGTATATTTTCTTTGGTAAACTATTAAGATCTTTGGCTGGTCTTTTAATCATCTTATCTGTTTTCTTATTGCAGGCCTTTAAGAGTTCTTGGTAGAGTTGGGGTAACCATCATTTACCAGATGTTTCTGTGGCAAATATTTTTCCCCATCTGTGACCGGTCTTCTAATTATCTTGACATTGTCTTTAGCAGAGCCTAAATTTTTAACTTCTATAAGGTCCAGTTTATCAATTATTTCTTTCATGGATTGTGTCTTGTGTTCTGCATTTGAAAAGTCATTACCCAAGGTCATCTAGGTTTTATACTATGTATATGTTATAGTTTTACATTTTACACTTCTGTATCATTCTGCATTTTACAGTTTTGTCTTTGATCCATTTCTAGTTAATTTTTGTAATTACTGTGTCTCATTTCATTTATATGCATGTAAATGTTTAATTGTGCCAGTACCTTTTGTTGAAAAGACCATCTTTGGTCCATTGCATTGCCTTTGATCCTTTATCAAAGATTAGTTGACTAAATTTATAGTGGTCTATTTTGAGGCTCTCTGTCCTTTTCTATTTGTCTGTTCTTTCCACAATATCACACTATCTTGATTAGTGTAGCTTTATATTAAGTCTTGAAGTCAGATGTATCAATTCTCCAAATTTGTTCTTTTCCCTCAATTTTATGTCATCTTTTCTGGACTTTTGCCTTTCCATTTAAACCTTAGAATCAGCTTTTCAATGTCAATAAAATAACTTGCTGGGATTTTGATTGGAATTGCATTAAATCTATAGATCAAATTGGGAAGAACTGACATCTTAACAATATTGAGTCTTCCTATTCATGAACATAGTATATTTCTTTATTCATTTAGTTCCTCTTTGATTTCTTTCATTAGAGTTTTATGGTTTTCCTTATATAGGCTTTGAACATATTTTCTTAGATTTATGCATAAATATTTCATTTTGAGGTTGCTAATATACGTGGCATTGTGTTTTTGTTTTAAATGTTTATTTATTTATTTTGAGAGAGAGAGAGAGCATGAGCAGGGGAGACAAGAGAGAGAATCCCAACCAGACTCTATGCCCAGTGCAGAGCCCAAGGCAGGGCTCCATTTCATAAACCATGAGATCCTGACCTGAGCTGAAATCAAGAGTTAGACACTTAACTGAATCAGGCACCCAGGGACCCCATTCTGCTTTTAATTTTAAATTCCACTTGTTCTTTGTTGGTATATAGAAAAGTAGAGGTGCCTGGGTGGCTCAGTCGGTTAAGCGTGCGACTTCGGCTCAGGTCACGATCTCGCGGTCCAGGAGTTAGAGCCCCGCGTCGGGCTCTGTGCTGACAGCTCAGAGCCTGGAGCCTGTTTCAGATTCTGTGTCTCCCTCTCTCTGTGACCCTCCCCCATTCATGCTGTGTCTCTCTCTGTCTCAAAAATACAATTAAAAAAAAATTTAAAAAAAGTAATTAACTTTTGCTTATTAACCTTGTGTTTTACAACCTTACAATAATTGGTTATTAATTTCAGTTCTTTTTTTGGTTGATTTTCTGGATATTTTCTTTATAGACCATCATGTCAATTGTGAGTAAAGACACTTTTATGTCTTCCTTCCAAATGGGTATATCTTTTACTTCTTTACTTGCCTTGTTACATTATTGAGTATGATGTTCCGTTATGATGTTGAAGAAGAATGATGAGAGGGAACATCCTTTATACCTACTCTTTTAGTTTCTCATTATTAAATATGTTAGCTATAAGTTTTTTGTAGACAATCCTGATCAAGTTGAGAAAGTTTCTCTTTATTTTTAATTTACTGAGAGTTTTTATCATAAGTGGATATTGGATTTTGTCACACTCTTTTTCCACATCAACTGCTTTTTCCGTATGTTTTTTCTTTTGTTGATTACATTAATTGATTTTTGAATGTTGAACATGCTTTGTATTCCTTGGATAAATTCCATTTTGTGTCATGGTGTATAAGTTTTTTTACATTTTTTACATTTTATTTGTAATATTTTGTTGATGATTTCTGCATCTATGCTATGAGAAATATTGGTCTGTAGGTTTCTTGTAACATATTTTTCTGGCTTTACTGGCTTCATAGAATAAGTTAAGAACTATTTTCTCTGCTTCTTTTCTCTAATGGAGGATGTAGAGAATTGGTATAATTTCTTTGTTCCATGTTTGGTAGGATTCATGAGTGAATTCATCTGGGCCTTGTGCTTTCTCTTTGGGAGGTTATTAATTATGGATTCAATTTGGTTAATAGATGTAGGCCTATTCAAATAGTCTATTTGTTTTTGTATGAGTTTTGGCACACTGTATCTTGCAAGAAATGGGTCAATTTCATCCAGGTTATCAAATATGCAGACATAGAGTTGTTCATAATTTTTTTTATCATCCAATCTCCATGGGATTGGTAGTGGTGTTCCGTCTTTTATTTTAGATATTCTTAATGTGTCTTTTGTCTGTTTTTTCCTTGTTAGCTTATCCATTTTATTGATCTTTTCAAAAAATCAGCTTTTGGTTTCACTGATTGATTTTCTGGTTTTGATTTCACTGATTTTTATTCTAAACTTTATTATTTCTTTTATTTTGTTTACTTTGGATTTAATTTACTCTTCTTTTTTTTAGTTTTGTGTGATTGAAATTTAAATGACTGGGGTGCCTAGATGGCTCAGTCGGTCTCGGTTCAGGTCATGATCTTCCCATTCCCAAGATCAAGCCCCACATAGGTCTCTGTACTGACAGGTTCCTGGGTCTGTGGCTTGGTGTCTAATACCACTTTAAGATATTCTCTCAGTCTTTATTGATTCAGACATTTCTTCTGGTCTTGTCTTTATCTCTTTATTTTATTTTTTTTCTTTTTGGTATTCCAAGTAAAAGTATATAACACTTCTGTAAAAGTGTGTTATACATTTATAATTTTCCCACAATCTCTAGATATCTTGTGGGTTTTTCATTTTTCCTTTTTCAGTGTTCTCTTTACTTTTTGATTTTCAAGTGTTCTATTGCCATATTCTCTAACCCAGAGCTTCTTTACTCAACAATGACCAATCTACTAATGAACTCGTAAAAGGAATTTTTCATTTCTGGTATCACTTTTTTTTTAATCTCTAGCATTTCTTTTTGGTTCCTTCTTATGGTTTGCATCTCCCTGTTTACATTGCCCATCTCTTCTCACATGATGACTGCTTTATCCAGTAGAGCTCTTAGCACATTAATCATGTTTTTAAATTCTTGCTCGGAGAATTTCAACATCCTTGTCATGTCTGAATCTGAGGTTGGCTTTGTCTCTTCAAACTGGGTTTTTTTGCTTTTGGTATGCCTTCTGATTTTTTTTTCCCTTGGTAGCTAGGCATGATGGTAGCTAGACATGAGGGAAAGTAACTGCTGTAAGTAGACCTTTAGTAAGATGGTTGTGAGGAGTGAGGGAGAGGGAAGTTTCTATATCTGTGACTGGGTCTCAGTCCTTGAGTGAGTTGTACCTCTGCTTTGTGAACTTCACAAGGGCTTCTCAGTCCCCCACCACCCATGGATGAGAGAGGATGGCTATAGACTAATGCGGTCGGTATTTTCTTTCCCCAGATCAAGCTCTCATAAAATCACAGCAGGTTAGGCTCTAGTGAACCAGTTTCTTTCCAAAGCAGTCCTTTTTCAACAACAATGTGGTCTATTTCAAGATAATTCCTTTTACCTTCCTGCTGAAAGCCTGAGAGAATTATTCTCTGATATATACTGTGAAAACGTGGTCAACCTCTTGGAAATCAATCTCATAATATTATAGGGCCGCCTATGACTAGTCTCCCCGGAGAGTTTAACTCTCAAAGTTACCTGCAATGAGCCTCCAGTGATCCATTGATTATAATTCAGGATTTACTAGCCCAGCACTGTTTCCCACAGTCATTTCTGCTCCCCAGCTTCTGCTCTGAGAAGCCATGATGACCTCATTCACCTGTCTATCCAATCTGCTCTTTGTCCTACTCTCTCATGGATCCAAAGAAGAGTTGCTAATTTTTTTTTATTTTTAATGTTTATATATTATTTATTTATTTATTTATTTATTTATTCATATGAAATTTATTATCAAATTGGTTTCCATACAACACCCAGTGCTCATCCCAACAGATGCCCTCCTCAATGCCCATCACTCACCCTCCCCTCCCTCCCATTCCCCATCGACCTTCAGTTTATTCTCAGTTTTTAAGAGTCTCTTATGCTTTGGCCCTCTCCCTCTCTTACTTTTTGTTTTTTCCCCCTTCCCCTCCCCCATGGTCTTCCATTAAGTTTCTCAGGATCCACATAAGAGTGAAACCATATGGTATCTGTCTTTCTCTGTAGGACTTATTTCACTTAGCATAACACTCTTCAGTTCCATCCATGTTGCTACAAAACGCCAGATTTGATTCTTTCTTATTGCCACGTAGTATTCCATTGTGTATATAAACCACAATTTCTTTATCCATTCATCAGTTGATGAACATTTAGGCTGTTTCCATAATTTGGCTATTGTTGCAAGTGCTGCTATAAAATTGGGGTGCAAGTGCCCCTATGCATCAGCACTCCTGTATCCCTTGGGGAAATTCCCAGCAGTGCTATTGCTGGGTCATAGGGTAGATCTATTTTTAATTTTTTAAGGAACCTCCACACTGTTTTCCAGAGCAGCTGCACCAGTTTGCATTCCCACCAACAGTGCAAGAGGGTTGCCATTTCTCCGCATCCTCTCCAGCATCTACAGTCTCCTGATTTGTTCATTGTAGCCACTCTGACTGGTGTGAAGTGATATCTGAGTGTGGTTTTGATTTGTATTTCCCTGATGAGGAGTGACGTTGAGCATCTTTTCATGTGCCTGTTGGCCATCTGGATGTCTTTTTAGAGAGGTGTCTATTCATGTTTTCTGCCTATTTCTTCACTAAATTATTTGTTTTTCAGGTGTGGAGTTTGGTGAGTTCTTTGTAGATTTTGGATACTAGCCCTTTGTCCGATATGTCATTTGCAAATATCTTTTCCCATTCCATTGGTTGCTTTTTAGTTTTGTTGATTGTTTCCTTTGCAGTGCAGAAGATTTTTATCTTCATGAGGTCCCAATTGTTCATTTTTTGCTTATAATCTCTTTGCCTTTGGAGATGTGTCAAGTAAGAAATTGCTGTGGCCGAGGTCAGAGAGGTTTTTTCCTGCTTTCTCCTCTAGGGTTTTGATGGTTTCCTTTCTCACATTCAGGTCCTTTATCCATTTTGAGTTTGCTAATTTTAAAAATCTGTTTAGCATGGAGCACCTGGGTGGCTCAGTCGGTTAAGCGTCTGACTTCAGCTCAGCTCATGATCTCACAGTTTGTGAGTTGGAGCCCCACGTCAGGCTCTGTGCTGACAGATCGTAGCCGGGAGCCTGCTTCAGATTCTGTGTCTCCCTCTTTCTCTGCCCCTCCCCCACTCATGCTCTGTCTCTTTCTCCTTCAAAAGTAAATACACATTAAAAATAATTTTAAATCTGTTTAGCTTATTACTTGTTGTTAGGATATATGGCAACTTCTAAACTCTTTTCATGCAGAATTGGAAACCCTTTGCATTGCTTTTTACCATGAAAATTCATATCGGCCACATGGATTTTGAAATCATGTGCCTGCTAGAAAACACTCATCACTTTAGATATTGTTCTGGGAGGATGAGATTTCTTTAAAAAAATTTTTTTTTCAATGTTTATTTATTTTTGGGACAGAGAGAGACAGAGCATGAACGGGGGAGGGGCAGAGAGAGAGGGAGACACAGAATCGGAAACAGGCTCCGGGCTCCGAGCCATCAGCCCAGAGCCTGACGCGGGGCTCGAACTCACGGACCGTGAGATTGTGACCTGGCTGAAGTCGGATGCTTAACTGACTGCGCCACCCAGGCGCCCCGGGAGGATGAGATTTCTAGAGCTGCTATAATCATTATGCAAAAATGAAAGAAAAATTAAAAAGTACAGTCCAGACTCTGAAGTTAGCAAACCAAAAAAATGGATAAGTCTGTGTGTGTGTGTGTTGTAGAAGATTTACTGATTCGTTCTCATGTTTCAAGAGAGTCACCTAAATGTCCTGTCCAAAGGTGATACTTACTGTTTTCTGCTTCATGGGTTCTTTGGGTACACAAACACATTCTTTTTTTTCTCAGTCATGGATGTGAGCATTGTTATAAGCCTTGCTTTATTCACTTGACAGTAATTTTGCAGAGTTATTTCAGATTAAAATATTTAGTTTTCTCAAATCCTTTTAACTGGTCACACAATATATCACAGAAGGACTGGGACACCATTTATTAGACCGGTCTCTTAATGAAAGACACTTGTACAATTTAGAAACTTCTGTCATTATAAACAACAGTGCAGTAAACATTCCTTGGGCTTCATGTTTTGTGTGCTGGAGAAAATACATGTGTCACCGTGCTGGGTCAAGGGGCATACAGAGGCTTGGTTTTGGCAGGAACACCCAAGTGGCTACCAGAGAGTTCTTACGAGTGAGGCACTATGGGTATGCGCCAGCATGACTGAGCTAGAGTGCCTGTTTTCCCACATTTCCACCGACACTGCACATTATCTGTCTCACTCTTGTCCACAGCAAGCCACCTGTAGGACAGGCATGACAACCTACCTGAATGAATCAAGACCAAAATGCAATGAAGTCACCGACATCTTGGGATGTAGAACTACAGCTTTTTTTTTTTTTTTTAATGGATCAACTCTGCAATGTCCCTATGGGTCCATATCTCCAACTTCCCTGGCTTCTTGGGCTAATCCTTCTGGAGGATTTAGCCAACCTTCTTAAGACGCCAAACTGGCCAAGTTCACTTCCTTGATAGAGGGCTCCATCTTGGCAGCCCCCAGTGGCTCCTTCTTCTTCTCTTGCACTGGGAATGAGTTGGTCTGAGCCCCTTCCTCCTCCAGGATGCAGTTCTGCAATCAAACTTTCTTGTGCCTTCCAGTTTCTTTTCTTTTCGTACATGCTTGACCTTTGGCTCTATGTCTTTACTGTCCTTGGTTTCAGTCTTTTTTCATAAAACCTTCGTACTCTGCTCCTCCCTCTGCAGTTTGGGATAACTGGGTGAACTGGTCCTGAAACGACTTCATCCCTATCTCCTTTTTCTAGGAGGTAACCACTCCTTTCACTATTCAATCTTATGTTACTGGGGTTTTCTGATACTTCTAGTTGAAATCATCCCAAACTTAATATTGAGTTGGACATAAGATTTTGAAAAGCCACCATGACTTGAATTTGGTCATCTAAATAAGGAGGCCATGGTGCCATGACAACCTTTACCTAAACCTGGAGGACAGATGAGCCTGATTGAGCCAGTAGGGGTCAGTGGCCATGTGGAGGGTTCTTTCCATGGCACAGAGACTGGCACTAGAGTTTCAGACAAGATACGGTGTTGTGCCTAGCGTTGCATAAACACATTTCCTCTGAGGAAAAAAAAAAACAGATTTGAAGACCAGCTTCCAAAACAACAACAACAACACAACACATATAGCTCCTGAGAAGTTTAAAATATCTTCGGAAGGAAGGAGTCGTGAGATAATAAAGCTTGACAGCTTTGTGGTTGCTGATGAAAGATGAACAGACAGATGGCAGGAACTCTAGGAATGCAGTGGAGTTGAGAACAGAGATAAAATAAAGGCATGATTGGACCAGGATGCTATGGCCTCTGAAGCTCTGACCCACCCACTATTGATTGGTGATGTACACGTGACCCGAGAGCAAGAGAGAATCTAATGGAACAAATATCTCCAGGGCAGCTGAGCAAAGTTGGAGTGCCAGCAATGACTGGGTAATGTTCAGGCATTCTTGTGATATTGAACTGGCAGATCCCGGAACAGTCAAGAAGCAGGGATCTTAATTATTTGTACTAGAATTATTTGATACTATTAAATTATTTTCTAGGGAATAGATCCTTATACAAATCCAAAGCAACACTTGTTCCTGGATTTTAACCATCAAAAACTAGTGATGATAACATTAGGTTTTATACTGTCATTTGAGCTCAACTTAATAGAAATTAGTTTTTTATTTATTGTGGAAAAATATTAAGAATTATTTACAAAATCTTCTCTAATTTCCTCATTTTAATGTACAGGATATTTTCTTAAAATTTTCTAATAATATCAACACATCACTAATACATAATTTACAGGCAGGCCTACAGGCACATTGGATGATCAAGTTTGTTTACTCCTTTTGCAACTAGCCTTGTCATAAATATAACTTGATATTTGGCCATAATTACCAACCGTATGTCACATAACAGTATAAGATATTAAAGTAATTTATTCCTCGCACTTCCAAAACTGCTCTTACAAAATTCTTCATAGTACAGTATTTTGTCTCTGAGGAACTAATTCGTCATGACCTAATGCGATATAATCTTCCCTAACTGATATTCTAACCCTGGTGTGAGAGATTTGGTGAACAATTTCACAACATTCCCAACACCAGATGTTACATTTTTAAACATTTGGCTAATTAATTTGTAAGAATGGCACCTCCATGTTCCATTAATTTGTACCACTTACAATGGTTGGGATTTTCTATAATCCCCAAATATCTTCTATCATCTGTCTATCTGTCTAATCTATCATCTATCTATCTATCTATCATCATCATCTATCATCGATCACCTATTATCTATCTTCTACCTACTTATCATCCATTTTGAGAATGTGAATTATCTGCTCTGTGCAAACTCAAGTCAACTGGTGCATTCTAAAGAAATGCCATCCTTGCGTTTACATTGTCTGATGCAATGTTGTCCTTTATTCTATATTGAACCCTCTTCGTTATGTTGTGTGCTAGGCAGAGCTGACGCATCAGGATGACCTGCCTGGTTGGTATTGATTAACTTTTGTTCTGGCTGATGGGCATCCGTACTCTACAACGTGCTACTTACCTTAAATTCCTCTGCTGGTTTTAATCATGTCAAACCAATCTTTAATGTTTCTATTCAAGAGGTTGACCCATTTGCATTTATTTCATACTAGTATTTTTTAATCTTGTTACCTTTATAGAATTTATGAACACTTTTCATTAATGGTTTTTGTTATTTTCTTGTTTCTCTGTATTTTAGTGTTGGAAGCATATTTATGTTTATGTCTTTAGAGATTTCACTAATTTCATCCCAGAGAGCTACAGCTCTCTGGATCACACTTTAGAAAATATTTCTATCTTAAATATTCATGTAGTTCGCATATGTGATCCTAATTAAATCTTCCCAAAGACAATGATGAGAAGGCAGTACATAAAGCGTTTTGGTGGTAGAGAAAATAGGAATCGGTCTGTGCAGGTGGCCAGTCAAACATCTATGTTCTGAGTTCAGAGACCCTCATTGTGGGATCCCAGGTCAACCATGCCAGACTCTCATTAGAAGACTGGAAACATGTAGATTTAAATGGATGGGCTAGGGAAAATAGGGTACCTCACTATATTTTTAATGTGTGGTTCTTGTTCTGTTTTGTTTTGGTATTGAGTTATATTTATTTTACAATTGATTTATAAGAGTTCTTAGCATATTAAGAAATTTAAACTTTTAGTTGTCTTTTCAGTCATCAATTTTCTCATTTTTGCAGTTACTTTTGGAATCTGTATATATTTTTTGTGAATTGCATTTAGTCTAACCTACCAGCTTTTATTTTTTTTTTAAGTTAGGGTTTCAATTTTATTAGCATACAATTTGGAAAGATAAATATTTCATTATTTCTTAATGTATTAAGGGGATTTTATAAAACACCATGTGCATAATAATTTCCCCTTAAAATTTTATAAAAAAAAATTGTGACTACCTTCTGGTAAGAAGAATTTGACATCCATCCTGATTTATGCTACAACAACAACAATAGTAATAATATCTACCTCTTTAAAAAAATTTTAATGTTTATTTATTTTTGAGAGAGAGAGAGAGACGGACAGACAGAGCTTGAGAGGGGAAGGGCCATAGAGAGAGGGAGACACAGAATCCGAAGCGGGCTCCAGGCTCCGAGCTGTGAGCACAGAGCCTAATGAGGAGCTTGCACTCACGGACCGCGAGATCATGACCTGAGCCGAAGTCAGATGCTCAACCGACTGAGCCACCCAGGCACCCCTAATATCTACCATTTATTTATTGTGAGGTAGGTATTAGACTAAAGCGTTAATAATAATTGAACTGAAGAAAGAACCCATTAAGTATATATTGTCACCATTATACAGTTATAGCAATTTGAGGTCCAGAAAGATGAAAACTTTAGCTGAAATTAATGGGAGATTGATTAAAAACAAAAACAAAAACAAAAACAAAAACAAAAAACTACAGCAAACCCTTATATTATACAGCAAAACTCTTATTTTTTCATTCAATTTCAAATTCCAGACAGAAAAAAAATTACTGGTCAACCCACAGGCCTAATGCCCTTTGAGATCTCCAGACCACTGGTTGCAATTATTTCTGATGCAGGAACTCCTTTGGAAAACTACTGAAAGCTGTGGGATCTGTCCCTGGAAAAATCACGCGTATTACGTTCTACGGAAGTATAACAGACATAAAGTGTGCTGATCAAAAGGTTACCGTTTGATAAATTTTCCCAAACTGACCATCCCATATCAACAGCGCTCGGATCAAAATTAGAACATTAACAACACCCCCGTGGGACCGCTCTCTCCCCTTTCAGTCACTAGCACACCAAGGGTACATGTTACCCTGACTTCTGACAGCTTAGTTAAACTCTTAGTTTTCAATTAAATGTCATAATATGCTTACGTTCATGACGAGTATCTAAGGGATATGTATATATATATAAATATATATCTATATATACAGTATTTATTTATTTATTTATATTTTTCTTTCTTTATTTAGAGTACACCAGCTGGTGAGAGGCGGAGAGAGAGAGAGGGAGGGAGCGTGGGAGAAAGAATCCCAAGCAGCACAGAGCCTGATGTGAGGCTCGAACTCACAGACCCAGAGATCATGACCTGAGCTGAGATCTAGAGTCAGACACTTAACTGACTGAGCCACCCAGGTACCCCAAAGGGGATGTATATATTGAAACTTGTACACATTTGGTACACTTATTTGGTACACATTTTTTTTGAGTATTAAGGAATTTCCATGCAACAAACTAAGTTCCATCTCTACCAGGCACCAAGCATGTGCCAATGATTAATCCACTTAATAAATTTACTGAAGGCCAGGCACTGGGTGTACAATGAAAGAGAAAAAGAAAAAAAAAAAAAAAACAACCCACAAAAGATAGTTTAGGGAATAAAAAAGATGCGCCAACTTGGCTCAGGGGAGGCCTTTTCCATTTGTAGGAAGCTTTGAATAATGTATGAACTATAGGATAAAAAGCATTGTGAGCTACAGGGAAATTCATCTCTGACAATCCAGAGCTGGTGTCCGTATGTCATTTCTGCAGACCCCTGGTCACAGTTCCACATGCCCTCTAAACCCGGAAGACCGAAGCGTGGACCCTGGTGGCTGCGCAGAGCCTTGGGACCACTTCCAGAGAGCTGTGATCACCAGCAGGATGCATTTTCACCAAGCCAGAGAATGTACTAGCTGGTATGAGACCCTGGACATTTCTTCTCTCCCTGCGAACCTGTGTCCCGGAGTCATAAGGGGCAGACCCACCTGCTGGATTAACCCGTAGAGACTGGGCACAATGATGTCCTTTCACATTAATCAGCTGAGAAGTTGGCGGTTGTTTCTTACTGTAGCAAAACCTATATCTTGTCTCTCCTGACTTGTAAAACCTGCTAGCTTCTCAGAATATGGAATTGTGGCCAGTTTCCTCAAAAGACCCCTTTCTTTTCAAAACCCACTTTGCTTGCTTTGAGGCGCCATGAGAACAGGTGCCATAGCAGAGTATTTTGTGACTCTGCTCCTAAGCGTGTGTATTGTGTGATGCTTAGCACACATTTATGAATGAATGAATGAATGAAACAGTGTTGCACATTTTCTCTGCTGAATGAAATCACATATCATGCATTGAAATAACTCCTCAGACATAATTAGGACTAACGGCCCAAGTTTTGATAGACAACAGATAAAACATATTGTATATAATTTTATAATTCTTAATTACCTACGCCTTTATTTGACCAGAATTTCTGAGAATAAACACCAGGGCAAACTCTTACGTTGGATAGGGCAGGGAGAGGCATGAGGAGTGTTGGATTCCACCTGTCCAGAAGTCCTGTTCCGGTTGAAATACTATCAGAAACTTCGAAATAGCTGTCTACATGCCCAGATACACAACCGTAACATTAAGTAGTAGTTTTCATTATTTATGCCCACGGTCCCGTCATACCTTCCCCTCCAACCAAACATCAATTTCTCCAACTAAAAATGTAAGCAGCCCCATTCCTGATCCACACTGGAAGGCAGTCTGCCTGCAGAGCTGTCTGCCCACGTCAGCGAGGTGTTTGGAATACTAATCAGGGCAGCGACACAGCAGACGCCGTGGTCCCTAGCACTCTGGGAGAGAGGTAGTGGGCGCACCTAGCCGCAGGTGGGGAAAGCGAAGGCATAATGACACCAATCTGAAAGCTTTTGTTACTGAGACAGCACTGGGACATTTTCAGAGTCTTGTTATCTCTGTATTAAAAATCTATCCTTATCCTATTATTTGGGCCAACCTATGGCAACATGCCAATAAATTGGGGCCTGTGGCATGGGCTCTGCGAAAAAGAAAAGCAGGATTGATCGCCTAATGGAAACGTGGGCCTGACTCCACAATCCTGCTTGCCAGTTTGTCAATTACCTTTCATGGTGAGCCACCTCTTTGGATAAGTAACCCAGTTCCTTTTTAGAAAGGGGGAAAAAAAAGGGACCAAGTGCTGTTAGGCTAGACTCCTATCAGGAAAACATATGTTTAGCATCATTATTTTGACCCCCTCTGTGTGTATAGTCTTTTCCTACAAAGTAAAATAAATTACTCCAGACCTAGTTTAGAAAAAGTTAACATTTCTTGTAAAAGATTCTTAAAAAAAAATCATGGTTTGCTTTAATATCTCTAGCTCTGTACGTCTTATGAGACTTTTCTCTCTCTTTTTTTTAATGTTTTTTAATGTTTATTTATTTTTGAGAGAGAGAGAGAGCACGAGCGGGGGAGGGACAGAGACAGAGGGAGACACAGAATCCAAAGCAGGATCCAGGCTCTGAGCTGTCAGCACAGAGCCCAGTTCAGGGCTGGAAGTCATGACCTGAGCCGAAGTCGGAGGCTTAACTGAGTGAGCTACCCAGGTGCCCCTTTTTTCTCTCTCTCCCTCCCTCCCTCTCTCTCTTTCATATTATGGAAAAGGTTGCTTCCAAAAAATGTTTCCAAGAATAAAATTATTCTGATTTTGACCAAGGTAAGTGTAGCTATTTTTAGCTAGACTAGGAAACATTGTACATGTACATTTTGGTAAAGTAGTAATTGGACCAGATAATCTCTATGTGGCAGTTTTTATGTATGTTTAACTGTAAGATACTTAGATACAGTTATATTTTACTAGAGTAGTAAATGAAATAACAGAAGTGAGAAAGAGTAGTCTTGTGAATTACTCTCCAATTTCCAGCTATTTGGGGCGATTCAAAATGTATCTAGAGTCTGAATGAGTAACGACATAGCAGAGGAAGCAAAACGAACCATACTGAATGATCCGTGATGTTCTAGAAAATATAAAAATCGAGCTTCCATTGGGGTAATATTTCAATTCAGGAAAAGAGAAAACTTTTCTTCTTATTTATTTATTCAGCAAATATGTGGGTGTCACTTCCATACCCCCCACTTTGCTGGGCCTAGAAGGGAAACAAACAAAAAGGATGGCCTATGACCCTTGCTTACCACAAGCTTGGGACACACCTAGGGGAATGGTACTCGCCTGAGTACCACGGTATTTGATGACAGCAGTATGTAGCACAGAAACCAGGATGTAAGAAATGGGAGAATCAATCAGTCTGCCTGACAGACCGGCAACAGCTTGCTCAGAGAAGGTGTCCTTGGGCTTTCTGTGTGGCTGCCAGGACTGATGGGGGGTAGGGGGAAACACACGCAGGAAGAATTTTTTGCCACTCAGAAATAAGGTTGTAAACATGAAGAGCCCAGTTTACTCCAAAAAGGAATCTAAACTCAGGGTGCCTGGTCGGTTAAGTGTCCAACTCTTGGTTTCAGCTCAGGTCATGATCTCACAGTTTGTGAGTTCAAGCCCAGCGTCGGGCTGGGCACTGATGGTGCAAAGCCTGCTTGGGATTCTCTCTCTCTCTCTGCCCCTCCCCTGCTCACTCTCTCTCCAAATAAGTAAACTAAAACAAAATAAGAAAAGAAAGGAATCTAAAATCTGAGTTTAAACAAACCAAGAAAAAAGAAAAAGAAAGAAAAAAGGAAAGACGAGAGAAAAAAAATTACTATGACTTATTTAATTATGAATGTGCTCGTAGTCATGTTGTACTTCTTCCTGGTTAATTAATGGAATTCATAAAGAGAATGATCTCCATTCATTTAGCTTAATATGATCAAATCGTAATAAATGGAAGGCAACCCACAAGGTTTAAAATCTATTCCTGCACAGTGCTTAAACAGAGCCTCATCTCACTGGGCCATGATCATTATACGAACCTGTATAAATAAGACATCTAACTGGGGTTTTATAAATATCCACACACGATCTTTAATTTGTGTCCTGTCCTCTTACCCTCCCTAATGCTTCCAGTGCTCGGTCAAATTATGTAGCTTAATTGCTTGAGGGATGGTCTTAGCTGGCTCACTGAAATGTGGCACGAACACCAGTGCTATGAGCTTTATTATTTTCTGTGATGTTTTATGGGCAAGGGACAGAAAACTTCATCAATAGCCTATTTACGTGGATATATGTTAAAATAGGATCTTTCACAAAACATTAATAATGGTTAACATTTCCTAATGGATCTTAGGGAGCCATAACAGCTCACTGTAGTCATTTCCTTATTTATTTATCTAACAAGTTTTGTTTCAAAGACTTTTCTAAATAGGAATAGTGAGAAGATTATTAAAACCCAAGACTTTGTATAAATGACAAAGTCACTTTCAGCATTAAAAGAGTGCTTTCAAATAATCTACGTATTTTCCAATATCCAAGAAAATATCAAATGCCATGTTTTACTGTGGGAATAAAGTTATCTTACATCTTGGATTATGATTGCATTTTGAGATGACATTTACATTTGCAATCTCATCCCTTGAGAAAAATGCTTATAATATAAATGTTAACGTATCAGAAAGTGTATCCAGGAAAGTTTTCAGAATCCTTCAACTCTAATAAGTATTTGGTGTAACCGTTAAGATGCCTTTTCAAACAAAAACAAATATAACTTTCCAAGTCTTTTATAGCAAGGATGCTGTGCTATCCTGTTTCTAAAATATAGAGATTTTTATTTTTGTTTTATTATAAAGAAAAGGTAAATCTTAGTTTATTTGCGCGGATTTGTTTCTTTTCTTGGGGAGAATTTATGATGTTTGAAAGGATCAATAGCCCTTGCAACAAAAATCCTATATTTATCCAGAGAGCAGCAACAGAGAGTCACAATAAATAAGAAGTTCCCCCATGTGACTCAACCCGACGCTACTGTAGGGACCTCAGGCAGAGCTCATCTTTGGCAAAATTATGAAACAGCCATGTCCTGTGTTTGGTGCCCATGAACTTCCCAGTGGAGACAGGCGTTTGCCTTCCTTGAGTCCTTGCTTGCCCTTATGTAGCCCCATGCTGGCCAGGTTCTCGGAAGGAATGCTCCTGGGAACAGCGCTTTATATACTCCAGGTATCCTATTTTGTAGTACATTGTCTATGCCACTGTCCAGTTTCCTGCTTATGTGACAATACCTTGGGAACGTTCTGACAAAATGTCTATCTACTTGAGGACTCATGAATGGTTGACGTCATCTCTTCTGAGGGTGGGGGTGGGAGGATTTCATTTGGTAGAAAATTCCTAAAACTTTGTAAAACCCTGAGAAATGAATATCAGATGGGACTTTCAGGAAGATTAAGAAGGGAACTGCTCAAAAGAATTGCTGTAAAACGAATTGACCCCCTCTGAACCCCAAGAGGGGTAAAGTGGATACATGTCATGAGGTCTCTTTTTGTTTTTTTTTATTTTTTTTTAACGTTTATTTATTTTTGAGACAGAGAGAGACAGAGCATGAACGGGGAGGGTCAGAGAGAGAGGGAGACACAGAATCCAAAACAGGCTCCAGGCTCTGCGCGGTCAGCACAGAGCCCGACGCGGGGCTCGAACCCACGGACAGCGAGATCATGACCTGAGCCGAAGTCGGCCGCCCAACCGACTGAGCCACCCAGGCGCCCCCCCCCCCCCCATGAGGTCTCTTTCAAGGGAAGCGACATTTTCTCCTGTTTTACTCTTAGATCATGTCTCTATACAATATAACACTCTTGGTGACAACTTGTACTTTCTTTGATCTTCATACATTGATAGGGCTCAAGTTGAGTTTTAGAAACTAAATTCGATTAAACTGAATTCAACCAGTCTTTTGCTGTAGGGATTTTTAGAGGATTCAAAAAAGTAAAACACTTGGCAAAGGAAATATACTGTGAGATCGTTTCTAAAAGTCTGTTTACTGTTGTCCATATGTGTCCGTGAAAGAGGAAGTAATGGGTCAGGATCTGAGTAGATGTAGATTTTGGTTTTTTTAGTTTTTTTTTAAGTTTTATTTATTTATGTTGAGAGAGAGAAAGAGAGAGAGCATGAGCAGGAGAGGGGTAGAGAGAGTGAGAGGGAGATAGAAAGAGAGAGAGAATCATAAGCAGGCTCTGTGCTATCAGCATGGAGCCCGAGGTGGGGCTCGAACTCACAAAACTTGAGATCATAACCTGAGCTGAAATCAAGAGTCAGATGCTTAACTGACTGAGCCCCCACCCACCCTCCAGGTGCCCCAGTAGATGTAGATTTTAAAAACTCATCTTCCATTTTCACATTCACCTTTTCTGATCTGTGGTGTCTTCGTATTTGCTAACTTACCAATGAGGATGTTAGAAAATATGTGATTCTAAGGAATATTCCGGCTACCAGGATCTCAAGAGGTCCCTGTTTCAAATGATGGAGACTGGGTGGAGCTAAGTAGTGCAGAAAACCAAAGGCTTACAAGAAAATCATACAGGATCCTTGATAATAAACATCTCTGAATTCAGAGTGACATTCATGTTCCTAGACCTCTATCTATGGTCTTTTTTGAATGATGGTGATTCTGTCTCTTGTAGAACACGGGTTGTTATGAAAATGGATTCAGGGTAAGATAGGGAAGATAAAGTCATGCAGACAGGGATTGGTCCCATGAATATCCACTCTTCTAGATTGGTCTGGTGGAGGCAAAACTGACAACCAGTTTGCAGACCTGGGGGGTATGAACAAAAGAACCTCTTCTACCCCTTTATAGCAGACTGGCCTCTGTCCTCACTTCATCACTTTGGATCTCCAACGAGGACACGATTAGCAAGTCAAGTGTTACTCTATCGAGATTACAAGACTGAATTTTGGAAAATATAAAGCGGTGGGAGAGATTTCGCTTGGCAGATGGGACAGTCTTCCGTGGCTCAAATCCCCAGACGTGGACAACACCATCAGTGTGACCTCACTGCTATTCTTTTTAGCTCGGCTTGTGTTGCACTGTGTAGCTATTATGTAAATTAAGTACCAGCACTACAATCTGTTGATGTGAAGGCATTCTACAGGAGGAGGCTGTCCAGGCTAATGAACTTCTTTTTATTTTATGCTTACTTTTGAGAGACAGAGAGGGACAGAGCACAAGTGGAGGAGAGGCAGAGAGAGAAAGAGACACAGAATCCCAAGCAGGCTCCAGGCTCTGAGTTGTCAGCACAGATCTCGACGTAGGCCTCGAACCGCAAACCGCGAGATCATGACTGGAGCCGAAGACAGACGCTTAATCGACTGAGGCACCCAGGCGCCCCATGGCTAATGAACTTCTTGAAATGTTAAAGATGAGGATTTCTCTGAACTTCAAAGACATCAGTGAGGGTTGGCTCCGTTATATTTGGCTGTAGACAGAATAAAACTTCAGATAAAGTAATCAGAAATAACATCTACTTAACATTTAAATATACACTATCTTTGATTAGAGACAATTGGATGTGCTCTAAAAAAAGACCATAAGTATTCAGAGATTCTGTGTAGTTGAAAGCCATCTAGATAAAGAACATTACAGATATAATGTCAATGATCTAGTGGCTCTCTTTTAAGAAAAAAAAATAAAATTAAAGTAAAATACTACAATCTTGGCATTTATGCATGTGGAATATTCTCATCCAAATAGAAGGTACTGAAATTTACCTCTTATTGTCAACATAACAAATTCTTTTAGTAATTGAAGAAAATTAGACAGAATTTCAACATTTAAGCTTACCTATAACTTTAGAAACATCTGTCTAGCTGAAGAGCAAGCACGCATTTTATTTCATGACAACGATGTTCCAGGCACTTCAAAAAGAAAACAATGTACATTAATAATACATGATTTCTCTTCACAAAGAGTTCACAGTCAGTGAAGTGAATGATACATATTCAATGAATTACAGCACTGTGAGCCCTGGAAGTGTCATGCTTTGTTGGGGAAAAAAAAGGGGGGGGGCTCCACCAATTGTGAGCTGGGTAGCCTCTCTGATCTTATGTATTTAATTCAGCCCAACAGAAACATTTTACTTGTTTGGGTTTGTGGTGAAGTTCAAATAAGAAAAAAAAAAAAAAAACGTGTGTGTGTGTGTGTGTGTGTGTGTGTGTGTGTATGTGTGTGTAAATACACCTACTATCTATCACACACATATACGTGATCTTGGAAATCTAGCTTCCAGAACTGGGAGAAACACCTTCCTGTTGTGTATGTCACTCGGTCTGTGTTATTTTGTCACCCAGCCCAAACTGACTAGTACAGCCTCACGGTCTACCCCATGTCTCAATGGCTGCCACCTGTTGAGGGCAGGAGCTGCAAATCACATTGCAGAGAAACAGGGGAGAATGACTGTGGCCGTTTTAGGGAACAAGATGCCCAAAGGCAGCTAATTCCGGGGCAAAGCAGGAAGCTTTGGAGGGTGAGTGCCCGGCATTGAGCTTCCGATTGCCAAGGCAACCATTTCCAACACATCCGTCTCCAGTAGACAAATTGCCAGCTGTCAGACACAGTTGCTTGAGGAGCAAGTGGATAAGGAGCCAGGCTGCCCCCCACACATGAAGTTCTCCAGCTAGAAAGCCCTAGGGGAACCAGATCACTGGCCACCCCAGGGACCCTGCTTTTGTCTATCTGCATCAACATTACAAATTCTCCAATAAAGGGTGAAACTGAGAAATCCTGGCCTCCCCACCCGCGGACCCTAGTAAAGGCAGAGCCTTTCTCTATTTCCCTCACCCTCGACCCCAGCCCTCTCTGTGTGGCCCCAGGTGTGCCATATATCTTCTAGAACTTGTGAACAACAAACCTTGTTTTTTCCAAAGTCCCCTGATGCTTCACCACAGTAGCATGGGCCCACGCAAACGCCCCAGGCATTCCTAGCCAATAACATCACCATCAAGAGGCAGAGACCAACATGAAACATGCCCAGCACCGCCTGACACGCCCCCCCCCCAGATTGTCCCATGTTCCTCGAGTCAATGTCCTTGAGACACTGTCCTTGTTTAGTAGATCTCCTGGGACCCACAGGGCTGCCCTGGGCCATCCCCCAGTCTCTGTGGCACCCATCTCCCATCATGTCTGCCCTGTTCACTGTCTTCCTGAATTCAATCCCGCCAGGCCTGCTCTTCCTTGAGGGCACTGGCTTCCACTCATCTTTCCACCTGACTCACTGTTCTTCTTGATGGCTTCGGGTTGGCAAGCTTACTGCCACCATCTGCCTTCAAATGCCACCTCCTGATGGAAACTTCACTACTACAAGGGTGACAATTCACTGCCCCTCTCCTATGCACAGTTCCTCTCCCCCTTCCCTGATTTAGTTTTTTCTCGTATGTCTGCCCAGCTTTGCAATATCATCTCTCTCATTTTCACATGATTATTGTCTGTCTTGCCTACCTTGGAATATAAATGCCATGAAAGCAGATAGTTGGATATATTGACTGCTGCACCCCCCCCCAAAACCCATAATGACCTCCCCTAAAATAGATGCTCCATAAATATTTGTTAAAAGAATGACTTAAACGAGGAATATATTTTAAATACAGCTCACTGGGTCGGAAAAACGCAAGAATAAAGTAAGAGCTACACGTCATTTGAATTTTGATAAGTGAAATGAATGGGAGTTTCTCCTGAAAAAAGTTTAAAAGGGGGCGATGGTCTCAAGATGGCATAAGGCTGAGTGCCTGAAAGTGAGAGATTTACACAAAAGCTCTGTTTCTCCAGCATTCTTACGTTATGACTTAGCAATCAGTGTTCTAGGAGGTTGAGAAGTAAAAGGAAGAAATGCCCACGTTTATCTTTTAAAATTGTCCTGATTGTGGTAAGATATACATCAGAAAATGTATCATTTGAACCATATTTAAATATATAGTTCAATAGCATTAAGTAACACTTAAAACGCTGTGCAAGCATCGACACTATTCATTTCCAGAGTTTTATCATCACCCCAAACAGAAACTCTATACCCATTAAAAGATAACTCCCCTTCACTCCTTTCCCGCAGCCCCTGGCACCCTCCACTCTGCTTTCTGTTTGTATGTATTTGACTAATCGAGGTATCTCATAATGGGAGAATCCTGTAACATTGGTCCTCTTACGTCTAGATTATTTCACTTAGTGAAACATCTTCAACGTTCATTCATGTTGCAGCCAGTGTTGGAATTCCCTCCCTTTTTAAGACTGAACAATATACCATCGTATTTATCTGCCACGTGTTGTTTATCTCTCGATGGAGGATGGCTTTGTTTTCACCCTCAGGTTATTGTGAAAACTAACGCTGTGAACATTGGTCTACAAGTCCCGTTTTGAGTCCCCGCTTCCAGCTCTTCTGAGGATAGAACTTGCAATTCTATGTTTAACTTTCGCAAAATCGCTCAACTGTCTTCTGCTGACACTTTTCCATTCTGCGATCCCACCAGCAATGCGCAAGGCTTCCTATTCATCCACATAATCACCAACATTTGTTCCTTTCCTTTCCTTTCCTTTCCTTTCCTTTCCTTTCCTTTCCTTTCCCTTCTTACTCTTTCTTTCTTCCCTCCTTTCTTCTTTCCTTCTTTTCTTTCTTTCTTTCTTTCTTTCTTTCTTTCTTTCTTTCTTTCCTGATAATAGCCATCCTAATGAAAGCATATTATCACTGCTGACACATTTTTTTGAATTAGAGAACCAAATAGCAATTACTAAGATGGGCCAACTCCAGTAGATACATCTTTATGATGGCTTTTTCCCATTTTCGACTCCCTTCCTACATAAACTCTTCCTTTTTTCCAAAAGTATGCACATAGTTCACTGCACTGCTTTGAGCTTCCTACCCAGAATCCCACTGGGAAATGGAAAGGGAGGGAGGAAGAGTGCGGTGACCATATTAATGGGTCACAACGGAAATCTACATCAGAGATTCTTAGAATATTATGAGAGAAGCTATTTCACAGTCAGCCTATAGGATGCTGTTCCCAGTAATTAAAGTAAAGCTAAGTACTTAAAATATAATAGACCAAGTAGAGAACAAGAGAAACAAATCAACTGCTTTCCCCCAATGTTGTCTCTCTGGATGTCAGACAGGCAATGTCTACACTAATCAGAAGGCTGGAGACACAATTTATAAAATGAGACCAATGTTATTTGACCAAATTGTCTTTCCCGACAGAACAGTTTTCCTTCATCTATTCCAAGATCAAGCTTTGCCACAATGCAACCTGGGAAGAAAGGAGTCAGAGGATGCAATTTGCCCCAGGATACGAACGTGCTGTAGAGGGTGGCTGAGCCCCTGAGACCAAGGTTCTAGTGGACACCATGTGGCCCAGAGTCCTTCTTCTGGGGGCACCTGGGTGGCTCAGTGGGTTAAGCGTCTGACTTTGGCTCAGGTCATGATCTCACGGTTCGTGAGTTCGAGCCCCGCGTCAGGGTCTGTGCTGACAGCTCGGAGCCTAAAGCCTACTTCAGATTCTATGTCTCCCCCTCTCTCTACCCCTCCCCTGCTCATGCTCTGTGTCTCTCTGTCTCTCAATAATAAATAAAAGTTAAAAAAAATTTTAAAAGGAGTCCTTCTTCTGGCTGAAAGAAAATGCAAAGTAATGACAATTAATGGGTGCCAAAGGCAAACCAGTGATAACTCCACAGTCCTGTATATTTTTTATTATTAAACAAAACCATAAATAAATAAAGCAACTTATTCAAAGAAAAAAGTTATAAAGATTAAAATAAAACACTAAAAGTGAGCAGAAGGAATAAAGGGGGAAAAAAGCAAACCTATTTTAGAAAATAATGAACATGAAAATTTTAAATGAAAACCAGATGCTAGTCTTTAAGAAGAAGTAAGCAAACATCAAGTAAATCTAATCAGAAGTATCCGCAAATAGACAAAACATCAAATGAGAAAGAGAATATAACCAAATATGTAGACAGCACTAAAATTTAAGAGATTTTTATGCAAACACATGTGCCAATAAATTAAAAAATAGACAATTTTCTAGGCAATTAATTCAGTGAAATTAGCCACAAAAAGAATAAATCTGATTACATCAATAAGCATGGAAATGTATAAACGATGTCGACAACTCTCAAATGTCACAGCCAAAACATTCCCCATGTCGCATCTGTCAAGCAGAAACGCTGGGGGAAAAATGCTGACCAGTTCTCTCCATGAACCGAGAAGCTAACAGACTAAATGAAGTCTTGGCTTCTAATTCCCAGTATGCATTAAAGATTAATGCAGCATGGCTGGCCGAGTGGGCAGAGCAGCTCCAGGGTGGACAGCTGTGTGGCTCAAGGATGACAGTAGAAGGGGATGAAGAGGTAAAATTTCCAGTTATAAACTGAAGAAGTCACCAAGATGTGAGGCACAGCGTAGGGAATCTAGTCCGTAATACTGACAGATGGTAACTGGACTCACCGTGGTGAGCCTTCTGTGATGTCTATAAATGTCAAATCACAATGTTGTACACCTGAAACGAATAAATTAGATGAATATTGCATGTCGAGCACACTTCGATTAAAAAGAAATAATATATTTTTTCTTTACCAAAAAAACACCACGACACAAAGATGTCAGGAGAGAAGCAGGTGTCTGGAATTTTCTCCTCTGTGGCTGGCAGCCAGCTTTAGCTTTGCTTGGTCTTTGCTGCGGCATAATAAACACCAGGCGTGACTAGGGAGACACATTTCCTTGATTTCCAGAAGGAGAGAAAGTTGACTCGCTGTCACTCACCGCCGCGAGTGGAGAAGTCCTTTAGAAGTCTCCAGCAAACCCATCCTCACTTATACTGGGCCAGAATTGGGTCCAATGTCCGCTTCCGACATGACAGTTACTAGAATGGGTAGAAATCTCTTCGGCCCAACAGGAGTCACACCTGGACGAGATGACAGCGTCGGGGCATGAACCAAGAGCAAAATGAGGTTTCTTCAGCAGAGGAAAAGAAAAAAGTCGATGCTTGGTGGGCGCGGAACCAATGACGCCCATCGGGCTTGCCTTTCTACTGTTGCCTTGACCCTGGCCTCATCTGTCCTCTCTCTGATCGGCCCTTATCCGGAAGAGTTCCCCAGAGCCCCACTGACCCAAATTACCACGTGACAAGGACTTTTTTTTTAGATCATGTCACGTTGTGGAGTGGGGTTGGATTGGAGTCAGGCAAAACGCAAACCCCGTGAGCAGCTATACTAGCTGTAAACTTGCTGCAAGGTCCTCGAAAATTCCCTGACAATGGGAGTGTCTTCCACGTTCACATCCTCAATGAAACCCATGTCTCTGTTCGGATATCCCTTGCTGTTATTCCCGAATCTGTGCTCCAAACCCCACTAAGTCTGTTCCTCTTCGTTCCTCCTTCTCCTTTTGAAACATGCATGGTAGCCAGATACGTGTGTAAGGTGTGTTGTTAAATGATTATCCTGAGGATAGGCATCACCGTACCCCTAAGACCCTTTGCAGAGGTGGCTAAGATTTTGTTTCCTTGTTTCTCTGATTGGTAACACGTAAAATACGTGCCTAAGGAAATTAAATTGGGAAGGAGGGTATCAACGTGTTAACTTTGGGTGGTGGGTTTAACAATCACATTTATTACATTTTATTTTCTTCTTTGAGTGTTTTTTTTTTTAACGTTTATTCATTTTTTTGAGACAGAGAGAGACAGAGCATGAATGGGGGGAAGGTCAGAGAGAGAGGGAGACACATAATCTGAAACAGGCTCCAGGCTCTGAGCTGTCAGCACAGAGCCCGACGCGGGGCTCGAACTCACAGACCGAGAGATCATGACCTGAGCCAAAGTTGGACGCCCAACCGACTGAGCCACCCAGGCACCCCTTCTTTGAGTGTTTTTTAATGTTTAGTTTTGAAAGAGAGAGAGAGAGAGAGAGAACAGGCAGGGGAGGAGCAGAGGGGTGGGGACACAGGACCCGAAGCGGATTCTGCGCTGACAGCAGCGAACCCAGTGGGGGACTTGAACCCGGAAACCTCGAGGCCATGACCTGAGTCAAAGTCGGATGCTCAACCGACTGAGCCCCCCAGGAGCCCCTCTTCTTTGAGTGTTTTTACTCATATTCACTATGACGCTGTTGACAATGTGGATTTGGACGATATCATTTTTATTTTTCTCTGACTAAACTTATTTTGTATTTTGCATTTGTTCCAAGTGGTGGTAAGCCTGTTCTTAGGAAAAAAGCAGAGGCCCTTGAACCTTTCCTCATGACAAGGGATTTTGTCAAATCTCCAGAAAATTCAATAAGGACCATGGAAGTCTACAGGCATATCAGCTCTCCGCGGAAATTGTAGATTGGGGCCCCCACAGTTTCCCAAACGTGAGTCAACACAAGCCGCTGTCAATGCCTGATAACATGCCCGTGGTCCTATCTGATCTTTGACTCCTCCTTCTGGCTGGCCTGACTCTTTTATTATTTTTTTTAATGTTTCTTTATTTTTGAGAGAGAGAGACACAGGGACAGCGTGAGCAAGGGACAGAGAGAAAGGGAGACGCAGAATCCGAAGCAGGCTCCAGGCTGTAAGCTGTCACCCCAGAGCCTGATGCAGGGCTCGAACTCGCAAACCGTGAGATCATGACCTGAGCCGAAGTCGGACGCTTAACCGACTGAGCCACCCAGGCGCCCCTGGTCTGCCTGACTCTGGAAGATACACCTCTGTTCCCTGAAGTGCCAGAATGAAATGATCTGGAGAGGTCTGTGGGGTGTGCCTCTGCAGAAACTCGCTAAGAGCTATTCATCTCTAAACAGAGTCTCTCCCCCCCACCCCCACCCCTTGCTGTGATTTGGTCTGGGGAATGAGGCAGGTGCCCTCCAGCTAGACCCTTCCTGTTTGCTTCATTATCTCTTCTCTCACTCTCTTCTTGGCCTCAAGTTTTAAGTCACTCACTTATTTCCCCATTAGTGCCGGAAGCATGTTCTCAAATACTCAATCTGTGCTTTTCAAGCCACAAGGATGGAAAATAAGAGCCAGGAAGCGGTCTGAAGGTGAGGTACCTCCTACCTGCCATACACCTCACTTCCCTAGAGCCAGGAAGGAAATGGGAACCTGTCTCCGCGGAACAAGAATCGTTCCAGGGAAATGGTTATATTCCCAAGGCAGTCTGGTGCCAGTCCGTATACGGAGAAGCACTTTCTTCAGAGCTGAGCTGGTGAGGTCCCAGGACGGTGAACATTGATGCTTTGCTAATGTTGGTTTGAAATAAGGGTCTGAAAGTGATCTGTTTTTTTGTGTCCCTAAGCGTATTATCCACCTCGGCAGGCCAACTATTCTTGCTTCTTTTCCGTAGGGGTTAGCACACGCTTCTTTGTTTTTAAATAATCGTATTCTCTAAAGAAAATACGTTAAGCATCCCCTCACAATGCAACTCCGAGTTAACTTGCTCTGTCCCTGAAATCCAGGGTGCATCACCTCCCAGATTAATGGTCCTGACACAGTTAAACACTTTTTAATGTCACCGACGGTTCCGATGACCCTAGGAAAGTGTTCTATTAAATAGATAATTAAGCTTAAATGTTGCCACCCGGATTTTAATGCCTTCTACGCAACCCTGTCTTGTGTCAAAACACCTATCAGTTCAAGGCAAATTGGTTTGAGCGACGTGAGGAAGATTTGCTGTGAGGGGAAAAGGGAAAGTGCTCTCTTGTGATTGGATTGGAGAAAACGAGGGAAGGAGGAGACATCTCAGCTGCCACCAAAGGTGGGTTTCACCAGGGGAAGTGAAGGAACTACCCGTGCCCCACCAGAGTAAAGGTGTGGAGAGGGGGAAGGATTCTGGAACAGCGGGGACCTGTTCACCTTGGCTACCGGGCAGGTTTTCAGGAAAGGAGGATTTGGTGGAGAGTATCAGTCCTGAGGCATCCCCACGGCACGCCAACCACTGTGCTCTGACATAGGCGCCCTGGTGTGTCCCTTCCCCAGAAGCCTGTTGTCAGGACCAGAAGAAACTTTTGTGCAACCTGTAAAGGCTTATGGAGAGACATTTTACCGCCGTGGCTAAGAGTCAGGGTTCGAGAATCAGGGCCTGCAGATCTTTACCCAGTTCTGCCTCCTAGCAGCCTAGTGACCTTGCATAAAATACCTAGCTTCTTAAGCCTCCGTTTCCACCTCGGTATAAGAGGACAGTAGTGTCTGCTTCCCAAGACTGTCAAGCATTTATGACGGTGTCCAGCTAATAAGAGCGATGATGATGATGATGATGGTGATATTTTCACCTCTCCAACAGATTGCAGTGACCCTCTGGGTAGAGCCTATTATTCAACCTAATGCACGGCATGAGCCAGGCATAGAACACATCCTTAAAATTTGGTTCTCTTCTCATCTATAAGACGGCGATGAATGTCAAAGCAAAATCCATCGCAGAGGAGAATACGGCATCCGTCCCAGTCCGCTCTGATTTCCTTTGGGATCCAGATGAAAAAAGAATTAAGACTCCGGAGAAAAGAAAAGAAGGATTTAGGAAGAGGAATGGAGCCTAGATGATCTTACCATTCAAGGAGAAGAGGCACTTCAATTTTATTTGGCTCCTGCCGAACGATTTTCCCTTGAGAAGATACTTAAGGAGCTAAATTTAAGTACAAGTGAAATCAGAGACTGGAGAGCGAGCTACCGCAGTATTTTTATACCACTTGACTTCCCTAAAGATATTCAGAGACTTTTTGGCTTTGGATCATCCAATGGGGAATGCAGTGCTGAACTCTCACTTGAGGTCAACAAAGGTGAGAAAGTTATTCCTCCTACCCCCCCCCCCCCCCGTTGAGGGAACGATGAGAATTCCAATCTGAGGGTCAATATGACTAACTTTTGTTTTCTCCCGATGAAATCACTAAAACGTGTGCAGATGCCTTAGGGAAAGCTTTGATGTTAGATGATAAAACAAATGGCACATTCAAGAAAGAAATGCTATCGGTTGGTACCGTGAGGTTAAGAAATATTTATGTTCTGTAAATGAAACGGGGAAAGGGCATAAGATGGTCTGTAAATCAAAACCAGCAAAGCAGGATGGAGAGACCAGACTGGATTTTATTCTCTTTGGGTGCGAATATTTGAGCGTGTGTGTGTGTGTGTGTGTGTGTGTGTGTGTGTGGTTCAAGTGTTGGTGGGCTTGGGCAGGATGGGAATTGGATGCCTATGTTTAGGGCCAAGAGTGCAGGCAAACAGAGGTCCCAAGGCCTATTACATTTGAACCTCAGGGCACTGAGAGCAGATAAGGGGGCCTCACGAGGGTTCCAAACCCCAGCTTCTCTTTATCACTAGCTCTACTGGGACATCAACACCAATACCTCCAGCAGGGCACCAGTATGCATAAAAAATGAAAAGCATTGCTTCCAGAGTGAGCAGTTGGAAAAGCCTTTGAATTTTAATGTTGGAATTCATTCTTATCCTGTTCCAGGTGACCTGCTGAGTAAGTAAGCTCTTTTCCAATGAAACAATCTGAGGGTTTTCTAGTCCCTAAGAGCCATCAGGCTGCTGCCGAGAGCCTACATTTCTTCTCTTTCCACAGTGCTTCGATGTAAAGCTGAGCAAAACTTTGGACACGCTGAAGGATTTCAGCCGGTTTACGAACATAAACGGTGCACCTTTAGCAAAAGTACTAGACATTTCCTTTCAAATTTTTTGATTTTTTTCCACAAGTAAGATTCTAAGCTACATAGCATTTATTCTAAAAACGTTGTATTAAAATGAAAAAGTCAGGGGTGCCTGCGTGGCTCAGTCGGTTAAGCAGCTGACTTCAACTCAGGTCATGATCTCACGGTTCGTGGGTTCGAGCCCCGCGCCGGGGTCTGTGCTGACAGCTCGGAGCCTGGAGCCTGCTTCGGATTCTGTATCTCCCTCTCTCTCTGCCCCAACCCACTCACGCTCTGTCTCTCTCAAAAATAAATACACATTGAACAAATTTTTTTAAAAAATGAAAAAGTCAATTCTCAGAGCTTAGGTGTCTACAGTGCTGACACCTTAAATCCTCTCTTTCCACAATTTTTCACAAGGGGCATGAAATGATAGAGGGAATTGATAGATGTGGCGGGTGGATGCATTCATGGCAGCATTTCTGACACTCCTAGAAAGGTCCGTGGAGAGGCTTCATGAAGCAAAATTACAAATGTTTGCACGTGTTACTATCAACCACTGTGTAACAAATTACTTCCAAATTACTCATTCAATTTCTGTGGGTCAGGAATTCAGGAGCAGTCATGCTTCATGGGGCTGAGGCAGCGTGTATCAGAAAATTGCAGTGAAGATGTTGGCCAGGCCAGGAGTCATCGGAAGACTGGCTGGGTTGAGGATCCACTTCTAAGGTAGCTCATTCCCATGCTCGACAAGTTCACGTTCACGCTTAGTAGGAAGCCTCAGCTCCTTGCCACATAGACACCACTTTATAGCTGCCTGTAGGATCCTGAAGAGCAAGCTGGAAGCTGCAATATCTTTCATGATCTAATCTTCCAAAATGGCCTCCAAGGATTCCCTATCAGCTGGTATTTACCCCCAGGACAATCCCTTCTCCTGGGTGAAGGTTGGGCCGAGTAACTTGCCTTAATGAACAGAATTTGGCACGAGTGATGAGGTCTCACTTCTGAGATTCAGTTATAACACACCCCAATTTTTGTTCCTGCTTACACATACTCTCTTTATACCTATCTATCCATCCATCCATGCATACGGACATCTCTCTATCCATCCATCCATCATCTATTTATTATCTACTTCTCTGTCATCTGTCACCACGTTCTTCTTCTGTCTATCTATCTTCCTTCTCCTATTCTCTCTCTCCTTTTCTTTCTTTTTCCATAAACTACAATCCTTACATGGCAGCCGGAACTGCCACTTGGGTGACATTAGGAAATCCAAGTGAAAGTACAATGAAGGAAGAAGCAAGGAATCACACACTCTGAAGGAAAGAGGTCACCTCAGAGAATGGCAAGCTTTCCGGGATGTGGTTTCTGTTAACCGGTTCCTTTGTCAGGGAAGGAAAAGCTTCAATAACTATTCAGTTTTTATATAAACTCCACTAGATTTATTATTTGTAGCGTATTTCAGGTTTTGGTTTTGCTTCGTTTTTAGTATGATCAATTAGATATGAAAATCTTCAAACTAAAGAGTGTTCTTGGCAAGATCCCCAGGGACCTGCACATTGCAAAACCCAATTACAGGCCCTCATCATCCTTCACTGTCGGCAGCATTATCATAGCTGGTCATGCCATCGTTCTGGAAACATTTTTCCTTCTTTTCTTCTGAGATACCACACGCTACTGGTTTTCTTCTTGGCTCACAAAGTATTCCTTCCCAATCTTCATGTCTGTATCTACATATTTCCCAACCTCTAATAGTTGGAATACCCTAGAACCCAATGCCTTGGCTTTACCTGCATCTATCTATATGCTGAAAATTCCAGCTGCATAGCCCTCCATGCTGATAATTCCAGCTGCGTAGCCAAAGCAGAGATCTTGCCCTGAAACTCTGGTCTTATTTACACACCTACTTTCTTGATAATTCCATTTTGATGATGACAAGGACCTTGAATTCAACATTCTCAAACTAAACCCCCGATCTTCCTCCAACTACCAGCTTACCATTACATCTTTTCCTCTCCTTCCATCTCGCTTGATAGCAATGAGGTAATTCTAATCACTGAGTTTTGCCCATGGAAATCATCTTCAGTTCTTTGCGTTTCTCATGTATTCCACTGATCCCATTAACAAAACACCTTCAGTTCTACCTTCAAAATATACTCAGAAGCTGACCACTTCTCACCACCATTACTACCACTGCCCTGGTATAAGTCAAGATCATCCTTCACCTAGAGCCTCAGGATCCACCACTAAAATTGTCTCTCTGATTTTACTCCTGTGCCCTCACAGTCTATTTTAGAAATAGTGGTCGGGGCACTTGGGTGGCTCAGCCGGTTAAGCGTTCAACTTCAGCTCAGGTCATGATCTCCTGGTTTGTGAGTTTGAGCCCCGCCTTGGGCTCTGTGCTGACTGCTCAGAGCCCGGAGCCTGCTTCGGGTTCTGTGTCTCCTTCTCTCTCTGCCTCCCCCCCCCCCACTTGTGCTCTGTCTCTCAAAAATAAATCAAGGTAAAAAAAATTAGAAATAGTGGTCAATGTAATCCTTCTAAAACATTTTATATTGCATCCGTTTGTAGGTCACAAGTACTCAGGGGCTTCCTGTCATACTCAGGTAATTGGCACAGCCCTTCAGTGATGGGATGGTCACATGGTCCAGCCTCGAAACACCTCTCTGAACTCAATTGTTGCCAAATTTACCTTGTTGCTTTTCCCTCACAACACTACACTCTCCCCTCAGGGCTTTGAACTTGCTCTCCTCTTCCCTCTGGCAGAAATGTTTCCCTTGGACCTTGCAGACCTTTACATAAATGAGTCTCTATTTGAGAAAGTTTCCTCCTCAGCCCTCCTTTATTTCCCTTAACCAAACTTATTCCCTAATGTAACCCTTTAGACAGTATGATTTCCTGCTTATGTTACTTATTTATCTGCTTGTTGTATTGTTGTTGTTTTTTCTGTCTCCCTCTGCAGCGTATTCCACGTAAAAGCATTTGTTCGTCTGTTTCATTTGATTGGTATATCCTGTTTGAATAGAAGGGGCTTGTGGACTTGATATCTAAAATATATCTGTTGAATGTGAGTATCAGCTTCGCAATGATACAGATATATCATCTGTCTATCTATCTATCTATCTATCATTATCTATATATCTTTCATCTATCTATCTATATATCATCTATCATCTATCTATCATTATCTATATATCTTTCATCTATCTATCTGTCAATCATCTATCTATCTATCAATCATTATCTATCTATGTCTCTGTAAAATCACCACAAAATGTAGAATGTTAACAAACCCCTACTGCTGATGAATATTATGTGGGCCAAATAGCCATGAGGCCCCTCACAGGCAGGCAGTGACGATGCACAGAGAACACCTTGTTCCTTTACCTTGCTCTTTCTGAACCCAGGATTCTCACTCCTGGGAAGCCTGCTCCATAGATTTTCAGGAGAAAGGTGAAAGACTTTTGTTTGATCATCTCTGCTAGTAACTACCTGGGCTTCGTTTGAAAAGCTTTGACATCAGGTGTGGTTAATTTAGATCACGTCTCCTGGTTGATTTTGATAATCTCATAAACGTCTGAGATAAGAAATCTCGGATACGCTGGAGAGAATTTGAAAAGGACCATCTAGAAGCAGAGGACCCTTGGAGGACCCAGAACATTTGATTTGCCACAGGGATGCTACTACAGGAAATGGGGTCTTACCCCCACTCCCATGCCCAAGCTTTGTCTGGGCTTGGAAATCTGGGGGGGGGCGGGGGGGGGGGCGCAGAGCTTACAGGAAAGTGTCAAGCCGGCTGGCTGGTGACCGTTTCATTTAGTGTTGTAATTAACTATCAAGAAACGACTATGGAAGTATCTTAACAACTGCCACTAGTGACTACTAGCCTAAGTAATGAGGGTCAGAAAAAAGCCCCAGTGGAGGTGGATACTGAGCTTTTGTTCACCGATGTGTCCCAGAAGGAAAGGTCAGCGAAAGGGCATAGTGTAAGACAGGAAATGAGGCATGCATCCAACATCACCAGAGCCCAAATCCTGAGCCATCCCATGCTTATTAAAATCCAATTGGCTGAAATAATGAAAATATAGAATGACTTCCACCAACAGGGCGTTTGGATGGCTCTTCCAAAGACAGACAGGCAGAAATCTGAGAAGAGACGCTCCAGCACCCTTCTTCAACACTGGCTCATGTAGGAGCACAGCTTCTGGCCAGTCCTGCAGAGACCAAATGAGGGGTTCGTGGAGCCTCTTCCAGGTAAGGTATGAGTTAATGGGCAGAAAGGAGTTGTCAAGACCCCTCATCTATTTTCCTCCTGAGTGACACCCTCGGGGGGAACATGCCCTTTCCTACTTTTGAGAGATACGCAGATGAGATCTTTCTAACGCAGTCTGAATGTGGACATTAATAAAAAAAAATTACTGAAGAACAGGACACAGCAGAAATCATTGATATGACATTGCTCCTTGTCATTGTTCTGGTCCAGGCACAAGAAATGTCATTTGGGTTCTTTGGGACATATCTGTCATTCAGAGAATTTAGGTATATATATATTTTTAAAAAATTTTATTTATTTTGAGACCGAGAGAGAGAGAGAGAGAGAAAGAGCAGAGGAGGGGCAGAAAGAGAGTGAGCGAGAGAATCCCAAGCAAGTGCCGCGCTGATGGAGCAGAGCCTCACGTGGGGCTTGAACCCATGAGCCAGGAGATCATGACCTGAGCTGAAATCAAGAGTCGGACTGAGCTACCGGGCACTCTGAATTTAAGTCTGTTTTAAAAAGAGGCTGTATATTTTGCCCATCTTTCAAAACTTAAGTGAATAAAAAAACGGAGATTAACTCCCTGAAACACTGCTATAAACTGATAACTGTCTAATTTTGTTACAGATGATTTGTTTTCTGCAAATCTCAACCGTTTCCTGTAGTTCACGGTCTTACCGAGAGTCTTAAAAAATAATTCTTAAAAATTATATATCATTTATCAGCTCTGTGTGTGTCTGTGTGTGTGTGTGTGTACATCTGAGTTTGTCATGGGGGTTTTTCATGCAGGAGTCAGTATTAACTTACCTATTATCCTTCAAGGTCATCTCAGGCATCAAATGAGATATGAAGAGTGAAATTAATTGTACCCTCTAAAATATTGAGCCAGAAAATGTGCTGGACTTTTTTCCTTATGGTGATAAGGGGCCGCACATGGTTAGAATGGAAGGAGGGACAATGAGAAACTTTTGCCTCAAAGAAAAGCTAAAACAGAGGTGCTAGTCTGAGTGAAAATCCACAAGCATGAGCCGGGCACCATTGACCAGGACGTCAGAAATGACAGCCGCCTTTGACTCTGGCAGGTCCTAGCAACCTTTGTCCCCATCCCTCCTCTTCAGGGTGACTTTTCTCTTCGGGAGATGTTAACTGGCTTGGGGGAGGGGGTGAGGACAGGCACAGACGCGTGACACTTAACTTTCATCAGCTGTCCCTCCTAAATGGATCTCAAGGGCTGCAATGCCCTCTAATGACATTAAAATGACTGCAAACCCTGATTTGTTTCTCTCCACATTTAGGAAGCTTCTCCTAGACATTTTCCGGCCGTCCCACAGGGTTTTCTAATATTACATTTGCTTGTCTCCGCTGCCATGTGCTGGTGGAGAAGAGCCAGAGGGCTTTCACACTAAATATAGTCTTCTAAAAATCCATGACACTTGACAAATGGGTTAAAATTTAAGTCCTTTCTACATTTTAGGAGAGAATATTTAGCTGATTACATACTGTAGCCTAAACAAATACTGCAAGACCTTGAGTTGGCGGTTCGGAAGAAAATCATTCTCGTTCCTTCTATGCTTTAATAACATGATACCGAGCTGGCAAGCTAAATGGCAGTAAATCGGAAAGAGACTCCGTAATGAGAACCAACAAACCCACGCCACATAATGAATTGTGCAGAGACCCTCCTCCAGGAAGCCTCCAGGCTTCCAATATAATGGAAGCCACTGTTGCTAAACAGCCTGGTTTCTGGTTTTTGCTTCCCCACAGAAAAAGAAGGCTATTAGCGAAGCTGCAATGGACACCATTTATAAATGGAAGCATTCACCCCTGCGGCATGTTCCCAGCTTCCTCCGTGATTCCAGCATCTTACCTTCCTTATTCTTTACAATTGTGACTTAATGCCATGAATCTTGGCACATTCCTGAGAAATCGCTCTTCCTATGCAGCTCTGTCTTATGAATGAAGGTTGCAACTCTCTTACTTGCTGGTGTCAGTTGCTGTGGATTAAATGCAACATGATTTTAACAATATGTGACAGCTAACAGAGAGGGGATTTATAGAATGTATCCTGGGAATCCATCCTGTGTCATTAAATATGGGGTCTGCCGTGAGGCTGTTAGTCAATGGCCACTGTAGATTGCCAGCAGCAGCAACATTTGCAACGTGGCCACTTAATTTATGATGTTGTTAATGCCGCGGGAACTTTTTAAAGATAGATTATGTTATTGAGTTATTCGTGTCGCTGTTGTTAATGTCCCAACTCGCTTTGTTCACTTTTGAATGCCTGTATTCTGCAAAATAGCCACACGCAAGTGGGTCCACAAAAATAGGCAACCATCTTGGGTTATAAAACTCCAAACCCCTAAGTCCTGGCAGCAACCAGCCAAATGTCAATGGTACATTCCCCCAGAATCTTCTAGAAGTTGTTACACATGTTTAAAGTGTGGCCACTGCTCTTTTCTCAGTGATGTAACTAAAATGTGGCGTTTCTCACAAGACAAAGGAATCATGACAAGAACATCAAACGATGGACATAACGATACACAATGAGTCCTTCACCTGGGAAAAAGGTGGGGTCATGCCTGGGACTTCTCTTCTGTCACGCTGTGCTTCTGGAGCCAAATGCGTAAGCACTGGCATTAGTGAGCCCAACCTTTCTCTCCATTCCACTGAGGAGGGTTTCTCTTGCCACATCCAACAGTTACATTGAGCGGAAAATTCAGAAACTCATCCTTTTCAAGGGCCTTTATATTTTGTTCTCATCGTCTTCTCAAGTTCCTTCATTTGTCAAGAAGGCAGTCACTCCTTTCTGAAAATTGAATGGGTGAACCTAATGCATTAATCATGTTTTTTCCCCCCATTGGAACTTGAGAGACTTTTTTGTGGGAATTTGTTTGCTATTTTCAACAACAGATTGATTAATCAATTTTCCTCTCTTGCTATTCTGTGATTTATGATTTGTTTTTGTAATGCCTTTTGAATTCTAGGTCGCATCAGCTAAATTATATTTTTGGATCCTAACAAAGCATTAAATTATATATTAAGAATAAAGCAGCTCTCCCTGTTCATCATATCATGACTCGTGCTCACCTTTTTTTTTTTTGTTTGTTTTGTTTTGTTTTGCAAAGGGGCAGGAGGGTGAGCACAAGATGGAAAGACCCAGAACATTTGCCTCCTTAGGAGCTCAGATACTATCTTCTCCCCCGTTGTGGCCTCACACCAATCTCCTGAGAATGCTGACACGTTTGCCTGGCTCTGTGTTCTTTCGAGGAAGTTATAAAGGCAAATGAGCAGATTTGGGTGTCCTTCCGAAAGTCCTCAACATTCCTACAGATCTTCCCTGAGAGTGGGCTCTGAGCATAATTAAGCATCCCAATGCCCCACAGATTGGAACTTGCCCTATTTGTGACATCTCTCCCTTGGGCTTCTTCCAAAGACGTTCTCCCTGTGTCCCCCACCCCTGTATCCCCGGCCTTCTCATGGCATAACCATGTGAATGTTGCTACTCACCTCCCAGGGGGGGGCTTGATAGAAACATTGAGACCTACAGGCAAATCAGTTCAAAGAAATGACCAGAAATCCATTAAAGGTGTGTCCTGATCCTATAAAATTACCTAACTTCAGAAAATTTGCATGCTTTATTTACCCCAAATGAAAGAGGTATGAGATGGGGAGCAATCTACATGAAAATATCAGGCCCCCAGGTAAAATCATTTTCCGATTCTGCGAGTTTGCACTGAGTTCGACTGATTACTTCAGTTTTCCTGCTTCCCTGGGATGTCAGTCAATATTTTTCCTTTGAAAGTTGTATGTGAGGGTAATAAATAAGTCAAGATTTTTCCATTGCTATTTAGATTTACTGTGGACCCAGCATCAACATAGACCCAATTCTGTTGTAAGCTCACAACGCCTCAGAGTATTATCACTGTAGCCTCCATGTAAAACATAGGTCACATTTCCTATATAATTTTTATATAAAAGAACATAGAACGCACTTGATTCCATTCGAGATTCTCTGCCAATGATGTAATTTCTAAATGCAACTTATTTTATTTCCTTGCCGTAACATTTGCTTTTGTGTTATAAATTGAGAGTTGCTGTATCATGGAAAAAGCTTAGCTTGAGAAGCAGGAAGCATTGGGGTCTAATCAATATACAATGGCAATCATCACTGCATTACAAGTTTCAAGTTTTATCACCAATAAATTGGGAATACTGCCAACACATACAATGGTGAAATAATTAATTAGATAGCTTTTCTATAATCTTTAGTGTCACAGAATAATCAATGTTTTGTTGTTATTATTATCAATAGGAATCATTTTCCCCACCCAAGTTGTGAATACATGGAGATAATAAGCCAGGTGAGTGACAGGGGAGACCAAGATTATGCCACTGGTGTTATAGTAGCTGTGTTGATGTTTCGGGTTTGTGGCATAAGCAGATTCAGGCACAAAGGAGCAGAAGACTTCTGCTTTCTTCCAGGGAACACAGAGCTGAGCCAGTGAAAGGTGGAGAAGGAATGGTGTGCCACCTGTCGTAGATGTGCCCCTGTCGATCCTTTCTTCCCCTTCTCCACCCTGCTCACCCTTAGAGGCTGATCTGAATGGATTGGGGGTCAGCCATCTTCTTTGTTGGGTTTAGCCAATGAGGAAAACAATGAAGAAGTCGAAAAAGGAATAGAGATAGGCCAGTGTATTTGTTACCCTGATTTCCTCCTGGTCAACCCAGTTAGTGTAGTCCCCTCACTGAAGGTGTCTTCTTAATTACTATACATGGTTAATTAATTATACATTAATTAATTATACCTGACTGTACTGGTCAGGGTTCTCTAGAGAAGGAGAGCCAATAGGTTTGTGTGTGTGTGTGTGTGTGTGTGTGTGTGTGTACATGTAGGCATGTGTGTGCGGGGGGGGGGCGGCAGATAGATGATAGATTGATAGATGATAGATGAATAGATCTATCTATGTGTGTGTGTGTGTGTGTGTGTGTGTGTGTGTACATGTAGGCATGTGTGTGCGGGGGGGGGGCGACAGATAGATGATAGATTGATAGATGATAGATGAATAGATCTATCTATGTGTGTGTGTGTGTGTGTGTGTGTGTGTATACAGAGAGAGAGAGAGAAAGAGAGAGAGAGACAAGGACAGAGAAAGATTTTAAGGAATTAGCTCACAAGATTGTGGCAACTGGCAAATCCAAAATCTGCAGGGAAGGCCCACAGGCTAGACACCCAGGTAAGCATGGATGCTTCATTCTCAAGTCCAAGGGCCATCCAAAGGCAGATTTATTTCCTCCTTGGTGGATGGCTGTCTTTTCTCTTAAGGCCTTCAACTGATTGGAAGATGCTTACTCATCGGTTGGAAAGTTATCTGCTTTACTCAAAGTCTTCTGATTTGAATGTTAATTCAACTAAACAATACTTACACAAAGACCTCAAGGCCAGTGCTTGAACAAAAGCTGGGCCTCCGCCTAGCCAAGTTGATACATAAAATTAACCATGACAATTGCTCTCCTGCTGGTCCCAGTGACCATTCCCTCCCACCCGGTCTTCAGGACTAAGGATAACTATTGGCCCACTACAAGGTCCAGATGTTGTTGTGCTCTCACTTGTGGCTCCCCTAAGCTCCAGCCTCTACAAGGAGTCACATTACATGCCAAACCTTCTCAAATTACTGTATTTCTCATGTACCATCTGTTTTTCTTTGAACTTATCAGCAGTATAATAACTGGTATTAGAGGAGACCCCAGGATACAGACACTTGACATGAAATTCTGAGGTTGGATTGGTCATATATATAATCATGTATAATAAAAGGAATGCATGACACAGTTTTATGTAATATGAGGTATAATCTCTGTGTGGGAGGATGGAAAATGGGTGATTTATGCCATGCGGTGGTCACATTTAATTCTAATTATCACTGGGGTAGCATGGGATGAAGTGCCGTTGAGGTCAAGGTGAGAGTAGCTCAAATAGCCATGCAGCTTAATTGCAGAGGAACAAAAAAATAGAGAGCATACACCGAGAGAAAGAGAAGCGAAAACTCTGGGCATGTGCTTACAGAAGCTTGAGGAAAACCCGGGGCCTTCCAAAGCAACTCTGAGACCCCTCATCTCCAAGGTGGCTTATGAAGAAGTCACGCGTGACTATAGCTGAGGGACGAGTCCAAGAACTGACTATAAGGTGTTTTGTTCATGGTTTTCATTGACTCAGAAAGTAGAGCCTGAGACCAGGGCTCTTATGCAAGTAGTTTATTTGGGGAACAACCGGGGCGCCTGGGTGGCGCAGTCGGTTAAGCGTCCGACTTCAGCCAGGTCACGATCTCGCGGTCCGGGAGTTCGAGCCCCGCGTCAGGCTCTGGGCTGATGGCTCAGAGCCTGGAGCCTGTTTCCGATTCTGTGTCTCCCTCTCTCTCTGCCCCTCCCCTGTTCATGCTCTGTCTCTCTCTGTCCCAAAAATAAATAAAACGTTGAAAAAAATATATATTTGGGGAACAACCTCAGAAGTCAAAAGAAGGGTAGGGAAAGAACGAAGAATGGAAGGAGAGAGAGCCAACAGAGAGGTACATGGTATGGTGGTCGTTGCTGAGAACGGAGGCTTAGTCCCACGGCATTACAGAGCCTTGCAGGAGGCTCCTCAGAAATTATCCACTCAAGAGATGAAAAGATGGAGCATTTAGACACAAACCCCATTGGCTCCACCAGTAAGCAGTTTCCAGAAATTCCATGTTAGCACATTCATGAGTATCAGCCTTACCTAACCCCACAGCACCCTACTTTGTACCTCATGGAAGCTTCGGGCAGAAAGAACACTTCTGGGTGTTGCTTTGGGATTCACCTCCATGATGGCCCTGAAAAACTGGAGTCCAACATGGTGAAGGCCAAGTGAATCTTCGTTCCACACTGAATCATCAGAAGCAAGGCAGGCAAAATTACCAAGACAATCCACGATATTAATCAGAGTGTTAAACAAAAAGGGTGTATGATTTCGGGGAGAAGAGCACAGGATGCCCAGTAAAATTTAAATTTCAAATACACTACAAACTTTTTCATGGAAGTATGTTCCAGACAATATTTAACAAAAAACATTTGCGTTTGTTTGAAATTGCAGTCTAATTGGGCATCCTGTCATTTATCTGGCACCCTTACACCTGTGGCAGTGGCAAAATAATAATATCTCATGAAATGAGGAAAAAAAGATTGCCAGCCTTTTCAAGTCCTGCTTTATATATACTTACGTGGACATCCAGAGACGTCCAACGAAACAGTGGTTCACTAATCAGAAGGACGCATTGGCGTTCTTTATCAGATAGATCCCAGCTGGACCCTGGATCCAGGCTAAGGTTATTTTCTTAGTACCAATTATAGAATTCACATTTAGCTCCTTGAAGCATTGAATGAAGGATAGTATGAGGGTCTAATGGAAGCCTCCAGAACCAACCATATGTACATCAAGATACAAACCCAAAGCATCATTACATCCCTGAGGAATTTCCAGAAATCACTGTTAACTTAAAGACAAATTCCTACCATGTCCTCATTTGCCTGGTTAGCCACCTTTACACATGAAAGATGTGTGGCAGAGGGTGACTGTTGGTTATCACAAATTATATCAGGGGAGTGTAGCCTCTGACGCTTGGCCTAGAGCCACTTATCTGGAAATCCTTAACAGGTAGTGAATTCAGAAGCACTTCACAATTGCCTAGACAACAAAAATAGTTTCCTTGGTTTATTTCAAGATTACGTTCACTCTCCTGTTCTTTGCCAAAATGTAGCCCAGAGGAAACTTGATGAGCCTGACATTGTCTATAACGGTTCTTTAGACTGATAACATTATGCTAACTTGACCCGGTGAATAGGAAGCTATAAGCACTCAGTCATTTGAATAAGCCTGCCAGAGGAGGGAGATAAACCCCGTGAAATTTTAGATCCTGACATGTTGGTAAAATTTGCAGAGCTGCAGTGGCCAGGGAAGTGTTCAGATACCGATTCTAATCAAACAAAAGGCAGGTGACTTCACCATGTTCCCTCCACAAAAATACAGTAAAACCTTGGTCTGCAAGCATAATTCCTTCCGGAAACATGCTTGTAATCCAAAGCACTTCTTTATCAAAGAGAATGTCCCCGTAAGAATTCGTGGAAACTCAGATGAGTCATTCCATGACCCGAAAATATTCATATAAAACTCACTACAGTACTGTAATATCATACAAAACACTAAAGAAAACACAAGGTATAAAGAAAAATAAACAAATTAACCCGCACTTACCTTTGAAAACTTTTGTGGCTGGTGTGAGGGAGACAAGAGAGAGGAGGGTTATTGTGTTGGATGACTTTCACTATCGCTAACGGAATCACTGCTATGTTTTGCTCAATGGAATCTTTTTCTGCATGCGGGCCATTGTATACGCTCGCATGGAGGATGACTACAGTGCAGTATTAATAAACTCTTGTCTTACGGTGTATTTAATGTAACTGGCCATAAGGCAGCAGAGGAAAGGGTCTATATCCGCAGGCAGCCTGACCTAGAATGGGGCAAAGCATTCCTAAGCTCACTCTTATATGGAAACGCAAAGGACTGTCCACAAGTCCTTGGAAGAAGAAACAAAAATACACTAGTGCCAGTTGTGGGCACCTCCCAATAGTCTATAAAATCACTGATTTCTGCCACATACCACAGCCTGAGACCGAGCATCCAAGCATGGGAGATGATCACCTACAATCTGGCAGTGAGATAGAGAGAAAGAGAGAGAGAGAGAAGAACCATTGGCTCAGTCGTGATCATGTGACATTTAGCATCGCGTACTACTCGTATTGCAAGGCATGGCTCATTTATCAAGTTAAAATTTATTAGAAACGTTTGCTTGCCTCGGGGAACACTCGCAGAACAAGTTACTCGCAATCCAAGGTTTTACCGTACAAAGGTACACAACACTTTGGGATGTGCTGCTCTGAGCCATTTTACCTGGGAAGCCCCAAGCCTGGGAGTTCTGAACAGGAAAAGGCAGAGTCAAGTCAGGGCTCTGCAGTGAGGCAGACATCTTGGGAATGCCCTTGCACTCCCAAGTGCAAGGCTCCCAGGAGGACCCAGCGGCACCGTTGCTGTCAGAGGTGGGGGGGGGGCAGAAAAAAGGGGGATCTCTGAAAACTGGAAAAAGGAGAAAAAGAGTGCAGACCACAAGGACTTTGGAGTAAGGCTCTGACTTCCTAGGCTAACAGCAATTCTGTACTTGAAAAACAGTTCTGAACCTTGTTAATGGGCCTCAGTAGACTGACCATGGAAAACCAAAACATTTCGGGACCCAAGCTACTCCTAATGAAGCGGATATGGCTTGAAACAATCAACTGTGTAATAGGAATTTCATAGCAGCGTACCATATAAAACAGTTTTTAAAGGCGTATAAGAAAGAACAGCCTGTATCATGTCCTAATGCACAAATAAGTCCATAAGCAGATACCAGGACCCCAGCGATCTGCAGCTAGGGCTTTGCATTTCCCGGGGTCCCTTCCAGAGACCTCACAGGGTATACCCTGCAACAGTCAGCAGAAGAAAAGGCCCACAGCCGCTTCCCTCTGGCTGTAGATGCTACCAGGCCATCACCGGCCACCGATTCCAATCCCACGTAGGGATAAATCTGCTGGGTGGCAAATTCAGTGGTCTACTTTTTTGTGCAAGTGTATGTTAAGATATATTAATTACCCGAGAAAGAGCCCACTGTGGTTAAATTATGTTCTAAAGTTTTTTTTTTTTTTATGTTTATTTGCTTTTGAGAGAGAGAGAGACAGAGAGAGAGACAGAGCTGGAGAGGGGAGGGACAGAGAGAGAGAGGGAGACGCAGAATCCCAAGCAGGCTCCACGCTCTGAGCTGTGAGCGCAGAGCCCAATGGGGGGCTCGGACCCACAAACTGTGAGATGGTAACCTGAGCCGAAATCGGACGCTTAACCGGCTGACCCACCCAGGCGCCCCTGTTTTAAATCCAGTGGAGTCCACAGAACACCTTCTAGTATTCTCGCATCGGCTAGTACCGTTTGAGAGGAAGCTGCCGCTGCGCTGAGCCCAGGTTAAGTTCAGCAAGGACTGAGCAAAGGGTCAGCTTTGTCCTCAGAGCTTTGCCTGCCTGGGAGGAAGATTCACCTCCATGTAGTCTCCCCTTCTACCGCCGAGGCATTAGACTAGCTTTCTCTTAATATTGATAAATACGCGAAGGGGCAAAAGCAGGTTTTGCTTTCACTGTCTCTTTTCCTGATGTGTTCTCAACCAGTTTATTTCCATCTCTTCTTCAAGGCATGCTTTGGTGGCATCCGGGTTCTGAATTACTCACAAAACATGAAGGCTTCTTTTGGTATAAGAACGCTTGGTCGTGGGACTCTGGCTGTAGACCCGTCTAGGGGGTTATTATGGTATAGCCGAGGGCTAGGATCCCTGCCTAAGAAGGAATATTTCTCCTTCTCATGTGGGTAAACAATCCAGAAATAACTGGGGAACCACGTGGCGTATATGGAGAGTGTGGGGGATCCCTGTTATATGTCCCTCTTGGGTGTAACCACAGAATGGAGTTTGAGCTGGGTGTCTGTTTGAAAACAGGAATATTCTTGGGGGAGCCTGGGTGGCTCAGTCTGTTAAGCATCTGACCAGCTAGGGTCGTGATCTCATGGTTCATGAGTTCAAGCCCCACATCAGGCTCTGTGCTAGAGATAAGGAGCCCACTTAGGATTCTCCCTCTCTCTCTCTCTCTCTCTCTCCCTCACTCTCTGCCTGTCCCCTGCTCGCTCACTCTCTCTCTCTCAAATAAATTTAAGCAAAAAAACGTTAAAAAACAGGAATATTTTTCTGCCTCCGTGATATGGTTGATTCTGGTAGAAGAAAATACCCCAAGTCTAGAGCAAAGCCTTCCCTTCTTTCATGCCTGCTTAGGTAAGGCTGAATCCAAATAGGAAGCTTCAGCTGCCTGAATACGGAGTTCTCTGTTTCGGGGAGACCCAGCACGGTCAAGGCTCTGAGCCTGTTCAGCTGCCAAGGACCACAGCACACAGAAATCCAAACTTGCCACACAGTTACTGGCCAGAATGCCTGCAAAGTCAGCTCTCGCAGAAGCTACCCACAGCTTACACTAAGACCTCTCGACCTATGTCTCTGCAGGCGTCCCCTAAAACTGTGGCTCCTTTCTGAGACCTTACTTTTACTCCTTATACACGTGTGCTTGAAAACAGTATCTGCAACCGGGCCGCTAAAGAACAATCCCTTGCCATTGCGCAAAGCTGTAGTTATCGGTCAATCACGCGTCTTAGGGTCTATGGTCTCCTACCTAAGCTACGACAGCGGAACCTAGGCTTACCTTAGCTTCCCCAAACCACCCGTGTCAAAATATGCCATCATGCGCTAAGTCAGAGCCATGCAGGTCTGGGAGCAGCAAAAGTTCCATCAACTGTTTTTACTCCTTTACATTCTATTTTGTTTCTTTTTAAAAAAGTGTTTATTTATCTTGAGAGAGAAAGAGCGAGCGAGCATGCGCAGAGAACGGGCACAGAGGGAAAGAGAGAAAAAAAATCCCAAGCAGGCTCCCAGCGGTCAGTGCAGAGCCTAACGTGGGGCTTGACTTCATGAACCCTGAGATCATGACCGGACCTGAAATCAAGAGTCCAACACTTAACTGACTAACCCACCCAGGTGCCCCATGTTTCTGGATAGTTCTGTTGCATGTGTCAAATATTGGGGTATTTGAAGGGCCAAAGACACCTCTTTGATGTTCTGAACGAGTTGGATGATAAAAGTATGGAGTGACAGGTGGAAGAAATGTAACTATACTCCTATTCTTTGCCTCCACCCTCTTTCCCCTAGTTTTTTATTTAAAATTACACATTCCAGGGGCCCCTGGTGGCTCAGTCGGTTGTCTCAGGTCATGATCTCACAGTCCGTGCGTTCTAGCCCCGCATCAGGCTCTGTGCTGACAGCTGGGAGCCTGGACCCTGCTTCGGATTCTGTGTCTCCCTCTCTCTCTGCCCGTCCCCAGCTTGCTCTCTGTCTCTCTCTCTAAAAATAAATTAAAACCAATTAAAAAAATTTTTAATTACACATGCCAGTGTGAGACATGCCAATTCCTCTCGGTACCCGATGATGTCATTCCAACGATTTGATCCTCTCCGGCACTTATTTATTCACTGAATAGTGTTTATTGAGGATCTGTTTAGGGCAGCTTTGCACTTTAGGTTCCGGAGATACAGAGTAGCAATCATCGGCAGAAAGTACTGCCTTCATGGGGTGTGTATTTTTGCCGGGGGGGGGGGGGGGGACCAAAGAGAATAATTAATTACATAGAATATTAAAAGAAGACACTTCGTATGGAGAGATGTACCTGAAGAATTGGAATGAGGAGCCGAGGAATTCTCGTTATAATAAATAGAGTCTCAGAAGGGTCTTAACTCAGAGTGGGACATTTCATCAGAGCCCCAGGGAACCACATGCAGAACTCCCTGAGGGTCCTTTAGAGAAGGACCGTCCAGGAGGTAACAACAGTCTGGTGACAGTCTCGTGGTGGGAAATGTGTCCGGCGTGCCCGAGGAAGAGTGAGAAGGGACTTGTGTCTGGAGAAGAATGCCTTGGGGAGAGGGGTTGGGAGGGGCGGGACCACATCAGCCCGCTATGGCTTTGCTCTGTGTGACATGTAGGGCTCAGGACAGCCATGGCACCAAGGGCAGGCATGCTCTGGCACATTTTGCAAAGACAGTTCTGCTTCCTGGATGGAGAATAAACTTCAGGGTAAGGGTGAATACAGGGGTACCAATCACACGGCTCTTAAGGACAGTAGGCTGGACCAGGCTGGTGGCAGAGAAAACGAAATGTCTTAGGGTGGAATTTGTAGGCAGAAGTACAAGGAAGATTGTGTTCCCTCCGTTTGCTGAAATCGTTCACACAGAGACATGGGTGGGCAGGGCCATCCTGTATTCAGGATCTCTCTTGAACAGTGCTGGCCTAGGACTGTCGTACCCAAAGCGCCACTGTGGAACCAGTGCCCAGCCACCATCTCCAAATTTCTCTGTGCTCAATATACTTAATAGAAACTGATAGAAGTTAGCACTTGGCCAACCTAAGTTACTGCAGCTTTAAATGAGAAGTTGGCATGTAAATACAGAAATAAGCATTACTGACAGGCAAATTATGCCGGGATCCCCTATTCAGTCCAAATTAGCTCTGTTTTGTTATTTGATAACAAATTTAGTTGCACGCCTTTCCTTTTTGCTTGATATAGAAACACATCTCATAAATATTTCTTTGAGGGAGAGAGAGACAGAGACAGAGTGAGAGCAGGGGAGGGGCAGAGAGAAAGGGAGACACAGAATCCGAAGCAGGGTCCAGGCTCTGAGCTGTCAGCACAGAGCCCGACGCGGGGCTCGAACTCGCGGACCGTGAGATTATGACCTGAACCAAAGTCAGACACTTAACTGACTCAACCACCCAGGTGCCCAACACCACCAATTTTTCAAATCCCAACATATTAAGGTATATTCTGTTCTAAATTTTGTTCATCATTACAGCAACCATTTCTCTCTAGAATGTGCCTAGTTAAGCTCCTGATGTCTTTGGGTCACTTTGCATTTTCCATCTTTGCTAATGTTGTCACCATCCTTCATTACCTATCAACAGAAAATTGCATTTACTTGAAGCCTATTCTTTTCATCATATAATTAATTAAGAAGTTAATTAATATCGGGCATATTGTTGGCCTCTGTGACACTTCATTAAATACTTCCTTCCTGAAGACGCTGTCATTTATTTTACTCGATATTAATGGTCTCCGAACTTCAGCTCTTTTTTTATGTATGTCAAAACTCATATTTAACCCACACTGAATTAATTTTGCAGGTGAAACTTCATCCGAAGGTTATTACATTAATTATTGGTTAAAAGCCTTTTATTGTCTTCTGATATCTGGTTTGAGTGTGTTTTTGACTACCCTTAAATTCCAGACCATTCAAAACTTGTGAGGCACCTTCTTTCTCACCTGCCATACACACACACACACACACACACACACACACACACGCTACCTCCTTTCCTTTACAGAAACTTGACTCTATTCTCCTACATATTTCTCTTTATCTATTTTATATAAATATATATTTAATTTTATATCCTTCCTCTTTACAGGCTTCATATCTCTGGGAATTTGGGGGAATGTTCTCCTTACTCCCCACCACTTATAGATAATATCTTCTCTCCCGTATTGCCTAAACCAATGTTTCACTGAGAATCACTCCCCAATGTACCATCTCATTCCCTGACCCCCATAGGTTGGGTGAGGCCTTCCCCCTGCATCTAATGCCTTGTCACATAACGTTTGTTACTGTCTTTGGGGTCTGTCTCCCCCATACCCCAAGACTGGATCGGGGATGAATATTCCCCAAGTAGACCAGAATGGACAGCAGGCATTCCTTCTTGCCACTTCCTGTGACCGCTTCTGGGTGGGGTCCGCACAGGCCAGCCCCTGGGTAGGGGGAAATGTGTTGGAGGTCAGCTCTCTGGAGCTGATCCAGCTTTTAAATCTTTTGACAACAGGGTCTGCTGCTTTCCCGGAGGCATGGAGGCACCGTTCTCATTCTCGGAGGCCTCTCACCTAACGAGAGTCAGTCTATAGCGGTATGTTGGAACTTTTCTTTGGGAATATGGTCCCGGGTAGCAGGATCCACATAAGCATGGTATTCTGAAGGTGGGATGCTCTGAGAAGCCTGTAGACTCTTCTCCCCCAGGTTCGTCCTAATTCTTTCGCTTTTTATCCACATATTGTCTACAAACAGAACGTCCGTAATTCATGCATGTGCAGCTTGGAGGACTTGGATCAAGTGAACGTACCTATGACTCGTCTCTCACCTCTTTACCTAAACTGCTTTTCCACATCACCAACAGCCTCCGTGTTGCCAGGTCTAAAACACACTCACTCCTCTCGTCTCATCTACTGAAACTCTGCTGTTTCAACAGACCTGGCACATATAACTTTTCCACAACAGTCAACTCTATTGGTTTCTCTAAAGGCACGTTCTCCTGGTTTCCCCCCAGACCTTCTGGATCCTGTGGAATCTCCTCTTCTGTCTACTCTCTCCCACAACTAAATGTGGCCACACTGTCATGCTCCATCCAGTGCCCTCATCCTCCTTCCCTTTATGTTCTTTCCCCCAGGTTATGTCGGCCATTTTCTTGGCTTATTTAGTGTCTGATTCTGATGCCCTGATTCCTCTCTCTTAGGTACATCCAGCTTGTCCTCTTGGATGTCCTCAGGCATCCACATGCAACACGCTCCAAAGATAATTCTCATCACCCCACCCTCAATTCCAGACTCATCCTTGTCCCAGCCTTCTCTACATGAGTTCTTAGAAAATCTAAGCCCCACCACTCAGCTGTTTAAACCCCAAACAGAGAAGTTATCCTTCATGTCTCTTTCCTCAGTCAATTCCTCAAAAAGCCCAGTCATTTCCATATCTTAAAACTATCTTACTTGTTGGGACACCTGGGTGGCTCAGTTGGTTACGCCTCTGACTCTCGATCTTGGCTCAGGTCGGGACCTCACAGTTTGTGAATTTGAGACCTGCATCAGGCTCCGTGCTGATAGTGTGGAGCCTGCTTGAGAGTCTCTCTCTCTCTCTCTCTCTCTCTCTCTCTCCTTCCCACGTGCACTCACACACTCTCTCTCTCTCTCAAAATAAAGAAAAGCTTTAAAAAACAATATGATAAGAATATCTTATTTGTTGTTATTTAAATCCATCTGCCGCCTCCCTTGGTGAATTGCTACAGTAGCCTTCTTACTGGATTCTCAACTTCCTCCCCTGTCTTCCACAAACTTCCTTTCCACTTAGACAATGCAGCAACAGCAACTGTTGTAGTCACTAAGTTGAACGTGACATTTCTATAGAAATCCTTCAAGGGATACCATTCTATTAACAAAATCCAAAGTCTTTATGGAGGCTTAGAAGATCCTGTATTATTTGACTCTTGATGAAATCCATTAGCTCATCTCGGACCGTTTCTCCTCACCTGCTGGTCTCTTGTGACATGTCACGTCTTTGTATGCATCTCCTTTCTCACTTCAAAGCCTTCATCTACACAGCTGTCCATGCATGGAATGTTCAGCACATGGCCTTTCTCAAGGTGAGTTTCTTCTCATCCTTCAGCTATCAGCTTGTGTACCTCACTACAGGAAGCTCTTTTGCCAATTTCAATTCTCCCCATTATCTATTATAGACCCTCTTTTTGAGGGGAGGGTTATATTCCACAAGCTATAATTAAAGTTATCTGGGCTTTTTTGGTTTGTGTTCTTGTTATTACCTGTCACCCTCATAGAATGCAAGCCTTGTAAGGCCAGAGTCTGTGTTCGTAAAATCTGCCACTGCATTCCCTATGAAGGCACAGTGTTTGGTTTATGGCAGATGTGCTTTGAATAACTGTTTGAAAAATGCAGAAAAGTACTGTATAACTTTGGAAATATGAAGGCTGAAATTCAGGGAAACTGAAGAAATATGCACCGGCAAGATTCCCTGTACTTATCTAGTTTAATTTTTGTATTTTGAGGGAGTGCATGGTTAATCCTATCTGGAGCTGTGGGCCCTTTATTCACTACTTAATTGAGGAGAGCAGGCTCAGTACTCATTGCTTTTCACAGATTCTCTCAATTTTTATGACCTGGGTTTGGCTCTTCCTATTTTATAGAAATAGTCTTAAAGAAGTCATGAATTCTTCCAATGCATATATAGTGAGGAAATTGCAGAATCAAACTTGGAACATTGGTGTTGATGTTACTAAGCTCAAGCTTTTAACCATGACCTGTATTGTCTCCCACTCATGGGAAACCACTGGGACCCTGCATTAGTTTCCTAGGGCCACTATGACAAATTATCATACAAACAGTGTGGTTTACTTATCTGTTTTTTAAATATGAAATTTATTGCCAAATTGGTTTCCATACAACACCCAGTACTCATCCCAACAGGTGCCCTTCTCAATGCCTATCACCCACCCTCCTCTCCCTCCCACCCCCCATCAACCCTCAGTTTATTGTCAGTTTTTAAGAGTCTCATATGGTTTGCCTCCTTCCCTCCTTGTAACTTTTTTTCCCCTTCCCCTCCCCCATGGTCTTCCGTTAAGTTTCTCAAGATCCCCATAAGAGTGAAAACATATGGTATCTGTCTTTCTCTGTATGACTGATTTCACTTAGCATAACACTCTCCAGTTCCATCCACATTGCTACAAAAAGGCCATATTTCATCCTTTCTCATTGCCAAGTAGTATTCCATTATGTATATAAACCACAATTTCTTTATCCATTCATCAGTTGGTGGACATTTAGGCTCTTTCCATAATTTGGCTATTGTTGAAAGTGCTGTTATAAACATTGGGGTACAAGTGCCCCTATGCGTCAGCACTCCTGTATCCCTTGGGGAAATTCCTAGCAGTGCTATTGCTGGGTCATAGGGTAGCTTTATTTTTAACTTTTTGAGGAATCTCCACACTGTTTTCCAGAGTGGCTGCACCAGTTTGCATTCCCACCAACAGTGCAAGAGGGTTCCCATTTCTCCACATCCTCTCCAGCATCTACAGTGTCCTGATTTTTTCAAAACAGTGTGGTTTAACAAAACAGTTCTAGAATCTAGAAGTCCAAAATCAAGATGTTGGCAAGGCCATGCTCCCTCTTGAGGGTTTTAAGACAGAATCCTTCCAGGCCGCTTCCAGCTTCTGGTGGCTCCATGAGTTCCTTAGTATGTGGCTGTGTCACTTCAACCTCTGTTTCCATCTTCCAGGCCCTCTTGCCCCCATGTTCTCCAAATCTGTCCCTCATTGGAAACATACTAGTTATTGGATTTAGACACATCCTAATCCAACATAACCTCATCTTGACTTGATTACTAGATTATGTGCAAACCCCCTATTTTCAAACAAGGTCCTATTCACAAGTACCAGTGATTAGGACTTCAACATGTCCCTGTGGAGGGACATAATTCAACAGACAACAGACTCTTTAAAAAATGAAGGGATCAAGGAAAGAGATCAATGTTCTAATGTGGAAAATTCTATTCAAAGGGAATTTCCTCAGTCTGTTTGAGATCCCTCCTGCTTCATCAGACACCAAGCAGAATTCATGATTCATAGGCAAATCCATCAATGTTATTTATTGATAGCGTTCTCAACCTCTAGTCCACAGGCAGACCTGGTACACATTATGACATTTTTTAGCTAATGAGTGAAAGAAAAGATTTAGGCAAATCTCATTCCCATTTCTCTAGTTGTGATTCTTGGGGTGGGTCTCAGATATCAACATGCAAGAATTCTCATGTAGATCCCCTAATGGGAAGAGAAGCAAGCTAAGGGGAAAGCACATGGATCAGAAAACAAACAAAACAAAACAAAACACTTCACATAAAACTCTTCAAAATCAAATCACAGAAAAATCTGAGAAATGCCCAGGGTCGAGGCAAGAGAAAGATGGCCAAACTTCATTCCTATTACGGGGCTGCCCAGGGCAACCTTTTTGCTGGAGACGAGTCATTCCGAGTCAGGGCATTTATCTAAATATTCAGAATCTATCAAGCACTATTTTTTTAACAAATGGTTAAAAGTTCTCACCCTTCCACCCATTCTTGACAAATATCAGGCCCTGAAATCGGTACTTAGCTGTCAGATTGTAGCTGGGAGAAGAACAGGCCTCAGCCAAATGAGGAGAGAGCATTTTAAAGTATGTAGAATGTCCAGAAGGAGCTGCCAATGTTGAGCATGAACAAAATGAAAAGAAACAGCTTTTTAACTATGCACATATATTAGAGCCAAAAAGGGAAGCAGCTTAGCGGCCACACAAAAATTAAACAATCCACTCTTTAAAAGAAGAAGATTCTCGATAAGTCCTTTTTAATTTAAAAGTACTTTAAAAGTCATGAATTAAATACAAACAAAGATGAACAGGTGAAGCATCATCCGAAGAACATTAAAGGAGAGATCATAGTGGTAAGAAAATAATTTGAGGGCCAAGGCAAACCACGAGTTAGAAATACCTTAGATCATTGAGATACACTAGACAAAGCTGAAAATCAAATTATTCTCGTAGCTTGAGTTAATTCCATTGACTAAGAGACATCAAATAAAAAGATGAGAAGTAAGGAGAGGGTGTTTTAAATGGAAGGTAAAGTCAATCCCACATGAATTTCAGGTTTGAAGTTGTGAGAATTTAAGTTGTGACGAAATGAATGGATGAGAGGTACCATGTTTTTAAAGTATAATAAAGAATGCTGTTCCTGAAACAAAGGGTAATTAAATCTAAAAGCTACAATACATCCATTTATTTCCTGATCAACCAATTCAATATTATGAGTTGGTGACTGAACTTCAAGAATGAGCTCAGAATTCTTCAGACCTGCAAACAGAGATGATGTCTCCTACAGGAGGAAAACATTCAAGCTCAGCTAGACTTTTCGAGGCAGTGTTGGATCCATCAAAAATGTCCCTTCTTTCCTAAAGCTTGTTGTCTAAATGATACCATGGAAAACGTCGTATGGCTCTAATAGCTACAGTTATCCTGTATGCTTAAGGAAAGGTGCCCACTTTCTTGTTGAAGGCCACTTTGCCTTCATTCTTACCCCTTCTGTCTTCTCAGTTCCTGAGTGTTTATAGAGCAAAATCTCCCACACCCTTTGCAATCTGGCATGGAAAGTCCTCCATGATGTCATTCCTATCTTTCTTTTCACCCTGTGTTCCTCCCCACCCTCTCCCATACACACATGTCCACATCCTCCAGTCAAACCAGTTTTCTTAACAATGTCTCAGGAAGCAATTTCTTGGTTCACATTCTTTTCTTTCCTTGAGTGTCCAACCAATATCTTCTTCCATAATTCAGTTCAGGGGTATTAACTCTATGAAAAGCCATTTCATTCTTTTGGGTTGAAGTCTCCCTTTTACTCATGATATTCTGATGAGCCTATATACAATTATACAATATTAGCTTTTACAACACATGGCACATTTTTGTTTAAAAAATCTAATGTCTCTTCCTGATATTTGAAGACCTTAGGGGCAATCCATTCCATGTTCTTCTTTGATTCCCTGATATCTGTTCACAGCAGAAACCACCTTAGGCATTCATTAGCTGTTTGTTGAGTTGAGTGAATTGACTGAAATACAGATAGGTTAAGTCATAGGGTCACATACCTGATGTGTGAAATGCCTACATTCCAAATTAGGCCTCTCAGACTGTAAAATAGAGGCGATTTCCACTGTGCTGTATGATCTCAGTGAATGGAAATTACTTCTTAATTATGCGATTTTGTATAAATGCAATTCAGTTACAATTTTCAGAAAAAAAAAAATTGAAACCAAAAGGCATGAAGAAGAATGAATCTCACCAGTGCAAAATGGCTCGAGATCTCTACTGGGCATCAATCACTGGCAGTGGATGCAATCAACTCTCAATTCAAGGTTGTTTTTTGTTTTTATTCCTGAAGGGTATGGATTGGGGAGTTGGGCAGGGGGGTATATGTTCACACACATTCCAATGTCCTGGGTAGGTAGTACACAGATGTTTTATTGTTCATAACTAGCAAAAATGCATTTTCAGTGCAAGTTCATATCAATATCCATTGGGTTATTAAGCAACGAGATTTAAATCTCCATCTGATGGAAATGCAAAATAAGTTCTGAATGGTACATGTCAGAGCATTCAGAATATTCATTCAACAGAGATTTGCTTGCTGAAGAGATAAGAAAATGAATTCAAAATAATAAGGGATAAAATTCAAGGAGTGTTGAGTACCTAATCACATTGCAAGAAGAAAGAATTATGGATCATTTCACAATTGTAGCTGATTTATCAGAATTAGATGATAACGCTTTTTTTTTTCTTTTATGTATTTTTGGTGAATATCTTACATTTTTCATTTATTTCCTTGTATTTTTCCTCCCCTCACAATCTTTTTTTATTACTGAATATTCTTGTCAGCTAAAAAATGGTCAATTGATTTTTTTTTTCCTGTTGCAAAAGCCTGATGCTCTTGTGGAGGGTTTGTTTTTAAACAATTTTTGCTGATTATCCAATTTTACCTCCATAGCTGACATGTAAAAGGGATGTAAGGTCTGAATACAGACTTGTCCACTCCAGACTTGAGAAAGGGTTCTCTAAGGATTTCATCAAACCCAAGTTCAAAGCTACCTTTCACCAGATGCTTTCCCTGTGACACCACACACGTTTGTGAACATTTTCAAGCTCTGATTTCTGGAAAATCATTAAAATGCTATCTCCCACACACAGAGTTGTCATGCAGATTGAGATACAGGCAGGTGAGAGAGTAGGAAAAACCAGATACATCCTAGACCTCCGGAGCAAGTTTGAGCACCAGTGGTTTAATGTGAAGCATGGTTTAGAGGCAGCAAGCCTCTGGTTTGGTTCTCACTCTGCCATTTATTTCCTGTGCATCACTACAATTCTATAGGAAACAGAAAAATTTGTTCATCTTTGAAATGCAAGTATCAATAGCACCGTTAGAGCATTAGATCTAAAACATGGGGCACAAAGGTTTGCACATACTAGGTGTTCATCAAAGATTAGTTTTTATCTCCACTAAATCACGATCATTGACTCTCTTAAAGTTAACATGCTACCCGTACATTTTCTAGACCTTTAGGGAAATTTCAATTTTTAATTTTGTCTTCTTAATGGTATATACTATTTACAAAGCCCTGTATATACTTATAAATGTGTCTTCATAGCAGCAATCACCATGTGAGTTCTTTGAGGACAAAAATAATAACTTTGAATAAATGAACGAGATTTTTGAGGCTGAATTTGTTAATAACAGTGGACTACCTCTCCCACAAGTGGTCCATAAAGAGTTGGTGAATTAACATATAGCAGATACTTATACCCATTTAAATTTTACATTTATATTGTTCGGGGAAAAGGGTCAGAAACCTGGCAAGTAGTCATTTTATTCCTCAGTTCTCCAGAAGTCTCCTGAGCGGACCCAACCCTCCCAGCTCATAATGCCAAAAGGAAAATCCAATAAAAGGAAGAGAACAAGTTCATTCTGACTAACCATATTTCTATGTTCATCCTTAACTCAATTAACACAGCATGGTTTTACACTTACCTGATTATCAGGCTCATTACTAGCTTTTGACTTCCACAAGAATAGGAAATACAATATTCATGATATTCACGACCTGTGTGATGTTTGGAACATACTCAAGAGATGCTGTTATACAAGTGGATGAAATAATGCATAGATAAGTAAATGCATGAACTAATAATTTAGGTACTTCTTTTGAGCCTCTGCATTTCAGTCTCAACTATTTAAGCAAATACAAAAAAAGGTTTCCATGTGCTTTGAACATACTCTTATGCTGGGAGAATGTCTCTTACATAACCACCTTCATTATAAAGTCACTTACAACCTATATTCTACATTTACTTCCAAATAAAAGGAAGGCAGATTTTATGCTTGACCATTCAGAAAAAGTAAATGAGCAGATGATCATAATTGCAACATTTTTTTTTCCTAGAGGATAGATGTTGGGTAGTATTTCGCTTAAGTATAAACTTCTAAGGTTTATCACGGGAAGATCTTTTCAAAGTAGATTTAAGCACCTAACTTGTCAAGTCAAAGACATACTTCATTTATTAAGCGTTACCATCAAATAGACTTTTTCTCCATACTTTCATGCAGCTGATTGCAATTAAAGATCTAGATATATTATGCATATTGATTATAAATATATCAGGTGAGTTGAGAAGTACTATGCTTTCATGTGACTGAAACTCATACTTAATTCGTATCACACAATCACCAAAAACTAAACATAATTAGAATACTATTGCTTTCTCTAATGGGTTTTGTTTTTATTTACTGTGCTTTGATGGTATTATTCATGAGATAACCTATAGGGTTGATTGGCCAAATTTAAGTGTTTCTAATGAGAGTTGTGATATAGATTTCTCCTTTTTTTCTTAATTAAAACCCCAGTGTCTTTGGGGACCAGCAATATGCCCAGATAAGAAATCACCTTCCCCAGATTCTCCAGTAGTTCGGGATACTTCTGGATACCATTGCTGACTAATGAGATAATATAGAAGCCTAGGGCATGCCACAAGCTAATTAAGTCTTTGTCCTGAAATAGCTTTGCTCATTCAGAAGATTTCACAGCGGATGCCAGTCAAACCCACAATTCGATTCCTAGTACAGTGTTTTAAAAAAAAACATATTTTTGGTATAATTGTAGATTCACATGCCACTGAGGGATAATAAAGAGATTCCGTATACTTTCACCCAGTTTTCCCCAATGGTAACATCTTAAAGGAGTACGCGGTAAGATATCACAACCGTGATGTCCCTGATATGAACCATCTTCCTTCTTCAGACTTCAGACCAGTTTTACACAGACCCACTTGTGTGTGTGTGTGCATGTACATTTATTCTCATGCAAAGTTGTCACACATTCAAATTTGTGAATGGCTGACACAATCAAGACAGAACAGCTCCATTTCAAATATATTTCATGCTACCATTTTATAGTCATGGCGACCTCCCTTCCTTCCTCCACCTCCCTAATCTGGCCTCACTAAACTGTTCTCCCAATTTATAATTTTGTCATTTCAAAAATGTAGTGTGCGTGAAATCATACAGTGCATCAACCCTTGATATTGGCTCTTTCCCCCCCAGAATATCTCCCTTGAGGTCCATCTAAGTTGTTATATACACCAACCACCCATTCCACACTACTGCTGAGCAGTGTTCTAGTTTTTGTTTAATTGCTTGCCACTTGAGGGGCTTTGGACGGTTTCCACTTTATGGCTATTAAAAATAAAGCTGCCAGAAGTATTCTATATATGTTTCACTGTGTGAAAATAAGTTTTTATTTCCCTGGAATAAATGTACAAGCGTACGATCGCTAGATCATATGGTAAGCTTATGTTCAGTTTTGTAAGAAACTGCCATACTCTTTTTTCAGAGTGGCCGTGCTATGTTACATCCCCACCAACAGAGTACAAGGGATCCACTTTCTCCATATCCTTGCCAGTGTGTGTGTGTGTGTGTGTGTGTTGTTATTATTAGTTATTCTGGGAGGTATGTAATCATATCTCAATGTGGTTTGAATCTGTATTTCTGTAATGACTAATGACGATAAACATATTTGCATATGCTTATTTGCCATCTGTATGTTCTGTTTGGTGAAGTGTCTCCATATCTTTTGCCCATTTTCTAATTGCTTTTGCCACTGAATTTTGAGAGGTTTTTTTTTTTTTTATGTATTCGAGATACCAAGTTCTTTGTCAGAAATGTGGTTTGCAAATACTTTCTCCTAATCTGTAGCTTTCCTTTCTATCCTGTTCACATGCACTTTCACAGAACAAATATTGCTTGTTTAGATGAGATCTAAGTGATTCATTCTTCCTCCTAAGATTGTACCTCGATGTCAAGTGTAAAATCTGTTCATGTAGGGCAAGATCTCAAAAATTTTCTCTGATTTTTTTTAAAAGCTTTACAGTTTTACTTTTCACATGTAAAAATGACCCTTTTTGAGTTCATTGTATTTTTTAGTTAATGTGTATGGGTGGTGTTAGGTTTTCACTGAGGTTCATTGTTTTGCCTGTGAATATCCAATAACTTCAGTATTTGTTGAAAGGCCCATCCTTTGTCCAGAGGACAGCTTTCCCACCGTTGTCAGAAATCATTCTGGTACATTTGCATGGGTCTGTTCAGGCTGTTTATTTTGTTTCATTGACATATCTGTTTATTTCTATACCAATAACACATTGTCTTGAATACAGTAGCTTACATTAACCTTTAACATACAATAGAGTGATTCCTTTCATTTTATTCTTGTTCATCAACTTGGTTTATCTATTTTACAGTGTCTGTCTTTACATATGAATTCTAGAATAAGTGTATCTATAAAAACTTGCTGGGATTTGTACAGTAGTTCCATTAAACCTATAAAGTAATTTGGAGGGAATTGGTATCTTTACTATGTTGAGTCTTCTACTCCAAGAAAATGGTATGTCTCTCCATGTATGTATCCTCTAATGTGTTCCATTATATATTATATAATTCTTAGTATATACTTCATATATATGACATAATAATTTTTTTAAGTTTTTTTTAAATGTTTATTTATTTTTGAGAGAGAGACGGAGGGAGGGGCAGAGAGAGAGGGAGACATAGTGTCTAAAGCAGGTTCCAGGCTCTGAGCTGTCAGCACAGAGTCTGACATGGGGCTTGAACTCATGAATGGTAAGATCATGAACTGAGCCAAAGTCAGATGCTTAACTGACGGAGCCACCCAGGTGCCCCTATGTGACATAATAGTTTTATGCCTATATATTCTCTTTTAAGCAATCATAAATGATATTGTCATATGCTTGCTATTTGTATATAAAACTGTGACTGCTTTGCATGTGTTGCACTTATAAGTTGTAAATTTACTAAAGTACGCTATTCTAAAAATTTTGGGGTAGGCCTCTTTGAATTTTGTATGTAGATATAATCATGTCATATACAAATAGGAGCGATTTTATTTCTTCCTTTCCAGTCTGTGTAGCTATTCTTTTTAAAACCTGATTGTACTGGCAAGAATTTCCAGAACAATGTTGAAAGAGAGTGGTGAGAACAGACATCCTTTGTTTTTCTCAACTTTCCCTTACTTTTTCCCTATTTGACAGGGTTGGAGTTTCTTTCTTTCTTTCTTTCTTTCTTTCTTTCTTTCTTTCTTTCTTTCTTTCTTTCTTCCTAAACCATGACTGGGTTTTGGATTTTGTAAAAAGCTTCTTCAGCATTGATTGACACGATCACATGATCTTTCTTCTTTCAGCCTTTTGACAAAACTATTCAGATTGTCTATTTCATCTTATCTGGATTTGGCAGTTTCTAGTTTCAAGGAATTGGTTCATTTCATTTAAGTAATTAAATTTGTGAGCATAATTGTGTTACCTCTAATATTCCCCTATTATTTTTTTAAGGCAGCAGGATCTTTGGTGATATATCATGTTTCATTTCTAATAATGATTTGCATCATCACTATTTTTATATTTGTTGGTAATGCTAGATTTTTGTCAATATTATTTAAAAAGCAACTATTGTTATATTACTTTCTCAATCGTTTGCTGTTTTTTAATCTCATTAACTTGGCTAACATTTCATATTTTTTTTCTTTTACACTACATCATTTTGCTTTTCTTCTATTTAATTAAGGAATAACCGTGATTATTGATTTGAGAACTTTTCTGTTTCTAACATAAGCATTAAGTGCTCTTCGCACTGTTTTGGCTGCTTCTCACATATTACACATTTTTATGTTCGTTACGTTCTATGTATGTTTTAAATTCCTTTGAGATTTCCTCTTTGACGTATGTAGTATTCTGATCTTTATTGTTTAATTCCAAGTGTTTGGATGTTGCTGTGTATTTTTCTTATTATCAGTTTCTCAATCAAGTCCATTATGGCCACAGAGCTGGTTTCAAGTCTTTTGAATTCTGTTTATGGGCCAAGTCTATTTTAGTAAATGTTCCAGGTGCTTTGAGGCGGGAAAAGGTGTACCTACTGTGTTTGGATAGAATGTTCTATATGTGTGTTTAGATCTTACTGGTTGATGGTGTTGTCAACTGTTCTGCCTCCTTGCTGGTTTTCTATTTAGTAGTTTCTTCAAACGCGTAGAGTAGGGTGCTGGAAACTCCAACTATGGTTGTGGGTTTGCCTATTTCTCTTTTCATCTTTCAGCTGACAATCATCTTTCTCTTGGTCCTTCAGACATCACTATGTGGGAGAACAATCTTTTTGATGGGGTTGGAATCTGGGGTGAACAGTCAGTGCTCCATTTGGCCGCACTAAAACTAGAGAGAGGCAAGTTTTTTCTCATCGTCATTTGGTTTTAGTTAGATATTGACAAAAAGATTTCTGTTATTTTAGCCCACCATTTTGCCAGTATCTTGGCATGCAGGACAGGCTTTCTTGGAAGTGTGTGTGTGTGTGTGTGTGTGTGTGTGTGCCTGGCAGTTCCAATTTAAAGGCTTTTCCAAGTGCCCTTTCTGGAATCTGTGGGAAGCAATAAGGAAGCCCAGGAATCTCACTACTGTTTCATTTCTTAAACCCCAACGCCTCTAAAGAGCCCACTTTCTCCTCTCTACTATGCAGAGTCTCCCCACAGAGATTTATTGCATTATGTCCAGGGTTGTTTATTTGTAAGTGGCAGGACCTAGGAGGAACAGAGCTGTTGCACCCTGACGCGAAAAAGTGATGATTTTCATCAGCTTTTGCTACTCAAAGCTCTCCTTACTTTTGTTTTTTAAAGGTTATGGGTTAAAATGCAACTGGCCTCAGTAGCCATGAAATCCTGCACTTTTTGAACTTGCTCTGTTCTCTTTCAGTCCTTCCTACAAACTAGCTGTCTCTCCTCTGAGCACATTTCTCATGGTTTCTTTTCAGTCGCAACTTACAGTAATCAAATCACACTGCGTAGGTTCTCATTATTCAGTCTCTTCCTTTCAAGATACGACTGAGCCATTATCTGCTTTCAAGATACCTCATGCAAGTGTTTTAGCAAATGTTTCCCACTGCATGAAAGGATCACCGTCATGCCGGCCTCCAACGTTACTTTCTTCATCACCTGTCATCTGGGGACTAAGCCAGAGCCTGACATTTTAGGGTTTTATTACAGAAACATACGTCTTAAGGAGCCAATGTCTAAATTAGTCAGGTAGCCAACAGTCTTGAAACTCCATGGCTGAAAGCAAGACGAACTATTTTTGTTGTTAGACATACAGCCATTTGATGACTCTGCACTGGGTTGTAGGAGAACAGACAACACTGTGTTCGTCTCTAGCCTTCTATCTTATCCATACACATACAATGACCTCCCTCAGGACTATGTGTCCCAGGGCCCTGGAGATTATGTGTCCTCTGGCTGGAATGCTGGAAGGTTCGTTCTGATTGTCCCTCCGCTGGTGTACAGAAACTCCTACCTCAGATAACCAGTAGAGATGACCAGTGCAGAGAAGGCTCCACCATAGATAACTAGTAGAGATGACTGGAGCGCAGAAGGCCAACTCTAAATACTTACCCCTTGGTCTCACCACAATGCCACTCAGTCTACAAAGGCTGAGGGTTAAGGTCCGGACTGGGCAGAGAAGGGCTACATAGCTGCGGGATTGTTCCTCTGCCTGATGCCTCCCTGTTAGTAAGTTACCCTTAGTAAATCTCTATGTAAATGGGATGAAACAACTTGCTTTGTTTTTCCATCTCAAAGTGCCTTCTCAGACTGGAGGACACGTTACCATCCTTTCTCTACCTTCTAACACATGCCCTGCAGTAATCACCCTCTTGAAATTTCCCTCTCTTGCTGCAGGAAAAGAAAAATGAATGTATGAGGAAGCATATGCTGGCTTCTCAAGGTTTACAGCAGAAGTGAGAGATGCTACATCCACTCCCATGAATTGGATCACAGCTAAGTTTGTGTAGGGAAGTAAATGTCACCACGCATCTAGTGGGAGAAAACGTAAGTTACTATGAACAGCCTTAGGGGCTTCCACATTAAGGAAAAGAAAGGACTCCCAACATCCTAAGATGTTGTATTTTAAGCTACTTACTGTATCTAGATGAGACTGAAGGGCTGTCCTTGGGTTAGCATTACTTTGTTCTATGTATGGGAAGAAGGGTCATTGTGGGTAATGATTAGCCATAAGGATTGGGGTGTGTTAACCGCTGTTGGTAGTTCTTTTTTTTTTTTTTTAAACCTTATCTTCCTTTTTTTAAAGATTTTATTTAAATGGCAGTTACTTAACATACAGTGTAATGTTAGTTTCAGGTGTACAATGTAGTGATTCAACAAGTCCTTAGGTCACCTTGTGCTCATCACAATTGCATTCCTTAATCCCCATCCCCTATCTCAATGGTCCTGCCGCCAACCTTCCCTCTGGGAACTTATCTTCTTATTCTTTATTAAACAAAATCACAGTTTAGAGTAGGGAAATAATGTCTTAATTAAAAGTAAGAGTAGCAACGATTACATAGCCTGGTAGTTATTTTCAGAATCACTGTGGTTATTTTGATGAAAAGGATCTGATACAGCTATTAAGCAACCATTGGCTTTTTCCCATGTTGTTTTATTTTCCCTAAACACAGAACAATTCTCACATGGCCATGAAAATAAAAACACTCTACTATGCATGGCCAAAGAGAAATATGGAAAAACCTGGGTACATGATAGTGTTGTAGAGCCAATCATTTATTCCTGAACTGCCAACATTGAGACTTCTAATGAGCTCTATGAGCTCTAATAGCTCTAATGAGCTATGAGGGGTGGGGGAGAGGCGGGGGAAACTCTATATGATTACGATCCCTTATCTGAATTTCAGTTGCATACAACTTAAGTGATACAAAATCCAAAGTCTTCTCTACTATTTAGTCAACTCAACTATATAAGTGTAAATAAATTAAAATTAAAAATGTGTGTGTATAGATAGATACACATTAATATATATAACCGTAAATCTACTAATCGATGTAATGTGTCCCAAATCCACAATTAAAAAGTGGCAGAATTGAGATTTCAACTCAAATCTATATAACTACAAAATGTGTCCCTTCTGTTGCAATTAAATGCTTTATGTGATCTATCTATCAATCATCTATCTATCTATCTATCTATCTATCTATCTATGTGGGTTATTGTCTACAAAGAACTTATTAAATTTTTTCTATTAGAAACCTTCTGAAAGTATTTGAAAAAAATATAGAAACACACAGAGTGCCAATGAACTCTTCATTATCACAATGCCCTCAATGTCTCCCATAGTTTTGCACAGCCAAATATTAAATTGTAAAGTTTCTTAGTAGCAGAGGCTCTAATTCCCATGATTCTAATTCATATGATTGGTAGGTAACAAAGAGACAACACAGTATAAAAGGAGAACCAAGACAAAAGGAGGATTTTCGTGTCCCTAGTAATTTACAACCACAAACCTGGGGCCTACGGGATGAAGCATAACTAACTCTTGTACAATAATCAATAGCGTTACATTTGGCCTTTTTTTTTGTCTTAAATTATTTGAAGGATACTAAAATTTATGGATGAATGCCAGCTCTTCAAAAAATAGAGCAATACTTCAAATAAGAGCCAATCAGGCAGCGAACTCAAAAACTTAAAAGGGAGAAAAATGCTTTAAATTATTGTCCATTGTATATTTTAAATTTACCAGGTTCTTTTTTAAATAAAATCCCTGAATGCCATTGTCATCCAAAGCCATTATGAGTTTATTCGGGGATATTTCTTAGATAGTCCTGATGTTTTCAGCTTAAAAAAAAAAATCATCAATCATCTTATCAAGTATATAGGACTCAATATACATGAGCAGTTGAGCAACGCTCCGGGGTTTACGAAGAGTTGAGAACATCTGAAAATCTTCCCAATTCTTTCTTTGAGTTAATCGCTTTGAAAAAAATCACTTCTTTACCCTGCAGGCCTAAACAAAGACCTTGTTCTATGAAACTGCGAGTTTCATGAAGTGCAGCGAATGCTGAGGACAGTACTTTTTATAGAACGTCTATAACAATGCGTATAGACAAGCACACATGTCCAGCTCAGTGAAACCTCACAAAGCGAATCCATGGCGCATCCGCAAAATCAAGAGCTAGAACAAATATTGTTTTCCCTACTTGTGTCTCTTGGTGAGAACAACATACTCCTCAAAGGCAATTATTAGCCTGAATTTTAAAATTACAGCTTAGATATACCTGTTGTCTTTTTTTAAAATTTCATGTAAGGGAAAAATAGACTGTGCATTGTTTTGTTTCTTTTGCTTAATATTATGTTCGTGAGATTTATTCTGATCTTTGTATGTAATTCACTTATTTTTATAGCTCTACGGCATATTTTTGCACTATTATTCCAATAATCATATACCCATTGAACTTTGGAAGTGCCTGTGGGTGTCTGCAGTTTGGGACTATGATGTTTCTGTGAGCATTCGTGTCCTTGACTTTTGGTACGTATATGCATGCATTTCTGTGGAACACATACCTACACGTGGAATTACTGACTCATTGGGTATACACATGTCAGCTTTATGGATACTCACTGCCAAACCATCTTCCAAAATGATTGTACCACTTTAGGTCGCCATCAGCAATATAATGGAGATCCAACAGTTCTCCATCCTCCCAACACTTTGTCTTATCTACCTTTTCATTTGTTGTAATATACAGTGGAAATTTTTAATTTCCAATTCCACTTCTCTTTTCGTGTGTTTATTGGTCAGGTGGTTTTTCACTCTGTTAATTTGACTTTTGACAAATAGTGTTTATTTTATTTTATTTTATTTTTTTAACGTTTATTTATGTTTTTGAGACAGAGAGAGACAGAGCATGAATGGGGGAGGGTCAGAGAGAGAGGGAGACACAGAATCTGAAACAGGCTCCAGGCTCTGAGCTGTCAGCACAGAGCCCGACGTGGGACTCGAGCTCAGGGACTGCGAGATCATGATTAGCTGCTTCCCATTCTGTGTCTCCCTCTCTCTCTGCCCCTCCCCCGCTCATGCTCGCTTTCTCTCTCTCTCTCTCTCTCTCTCTCTGTCAAAAATAAATAAACATTAAAAAAATTAAAAAAAAAAATAAGAGCAGAATGTCTACCCTTATAGCTCTAGAGTTATCCTGGATGTGTTCTCATTGGTTTCCAAAGCCAGATATTTTGGGGGCTCATTTGCCTGGTGAAATTCTCAAGGGTTGGGGGTGCCTGGTATGGTGCATAGAGTCCTTACTCTTCAGGGAGACACTCAATATTTGCGAGATTCTTCCTGACTGTGGGTGGTGGGTTTTTTGGTCATACTGTGTTATGTGCCTCTCCTACCCACCTCCATGGGGCCCTTTTACCCTTTGTTGTGGAGAAGCTCTTCAACTAGTTTTCAATTCTTTTTCCAAAGGCAGTGTTAACCTAAGTAGCCGTAGTTTGTTTCTTCTGTGGGGAGAGGTAAGTTCAGGATCTTCTTTCACCACCATCTTGAACCACCTTCAGAACGAAAAACGGCATATTATTGTGGATTGAGATCTACAACCTACCTGGAATTAATTTGATACAGTATGGGAGATGTCATGCTTAGTTTTTTTCCATATGGGTTTTGAATGAAAACCACGCCATTTATTTAAAGACTGTCTTTAATCCAATGCTCTGCAATGGAAATATGTCAAAACAAAAAAATGACTATTTATGTGTGGATCTCTTCCATCAAATTAGATTTCTAGTTTTGCAGTGATGTTAAATGTATTTCATGTGATTTAATATGAAGTCTTGAAATCAGGTACAGTAACTCCATTTTCCTTGCATTTTCATGTATGAACGTACCTTGGTAATCCTAGCTTCTATATTTCCATTAAAAAATAGAATCAGGAGGTCAAGTTGAACAAAAATTTAGAAATAAAAAGACTTTCAAGATGCTTATTTGCAATTCATTGAATCTATAGATCTATACATGTATGGACTGGGGATACACTGATACCTTTAAAGTGTTCAGTTTCTCAATATATGAGTGTTATATATTCCACCATGTAGTAAGCATCTATAATTTCCTCGGGAATATTTATGACTATTAACTGAAGAAACATTACACACTTTGATATATATCTTCCTAGATATTTGTTGTTTCATGCTTTTTTAAAGATACTATATTTAGAATTCTATTTTCAAGAGTGTTTTTTTGTTACACAGAATTAAAATATTTTTGATTATTATAGAATTCAGTAAACTTACTAATTTAGCTGTTAATTTTTTATTTTTATGAATTTTCTACATAAACAGTCATATCATTGGTAAATAATAACAGCTACTATTATTTATAATCACTTTATTTTTTATTTCTTCTTCTTGCCTCCTTGTATGAAAGATTATTTATAATCATTTTACTTTTCATTTCTTTTTCTTGCCTCATTCTTTATGATGTATGAGGGTTAATCATCTCTACGGAAACATTGTCAACACCTCTCTATTATATACTCTATTTTAAGTGTATTTTGAAAGTTTATTCAATAAGGGAAGTTCCCATCTAATTTGAGTTTGCTAAGTGCATGTACTTTAAAAAATTCTATATTTTAGAGCAGTGTTGAGTTCACAGTAAAATTGAACTGAAGTAAAAAGTTCCTCTATATGTCATTTCTCCACAAATATGCAGCCTTCCTCACCATCAACATCCCACAAAATAGTGGTGCATTTATTTATTATAATTAATGAACCTAGATCGATACATCCTTATCATCCAAGGTCCATAGTTTACATTAGGGTTCACTCTTGGGGTTTATAAGAGTGGGTTTTGACAAATGCACAAGAAGATGCATCCGCCATTGTAGAATCATATGGTGATATGTCCTAAGAAATCCTGTTTCTCTCTCCCAATCCACTTCCTCCTTCCTAATCCCTGGCAACCACTATTTTACCATCTCTATAGTTTTGCCTTTTCAAGAATGTCATGTAAGTGGATTCATATAGTATGTATCCCTTTAGATTGACTTCTACATTTAGTAGTATGTATTTAATTTTCTTCTATTTTTTTATGGCTTGATAACTTATTTCTTTTTAATGCTAAATAATATTGCACTGGCTGAATATAGTCACAGTTTATTTACTCACTGAATGATATCTTGATTGTTTTTGAGTTTGGGCTATTATACACAAGGCTGCTATAAACATCCATGGGCAGGGTTTTGTGTGGACATAAGTTTTCAACTCATTTGGGTAAATTCCCAGGAGTACAATGCTGGATCATATGGTTAGAGTATGTTTATTTTTGTAAGAAACTCCAAAATTGTCTCCAGAGTGGTTATACCATTTTTATTTTCCCACCAGCAATGAATGAGATGACACGATATATTTTCCAATATTGGATGTTGTCAGTCCTTTGAATTTAGGCTATTCTAATAGATGTGTAGTGGCATTATTGTTTCAACTTTTAATTTTGTAACTACATTTAATGTTGGACATCATCTCATGTGCTTACTTGCCATCTGCACATTTTCTTTATTTTGAGGTGTCTGTTCAGGTATTTTGCCCATTTTTAAATCAGAATGTTTATTATTTTTCAGTTTTAAGAGTTCTTTGTTTATTTTGGACAACAGATCTTTATCTGTTGTGTTCTTTGCAAATATATTTTTCCCAATCTGTGGCTTGCCTTCTCATTCTGTTAATATTGTTTTTTAAAGAGCAAAATTTTTAATTTTAATGAAGTGTAGTTTATCAATTATTTATTTCATGGGCCATGCTCTGGTGTTGCCTTTAAAGAGGCATCATCAGGGGCACTTGGGTGACTCAGTATGTTTAGCTTCTGAGTCTTTTTTTTTTTTTAATTTACATCCAAGTTAGTTAGCATATAGTGCAACAATGACTTCAGGAGTAGATTCCTCAATGCCCCTTACCCATTTAGCCCATCCCCCTCTCCCACAACCCCTCCAGTAACCCTCTGCTTGTTCCCCATATTTAAGTCTCCTATGTTTCATTCCCTTTCCTGTTTTTATATAAGTTTTGCTTCCCTTCCTTTATGTTCATCTGTTTTGTATGTTAAAGTCCTCATATGAGTAAAGTCCTATGACATTTGTCTTTTTCTGTCTAATTTCGCTTAGCATAATACCCTCTAGTTCTATTCATGTAGTTGCAAATGGCAAGATTTCATTCTTTTTGATTACTGAGTAATACTCCATTGTGTATGTATACATATATATATATATATATATATGTATACGTATACACCAAATTAAATACATACTACTAAATGTAGAAGTCAATCTAAAGGGATACATACTATATGAATCCACTTACATGACATTCTTGAAAAGGCAAAACTATGGAGATGGTAAAATAGTGGTTGCCAGGGATTAGGAAGGAGGAAGTGGATTGGGAGAGAGAAACAGGATTTCTTAGGACATATCACCATATGTATGTATATGTATATATATACGTATACATATACGTATATATATGTATATGTATATATATATATATATATATATATATATACATCTTCTCTATCCATTAAGCCATCGATGGGAACATCTGACCCTTAATTTCAGCTCAGGTCATGATCTTGAGGTCATGAGATGGAACCCCTTGTCTCTCTCTAAATAAATAAATAAACATTTAAAAAAATTAAAATAAATAGTCATCATAAACCCAAGTACAATCAGATTTTTGCCTATGATCACTTCCCAGAGTTTTATAATTTTGCATTTTATATTCAGATCTCTGGTCCATTTGGAGATAATTTTTGTTAATGGTAAAATGCCTGTGTCTAGATTATTTGTTTGTTGTACACATGAATATCCAGTTGTTTCAGAACTATTTGTTAAAAGACAATATGTGTTCCACAGTATTGTTTTTGGTCCTTTTTAAAAAGTCGGTTGACTATTTTGATGGGGGTCTGTTTCTGGGTTACTGTGTTTCATTGATCTATTTGTCTATTTTTTTATCAAGACCATTACTGGAGCATTATATTAAGTCTTTGTATTTTATAAAGTTTATTTATTCATTTTGAGGGACGCAGGGAGGGGCAGAGAGAGAGGGAGAGAGAGAGAGAATCTTAAACAGGTTTCTCAGCACACAGCCCAAGGTAGGGACTAGAACCCACAAACCACGAGATCATGACCTGAGCCAAAGTCAAGAGTCAGATGCTTAACATACTGAGCCACCCAGGCACCCTAATATTAAGTTTTGAGGTTGGGTAGTGACAATATTGAATTGGATAGTGTCTTTTGCTACTCCGTATACATTTCAGAATCTGTTTGTTGATGTCCACAAAATAACTTGCCTGGAGTTTGAGTGGGATTGTGGTGAATCTATAAATCAAGTTTGGAAGAACTGACATCTTGACAATATTCAGTCTTCCTATCCATGAACATAGAATATTTCTCCATTTATTTCATTCCTCTTTGATTTATTTCATCAGAGATTTGTACTTTCGTTAATGTAAAACTTTTTCATATTTTATTACATTTATACCGAAGGTTTACATTTGGGGGAATGCTAATGTAAATGTTAATGTCTTTTTTTTTTTCAAATTCCACATTTTGATTGCTAGCATATAGGAAAATGATTGACTTGTGTATTAACTTTGTATCCTGCATCTTTGCTATAATCCCTGATTAATTACAGGAGAGGTTTTTTGTTTGGTTTTGCTTCGTTTTGTTTTGTGTTTCCTATATAAACGGTCATGCCATCTGGAAGAAAGCCAGTTTTATTTCTTTCTTCCTAATCTGCATAAATTTTCTGTTCTTATTACATTAGCAAGGACTTGCAGCACAGTATTGAAGAAAACCAGTACGAGGGCACATCCTTGCCTTGATCTTGATCTAGGTGTGAAAGCTTCAAATCTCTCACCACTAAGTATGATGGTAGCGGTAGATTTTTTGTAGAAGTTAGTCATCAACCTAAGTTTCTTAATTTGCTGAATTTTTTTATCATGAATGTGTGTTGGATTTTGTGAAATATCTTTTCTGAATCCATTGATAGAGTCATGTGATTTTTCTTTTCATGACTGTCGATGTGATGAATTGCATTAATTGATTTTCAAATGCGGAACTGGCCTTTAATATCAAGGTAAATCTCACTTGGTAATGATGTGTAATACTTCTTATATTTTAGATTTGATTTTTTAAAATATTTTGTTAAGTTTTGCATATATGTTTATGAGAGATATTGCATTTTGGTTTTCTTTTCTGGTAATGTTTTTGTCTGGTTTGGTATTTGGGTAATAGTGGCGTCACCAAATGAGTTAGGAAGTATTCTTTCTGCTTCTTTCTTCTGGAAGAAACTGTAAGAGTTTGAATAATTTCTGTTAGGTGCTTGATACAATACCATTAAACTTGTATGAGTCTGGTGCTTTCTGTTTTGAAAGTTCTTAATAACTGATTCAACTTCTTTAATAGATACAGGCCTATTCATATTGTCTATTTCTTTTTGTGTGAGTTTTTGGTAAATTGTGTCTTTCAAGGACTTGGTCCATTTCACCTAGGTTAAAAATCTGAGGGCATGGTGTTGTTCATAGCATTTATTATCCTTTTAATGTCCTTGAGGTCCACAGTGATGTGCCCTCTTGCATTTCTGATACTAGTAAACTGTGTCTTCTCTCTTTTTTATTTGGTTAGTCTCTCAATGTTATTGATCCTTAAAAGAACCAGCTTTTTGCTTTTGTTGATTTTCCATAGTGATTTCCTGTTTTCAATTTGATCAGTTGGCATTTTAATCTCTATTATTTTTAGCCTTCTAATGTATATATTTAATGTGATTCTTTTCTTTCTCAACACTGCTTTCATTGTATCCAACAAATTTTGATAAATTGCATTTTCATTTTTATTTCAAAATATTTTTAAATTTCTGTTGACATTTTTGTCTTTACCCATGTATGATTTAGAAGTGCACTATCAAATCTCCAAGTAATTGTGGATTTTCTATCTTTTTTGTTATTTATTTCTAGTTTAATCCCATTGTGATCTGAGAGCATGCATTATATTTCTTTTTTTTAATGCTTTTTTTCTTTTTCTTTTTTTTTTTTTTTGAGAGAGAGACAGACAGAGAGCAAGCAGGGGAGGGGCAGAGAGAGAGGGAGACACAGATTCCAAAGCAGGCTTCAGGCTCTGAGCTGTCAGTACAGAGCCCGACGTGGGGCTCGAACTCGCAGACCGCGAGATCATGACCTGAGCCAAAGTCATCTGCTTAACCAGCTGAGCCACCCAGATGCCCCAACATATGATTTCTTTAGTTTTAAATCTGCTTAGTTATGCTTTATGGGACAGAATGTTGTCCGTAGAGGTGAATATTCCATGTAAGCCTCATAAGAATGTGTAAGCTTCTGCAACTGAATGAAGTCTATTGATATTATTTTGTATTATATAACAGTTGTCACTTAGATTCAGGTGGTTGGCGGTACTATTGAGTTCAACTTGGTTCTTACTGACTTTCTGCCTGCTGGATCTGTCCATTTCTGATCAAAGGACATTTAAGTCTCCAGCTATGATAGTGGATTTATTTATTTCTCTTTGCAGGTCTATCAGTTTTTGCCTCATTTATTTTGATGCTCTGTTAGGTGCATATGCACGAAGGGTTATTGGAGTGTTGACCTCTTTTTTCTTTTGTAGTGTCCTTCTTTATCCTTGATAGCTTTTCTTGCTCTGAAGTCTGCTCTGTCTGAAATTAATGTAGTCATCCTTACTTTCTCTCTGTTAGTGTTAGCATGACATATCTTTTTCTACCCTTTACTTTTCATAGAGAGGTTTCTTTATATCTACAGATTTCTTGTAATCAATGTATAGTCGAGTGTTGTTGTTCGATCCATTCTGACAATATCAGTCATTTAATTGGTGTATTTAGACCATTCATGTTTAGAATGATTTTTTATGTAATTGGGTTAGTATCTACCATATATGCATTACTGTTTTCAATTTGTTGCCCTTGTTCTTTATCCCTGTTCTTGTCTTCCACACTTTTTCTTGCCTTTTGTGGTTTTAATTGAGCATTTTGTACGATTTCATTTTTTTATTAGTATATCAATTATATATATGTATATTCATATACATATTCATATATATGTATATATTTCACTTTCTAAAGTGGTTGCCTAGACGCCTGGGTGGCGCAGTCGGTTAAGCGTCCGACTTCAGCCAGGTCACGATCTCGCGGTCCGTGGGTTCGAGCCCCGCGTCGGGCTCTGGGCTGATGGCTCAGAGCCTGGAGCCTGTTTCCGATTCTGTGTCTCCCTCTCTCTCTGCCCCTCCCCCGTTCATGCTCTGTCTCTCTCTGTCCCAAAAATAAATAAAAATCATTGAAAAAAAAAATGTTTAAAGTGGTTGCCTAGAGTTTGCCATATGTATTTATAGTTGATCCTGCTCACTTTAAAACAACATTAAACTGCTTCACAGGTAGTGCAGGTGTCTTATAATAACAAAATATTTATAACTCCTTTTTCATGTTCTTTGTACATTTTCTGTCATTTACTTCACTTATACATAGACATATATATAATTATACATAATCAAATACATGGGTTATATTATTTTGAACAAATTATTATATATTAGCTTAATTATGAATAAAAAATGTTTTTTTACATTCTCCATTGCTCTTTTATTCTTCACACAGGCCTGATCTCTCTGAAGATTTTTTTTTTTTAATTTCGTGCGAGGCAGGTCTACTAACAAAAAATCCCTCAATTTCTGTTTGTCTAGAAATTCTCTGTTTCTCCTTTTCTTTTAAATTTCACAGGATATAGAATTCTGGGTTGGTGTGGTTTTCTCTCTCTCTCTCTCTCTCTCTCTCATTACTTTAAATATTTCACTCTGTGTTCTTCTTGCTTTCATAAACTCAATAGAGATGTTGGATGTAATTCTTATCTTTGTTCCCCTAAAAAAAAAGGTGTTCCTGCCTTTCAGGTTCTTTGAAGGTATTTTTTCATTATCTTTTATTTTCTGCAGTTTGAATATGATATGCATAAGTGGAGTTTTTTGTGCTTGACGTTCTCAGCTCCGTGGATCTGTGGTTCATGTCTGATGCTAATTTGTAGCTGTTCTTTGTAATTCTTGCTTCAAATATTGCGTCTGTTCCTTTGTATCATTCTTTTCCTTTTGGTATTTCTGTCACTCATCTGTTATACTTTCTGTAGTTGTCCCACAGTCCTTGGACTTATGTGTTTTTTTTTTTTTCAGTCTTTCTTCCCTTTGCTTTTCGTACTTGAAAGTTTCTATTGACATATTCTCAGGCTGAAAGATTCTTTCCTTTCCTCAGACATGCCCAGTCTGTTAATGAGCCAGTCAAATGCATTATTTATTTCTGTCAATGTTTTTGATCTATAGCATTTCCTTCTGCCTCTTTCTTAGGAGTTTCATCTCTCTGTTTCCGTGGCCGATCTCTGCCTGCACACTGTATACTTTTTTTTTTCCTTTAGAGCCCTTAGCGAATTAATTATGGTTGTTTTATGTTTCCAGTCTTATAACTCCAACATCCCTCTCATACCAGAGTCTACTTCTGATGCTCGCTTTGTGTCTTCACACTGTGCATCTTGCCTTTTAGTGTGTTTTGTAATTTTTTCATTAAAAGACCAAACAGGAGTAGCTGGCACTGTTTCCTGCAGAGGTTTCTGCCCCAGTAAGTTACGTTCTCCGTATCTGCTTGCCTGTCTCTGGTTTGGGAGACTGTGGTTTGCCTCGTCACTTTACTTGTCTGGCGAGTCTAAGAATAGTTGCTGGTGTTCAGTTTGTTTGGCTCTTTTGCTTACTCTGAGGATGGAGTAACGACTTCCAAGATCATTCCATTCCATTGAAGTCTTAAAGCCCTCCGTATATATTAGTCATGTTTTTAATTGATAGTCTGGTCATGTCAACATTTTGCCATGTATCTGATTGTGGTTAGGATGCTTGTTCAATCTCTTTAAACCATGTTGTTGTTGTTGTTTTTAATCTTTTAGTTTTCGTATGCCTTGTACTTTGTTCTGGACAACTGGACGTGATGTACCAGGTAAAGAGAACTGCAGTAAATAGACCTTCAGGAATGGAGTAGTAAGCTGTGGGGAGAGCAAGCATTCTACAGTCCTATGAGTAGGTCAACCTTTTGGTGAGCCGGTAATGCTGGCCTGTGAATTTCACCAATTTTTCTCATCGCCACACTCCCTACACCCGCCTCAGGTGGGACAGGATGGCTATAAAGGGCTGGAGTTGAACCCTTCCCTTAGCCCAGGGAAGTTAGGCTCTGATAAAATCCGGGCAGGTTCGGTTCTTAGAAAATGATTTCTCCTGAGGGTAGAGCTCGTTATGAACAAAAGACTCGGCAGGATTTCAAAATGGTGAGTTTTCCCTTCCGTTTGTTTCCCCCTACAAGTGATTTTTTTTTTTAATATACTCTGGATATTTTAGCTATTGTATCACAAAAATCTAGATCCTATTTAGTCTTCAAGTTACTTCCCACACATTGTAGTATTGATTTCAGGAGTCGAACCCAGTGCTCATCCCAACAAGTGACCTCCTGATTGCCCCATCGCCCATTTAACCCATCCCCTCACCCACCCACCCCCTCCATCAGACCTCAATTTGTTCTCTGTATTTAAGAGTCTCTTATAATTTGCCTCCCTCTGTTTTTATCTTATTTTGTTCCTTCCTTTCTCTTATGTTCCTCTGTTGTGTTTCTTAAATTCCACCTACGAGTGAATAATCTTTGTCTTTAGCAGCCAAGTCCCCCTGTTAAAATGTCGTCTGAAAAATTGGTGGATGTGGATGTTTAGCTTTCTCCAGGCCTGCCAAAACTGCCCCAGCAAAAGTAGGACACTGATTTACGTTGCTTCATCGCAGACGGGTGGGATGGGTGTGAATGTTCCCTGCTTGGCCCCACGAACCCTAGGGAGAGGGAACATGGTAGACTGATTCATACATCTTGTTTCTATAGCGTTGGGACAAAAGCTTAGCCCCCTCACCCCACCCATACCAGAAGAGAGGAAAGGTAGAGGTGGGTTGTCAACTAGCCCCGCCTCCATGACCTTTTCAATTTCATTGATTCCTAGATGGGTCCAGAGGCTCAACTTTTCACTGAGTTCTGATACCATGGGTGGAGGGGAAAAAGGGGAAAGAGTGTTAATTAACCCTGCCTCATACTGCCTCGTTTCAGTCTTATTGTTGTTGGGTGGTAGGGAGATTTATCACCTACCAAGCCCCACTGACTCCAAGGGGGTGGGACGATCCTAGTGGTAACTAGCCTTGCCTTGCACTGTGAAGTCTTGTTGCCAGGAGGGGATGGGAGTTCAAGTTGCCACTGAGCTCTGCTGACCGTCTCCAGTGGGGGAATCAGATCACTGCTTCCTTCTGCCATGCATGGATGGATCATCAGCTCCCTCTCAACCCTACTGACACTACGCCAGGAAGTGAATCAAAGCACCATTGCTTCCACTGGACAAGGCACAGATCAGCTCTCTGCCCAGCAATGGTGATGCTACTCTGCTGGGAGAGTTGGAACAGTGATGGTTTCTACCAACTGGGAGGTGAACGAATAGCAACCTGCTCACTCCAGCGGACAGCCTGGAGGAAAAAGTAAGACGACTGCCCTTTGATCCTATGGATCAGGGTTCCAGGGTGGAAAATCATCTCTTCAATGAAACCACGGTAATAGGAAAGGGCACTTTTCAATTAGTGCTCGGATAGAAAAGGATGGATATTAACAAAAAAGTTATCTGTTCTGTCGGATCATTGTTTCTGAATTCTTCTGCCATAGGGGATAGACTTTTCTTGGCACTTTTTGTTTTCCTATTCCTATTGTGGAATACAGACTTCTGAGGCACCATGTCTGGTATATACGGGAGACAAAAAGAAAACCCCTCGTGTTGGTCGTCAAGTCCTGAAGCCCCCAAACAGCTGCTTCCTCCTTTCTACCTTCCGGAGTCTTCTTATGTCTGCTTGCTGTTTTACATTCAAAATTTTTTTTAATTATAAGGAGGTAAAATTAGTAAATAATTCTTGATGCACTTATGATAAGTTCTAGTGATATCTGAATTTTAGAGAATTTACATGCACTTCTTAAATGTCAAATTTAATGAGTTATTAAAAAAACACATTTGGACAATAGCTGTCAAACTATATCTTTATTTATAATAATATTCCCTAAAGAATCACAAGATCATTCGCTTGAAACATGAAGACTTCCTAGTTGGTAACATTAATCACTAGGATTAAAATGTCTGTTCTTGGGGGGCCTGGGTGGCTCAGTCGGTTGAGCGTCCAACAGTTTTGTTTTAGTTTTAAACAGATTTAAAACTAAAGAAATCATATGTTGGGGCATCTGGTGGCTCAACTGGTTAAGCAGATGACTTTGGCTCAGGTCATGATTTCACGGTCTGTGAGTTCGAGACCCCTGTCGGGCTCTGTGCTGACAGCTCAGAGCCTGGAGCCTGTTTTGAACTCTGTGTCTCCCTCTCTCTCTGACCCTCCCCCATTCATGCTCTGTCTCTCTCTGTCTCGAAAACATAAATAAACATTAAAAAAAATTTTTTTTAATGTCCCTTCTTGGAAGGAAAAGTAGAGAGCAGGAGGTGGGGGTGCATTGGGGATATTTGAGGCAACAAAGGAACGTGGTTCGCGTGGAACAATGCCAAAAACATGAACTTCAGGTCAGATAAATCTGACCTTGAATCTATCTTCCCTTCTGGTTCACGAATTCCATATAGGCATTTTATTATACTCTTCATTTGTACAATAAAACTAATAATTTGAAACAGTTTGCTTACGACGACGATTTCTTTCCTGGGCACTCACGAGGAACCTTCTGTTGTGTTCTGGGAAAAAATGGTTTAGCTTTGGTTTAATGTCTTGTTCTCACTGCATCTATACCTTCTACCTCCACTCAGTCCTATTATCCGGCGAAGATTCTTGGCAGGAGCTCTGCTTGGAAACCAGCCCTCCAGGAGAAGGGAGGGTGCAAACACGTAAAACACCTTCCTAAAATACGAAATTGCAGCACACATTCATTCCTGTCCAAGACCCTTCCCCTCCCAACCAGTTTCAGAATGAAAACCATGTTGTGTTTTACAACTATGTTTGGGATTACAAAAACATGCAACTCTGTAAAAAATTTAACAAAAAAAGAGAGAGAGAGAGAGCACGGCAAAACCCTTTCCTTAACAGTTCCCTCATGCTGTCCAGGAAGCTGTATCACAGAACTGATAATAAAAGCACAGATAGGCTCATTTCCAGTAACTTAATGAGTTTTCAGAGCTGTTGTGATTAGCAAAGCATCCTTAAATAGGAAGAGAGAGTTACTCTGAAAACCTATGCTGATTTTTATCTTCACGTTATCTTAGTTGTCTATAGCGCACCCTAACACATTTTCCCAGGTGCTGCCTTCATAACATTTAAATTATGACCATTGAAAAAGTGCCTTCACTCATAGTGTTATTGGTTTTCCCATTTTTAAACAAACCATCCTGTATCTAATATTGGAATGGTTTTGAATAACCACCTACCAGTAACCTGACAAATACACACTTGTCACATTAGTACTGATTGCAAAGGTACTTTTTCAACTGCTTTTGTGGTATAACACTCTTTTTTCCTTCCCTTAAAAATGCCCAACCATAAAAAGGAACAATAAATACTTCAGGCTATAATAAAAACTTAATTTGCTCGTTCTAAATGTAAATTTACATAGATTGCTGAGATAAAATTGGCATTTTAATTATAGATTGCAAAGGAAGAAGGCCATATTTCATTGAATATTTCCAAGTTATTGCATTTAAATGGCACTGCACATAGAGAAGCCCAATCAGTCATTCCTGGAGGCTTGATGATCTTGGATAAATGTGGAAATTCACACTTCTAAATAATTAGTTTAAGTATCATTAAGCCTTTCAAAACCCATTTCTGCTTATTATAGTTTACATATTAAAATGTATTTACTGAGGTTTTGGATTATTTGAAGTGTGAGAGAAAAAGGCCAGGCAATAGATTAAAAATATATTAAGCTACAAGTATCTCAACTGATGCAAACTTCCAACTGCCCACCTCTCCAATTTTGCAGCTTTTTCCTTGTCCCTGTGGCCACTATCCTATTGTCCTAGAACATATACAGAGTAGACTATAGAATCTATATTGCTTCGGAACACATGGACATTTATCATTCAACAACTGAAACATGAAGAAAAAGTCCATGAAAGGATTTGTGAATCAAAAGGTAGGGTTTTTTGTTAATTTTATTTATTTATTTATTTATTTATTTATTTAGTGTTTATTTTTGAGACAGAGAGAGACAGAGCACAAGTGGGGGAGGGGCAGAGAGAGAAGGAGACACAGAATCTGAAGCAGGCTCCAGGCTCTGAGCCATCAGCACAGAGCCCGTCGCGGGGCTCAAACTCACTAACTGCAAGATCCTGACCTGAGGGAACTCAGACGCTTAACCGACTGAGCCACCCAGGAGCCCCAAAATGTTACTTTTATTTAAAAAAAAATTTTTTTTTTAATTTATTTTTGGGACAGAGAGAGACAGAGCATGAACGGGGGAGGTGCAGAGAGAGAGGGAGACACAGAATCAGAAACAGGCTCCAGGCTCCGAGCCATCAGCCCAGCCCAGAGCCTGACGCGGGGCTCGAACTCACGGACCGCGAGATCGTGACCTGGCTGAAGTCGGACGCTTAACCGACTGCGCCACCCAGGCGCCCCTAAAATGTTACTTTTAAAGGAAAAGTCTGAATATAGTTGAGGCTCTGCTCCAACTGGTTGAGGTTTGCTTACATATCATGACCTATGTTCCTACTTGTGGGAATGCAGAATCAGTAATGTCCCTTGAAACATAATCACCTCTGGATCAAACTGACATGTGAGTAGAGATTCCAACGCCATGTCTTCCAACTGTCACAGAAAGATACAAGAAAATAAAAAGTGAAAAAGCCCACAAATTTAAAATTTTAGGCTGAAGATGCCTGGAATAAATCAACATTGTTCATAAGGTAGAGAGAAATAGATTAATAAATCTTTGTTCAGATTTTATTTCATGAAAAATATATCGTAGAGAAAAAATAATAGTCATAAATGAATTGTATGTCTCCACCATGAGTGTCTTGATTATGAAATTTGAGATTCATTTCAGTAGTACTCAAAATGTTACCCTCAGATAACTCAGAACACTTTCAGAGAGTTCACAAGGAGAAAATTACTTTTATATCAATACTAAGGTATTATTTGCCATTTTTCCTGTGCTGATATTTTCTCTGATGTTACCAAAGCAATGATTGGAGCATGTTAGCACAAATCATGATAATGGCAAAAAACTCTACAAGTTGTCCTTATTTCCTTAATTGTCTTCTACTTGGAATTTTAAATAAATCATGGGAGCAGCCTGTGTCTAGCAACAGATGAACGGATAATGAAAATGCACACACCCACACACACACACACAGACACACACACTGGAATATTATTCAGCCATGAGAAGAATGAAATCTTGCCATTTGCAACAACATGAATCATGCCAGAGAGTATAATTCTGAGTGAAATAACTCAATCAGAGAAAGACACATACCATATGAGTTCACTCATATGTGGAATTTAAGAGAAAAAAATACAGGAGCATAAAGACAGAGAGAGAGAGAAACAGACTCTTAACTATAGAGAACAAACTGATGGTTACCAAAGGGGAGCTGGGGGAGGGGGGGTGGGATTGGGTGAAATAGGTGATGGGGATTAAGGAGAACACTTGTCATGATGAGCACTGGGTGATGCATGGAATTGTTAAATCACTACATTGTTCACCTGAAACTAATGCACTGTATGTTCACTACCTGGAATTTAAATAAAAATTAAAAATAAAATTAAAAAAGAATTAAAGTGATCTTGATAAACCAGTAAAAGTTCTTTCTTTTTAATTATTCCTGGGTGTATGCTTTATATACAGGATATATATATATATATATATATTACATATTTCGAACCAAAAAATGACAATTGTTGGTGAAATTGTAGGGAAATTGTAACACTTCTGCACTATTGTTGGGAATGTCAAATGGTGCAGCCCCCACTGTGGAAAACATAATGAAAGTTCCTCAAAAAATTAAAAATAGAATACCATATGACCCAGCAATTTGAGTTCTGGATATATACCCTAAAGAATTGAACACATCGTTTCCAAGAGATATTTGTATACCCATGTTATAGCATCATTATTTATGATAACTAAAACCTGGAGGCAACCCAAGAATCCACTGACAGATGAATGGATAAACAAAATGTGATGTATACATACAATGGAAGATTATTTCAGCCACAAAAGGGAAGGAATTCTGACACATTACAACATGAATGAACTGTGAAAGTTATATTCTGAGTGAAATAAGCCAGTCATGAAAAGACAAATATTGTATGATTCCACTTATATGAAGTACCTAGGGAATTCAAAATCAGAGATAGAAAGTAGAATGATGATTGCCAGCATCTGGGGAAAGGGAGGGGTGGAAAGTTATTATTTAATGGACATAGCATTTTACATTTGCAAGATGAAAAAATATTCTAGAGATGGTTGGTGGTTATGGCTGCATAACAGTATAAATTTACTTAACATCATTGACTGCACACTTAAAAATGGCAAAGATGGTGAATTTTATGATGTGCAATTTGCCACAATAAAAAAATTGATAAAAAGCAAAGCTATATTGATATAAAACTGACACATAAATATTTAATTCTAGAGATAAAATAAAATTTTCTGATTAAATAAAACAACAAAAGTATAGAGATATTGACTACAAAAAGTTTATCCTCGACATATCAAAATATACATATTGTTTGCAAAGAAAAAGTTCTATGAATAAACAAGAATTACTACAAGGGCACCTGGGTGGCTCAGTCAGTTAAGCACCTGACTCAGTTTCAGGATCTCACAGTTCCTGACTTTGACCCTCGCATTGGGCTCCATGCTGACAGTGCAAAGCCTGCTTTGGATATTCTCTCTCCCTCTCCTTCCACTCCTCCCTCACTTGCTCTCTCTGTCTCTCTCAAAATAAATAAGTAAACTTAATTTTTTTTTAAAGGGCGTCTGGGTGGCTCAGTTAAGCATCCAACTTCAGCTCAGGTCATGATCTCACAGTTCATGAGTTCGAGCCCCGCCTGGGGCTCTCTGCTGACAGCTCGGAGCCTGGAACCTGCCTCGGATTCTATGTCCTCCTCTCTCTCTGCCCCTCCTCTGCTTGTGCTCTGTCTGTGTGTGTCTCTCTCTCAAAAGTAAATAAGCATTAAAAAATTTTTTTAATTCAAAAAAGAATTAGTACATACCTTCACAAATATAAGCAAAAATGCATATTCAAAGTGGTCAAAATTGCTCAATACAATCCTTTTATAATAGCAAATGTTCAGAAAAAACTCTGAATGTTCATCAATAGTAATAATAATAATAACCATAATCATGCTAGAGCATTGTTATATATGATTTTCTCTTTAAAAATATTATTTCTGGGGCACCTGGGCACCTCAGTCGGTTAAGCATCTGACTTTGGCTCAGGTCATGATCTCATGGTTCATGAGTTCGAGCCCCGCATCGGGATCTGTGCTGACAGCTCAGAACCTGGACCCTGCTTCGTATTCTGTGTCTCCCACTCTCTCTGTTCCTCCCCCACTGTCTCTCTCCCTCTCTCTCTCTTTCAAAAATAAATAAAGATTAAGAAAAAAATTTTTAAATGTTATTTCTAATCATAGTTGTTGCTATTACCTGAAATTCAGAACTAAGTAAAATATGAACTTTTCAAACAGTATGCTCAGGAGTTACACAGTTTCTTCTAAAAGTCTTATGTTTCTAGCTTCTACATTTAGACTTTTCGTACATTTTAATTTAACTTTTATTTATGATGCGAGGTAATAATCCATTCCCCTACATTCACATGGGTCTATCCATTTGTTCCAGAATCACTGATTTAAAAACTCTTCTTTCCCAGTGCAATACGTGAGATTGGAAACAGGCTTGGTGCAATGAACAGCAGGCTAGAAAAAGCAGATGAATGAACTAATGACCTAGAAGAGAAATAATGCAAAATAATGAAGCTGAACAAAAGAGAGAAAGAGGAATTATGGAACATGAGAATAAATTTAGGGAACTCAATGACTCAATCAAATGCAGTAACATTATATTATAGGAGACCTAGAAGAAAAAGAGAGAGAAGAGGAGGCAGAAAATTTATTTAAAGAAACAAACTGAAAACTTCCCTAATCTGGGGTAGGAAACAGACACCAGATCCAAAAGATACAGAGAACTCCCATCAAATTTTTAAAAAACAGGCCAACGCCAAGACATATTATAATAAAATTTGCAAAATATAGTGATAAAGAAAAAAACCCCTGAAAAGCAGAAAGACAAAAGATGTCCTTAATTTGCAAGGGAAAACCTGTAAGACTAGCTGGAGATTTTTCAACAGAAACTTGACAAGCTAGAGGGAGTGGCACGATATATTCAAAGTACTGAATGGGAAAAATCTGCAGCCAAGAATACTCTCTCCATCAAGGCTAACATTCAGAATAGGGGGAAAGATAAACTGTTTCCCAGACAAACTAAAAACTAAAGGAGTTTATGACCACTAAACCAGCCCTGAGAGAAATATTAAAAAGGACTCTTTGACAGCAAAGGAGAGACCCAAAATGACAAAGATAAGAAAGGAATAGAGAAAATCTCCACAAACAATGACGAAACAAGTAATAAAATGATAATAAATACATATCTATAAATAACTACTTTGAATGTAAATGGACTAAAGGCTCCAATGAAAAGATACTGTGTCAAAATGGAGTAAAAAACAAACAAACAAACAAAACCAAAAAACCACCACCACAACAAAAAACACAAGACCCATGTATATGCTGCCTGCAAGAAACTCATTTAGGTGACCTAAAGACACCTGCAGATTGAAAGTGAGGGAATAGAGAAATACTTCTCATGCAACTGCATGTCAAAAGAATGCTGGAGTAGCATTACTTACATTGGAAAACTGGACTTTAAACAAAGACTGTCAAAGGAGACAAAGAAGGCCATTCTATAATCACAAAGGAGCCAATTCAACAAGAAGATCTCGCAAAGGTAAATGTTTATGCACCCAACACAGGAGAAGCCAAATATATAAAGCAATTAAGCAATTAATAGCAAACATATAAGAAGTCACTGATAATATACAATAATAGTAGGGGACTTTAATATCCCAGTGACATCAACTGACAGATCATCTAAACAGAAAATAAACAAGGAAACAATAGCTTTGAATGACACACTGGAACAGATGGACTTGACAGATATATGCAGAACATTCCATCCTAGAACAGCAGAATACACATTTTTTTTTCAAGCACACATGCAACATTCTCCAGAATAGATCACATATTAGGTCACAAAATAGGTCTTAACAAATAGAAAAAGATTAAAATCATACCAGGCACCTTTTCTGACCACAATGCTATGAAACTATAAATCAACCACAAGATAAAACTTGAAAAATTCACAAATACAAGGGGGTTAAGCAACACGTTACTAAACAACTAGGAAATCAAAGAATAAATTTAAAAAAATACATGGAAACAAGTGGAAATGGAAACACAATAGTCCAAAAACTTTGGGATGTAGCAAAAGCAGTCCTAAGAGGGAAGTATATTGCAATAAGGGTCTACCTCAAGAAGCAAGAAAAGTCTCAAATACACAACCTAACCTTACACCTCAAAGAGCTAGAAAAAGAACAACAAATGAAGCCTAAAGCCAACAGAAGGAAGAAAATAATAAAAATTTGAGCAAAAATAAATGACATAGAAACAAAAATAACAATAAACAAATCAATGAAACCAGGAACTAGTTCTTTGAAAAAAAATCAATAAAATTGATAAACCTCTAGCCAAACTTACCAAGAAAAAAAGAAAGAAACCAAATAAATAAAATCACAAATAAGAGAAGAGAATTAACAACCAACACCACAGATATACAAGGAACCTTAACAGAATATTATGGAAAACAATATGCCAACAAACTGAACTACCTAGAAGAAATAGATAAATTCCTAGAAACATATAAACTACCAAAACTGAAACAGGAAGAGATAGAAAATTTGAACGACTGATAGCCAGCAAAGAAATTGAATCAGTAATCAAAAAACTCCTAACAAACAAAAGTCCAGGGCCAGATGGTTTCATAGGGAATTCTACCAAACGTTTAAAGAAGAGTTAATACCTATTCTTCTCAAATATTACAAAAAAAGGAAAGGAAGAAAACCTCCAAATTCATTCTATGAAGCCAGTATTGCTCTGATAACAAAACTAGATAAAGCCTCCACTAAAAAAGTAAACTACAGGTCAATATCCCTGAGATGTAAAAATTCTCAATAAAATACTAGCAAACTGAATCCAACAATACATTTTTTAAAAAAATCATTCACCACGATCAATTGGGATTTTTTTCCTGGGTTTCAACTTGGTTCAATATTCACAAATCCATCAACATGATACACCGCATTAATACAAGAAAGGATAAGAGCCATGTAATTATCTCAATAGGTGTGGAAAAAGCATTTCACAAAGTACAACATCCATTCATGATAAAAACCCTCAACAGAAAGTTTTACAGGGAACATACATCGACACAATAAAGGCCATATACTTTTATATATGGGTATATAGCCCTCAGCTAACATCAGCCCTCAGCTAACATCATCCATAATGGGGACAAACAGAGGGCTTTTCCCCTACTGTCAGGAACAAAACAGGGACGCACAGTCTCATCACTGTTATTTACCATAGTATTGGAAGTCCTCGCCACGGCAATCAGACAAAAAATAAAATAAAATAAAAACATCCAAATTGATAAGGAAGAAGTAAAAGCTTCACTCTTTGCAGATGACATGATACTGTGTATAGAAAACCTGAAAGACTTCACCAAAAACTTGCTAGAACTGATACACGAATTCAGTGAAGGTGCAGCATATACAAAATCAACATATAGATATCTGTTGCCTTTCTACACACTAATAATGAAGCAGTAGAAATGGAAATTAAGGAATCCATCCCAATTCCAATTGCAGCAAAATAGTAAGATACCTGAGAGTAAACCTAACCAAAGAGGTGAAGACTTGGACTCTGACAAACTGTAAAATGTCGATGAAAGAAATTCAAAACAACACAAAGAAATGAAAAGACATTCTATGCAGGGCACCTGGGTGGCTCAGTCGGTTAAGTGTTTGACTTCAGCTCAGGTCACGATCTCACCCTTCCTGGGTCTGAGTCCCACATTGGGATCCACGTTCACAGCTCAGAGCCTGGAACCTGCTTTGGATTCTGTGTCTCCTTCTTTCTCTACCTCTCCCCCGCTCACACTCTGTCTCTCTGTCTGTCTCTCTTTCTCAACAATAAATAAACATTATTTTTTTTTACGAAAAGAAGCCATTCTATGCTCATGGGTTGGTAACAAAAACTGTTGAAATATCTATACTACCCAAAGCAATCCACACATTTAATGCAATCCTTACCAAAGTGCCAACAGTATGTTTTACAGAAGTAGAATAAAGAACCCTAAAATGTTTTGGAACTAGAAAAGACCCTGAAGAGCCAAATCAACCTGAAAAAGAGAAGTAAAGCTGAAAGCATCACAAATTCTGGACTTCAAGTTGTATTACAAAGCTCTAGTGACCAAGACAATAGGGTACTTGAATAAAAACAGACACATAAATTAATGGAACGGAATAGAAAATCCAGAAATGAACCCACAACTGTATTATCAATTCATCTTTGACAAGTAGAAAAGAATATCCAATGGGAAAAAGTCTCTTTCACAAATGGTGTTGAGGACACAGGACAGCAGTACACAGAAGAATGAAACTAGACCATTTTCTTACACCATAACAAAAATAAACTCAAAATGAATTAAAGACCTAAACGTGAGACCTGAAACTGTAAAAATCCTAGAAGCGAGAGTAGAAAAGGGGTAGAAGAGGGATTAACTTCTTTGACATTGGCAGTAGTAATTTCTTTCTAGATATGTCTCCTGAGGCAAAGGGAACAAAACCAAAAATCAACTATTAGGACTTCATCAAGATAAAGAGTTTTTGCACAGCAAAGGAAACAATCAACAAAACCAAAAGGAAACCTACAGAATAAGAGAATGTATTTGCAAATGACATATCAGATAAAGAGTTAGTATTCAAAATCTATAAGGAATTTATAAAGCTCAACACCTGTAAAATGAATAATGCAATTAAAACAGGCAGAAGACATGAACAGACATTTCTCCAAAGAAGCCATCCAGAGGGCCAACAGACACATGAAAAGATGCTCAACATCACTCGTCAGCAGGGAAATGCAAATCAAAACTACAATGTAACTTCACACCTGTCAGAATGGCTAAAATTAAGAACACAAGAAACAACAGGTGTTGGTGAGGATGTGGAGAAGGGAGAACCCCCTTGCACTGTTGGTGGGAATGCAAACTGGTGCAGCTACTCTGGAGAACAGTGTGGAGAGTCCTCAAACAGTTAAATATAGAATACCCAAGATCCAGCAATCGCACTATTAGGTATTTACTCAAAGAATATAAAAATACTGATTCAAAAGAGTACATAACACCCCAATATTTATAGTAGCATTATCTACAAAAGCCAAATTATGGGAACAGCTCAAGTGTCCATCAACTGATGAATGAGTAAAGAAGATGATATATATATGATATTTATATACATACAATGGAATATTACTCAGCCATAAAAAAGAATAAAATGTTGCCATTTGTGAGGACACGGATGGAGCTAGAGTGTATTATGCTCTATACAATAAGTCAGTTGGAGAAAGATAAATAGTATGATGGAGTTTAAGAATGAGCAAAGGGACAAAAGAGGGAGAGAGGCAAACCAGGAAACAATATCTTGACTATAGAGGACATTCTGATGGTCAGCAGAAGGGAGGTGGATGGGGGATGGGGGAAGCAGGGAGTGGGGATTAAGAAGTGCCCTTGTGATGAGTACCGGGTGTTGTATAGAAATGTTAAAGCCCTATATTGTACATCTGAAGCTAATATTACACTGTATGGTAACTGGAATTTAAATAAAAATGTAAAAAAAAATAAAAACTCTTCTCACCCCTAGTAAGTGGTCTTGGTATCCTTGTAGAAAATCACCTGACCAGGGATCCATGGTCAACCAAGGGTATGCTATTCCCAGGCTTTCAATCCTGTTCTATTGGCCCATATGTCTATCCTTGTGCCGGAACAATGGTTAATTACTGTTGCTTTGCAGCAAGTTTTGAAACCAGAAAGTGTGAGTCTCCTACTTTGTTCATCCTCAGAATTCTTTGGACTATTTCTCAGTTCCTTGGCATTCCATTTGAATTTTAAAATCAGCTGGTCAACTGCTACAAACAAGTCAGCTGCGATTCTGATTGGGATCGTGCAGAACGTACACAGCTATGTGAGAAGTATTGCCACCTTAACAACGTTAAATCTTCCAACCCATGAATCTACAATTTCCTTTTATTGATTTAGATCTTTTAAAATATTTTTCAAAAAATTTTAAGAGATCTTAGAGAATACATTCTGTACTTCTTCTATTACATGTATTCCAACGTAGATTATTCTTTTGATGACGTTATGATAGAAATATTTCCTGCTTATTTTAATATCTTACGATATTTTACTGGAAGTAATATTTTCGATGATATATAGTGGCACCTTTAGGTAGCAACCTCCCCACCAGGGCTTGTTGTTGTTATGTTCTTGTTTATTTGTGTAGTGACTGGCTGGTCTCTTTTGAGGAGGTCTATTTCCCCCTGCATAGTCTAAGCCTCTGATGTTTCTCTTTAGGAGGATGCAGGTGTCAGTATTCTTGCAGTCATCTTGGGAATGTGTTGGGACCCTCTCCCATTCTTGCCCTGACCACAAGCAACTGTTAAATTCTACTCATTGTAGGTCAATTTCTCTAGTGTTTTCAGCGATGCTCAAGGGGCATAAATCTCTCTAAAAACCAGTCCAGTCAAGTTCTTCCTCCTTGGAAAGAATAGTTTCTGAGGTCAACGGCTGATAGTAGTTCTGACCGCAGGGAGGCTCCTCCCAGCTGTCTTCATCCCCACTCCCTGGTTCTCTCCTGCAAAGGGACCATCCTACTATCTACCTCGTCTTTTCACTCTCCCCATCATCTCCTCCCAACTGCCTTTTACCACCACAACGTCCACGGTTCTGCAGAGCACTTTTAGCTGTGAAGTTCTTCTTGCTCTTTTGCAAATGAAGTCAGTTCCTTTGTGCATAGAGTTAGAGCTCTCTGTTGTATGGCTGGCTTGTCCTCCCAGGTAACATCTCAGAGCCAGGGCTCTGGAACTACAAGTGAGGGCAAGGTGAGCTTCTCTCTGAGCGACACCCTCCTTGCTCTAGAAGCTGAGCACTTGGTAGAGCGGACGTAGCTTGAGGTCTCCCTGACCTGCTTCTCCTAGCATAGAACTACTTTCTCATGATCCCGGAGAAGGACCACCAGGGACCCATATCATTAGCATTCAGCATCCAAGGTGAAACCACTATTCCATGAGTGGGGAGGGGGTGGGCAGTAGGACTGCTATCTCTCAACTGCAGTGCCCAGGACCTCGCCTCAGTAACAGGTAGCTGAGAAAATCTGAAGGCCTGTTCTTCCTGGGAAGAAAACTCTCTGACCGGGCAATGGAAGAGGGAGCCCTGTGCTCTTGGCTCTATCAGTCTGGAGTGGAATCCCCAATTCACAAGCTGGGAGGTATAAGGAAGGGAGGGACCTTGGTTCAAATACTACAGACCCACCTTCCTTGTCAAATTTTCATAAAGTTTCTTGAATAGATGTTTCTTTATTTGTAGCTTGCTCTTAGGACCATTGCCAGCTGTTTTAAATAATTGGTATATGTATGTATGTATGTGTATATATATATATATATATATATATGTATATATACGTATACACACACACACACACACACACATATATATATATATATATATATATATATATTTACTTTACATATATAACTAAGCCTTACATTACAGCTGGGGTAAATTCATTCTACTAGTGCACCCCTGAAGATGAAGCGTCTTAACACCACAGAGACACTGATGCGTGCAATATTATGCATTCTCACCGGTGAGTGGAGCGGAACCCGTGAGACAGTCTGGGCCCCTTCTGCACACCCCAAATTGCACAATGGCTTGTGACCATTCCTCTGCAGGCAGAGCCAGCTCTACTGTTGTTTTTGTCCCCTTACACCTAATTAAATTGTTAAAGTTTGCATTGCAATTGCTCAAAAAAAAAAAAAAATGACGGGCAGCGTATTAAATAGAAAAGCATGTTCATTTGCAGGGAAGAGATATAAATGCATGCTATGCCAGCTACGAGACATAAAGTATCCAAATCTAAGTTTTATAAAGCTAGTTTGAAGTGGTTCATGATTTTTATGACAAAATGCACTTTAGTCAATCAGAAGTCATTTTATCTTTCCATTTATTCGTTTTTACTTGCTAAATACTCTGAGCTCTCCCACTTTATCATTGTATCGTGATACTGAATTGTATATATCATGAAAAAAAAAGGAGAGTGCTCTAATGAATTCCTCAGTGGATTTTATTATGAACTGTGATTTCTTAATACATTCTTAACATATTCTTTTCGGCTGAAGGACTTGTCAAGTTAAAAATAACTGCACCTTACATTATGCTCTTATCGTCTATTAACATAAACTCAGTAAGTAAGCCCTATTGCTTTGCAGTCAAACTAAAGAAAAAAATGAATCTGGCATCAAATATATGGAGAAAATACTGAGCTTCTAAATGACATTATTTGCTCTCTGAAATGTAGCCAATAATTTAAAATCTAATATTAAACTACTTGAGGAAAACCTTTAAGCAGTGAAGGAATAAATATAGAACCTAGATAAAACTAACTGGAGATAAATATTTCATACTTTTAATTATAGTTACAAAAAAAAACTATGTTTGATACATAAAACCTGACCACATAAATTATTCAACTTTTACCTCTGAAACCAAAAAGATAGCTGTTTCACCTAGTATTATATCATAACTGTATGCACTTATATGAAGACTCTTAACCACAACTGGGTAACAGTTCAAAATATATACTCAACCAATAAAAGTTTCAAAATCTCTAAAGCAACCCACAGAACAGGAAAGAATATTTGCAAAAGTGACATGTCTGATGGGACATTAACATCCGGAATATAGGAAGAAAACTTCTAAAACTCAACAGATAAACACCCAGGTTAAAAATAGATAAAGGATTAGAAAGAATTCGTCTCCAAAGAACTGTTGGTGAGAATATAAAATAGTGCGACCACTATTGAAAACAGCATGGCAGTTCCTCAGAAAATTGGAAATAGAAATAGCATATAATCTGGCAATTCCATTTCTGGGTATATATACAAAATAACTGAAGGCAGGGTCTTGAGGATGTATTTGTGCATTCACGTAGCTACCAGAACTATTCACAATAGACCAAAAGTAGAAGCGACCCAAGCATTCCTCAACAGATGAACAGATAAACAAAATCTGTTTACATATACAATGAATCGGGTTTTAGCTTTAAAAGGTGAAGAGGGGTGCCTGGGTGGCTCAGTCGGTTAAGCGTCTGACTTCGGCTCAGGTCATGATCTCGCGGTTTGTGAGTTCAAGCCCCGCGTCGGGCTCTGTGCTGACAGCTCAGAGCCTGGAGCCTGTTTCAGATTCTGTGTCTCCCTCTCTCTCTGACCCTCCCCCGTTCATGCTCTGTCTCGCTCTGTCTCAAAAATAAAGAAACGTTAAAAAAAAAAATTTAAAGGTGAAGAAATTCCGACACAGGCTCCAACATGGCTGAACCTTGAAGACATTGTACAAAGGGCATATACTGTGTGTTTCCACCTAAATGAAATATTTAGAAGCAGGTTGGTTACAGGAGCTAAGAGGAGGAGGAAATGGGGAGTTACTGTTTCCTGGATGTAAAATTCCAGTTTTGTAAGATGAAAAATGTTCTGGGGATAGACGGTGTGATGGCTGTACAGCGATGTAATGTACTTACTGTCACCAAATTGTAAGCTTCAAACTGGTGAAAATGGTAAATTTAATCTTATGAAATTAAAATTCACAATTAAAATCCACAATTAAAATATAAATTAAAAAACAGCGAAATCATTACGGGAAGATACACAAATTCTCTGCCATATTGGGGATTTTAGCACATGTATCTTTATAAGAGACAAAGGAAGCGGACAGAACATGAATAACTGAATAGCTTGATTTAAAAACGTGAACTCAGTTACACAGCATCTATTGCACACAATGCTGATAGAATATATTTTTCTCACTGTATACATATAAGAAATTACATAAGTTAGGTCATAAAGTCTCAAAGAATTGAAATCCTATATAGCATTATCTCTGACAAAATTGTGTTGAGATGAAAGGAAATAAACATGTCTAGTAAGTAGTTCCTTTGGCTGAAGTCAAAGAGGTAGCTGACTATGTTCTCCTCTAAAATTTTGATGGTTTCCTGTCTCATATTTAGGTCTTTCATCCATTTTGAATTCATTTTTATGTATCCTGTAAGAAAGCGGTCCAGTTTCATTTTTCTTAATGTCACTGTCCAATTTTTCCAGCACCATTTGCTGATCAAAAAGAATGAAATCTTGCCATTTGCAGCAACATGGATGGAGTTAGAGTGTATTGTGCCAAGCGAACTAAGTTCGTCAGAGGAAGACAGATATCATGTGAGTTCAGTCATACGTGGAATTTGCGCTGACAGCTCAGAGCCCGGAGCCTGCTTTGGATTCTGTGTCCCCCTCTCTCATTGGTCCTCCCCCACTCATGCTCTGTCTCTCACTCTCTCAAAAATGAACATTAAAACAAAACCCAAATAAAAATATTTTTTAGAACTAAATAAACTGCCCAAAATGTCATGAAATATTCCCAGGAATTCTGAAAACAAGGAGACATGATGAGAAAGGAATTCTATCAATTACTTAACAGTGTGCTTAGTAATAATGTAACAGGATAGTTAGTGTGGTATTAGGAGTAGACAAAAATATCAACAGAAAAAAGCAATACTTTTATTTAGTAAAACGGTACTGGAATAACTGTGTGGCAATATTAAAAAGAAAATAAGTTGGATTCTTATAACTCTTGTCAGATCAGACTGAGTTCCAGAAAGATCAAGAATCTAATCCCTAGAACGTAGAATGAACTTCAGGAGAGAAAAGAAAGTAATCCAATAGAAAATATAAACAAAGAGGAGTAAGAACACATATTTACAGAATAAGGACTATGAATGAGTCTTAAACATTGCTCAGCTTTGTTTATTATAAGTGTAGGCACGTTAAATGTTCTTGACATACCCTTTACTCACCTGCCACATCGGCAAACGTCAAAAAGTCTAACATCGGTCTTCGTTGCCCACCACGTGAGCAGTCAGTTTACATCTTTCAATGGGAGAAAAATGTGAAACACAACCTACAAAGAGTAATTTGAGGGGTGCCTGGTTAGCTAAGTCGGTTAAGTGTGTGACTCGATCTCAGCTCAGTTCTTGATCTCAGGGTCCTGAGTTCAAGCCCTGTTTGGGGCTCCACACTGGGCATGAAGCCTACTTAAAAAAAAGTAATTTGGGGCACCTGGGTGTCTCAGTCAGTTAAGTCCCCAATTTTGGCCTAGGTCATGATCTCGCCTTTCCCAAGTTCGAGCCCGGTGTCAGGCTCTGTGCTGACAGCTAAGAGCCTGGAGCCTGTTTCAGATTCTGTGTCTCCTCCTCTTCTCTCTCTGCCCCTCCTCCATTTGTGCTGTGCCTCTCTCTCAAAAATAAACATTATTTTTTTTTTTAAAAAAGAGTAATTTGTTAATAGAATGAAACAACTCATTTACGGAAGCTAGAAAACAATTTGCAAATTCCATATGCAAAACACTTAAATATACCAAAAGGCACACTGATACCAGGAAAGGTTAGAGCCTGCTTCTGGGGATCAAAATGCCAAATCCTTTGGCCCCCAGTAAATTCACCTCTAAGTGTTTATACTGCAAATAAAAATCAATATGGCATGTATAAAATTTTTTTATTCATTGCTTATATTGAAAAGTTTGGAAATTCCATAAATATCTATTAAACAGCCTAGTTAAATTATGGCGTATCCAAATGTGACAATATGTGCCGTCATAAAGAATGCAGAACTTCAAATACTTATGTAAAATAATCTCAAAGATATTTATGCAATTAATAAGCAAGACACAGACCGTGTTTAGGGGTGTTACATGCACATATTAGCTTAAATATGGAGAAAATACGTCTGTAGAAACACACAACTAACTGAACACATTGATTTCCTGGAAACTGAAAGAGTATCTCAAGTTATTCAGGATGGGTGACATTATTCCATAGTAACAAAAGATTCCAACAATCTCAGCGCAGTAAGGCACCGAACGTGCCTTCTTGCTCATACCAAGTGGACAGGAAGTCTGATTGACTCTCCACTGTGGTTTTTCTCCTTTCAGCCAATAGTTTTGTTGCTTTTTTGTCCCACCGGGAAGCCTTCTGCACCAGAAGAAAAGTTGGAAAATTTGATGAGTATTCCCTCCCTCAGCTGGGATGGGATTCACAGCACCAACATTCATATGTCTTTACCCAGAAATGGTGACATGTGTCCACTGAAAGCCAAGATGGCTGGCTCACTTGACCTTGAGGACATGTTGGAGGGAAGGTAGCACGTGTTGGTGAGCACCCGCAATGTCTGCCATATATCTTTTGTGCATTTTGGGTTTTCACCTAGAGAATTTATGACTTGCTCCCAGGACAAGTAACTAAACATTTAATAGAGATATGACGAAACCCTTTGATTTCACTCACCTGCAACTATATAGCCTGTTTATTTCCAGAGCTGCTGATCCTAATAGCTAGTAGCAGACAAATCAATCGTATTATGTAATTTAATATAACAATTAGTTAGACAAAATAACATGACTTTGTGGAACATCCTAAAGTATTTTAAGTTTAAAATATTTAAGTTTAAAATAACTATATTAAGCACATGTTCAATCAACTTTTTTTCCCGAGAAAACATGAAGACTACCCTATTTAGGAACATGTAATATATTAATATTTGCATTAACAGCATCATCTATCTGCATTCTACTATGGAGTATAAAGAAGAAATTAGTAACTTCCAAGGGCGCCTGGGTGGCTCAGTCTGTTAAGCGGCTGACTGCAGCTCGGGTCATGATCTCACGGTTTGTGGGTTCGACCCCGAGTCGGGCTCTGTGCTGACAGCTGGGAGCCTGGAGCCCGCTTCAGATTCTGTGTCTTCCTCTCTCTCTGCCCCTTCCCTGCTCATGCTCTATCTCTCTGTCTCTCAAAAATAAATACACGTTAAAATTTTTTTTAATTAAAAAAAATATTAGTAACTTCCAAATAGAAGTAAGTACAAGAAACACAAGAAAGAGGCAATACCATAATTTTTGAACATTCTGTCCCAAACTTGCTTGAATTAACTTTCGAAAGGATCAATTGGGGGCACGTGGGTGGCTCAGTCAGTTAAGCCTCTGACTCTGGCTCAGGTCATGGTCTTGAAGTTTGTGGGTTCAAGCCGATGCTGGGCTTTGCACTGAAAGTGCAGAGCTTGCTTGAGATTCTCTCTCTCTTTCTCTCTCTGGCCCTCCCTGACCTGCGCGCGCTCTCTCTCTCTCTCTCTGTCTGAAAATAAATGAATAAACTTAAAAAAAGGGATCAAGTCATTACTAATAAAAGTATGGAAATACCCCCACTGTCAGTTGAAAGAAAAAGAAGAAAAAGAAAATAATGTAGTAAAATATGAAAATTAAAACATAGAACATTTCATAATTTTTATGGCAAAAATTATCTATGAGGTAAAGCACAAAATGGAATGAGACATAAAATTGTATTTATTACAATGCTTATGATAAAAACAGAGAGTAGATACATACATCGTTTTTCTTCTGGCTAGTTAAATATTTTCAATTATTCTAATAGCGTGCTTTTTCCAATTCTCAAACTTATTGACTTGTAGAGCATCACTAATGACTGCTAATGCAGTTCACATGAAAGAGACATTTTAAGATATGCTTTCCAACCCATATAAAATGTGATATATCACATTTCTCTACTGACTTTTCTTTCAAAAGCATTTAAGATATTTTAAATCATTTTTTACAATGTATACTTAGTATACTTCTTAAAAATGTTATATGTTGTCACATTAAGGGTTTTTTATTAACAAAAGAAGATGCATTTCATGCTTAAAAGCATGGCCATAACTTTCTGGGTCTGCATCTCCGTCCAATATCTCCGCCTAGAATGTGATACGTTTTTATCTGCAAGCCGCTTGGGAAAGAAGGGGGAGATAGAGGTCTTTTTTCTCAGCCCTGGAGTGATTTTCTCATTTATATCTTTGGGGTTTTCCTTTTTGATCCAAATTGGCAGATTTCTTCTCTAACAGTGACTTTTAAGTAAAATTTACTGGGAACCTGGGTGGCACAGTCAGTTGAATGTCCAACTTTGGCTCAGGACATGGATCTCAGGGTTCACGAGTTCGAGCCCTGCATTCCGGCTCTGGGCTGACAGCTCAGAGCCTGGAGCCTGTTTCAGATTCTGTGTCTCACTCTCTCCCTCTGTCACTCCCCACTCGCACTCTGTCTCTCTCTCTCAAAAATAAACAAACATTTAAATAAATAAATAAATAAATAAATAAATAAATAAATAAAATTTACCGAACTGTAATAAATCTAAAGTACACAAACCTGAAGTGCACGGTCTGCTACATTTTCACAAAGTGAGCACAACCCCAGCCCCATGAAACCACTAAGCCATGATATAGATCCATGCCGATGCATGCCCCAAATCTCCCCTGCCATGCTCTCTGCTTTGTTTAAATTATAAGCTACTGTCCATCTTCAACAATGGGTCGCTTCCTACTGTCAACCACGCCCTCCCCCCACTGTCTCTCCTGCTGTCTCTCGCTGTGTTCAGCGTGGTCCCTGGAGGGACTGGGCTGGACTTTCCTGGGGTCAGTCCCAGTGTGGGCTTCTGACTCTAATATTGCACTATGGCTTTCTCAGAAATCCTTCTGAAATGACATCTCTGTCATATTTTCATTTCACCTTACCCTCTCATTATAACTTTATGCTTCCATCCCATGGTTAAACTCTTCTTATATTTTCTTGAGAATGAGAGTTTCCTAAAATTTTTCTCATGCCTCTAATGTGTATGCCCAAAGACATTATTCTAACCCAGATCCTTAAATGAAATCCCTTTTTTTATACACACAGTGTTTCCTTCCTGGTTCCATTTGGGTCCTTTTGGATCCCATCCGTAGAGAGCATCCATCCAGACAAGGTGGTTTCCAGCAGATGGATGTGAGCCTGTGCCCTTGTTGTGTGCCAACTGCCCTGCCACCTGCAGACCTGCATGGAACCTGGCATGCTGGGTCCTGAACCTCTTCTCTGGGATAACAGGTGTTGTTTGATGCAGTGCATGAACACCTGCAGGCCCTCATACAGGCCTCTTCTTCCTTCTTCCACACATTTTATTTTCACCAAACCTCAACCCACAGGCTATGACGCACCATCGCTGTTCCAGTACCCTCTACTTTCCGGTAGCAAGTGTTCAGAGATTCGAAGTTACCTAGTAAGAAAAAAAAAAAAATTGAGTGAAGGACATAGTGGTGGACAGAGCAGATGTGGGTCTTTCTCATTGGTGTAGAGATGTTGAGTTGGGTCCCTTGTCCTTAAGACGTCCCAACTCCAAATGCCCATTCTACATAAATTTTCCTGGTGTAGCATTGAGAAGAAATCCTCTTAAATTCTGCAATTGTCTGCCAGCCCTTGTAATAGCTGGTCCTGTTTGTGGGTGAGTTTTTATTTTTCTTTTCTTCATAGATATTCATTACTTGGGAACATGGTAAGTGCGTAGCTCGCCTAAGATGGGATAGGGGAATTGGATGATCTAGTGAATCCTTCTTTCCTCATCCCCCCCAATTCAGCCACCTTTGTCGAATTTGCAAAGCAGTCCTGCCCTTCTTCTAAAACCTGAATCTGCATGGGAGATTTCACTGCTGCCTAAATTTTGGGCAAGTTACTCAACAGCGCTCTTTTCTCATCTCTGAAGTGAAGACAGTATTAGTACATCTACCTCGAAGGGTTGTGGCCAAGATGAAAGTAATTAATTCCGGAAAATATGTGAGAGAGCAGATGGCAGCCAGTGAGAGCCCACTGAAGGTGGTTGCCAGTGTTGTTTCTACTCGCCGTGGTGAAGATTGTTTGAGGTCCCTTAATACACGCTCTTTTACTTTTCCTCCGTGATTTAGTCCCTAAATACTTTATTTGCATGTAGCAACCCAGAATAAAGAAAAGCTTTGCTAGCCTCCTTGTAGCTAGGTATGTGAGTAACTTCTGGCTAATATGATGGTCATGAAAATATTATATGCAACTTATTAGAAGGAGCCTTCATAGGAAGGGCCCTATCCTACTTTCTTCCTCCTGGTGGTTGGAATCTAGACTTGATGGTTGGAGCTCCGGCACTCATCTTGAGCCATACTGATGCAGGAAAGCAGTGAGGTAAAAGAGGGCTGGAACTGCATGGCATAGGTACTTGCCATGTTTGGGTTCATGCAGTAGTAGAATCTAATCAGAAATAATAAGTCACTTGGGTTTGGGTTCATGAGGTAGTAGAATCTAATCAGAAATAATAAGTACTTAGATTTTTGGCACTCTGCACTTCTGTTTCAGTTTTCATCTAGATGCTGATGACTCAATATATATATATATATAATCTCCAGGCCAGACCTTTCTTCTGAGATGCAAGCTCACTCAAGGCCAATGAATTGGCATGTCCAGCCAGGAAGCACCAAAGTGTCTCAAATTCAACATATATAACACGAAACTCAGGATCTCCCTTCCTGTTCCCATATCTAGCGTTGTTCCAAGCCTCCCTTTCTCTGTTTCTGGCACTCCATCCATCCTAAACAGCTAGGAATCCGGAAACCCACATGGCCACTATCCCTAATTCTTCTATACTCAAGCCGTTATGAAGCATTGTTTCTATGGACAAAACAGTATAATTTTTCTACTCATGTTTACCTTCTCCACAACCATACATGAATCATCATGAATGATGAATATCATGAATTATCCTCTAGATCTGAAGTTCTTTTCCATTCATAGCCTTGTTCTCCACAATATAGTGAGGTGTTATTTTTGATAAAGAAATGCCTTTCTAAGGGTTACAGGAGGAAGCCCACATTGTTATCCTAGACTGCAAGGCCCTACATTGTCTAGTGCCCACCTCCCTTTGTCTCTGTCTGGTTCATCACATACCATGCTCTGCCTCGTACTCAGAACCCCAGACATACTGGCTTCTTTGTTCCTGGAAATATTATGCTCCATTTAGTTACAAGTGTTTTGCTATTGTTTGCTCCTCTTGGCAGGATATTCTCAGCTCTCCACTATGGAAATGTACTGAAACATAACACTAATCAGAAGCAAACAAACAAACACAGTCCAACACATATGAATGAAGGCACAGCAAACAGAGCGAGCCATTTGCCCAGTCGAACCTAGGAGAGCCCTGGGGGTCGCATGTTAAAGAAATGAATGGATTGATGTACCCAGGTGGAAATAGCATTCCTGGAGGTGAGTGGGCTCTTCAGTGTAAAACCCTCTCCCTTTTGATATTTGAAGAGGTTTCAGTTAAACCAGTAAGCCATACCCACATCCACAGGGATTGCTGTGAACCTTCTCAATCCAGGAAAAGACCTCGCAGAAAACAGATCTATAATCCTAGCATCATAAAACCAAGAACTCTTACCTGCACTCTGAATTATAAATAGATAAACCTGGACCAGCAAACACATGAACAAATTTATCAGGGTGAAAGGGAAAGACCAAATCAATAGACGATGGAGAGTGGAAATCCACAGATAAGTCAGGGAGCAAAGGAGCACTTTACAGCGACTCCCTGCTGTTTGCCTCCGTGGTCTACAAATTATGTGGGGTGCTGGGCATTCGCCAGCCCAGGTGGCCAGGAATAAACGGCATTTTTCTCATAAAAGCGTACTAAAAACACATGTGTTTTCTTTAGAGTTCGTGAAATACTTAAGAATTCAAATAGGTCATCAAAACAGGGTCCATTCATTGAACCTAGAACTCAGCATCTTGATTTCAGTTATTCAGCAAAATAAACACTGACATTGTGGTCTCTCCTGGCCTTTAGTTCCTTCTATTGAAAAGGGAAGCCATGGTGATGAGTCAGGGCCAACAGTTAGACCTCTTCCCTCCAGAATGAGTCCAAGCAGTGGACTTGTAACAGGTATTACTGCTACCTGGCCAGGCAGGGTGTACTTAGAGGTCAGTGGGAAGGGCAATGTTGGGGGTAAGGGTTCACTGATTGCTCTGAGGTTCACAGCTAACCAACGTGGTCTCCTCTATTTCTGCACTTCCCCCATTGGCTTGTACCAACTCCAGCTAAAAGTCAAGACTTTGGCTCCTGTAATAACCCAGATTTGTCTTAGATGCCTGGCTACATGCAGATGTGGTCAGTATGAGCAATGGTGTACATTTCTCTGTCTGTTGTCAGATATCCCAGCTTTCCTTAACATGTGTCCCTGTCTTATAGGACGCAATTCAAGTTTGCAGTAAATAGCCAAGTATTCTTAGCAAACTGATATTTTTTCCTTCTCTATTCAGAAAGTTTGGCTTTGGTAGACCCCCGACTTGAGTCCCAAGTCACAAAAGGCAACGGATTAACCAACTGATCCTTTTCAAAGAATCCTCGCTGTTTCTTTTCCTAATACAGTTAAATTAATTCCAGACTATGCACTCGGCCACTTGCAAATTCAGTATCGGTTCCAAATTCTGCCTAGCCAGGAGTTTTTCAGTTACAAGTAAGAGAAACCCATGACAAATTAGCTTACGCAAAACGAGAGTTTTAGGCTCAAAGAACTGAAAAGACTGGGGACTTTTTAGCTCCATGTCCAAATGGTTGTGGATGCTCACAGAATGTCATCCAGGAACTGCTGGGACCAGAGATTACATCTCTTCGATCTACTTGGTCCCGTATTATGAGTACTTGCTGACTCGTACTCTTTCTGCGTTGGGGCAATTGCCCTCAGCCGAGTTGGTTAATGAGGTTCTTATAGTTGATGAGTGCTCCAGGGCAGTGATTCTCTCCCTACTGTGGTAATAGCTCCTCCAAAAGTTCAAGTTGGATAAACTGACTCCCGGAGCAGTCACATCACAATGGTGTTGGCATTCATGGGTACGGCCCCATCATTTGCCACTCCAGCCTTGGATCTCCAGTGGTCACATCTACAGAGACACCAGTAGGTCCCCAAATTAAGTGAGGCAAGGGAAAGAGGTAAGAGATTTCCAGGGGACTGGTAAAATATTATTATTTAGAGCTACAGAAACACCTACATAAGACCTAAAATAAATGAATGAATGAATACATTTTGGAACAGATAGAATTTGAGCTCTGCTTTTCATGACAGCTTCCTCTGGTGATATTTGAGGTTATATTCCATGCAGGGGTTACCTCAATAAACATTTTAAAATAAAATAATGAATGGGAGGTTAGGTTCATGTATGTATTTGCAGGATAAAGCAGGTATTCATACAATCCAGATCCAAGTAGGACGCTCTTATATTTCCCAATGCAAAATTTGCTGAATATTAGGGGAATTTAGACCCATATAATTTGAATCAAAATGTAATTTGGGGGCTTTGAATTTGCCTTTTCATTTTATCTGAAGTAGCATACTCGTAATATAGTAATGCGTATTTTAAATCCTCATCAAGAAATTGAGAAATGATGAACCGGTCCCAATTAAGACTACAGTTGTTTTAAAAAATGAAATTAAAATACAATAAAATTAAATTCGATGGTATATTAAAAAATAATCTACCAAGACCAAGTAGGATTTAGACCAAGAACACAAGGCTAACATTATATTTGGGAATCTATTCCTGTAATATGTCAAACTGACAGGCATATTTCATTATCTCAGAAGTTATTCAATGCAATTAAATACACTCCCTGATTAAAAAAGCAATAAGCAAAAACCTTTCAAAGGTGAAACACAAGGATACTTCTTTTTCATAACAAGGAAGCTACATCGGTAAACATTATTATTTTCTATGGCAAATTTTACTTTTAAAACTTAGCACCACTAATGATTGTTAACATCATTATTATTTTACAAGATTCTGGAATACATAGCCAATTAATAAGATATGAAATGAACGCAGGGTGAATGACTCATACCAAAAAAAAAAAAATGGGAAAACAGATTCAGAAATGCCTTTGTGTGTAGGGAACACCCAGGAAATTAACTAGTAATTTAGTAGAATTTCAATGAAAAACTAAACATAAAAATCAGTTTAAATCTGGTCTAAATGTCTACAAGTGGGCATTTACTAGATCTTAACTCCGGAATTTTGGTATGTTATTATTATTATTATACTTCGAATCATTTTTTTCAAGTGGGATGCAGAAAAACCCATGGAAATGCTGTAACCTGAGGTAGTTTATGTTCTCAATGAAGCTACCTGGGGTTACCTGTTCCTAAGATTGTTCTCTCCTCACTAAAAGCTGTGTTTGCCTGCAGCTTCTAAGCTCTCCTTTGTTTTAGTATAAGTAATGCAAACTCATTGAGGACTTTTAGTCCAACATCCTATACCATTTCTTCTTTTATTTTATTTTATTTTATTTTATTTTATGAGAGAGAGACAGCAGGAGAGAGGCAGAGGGAGAGGGAGAGAGAGAGAGAATTCCATGCAAGCTCCGCCCTGTCAGCACAGAGCCTGACTCAGGGCTCGAACCCACGAACCGTGAGAGCATGACCTGAGCTGAAATCAAGAATCGGATGTTTAACCGACTGAGCTATCCAGGCGCCCCTCATTTCTAAAAACTGTATGAATACATATTGAATTTCAAAATCAATCATCCTTATTATTCTCTCATACTCCTCTTCTTTTTTTTTTTTTTTTTTCTTCCCAGAATAGAAGAGGCTGCAATTTTGCCTTTTAAACATTTCCTGGCTGCTCACATAATAAACAGTCTATCTAAAGCATATTCTAGAAATGCAGACGCTCTTCCCCGCTGGTCTGATACGTGCACATCATGAACTAAAATCATAGCATGCCTTTGTAAGGGCAACGTTTAAAAGTGATAAAGTTTAAAAAGTCTCCCTTTCGCATAACCCAAGCCCTATATTTAGAACTTTTCAGTGTGGAGTGCAGAGCTTGCTCTTTAAACTGATACATTTGAGGGGAGCCACAGTAGACATTTTAAAACCCTGACAGAAAACCCATAAGGAGCAACATTCTGGAAGCTGTCGGATCAGGAGAAATATGCGTGACAGTCCACCTGCTTCAAATAAGCAGGGATTGTCAGCCCTATACTTGAGTGGCCACTTCTGTAGGTAGGCCAGTTTGGCTCTAACGCACCATGGAAACGTCAAGGGTCAATTCTGTAGGTACCTTCCAGTGATATATAGAGCTCAGTATTTTATGATTTGATTTGATTTGATTTGATTTGATTTGATTTGATTACGGTTATTTACTTATTTTTGAGAGAGAGAAAGGGCAAACAGGGAGGTGCAAAGAGAGAAGGAGACAGAGAATCCCAAGCAGGACCCGCACTGTCAACAGAGTCTGATGCAGGGCTCCAACTCACGAACTGTCAGATCATGACTTGGGCGGAAACCAAGAGTCAGACGCGTAACCAGCTGAGCCACCCAGGTGCCCCTGGAATTCAGTATTTTAGTGAGAGAAAAGAAAAAAAGCTATTTCCAACAGGTTCTAGGAGGAAGAAGACACGCCCCAGTGGATGGCACTGACAGGAAAGTCTTAGCTTTGGATTTATGATGAAACTAAACACAGGGTCTACAGACACCAGTTTTGCCCAGTTTTCCAAAAGAAAAGGACAGCAGACATAATGCATGGAACCCGTTCGCAACCCCAGCCCTGAAATATGCAGTCTACGCACCGCGTGAAGCATCTACTTCTACCTTGTGACCAAGAACTTGGGACAGAAACTTGCAGATTTAAAACAGAAAGACGAAATTCTAAACAAAAATAAAGGAATAAATGAGCATTCATTAAGTACCCGCTGGCTTTCTACGGGCCTACTATTGAGCTAGACATGGAACGGATGCCAAGGAGGAGAAAACTCAGCATGCCCGGAAGACACTGTTATTTGGGAACACGAGACCTGCATGAAGCAATGACGTAAAAATGTAAGATGAGCTTTGAGACGATAATTGAATCCAGGGGTGGGGAAATGTATCCAGAGGTGGGAACCGTTAGGAGATACTGCCTGAAAGAGGATCGCTTGAAGGATAGTTCTTTGAAAAGTTGTTCAAGAATGTACTATATTGCTTTTTAGGAATGTGCCTTCGTACATCGTTGTCTTGGGAGGAAAATTGTTATCTGTGGCTGCATAAGGACACACAGGGATATAGAGTGATAAAACATTACTTTTAAGTAAAATTATCTCAAAGTTTTTTTGAGCAAAATGGTATTTTATTGTCCTATGTCCCTGTGTGTTCCTGTAGAGCCACAGATAGCAAGGTTACTCAAAAAAAAAATGTATACAAACAATAGTTTTAAGTAAAACAATATACTTCATTCTGTATATTTTATTTTTTTATTTTTTACTTTATTATTTTTATTTGAGAGAGAGAGAGAGAGAGAGAGAGAGAGAGAGAGAGAGAGAACGTGCACACAAGCAAGGGAGGGCCAGAGAGAGAGAGAGAGAGAGAGAGAATCCCTCCCAAGCAGGTTCAGCACTGTCGATGCTGGGCTCAATCCCATGAACCATGAGATCACAACCTGAGCCAAAACGAAGAGCCAGACATTCAATCTAGTGAGCCACTCAGGCACCCTTGTATATTTATTTTCTATTTTTATATTTTCTTTTCTTTTTTCTTTAAGATTTGTAGGAAAAAAATTACAAAGATAATAGAGTTTCCATACACCCTACATCCGGGTCCCTCTCTTACCATCTCCCTTTAGTGAACAGAGAGTGATACATTATCATCAAAGTCCATACTTTATTCATTTTTCACTAATTCTTACTTAATATCTTTTTTTTTTTCTGTTCCAGGATCCCATTCAGTTTACCATGTTACACTGAATCATCCTATCTCATTCATTGGCTGTGACAACTTCTCCGACTTCCTGTGCTTGATGATTTTGGCGATTTTGAGGAGCACTGCTCAGGTGTTTTGTAGGATGTCCCACTATTAGGATTTGCTTGATATTCTTCTCATGATTAGACTTGGGATTTGGGCAAAAAAGGCCAGTGAGGTAAAATGCCATCTATGACATCATAAGTTTATATGCTATCAACCCAATTTATGACTCCTGACATTAACCTTGATCACCTGGCTGAGGTGGGTAGGTGTGTCAGGCTTCTCCACTGGAAGTTCTTTCTCCTCCTTTTTCATCCTTCACTCTTTGGGAGCAAGCCAGTCTGTGTAGTCCCACACTCAGGAAATGGAGAGTGATGCTCTTTCTGCCTGAAGGGGACAGATCTACATAAATCATTTGGAATCCTGAACAGGAAATATATCTATTCTGACTCATTTATTTACTGATACAATCATTTGTTTACATCTGTATGACCCATGGGTATTAATTAATTTATTTAAAAATTTTTACTTCAAGTATAGTGAACACACGGTGTTACATTAGTTGCCAGTGTGCACTATAGTGAATCAACACTTTCATACATCACCCGGTGCTCATCATAATAAGTTTAGTCTTCAATCCCCATCACCTATTTCACCCATCCCCCACCCCAACCTCCCTCTGGCAACCACCAGTTTGTTCTCAGTATTTAGGAGTCTGTTTTTGGTTTATTTGTCTCTTTTTGTTTTCTTCGTTTGGTCGTTTATTGTGCTTCTTAAATTATACATGTAAGCAAAAGCGTACGGTGGGAATGCAAATTGGTGCAGCCACTCTGGAAAACAGTATGGAAGTTTCTCAAAAAACGAAAAATAGAATTACCATATGATCCAGTAATTCCACCACTGGGTATTATTCCAGATAACATGAAAACACTAATTCAAAAAGATACATGGTCCCCTGTGTTTATGGCAGCATTATTTACAATGGCCATTATTTACAATGGCCAAGTGTCCATCCATAGATGAGTGGATCAAAAAGATGTGAGCAGGTAGTTATATATATAATGGAATACTACTCAGCTATAAAAAATGAAATTTTGGGGGCGCCTGGGTGGCGCAGTCGGTTAAGCGTCCGACTTCAGCCAGGTCACGATCTCGCGGTCCGGGAGTTCGAGCCCCGCGTCGGGCTCTGGGCTGATGGCTCAGAGCCTGGAGCCTGTTTCCGATTCTGTGTCTCCCTGTCTCTGTGCCCCTCCCCCGTTCATGCTCTGTCTCTCTCTGTCCCAAAAATAAATAAACGTTGAAAAAAAAATTAAAAAAAAAATTAAAAAAAAAAAAAGAAAAAAAAATGAAATTTTGCCACTTGCATCAACATGAATGGACCTAGAGGGTATAACGCTAAGTGAAATAAGTCAACCATAATTTTACTAATTTCCACAGTAGGTTATGATCCCATGCTACGCTATTATTATTTTGGAGGACTCACATTGTTTCAGCTTTGGCCACGGGGTGTTTTTTAGTTGGCTCTTGTGGAGCTTTGATTTCTGTTTATGAGCACATCTTCATTTTCTAGTCTCCAAGGTGCTCCAGGCTCGTCTTGTCCATTTCCTGCCCCAGTCTTAAGAATAAGCCATTTTTCCAAGGACCTGGGTTCCTTTTATTGGATGATGATCTGTGAGGGGCGCCCGGATGGCTCAGTTGGTGAAGTGGCCGACTTCTGCTCAGGTCATGATCTCACAGTTTGTGGGTTCAAGCCCCATGTAGGGCTCTGTGCTGAACACTTGCTCAGAGCCTTGAGCCTGCTTCGGATTCTGTGTCTCTTTCTCTCTCTGTCTTTCCCCCACTTGTGCTCTGTCTCACTCTGTCTCTCAAAAATAAATAAACGTAAAAAAAAATTTAATGAAAAAAAAGAAAGAAACCAAGATCTGTGTGTTAGGTGTGTCATTGTTAGTACACTGTCCACCCTGAAAGAGCAAAGAAACGTGTGATATTAACCCGTGTACACGTGCATATCTGTAAATACTGCTATATGGAGCCATCTACACCCACACTAAGATAATCCTGAGCTCATACTGATGTCTCCAATTCTAATCCACCACCATGTGGATTTTTCTAGGTCTTCCCCTTACTTCTCTATAACTCTGTAACTCCAACAGTGGGGTATCTGACCCCAACTATCCACATCTATTTATTTGATTGTTCAATTCCAGAATACATGTACCGTGGTTTCAGAACTGTAAATTCATAACCTTCATGGGAAACAGCTTTATTTACTGGAATACAGTGCTTATATACAGTTCCTTTTGTCTGTAGTCTTACACACTCTACTCACTTCCAAAACTTTCTTCAGTTCCCTTCCCCCAATTCGGTGAGATTGTATAATGTATTTATAATAAGTTAACTTATTTTGTCACATTCTGCATTCCATCCCAGAACCCTCTTCCTCCTAAATGCTCCTTTAAAATGTGCATATATTAGGGTTTACTTTTTGTGCTATAAAGCTCAATGGGTTTTGATAAATACATACTGTCATGTATCCACCATTAAAGTATAACATAGAATAGTTCCCCCATGATGAGAAATTCCGTGCACTTTACCTATTCAAACACCTCCCTGCCCTGGGCCCCTAACAACCCCTGATTTATTTACCATTTCTATATTTTGCCTCTCCCAGATATTGTAAATGGAATCACACTGTAATGCACCTTTTAAAAGCGATCCTTTCACTTAACGGTATGCTTTTACGATACACTAACACCTTTGTGTGGTTTGCTAGTTCATTCCTTTTTTACTGCTGAGTAACATCTCACTGTGCCAATGTACCACAATTTGTTGATCCTTTCGCCTGTAGGAGGACATCATGGTTCCTTCTAGTTTTGTTTGGATATTATGAATAAAGGTGTTATAAACATTCCCCTACAGGTTTTTGTGTGGGCATACATGTTCAGAACAACTGGGTAAACACCTGGGAACACAATGGCCAGATTGTATGCTAACACTATATTGAGTTTCATAAGAAACTACCAAACTGCCATCCAAAGTGGCCTGACCATTCAGGCCAGCAGTGAATGAGTTTTCCCATTACCCACATCCTCACCAACAATTGGTATTTCCGGGGTCTTCCCACCCCATTCAGCCACCCAAATAGATGCGTAGTGATATCTCAGTGAAGTTTAATTTGGATTTCCCTAATGAGAAAGGAGGTTGAGCCCCTTTTCATATTTGCCAACGTCTGCATCTTTTCTGGTGAGGTGCACGTTTAGATCTTTTGCCCATGGTTTAACTAGACTGTTTGACTTTTTGCCATTGAGGCTTAAGAGATCTTTGTCTATTTTGGACACAAGCCCTGTACAGATAGGTGTTTTGCAAGAATTTTCTTCTATATATCTATTCTCATATCTCTCTGTATAACAAACTGTTATCACTTGCCCCCTTCAAGGTCAAAACATATGTTAAATATGTTGGCCAGTGGGGAAGAGAGTCAGGAAGGAAAGAGGAAATCAGCACATGCATTGACTGTTTTTTAAAGCTTTGGAATTATTATACATGTTTCTCAGGCTTTCCTGCAGGAGAAGGGGTCAGTAGTAGGAAAGGTTGAATAAAACTTCAAGGAGCCATTCTTAGCATCTATATAAACAAGCAATAAATTGGATATATTCCCAACCCCAAAAAGATAGACTTCACCCAGGTGCTGCAGGACAGAGGATAGGGTTCCTGATGAAATCTCCATTTCATGATTCATGGATGGGATCCAACAGGGGAGGGTGGGTTGGGGTCCATTCAAGGATGACTTTGGGTATGAAGTTGGAACAAAATCCCCACCACTCATAGCCAGCTGCTTGCACCACCAGAGGCCTCACTGAAAGACAGTGGACCACTGTGTGTACAGCCTTCTGACTCTAACTGTGATTCTCAGGTACTCTGAATTATTTAAATGTGACCTATCCATCTATGACCCACGTTTTCCAATAACCTTTGAGATTCGACAGCTTCCATCAAGACAAGTCATGGGGCGCCTGGGTGGCTCTGTATGTCAAGCGTTCGACTTCGGCTCAGGTCATGATCTTGTGGTTCGTGGGTTTGAGCCTCATGTCAGGCTCTGTGCTGACCGCTCAGACCTGGAGCCTGCTTCAGATTCTGTGTCTCCTTCTCTCTCTGTTCCTCCCCTGCTCATGCTCTGTCTCTCTCTCTCTCTCTCTCAAAAATAAAGATTTTTTAAAAAATTTTAAAAAAAGATGAGTTGTTAATATCAGATGTAGTCAAAGGCTTACTGGAAAACCAGAGTGTGTCTTTTCTGGTTTTTACTTTTATGTTGAGTCATATTTCCCCCTGCTCTAGGTAACCCAAATGTCATGGAAAGGTCTTGTTACTTAATATCTAGAAAACATCAGCTTGACCCATGTTTTATGATTTGTTAAAACTCAAGGATCTGCTCATGTTCCAGGAGCCCTGTCTCCTTGGCACCTGCTTCTGCAGAATTGAAGTTTTCATCATTTGGTGTCCAGCAAATTCAATATTACTTCCTACATCCAGAGCCTAAATGGGAGAACAGGGCCCTTTCGCTTGATTTCATGAAAGTAAAAAAAAAAAAAAATAAGCATTTGGCAACATCATAAACACACACACACGCGTGCATACACGCACACACACTAAGCATCTGAGAAAGCAACAGTTTTTGCAGAAGGTTTCAGGACTTGGCATGAGCATACACAGTAGCAAAAGAAACGATTTCAATCTACCACACCTCCCTCCCCTTACAGCACTTTCAGCCCCAGGGACCCAGGATTTTCCCCTTTTGTGCCAACCCTAGTGTGGCCAGCCAGTCTCCCTGCAGGTGGCTGTCTTCCCTTGTCTGCTTCTCTCTTCCTTCATTTTTCCTTCTTCTTCTCCACCTCCAGGATGGCCCTCACCTCCACTCCAAATTCTCCACCTTCTGTTATGTGGTAGAAATTAGATCGCCGCTCCAGGACCACACTGTCATACCTACATTCACTCTGATGTGCTCCATAGAACGGCACCACCATTTAGTTGTTGTGTCCGGTACGTAAGGAACCAGCAAAAACCCTGAGGTTACTTCTAACTAGCTGCTTGAACAGGATCCCTCACCCCTGAGAGGTGTTTATGACTTTAGGGTGTTTTCCTTCCCATTCACCTCTGTTTGTTTGGCAGCATGAAATGAATGGAGATGCAGCTCCTTTTCCTCTGTCCCTCTGTCCTCTGATTCAAGGTTACAAAGGTGATGCACACTAAGGAGCTGTGTGTGGCTTGGGCACAGGGGGGATGTTCTTGGTGCTCAGGCTGGGCAGCGGACCAGGCCCCACGTCTTTCCATTCATTTCCCGGTGATCTTAGGGGTGCCGGGAAACTCGGGTGATTACTCCCCTTACTTGTGTTCAATCTCAAATTGTTCCATCGGGCTGGCTTTTCCCATGAATAAAAGCCTATCTGCTCATTATTATCCAAAAATCCTCCAAAAGTTTGTGTTACTGATGACAACTTCCAGCGTTTTCCAAAACTTCCTTAGGTTTTCTATACATCTGTATCTATATTTATATATCTACATCTATATATCTATATCCTATACGTCTCCAAATATATGTACAATCTCCAAATATATGTCTCCAAATATATGTACAATCTCCAAATATTAGAATATAAAATATTTTATAGAAAACATAAATTTAAGGCATGCCTGGGTGGCTCAGTCAGTTAAGCATTGGACTCTTGACCTTGGCTCAGGTCATGATCTCATGGTTGGTGAGTTCCAGCCCCCGTTTCTGGCTCTGCACTGACAGCTGGGAGTCCGCTTGGGATTCTCTCTCTTCTCTCTCTGCACCCCTCCCCCATTCATGTTCTCTTCTCTCTCAAAATAAATAAATAAACTTAAAAAATAAAATAACCTATTAAGTATAAATATAAAATATACATATCGATTTGGGTTATTTTAATAGACATACTGAAGGAAGGAATATCATCTGTGAGCTGAAACTACTTTTTATTAAAAAAGGCAAGTTAATGCAACTGTGTATAATAATAGTGTAATTTTTAATCATATAAATGAGAAAGTCATCATATTAGTTGTGAAATATTCATTGATGGGTGCCTTTAAATAGTGCTACGAACTTGAAAAATTTATTAGATTTCTAAATTGAAATTACCATCTAATTTTCAGGATGGAAATTCTTACATAGAGTAAGCTATAACTGTGTGGATATATCACATGAAAATTCAAAGAAAAATGTTTTCTAACATCTGTGGTCACATTTGCTATGTAAATGATAATACAGAGAGAAGCTGCTACCAAAGAATATTCACAAATAAGAAAAGAACATAAGCTTCCAGAATGGCCACCTTTTACAGAGATTCTATTTAAACATGAATCCAATATCAATGTCCAGCAGTGAAAAGTCGCAATGTCCAGCCACCCAGATAAAACGTGTGTCCTGTGCTATCTTGCATAGTCGCTGAACCCTGCATGTTCCCTGAAAATAAGCAGTCTGTGAGTTTGATCTCACTTTCCCTATTGCTCCAGGACTGAGAGGTGGCATATACAGCAATTATTTGTAAATATGTTCATATTTATCATTCCATTAGATTTGAGATGTGAAAACAAAAACAAAAATTATTCCAAAGTACCTTTAAGAAGGTGTAATTAAATGTTACAATCCCGGGGCACCTGGGTGGCTCAGTTGGTTAAGCATCTGACTTCGGCTTAGGTCATGATCTCATGGTTGTGAGTTTGAGCCCCACATCGGGGTCTGCACTGACAGTGCAGAACCTGCCTGAAATTCATTCTCTTTCCCTGTCTCTCTCTCTCTCTCTCCCCCTCCCCCACTCACACGCATGTGTACTCTCTCTCTCTCTCAAAATAAATAAGCTTAAAAAATAGATAATAATTTAAAATTTTTTGATTAAATATATATAAAGGTTACAATCCCTTGTGAATATTAAGTTTAACAGCAGGGCCCCATTTTCCAAATGTAATCATCAGGAACAACTCAACACAAGTAAAATGCTTTCCTGAAAAATATAGAACAGTTGGAGTGCCTTACAACTGTCATTGGGTGGCTAGGGAAACCAGAATTTGCCAGGGCAGAGTTTAAATTTCCACTGAAGTACAGAGGTTAAACACACACACACACACACACACACACAATGTGCCCAATTGTTGACACTTATATTCACCCATTTGCTGTCTCTCCTTCACGTTACTGCGAAGGGCATCGTTGTTGTGCAGGCTCTGACACGAAGGGACAATAGCACCTGACAGTTTCAGCACCTAGGACAGAGCCTGGATTCCAGGTGTACATCCAGACATCACTAGCTTTCAACCTTGAGCGAGTTGTTCCACACAGCTGAGCCACCTCCATCTTCGCTTGTGTGTGGTCTTAACAACCCTCCCACTTGAGGCCGGATGTGGATTGAACAATATGCTGTATATAAAATATTTGTCACAGAGCCCAGCCCCTGGTAAGCGCATGCACAATAAAAAGACCATTATTATCTCAGTGGAAATGTAACGTTGTATGCTCATTGTCAAGATAAAAGTGCCTCAAGCAAGTGAGACCCGGAACTTAAAAGAAATTTCGAGTCTTTGGTTCATGTTGTGCTTTGTCACTGATTAATCAATGGCTCTTTTACATCTTTGCAGATGCTCCCTTTGGGCCTTCTCTGTGCCAACACACACCAGTGATCAGAAGACTGAATTTATTGCAAAACAAGAGATTTTCCAAGATGGGGAGGGTCGAGAGGAAAAGTAGATCTAGCACAAGTGTTCATCTAATTGAGCATGACTCAGAGAAGGCAGTTCCTTGTAGCAACTTCCATCTGACGAATAAACACTCACACAACAGGAACAGCAGAAGGCAGAAGCAACGGACAATATTGCCACTTGACCGCATTTCCCAGATTCCTGTTTTTAACTGTTTTATTTGTGTTTAACTGTATTTATATAAACATGATATTTATTAGGGTGCGCCTGGGTGGCTCAGCCAGTTAAGCGTCCGACTTTTGATTTTCGCTCCAGGTCATGATCTCATAGGTCGTTAGTTCAAGCCCCGCATTGGGCTCTCTGCTGTCAGCATGGAGCCTGCTTGGGATTCTCTGTCCCCCTCTTTCTCTCTGCCCCTCGCAGGTTCACACTCTCCCTCAAAAATAAATAAACCTTTGAAAATACCTGCAAGGAGATTCTGGGAAGATGGCGGCGTAGGAGGACGCTGGGCTCACCGCGCGTCCTGCTGATCACTTAGATTCCACCTACACCTGCCTAAATAACCCAGAAAACCGCCAGAGGATTAGCAGAACAGAGTCACCGGACCCAAGTGCAGACGAGAGGCCCACGGAAGAGGGTAGGAAGGGCGGCGAGGCGGTGCGCGCTCCACGGACTGGCGGGAGGGAGCCGGGGCGGAGGGGCGGCTCGCCGGCCAAGCAGAGCCCCCGAGTCCGGCTTGCAAAAGCGGAGGGGCCTGAGGACTGTGTTACGACAGCAAGCGCGACTTAGCGTCTGGGAGGTCATAAGTTAACAGCTCTGCTCGGAAAGCGGGAAGGCTGGAGGACAAAGGGAGGGTGAGCTGCGGAGCCCCCGGACGACAGAGCTCAGTTTGGTGGGGAACAAAGGCGCTAGCCAGCGCCATCTCCCCCGCCCAACCCCAGCCAAAATCCCAAAGGGAACCGGCTCCGGCCAGGGAAATTGCTCGCTCCGCGCAAACACCCAACTCTGTGCTTCTGCGGAGCCAAACCTCCGGCAGCGATCTGACTCCCTCCGGCTGCCACAGGGCCCCTCCTGAAGTGGATCACCTAAGGAGAAGCGAGCTAAGCCTGCCCCCCCTGCCGCCGTGCACCTTGCCGTCCCACCCCAGCTAATACGCCAGATCCCCAGAATCACAAGCCTGGCAGTGTGCAAGTAGCCCAGACGGGCCACGCCACCCCACAGTGAATCCCGCCCCTAGGAGAGGGGAAGAGAAGGCACACACCAGTCTGACTGTGGCCCCAGCGGTGGGCTGGGGGCAGACATCAGGTCGGACTGCGGCCCCGCCCACCAACTCCAGTTATACACCACAGCACAGGGGAAGTGCCCTGCAGGCCCTCACCACACCAGGGACTATCCAAAATGACCAAGCGGAAGAATTCCCCTCAGAAGAATCTCCAGGAAATAACAACAGCTAATGAGCTGATCAAAAAGGATTTAAACAATATAACAGAAAGTGAATTTAGAATAATAATCATAAAATTAATCGCTGGGCTGGAAAACAGCATACAGGACAGCAGAGAATCTCTTGCTACAGACATCAGGGGACTAAGGAACAGTCACGAGGAGCTGAAAAACGCTTTAAAGGAAATGGAAAACAAAATGCAAACCACCACGGCTCGGATGGAAGAGGCAGAGGAGAGAATAGGTGAACTAGAAGATAAAGTTATGGAAAAAGAGGAAGCTGAGAAAAAGAGAGATAAAAAAATCCAGGAGTATGAGGGGAAAATTAGAGAACTAAGTGATACACTAAAAAGAAATAATATACGCATAATTGGTATCCCAGAGGAGGAAGAGAGAGGGAAAGGTGCTGAAGGGGTACTTGAAGAAATCATAGCTGAGAACTTCCCTGAACTGGGGAAGGAAAAAGGCATTGAAATCCAAGAGGCACAGAGAACTCCCTTCAGACGTAACTTGAATCGATCTTCTGCACGACATATCATAGTAAAACTGGCAAAATACAAGGATAAAGAGAAAATTCTGAAAGCAGCAAGGGGTAAACGTGCCCTCACATATAAAGGGAGACCTATAAGACTCGTGACTGATCTCTCTTTTGAAACTTGGCAGGCCAGAAAGAATTGGCACGAGATTTTCAGGGTGCTAGACAGCAAAAATATGCAGCCGAGAATCCTTTATCCAGCAAGTCTGTCATTTAGAATAGAAGGAGAGATAAAGGTCTTCCCAAACAAACAAAAACTGAAGGAATTTGTCACCACTAAACCAGCCCTACAAGAGATCCTAAGGGGGACCCTGTGAGACAAAGTACCAGAGACATTACTACAAGCATAAAACATACAGACATCACAATGACTCTAAACCCGTATCTTTCTATAATAACACTGAATGTAAATGGATTAAATGCGCCAACCAAAAGACATAGGGTATCAGAATGGATAAAAAAACAAGACCCATCTATTTGCTGTCTACAAGAGACTCATTTTAGACCTGAGGACACCTTTAGATTCAGAGTGAGGGGATGGAGAACTATTTATCATGCTACTGGAAGCCAGAAGAAAGCTGGAGTAGCCATACTTATATCAGACAAACTAGACTTTAAATTAAAGGCTGTAACAAGAGATGAAGAAGGACATTATATAATAGTTACAGGGTCTATCCATCAGGAAGAGCTAACAATTATAAATGTCTATGCGCCGAATACCGGAGCCCCCAAATATATAAAACAATTACTCATAAACAGAAGCAACCTTATCGATAAGAATGTGGTAATTGCTGGGGACTTTAACACCCCACTTACAGAAATGGATAGATCATCTAGACACACGGTCAATAAAGAAACAAGGGCCCTGAATGAGACACTGGATCAGATGGACTTGACAGATCTATTTAGAACTCTGCATCCCAAAGCAACAGAATATACTTTCTTCTCGAGTGCACATGGAACATTCTCCAAGATAGATCATATACTGGGTCACAAAACAGCCCTTCATAAGTTTAAAAGAATTGAAATTATACCATGCATACTTTCAGACCACAATGCTATGAAGCTTGAAATCAACCACAGGAAAAAGTCTGGAAAACCTCCAAAAGCATGGAGGTTAAAGAACACCCTACTAACGAATGAGTGGGTCAAACAGGCAATTAGAGAAGAAATCAAAAAATATATGGAAACAAACGAAAATGAAAATACAACAACCCAAACGCTTTGGGACGCAGCGAAGGCAGTCCTGAGAGGAAAATACATTGCAATCCAGGCCTATCTCAAGAAACAAGAAAAATCCCAAATACAAAATCTAACAGCACACCTAAAGGAAATAGAAGCAGAGCAGCAAAGGCAGCCTAAACCCAGCAGAAGAAGAGAAATAATAAAGATCAGAGCAGAAATAAACAATATAGAATCTAAAAAAACTGTAGAGCAGATCAACGAAACCAAGAGTTGGTTTTTTGAAAAAATAAACAAAATTGACAAACCTCTAGCCAGGCTTCTCAAAAAGAAAAGGGAGACGACCCAAATAGATAAAATCATGAATGAAAATGGAATTATTACAACCAATCCCTCAGAGATACAAACAATTATCAGGGAATACTATGAAAAATTATATGCCAACAAATTGGACAACCTGGAAGAAATGGACAAATTCCTGAACACCCACACTCTTCCAAAACTCAATCAGGAGGAAAGAGAAAGCTTGAACAGACCCATAACCAGCGAAGAAATTGAATCGGTTATCAAAAATCTCCCAACAAATAAGAGTCCAGGACCAGATGGCTTCCCAGGGGAGTTCTACCAGACGTTTAAAGCAGAGATAATACCTATCCTTCTCAAGCTATTCCAAGAAATAGAAAGGGAAGGAAAACTTCCAGACTCATTCTATGAAGCCAGTATTACTTTGATTCCTAAACCAGACAGAGACCCAGTAAAAAAAGAGAACTACAGGCCAATATCCCTGATGAATATGGATGCCAAAATTCTCAATAAGATACTAGCAAATCGAATTCAACAGCATATAAAAATAATTATTCACCATGATCAAGTGGGATTCATTCCTGGGATGCAGGGCTGGTTCAACATTCGCAAATCAATCAACGTGATACATCACATTAACAAAAAAAAAGAGAAGAACCATATGATCCTGTCAATCGATGCAGAAAAGGCCTTTGATAAAATCCAGCACCCTTTCTTAATAAAAACCCTTGAGAAAGTCGGGATAGAAGGAACATACTTAAAGATCATAAAAGCCATTTATGAAAAGCCCACAGCTAACATCATCCTCAACGGGGAAAAACTGAGAGCTTTTTCCCTGAGATCAGGAACACGACAGGGATGCCCACTCTCACCATTGTTGTTTAACATAGTGCTGGAAGTTCTAGCATCAGCAATCAGACAACAAAAGGAAATCAAAGGCATCAAAATTGGCAAAGATGAAGTCAAGCTTTCGCTTTTTGCAGATGACATGATATTATACATGGAAAATCCGATAGACTCCACCAAAAGTCTGCTAGAACTGATACATGAATTCAGCAAAGTTGCAGGATACAAAATCAATGTACAGAAATCAGTTGCATTCTTATACACTAACAATGAAGCAACAGAAAGACAAATAAAGAAACTGATCCCATTCACAATTGCACCAAAAAGCATAAAATACCTAGGAATAAATCTAACCAAAGATGTAAAGGATCTGTATGCTGAAAACTATAGAAAGCTTATGAAGGTAATTGAACAAGATTTAAAGAAATGGAAAGACATTCCCTGCTCATGGATTGGAAAAATAAATATTGTCAAAATGTCAATACTACCCAAAGCTATCTACACATTCAATGCAATCCCAATCAAAATTGCACCAGCATTCTTCTCGAAACTAGAACAAGCAATCCTAAAATTCATATGGAACCACAAAAGGCCCCGAATAGCCAAAGGAATTTTGAAGAAGAAGACCAAAGCAGGAGGCATCACAATCCCAGACTTCAGCCTCTACTACAAAGCTGTCATCATCAAGACAGCATGGTATTGGCACAAAAACAGACACACAGACCAATGGAATAGAATAGAAACCCCAGAACTAGACGAACAAACATATGGCCAACTCATCTTTGACAAAGCAGGAAAGAACATCCAATGGAAAAAAGACAGCCTCTTTAACAAATGGTGCTGGGAGAACTGGACAGCAACATGCAGAAGGTTGAAACTAGACCACTTTCTCACACCATTTACAAAAATAAACTCAAAATGGATAAAGGACCTAAATGTGAGACAGGAAACCATCAGAACCTTAGAGGAGAAAGCAGGAAAAGACCTCTCTGACCTCAGCCGTAGCAATCTCTTACTCGACACATCCCCAAAGGCAAGGGAATTAAAAGCAAAAGTGAATTACTGGGACCTTATGAAGATAAAAAGCTTCTGCACAGCAAAGGAAACAACCAACAAAACTAAAAGGCAACCAACGGAATGAGAAAAGATATTTGCAAATGACATATCGGACAAAGGGCTAGTATCTAAAATCTATAAAGAGCTCACCAAACTCCACACCCGAAAAACAAATAACCCAGTGAAGAAATGGGCAGAAAACATGAATAGACACTTCTCTAAAGAAGACATCCAGATGGCCAACAGGCACATGAAAAGATGTTCAGCGTCGCTCCTTATCAGGGAAATACAAATCAAAACCACACTCAGGTATCACCTCACGCCAGTCAGAGTGGCCAAAATGAACAAATCAGGAGACTATAGATGCTGGAGAGGATGTGGAGAAACGGGAACCCTCTTGCACTGTTGGTGGGAATGCAAATTGGTGCAGCCGCTCTGGAAAGCAGTGTGGAGGTTCCTCAGAAAATTAAAAATAGACCTACCCTATGACCCAGCAATAGCACTGCTAGGAATCTACCCAAGGGATACAGGAGTACTGATGCATAGGGACACTTGTACCCCAATGTTCATAGCAGCACTCTCAACAATAGCCAAATTATGGAAAGAGCCTAAATGTCCATCAACTGATGAATGGATAAAGAAATTGTGGTTTATATACACAATGGAATACTACGTGGCAATGAGAAAAAATGAAATATGGCCTTTTGTAGCAACGTGGATGGAACTGGAGAGTGTGATGCTAAGTGAAATAAGCCATACAGAGAAAGACAGATACCATATGGTTTCACTCTTATGTGGATCCTGAGAAACTTAACAGGAACCCATGGGGGAGGGGAAGGTAAAAAAAAAAAAAAAAGGACGTTAGAGTGGGAGAGAGCCAAAGCATAAGAGACTGTTAAAAACTGAGAACAAACTGAGGGTTGATGGGGGGTGGGAGGGAGGGGCGGGTGGGTGATGGGTATTGAGGAGGGCACCTTTTGGGATGAGCACTGGGTGTTGTATGGAAACCAATTTGTCAATAAACTTCATAAAAAAATAATAAAATAAAATAAAAATAAAAAAAAATAAATAAATAAACCTTTAAGAATATTACATATATATATATATATATATATATATATATATATATGATTCTCAGACCATATTCCCCTTCTAAAAACCTTCTAAGCAACCTAATAACACATTCTCAATTCAAAACAGCGAGCACTTGGACATTCCTAAGCAGAAAGTGCAGGAACAGGGACTTTAAGCTGATGTGACAATAGGGCCTTGAGGTTATAGCTGAATAATAAAAATTCATTAGATCTCATCTGTTATCTGTAGAGATTAAGAGGTACAAACTTCTAGCTATAAAATGAATAAATCACAGGGATGAAAAGTACAGCCTAGGGAATAGAGTCCATAATATTATATTAATGTTGTGTGGTGACAGACAGTGACCATACTTAGCGTGTTCAGCACTAAGTAATGTACACAATTGTCCAATCACTATGTTGTATACCTGAAACTAATACAACATTGTACGTTAATTATATTCCAATAAAAAATCACATTGGTGTAAATTCAATTGTATAAGGTGCCTATGGTATTTACATTGCAGAGTATTTTTAAGTCATTTATGGAATAAGATTGACATACAAAAACCTGTGCATATTTGGGGCGCCTGGGTGGCTCAGTCGGTTAATCGTCCAACTTCGGCTCAGGTCATGATCTCACAGTCTGTGAGTTCGAGCCTTGCATCAGGCTCTGGGCTAACAGCTCAGAGCCTGGAACCTGCTTCAGATTCTGTGTCTCCCTCTCTGTTCCTCCCCACCTCATGCTCTATGGCTCTCTCAAAAATATAAATAAATAAACATTTTTTAAAAACTGTACATATTTGGGGCGCCTGGGTGGCGCAGTCGGTTAAGCGTCCGACTTCAGCCAGGTCACGATCTCGCGGTCCGTGAGTTCGAGCCCCGCGTCGGGCTCTGTGCTGACTGCTCAGAGCTTGGAGCCTGTTTCCGATTCTGTGTCTCCCTCTCTCTCTGCCCCTCCCCCATTCATGCTCTGTCTCTCTCTGTCCCAAAAATAAATAAACGTTGAAAAAAAAATTAAAAAAAAAAAAAAAAACTGTACATATTTAATGTATATACAACTTAATGAGTTTGGAGAAAACTACATATGTAAAAACCATCGCCACAAGTTATGCAATAAACATATCCATCACCTCCAAAAGTTTCCTCCCATCCTATTGATTTATTATTATTATTGTAATAAGATTCCCTGGGGTGTTTTGGTGTCTCAGACAGTCAAGCCTCTGACTCTTGATTTTGGCTTAGGTCATGGTATCCGGTTCATGAGATTGAACCCCATGTTGGGCTCTGTGCTGACAACAGAGCTAGCTTGGGATTCTCTCCCCCTTTCTCTGCACCTCCCCCACACATGTACACACAGGGTCTCTTTCTCTCTTTCTCCCTCTCTCTCTCTCTCTCAATAAATAAACATTAAAAAAAGGCTTCACATAAGACTTACCCTCCTGGAAATTTTTTTAGGTACCCAAAACAGTATTGTTAAATGTGGGCTGCTGTACAAATCTCTAGGATTGATTCATCTCATATAACTGAAATTTTGTGCACATTAGCTGTTACATCTCCCTTTTCACTCCTCCCTCAGCCCTTGGCACTCACCATTCTACTCCCTGTTTCTGTGAGTGTGACTATTTTAGATTCCACAGGTAAGTAAGATATGCAGTATTTTTTCTTCCCATGTCTGGCTTATTTCACTCAGCATAATGTCCTCCAGGCTTCTCTATGTTGTCGCAAAGGTCAAATTCTCCTTATTTAAGCTGAGGTAATATTCCATGATGTATGCATACCACATTTTCTTTTTTTTTCTTTTTTTATGTGTATTTGTTTATTTTTAGAGAGAGGTTGAGAGAGAGGGAGAGGGTGGGACAGAGAGAGGAGAGAGAGTATCCCAATCAGGCTCCATGCTGTCAGCACAGAGTCCCATGAGGGGGCTTGATTTCATGAAATGGGAGATCGTGACCTAAGCTGAAGTTGGATGCTCAACTGACCAAGCCACCTAGGTAAACCCAATGTACCACATTTTCTTTATCCGTTTGCCCATACTAAACATTTAGATTGTTTCCATGTCTTAACCACTCAAAAGAATGCTACAATGAATATGGGAATGCACCTCTTTCAGATCCTGATTTCAGGTACTTTGGACATGTACCCAGAAGTGAGATTGTGGGATCCTACGGTAGCTCTATTTTTAGGTTTTTTTTTTTTTTCAGTAACATTCATGCTATTTTTCTTAATGGCTGCACCAATTTACATTTTCAATTATGTAGAGTTTTTAATGCAGAAGAGATTGCATGTGCTAGACCACAGGCATCAGGAGTTGGGCAGGAAATGTGGTAGTTAGTAGCAGAAGTACTAGGTCACAGAGGACAGTGGATAAAACATGATTCCTTTTTTATATATTTTAAGTATACCTGTATTTGAATTTCTGGTAAAAATGATGTCCAAAAAGAATATCTTCTTTTTTAACTCATGGATATTTGGGAAAATTTGAAGAATCAAATTTAAGTTCATGTAGGTACCCCAGGCAAAGAAAGCTAAAATATAAATATTCTCATTCTTTTAATATGAATTCTTCATATCATGACGATAAACCATTGTTATTATTATTTTTCTATATTTTTAATGTTTATTTATTTTTGAGAAAGAGAGAGAGCCAGAGCACCAATGGGGAAAGGGCAGAGAAAGGGGGAGACCCAGAATCCAAAGTAGGCTCCAGGCTCTGAGATGTCAGCCCAGAGCCCATCACGGGACTCGAACCCACAAAACATGTGATCATGACCTGAGCTGGAGTCGGATGCTCACCCGACTGAGCCACCCAGGCACGCCTCATTGTTATTTTTATCCACCATAGCATTAATTAGAAAAGTAGGAAGTGATCCAATGGCGACTAAAAATGTATTTTTTTCTTTATGGATAAAGAGAGTAAAAAGGGAATTTCAAAAAATAGAAAAATAAAGAGGTTGTTATGACTTGAATTTCTTTCAAATTTTCATTTTATGACAACCCATTTATAGAGTCATGACATTTGCTTATTATTGTTTTAATTTTTTGAACATTTAGTGTTCGGTTAATGTATTCCTGTATTTATCTGAAGAAGTGGAATCATGTTTTATATACATTGGATGTACTATATATAGCAACAAATTTTTACTAACTATATTTACTTTTACAAAGGAGTTTGGCTGCCATGTTGGCTCTCTCTGTTAGATTACACCCCTTTCCTTTGGTTATTTTTGAAAGTTTATTTTTATTGTCACTTAAAACATAAAAAAATATAATTTTAGTATAAAATATATAAAGATTTGATAAATCTTGTTTTTATGGTAAAATACGGAGATATGTCACTGGCAGCAGCTTAATTACTTATACATATGACCTGAAATGATACATGCTTCATAAATGTATACAGCGCGGGCTGTTTTCAGTACTTGAAAACATCAAAAAATTCAAGACATCAGTAAAAGTGCTTACTGTATCATGACAAATAGGTATGTCACATCATGTCATAACCTTAAAGGGTTGATGGCTACAAAGAAATATATCATTTATGTCCCTGTTCTATTAGACTTGACATTTGGGAAGTGGCAAATATATCTTTCATGTGAAAACTATGATGGCAAAGATTTTCCATCATAAAACAAGTGTGAGGTTGACATTGTTATTTCTTTTGAGGGGACCAAAGTCATCTATTCATCTGGATCCAGCACCTGTGAAGGCACAAAGGTGAAAGACCCCCCCCCAACCATGGACAAATGGCTGGGCTATGATTTCCTACTTAATTGCATGGCACAAATTGGGGATGGGTGTCACTGTAGCTTAGGAAGTGTAACTGTGAAAGGAATGTTAATTAATACACAAGTAAAGCAATTACTTCTCATGAAGAAGATTCTAGAAGAAAATCAAATAAACCTTGGAACCACTTTCAAGGGGTCACCAGATGCTGAGAGAGACATTTGAAGGAGCATGGACATTCAGGACTTCTGCAGCAACCTGCCTCTCTTCTCTGAGCTCACAATTTCCTATTCTGACTCATCTCTGAGTATTTGGTACCTACCATCCAAGTCCTATACATTATTGAGACTTTCAATCAGACCTCTTCTTCTATTGGGCCCTCAATCATACAGGTCACCAAACTGAAAGGACAAGCAAGGGTATGAAAAGCCAAGAAGCAATGAGGCCAGCCACAGAAAGTGCCAGCCAGAGCTGGATCAAATCACAACTTGGCAATTGTGATTCGAACCCTTGTGCTCCAGTAAAAGTTATGCTGCTTTTGACAAGCCTGATACACCACACCGGGCCAAGAGTTTTGTCAAACATTTATTTTTAATGTGAGGATTCACTTGTTTTATAGCTCCAAATTTCCTACATTCACCTTGTAGGTAAATTGTACATAGTAAATGTATCAGATACAAAATAAAATCTACATGAAATCCCACCACCGTGAAAACCCAGCTCAATAATTTTGGCATGTTTATGTAAATACACAGGATTTGCCTTCACCTTCAGAGCTCAATATGCGGGAATACATATTATGATTTTGGAGGCAAGTTCAAGTTTCGCGTGAGCTCCTCAATATGAACTTCTCAGTAGTGAAAGTGAGTAATTTTCTTCAAGTTAACTTAGTCATTTCCCGATTAAATCTTAGTCTTGACTGATACCCAGTCAGTGTTTCAGGATTCCTTTCTGCTCTTTCTTCCTTCTCCTGTCCTTCAGTCCTGCTGTCTTCGAGGGAGGCTCATACACATTTGTATTGTAGGAGAAGCCACAGGGTTGAAGGCTCACACGCCTGAATTCTAGAACCTACATGTGCTGTCCATGCGTGGGTCTCTTGCAAAGCCATACCTCCTGCCAGAGTGGCTCCCAGAATCAGAACAGAGGATGAGACACAGCTCAGCAGGAGTGAGAAAGCGGGTAGATGAGCAAGACACATGTGGCTCTCTGCTTAGACTGATGGGCTGGGATGGTGTTTGTGCTTCTTGGACAGAAAACACTGTGGGCCAAAGATGGGTCTCTAATGAGCGTCCAACTTAAGACCTCATGGATGCTTGAGGGGCTCCTAAACTCTGTCCTATGCATGCGGCTTCTCTTGGTTCTCTTCTCCCTTCCTCTGCTCCACACATTTGCCCCTCATGCGACCGATCTAAACATGGCACATGTTCTTGGGTTGCTTCCAGACTGCCTACGTTTACTCTCCACCAATCCCCTTAACACACCTTGTAATTTGCACGCACACCATTTGCTTTTGTTTGTCTCTAATGCCAAAGTTGAACTTTCACAGCAAGTTCAGGAAACATGTACGATGCTCAGCGTCTGAGTCCAACGTGTCTCAAATATTTTTCGTCTGTTTTCAGAAAATTGCCTGCAATCTTCTTCTGAGTCACAATTTATGGTAAAAAAAAAAATTGAAAATTTTGACAGCTTCATCAATCTCCTCCATAGACCACAGGAAAAAAAAATACTGTCTTTACAGATGCTGAGACAATGTAGAAGCTCAGGGGAAGATTCTGCCAACTGGAGGAGATTCACAATTAAAATGTTTCTCATTTTGAAATATGTAAATATTTTGACCCAAAGACTTTCATGGATGTTTTCAATTTGTCCCTTTCCAGAGAACCTTTCTTTTACAAACACCATTAACAATAAAAGTTGTCACATATGTCACCACTTTGTTCTTTGGGAATATTTCCCAAATTTAGGTTTTGTAAAATCACGGATCCTCACAATTTCATTCTACTCGTCTACAGAATATGAATCATCCCATTAAACCTCGGCATTCTCTCACAAGACTGCAGATTAGGCATTTCAACTTTGTGCTAGAGACTAGGAACTCTCATACAACTCCTGAGCTATGGTCACTTACTTTGTTCTGTTCATTCCTGGCTTTCTTTGACGCAAATTGGGTCTTCCTTTCTACTGGACTTGTTTTCAGTGTTAACACTTTTCCAAAGCTGAAAATATATGGGATTTCCGTCATCATACAGGCTTATGACTGTTTTCCAACAGGATTTACACAGCATGCGACCAAATTCTAGAGGATTCCTTTCTAAATAGAGTTTAATGCAATGGTAGGCACTTAGGTTGACTTTTAAGAGTTTTGTGAAAGTCACAAACATTTCTAAATGATTTGTTGATAGGCAGCAAAGAAAGGAAGGGTATCCTGCCATGCTGATACAGACATACACACATATACAGACAGACAGATATTCTGTTATTTATCTATCGTCTATGTGATTTCTTATATACATCTTGTAGTTGTGTAGTTAAGCTACAATAAATGTTAGTGTATGTGTGTACATGTATGTGTGTGTGCATGTGTATAAATATTTGCAACAATCATAGATTTTACTTTTTAATATTTTTAACGTTTATTTATTTATTTTTGAGAGAGAGACAGAGAGAGAGAACAAGCAGGGGAGGGGCAAAGAGACAGGGAGAGACAGAATCCCAAGCAGGCGCCAATATCTGCACCGAGCCAGATATGGGGCTTGATATCACGACAATGAAATCATGACCTGAGACACAATTAAGGGTAGGACATTTAACCAACTGAGCCACCCAGGCGTCCCAATCATAAAGTTTATTTTTATCAGTACGATAATGTAGATGGTTTGGATGTAATATGAATTGTATTTTTAGAACAACCAATTCAAGTGTATTTCTGCTTCAGAAGTTTCTTAATATAATAAGAGTACTGTTTATCTCTGATGCTATGAACCACCAAAATCTCGATTAGGATTCGAACGGCACTAATTTAAAATAAAAAAAATACTGAGCTTTTTATCTGATTTTACAATACAGCCTACAATAATATTATTTCACATGTGACGGAATAAACAACAAAAAGCTTTCTCTTGTTTCCATAAATTGCCTGAAAAAAATTAAAACCCTTATTAGAATTAATTGATTCTCGGGCGCCTGGGTGGCTCAGTTGGTTAAGCGGCCGACTTCGGCTCAGGTCATGATCTTGCAGTCCGTGAGTTCAAGCCCCTTGTCGGGCTCTGTGCTGACAGCTCAGAGCCTGGAGCCTGTTTCAGATTCTCTGTCTCACTCTCTCTGACCCTCCCCCGTTCATGCTTTGTCTCTCTCTGTCTCAAAAATAAATAAAACGTTAAAAAAATTAAAAAAAAAGAATTAATTGATTCTCTATTCGAATCAACTGATGACACCGATATAAAAGTTATTATTTAAGCCTTTACCCTTTTTTTCCCCCCTCAAATTGGAGCCTATGATAACAGACTCCTTTCAGCTCTTTTGTACACACAAGAAAACTTACAATGAAAACCAGCAAGATTAATCTAGAAGAAGATCGTACAGGTCAGGGCACAGCGGGCCACTTACCACGTGACTGGTGGAGGTAGCCACGTCACATTAAGGGCCACGTCTTGCCTCTGCTCTTGCCTGAACACACTTTGTTTTATCCGGAAGAGCCCTTGCGTGCTGTTCTTAAAGACGCACGTTAACTCTGTTGGGTCTGGAAAGAAGCGGAGAAGAAAAGAAGGGTCATCACTGGCCATTTTTCAGACTTAATCTGGCATTCAAAAGATCACTCTGCTTGCTGGTCACAAGCAGACACCACACACCAATCAACCGGACTGGGGGAGAAGCTGAATTTGACAAGTCATTATAATGATACTTTATTTAAATCACTAAAAATCCCGGGGCACCTGGGTGGCTCAGCCGATGAAGGATCCAACCCTTGATTTTGGCTCAGGTCATGATCCCGGGGTCGTGGGATCAAGCCCCGTGTTAGGCTCCATGCTCAGAGTGGAGATGCTTAGGATTCTCTCTCTCTCTCTCTCTCTCTCTCTCTCTCTCTCACCACTTGTGCTCCCCTGTCTCTCTGTCAAAAATAGATAAATATTGTTTATTAATTGGATTAAGCGTTGGATGCTTAACCGACTGAACCACCCAGGCGCCCCTAACCAAAATTTAAAAACATAATTCACAGTATGATAAATATCTGCACAATGAAATGTCTCCATATTTACTTCTAGAAAAATGTCAGCCACCATCTCTTTGCCACACCCCCTTCAATCTCTATATTCCCTTCTGCAGGAAAGCAGAAAATGGGATATTGGTATCTATAGACTGCCGTCTTTGTTACGGCTTCTAGCCTCGCTGAACTACATTGTGGGTACTTTTCCTTCTTAGGTCTATGGTCACGCCCACTGGTTTTTTTCTTGAAATGTATGGATACTGTTGTTTAAGAAGTTCACTTAGAATATCTTGTCAATTTTCACATTCCCATTTTACACATTTTATTTAGTGATTTTTCAATTCTTCCTGGACATTTCTTTACCTTCTCTTATTCCTTATGGCTTTCATTTTCTCTTTTATTTCCGGAATGATATTAAGTACATATATATATATATTTTTTTTAATTTTTGATCTCATAATTCCAAACTCTGTGGTCATTGCAAAAACCTGTTTTGTGATGTGGTGACCCTTACTACCTTCTTTATAATCCTGTGATTTGCATTGTGACTTCATGGATGCTTTTTACGTGAGAAGAGTTTGAAGAATTGCTCCTGCCAATGACATTTGGAAAGCAGTATTTTGAAACTGTCTTATGTTCAATTATTGAGTAAGTTTGTTTGGGTTTTGTTTGTTTATTGTGTGAGACCATGCAAGCCTTGTGAATTTAAGCTCCAAACATACCAGAGGCATGATGTGTGAAGTGGTTTTCTACAGTTTTCCATCCACCAAGAGCCAATGCCAAATGGCCGTTTCTTTCTTGCCTCTTTGTGGGTTTACGACTATTGCTACCACGATCATTGCTATTTGTATTATTAATATTTATATTTCAACTCTCAGCAAAGGCAAGGCTCACTCCAAGATGGCAGCTTTATGTGGGATCCTAGGTACAGTATCCACTCATGTGCCTTCAAACTAAACTGACCATAAATCACATTTACCTTTGCTGTTCCAGATTCCAGCAGGTTTAACACTTGTTCTGGGTTATTTATTTATTTATTTATTTTTATTTGAGAGAGAGAGAGTGCATGCCCGTGAGCTGGGGAGAGGGGTAGAGAGAGAGAGAGAGACAGAGAGAGAGAGGGAGAGAATCTTTTTTTTTCATAAAACTTTTTAAATGTTTATTTATTTTGAAGGGTGTCTGGGGGGCTCAGTTGGTTAAGCATCTGAATTTGACTCAGGTCATGATCTCACAGTTTGTGAGTTCCAGCCCCATGTCGGGCTCTGCACTGACAGCACTGAGTCTGCTTAGGATTCTCTCTCCACCTCTCCCCAACTTGTGCTCTCTCTCTCTCTCTCTCTCTCTCTCTCTCTTAAGTTTTTTAAATAAACTTAAAAAATGTTTAAGTGTGAAAAAAAATAAAACAAAATACAATTTGGTATAGTTGTAGAGATAGACAAATAGACCATAGAAACATAATACAAAGTTCAGAAACAGATTCAATTGTGCATGTCTAGAAACTGGATATATGACATGGCTTTTCAGATCTGTAAGGAAAGGACAGAACACTCCAGAATGATGTGACAGTTATCCACTGACTCATGGATAAGTCACACAGATCCTGTTCTAACAATTATTTAACTCTGTTGAGGAAAAAAAAAATCTGAACCCATGGCTAGCAAAGTATCTAAAAATATAATGATTTCTGGGGGCACCTGGGTGGCTCAGCTGGTCAAGCGTCCACTTCGGCTCTGGTCAAGATTTCACAGTTCATGAGTTCAAGCCCCACATCGGGCTCTGTGCTGTCATCTCAGAACCTGGAGCCTGCTTCAGATTCTGTGTCTCCCCCTCTCTCTCTCTCTCTCTGCCTTTCCCCCGCTTGCACTCTGTCTCTGTCTCTCTCAAAAATAAATAAAAAATTAAAAATAAAAATAAATAAAAATACAATGAATTCTGGTGAATAAAAGCAACGATGACAATCATACTATACATAATCATAGTATAATAATTGTACTATTTTAAAGGATAATATAAGGTACATGGTGCAAATGCCATTTCAGGTAAGATTTCAAGGTTGAAGAGGCCTAGAAACTGAGGCTGGGTATGTAGCCCCAGGAAGAGGGCCCAACATGCCCAGAACTTTAATTGGGAAAAGCATAACATATACCTGGATCAGAAAAGATTCACCTTTTTTTAAAAGTTGTGTCTATTTGATAAAATATGAAAATGTAATGATTCATTTGCATTTCTTTGATTTCTAGTACTTTTCATATGCTTATGAGTGATTCACATGTCTTAATACTGAGATGTCTCTTTAGAACCCTGCTTATTTTCCAACACTTAAAATAGAAGACAAATTATATATATATGTGTATATATATTTATATATAATGTTTATTTATTTTTGAGAGAGAGAGTAGGGGAGGGGCAGAGAGAGAGGGAGAGAGAGAATCCCAGGCAGGCTCTGCACTGTCAGTGCAGAGCTCAATGCAGGGCTTGAACTCACGAATCATGAGATCATGACCTGAGCCAAAATCAAGAATCAGACACTTAACTGACTGAGCCCTCTGGACGCCCCTAAAATGAAAGACAACTTTTAACATAATTGTCAAATAGAAGGAGAAAGGGACTTTCTTGAGAGTTTGGGGTTGATCACTAAAAACTTCAGGACGCTGTGCTGGCATCCCTCGTATCTCCAAAAGTGAAGAATCAGGAAGAGAAGAAAGGTCCCTGAAACTCACGCAAGGCACAGCAGGTGGTCACCAACGTAGAAAAACAAATCAGCTTGAAATGCCAGTTAGTCATGTGAGAGTCAGAAAGGGCAGTGTCGAATAAGGCTCAAGTCTTAGTTTTAACAATGTTTTACCCATTCCTGTCTTCCTATTATCCTGAACTTGCTTGTTTGGGTGACATGGGGGCATTCTCAAAAAGAAGCTTCTGTGTTGGATAATCAAAGTTGAATTCCCCTGTCATCTCCGTCCTTGTGTCCTCTGCCATTTCAGTGCCCCCACGCACACCTGTTCCTGGGGGCTGTGATCAAGCGTTCTGTTTTGCTCTTTGGGACAGCCCCATGGTTAGCGGTTGGAAAACCATGTTTGTGCGGCCCTCAGCAGGGCTTGGCAAAGAAAATGTTCTAAAGATATTTATAGCATATGAATCAACACAGCACTAACTGAAATAAGTCATATATTTCTCAGTAAAAACTGAACTGAGGAAGAGATTTTATGTATATACAAAATGATATATATGTATGCACGTATGTGTGTATGTGTATATCTATATATACCTATAGAGAGGGAGAGAAAAAAAAGAGAGACAGTCATGTTTAAGGTAGGTAATATATATAAATACATGAATCTCACATATAATCCCCCAGCCAAAAGGAGCAGTTGGAATAGTGAAAGCGGAGACTTATCTCCATATCTGATGTGGCCTCAATGAGACCTGTTATGCTAGTATTTGTACATTACCTCATTAACTTGTTATGTGTTAGACGTAATGTTGTGGGGAAGACAGGGTAAAACCTTGCTTTGCGAGCATAATTAATTCCGGAAACATGCTTGTAATCCAAAGCACTCGTATATCAAAGCGAACTTCAAGAACTATTGGCTCAGTTGTGACCATGTGACATTCGGCATCACGTGCGACTTGCATTGCAAGATGTGGCTTGTTCTTCCAGTTAAAACTTATTAAAAATGTTTGCTCATCTTGCAAAACACTCACAGAACAAGTGACTTACAGTCCAAGGTTTTACTGTATCTTGAATCGTCTTGAGGTTGTTTTCTATGTATATGATATGAACATGACGACTTATTCCCAAGGTTATCATAAAATTTTTAAATGGGACAAAAAGGCAACCTACTGAATGGGAGAAGATATTTGCAAATGTTATATCTGATAAAGGGTTAATAGCCAATATAACATCTAATGTAAGGAAATTATACAACTCAATTGCCTATATTAAATTCTAATGCCCAATGTGATGATATTTGGAGGTGAGCGTGTGGAAGTGATTAAGGCACGATGGAGCCTTCATGATAGGATTAGACGCCCCCCCAGCCTTCTGCCACTGAGGACACAGCAGGAAGAAGGTGTCTATGAGCCAGGAAGCAGGCCCTCCGCAGACATTAAAGACTCCAGAATTGTGAGAAGTAAATCTCAATTGTAGGCCGAAACAGACTCGGATACAATCCCAGATGTGCCAGAACAAATCATAAATCTAGACTAGGATTCCTACTTTTCAAAGTTTCTAATCTTTAGTACTGTAGATAGATGTGAAAATGTAAATGTTTGCACTTTTATACACACATTTATAGTTTCTTAGGTTGGCCTGAATTTGTTTTTGTTACCGTATGTTGTCATCGTGGGAACAATTTTGAGTAATCGTACGCAAAACCTCTACCGGTCGCAAAAGATCACCAGCCACGGTATTAAAGAAAACACAAGTATTTATCGAGTGCCTTTAGGAAAGATCTTGTTATAACACGAAGTCGATTGGGGTGGACATCGTTATGATCACCCAGAAGAACTGACAAATCAGAGGTTCCCGTAGAATATAAATCCATGTTGGAATCAGTAGGGAATATGAGTGCCTTCCATGGGATCATCCAACTCATTTTTTCTGATTCAGGATCCCAGGCTAAATTCGCTTTTAAATAATTCAGCCTTTAAAAAATCGTATGTACAAATGGAACACTGCCAAACCAGTTCTCAATCATGCCATTCACTCTTGCTGTCCTTGGTTGGCTGAGAAAAACAGAAGGGGGGGGTGGGCGGGGGTGGGCACAAACATTTCAAAATGGAATTGTAAAAATTAGTTTGCCATCATTATTTGAATAATTAGATCTCCTCCTGCTGAACATTGGTCGATGGAAAAATGTGGCCTCCATCACTCCTAGGTAAATTAGTGCACACTCTTTTTTAAGGAAATAGGACAAAGTCGCTGCACGAGCAGAGAAATCAATTATGTCATCCCGGTGACGGGAGAGCTTCCTGGCTCAATGCTCTTCACCAGCATGAATGAGGTGGACTGCATCCCTTCCGGCAGCATGACCCTCCCCTTCAGGCCCAGCCCCAAATTCTGCAAATTTGGCTACATACTTGCTAGAAGTCATTCCTTCGCCCAGGAGCACCTAGTCAATTGTCCGTTTATCTGGGGCACTGCCACAAGGCTTAGGTGTGAACACATCTGCTCCCCAACACTGTAGGACTCAGGGGTGCAGAAGCAGAATGAAGGGCAGTGGCGCAGACACCCTGGGGATCCATCTTAACAAGCTTCAGGACCAGTCACCGTTTCTGATCTTTTACTTCTCAGTGCAATGCTCCTGAAGGGAATATTACACCATCAGCTGTATGCACTCTAATGTACTCATTAAAAAGATTCCCTTTGGTTGGTATTTGCAGCTTTTAATACTTTGCCTCTGTAAATGGCTGCAGACAAACAAGTTTTACCTCATTACTCTGTTAATGGACTAGAAGACTCATCAATTAAGACATGAAGCCATTCCTTGTTCATAATTTCAGGTCGTACCCGGAAGCACTTGGAAATACCGAGGTCTGCCAATCAAACCATTTCCTAATGGTAAAGCGTAAATCATGTATTTTGTCACACTCTGAAGATCCTATTTGCCAAATCAGCAAAGTGTTGCCATATTAATCCAAGTTAGCTTATCTAGCCTTTTATTGGACATAATCTGATCACCGATTATTAGCTCTATCAATCCCCCAATACCAATCTCCAAACACACTGCTTTCCCTCTGGCCTTTCTTTTATCTATATAACTATCTTCATTTCATGGAAGCATGCCATTCTTTGAAAATATTTAATCACTTACCCAGTCTTTACCATATAAAAGCACTTCTTGAAAATAGCTGCCCTGAGACAAAGAACTCCTGAAACACAAAATTTATGACTTTGTATCTTGAGAAAAATGTAGGTGACCTAGCTGCTTATTGAAGGCAGTATCTGCCTGTATGGATTATTTCAAACAACTAAATATATTTCCAAGATAGCCAGAATTTATAACTGCCAATCTTTGATTGTAGGCTAAATGCAGAAAGCCTTAGTAGTCATTGATTGTTCTAATATACTGTTCAAATGATTAAAAATGGGGAGCAATAATTGGAGCCTCTTGTAAAACCTTGTCTTTTTCTAAAGGGTCAGAGAATGTGTTACTTTCATGCCCTATGCAAATGTATTCACATTTGTAAGTAAGAAATTAATTCCAGAGATACCTTCTTAATAGCATGTGGAATACTCCTTGTTGCACAATCTGTAATTGTTTTCTCTGTTAGCAGATCAGAAATAATCTACACTTCAATGGGATGAATATATACCATGAGTTAGCAAAATATGGTTTATAGCAGTGATCAGTAGGAGGACGGCAGGACATTTAATACAGTGCCTCAAAGCATCAACTACAAAGCAGTTACCAATTTTGCAACTTGCAGGGAGAGATGATATACTCAGGTACCAGGTGAAATAAACCTGACCCAGGAAAATAATAAAAGAGAGACAAAGCACATATGTCAAGGAAGCAGTTCTTGCAAATATCTAAGGCCACTGGATAAGAGGGATCCACACTGTTGATATGTAACCCGCATCATCCTCCCCAAATGCCAGGGAATATTATGGTGAGACTATAACCCTGACTCCCTTAGGAGGACACTTAGTGAAGTTATAGCTTTTAAAGTTTAACAGAAAACATAGTCACTGTGTGCCACACGGTGATGTAAGTGCTTGAAGAATTTACTCTGTAGGAGAGTTTTTATTCTTTGACTTAATTTACCAAGCCATGAAAATTAGAAATGGGGTGTCCCTGCCATCTTAGATTCCGGTTTCTGTAGCATCCACCAGGTGACATTCGCGGCTGCAAGAAGATCAAACTGTCTTGATGACCATCCCTAAAAGGACTTAGGACTTGCTCCGGTTACAATATATCATCTGCAAGATAAGCACCGCCCTCTTCGCCCAGGGAAAAATTATATTCCTCCTTCTTTGGCATAGTTTCCTATCACTTTTTTTTTTTTGAGGTTTAGGGAGGAGTGTTGACAGTTTCTTACTTGGTTACTGTCCTCAAAAAACAATCTTTCCATGTGGAAGGACCTCATCCCTGCTGACACCCTTATTTCCTTACTGAAACACAAAGCATTCTCCTAACTTTCAAAAACAGTATCCACTGACTACATATGTGTTACTTGTTTATAAATAGTACTGTATCAAACTGTTGATGAATTCTCTTTTTTATATATGTTTTTGAATGTATTTATTTTGATTGAGATAGAGAGTGTGTGTGTGTGTGTGTGTGTGTGTGTGTGTGTGAGTGGGGGAGGACCAGAGAGAGAGGGAGAGAGAGAGTCCCAAGCAGGCTCCACAATGTCAGCACAGAGCCAGACACAGGGCTTGGTCTTACGAACCACTGAGATCCTGACCCCAGCCAAAATCAAGATTTGGACGCTTAGCCGACTGAGCTACCCAGGTGCCCCAATGAATTCTTCTCTTCTATACATCTGGAAAATCATATTATAAAGCCATATTGAATGAGTGCTGTGACTTTGACAAGGAGGGTTATGCTGATAATAACATACAACTCCTTAAATTTATGAAGGCAGCTTTCATGAACCGCCCATTTGGAATCCCCACCTTGTTTCAAAGTTTTGCATGTGTGAAAATGTCAGCCTCAGCCAACAATAAAAAAATGCCAGTGTCTCATTCATTCATTCATTCATTTCATGTTCACAGATACCTACTGTAAAATGAGCATCCTGTTCTGGCAAAATATGTGGGCAGAATATGAAAATGCCTTGCTGCCAGGAATTTACAATCGCATAGGGAATAGGATGCCCAGTAGGTCATATTGTTTGTGTGGATACTTTGGGCCCAGCACAGTCTTCAACATTTTGCAAGTTGCTAGCTCATTGGGTTCTCTCAACCACAGTATGAGATGAGTACCGTTTCATCACTGGCTTCCAGTCAAGGAAGCAGATATAGTTAGGGAGTGATGAGGTGTGGCTTTGCGTCTAGACAGCCTGATTCCTGAGCCTGACAGCTGGCCAGCTGCTCTCTAGTATCTGCTCTTTGGAAAAACATTGCAGGGGCTCTGGGTGACTCAGTCCATTAAGCGTCCGACTTCGGTTCAGGTCATGATCTCACAGATTTGAGGGTTCAAGCCCCACATCGGGCTCTGCATGGAGAGCTTGGACCCTGCTTCAGATCCTGTGTCTCCCTCTCTCTCTCTCTCTGCACCTCCCCTGCTTGTGTTTCTCTCTCTCTCAAAAATACATTTAAAAAAATAAGCATTAAAAAATACTGAAAAAAAAGAAAAGAAAAACATTGCTTATGGATACGCAGCCTTAGTCACCTACCTGTAGGATTGTACTTGGCATCTAGTCATGTGGCTTTACCTGCTGATGTGTATTAGGTGGGGGATGGACCATGTTTCATTCGGCCTTTGGAGGTTTTAATAGCACCTAAGGGCTGAGAAGTATGAGCAGAGAGAAGTACTGAAAATGTAAGCCTATTTGTTGTATAAACAGAGTTATGTGTGGTTGATGTTTTTTATTGCAATATGAGGGCAAAACTTCACGCAGAAAGTTAGCAAGATGTGTGATATTGCTAATAAGAGGTGCAACATGAGTACCACTCAAGCCTTAAGCTCAGAATTCCTAGGCAATATTGTCTAGAGAATAAGAGAGACCAGTTATATTGTCTTGATGTCTACTATGAATGACTAGCCAATCTGAAAGACAACAGAAGATGAAATTTTTTTTTTAAATAAAGCATCACCAGTCAGCCAAGGTGAAGGGACTGGACATACATTCTCTTTCCCTAACAAATCTTTGTTGGCAGGGATTGCTACCGAATTATAACTTTTTTTTTTTAAACCGTGCTCTTAACTCAATTTTCTTTTATGCAGTGCAGTGCATTTCCATAATTCAGAGAGGCATCTGAGGGTTGAAGAAACATAAGTTCCTTTTTCCCATCATCATGCCCTAGCGCAGTATATATGCCTTCACATTCCATAGTAAATTTCAAGCCATCCAAAACCTTTTTGGAGACCACAAAGCTACCATTGCGTCAATATATTCTTTTATGATACTCTGGGATCAATATCAAGCCAAGGGTAATAAAAAGCCCAGAAAGGAATTAGTGTTGTGTAGGCATATCTTTTAAAACAGAATCTCTCACAATAAGGATGTAGTCCCAGGTGGGTGACAGAGGAAACCCCAGGGGGGCATGTGGGTAGAAAGTTCAACACATGGAAAGTCAATTTGGAAGTTAATTCTCCATGGACCCAATGTCTTGCTTACACTGGGCTTGGAAATGTAGCTTCCTGCGTAATCATTAATGACTACTCTTTTCTATAAGGTATCTGAACCAACACGTGAACACCTTCATAACTCACTGCTTATCTCAGACATCCACCTCGCTGGACCCCAAGCTGAACGGGAGTACGAGTTTGTCCAAAATGTATTTTGAAAAAACAAAATGGAAGCTGTATTATTTCTCTCTTTCATTTTTTTACCGGGGCTGTTTTGCACAAGAAATCACAGATGCTTTCTGCTAGGCTGGGTGTAATTGTTTGGATGTCTGTCTCAGAGGCACCGCATCCATATTATCAAACTGAGAGCAGGCAGTTAGTTCACCCCTGTCGACTTACAGCTGCCAAGGGAACTAGGCAGTCAGAGCATATTTGCTAAACAATTTTACCTCCGTGAACTCTTAAGTCTCTGAATAGATAATCATGGTCTGTAACTTCTAATTTTGTAACAGAATTGATTAACACTCACTTTGGGTGCACCAAATTATAATCTTTATAGTATGCTTTGCTCAGCGTCTTACTTGCTATTTGCCAGATTGTCATGGGACCTCCAAGTTCCAGAGACTAATTGCATGGGAACGCTTAATATATGAATTACCTTGAGCGAATTTATCTGTATACGTCTCCGCTTAAAAGTGTAACTGAACAGAAACCTATTTCTCAATCTTGGAAAATGTGAAAATCCTCAATGCTTACAAGTAAGAAAATAGTGGGCTGCCTATTCGAGATGGAAACTCCTCACTAAAATGGCATCTGTTAATCACTCCTCATCGAATGACTATAAAAACAGCAAAAGGGAAAACGAGTTTGGCCTCAACACACAATGGAAAAGTAGCACCAACTGTTGAGTGCACAGCACAAAGATTTTTCTGTGGGTGATCAATGTTTGCAATATTTGCACACACCCAAAGGAAATAGACCACCTCTCTCGTTGACCAAAGCTTGATACTTTTTTTTTCCAATTTAGTGGGTCATTAATGCAATTATTTTAACGGATTCTGTGTAGAGAAGAGTTAACATAGCAGGATTGAGACCATTATCCTTACAAGGTCTTTTTTTCTCCATTTTTAAATTTTTTTAGTGTTCGTTTGTTTTTGGGAGAAAGGGTGGGGGGCAGAGAAAGGCAGAGACAGAGAATCCAAAGCAGACTCCAGGCTCTGAGCTGTCAGCACAGAGGTCAATGCTAGGCTTGAACTCACCAGCCGTAAGATCATGACCTGAGCCACAGTCAGATGCTTAACTGCCTGAGCAAACCAGGCGCCCCCCCTTACAAAGTCTTGATTGCCGGCAGGACCAACATGTGGAAGTTTGCATGGTATGCCTTTACCTACACTGACGTCGAATTTTCTCTAAATGATAAGAGTGGCTCACTGTATCTAAATTGTTTGTGCACAGAATATAGTTTATGCTGAATATCTGTGTTTCTTCTGGGCAGAAAGGCATCCTAAGCAAAGAAAGACAACATGAGCAGTCCCCAGAACCAGTCTTCGACGCTGAGTCACTCTCTAATGAACGTCCCTGGTAGACAAGGCTGCACACACATGGTCTGTTGCTGGGGACTGTGTGCATTCTCTGGGACTCCGCCGGGAGACAACTCCAGGAAACTTATTCCTGGTATACTCTGGGCTTCACCCATGCATGTTTTCCATTTGTTTATTTTCTCTTTGGCTGTAATACATCTGAGCTGTGAATACAAACCATGAAGAAAAAAGAAATACATGGCCATGTGAAAACATCTTTTGAAAGTTACTTTTGATGGCACTGCTTTTTATAGTGTTCACCATGTTTCATATGAAAAGTCATACACATTTTTTTTTATAATTTCATGTAAGAAAAAAAATGTTTCTCTCTTCAATGAGTTGGCATGCTTTTCCTAATTGGGCAATAACAGCTATTTACGCATTTGTGTTTCCCATTCATCTTTTTTTTTTAATTTTATTTTTTAATGTTTATTCACTTTTGAGAGACAGAGAGAGACAGAGCATGAGCGGAGAAGGGGCAGAGGGAGGGAGACGCAGAATCCGAAGCAGGCTCAGGGCTCTGAGCTGTCAGCACAGAGCCCGATGTGGGGCTCGAACTCACGGACCGTGAGATCATGACCTGAGCCGAAGTCGGACGCTCAACCGACTGAGCCACCCAGGCGCCCTGCCATTCATCTTTTTTAAATTGAGATATAATTGACATTGACTAAGTGTAAGGTCTGAAACACAATGATTTGTTATATTTATATTTTACAAAATGTTTCACAGAATTAGTTTGGTTAACATACATGGCCACACATAGTTACAATTATTTCTCGAGAGGAAAACTTTTAGGATCTACTCTCTTAGCAACTTTCAAATCTACCGTAACTATTGTCACAAGGCTGTACATTCCTTCCCGTGACTTATTTATCTTATAACTGAAGGTTTATCCTCTTGACCCCCTTCATGCATTTCTCCCCCACCCCCACTCCTACCCCCACCCCCACGCCCACCCCTCCCCACCTCTGGCAATTAGGAACCTGTTCTCTGTATCTATGAGTTCAGTAGTTGTTTTCTTTGGTTTGGTTGTTCTTGTTTTGTGTGTTTGTTTCTTAGATTCACATACAAGTGAGATCATACAGGGTTTGTCTTTGTCTGACTTATTTCACTTAATGTAATGCTCACAAGGTTCTCCAGATATATATATATTCATTTACACTCTATACACATTTTTAATCCATCCATCCATTAAGGAATGCTTACATTATTTCTGAGTCTTGGCTATTATAAATAATGCTGCAATAAATATGGATGCAGATATCTTTTTGTAGAATCATTTTATTTTATTTGGATAAATATCCAGGCGTGGAATTGCTGGGTCATGTGGTTATTTCTATTTTTTTTTTTTTTTGAGGAACCTCCAGACTGTTTTCCATAGTGGCCATAGTGGCTGCACCAATATCTCATTGTGGTTTTGATTTCTATTTTCCTGATGATTAGTTGAACATCTTTCTATGTGTCTGTTGGCCATTTGCATGTTTTCTTTGGAAAAATGCCTTTTCAGTTCCTCTGCCCAGTTTAGTTGGATTTTTTTCCATTGAGCTGTATGAGTGTGTGTGTGTGTGTGTGTGTATCATATATCTCACATATATCATATATTATACTAACCCTGTACCAGATATGTAATTTGAAAATATTTTCATTGATTCCATAGACATCTTTTTCATTTTGTGGATGGTTTCCCTACTGAACAGAAGCATTTAGTTTGATAGTCCTAAGTGTTTATTCTTTTCTTTTGTTGCCTTTGCTTTTGGTATCAAATCCAAAAATTCATTGCCAAGACCCATGTCAAGAAGCTTACCCCCTACGTTTTTTCCTAGGAATTGAGAATATTCAGGGTAGTCTATTTTGGATAATGAGCAGAACATATAATAGTTGGTGTGAAACTACCCACGGCAGAAACCATAAAAACTGGTTCAAACTAGCTCTTCAATTTATTTAGTTCGTTGACCTTGGTCTCAACCTGCCTAGATATCAAAAACCAACATATGACCATTTGAAACGCAGAAAGTCTGTGACCTTGTCTGGCTTCTTGCCAGGATCTCCTCTAGAACAGTCCAAGAAACACCAAAACAACCATTTGAAATGCATGTATAATTATGAATGTAAATGTTTTTAACTATTCACTCTGTGCCGGGCTTTGTTGTAAGTACTTGAGTGCGCTTCTGTTTCTACGCTAATAGTAAGGCATTCGTTTCTTACACCACCTTCCTAATATCTCGGGACAGATAGAAGTTATCAAGATGGATTTCAACTTCTTTAGTAATAATAGTACAAGTGCTCAAAGCACTTGCCAAAATATGCCAACTATTTATATGTTTTGATAGTATACTAGAAAAATCGGTAAAAAAAAAAAATAGGGACTTTTTCTTTCATAAAAGTGAATCCCTAATGCAGTGTAATGACCTTTATGTTTTTCCTCCCCCAGAAGCTCAAGTTTTATTCCAGACTTCTTGAATGATGAGTCACTGAGATTTTTTTTTTAATTAGAAAGCATCATCAGGCATCTTGTGATAAACACTACACATCATTAAACTCCTTTCCAGAGCATCTCCTGGGTAAAGTGGGCTTTACGATTGGAATATACTGTATGGCTGCACTAATGAAAAATATGTTCAAAGAAAAGAAAATGTTAGGAAATACTCCCAAGTATATAAAACATGACACATATCGGTCAAGAAAAGTAAGCATTTTATGAAAAATTTCCCATAATTTGAGTCAAGTTCTAAAATACATCATTCCCTATTTTGGGGGGTAAACTCCGTTCTGTTCACTATTCTGCCAACAGATGATTCTAATTTCAATGTTATGATTTCAGCATCTTCAGGCCAAGGCAAAGTTAGAAAATCAGAAGGAAGGAAATTAATTTTGTACAGCAGCCAGAACGTTTCCTCCTTCTCTTGCTTGCCTGGCCCTCCTTAGATGCCCGAGTATCAGCTCTTTGCTTCCTATCAAAGTAGCTCAAGGAAAACATGAACATTCATCCTAGGAAAGTGCAATGGCTCTGAGGGTCACCTCTGATAGGAGTGTTGCTAACTTAAAATGTTTTGGATAAAGTCCTGTTGCTCCCTGATCGGATTCTAGCCCCCAAATCAAGAGGAGGTGTGATTAGCTACCTCTAATGACCGGGTGCTTTGCATCTGTTTGGGGAGGTCCTCCACATTCCCTCAATGACCTTCAGGGATTATAAAGACCTTACGACTTATCAATTCCCACCTCTGCAGGCCACCTCCACACACAGAAGGCCACTTCATTTAAGGCATTTGCCCATGTTCATTGCAGAATGTAGACACTGAGTATCCCGCCCAAGGTCTTCTGGATTCTTGAACTTTGGACATTCAAGAACGGCGATTTAACCATGGGTTTAGGAACGTTAACCGAGTTAACATTGCACTCGTGTTCACACTTTGCTTTTAATGAGCCTTTTTTCTTTCTACAAGACTGATCATTATAATTATTTATGCCTCGATTAGTCAGAAAAAGCAAATAGCTCTTGTTCTGTTGGGCCACGTGCTCTAGTCAGCTTGCATCTCTAACACCCCCCCACACCTAGGGATGTTACAGAATCAAAGGTAGCTACATCCGGTATTCCCACGGTTTCCTGAAGCCCTGTTTACTTCTAAAGTTTGCTGTGAACTATTTTTCTCATGATTTCCTCCTCATATCAACATTGTGTGAAACGTCCACTCTTTGAGACACCACAGATTTAGACACTTTCAGGGTCTTTTTACTAACTTCCTGAAGTGATCACGATAAACAGTAAAGCATGGGAAATATCAGATGTGTAACCAGCATAAAACACTCACCCGACACCCATTTACCGCCGTGAGACACCGTAACGTTGAAGGGGATTCTGTCCCCTCTCAAACATTTTTAATCTTTAAAGGATTCTATTGCTTCGATGTAGAATTAAAGCTGTAACTATCAGACCTCACCCCAAATCCAGAAGGAGCCATAGATTTACTTCATCTAGATTGATTATTTGATCTGTGACACGATCCAGTAATAACTTCTACAAAAATTGTAATTCAAAAGAAGAAATTATAATATTTATTATTTACTGTTCAGTTCTTGGGGCAACCAGTAAGAAAAAAGTGCTCTTATTTCCACATTTTTCATCTTGAAGTAAAACCAGCGCACATTTTTCAGACATTGTCTCAATGTTGGGGTTATGTTGCAGGTGCAAGGCAACTCAGGTGAAAATGAACCCTGTGCTATTTAAGCAGGGCTTTATTACCTGAGTCGAGGGTCTGCTATTTCAGACTTTATTCTACCATTAATATTCCCTCTTTATCAATATGGATCAAAAATAAATTCCCTTTCTTCATATAACACATAAACCTCCGAAAGCAAAAATGTTGCTACTAGATAGAATTGAATTTAACCAAAGGCCATTGTGACACATTTCACATTTGAAAAAACTGAAATCAAGATGCCAGTGTCATGTTTAGCTAATGGTTAAATGGCATGAAACATAATCATTGTACACGTGCATGCAAGCGTGCACACATGAACATATGCATGCACACATGCACACACACACAAACGCAAACATAAAAACGTCTGCAATCATGGATTTCAACACTTAGCGTTTATTTTTTTTTAATGCTTATTTATCTTGAGGGAGAAGGAGTGAGCGGGGGAGGAACAGAGAGAGAGGGAGACAAGGATCTGAAGGGGCTCTGTGCTGACAGCAGACAGCCCGATGCGGGGCTCTGAATTTATTCAAATTCATCAGTTTAAATGTTAATCTCATCAAAAACGCCCTCCAAATTGACACAGAAAATGAATCATCACAAGTCTACCACTTGTCAATTTGGCACCTGTATGCATCTCCTTTAATTGTGCTTAATCTCCAAATAAAGACAATAACAAGATCATACGTTATGTAACATGATACAACTGTACGGGATACAACCAAAAACACAATAATCTTTTCTCTAGGAAAGGATAGAGTCTCTCGTTGACATTTAATCTTCTCGATATCCATAACTTCTGTATTAGGATATAAAGTGAATGACACTTGAGTACAGTGTCATTCTAATACAAAGTCAGTACACCTTACGTCATACGATGAGGATAACAGACAAGAGAACAAAGATATTTTACACGTGTGTGTACACATCCATACACACACATACACACACACAGATATATGGGGGAAATACTCATGACAATTATAGTCCTTGCTTCTGTAACTGGTCACATGGTCGTTAGCTGGCATTTATCTACCTTCTTCCACGGCCCATATTTTGCCCTCAGCAAACTGGCCTTACTTTTTGGCCATGGTTAGGTAACCCTAACTTAATTCCTGAAAGGACTCGGCCATTTGTAGTCCTGCCTGCACTGATTTCTTGCAGATTTCCCTTGCTCTGAATCACAGGGCATCATAACACTGATACCCTGAGGGATCTCCTGTATCCCAGGCATATGCTTCCTTACCTTCATTGCGGAGTAACACTCCAATTTTTCCTTGGTGGTCACAATCAATACCCCAGGCAGCACAGGAACTCCTTTCTTTGCCTGTTGATTCAGAGGCATGAGGAGTCCAAAATGGCCAAGTGGGTCTCTTAACTTCCAGCCGAATAGAATCAATGTGTCTTTCAGTGAAAGCAGTCCTCCCTCCGGAACTATGCCTCTGGGCGACGAGAGTATATCACAGGAACAGGAAGCAAAAATTTTGCTACTGAACCATTAGGCCAGTATTAGTGAATGATGCCACTCCCGTCTCTACCCTTTGATTCTGGAACCTGGGAATCCTGTCTGTGGGAGAAATAGCGCCATATACTGCATGCTGATACAGAGTATACAATTTCCTAGAAAACCTTGCCCCCGCCCTGCAAGGTACTGCCTGCCACCTTGGTGGCTCTGTAACTGAGCCTCCATCATTCTACCAAGGCAGTTGTTTCTGGATGGTGGGGAACATGGTAAGACCAGTGAGTTCCATGAGCAAAGGCCCACTTGCTGGGTAGTGATTCCCTTGATCAGAATCTGTCCTGTATGGAATATCATGATGGTGGATAAGGCATTCCATGGGAGCTTGAATGTAACACATGGGTGGTAGTTTTGGCAGAAGCATTGTGTGCAGAGAAGGCAAACCTCTACCCAAAGAGTGTCTGTTCCGGTAAGAACAAAAGGCTGCCTGCTCCATAATGGAAGTGATCCAGTGCAATCAGTATACAAACAAGTAGCTGGTTATTACCCTGAGGAATTCTGCCTGTGTTAAGAAAAAATCCTCAGTCTCCCCTCCTGTTTCTCCTTTACTCTTATACTCTACCACACTCATGATACTTCTGACACTCTGGTCACCAACTGTGTGTTTTTTTTCCTCACACCAAGCAAATCCTCTGTGATACCAGCAGGATGTCTTACAATTTAACTCATTTCTAATACTCTCTGCCTCGAGGTAGTGTCAGATGCCACAGGGTAAGGGTTCATTCCCACAAGACCGCCCCCTAATTTCAGACCCCAGCTGCAAGTAGTGAGTCCCCAGTTTGCCCACAACTTCTCTCTGACTCAGCTACAAACTGGAAGTTCCCATGACCTCCTCCTTTGGATGCAATCATTCGCTAGAGCAGCTCACAGAACTTAGGGAAATACATTTCCCAGTTGATTAAAGAATATGGTAAATGGTAAAGATAAATAGCGAGATGAAGAGATACATAGGGTGAGGTCTGGGAGGGTCCCAAGTTCAGGAGCTTCTATCCCTGTGGAATCGGTGTCCACCAGCTCCCTGGTGTAGACGTATTTACAACCTGGAAGCTCTCTAAACACCATACTATGGGGATTTCTATGGAGGCTTCCTCTTGTAGGCACAATCAATTATTAACTCAATTTCCAGCCCCTCTGCCTTCTATAGAGAAATGTGTGAGTGTGTGGAGGGGAGTGATCAATGGTGAATAAGTAGAAATGCCAGACTAGCCTTGGTCTACGTATAGAGGAAGGTATTCAAACGCTTAGGGAGATTGGAATGTTAGAGTGCATTTGTCATTTAAGATACACACACCTACATGGCAGGACCCAGGAAACAAGTCTTTACCATAACTGTGAGAAATGAATTCATGAGAGGAACCCCAACATCTCTGAAGAGCTCTGTGATTGCTGTTCTCTGTAGGTCAGGCCTTACCATGGAAATTACAGCCACCGAATTGGGAATCCCAAATGCAATGGGAGTAATTGGATCCCTGGGTGGCAGAGGCCAAGTGGTGGCACTCAGCTACCAAAGGCAAGGTGGGCGTGGTTACCATGATGGACAGCAGAGCCAAAGCAGCCATCAGAAGAGTCTGACCTTCACAGTTCAAACCTGTATTATTCAAGGGTTAACTGCATACATTTTTCTATTATTTCACAGTGCCGTTCCAGAGATCTCTTTGGTTTATGTTTTGGTCAATCAACCAAACAACTATTGGAGTCTTTTCTAATCCTCCAAGCTGTAGCATTTAATACAGAATCTCTCTTATGTTGGATCCTATCAATAAGTTTGGCCTGACTCAGTTTTTTGTTCCCTCCACCATCATCTCACACACTTACTATCCATTCCTACACTTACTCTTGAGACTTCTGTCTGTTTAAATTAGTAAACTTAAGTAGTCCCTCCTTATGGGTCTTACCTTGTACCTCACCTTCAGAGTCCTGCTGAGACTTTAGTCAAGATAAATACAGGTTTAGAAGCAAAGAGGTGTGGTGGGGCTGGATTCTCAAGAAAAGCAACATTATCCTTCAAGCCACCTGCCTCAGTGGACGCTTCCTCCAGTGAGGCAGAGTTAATCCCCTCAGGTAAGGGAGGAGAATCTGCTTCTAATGGAGGCACATCAGAATTTAGCGGCTCAGTGTTTCCAGCTTCATCTGAATCTTCCCATATATCCCTGTTCCAACACAGGATCCCATTTTTTTCTCAACTAATGTGCTCAGTTGACAGCCTGTGAGGTTAAGAGTTCAACAAGCCTTGTAAATCAGTCTTTGCCAGGACAAGATTTTGGGTTTGATTTTCAATAATCTTCATCCTGGGCTTACAGAATGGGTGTCTTCCAGGGCAGATATAGAAGCTTTTGGATCATCTACATGGTGCTTGAGCTGGAAATGTGAATGCCTGAGTTCATCCTTTCCTTTCCCTACTTTGTCCAGTGACATTAGGAGCAACCAGCCAATCTCATTATATTAATTAATCTGACAAAAATGTTTAAATATCATATACCTGGTCACTCAGATCCTTGCTTCTTATAAGTGTTTGATTAGGACCATCCATTGGTGCTATTTTGTGTATCTCTGTTGTCAGATATACCATGCACTGTACCATTCTGTTTTTACTTTTGGAAGTAAAGACATTAACATCTTTCATTCTAATAGGATTTGAGAGTCAATTCCAGGAACCCCAAACCTATTCATAAAATTTACCTCAAGATTCTGTTCCTCTAGAACCACCCCCAGCACCTAAATCTGTATTTGTTAGGGCTCTCCACAGAAACAGAAGCAATAAGATGTGTATACGTATATAGAAAGACTTCTATTATAAGGAATTTGCTTATACATGATTATGGAAGATGACAAATCCCAAATCTGCAGTGTGGGTTCTGGTAGGCCATAGAGCAAAGAGCCAGTGGTTGTAGGTCCACTATGATGGGCAGCAGGCTAGACTACCAGAGAGCTGATCTGAAGTCTGAAGACAGTCTGCTGGAGAATTCTCTTTTCAGAGAAGCCAGTTTTTTTTTTTTAAAGATTATTTATTTACTTAGAGACAGAGAGAGAGACAGAGAGAGAGAGAGAGCAAGGGAGGAGCAGAAAGAGAGCGAGAGAGAGAATCCCAACCAGGCTCCATATTGTTAGAGCAGAGCCCGATGTGGGGCTCAGTCTCACAAATCATGAGATTATGACCTGAGCCAAGATCAAGAGTCAGCTGCTTAACTGAGCCACCGAGGCATCCTGAGGCCAGTTTATTTCTCTGCAGGCCTTCCAATGGTTGAATGAGACCCACACATATTATAAAGGCAATCTGATTCCTCAAAGTTCTCAAATGTTAGTTTCACCCAAAAACACCCTCAGGTGACAACATAAAATTAACCACCACAGGTCAGACCCAAAGAATCTCTACTCCTCGTCTTCTTTCCCCATTCCTCCCCTTTGTCACTCCCCACCTTCTCTTCCTGCCCTCCCCTTTCTCAGAGAAGTCCAACTTGGAGAACCACTAGAATGTGAAGTCTGAAAGAAAGCTTATCGAGATAAAAACCACCATAAATAACAAAATCCCATCAAAGGTATGAATAGTTGTGATTGATAAAACGTGTGTCAGTGCACTCAAGCTGCTATAACAAAATGCCACAGACTCGGGGACTTATAAAGCAAAGAAATATATTTCTTACAGTTCTGGGGGCTGGACTCTGAGGTCGGGCTCCAGTGAACACCCTTGTCCAGGCTGCACGCTGCTGATTTCTCACTGTGTCCTCGCATGGCACAAAGGGCCAACTGTCTGGAGCCTCTTCCGTAAAAGAGCCCTCCTGGGGCGCCTGGCTGCCTCAGTGGCTTAAGCATCTGACTTTTAGTTTCAGTTCAGGTCATGATCTTGTGGAGTGCAAGCCCCACATAGGGCTCTGCCCTGGCAGTATAGAGCCTACTTGAAATCCTCTCTCTCTCTTTGTCCCTCCCCCACTCATGCTGTTTCTGTCTCTCTCAAAAAATAAACTTTATAAAAAAGATATTATAAAAGAGCCCTCCTTGCCTGATCACCTCATGGCATCATCAGGTTGGGGTTTAGGATTTCAACCTACTAATTCGGAGGGAGCAGGGACATATACAATCAGACCATAGCATTCTGTTATAACGACTGGAACAAAAGGTAAACCTTAAAAAGCTCTATATTAAAATCTAGGAAAAAAATGACCCCCTCCCACAATAAATTCTGATGTTAAGATAAGTTAATACATACTTTAGAAAACTGACATCTTATCACTGTACTATTACCTAAATATGAATTTCTTTTCTTCTCTGCATAGTGCATGATCAGGAGGGAGACCGTAAGATCGCCCCATTCCTCGTTCCCATTGTTACTGCCTCCCTTGTCAATTCAGAGCTCCCTGATCATGCGCCATTTCTCCCCCTGAGCCTTCTGGCCAGTGCTTGTTCTCAAAGACTCAGCTCTGAGGTCAGCAACTTCCTCTCCGGCCCCCCATCCTAACCCTCTTCAGTCCTTACAGATACATTGGTGGAAGGAGGAGAGTGGGTTGGACGACGGGTGGAGGGTACTGAGTCACAGGAGACGGGGCCTGAACAGGTGGTACCTGGGTAAATAATGCAGATGTATAGGAACCTGGCTGGGGGTGAGGGGTCGAGACTTTGCTTGCAACTAACTCCCTCCAAAGAAACACAGGTTGTCCCCAAGTCTGGTGTGTCGAGAGCAGCTTCCCCTGGGAGGTCTGCCAAACAAAGCCTTGTAACTGCCTGTGCTCGGGCCTGAGCCGACACAAGAGATTCTGGACTGGGGTCATACTCTTCAGTCACCATGCTGTTGTCCAAACAAACGGAGACACATCTTTCCCCTTCACTTTGTTCACCTTGCACCCCTAAGGGACCCGATGCATGGTCAGTGCTGCCTCCTAACTGTGTCCCAGATTCACCTACTTCGTCCGGATCACCCAGGGCTCCCACACCCCTGGATTCTGGATTCTTGCTGAAGGCTCCCCGCAGGGGCTCTGGCCGTGAGTCCTACTTCCTTAGATCTGTCCTCCACATTCCTGGCAAGGCTGTGCCTCCCTCTGGGACAAATCTGGGCTCTCCCTGCTCTCTGGATAAACCTCAAAACTGCCCTCTGTGCATCTTACGTAGTTTTACTTTTCTCTTCACATGCCTCTCAGACCAGCCCAGAATCTCCCCTGCATTACAGCCAGCCTCATCCAACACTTTTGGTTCAAGGAGCCATATTTGCCGGCATTTCCATGACTTCATAACACTGCCTGGAAACACTCACCCTTCATTCTTCCATCAGCCCACCCTGCAGTCAGTGCCTATGCTCACTCACTTCTGTTCACCTTGAAATATCAATCCTGACGCATTTGTTCCATATGTTCCAAACAATGCTACCTAACTCTCCTGGGTCAGTTTCTCTTCAAGTGTACGTCACAGTCCCTTAACCAGTGACTCATTTTTCTTCGTTTCTCACAATGACAATGCCCTAGAAAGCCATGCTGCCTCACTGGGTCTCCCCCTGTTGCACAAGGCTGTGTTCAGTAAATAGTTATTGAATCAAGGAACTTAACAATCACTAATTAGGCTTTGGCTTTCAAAATGTATGAAAATATGAACAGGAAATTGAATTGATTCAATAAAATAAAAATACTGAGTTGGGGCACCTCGGTGGCTGAGTAGGTGTTCGACTTCGGCTCAGGTCATGATCTCACGTTTCATGAGTTCGAGCCCCGCGTCAGGCTCTGTGCTGACAGCTCGGAGCCTGGAGCCTGCTTCGGATTCTGTGTCTCCCTCTGCCCTCTCCTGCCCGCACTCTGTGTCTCTTTCTCCCTCTCAAAAATAAATAAACATTAAAAAAAATACTGAGTAGAGCATTGAAAGGTATAGCATGTTAAAAGAGAAACTGAGGGGGGTGCCTGGGTGGCTCAGTCAGTTAAGAGTCCAACTTAGGCTCAGATCATGATCTCACGGTTCGTGGGTTCAAGCCCCATGTCAGACTTTGTGCTGACAGCTCGGAGCCTGGAGACTGCTTCAGATTCTGCTGTCTCTCAGCCTACCCCCCTGTCTCTCAAAAAATAAATAAATAAATAAATAAATATTTAAAAAATTTTAAAAACAGTAACTGAGGTGTATTAAACATTTTAAGAGTTTATCTGAGCCAAAATAATTTCAAATTGATCAGAATCCATCTAGCCGATAGAAAGGAGTTCCAGGGAGCTGTACGAAATGAAAGACTTTTATTGATTTACTTACTTTGAGAGAGAGAGAGACAGAGGGAGGGAGGGAGAGAACGAAAGCAGGGAAACGGCAGAGAGAGAAAGAGAGGATCCCAAGCAGGCTCTGTGCTGTCAGCATGGAGCCCAACACAGTGCTTGATCTCAGGAACCGTGAGATCATGACCTGAGCCAAAGTCCAGAGTCAGGCGCTTAACTGACTGAGCCACCCAGATTCTCCAAAATGAAAGAATTTTATACAGAAGAGACAGGTCAAAGGATGCTGAACTGGCTAAAAAGGCAGGTTGCATATCATAAGATCGCTTTCGTCAGGGGATGGCAAGAGTCTCTAAAAGGCAGGTGACCTAACGAGGGCTGCTCAGGGGATGCCTGACCAATGGACTGGTCTCAAGATCCCACTTCCGGGACAGCCCAAACCAGCATTAAATCTCAGTTTAGGGATGTGACACTTAATATCATCGACCCCATTTGGACCTATCGTCTTACTTTTCTTTGCGAGGGTTTATGAAAAAAGGAACTTTGCAAAATGGTAGTTTCTCTAAAATCAAAGTGTCTCCCAAGCATGGAAATGACTGCTTGAATTTGGTAAAAACGCAGGTAGCTTTGTTAAAGTCTAAAGAATTTTAACAAGTACTTCAAAAAAAAGATACAAGGTTTCTTATTGTTTTTTCCTCCCCCCCCCCCACAATCCCTAAAACAGAAATTATGATGCATCACTCAGGGATAAAGAGAAAGGTTGCTATCAGACCCAATGCCTTTTGGGGACGAGAGACGACATTTATTTCAGGGGAAAAAAAATTCTAAAACTTGACTTGTTCGGTCACTAGGCAGTGTGCTAAAAAAGGTTTCGTTATCCGAATGTGGAAAACCAGAATATATGTGTACAGGTATGTGCTTTAAAGTGACACGAGGGCAGAGACAAGTAACCGAGAAAGATCTATAGGTTTCCAAGGTGCAGTCGGTGAAATGAATGCAAGCCAGGCCCTGATCAAGAGGCAGACATACATTTCACCAGCAGGGAATCTCTAGAAGCCAGGAGTAAGCTCAGGAAAGAGTGATGTGATGCTTTTCCAGCAACAAATCTCACAGATAGCTCTATGATTTTTTTCTAATTCCAAATAACATAAACTCCCTACCAACGGTAAAGCTAAAATATTTTGAAACTTAGTACATTCACCTGATTCATAGTTTCATTTCACAGGGCTGCTTCACAAAACTGGTGGATAAGTGTAACGTTCCCAGAATACAGGAATTCGGCCTGGAATTGGCCATTTTTCCGTGAGATGTGGGGAAACTTGTCACAGTGGCTGTGGAAGCTATTGCAAAAGGAGCCTTCGTGCCTCGAAAACGACATTTTGGTCCTGGGAAAGAAAACCTTCAAAAGTAGCTTCTGAAGGGGCACCTGGGTGGCCCAGTCGGTTAAGCGGCTGACTTCAGCTCAGGTCATGATCTCACAGTTCATGAGTTCAAGCCCGCATCGGGCTCTGTACTGCCAGCTCAGTGCCTACAGCTTGTTTCTCAGACCCTGTGTCTCCCTCCCTCTCTCTCTGCCCCTCCCTTGCTCTCATTCTTTCTCTCTCTCTCCCAAAAATAAATAAACATTTTACGAAGCGATGGTTTCTCAGGAGGTGGATCTCCATGTCCTGTGTTCATCAAAGCCTCCATGCAAGACGGTCAACACATGGAGGCCCTGATTATACGCCCAAGCCTGCACAATACCCAGCATGTGCCCAGGAGAGGAGCCCAGGCTGAGTATTTTTGCTTACCCTCTGTCTCTACCCACTGATGGTGAGCTGGTGTTCCTTATCACAGGAATGACCTAGGTCTATGGTGACCTAGACAGTGCTGATGTAGACTGCACTTTTGCTTGTTTCAAGGAACTAAGGGAGAAGTGTCCACTTCTACAACATAAGCACTTAGATACCACTAATGGTCTTAGGAGGACCCAGACACCGTGCTTCTGACCCTCCTTGTCTTTCCAGGCCGTTCTCATCCCCTTAACGCCACAGGTGGGGATGAAAGTGATTCCATTCACTCTGAAAATTTGAAATGTCGAATTATTGTTTTTATGAAGAGGTCGGAGAAGTAACTAGGGGGTTCAGGAATGAGGCAGGTTGGAAAGAGAAATGGTTTGGGACTTGAAATGAGTCTAGCTGTTCACCCGGTCAGTGTTTACGGAGTGTCGAGACTGTGCCAGACAACGTGTGAGTGACTGTGGACAGAGAAGGACCAGGAAAGAAAGGCTCCCTGCCTGCAAGGAGAGAAAGTTCCAATGAGAGAAGGCACGTGGTAAGCAGTTCAGCACACACAGGAGTGAGTGAGGTCAGGTCATGACGACTTTGTAAGGGGATAAGCTGGTGTGGTGTGGTAGAAAGTGACCGGGGGTGAGGTCACGGGTCTCTGTTAGTGAGAGTGCTCAAGAAGGTGTCTCTGAGGTAAAGGTGCAGAGGAGGTCTCTGTGTGCTGCAGGAAGACTGGGCAGAAGGAATGGGGAAACAGAAAGAAGACAGAGTGGTCACGAAATGGGAAAGACAGAGAGGGGAGGAGACGAGGTCAGAGGGAGACAGAGACCACGCGTCTTGTGCCCTTCACGCCATTCTAAGTGCAAAGGGGGGCATTCCAACTTGGTTATGCCATTCAGTTCTAGGCTGGGGAGTGGATTGCAGTGTGAGAAATAGTGTAAGAAAAACCACTCAAGTGGCTGCCCAGTCGTTCATATGAGTAGCGGCTGCTAGAATGATCCAGATGGCACCAAGAGCAGAAATAAACCACGGGTCTTCCTGATGGGGCTGGAGAAGTAGAAGACGCTGTGACACCAACTTTGACACCAACACCTCAGTTACCTCAAGGTCATTACCATGGGGTGCTTGTTTCCTACACTTACCCATTTTTCATCCTACGGACCTACATGCTTATAAACTGTTGATATTAACATTTCTGACAAATGCAATGTAGCACACCTTTTTTTACACCCTTTACATCTTTTACCTAACTCGGCATGTATGTAGAGCAGTATTAGAACTAATCAACTATAATTCCATAAATAGTGATTAATTTTCATTAAATTTATGAAATCCAGACCATCTTAAGAAATTTCCCATATTTTATGTCATTGTTGAGTATACGGAGTAATTTATCAATATAATTTGCAGTGTAGCAAGAGCAAACACTTATATGTTCATCAAAGCACCAACAGAAAATGGTTATTTAGCAGAAGTTTGTTTTGAAATCCAAAGTAGCTACTCAAATGAGTTATAAATGTGAAATTAATTTGGAGAAGTTTCAAAGTTGGACCAGGTGGCTTCTAATGGGGTACTTCAATCATCCAGACTTGGATTATCAAAATACCTGATGGTGACGTGAAGTGGAGACGATTTATTCTGCACTGCAAATGATTGTATCTAAGGACATGTGATCGCTACCGGAGAAGCGGTGATTCAGGAGAGCAGTTGGGAGAGGCAGTTGTGTGGTCGTCTGTATGTAAGAGAAACCACATCACGATGCCAACTTTATGTTTATCTCATTAAGTTTTTCCCTGCATGATTAATTCAAGCTTACCATAATCCATATTCTTACCACCAGCGGAAAACTATACTATTTTTTAAATTTTGAGACACTACTTTCGAAAAATTTATTTTGCCTACCTTTCCTTTTTTCTTCTTCTTCTTGGTGGTGGTGGACAGTTGGGGGATGTTACACTGTTGTGTGTGGTCCTTCTATACATAGTGTTGTACCTGGTTTGTTTTTATTCTGTTTTGCTTTCCTTACCTACGATAATATAAGAATTTTCATGGTATTAAATTTCTTTGAAAGCATTATTTGTGTGTGCTCTGAAATATCCCAGCTCACGTGACTATAACAAATTACTTAATATTTTTTCCCAGTGTTGGAAATCCGGGCTATTTATACACACACACACACACACACACACACATACATATATATCAACACACACACACACATATATATATAGAGAGAGAGAGAGAGAGATGTGTCTGTATGTATGTGTATCTTTTTTCTTTGTTTTATTTCTTTAAATTCCATAAAAAGAAGAATGAACATTGGTTCAGTGTCTTAAATAATTTTGATTACTCTTTTTTATATGACATTCCAAAAGTAAGTTAACACTGAGGAAAGAGAAAAACCTCCAGATAATCATTACATTCCAGAATGTAATAGGACACAGATAAAATTCAAAGTAATAAAGTCAATAGCCTTGAGGCAACCTGCAGATCTTTTAAAATACACACACACACACACACACACACACACAACAATATCATGGTAGGAGGAATATCTAAAATATATTTTTTTAAAAAGAAAATCATAAATATATAATACTCCCCATCACATGGAAATATTACCTAATAAAGGAAAACATGAAAGTGTACAAAAAGTGATAGATCAGATGTGAATTAGTTATTATGTGGGTCAAAAATCACTCTACAAAATTCTTGTGAATTGTCAGAATGTCAGAGCCTTCCCGGCACGTGCGTTTCTACAATGTTAGAAGCTTCCTCCTAATGTCCAGTGTTACCTCAGGGCACCTCTCCAAGCTCAGCCTTCCAAACTGGTTGGTCTGTCTAGGTCCTTGTACTGCATCCCTTGTACTGGACCAGGGATCTGGACAGTGATCTGCAACTTGTTTTGCTTCAGCCTCATTCTCACTTGACCTTAGGTTGCAACGTTCCTCTGTCCCACAACTGCCCCTCTAGGCCACGTCTCCACATTTTTACCATAGTTCAGATCAGGAGCTTATGTCCCACTTGTCTTGGAGGAGAGGTTTTGGGAGGAGGACAAATAGAAGGTACTCATACATAAAATACAAAAATTTTTAAGGAGTTCTACTGGCAGCATGGCAGCATGGGAAGCTCTGTGGATGCATCCCCAGTGAAACTGTTGAAAATTACAAAAAACAATAGTCCCCTGGAAATTATCCTAAGGGTATATAGCAAGGGAAGAAACATTTATTCAAGAAAATACACTGGGGATGTCTGGTTGGCTTGGTTGGTTAAGTATCCAACTCTGATTTCAGCTCAGTTCATAATCTCATGGTTCATGGAATCGAGCCTTGCATTGGGGTCTGCACTGACAGCATGGAGTTGGCTTGGGATTCTCTCTCTCTCTCTCTTTCTCTCTCTCTCCCTCCCTCTGCCCCTCCCCCACTCACTTTCTCTCTCATGTGCTCTCTCCCTTTCTCCCTCTTTCTTTCAAAATAAATAAATATATATATATTATATAACTATATATAATATATAAATATATATTATTCTTTAAGTTTATTTATATAAGAGCTTATTATAATATCCAATGGAAAAAATACAGTCTCTTTAACAAATGGTGCTGGGAGAACTGGACAACAACAAGCAGAAGGATGAAACTAGACCAACTAGACCAACCACACCACTTTCTTACACCATTCACAAAAATAAACTCAAAATAGATAAAGGACCTGAATGTGAGACAGGGAACCATCAAAACCCTAGAGGAGAAAGCAGGAAAAAAAACTCTTTGACCTCAGCCTCAGAAATTTCTTACTTGACACATCCCCAAAGGCAAGGGAATTAAAAGCAAAAATGAACTATTGGGACCTCATGAAGACAAAAATCTTCAGCACTGCAAAGGAAACAATCAACAAAACTCAAAGGCAACCAACGGAATGGGAAAAGATATTTGCAAATGAAGTATCAGACAAGGGCTAGTATCCAAACTATTAAAGAGCTCACCAAACTCTACACCCGAAAAACAAATAATCCAGTGAAGAAATGGGCAGAAGACGTGAATAGACACTTTTCTAAAGAAGACATCCAGAAGGCCAACAGGCACATGAAATGATGCTCAACGTCTCTCTTCATCAGGGAAATACAAATCAAAACCACACTCAGATACCACCTCACACCAGTCAGAGTGGCTAAAAATGAACAAATCAGGAGACTATAGATGCTGGAGAGGATGTGGAGAAACCGGAACCCTCTTGCACTGTTGGTGGGAATGCAAATTGGTGCAGCCACTCTGGAAAACAGTGTGGAGGTTCCTCAAAAAATTAACAATAGATCTACCCTATGACCCAGCAATAGCACTGCTAGGAATTTCCCCAAGGGATACAGGAGTACTGATGCATAGGGGCACTTGTACCCAATGTTTATAGCAGCACTCTCAACAATAGCCAAATTGTGGAAAGAGCCTAAATGTCCATCAACTGATGAGTGGATAAAGAAATTATGGTTTATATACACAATGGAATACTATGTGGCAATGAGAAAGAATGGAATATGGCCCTTTGTAGCAACGTGGATGGAACCAGAGAGTGTTATGCTAAGTGAAATAAGTCCTACAGAGAAAGACAGATACCATATGTTTTCACTCTTATGTGGATCCTGAGAAACTTAACAGAAGACCATGGGGGAGGGGAAGGGAAAAAAAAAAGTTAGAGAGGGAGGGAGCCAAGCCATACAGACTCTTAAAAACTGACAATAAACTGAAGGATGATGGGGGGTGGGAGGAAGGGGGGGTGGGTGATGGGCATTGAGAAGGGCACCTGTTGGGATGAGCACTGGGTGTTGTATGGAAACCAATTTGACAATAAATTTCATATTAAAAAAAAGTTTATTTATATATAAGCTTATTATATTATTTTATTTATACATTTATCATAAACATTATTTATAAATATTCTTATTAATAAAAGCATAAATTATTATACATTACTTAATTTATATTGTTATAATAATAATTATTATGTTATATTATTATATTATATATATACTAAAGTCAGTGAAAATATTCTGTGGCATTTGTGGCATGACTCATTCCTTCTCTTTCCCCTCAGCTCAGCATGATGGAGACTCCCCTCCAGATGGGTGCAACCAAGAATATTCCACGTTGGAAGGCTGCAGTATCTCCCAGGAGGGACAGGGTATCAACATTTGTCACACCGCTGCCAACTACCTGTGACAGAAGCTGAGTTCTGGGCAAGAGACTTGGAGCTAGGTGAGAGGTAGAGATTCCTTCTCCCAAGCTCCTACTCATACGACAGAAAATTTACTTGGGGTTCCCTGCACTGAGAATAATGGGGATGTGATTAATGACAACCCAGCTCATCAGGTGAGTGTTCCATGCTGGGAGAGGAAAGCCAAGAAGACCTGAGACCTTTCCCCACTCCACCAATCACAGAGTTTCCAAAGCAGGGGTGTCACACAGAACCACTACACTATCCCCAGACCCCAGGCTTATATTTGGCTCAGGAGGAGAAACAGGTCATAAAACAGAGCTTCAAATTTCTTCCCAAAGGAATTAACTTCATTTGCAACAAAACGTAGAGAAGTTCAAGCTTAAGGACACGGTCAGGATCAATGGAGGCTATGATGAAAAGCAATTGAGAGGACACTGGTAGATTCATTAGAGATATGAGCTAAACCGTAGGCCACAAGTTTACCAGAAATGACCTTGGAAAGAAACATCGAATAGCCCTTCTGGGCGTTCTCAGCACTGATGGAAAAATCTATCCCTCTTAAGGAAAGTGTTCTTAATAATATCAGGGTAGGGAATAATTGAAGCCACAAGACACTGTTGAGAACAAAAAAAGCAATCCACCAGCAATTAATGAAGCTTAAGTGATGGAAGCGACAGCTAAAGACAGGCTACCCCAACTGTTGTCCTCCAAGGGTGACTGTGCCCATGACCAAGGCTGCAACCACCAAGGAGAAACATCAGGATATTCACTGTGAGGAGGAAGGGGGAAGAACTGATTTTGTAAGAAGAAAGCAGTAGCGGTCCCCAGAGAAAGAAAGTCAGACTTTGTAGGAGAAAGAAAGACAGACCTTTCTTAACGTAAGAAAAGTCATTTTAGGCCCCAGTCCATCTTATGAAAGAACGTAAGAACAAAGAGCCACTACCAGACCAGGAGACAGCCTAATCCTATCAGGGACAATAATTCAGTGGTAATACTCCCAATGTTGATTCGAAAGTTAAGACTGACCTGATACACACTCTTGAGTTACCTTTGCAGGATATAAACCCCTCTAAGCGCTCAGATACTGGACCCACCAAACCCAGGGAACTGAGGATGCTTACTCTTGCCAGCCCTTGTGAATTCACCTGGACCCAGTCGATTTAAGATGACTTTGCTCCAATTCCATGCTGCATTCCCCAGTGTGCAAGCCCCTTCATGAATATGTATGCACCCTTAGCTTACAACTTCTCCATTTTTGTGTGTTTGCTTGCAGAGACACTGCTTCGAGAAAGATCTCTGGTGTTCTCCTTAGTGGTTTCAAGTAAGACCCTTCCTTTTCCTATCCTTTAGCTTCATCGTGTTTTTTGGTTTGACACCCACCAAGAGGTGAACACAATTTTGGGTAAAAACTTCACCAAAATAATCCAGCCGCTCACTAAACAAATAAACAAGGAAATAGCAATAACAAGCCCTGAAAGAGGAACAGTATCCAGAATTGCTACAATGTATTATATAAAATGTCCGCTTTCTAGGGACACTTGGGTGGCTCAGTCAGTCAAGCGTCCGATTTCAGCTCAGGTCATGATCTCACAGTTTGTGGGTTCAAGCCCTGCATCAAGGTCTGTGCTGACAGCTCGGAGCCTGGAGCCTGCTTCGGATTCTGTGTCTCCCTGTGTCTCTCTTCCTTTCCTGCCTGTGCTCTCTCTCTCAAAAATAAATATGGGAATGCAAGCAGGTGCAGCCACTCTGGAAAGCTGTATGGAGGTTCCTCAAAAAACTAAAAATAGAACTACCCTCCAACCCAGCAATTGCACTACTAGGCGTTTCTCCACGGGATACAGGTGTGCTGTTTCGAAGGGACACATGCACCCCCATGTTTATAGCAGCACTGTCAACAATAGCCAAAGTATGGAAAGAGTCCACATGTCCATCGATGGATGAATGGGTGAAGAAGAGGTGGGATATATATACGATGGAGTATTACTCAGCAATCAAAAAGAATGAAAAGTTGCCATTGGCAAGTACGTGGATAGAACCGGAGGGTATTATGCTAAGCGAAATTAGTCAGTCAGAGAAAGACAAAAATCATATGACTTCACTCATCTGAGGATTTAAGAGACAAAACAGATGAACGTAAGAGAAGGGAAACAAAAATAATATAAAAACAGGGAGGGGGACAAAACAGAAGAGACTCATAAATATGGAGAACAAACTGAGGGTTCCTGGAGGGGTTGTGGGAGGGGGGGAGGGGGTAAGGGGCACTAAGGAACCTACTCTTGAAATCATTGTTGCACTATATGTTAACTGATTTGGATGTAAATTGTAAAAAATAAAAATAAATAAAGGTGAAAATAAATAAATAAATAAATAAATAAATAAATAAATAAATGAACATTTATTTTTAAAAATTAAAAAAATAAAACAAAATGTCTACTTTCTAAGAAAAACTTATGGGATATATAAAGAAACAGAAAAGTCTGACCTATACACAGTTCAAAAAGCAGATCATTGAAACCACCTGTGAGAACAACCAGGTATCAGTTTTTTTAACAGAAAAATACTTCAAAGTCACCGTTACAAATATATTTAAAGAACTGAAGAAAACCATGCTTAACCAAGTCAAGGACATTTTGATGATGACCACATTTCATCAAGTAGGGATAATCCATAGAGGTAGAAATTATAAACAAAAAATTCTGGATTGAAAATTATAATAATTAGATGAAACATTCACTAGATAGCTTCATGAGTATATTGGAGGTGGCAGAAAAAAGAATTAGTAAATTTAAAGATAGATTGATAGGAGCGCCTGGGTGGCTCAGTCGGTTGAGCGACCGACTTCGGCTCAGGTCACGATCTCACGGTTTGTGAGTTTGAGCCCCGTGTCGGGCTCTGTGCTGACAGCTCGAAGCCTGGAGCCTGCTTCAGATTCTGTGTCTCCCTCTCTCTCTGCCCCTCCCCCACTCATGCTCTGTCTCTCTCTGTCTCAGAAATAAATAAACATTCAAAAAATTAAAAAAAAAGATAGATTGATAGAGATCATGTAATCTGAAGAATGAAGAATAAAAGGAATGAGAAGGAATGAACAGAGCCTCAAAGAGTAAGATCCCATCAAGGTCACTGCCCTATGGATGGCAGGAGTATCAAGAGAGGAGAAGGAAAGGTGCAGAAAAATATTGGAAGAAATAATAGCTTAAAAACTTGCCAAATTGATGATAAACGTGAATCCACACATACAAGTTGAATAGACTCCAGCTGCAGTAGGTGCAAAGAGATGCACTACAGACACATCACAAAGACACACTAAAAGCCAATGACTAAGAGAAAATCTTGAAAGTCACAAAAGAAAAATGACTCGTCACCTACAAGGGAACCATCATCAGAGTAAAAACATGACTCCCCACCAGAAATGACAAAGATCAAAAGGCAGCAGGACAACACATTCACAGTGCTTAAAGAACACAGTAAGTGCCAACCCACAATCCAAGCTATCTTCCAGATTAGAAGTCAAGGTAAAAGTGTGGCCAGATAACTAAACACGGAGACAGTTTTGTGAGCAGTCATACCTTACAAGATACACTAAATGGAGTTCTTCTGGATCAAAGCGACTCCTGACATCAATTTGAACCCACGTGAAAAAAACAAAGAGCAGTGATAAAGTTAATTATGTAATTAGAAAAGACAGTATAAATGCATATTTCTTCTCTGTTCTTCCCTTCACTGATTGTAAAAGCAATTATATAAAACACTGTGCGTGTAATTTTATTTTTCAGCCTCTAACATTTAGAACATAGCATATTTGCCAGCAACAGCAGAAAGGACTTTGTGGGAGCAAAGCTGTTGGGGAGAAGTAAGTGACTCCAGATGGTGACTGGAATCTACAGAAACAAATGTAGAGAATCAGAAGTGTTAAATAAGAATGTTAATATAACAAAAGCTATAAATATATATTTGTTCTCTCTTCTCAGCTTCTGCAGAAGACATGCAATTATATAAAGTAATAATTTATAACAAGGTATATTTGGGCTGCAATATGTATAATATAATAATAATGCCATGAAGGAGAAAAGGTGAGCATACAGGAATAATGTTTCCACATTTCACTAGAATTTAGTTACTATAAGTCTGAAGCAGATTCTGATAAATAAAGGTATATGTGGTAAATCCTAAAGGAATCGCTAAGGAAATAACCAAAAAGTATGTAAATAGTAAAAAAAAGTGTTTTAATAAATTTAAATGTTATGTGAGAAAATACTCAATTTAATGTAAAATCATGTGGTAAATAAAGAATAGATGAACAAAAAGGCATGAGATATAGAAAACAAGAAGATAATGTGGGAATGCAAGCTGGTGCGGCCACTCTGGAAAACAGTATGGAGGTTCCTCAAAAAACTCAAAATAGAACTACCCTACGACCCATCAGTTGCACTACTAGGCATTTACCCATGGGATATAGGTGTGCTGTTTCGAAGGGACACATGCACCCCCATGTTTATAGCAGTACTATCAACAGTAGCCAAAGTATGGAAAGAGCCCAAATGTCCATCGATGGATGAATGGATAAAGATGATGTGACATATATATACAGCGGAGTATTACTTGGCAATCAAAAAGAATGAAATCTTGTCATTTGTAGCTACGTGGATAGAACTGGAGGGGATTATGCTAAGTGAAATTAGTCAGTCAGAGAAAGACAAATATCATATGACTTCACTCAAATGAGGACTTGAAGACACAGAACAGATGAACACAAGGGAAGGGAAGCAAAAATAAAATAAAAACAGGGAGGGGGACAAAACAGATGAGATGCATAAATATGGAAAACAAACAGAGGGTTACTGGAGGGGGTGTGGGAGGAGCGATGGGCTAAATGGGTAAGGGGCATTAAGGAATCTACTCCTGAAATCATTGTTTCCCTATATGCTAACTAATTTGGCTGTAAATTAAAAAAATAATAAATAAAAGAAAAGAAAAGAAAAGAAGCAAAATGGTTAAGTGTAAGCCCAACTCTCCAATGATATTAATAACAAATTAAATATGAATGAATTAAACAACCCAACAAAAAGGCAGAGACTGTCAGACTAGAGACAAAAATGAACAAGCAAGATCTGAATACATGCTGTCTACAAGGGACTCATTCTAGAATCAAAGATACAAAGAGATTTAAAATAAAAGGACAGGAAAAAAAATCTATCATGTAAACAGCAACCATGAGATATGAATATCTGGACAAATCGACATTAAAATAGAAATTGAAGAGAGAATATAGACAATTCAGCAGTAATAGTTGGAGCTTTCAATATTTCACTTTCCCTTTCAATCATGGATAAATAGGTGGGCAGAATTTCAACAAGGCTGTGGTACAAACCAGCTAGACTTAACATATACCTAAAGAACATTTCACCCAGCACCTGCTGAATATATACTCTTCTCAACTACACATGGGACTTTCTTCAGGAAAGGATGACCGAGGTCATGAAACAAATCTAAATAGATTTAAAAGACTTGTCACAATACAAAGTATGCTTTTTTGACCACAATGTAATAACAGAGCAATCAATAACAGAAAGAAATTTAGGGAACTAACAAAAACCTGGAAGTGAAAGAGCAAATTCCTAAGTAACCAATTGATCAAAAAAGAAAACAGAGAGGAAATTAGAAACTGAGATGGACAAAAATAAAAATGCAATACACCACAACTAAAGGGATGTAGGTAAAGCAGTACTTAGAGGTTAACATATAGCAGCTGCAGCCTACATTATAAATAAAAAAGAAGCAAGATTTTATACGTTCTTTTTTTTTTAATGTTTATTTCTGAGACAGAGAGAGAGCATGTGCATAAACAGGGGAGGGGCAGAGACTGAGGGAGGGGGAGGATCTAAAGCAGGCTCTGCACTGACAGCAGAGACCCTGACGCGAGGCCAGAACTCACACACCGGCACTCAGGCATCATGAGATCATGACTTGAGCCCAAGTTGGTCACTTAAACGACCCAGACACATAGGCACCACAAGAAGAAAGATTTTAAATCAATAACCTAAACTTCTACAATTTTAAATCAACGACCTAACCTTCCTAAGACACTGAAAAAAACAAGGCAAACTAAACCTAAAGCAAGCTGACGGAAAAATAAAAAAGATTAGAGTGCAAATTAATGAAATAAAAAAAAACAGAAAAACAAAGAAAAATTCAATGAAATGAAATTCTGCTTCTTTGAAAGATCAACAAATTGTAAAATCTTTCATTTGATTAGAGATTCAGATTGCCAGAAAACCAAAGGAAAAGAGAGAGAAAATAACAGCAGACTTGTAAATTCTTAATTTTTGTTTAACATTTATTCGCTTTTGAGAGAGACAGTGTGGGAGCAGGGAAGGGGCAGAGAGAGAGGGAGACACAGAATCCAAAGCAGGCTCTAGGCTTTGAGTTGTCAGTACAGAGCCTGAAGCGGGGCTCCAACTCGTGAACTGTGAGCTCATGACCTGAGCCGATGTCAGATGCTTAATGAAATGAGTCACCCAGGCACCCCTGTAAATGCTTAGCATCAGAAATAAAAGTGAGGACATAACAAATGGCCTTACAGAAATTTAAATGATTCTAAAGAAATGCTATGAAAAATTGTATGCTAACATGTTAGTTAATATAACAGAGTTTCCTCTGGAAAATTCCTAAAGAGGCACAAACTATGAGATCAATTACGTCTCATGATACATAAAGTTTGCAGAGCATGACCACGTGGTATTAATCCCGAGAATGCAAATTTGTTTTAAAACCCAAAGTCAATAATTTAATATAGCATATCCACAGAATAAAAACCCAAAACCACGTGATCTAAGGCTTTCTTGCCTTACTGCAGTTGGTTTTAAAATATGGAGTGGGCCCATCCCTAGAGAGTTGAATAAATAAATATTAAGAAGCTATTGGGGCGCCTGGGTGGCTCAGTCAGTTGAGTGTCTGACTACGGCTCAGGTCGTGATCTCGGGGTTCGCGGGTTCTAGCCCCGTGTCGGGCTCTGTGCTGAACGCTTGCTCAGAGCCTGGAGCCTGCTTCAGATTCTGTGTCTCCCTCTCTCTCTGCGCCTCCCCCACTTGCGCTCTGTCTCACTCTGTCTCTCAGAAAATAAATAAATACATGTAAAAAAAATTTTTAAATTAAAAAAAAAAGAAGAAGCCAGGAGAATATATGCAGATTCTCACCCTAACGCTGGAGTGCCTAGCTCTCCTCCTGCCAATCTCTCTCCACTTTGATGAGGGCAAAGGACAGAGTGCTGGTCTAGAAAACAGTGCACCTCCATTACTGAAATGTCTTTCTCTTTGTTCTGCATTACCTTTACATTTTGAAAATCATCATTTCTTCTTACTCAATAAGACTTCATCATGTCTTAATAACGTTTTTGATATGCCATATGCATAGGCAAAAGTTTTCACACCAACTACTAAGTTCAACGTAATTGCTTGTTTCTGGTAGGTGGCCTTCTTCTCTTTCTTATTCTCTGAACAGAAGCTTCTAGAAATATGACATAAGTAATTGGGGGGTTTGTATACACGGGTTAGTAACAGGTTAGGGGACTAATACGGGTGCGGTGCTGAGTGCCAATGTCATATGCACCTTTCCTGGGTGGTTTTAGACTGACATATTCGACCATTTAAATTATGTTAAATGGGATTGCATTGACATGTTCGGGTAAATCACCTTCTGGGACCTTCTGGGACTTCTGAAACATCAAGAGGCGAGATGAAGGTCATGTGCTGGATAGGGATGGAGAAAGTGACTTCACTGTAACCCTACCTCTAAGAACACTGAAAAGTGAGACTCCAAATAGTGTGAGAATCCGCAATCTATTACTATACAAAGGTGTTTAAACATGAGCAATCACGAGGTAGATGACCAGAGAAGTAAGCCACACTCAGAGTTTAGATAATAGAAGTTTATGACCCACACATACTTAGAATGGAAGAAGGAACATGGCAGAGCGCTTAACACCTGGGTTTGGATCTGTACCTCCTGGGCTGGTACCTTCCTCCTGCCAAATGTCAGTTGCATGCCTGAATAACCCACCTACCTCACTCCACCTCAGACTTCACACACCTTAAGTTTAGATAGTGATTGTATGCATCTTTTAGCGCCATGGGGCGCTCATGCATGTGACGCTCTAAGAAGGGTACACGGCAAGTGGTAAAGACTTAATTAAAACCACTCATGTTGATTCTTATAATGTTTAATTTTGATCACTGCACATCGAAAAAGGAAAAGCTTCAGCAACTGTTACAAACTTTCAGGTTAATGGCCAGATAGGCAAAAAATAAAAAAAGATGCTTTCCAACTCTCATTAAAAGATGCAACTTGGCAGCGGTCCTGGAAATGAAAGAGGAGGACAGCATGTTATAGTACAGAGGGAAACTTTCAAGTAAATACCTGCACGGGCAAAAAGAGATTTAGACCGCAAGCCGTTGGCTGCAAAACCTCAGTACCCAGAAGATAGGGAGCTTTCATGTGAATGCGAACAGATACCGAATCCTTCCTTCTGTTGGCTTCCAGCGTCACGACAGACGGGCTAGATGTCAAGAAATACTCGGAGTCACTTATAAAGCAGAGATGAGAGGGTGCACTGTAAAATAGAAGACTGAACAAATGAAAGGAATTTAAATAATCAATAGCAGACACAACATAAAAGCAGAATTGGCACTTCTGGAACGTGATTCAGCAACGTGGCAGAAAAACTCAAGGCACTCTCCAAAAACATGACGAAAAAAGGGACAAAGCTATTAAAACAATAAAACAAAACCAAAACCAAAACCAAAAAAGATGGCAGGTATTCAGGAAGGAAACTAATGCTTCAGCTTGAGAACTGAAGACCCCAGTGGGAAAACAAGTCACGGATAAAAACAATACCTAACGAAGCGCTTGAAGAACTGAATTGTGAAAACAGAGTTCAGAAGGGATACTTATTCTGGAGGTTAAAAATACTCTGTTGCCTAAAATTCAGAGGGTAATTAAGCTACTTTATTGAAGACAATATAAACATTGATGTGGTAATTGAGTATGGTTGTGAAAAATAAAGCAGGTGAACAAAAATAAATAATCAATCTTCCTCCAGAAGTACTCTATAAAAAAAACTAAATGATTTCAAGCTTCTTCGCAATCTTTTTCACGAGGTGCCACAATGACATTCCACTCTGTATTCGAATCGAGTTATTCTCTGTAGCTGTCTGCTTATCTCTTTGTGAAGCGCCATCACATCACTGACATGCATGAAGTATGTGTGTATATACAGCCTTTTATTTTCTGACTTGTCTGTCTCGTGGATACACAGCTGATTTGGGGACCCAAATCTAGTATTCCGGACAGCTAATTTTATTTACTTTGATAGATAGGTATATAGACTGCCCAGGTTAGCTTCTCCGACCTCTCCACATCTCATGGAACTCAATAAAATGTACCAAAAATTACAGAAATACAAAAAGTTCACCTGAAACAGCTATGATGACATCCTATGTGGCTGAAGAGCTTGCCTTGGAAGTGTATTGAAAGTTTCACAATCACAGATCAATCCAGAAATGTGGCACAAAATACCCAAAACAGTGCTCCAGAAATCCTTGAGGAACCGATGATTTCATTTTTCGAATATAATCTCTTCTATTTGACATGGAAACCAAAGCACGAAAATATGATTGTTCAAGACAAATGTATTGATCACAGCCACACATGCACACACACACACACACACACACACACACACACACACACACACACTCATACCACACAAAATAATGTAAAGAATAAAATTAACTGAAGCCTGTTTATCACCCCTGAAATGGTACGCTATGATAAAGGGCTTTTTTTCCCTACTTCTCTCCAGTGTAGGGTTATCATGAGTTACAGCTGCCAAAATTAACACCAGCACGTTTTCTTTAATATAGAGATTAGTCCCCGAGTCCACCTATATTAAAGCAATACATTTAAGGTCCAAAATTATTAATCACATTTATCTATCACAGATAAAAGCTGCCCTGATTATCCTCCAAAGGTGTACTTGTTAGAACTTTCTGGAAAGGAACCAGAGTCCTCATCTGGTTTGCAATTGCTTAGGCTAGAGGGGAGCTCTCTTTGATAAATTTAATCACATAATTTATGCTTCACATTTTAGTAGTTGCTATGGAGACTTCAGAATGGTTTCATATGTTATATATAGCATTCTTGTACTTGTATCTAATTTGCATTTTAAAGACCTAGTGTCTATCATTTCTCCACAAGTAACTTCGGTGATGGTAGCTTTTAGGTGCTTTATCTGACATGCTTTTAATGCAGTCTGCAATTGGGGTCTACGGTAAGGGATTCTACATGAAATACAATTTCTAAACGACCCTGAGAAGAGTTTATATTTTCATTTAACTTTTTAAAAGAGTAGATTATTCACCATATTCACAAAAGTGCAGCATTCTTATTAGCCAAATATCCAATGCTCTACTTTTAATTCCAATTCTCTTAGAGTAAATATAACAACACAGGCAAATTGAGAACGATCACCACTTGGAGACTGGAGAAAGAGGACACAGCTTCCGTCTTCTTTCCACCTAATAACAAGCAGAGGTGCTGTTGGCTCTCTCTGAGCTTCAGGTTTTCACTGATAAATTGGAGTTGATGCTTAGTGTATCAAACCCGCAAACATTTTTGAGCCCCACGCACTGTGCGCACACACTCTCACGTGACAGGAAAGTAATGTACACATGTTATCTCTTGCACACTCCCCCTACGTTCAAGTAGAAAGAAGCTTGCATGAATATTTATTTTAAAAGAAAAACCAGGGAGGCCCGATGAGACGCTAGAGGACTCCTGTATTGCGAATTCTCAGAGCCTGGTTTGTGCATTTGAGTCAAAATCTCAGAGATTCTCTTTCTGCACGAAGTGGTGTAATTTTTTTCCTAGCACGGTTGTGGCTGTAAGTTCAAACACACTGGGATCTCTCACTTACTTTTAAAATACTTGATATTTTTGCCGTGCAGAAATGGGCGACAAGGTTTTCAAGCAAAGCGTATACCCTCTAAATTAAAAAATAATAATGTTGAGAAAAAAGATGGCACAGATATTCGAAAGTCGCAAGGATTTGACATTAATGCTGAAGCGAATTTATAGCACATTTTGCCAACTCCTTTTAGTTATTATTTTACTTTCTTCTTAGTATTTAAGGGGTCACCCTATCGGGGAGGTAAAAGACGTGAGAGATGTCTTTTTTGAGTAAGATTTTTCCAAATAAATGATAATTTGTGTTCATGAGTCTTTCTGTCCCTTCCAGATACATTGTTTCCAATTAAAAAGAGAGAAAATTCATCTCATATAACTGAAACTTAGTACCCTTTAACTAGAATGTCCTAAAGATCTACTGGACATACAGGGCCTTCAGTTAACAATATTGTATTTCAAATTTTGGCTAAGAGAATATATTTTACGTTAAATGTTCTTACCACAAAAAAAGAGAGTAAAAATAAAGAATGAGGTCAGGAGGAAACGTTTGGAGGTGATGAATATGTTTATGGTTTCATGGGTGTGTACTTCCAAATTCATCCAATTGTATACATTAAATTTATACAAATTTTTGTGTGTCAACGATACCTCGATGAAGTGGTTTTAAAAATTAGTAAGCTGAAGTCCGACTTCGGCTCAGGTCACCATCTCGAGGTCCCTGAGTTCGAGCCCCGCGTCGGGCTCTGGGCTGACGGCTCAGAGCCTGGAGCCTACTTCCGATTCTGTGTCTCCCTCTCTCTCTGCCCCTCCCCCGTTCATGCTCTGTGTCTCTCTGTCTCAAAAATAAATAAATGTTAAAAAAAATTAAAAAAATTAGTAAGCTAAAAAGAAAACAGAGAGAAAAGTAAATAATTGTTCTAAACACTGATGGGTAATAGCTTAATAGCTAAAAAAAAAAAAAAGACGAAATATTTTGTTTGGTTTTGTTTTACTTTGTTTTAACCAGAAGTAGCAATAAATAATTCATTTCCTTTGAGACCTTGTCTATTTGGAGGAAAATTTAGCCTAAGCAGGAAATTTTGTTAAGAGGAAATAAGAATTTGGGTTACTGAGGAAAGTTAGGGCTAGAACAATATATTGATGGCACTCAGCAAGTAGGTGATATCTAAAGTTCTAGGGGTATTAACAGGTACCTAGAATTTGCTTTTCGTAATAAAAAGTAAAATGGCCAAGGAAGAAACGTTGTAATATGCCAGCATTCGAGACAGAAGACCCGGTGACACATGCGTAGGTCTTCCTGAGTGAGAGCTGGGTGAGGTGGGATAGTTGCTGCAATAGAATTTAAGGTCTGTTGTCCATGCTATGCATTGGTCGGGGGCTGCACATACTGACGAATGCATGAGTGTTCCTAATTCACATAAAGGTCACATGAGGGTTAGTGTCAGTTCTGTTTGGGGAACACAGGGAAGAATGTAGGCAGTGAATGGTAACAAGAGTGGGAGAGGATGACAGAGCCAAGAATTTCGAATGGTTCAGAAAGACATAACCTTTTAAGAGGCAAGAATGCTGGAAAGGTCTACCTTATAAGTAAGATACCAGAATCCCAAGGAAGGCTCTGACAGCTAAAGAAGGAATTTCTAGCTAGAGCCCTACAAATGGTTCATTACGGTCTCTGAATCATTGTTTAACTTTGCCTATTCACATATGAAAACTAAGTATGATTGACAACGTTAATGAAATAAGAGTTACCAAGGAATAAATTTTTCTCTATGCAAAGTTTTTGCTCAAAATATTGATCTGCTGGGCAAACTTAACTTTTGGGTATTCTAGCTTCTATGTTTACTCAGTGAGGCAATCCACAGGAAAAGACAAGAAGAAAATCTTCGAAGGAGAATGACTAAATATGATTCAATTAATAATAAAATGGCGAATATTTGTTAATCTAAGAGAATGTGTGTGTGTGTGTGTGTGTGTGTATATATATATATATATATATATATATATATTTTTTTTTTTTTTGTCTCCTGACCACTAAGTTACTCTTGGGGGTGTTTCCTCTGATGCTCAGGCTGACAGCAAGATCAGTAGAAGATCTCCTTCATACCAATTATGCCATGAGATTTTGGGCATTGTACATGGAGACTTGGCCTTGAACAAAGGTCATAAAATGCATGTTTTACAGCCTCAAGAGGCATGAAGGGTTATAACCAGTTTTAAAACAATGGCAATGATATCATAACCATTTTTCAATAGTTGTCAATATATTTAAAATAAAACATTAGAGGGGCGCTGGGGAGGTTCAGTCAGTTAAGCATCCGACTCTTGATCTCAGCTCAGATCATGATCTCATGGTTCAGGAGTTTGAGCCCCATGTTGCTCTCCATGCTGACAGTGCAGAGCCTGCTTTGAATTCTCTCTCTCTCTTCTCTCTGCCCCTCTCCTGCTTGCTCTCTCTCTCTCTCTCTTTCCAAATAAGTAAATAAATAAACTTAAAAATAAAATACAATAAACATTTGAGTTTCTGCTTAAATATGATGGAATAAACACCCCGTGTCTCTCAGTGAATGCAGTTATAAAACACGAAGGAATACAAGGAACAGATACTGCACGATTCAAAAGTAAAGAGCAGCAGGTTGATTAAAGGAAATCGCTGGAATTCAAACTACTGCCTCAATGACCTGAATTTCCTTTTATTTTTCTCTTCTCTCTCCTTGGACTGTTATGAACATAGCCCCAAAGCTTAGAAGTAGACACAGGGATGTAGACAGAGAGTCCTTCCAGAGAAGCACTGTTGTTCTATCCCAGAGAGATAAAGGGAAGTCCCAATGGTCAGAGATAGAGTGAAAAATCCATGCTGGTTTTGCTTCCTTTTACTCTTTTCTTCCTGGGCACTCTCACCAAATATCCTTGGGGCAGCATAAGCCGTGGGAACCACTGACCTTGAAGTCTCAATAATAGAGCTGAAGCTTCCTCTCAAACCAAAACACCTATGGTCCCAAGTTGGTGGGGTAACCCCCCCTTACTTTTATTTCTTCTCTCTGTGTCCCTCAGCCACTTGTTTCTGGTTACAGACAGAGCGACAGCAATGTAAAGCAGAGGGTAATCACAGCCCCAGATTTCTGGAGAGAGAATTGAAACAGGGAAGCATTGGGAACAGTGAAGTACTCAACTCTCAACTCTCAACGGTGAACTCTCAACGGGGAGTTGAGAGAAGGAAGAGCTCAGGAAAACAGCCTCACAAAGTTGCTTAGGAGCTTGGCTTACCTGAAAGCTGCTCACGGGCAGATCTGACCCTATGTGGCATTCCAAAGATTTTGAGACAAGGAATAAAAAAGAGCACTCAAACCCAAAGCCCATGTCAGTCACATGGATATAGCCACAGCATCTTCCCTTGATATATTAAGTAGAGTGTGTACCGTTTACACGTGGCAAATGTTTTCTGCATTTCGACACTCTTTGTCTTAGATTTCCTTTCGCAAGTCTCAGAGCCATGCAACTTTAAGGTAGCATATTGAACGGATTCACATTTCAATTTTAAGAGAAATTATTCTCCATATTGTGGGCTTCAACATTTATGAAAATGGAAATGTCATGTTGGAAGTGTCGGCAGGAAGTTCCCAAAATTGCATGAGCCAATTTGCCATTGTGTAGCCCAAATCCACCAAAACAGCAACCACTACCTCCACCAACAACAGAAACACCGGAGATGTTTGAAGACCAGAAAATTTTGAAGGGTTGGTTTTTAATTTTTGACCATAAGGTACCATCCACGTTGATGTAATTTTGATTATTTTATGGTCCAAAATGAATGAAAGAGTGGAGAGTAGGATCTGGGCAGCTGGCCATATTTCCATTCTAATTCACTGGCTGATACTCACAATTTAACTCAACTTTGCTCTAAGAACAGATTTTCAGCCATTTATAAAGATGAGTTTTCTTTGTTTTATTTATAGAGGGGTAAATACCCCTGCACTTAATTCTCAGACATTCTTTCACCTCTTGTGCCCCACCCTAGGCACAAGATTCTCAGATGTTCTTTTACCCTCCTGCCCCACAATTACAGATCAGCATTTAGGGGCTATACATAAGAATGGAGGAATGGAAATGTTAATGTGAGATACTTGTTTGCTTGGCTTCTGTTAAGTGAGGTAACGAATCGCAAATGGAAACAATGAATGGACCAAACTAAGAGAACGTTTTGCTTCAAGCAGTTTTTGTTTATTAGTTCCATTCACTTCATGGCTTGTGATCATCATTCAAGATATGCTCCTCTGGGTGTTTTTATTAAGTGGCAGGTTATTTTTTATTTGCTTGTGAGGAGATTTCTTTTGTCACGACATGTACCTTCTTTCCCAGCAGATGTTTTATAAAAAGCTAGGAAATGGCGTTTCATGGTGATAAATCTCTTTGATTGGAGGCAGTCTTCGTCAAAAAGGAATATCTAGCACTTTAAGGGCAAAACGCATGATAGGTAATGCTTCAGTGGAGAGTTATCTAGACTCTGGAGTAATGGTGCTGTTCTTTTCTGAGTTAATACGTGACCCTGAGCAAAGTAAGGACATAAAAGAAAGTAGTGGGTAGAAAATTTCAGTGACTTGACCTACTCCCAGAAATAATGACAAATGCAAAACATTTTTAAAGATTAATGAATCAAGAAATGACTAGAGTGCCTCAAATACAATATTTTTGGGATGAATTAATTCCATTTATGTACTCTTAAGCTAGTGTTTGAGAGACTTAGCTACTCAATAATAGGCTTGATATTTTGTGTACATATTAAAAATATGGATTATAATACTCCTGTCTTTTTTTTAAATTAGAAGCAAATAAATAAATTGTGTTCTCCTATTTAAACTGTGAATAGACATAGAGAACCTGGTTGATTTTCCAATTTAAATTTAGCACTGCACTTGTTGACATATAAATGTTGAAGATCTCATCTTCACACACAACTTTAACTCAAGAAAGAGAATGGAAATGGCAATTCTCAGTGGAAATTGAGAGAGAAAAATTACTCTTTTTAGGACATGCCTTCGCAGGATTGAACAGCTAGTATATGACAATCACTGGGTAGAAGCTGGGAGATTGCACTTAAATTTCCCCACATAATTTTGACTTAATATTTCATATTTTATTTGCTGTTGTATTTAAGACTCAGTTGTGAACATATTCCAGTATCCTTACATTTCTTCAAATATATTTAAAAAAAAATTTTTTTTAACGTTTATTTATTTTTTGGGGGACAGAGAGAGACAGAGCATGAACGGGGGAGGGGCAGAGAGAGAGAGGGAGACACAGAATCGGAAGCAGGCTCCGGGCGGGCTCTGAGCCGTCAGCCCAGAGCCCAACGCGGGGCTCGAACTCACCGACCGCAAGATCGTGACCTGGCTGAAGTCGGACGCTTAACCGACTGCGCCACCCAGGCGCCCCTCTTCAAATATATTTTAAAGATTAGGTACTGATAATTATACAGATATATGTGAATGTGATTTTTCATCCATTTGGAATATTCAACCTAATAAAATATAAGAAGTCATGGTCTAAAAACTTTATCAATATTTGTCTTCATCTCCTCTTCTGTTAGTAATAAACAGAGCTTTCTAACTACAAGGATAAGGATACATTAAAGCTCTTGAAATACATGTTCAGATTGCTTTCCAGAAGGGACATACCAAATTCATCCTTTTACCTGTTTTGAGGTATATCACATAGTTGACTTGAGTAACCACTCCAGGTGCACTTGAAAACCATACTCTGAAGTTTTTGATGTTCTATATAGGTTACTTGGGTCAATTATTTATTTTGTCAATTTATTTATTTTTCTATATTCGCATTGATTGTTTTATCAGGCCATTCTGGCAGTTACTGATAGAAGTATTATAATTTTCCACAGTAGTTGCAAATACATATTTTTCTTTTTTATTCTGTTAATTTCTCTCTTATTTTAGGCCATATTATTATATACTGCAAGTTTGAGAATTGCAATATATCCCTGATCTATTGTCCTCGGTACTGTTTGGAAAATTCTTACTTAAATTTAATGCTTCTTACTTTGAACTTTACTTTTGGTATTAATATGGCTCTACCAGTTTATTTTGTTTACAATTTGCATGTTTTCATATTTCATCTTTTTAATTTCATTTTTTTGGTTTACTTATATGTAAGATATGTCTCCTCTAACAAGTAAGTATGCATTTTTATTTGACCCAATGAAATAACCTGTATTTTAATTAGAATATTTAGCCCATTAATAGTTAGTATACTTACTGGTGAATTTAAATCTACAATCTTATTTTTTTAAATTTGTGATGTTCCTTTTCTCTCTTTTTTATTTATTTTTTCAGGGAAAGGGGTTACATAGACCAGGTTAGCTATAATAATACGCACAATCATCTTAATGCAATCATGGGGAAAATTTGAAGCTGGCATTCAGTCCAGATACGAGTCAGTCTACTTCCCATTTGCCTCTCTAGTTAGAATATGAGCCTGGATATTGGCCAAGGATTCTGTTCCATGACAGGAACTTAACTCCAGTTTTCGTACTCCCTCTTAAGTGAATCTGCTGAAATTCTGCTAAGTTTCTGAGCCTCAGAGACTATATTTAATGTTAGCAATTACTTCAAAGGGAAAAGAGACCAAATGCTAGGCTCAACTCTGTCGTCCCATAGTTCCCAGATTTTGAGCCTTTAATTCTTCACTGGCTTAGAAACTCTAAGCACATGTTTTCTCGGAAATCATTTTATCCAACTCTGCTAGTTGTTTTCAGCAGGAGAGATTGCACAAAACAATCCATTTTGCTATTGCCAGAAGCAGAATTCTGGTTTGAATCAACTTTCAACTTCTAGATATATGAGTAATGTTGTTCATTCCGTGTCTAGTTTATTATTGGGCTGGGTTCCAAAATTTCACTTTTTACAATTAGTTTGTTTTTCTCAAAGAAATAAAGTAATACATATTGATTAGTTACAGGCCAAAGCATAAAGCATTTTTTTTTATCTATAACACCCTTGAGCTGTAATACCAATAATGCTCTCATTAATCATTTAAATCCATTTCTTTTCTTACGTGGAATTACAGCATACTTTCTGTGAAAATGAAGGTTTTTAGTTATTTTGGAAATATTTGTGGATTCACATTTCCTTACTCTTCCCTATCTCCTCTCAGGGATGGTGTGTTGGTTCTTGTGTCTACCTGGTACTACTTTGTGTCAGCTGAATGGAACAAGGCCTCCAATCTACACTACCAAGTGTTCCACAGTGTTCTTGGGTCCTTGCTGGTATTGGCTGAAGACTGAATACCATCCCTGCGAGGTGATCAGTGAGATATCACTTCATCTCTCCATTCATGGCGACACGTTGTCACCAATGACAAGGTCCGAGATTTCTGGCGTCTGCCCCAGTTCCAAGGCTTCCAGTTCCCGCTTCCAAGTTTTACCCAGTATGTCTGTGCCTGCAGTACCTCTGCGACCTTTCAGAGAGGTTCTCAAACCCAAAACTTCTGTATTTCCTGAAGAGAAATATAAAGCTCTTTTAAATCCAAGATTTCAGCATCAGACTCAGCCATCATGCTCCTCTCTTTGCCAATGCTGATCTTTCTTACCCAGCTCTGTGTCAGTAGCACTGCAAATTCAGATCTCTTCCAGGGATTCAGATTGTGAGATGGGCAAAACAAAACAAAGCAAAACCCTTCTGCTTTGATTTTTCTTTTCAGTCTAATTAACACACCGCTCCATTCCAAGACTTGAGCCCAAAGAAGAGAGTTTGGGACACTTTATTTGACCACATGATTTTCCTTAAGTCCTTGCTACTCAGTGTGGTCCATAGACCAGCGCCCCCCATACCACAGGCTTGTTAGTAAGAAATGCAGACAATGTAAGGGAACACAATCCAGAACTACCGAATCAGAAGCTGAATTTAAGAAAAAACTCTAGGTAAGTGTCATACCTGAGAATGGAGAAGTTCTGCTTTAGTCATATCCTCATGCTCTCCAAACTTGGACTTTGTAATCATTGCAGCCAACTTAATAGGTCTGTCCTTTATGTCTTAAAAGTACCCTTCTGGGTTCATTGTCTTGTCACAGATTTAGAAGTCCTAGTGAGGTCTCAGAAGAGGAGGAGTGATGCTTCTTTTTGCGTTGCTGCTGTGAGATCTCTATCAGTCAAGTCCAAGCAGAGAAGCAGAAGTGGGAGAAAATATATAGGAGGAGATTTCTCACAAAGGAACTGGCCAGGCCTGTGTAAACTCTGCAGGGCAGGCTGTCAGGAAGAAGAGTCTGGAAGGTAACGGCTACCACTGCTCTCCGCGGGCAGAGCTTCTTCTCTCAGAAAAGCATCAGCCCTGCTCTGGAGACCTTACACCTGAATGAGTCAGCCTTTCCCAGATTGTGTAGGATAGTTTCCTTTACATAAAGCCAACTGATTATGGATTAGAATTTTCTTATGCTTTCTTTTTTGTTTTAGAAAGAAAGAGAGGAGACAGTGCATGAGTGGGGGGTGGGGGTGGGGGAGGGGCAGAGGGAGAGGGAAAGAGAATCTCAAGCAAGCTCACACTGAGTGAGGAGCCCAACACAGGACTCTGGGATCATGACCTGAGCCAAAACCAAGAGACAGCCGCTCAACCCACTGAGCCACCCTGGTGGCCCTAGAATTTTCAATCGTGTCTTTGAAACACCTTCACGGCAACACCTGGCTTAGCGACTGGTTGAATTACTGGTGACTGTGGCCTGGTCACACTGCCACATCAGAAGACCATCAAAAGGCCCTTATGTTTCTGAGGCAAATGGATGCCTCTGGAAGAATATAAGTGGGGGCAGAGGACAGGAATAAGAAATACAAATGGTGGCAGAGTGCCTGGGGGGCTCCGTCGGTTAAGCATCCGACTCGATGGCACGTCAGGTCATGATCTCATGGTTTGTGAGACTGAGCCCCACATCAAGCTTGCACTAACAGCACGGAATAAATAAATAAATAAATAAATATTTAAAAAAGAAATAAAAATGGTGGCAATACAATGACACAGTAAATATACATGTTCCCTGCAAGAAAAGAATTAAGCCACAAAATAGAAACGATTCCACAGGAAGGGGTAGAGAAAAAGGTCAGCAAAGAACAACAAGGTCTATTCACTTATATATTCAAGGTTCCAGTTTTCACCTCACCGTTCCCTGATGGGCAGTAACAGGTTGGGACCAGGAAGGGAGAGCTTCGCTTCTGCTCTTCTGGTTCCCAAGGGCGATTTGTCTGTTGAAGTATATATCTTTCCCTGATCTTTTGTGTCACCAGGCCTCCCCTGATGGTTAGGTCACCGTGCCCTCTCATCCCAGGCCTGCCGTCATTCCTCATGTATTTACAGATGTGCGTGGGGCGCCTGGGTGGCTCGGTCGGTGAAGCATCCGACTTCGGCTCTGGTCACGATCTCGCGGTTCACGCGGTCCAGCCCTACGTGGTGCTCTGGGCTGACACCGTGGAACCTCTTCGGGATTCCCTCTCTCTGCCTCTCTCTCTGCCCCTCCTCTGCTCCTGCTTTCTCTCTCCGAAAATAAATAATCTTTTAAAAAAAAAGATGGTCTTAAAAAGTAATAAAAGAAATGTGTGTGTGTATAAGAGAAAAAGACATGGGGGGCTGGTTGTCATGAACTTGACGAGTTGAAGTTTGGGTACGCTGGTCTTCAGGCCTTCAAGGACCTAGTAAATATTAGTGATGACTTTTACTTAGGTGTTACTGGGTTTTAGTCTACTGCTTGAATTAGCTCTAATCCCTCTTTCATAATCAAAAATCTGTTCTGAGCACACTCACATATATTCAGGGTCATCAGGATCAATTTCTCCAGCACATTTTTAATAGGTTCATATTAAATATTGATATTTAATGACGCTGTCTTGGAATCAGTCACAAAATCTGTATAATAGAAGAAAACAATAATGCAAATCCCACTCAAAATAGATGGCACATAAACTTTAAAATTTTTTTAACGTTTATTTATTAGTGAGAGACAGAGAGACACAGAACATGAGCAGGGGAGGCATAGAGAGAGGGGGAGACACAGAATCCGAAGCAGGCTCCAGGCTCCGAGCTGTCAGCACAGAGCCCGACGCGGGGCTCGAACTCTCGGACCGGGAGATCATGACCTGAGCCGAAGGCGGACGCTGAACCGACTGAGCCACCCAGGCACCCCAGGACACACAAACTTTTTAAAAAGCCCAGACGATGTGTACATAAATTGTAATACGATGAAAACTCATTTATACGACAGACAAATTCAAAACCACAAATTCTATGGCTTATCTACACGGAAATTAAAGCAATATATATGTAAAAGTGTAGTACAGGAAAGGTTGGAGAATACAACATGGACCTTTCTGAGAGGTGACAAGTACGGTAGTTTGGGGGGAGATTTGGGGAACTTTACCTCAATGTGCAGAAGGGAACTAATACAAAAACAAAAACAAAAAAGCCCCCAAAACGCCAGCACGGTTACGAAAGACAACATTGCTGAGTGGACGTACAGGATGGGACAACACCTGCTTGCTAGGAATCCTGCGTCTTCATGCCTTCATTTCAGCCCAGGATTAATGCAGTCATGATTCTTGTGCGCCTGAGCGTGAGTGTGAGTCTGAACTCGGTTCCGGACTGAAAGCAGTGGCAGGAAGACGCACAGAGATGGGAGCGGTGAGCGGCGAGGTTGTTTGAAAGGGCGTGGACCACAAATCGGGAGCTAACACACAAACACACATCACTGTGGATTCTTAAGATGAGAAAGGAATAGGCAAAATGTATTTTAGGAAACAATTTCTGGCAGTGTTCACAGAGTACTAACACCGAGTGTAGACGGAACAGGTCCATCGGGAAACGTGTCGCCATGCTGTGCGAGGGAGCGGAGCCAGTGTGGACTCCCTGAAAGGTGGCTGTTACTCTCCATCAGAATTCAATCTCCCTTTCACCCTTATCAGAGGATCGCGCCAGGACCCCATTCCCAAGCTTCCCTTCCTCAGAGTGGACCTGATGAGGTATTCTGGGGTGTGATAGTGAGGTTCTTGGGATCCGGAGCTGACAGCCAAGAAAGAGTTCTTGAAGACGTCTTTGGTGCAAATCGGCGAGTCTATGAAAGCACGGGGACAGGACCCGTGGGCAGGAAGAGCTGCCCCGGCACCACGAGGAGAGACTGGCTGCAGGTTCTAAGGAAATTGAGTTCTATCCGCCATTTCCTTCTGCCTTTGTTTCCCACATCACGAGGGAGGAGGGGTGAGGGAGGCTTTTAGGTCCCGCAGGACTCTGACGTCTGTCATTGAACCTTTGGGTTTTCCCCTTTCCTTTGTTCTTGGGCAGTCAGGAGTGCCAGACGATATCACATATATCCCACCTGGGGTGCGGGTGGGGTGTGTGCGGCCTGTCAGCTTGCGTGATGCTCCCTCATCAGACACACGTCTGTGGACAAAAAGAAACACCCCCTTCCACACTGACAACCTTGTCCTCGCTTTCTCCCTCCTACCCTGGGGACAAGAGAGGCTCTGGATGCCTGTGATAGCCAGCTGGGCTGCTTGGCGTCGAGTCCCTGAATAGCTTACAGGAAGAAGGATCACTTCCCGCTCTCGGAGCAATTTCCGGGGAGAGTTTTGTGAGACATGATGAGCATGTGTCCTGTTTGAGCCACCATGTTCTGCGGTCCGTTTTGCTTCAGTAATTTAGCTTACACAAGGAATCCCGACATGGATCTGTGAAATGCCCAAGACAGGAAGGGTATTAAAAGATAGGGACAGAAAGAAGATATGGGATTCAACATGGTCACCAAATTGGTATTTATCGAGCACCCCAGGAGACCCAGGAACATTTACATATGCTGTCTTGTATCCCAGAATGGATAGTTGCCAGAAATAACTTCCGGGTTGCCCATTTTATCAGTAAGAACACTGAGACTCTATTCCCTCTCTCTTCTCTTTCTGAGAAAACGAAATTTGCTTGATATGATTTCATTTCAAGGATGATTTCAAACACATGTGCTTTTCCCGTAGGTTCTACTCAGGTCTTCCACAAATACTTGTGAGATTAGGAAGACGAGGTGTCACTCAGCTTTCCCCCAAAGAGAGGCTACCTCTCATTTCTCCAGAAAAATGGGAGTCATTCAGAGCGAGGAATGTAATGGAGGTTAAAGAGTACGTATCCTGTTTGAGCAAGCGACTCTTGCCTTCCTGATGGTTTTAATTGTTTTTCAGTGTTAGTTTTCCTGGTTTTACTTCATAGAAATCCTGAGGTCTTTTTTACTTGAGAGAAAAACATAGGTCTTAAAACAGAGCCTTAGAGACACTTATTAACTTGCAAGCTTTTTAGTAGAACACTTTATCTGGACCTTTAATAGCTCTGTGCTGGCAACAGGCCTTTATGGACAGTAAATAGGTTTCCCTTGAAGATCACAACACCATATAATTTCAGAGGTAGAAAAAAAAAAAGCTCCCAGGTCACATGGCCCGGCCACTGTATTTCATGTGAGTGATGGAAAGACCCAGAAATGGAAAGGAACTTACCCAGTATCATAAAACCGGCTGGAGACAGAGGAAGAATCCCTGCCCCTCGTTTACCTTAGGGGCTGGGTTTTCTCCTGCTGCTAACTCTGAGAGGAGTCTCTCATGGAACTTCAGAGAAAGGGAGATAGGTCAAGTTAACTGCCCACATCACCACGAAACTGGCTTTTCTAACGAAAGCATATCTTCTAAGACAATTTTTCAATTTTAATTCTCTTGGTTGAAAAGCAAACCGTCCTTACCGATGGGGGAGCATAAGGCAAGCCAATGGGGTGCAACCCCACTCAAATCCCGACACCCCCCACCAGGTGGGATATATGTGATATTGTCTGGCACTCCTGACTGCCCAAGAACAAAGGAAATGGGAAAACCCGAAGATTCAATGATAGACATCAGAGTCCTGCTGGAATTAAAAGCCTCCCTCATCCCTCCTCCCTCGAGATGTGGGAAACAAAGGAATAAGGAAATGGCGGATAGAACTCAATTTCCTTAGAACCTGCAGCCCACTGACAGATACTTGAGGCCGGCTGAGTAAAACCTTTCTCCAGGAAGTCCTCAGTGTCTTAATGCTAATCTTTGCTAGAGGGCCAACAACCTTAGCTTGATCATAGCTAGGCCTCCAGTTTCCTGGGAGTCTTTAGCGTATGAAAGTCTCACTGGAAACTTCCCCTGGATGTTACCTCCCCCAACCCCCATAGTATACAACCAGTCTCTCCTCGTGGTCCCAGGGCAGCTCTTCCTGCCCACGGGTCCTGTCCCCGTGCTTGCATAGACTCGCCGATTTGTACCAAAGACGTCTTCAAGAATTCTTTCTTGGTCTTTGGCTCCAGACGCCACGAACTCCAGTATCCCCCCAAAATCTCATCACTTTATGGCGCCCAGCGTGGAGTGATGAATCCTTTCATCTGGACTCTTGAGTGTCGGTGCAAACTTGGTGAGTATTCTTTTGATTTCTGGGGCCTTTTGAGGAGTATGGTCTCATTGAACACTTTGGCTGGAAGTTAGTGCACTGGCCACATAAGGCCCAGAAACTCGATGCCCTCCCTTTATTCCTGTCCTGGTACAAAGTTGTCTGTCTTGAGTGCGGGATGGCCACCAGGACAGCTGCCAATCTCTCGAGTGAGGCTTCTTCCCCATTGGTCTACCTCGATCCCTTCCACCTCTCTGGTCTAGCAGCTTCTGGCCGCAGGACCTCCACTGGGAGCCGGTGGAAAACCAGTACCCGATTGAAGTATCCCAGCTGGGGACCGTTGCTGGGTTTGTCTTTACTTTTCTCAGTCAATGTCCTCAATTCAGAGTTGGGTGATTTTGTAAAATTTCCAGTGTTTACCATGGGGTTAAAAATGGCAGCTTTTCCATGGCCTTCTCTGTAAGGCAAGGCCCCCCTCAGGGCTGGTGCAGCACAGCACCCCCCCACCCCCACCCCCACCCCCGGCGCGGCACAGCATGGCCTTTTCTGCAAGGTAAACTTCGTCCATATCCCGGCACCCATTTGTACCTAGGATGCCATGGGGGAGCAGAAGGAGGGCCGGCCTCCTTTCCTTCAGGAGCCCTTAGCGGCTGGTCAGTGGTTACAGCGATTTTGTTCCAGGGACACCTCGGGTCGCTTTGACATCTTGGGAACCTCTGGCATATCCTTCGCGTGGGACGCCACGCAAGTTGGAGTAGGGGGAAGATTTCCCTGGTAATGGACCTTTTCCCTCTCTCTAGGAGGAGCCTGGGAGCTTCTCTATGGTCCCCAAGGACTCTCCCTTGGGATGCTTTTTTAACCCACTGGAAACACTTTGGCTTACGAAGTTTGGGAGAGGACTGATCTCCTGTAACACTGCATGGCCTCAGTAGGATCTAGCAGTTAGATCTCTTCTGCAGGAACCAGGGCAAATGGATGGAGGTACCTTTGGTCCAGGCCCTCACAGCTCTTAATCAGGACTCAGACAAAATGACCTCTTACAGAATGTTTGCCCAAATGTGTTTGTCTAGCAAACACCCTCCTGACATGTTAGCTGTCTAAATAGGCCCCCGAGTAAATCTAGGTCGCTGGAGAAAACACAGGCCATCCCTAATGAAGGGGACGTGGACTCTCTGTTCCGCCTGATAGATGTGAGGGCCTCTCTCTCATTCATTTCCAGGTTAGTGGCTATAATTAGAGTCAACTTGTTAGTCTACCCCAGGACAGGGACCTTTAAGGAATATTCCCAAACAGAGCAGCTGCCAAAGCTCCCTTTGTTTCAGGGAAATCCCCTGTCTTCTCTGGCCTGACATGGACTGCATATTTAGACTTGGCGGAAAGGAAAACAAATATGGCGTCTGCTCCTCTGAGCTGATGAGATTTAAAACTGGAAACCCTCTTTCTCTACCTCCTGGCATCATCTCGCCTCTTCCTCCTACTGTTGCTGCACCACCAAGGGGGTGGCCTATACACCCGATTCTATACCACCCTCAGTGCCTCATCCTGCACCATTGGCTCCTCCCACCCTCCGTGTCATGGAGGGAGAACACCCACCTGGATGGCCAATTTCAGATTTCCCCGCGAGGTCTCAGGTAAAAATTGACAGTGGGGAACGTTATCATTTTTTAAGTGGATGCAGGTGGAACATACTTCATGTGTAAGCTAATTTTAAGTTTGTTGGTCTAAAATAGACCTCTATCAGCATTAAATATGAAACTTAATTCCACCCGTTTTGCTAAAGGTCAAACAAGCTCGTGTTCTCTCTGTTGCCATTTGTTAACAAAAAAGATAACTGGATACTGGTCAACTTTTGTCGGTCTCAAAGTTTTCCTGGGTAATTGGTTAAGATAGCTTTCAGTCTTTGGTTACCTAAAACTTTAAAGTTTTGCTTGCATGATAACTGGGATTGAATGCATTGAACATCTAGGCCTTTTCTAAATAGAATGGAGTGCTGGAGCATTGATTACTAAGCACAAGCTTTATTTGCTTTTGGCTTCTTGTTGCAGAAAACCTATGGATATTTGGGTCTGATGAAACATGCTTTGTACTTTATAACTTCCTGAGTTTTTTTTTTTTTTTAAACAAACTTCCCAAGATTTAAATTGCAAATGGAGTCCTTTTGACCAATTAGGCTTCTCTGGTTTGTTACGTTCCTCTGGAAACCCTGTCAAATCATGGTACACCTTAAGTCGTGTTGCTTGGGAAAATACTAGAGCTACTCAAGCATGTGCAATTCCTAAAGTTTTAATATTTTCTGGGAGAAGGCCTTCATTTGATCTTCTGATCATCGAAGTGTTAATGTGCCACAGAAATAACTAAACTTCCTTGTCAATTGTAAGGAACTCTCATCAGATCTTTAATCCTGTCCATTTGTGAGTCTTCCGTCATAGTTTTGCGCCTCTTGTTGGAAATGTTGCTGGTTCTTTAATGTTTGCCCTTCCGAGTTAAGAAATCTTCCTCTTAAGATAATGATATAGAGAAATGTGCAAAAGTATTCTAATGTCAACAAACTGAGGCATTTAACTTTTTCTGCCTACTTAAAGCCTCTTAGAATTCACAAACTCTCAAGGAGTGTTCTTTCTTTGTGGCAGCCATACTTATTTGCATGAGAATCTCCTTAATTGCAATGAGAATCTCCTGGTAAAAAGGACTCCATGGAAAACATTGGTTATTTTACCAAGGTTTTGACTGGAATGTCCTATTTGAGAGTGGCATGCATAGATTCAGATATGACCGAACAGCTTTAAGGAACAAAGATTGACTTTATGAAGCATGGAGACATAAAGCCCCTTGAAATGTTGGCCTGATACCTAGCTTACAGAGTTCCCAGCTGTGTTACCAGGTGAGTAAAAAATGTTACTTCCTGTTACTAGTGCAGTTGTAGACAATTATCTTACTATCTGTGGGGATAACAGGACCCCATGGGCATATGCTTGCTTAAACAACTAAAAAATGGGATGGACTCCCCGCCACCCCCCCCACCCCAATAGTTGTATATGGAAAGTCTTTTCTTACTGTAGACCTATCCATAGATAAAGATAATCTTGCCTTATTAAATTATTCACTTGACGCTGGGTTAGGATCGGAAGGCTAATAATACAGCAAGGGATTTAACTCCAAAATGGAAGGGCCCCTAACAGGGGTCATATTATGTATGTCCACTGTGGTACAGTTGGCCATTTTTCATGGACTCACACACCCAGAATTAAACCTGCACCTTCCTCACGGGAATCTAGCATGCCAGCTGACGTGCGTTCTTATTCTTGTGAACCAATGGAAGACCTCAGATTTCCTTTCAAATGACAGTAATGGCCTGGAGTTAACAGATTTTTATTCAAGCTTTTTCTTAATATTAACCTTCTTTTGTTGTCTTTCCCGGTGTCTCCGTGGCCTGATGCCAAGACTCCTTAACTGCCATAACTTCCAGAAGACAGATGGTCCTTTCTTCTCAAGGAAGCTCATCTGTGCTGTTTCCCCTGAACTGGCTGTCTTTTCCTTTCGTAACTCCCCTTTAACTTCCCCAACTGACCGGTGTTGACTCATAGGTAGGTTCATCTCTACGCCCCTATTCAGCAGGAAGAAGTTATAGGAGATGAAGACCTTCTTTGTTAGCAACCTTTAAGATGTAAGGGTCAAGACTGTTCAGGGGGGAATGATGAGGGAGCCTAAGGCAAGCTGACAGGCCTCAAACACCCCCTACCCCAAGGTGGGATATGTGTGATATTATCTGGCACTCCTGCCCAAGAACAAAGGAAAAGGGAATAAACAAAAGCTTAACTGATAGACATCATCGTCCTGAAGGACCTAAAACCTTCCATAGTGAGGTGGGAAACAGGCAGAAGGAAATGGCGGATAGGACTAAATTTCCTTATAACCTGCAGCCCACTGACAGATACTTGAGACCTGCAACATAAAACGTTTCTAGAGGTACCCTGCTGTCTAAATGCTAATGTTTTGCTAGAGGGCAAACAACCTTAGCTTGATAATAGCTAGGCCTCCAGTATCCTGGAAGTCTTCTTTAGCATATGAAAGTCTCACTGGAAACTTCCCCTGGACTTTACCTCCCCCAACTCCCATAGTACACAACCAGTCTCTCCTTATAGTCCCGGGGCAGCTCTTCCTGCCCACGGGTCCTGTCGCCATGCTTCAGTAAAATCACCTTTTTGCACCAAAGACGTCTTCAAGAATTCTTTCTTGCTCGTCAGCTCCGGACCCCGTGAACCTCACTACCACCCCAAAAGCCCTCATCACTTACCTTCCCAGGAAGGCTTTATGTTTTTAATTCTTCCCCTTAATGTGGCTGGTTAAAATTCATCTTTACCTTTCTCAGAATATAAAAGTGAAAAAGCATCTATCTCCTGACATAAAGGCGGTGAAGGGAGGGGAGGGAGAAAGAGAGAGAGAGAAAGAAAGAATATGAATGTGCTACTCTGTTAAATGTAGGCATTATATAGGGCTTAACGCAGAGCTGGACAGGTAAGGCTATTTGGTTTCAAGATTAGAAAAAGCCTTATTTATTTGTGTTCATTTAATGCCCCTGGTTAGGCTCCCAGGGCAAAGTTAAATAGATAGGCTTATATTTCTAATTATAGATTCATTACCTAGGTCAAAGAGAAAACTTCTCTCATCATTAGTTTATTTACACTGGATCTGGGGGAAGATAATATAGCATCAAGAAAATTCATATCTATTTCTGTTTCAATTTTATAATTATGAATGAAGGGTTAAATTTCATCAAATATCTTTTCTGCATATATCAAGATTATCCGAGATTTTCTTTATTTTTGATGTGACTAATGTAAAATTCAATCAGTTGATTTTTTTTTATATCTTATCAATCATAATTTCCTAGAGAAAAACTACAGGGTGGCGATACATTCTATGTTCCTACGTTACTATATTCAATATGGTCATATTTTCTTAAGGAATGTTGCCTTGGTATTCATGAGACAGGTTGACACAAAATTTTCTTTTTCTGTCATATTTTCAGGATTTAGTATCAATGTTACACTGGCCTCAAAATAGTTGGGAACTATTCTCAAATTTAAATTTAGAAGAGGATTTCTTTCTTTTTTCTTCTTTAAATGCTTTCTTTCTTATGCACCTTTCCTTTAGTGAGTGGTGTTTACCAGTAAAGCAATCTGAGTCCATAGATTTCTTTCTGCACGGTTAATTCAGAATTTTAATCTTGATGTAAGACTATCACGATATTTTATTTCTTTTGCATCAGTTTGATACTTTTTTGCCCAGGAATTTGGGCATTTTACCTAAAAAAAATAAATTTGGGATTTGTTGCCAAAAAACTGTCCACACGGTCATCCTAATATACATTTTTATTATCAGTAACATCATAAACGATCCATGCTTTATTATTATTAGAGGAGACTCTATTCTCTTAATTATTCTAAAGTATTATTCTAAGTATCAATTTTATACAAACAAGATATTTATTTTAAGCTTCTATTTTATTTCTTTTTTCATTTTTGCATAATTTTTCTTATGTTTTCATAAACTGGTACATGGATGCCACTTCATTGATTTTTAGCTGTTCTGTATGCATAAGCTCAGATTGGTTGATCATGTTGGCCAAAATTTCTATACACGGGCAACTTGTTTTATAAGTGACCGAGAGAGGTTTGAAGTATTTTCCACTATGAATTGGGATTTTATTATTTACCATTGAAATTCATGGGTTTGTTGTCACTACATAATATTCTGAAGCTAGATTATTAGAGGTATATATATATTAGAGGTATATATTAGAGGTTAGATTTGGCATTTAAATGGAAACTCCCATTACTATCAAATACTGCAATTTATTCCCTGTAAAATTTCTGTCTTCCTCTCTTAGAGCTCACTTTGTTTTCTTATGTATGGCTATTGTAGTCTTTATTTGTTTGTATTTTTGGGTTGAGTAACTTTTTCATTCATTTTCATTCATGTTCCGCTTTTCTGAGTCCGTTTTTAAACTGAATTTCTGGAAAAGTAGCACATAGTTAATTTTTTCCAGAGTAACAAATGTTGCCTTTTATGTGGTGTCATTTAGTCCACTTAAATGAAGCGTATCCATGGATAAATTATCATTTAAATCTTCCTTCGCAGTTGTTGGATGGATCTTTTAACATCTTTTCTTGCCCCCTGTCTCTGTTTTTCGTAATTATTTCTGTTGGTATCATTCCATTTCCCCACCAATTACTTTGTCTCGTTATTCACTATTTTACTATTCTTTTAGTTATCAACCTGCATTCTGGCTGTGTTTTGGCCATCTTTGGCCAAAGAAGCACATTTACTACCAGGAAGTAGTGAACCCAGGATGTGAGAATCCACTTTTCTCCTCTTGAGAGATTGCTCTCATGTGTTTTGCTGTCATGTATATTTCATTTCCTTCAAGCCCTACTGTTACTGTTCTATGTACTCAGTGTTCTTTTAAAAAATTGCTTTAATGTTTTATTTTATTTTTGAGAGACAGAGAATGACAGCATCAGTGGGAGAAGACCAAAGAGAGAGGGAGACACAGAATCCGAAGCAGGCTCCAGGCTCCGAGCTGTCCGCACAGAACTCGACGCGGGGCTCGAACCCACAAACTGTGAGATCATGACCCGTGCCGAAGTCATACGCCTAACCTACTGAGCCACCCAGGCGCCCCTGTACTCAATGTTCTTTTAAATTAATGCACCTGTTTCCTCTCTCTCTGGTGCTCTCCCCCACATTTGCAGGCTTACCTTAGCAATTATTTTGTTCTATCTGGATAATGCCCATCAATATTTCTCTTCATGTGGAACTTCTAATAACACATCCTCTCTGTTTTTGTTTAGTGAAAAATATGTCCATTTTTACTCTTAAAGACTATTCAATTTTTAAAAAAAAAACTGTAGATTTGTTTATTTTGAGAGAGAGAGAGAGAGAACAATGGAGGGGCAGGGAGAGAGGGAAAGAGAGAATCCCAAGCAGGCTCCACGCTGTCAGCACAGAGCCTGATGAGGGGCTCCATCCCATGAACTGAGATCGGGACCTGAGCCGAAATCAAGAGTCAGAAACTTAACCCACTGAGTCACCCAAGTGCCCCTCCTATTTTTTTTTACTTTGTACATAGTTTCTGGTTAGTAATTTTCAGATAGTGCATAAAGACCCAATTCTATACTGTTTATCACAGATTCTTTGGACGAGTCACTTTCCAATATTGTGATTGTAACTTCTTTTTCCCCTGGCAGATTTATAATTCCACCTTTGATTTAATTACTGTTGTTCTTTATCTGGGCACATAATTATATTTATGTTAGACCATGTTACTTTATACTCATACATTATATAATTCTTTATGTATCTTAGTCCTGTTTTTTTTTTTTTCTTTGCTTTAGTCTGAACATCTGCTAAACTCTGTTTCAGATCATAAAATCTTTCTAGGATGTTTTCTTTGAAACTCATCAATTGAGTTCATTTTTTTTAGTTAGCATATGTTTTATTTTGTCGTTTTAGAATTTTCATTGTATTTTTTATTAATATCAGTTCTCTGGTAAACTTTTTTATTACATCACATTTTTTATCATCTTCGTCAAAATTATTTTGAAGTCTCTGATAAATTCAATATTTAGATTTTTTTAAATATTCTTTTTTTAAATTTTTTTTAATGTTTATTTTTGAGACAGAGAGAGACAGAGCATGAATGGGGGAGGGGCAGAGAGAGAGGGAGACACAGAATCGGAAACAGGCTCCAGGCTCTGAGCCATCAGCCCAGAGCCTGACGCGGGTCTCGAACTCACGGACCGTGAGATCGTGACCTGAGCTGAAGTCGGACGCTCAACCGACTGAGCCACCCAGGTGCCCCAAAATATTCTTTTTAATGTTTATTCATTCTTGAGAGACAGAGAGACAGCATGAGTAGGGGAGGGAAGAGAGAGAGGGAGACACAGAATAGGAAACAGGCTCTAGGCTCTGAGCTCTGAGCTGTCAGCACAGAGCCCAATGCGGGGCTCAAACTCATGAACCGTGAGATCACAACCTGAGCCAAAGTCTGACGCTAAACCGACTGAGCCACCCAGGCACCCCAATATTTAGATTTTTAAGGGTCTGTTATCTTTCTCGATTTTTCTGTTTATTTTATCGTTTGCTATGTATGCCTAGGAGTTTTGTTTTGTTTTGTTTTTCTGAATGATAGAAGCTCTGGGTGATGGTGATTTCCTTCTACAAGTTGATTGACATTTAGCTTCAATCTATTCCTATGGGATGGTCCCTCGAGTAGAAATGCATAACTAGAGATTTTACCAGGTCTCTCCTCCCTGTCTGCTATTGGATTTCAATTTTGTTTCCCAAGAGGCCAGTGAGTTCCTTCTGAGTGTCTCTCTTCTTAGACACTGCTTTCCAATAGTCTTTACATCTTATCAGAGATACCTGCAGGGGACAGTGGTGTGGGATGTTGGACTCACCTCAGTGTGTTTTCTTTCTCTCCCGGATCTTGGCCACCTCCACTGGCTGTATTAGAACTCAAATGCCTTCATGCAGATTTCTTGTGTATTTTTTTTTTTCATTTATGTGATAGTTTTCAGAGGGAAGTTTAGACTAATAAAAGTTATTGCTTTAGATGTGGAAGCAGATGCCATGCAGTTTTAAACAGTATTCGCCTGGGGCGCCTGGGTGGCGCAGTCGGTTAAGCGTCCGACTTCAGCCAGGTCACGATCTCGCGGTCCGTGAGTTCGAGCCCCGCGTCAGGCTCTGGGCTGATGGCTCAGAGCCTGGAGCCTGTTTCCGATTCTGTGTCTCCCTCTCTCTCTGCCCCTCCCCCGTTCATGCTCTGTCTCTCTCTGTCCCAAAAATAAATAAACGTTGAAAAAAAAATTTTTTTTAAAAAATAAAAAAAAATAAATAAATAAACAGTATTCGCCTTACCAAAGGATATTGGATGGGTGAAAATCGAGCTATATTTTAAGGTTATGTAACTATCTTATGAGTAACATACTTATATTGACTTGAATTTGTGAGTGTGTTAAACAAACAAACAAACAAAAACAAGAAGAACTGGCATTATTTGACTGAAGGTGAGCAGTTTAAATGAAAGCCCAATGAGTTCCACTTCTGGAAAGTGGAAACATTATAAGAAAACATTACTTTCCACCCGAAGAATGAAGCAGGGATGGTATTCTACAAAATTAGAATGTTTTCAACCTAGCAGAGAATTGACATCATAAGGCTATCTGAAGACCTAAAAGCCTAATAATGGTGACAAGCCCCTCCAAGGAAAGATGGTACTCAAAACAATGTAACCGTTGGCATAAGAGTGAGAAAAGGAGAAAGTGGCCACAGACACAAATACAGAGATTTGAGTTGCATGATGATGTCACTATTATGGCAGCATGAGACATCCCTCGTTTGGATCTTCTCTTTTATTTTTTTTATTTTTTTTTTTCAACGTTTATTTATTTTTGGGACAGAGAGAGACAGAGCATGAACGGGGGAGGGGCAGAGAGAGAGGGAGACACAGAATCGGAAACAGGCTCCAGGCTCCGAGCCATCAGCCCGGAGCCCGACGCGGGTCTCGAACTCACGGACCGCGAGATCGTGACCTGGCTGAAGTCGGACGCTTAACCGACTGTGCCACCCAGGCGCCCCTGGATCTTCTCTTTTAACGAAGGAATCTGGAGGGCACCTGGGTGGCTCAGTCAGTTGAACGTCCAGCTTTGGCTCAGGTCATGATCTCGCGCCTCATGGGTTCGAACCTGCATCGGGATCTGTGGTGATAGCTCAGTGCCTGGAGGCTGCTTCGGATTCTGTCTCCCCCTCTCTGCCCCTCCCCGACTTGTGCTCTCTCTCTCTCTCTCTCAAAAATAAATACACAGTAAAAGAAATTAAATAAATAAATAAATTCAGCATCCGTACATGAACAAAAGTGCCTCTATGAGAGTTCTGGGATCCAGCACAGTAGGCCAAGCAATGTGGGAGAAGTCTCACTCACCTGTGCATTGGGTACTAAAACAGACCTCGGTATAGGCTCCAGACCTGGTGGGAGCCTATAACCAGCTTCAGTCCCTCATAACCAAGGTCAGGAGCACCTGGAAAACTTGGACTTGGCAGACACCCACAGACACAAGAGACTTTATAGAAGTCCAAGTTTCCAGAAAAGTTCCAGCACCACTGGAGCAACACACACACACACACACACACACACACACACACACACACAGATACTGGAGTTTTCTAACGTCGCCCCATCCCCCAACGTGACACAGCTTGGAGCTGTGTCAGTGATCACGCCCACAGGGAACAGGGAGTTTTTCCAAGTTCCACTTGCTCATGACTAATATATAGGTGCACAATAGTTTTTATATACCAATCTTGTAACTCATGACCTTGTTTTTCCTTTAAAGTTTTTAATGTTTATTTTATTTTTCAGAGAGAGAACATGTGTGAACACAAGTAGGGGAGGGGCAGAGAGAGAGGGAGACACAGAATACGAAACAGGCTCCAGGCTCTGAGCTGTGAGCACAGAGCCTGACGCGGGGCTCAAACTCCTGAACTGCGAGATCGTGACCTGAGCTGAAGTCAGAAGCTTACCCGACTGAGCCACCCAGGCGCCCCTTGTAACCCATGATCTTAATCAACTCATATTCATTCTTAGAGACTTTTGTTGATACTTCGGGGGTTTTGCACAGTAGATAGTCATGCCCTCTGAACCAAAATAGTTTTTGTTTTCCCTCATGGCGATGTTCCACTGATGAGACATTGGAACAAAATCTTTCTGTGTCTAGCATCTCCATTTCATTCTTTCTTATAGTTTCCCTTTTTCTGCCGAAACAAGCTCCTTCACATTATCAACATTTTCCAGTAGATCTGTGAATACGTTAACCCGCGTTATCTAAATTCCTCATCTGATACTTTCCACAACCCCTTCTTGGTCTGGTTCTGCTGATTGTTCTGTCTCTCCAGACTGTGCCGTTTCTTGCCTCTATATTTTTTCATATAGCAGGACCTTTGTAAAACATTTTTATTTAACGTCTAGTTAGTTAACCTACGGTGTCTCTGGCCTACTTGCGTGCTTCACAGTTTTTTGCTGGGAGCCAGGCACGTTGTACAGAACTCAGGTGAATACGTTTCGAGGTGAGCACACGTTTCCTTCTGCTGGGGCTTTGCTGTGCGGGCTGCTGTTCATCGGCTCAGGAGCTGGGCTGGGTTTAAACTGTTGTTATGATTATTCTCAGGGCACCAGACATTTCAAATCCCTCTAGAGATGAGAGTTGCCGGTCTGGATGAACTTTCCAGCAGGGTTTACTCTCAGCTTGGCTTTGGGTCCTTCCAGGAGAAAACCCATTTTTGGCTGTTCCCCAGCTGTGTTCTACTCCATGCTTGTTAGTGAGGTCATGGAGGCGGGAGAGGGAATATTCCCTGATGTTCTGACTGAGCCTGGGGAGTAGGCAGACCCTGTCTGGGAATGCCCAGATCTGGATTTCACAAGTGTTTCTGCTGGTCTTCTGGATGTATAATGTTGGGCTAAGTATCTCTTCCTTCCCCTAAGCCAGAGCTAGAGCTGATTTTTCTTGCGCCCCCTCCCCTGCCTCTTCCCTGATGGCTTGGGTTTTTACTGTGCCCTCAGGCACAGTTCTCACTGCTTTTCGTTGTCCTTTCTCCTCCAGGTGAAGGCTTTCGCTCCATATGGCGAAACAAGGGCTCTGAGTCTGGCCAGTGGCTGCTGTTTACCTGCTCCCAGCACCACAGGGAAAGCTTTGCTGGGGTTCTCACACCCTCCCTGTGAGTCCCTGATGGGAACAGGCCCACCTGGAGCAAGAACCCGCCTGAGGCTGCCAACGTCCCTTCCTGTCTGAGGCCAAGGGCAACTTGTCACTCCCACAGCGGCCACACTACACATTCAGCAGTTGGTTGCAAACGCCTACCTGAATCTTCCCAGCACCTTACGTGGTATGCGATGATGTGTGCCCCAGGTAAGCGAATACCCAGACCCTGTTTCTGTCTCCAGACCTCTCTCTAACATTTCAGGTGAGCTGTTTTCTTGGACATCCGTCTTTGGTAAGCCCACGAGAAGTTTATACTTTGCCGCTTGTCCGGCTTTTCCTTTGTCGTGAGGATAAAAGGGGACAAAGATTTTCTCCTCGACCAGCGTGTGGCAGGCACCTGTGATCCAGCTTCTTGAGTGGGCTTCAATCTTGGCCTGTACAGACTTGCACCAATGCTAACATCTTGGCCTTGGCGAGCAGCCCAAGGCCACCTCTCTAGGTAACCTAAGCCCTCGGTAGGGTGGCTGCCTGAGAAAAGTCAACACTGCCAGAAGAATTCACTGTCTGTCACAGCCAGCGCCTGCAGACGGGGCGCTGGTCCCTCCCTCTGTCCTAGTCTGGAAGGGTCAGAGCCTAACTTCAATCGGCTCCAGTCAGCCCAAGCCAGGTGGGTGTCACATGGGCCAACTGTCTCCCTCCAGCTTTCTGTCATTTCTCATTTCCCTCGGTCACTTGAGTCCCAGCTCGCCCCTGCCCCCACTCCCTTATTCTCCCTTACAAACACCCCCCAGTCACCTCTGCACAAATCGAAACTGAGGTCCGTTCATGCTGCGCATTTTTCTAAAGCAGTACTTGTTTCTGATTCAAACCTGCCCTTCCCCACTTTAACCGGTGCCTGGCTTTGGTTATCTTTGCCAGGAGCAACACTCCCTTCTAAGCTCCCTCTACCTCTGAGCCGAAACTGAAAGTCTCCGTAATAACACGGGTTTATGTGTGCTTAAATACGACGCTTTCTTGTTTGTAAATTCCTCCTGGACGCCAATACAGATAGCCTTCGCTATCCACTCGATAATCTTAGCAGAGGCCTTTCATTAAATTGACTGTGTCAACGGTACAGCCCAGAGATAGAGGAGATCTAATTTCTGAGAGGATCTAAGTGACCCACCAAATCATAAGCAAGTGTAAATGAGCCTAAACTTTGAATTACATTATCTCAGTCCATACTGTCAGTCTCCCTAATAACACCCTCGTAGTGGAAGCCGAAAGTCATCCCTGTACTTCTGTAATATCTTTTCATTTCCTAACTAACACAGGAGAGTGAAGCTTTATACTTTTTGGACATAAAAGAAAATGACTTTTATTTTCTTTCCGAGATCCGTCAAATTCGGCTTTCCAATCCAGTGCAGAAGAGTTCTATCTCTCTGCATATTTACCGACAGCCTGAATCTTCGACTTGTATTTCTCACGTTTGAGTGGCTCTCAAAAGCGCAGCGGTTGATGAAGTAAAATGCCACATTCGGTGACTTGCAAATATAAAGCAAAATGCTTTTTGGGAAGTCAACTGAAATGCTTTCATTACTGACATGATCGCTCTTATGTTGAAAATATAAAGTTAATAAAAGCACAGTGGAGGGTGGTCTGCCATGCCCTTTGTTTTATTTTATCCGAGTGGAGCCTGGCTGTGGCAGTTACAGTAAAGTACGGTGCTGTTTCCATTATAAATTCCAATTTACATGAGTTTATAACGTAGCTCTGAGAGTTCAAGATGGGCTCCAATTTCCAAAGCAGCATCAGCCCAGAAGCAACATTTTAAATGGCTTGTCTCCGCTGTAGAATTCAAAGGAAGAAGAAAATGAAATGGAAGTTTTCTTGACTGCCTGCCTTTTTTCTGATAAAATATATACCTATAAATGAAAGTATGTGCCGCTATAGTGAATGCAGCATTGCAAGTCATTTCTGTGTATTGTGTGCCGCAGGGCCCTTGAATATGATGGTAAAAATAATAGCTTGTATCATAATAAAACTTAGAATAATCTAAAAAAAATGTCAATACTAAAAATCTTTCCTCTAAATTCGGGAACATAAAGGCTCATGATAAATGAGAATAAGGTGACAAATAGCGTATCGAATTTCTTAAAATCTATGTATAAGTTTGAAAGACAAGTAAGAGTGAACACACTCTTAGGACAAAATAGTAAGCTTGAGTACAGAAAGTTTAATTTCAAGAGCAAAACTCTTCTTACTTGGAAGGAACTGCATCTACCTATAATTGCGGTGTCCTTCCTACAGTTGAAATTAAAGGGGGTTGAAGAGACTTAGGTAACCAGATTCTGATCATTTTGGTAAGTAGTCAACATAAGGATGAAATCTACAAAGGAAAATGAAGTCAGCCAAATCGATTCCAAATTACGTACAATCTGAATTATTTTAAAGGCAATGATAAAAATACTTGCTAGTGTGAGTTCATAATTGTTCTTTTAGGAAGAGATTTGCCACACGGATTGTTTGTCTTTTTAAAAATACACATTGGATGACTGAACAAAACAACATTCTTCAGCTGTTTGGGCTGTTGGATTGTTGATATGACAAAGAATGCTCTTTGTTTACACAGGCATATTCTTAGTTTCTTTTTGTTGTCCTTGTTGTTATTTGTTGAGATTCCCAGAGGACATTTCAGAAGAATCATACTGATGATTTTTGGTCTTGATTGCAAGATGTAATTCTTAACCCCAGCAAAAGTGGTTGTTCATTCTGGAACTCAGAAGCACTCGATGTTTGTGGGTTAGTCGTGTTTAGTGCTAGGTGAAACAGTAGATTTCAGAAAACGAGAACTCTGAATCAAGGTGGTATTTTCCTAGAAAATAAATAGATATAATTCGGTTATTAGAAAATACAGAAAAGAGGGATTCTTGGGTGACTCTGTTGATTGAGCCTCCAACTCTTGATTTCAGCTCAGGTCATGATCTCACAGTTTGTGAGGTTAAGCCCCATGTCAGGCTCTGCACTGACTGAACCGAGCCTGCTTGGGATTCTCTCTCTCCCTCTCTCTGCCTCTTCCCTGCTTGTGTTCTCTCTCTCAAAAGAAATAAACTTCAAAAAAAAAAAAAAGAAAGAAAGAAAGAAGATACCGAAAAGAGAATAAAAAATGAACATCTTCCTCAAGGACCTGGTGAACAAATTTAGTTCTGTGCACTTATACATGGGCTGGTCATTGCTATGTGAATAAATACGTGAATAACCACCGATTCTATGTATTTAAGCAACTGATCATCATCATTAATATGGCCAAGTAAAATTTAAATTTGGGTCTTTCTGTCACCGTAATAGCAAACCATGTCTCCTTCAAATTTGGAAAAGGCAATTTTACGACTTGGAATTCCTTTCCTTTCCTAATATGTGTAGCGTTTTTAGAACATCAAGGAACAATATTATTGCCAGGAGAGTAGTCACCTACAATATCTTTTAATGTTTTGTAAAATGAAAGCAAGAACGTTGCTTTTCCCTACAGCAAGACATTGAAAGGGGGAAAATTCCTAATGAGTGCTTGTAAAGCACCTTGGCTATTGTAAGGGGTGTGACAAATTACGGTCCCACGCCAGGCCCGATGAGAAACCAGGGTAAGTGAGCCACAACCAGACAGCTGGGAACCCCAGGGTGTTATTTCATGCTCTGAAAAACCCTATTTCTAACCATTTCTAGAAGAGTGGGTTTCCATCTGCGTTAAGGGCCTTAGGCTCCCAGAGGGCATTTTATATACCATCCCTCACTGACTGCCCTGGGGGATGAGGCCCTTCTCTCATGAGAAGGGTTCTTCCATTTGATTGAATGCCCTCTCAGCTCTCCTTATATGAGCTGAAAAGACAAATTCAGACGGGTCTGGGGCTCATCTTGTCTTTGGTTTTGGCAGCTGAACAGCGAGCTGGCCAGCAGATTAGAGGTAACGCAAAAGAACAGACGGGTACTGGTCACTGGGCCGCAGACGCCCCCATTCCAACAAGGCCTCTTCCTGGACCAGGACTCTTCCCAAGTTACGTTGTCACTAAGACGTCCCTGCCTGCTCACCCCTAATCGCGTGTAACGCAGATGGGGGTGGGGTCCTCTTCCTTGAATGTTGGCCAATGTGCCCATAGACCATTTACCTGATGTAACATGTGGGTTGTTGAGCCATCAGAGGGCTGTGGACACTATTGCCTCTACCTGTTAGTTTTCCCTCATTTTTATCTGCACCACATCATATGTGTTCCTGTCCCTAACTTACACGTGTAGAGGTGTATAATACACATATGTATTAAATGGATGGAATGCTCATTTTTGCATATAATTAGAGAGTCCTTTCTGTCATTTTATATTATGTTCTTAAGAAACAGAATTGTAAGTGCACAACTTTTATTTATATCCACCTACCTCCAAGGTATTTAAGCAGGTGACTAACTAAAAGCCTTCATAATCACCACCATCTTTCCCGAGACGCTGAGTGACTTTCTTCTAGCAAAACTCTGTGTGATTAGGGACAATGACTTCACCGTTTGAATTCCAGTTTCTTTATTCGAACATCAAAGTTAATGATTCTTATTTCATGTTTCGCTTCCTTAGGAATAATAGATAGATGATAGATGATAGATAGATGATAGATGATAGATAGATAGACAGATGATAGATAGATAGATAGATAGATAGATAATAGATCGAGTCCATCTTTTAAACAGGCTGATGCAGTGGCTGGCATAGAGCAATGCCTTAATGGCAATGAGCTCCATTCACTTCTTTTTTGGTCGCTATTCCTTATTATTTAATGTCTGTTAATAACTGTCAGGGGATTTCTGGGACTTTGAGGTTAAGGATATTTTAAATACTTCCTATCCTGACTGAAAATATTTGTTTCCGTTATTTCTATCTACTTACAGACATTCCGCCCAACTGGCATCAAAGGCCCACGGGAATTCTGAGATCTGGCAAGAGTTTGCACCATTTAAATCTTTAACATATTGTTATAGGAAATGTGGGAGCCTCCAGTTGGGATTTGGTCTCATTTTTCACCGGTGCCTAAACATATGCCTTTGGAACACAATGGTAATTCACTTCCATTAATCTCAGCAGATTTAGAAGCTCTGACCCTTGCCATGGCTTATGTTTCCCTTTAGCTGAGGACCACATTACACCAGTGTTTCAAGGCCTCATTTTTAATCATTTCTGCCAGACTACTCAAGTGCTCTTAAGACTTGATTTCTCAAAGTCAAAATGCACAGTCCTCAGAGGGCATAATAATATCCACTGACTATCAGAAGCACTTTAACTGATTTGGACCCAACGTTGCAGCTCATGTGACTCAACTTTTTGTCTCTCAGATTGATACAATGGATGTTTTGGGCATGACGGTCCTTAAAAGCATTGATTTCAAAGTTGAAGATGAACACAAAAGGAGTTATTTGTCCTATTCGCGTAGTAGATTTCAGTGTCAGGAAACACTAGAACATGAGCTGTTAACGCAAAGGGCTTGGGTAACGGCAAAATGGTGGCCCACAGTGTGTGCCTTCAGTTTCCAGATTTATAAAAAGGGATCACGTAGTCAGCAGGTGAGGAACAATGACGCATGCGTCATGGACATACATGCACCTGTCCCCCTCTGTCCTTGGTCTCCTTAGATTTCCTTTTCCTAGTCTGTAGAGATGTACAGTGGGGGAGGGGGTCTCTGTCAGAAGTACAGAGACTTGCACAATACATTATAATGGCATTTGAATGGTTTTCTTTGGGGACTATGCTTCCTCTCCAGTTTGTTGTGGACTCCAAAATCTTGTACTCTGTCTCATTTGATGATTATGCATTTACATTTCTACCTGGTCCTAGAAAGGCACACATCTCTTTTATCTGAATTATGAAGACACCTGGTTTTCTGCCAGAGCAAGCTAATTTGATTTTGTTTCTCTTACACACTGATTATGATCCACATTTTCTTTAGTATTTTTGGAAAGTGTTCTTAGGCTGAGATTGTTAGCAAAACCATATTCTACTCTTCTGAGAGACTTTATCTATCCATGTGCCTGTCTATCTATCTATCTATCTATCTATCATCTATCTATCCACAGAGAGACGGAGTGCATGCACAAATGTACAAAATTAAGTAAATGTATAAATTTAAGTAATATACATCCATATCCATAATGGGGTCTACTTTTTCCAAAGATGTAAATAATACTGTAAATTCCAAATATTCTGTGTTTTTTAGTGATAATCTTGATGATGCATTTCCAGAATTTCAATCCTATTTTTAATGTTTTAATCTTGAACTTCATAATTTATTGGAAGCAAGAGTAATTCATCCTAAATGTTTTTCTTGCATTTCACCTTGTGGAGTGTTTCACATCTTTGGAAATGCACCCTTCTTCTATAAAAACTACACTTTTTATGCCCATATCAGTGATGAAATTTTTCCACTTCAGCTTCTTTATGTGAAATACTTAAGGAAAATGTGGTTATTCAACTACTTAAATAATGGCTAAAGAGAAAAATTTCCCTGAAACAAGCATATTATCTGAATGTTGTGCCCAGAATAGTCCAGCTTTACGCCATTGCTCCAAAATGACCATGATCCCTGTTTTCTTTACCTCTTCAAAGTCTGGACCATAAATTCCATTGTCACGTATATGATGGGTGTTGAGATGTCATGGTGTGTGTCCCTCAAAGATTAGACACAGATTTGTTGAAATCTGTCTGGAAAGTGACTACGTTTCATGGGGGTCATATAGTGTATATACATTTTATATAATTTAGGTGACTGCTCTATTTTTAAAATATTTCCAGATTTTGGTTATGAATTCTAAGTAGTCACACTTCAATGCCATTGGTGAGGAATGGATTTCTTGTGACCGTGGAAAGGGGAAATATAGGAGGGGAGTGTACATGTTTCACAGAAGTGGGGTTAGTCCAAAGTTTAGGTGAACAAACGATGCGTGTATTGAACTAGGCCACACTCTGTAAGGCCCCGTGTTCAACATTATGGGGTTGCAAAACTGAATGGGATACACTTGTAATGAGGTACTATCATCTTGTTGAGCGACAGTGATAGAATACATATGTTCATTCTTCCCCTCCGCAAGACACGTAGGATTTCTTTCCTTTCCTACACTTTTATCACCATGGGAAAATATTTCCGTCACAGGTCAAATGTGTACCTAGAGCAATGTGGCCGGAGAAGACAGGGGTGATGGTGAATACAGAGACACATTAGCTCTCTCCCGGTGAGCATGGTATATATGTGTATATCTTTTACTTTTTCCCTCTGTTTGACGACTTTTCCTTTCCCAGCACAGTTATGCAAACTAGTGAAACCTTTGTATTTGGCAGCCAAAGACTGCTCTTAAAAGTGACCTTTAGGGGCGCCTGGGTGGCGCAGTCGGTTAAGCGTCCGACTTCAGCCAGGTCACGATCTCACGGTCCGTGAGTTCGAGCCCCGCGTCAGGCTCTGGGCTGATGGCTCAGAGCCTGGAGCCTGTTTCCGATTCTGTGTCTCCCTCTCTCTCTGCCCCTCCCCCGTTCATGCTGTGTCTCTCTCTGTCCCAAAAATAAATAAACGTTGAAAAAAAAAAAAAAGTGACCTTTATGCACATCATCTGTATGATAGACAGTATGAAGTTGGGAAAAGTCCAGGCGCATTTGGATGAACTCTGAGAAATATCACCTGACGGAGGTTTAGAGATCCTGTTGGAAAGAGTAGACTGTGGATATGGAAAGATCATTTGAGGGCACACTAGGAAAACTTAAATTCCAGGTTATGGGGAGTATCACTTATTTCTGAGCAGTAGGCTTTGATATTACTATATGAAAATAGCTAAAGATAATGAGCAGGACTTGAGGGATAAATGTCTCAAATGCTTTATTTCATTTAATGGCCAAATTGATTTTGGGGTTATGTTTTGGTAGGTGGTCACGGTAGTGAAGAATAAGGCACAAATTAAAGAGTTGCATAAATTAGGCCTAGAGAGTTAAAAAAGTATTTCACTGCAATTACCATATGGCAAAACTCAAAAGAAATGACAATGTATGTATGTCGTCTATTTAGTGAAATGAGACATTTAGTGGAAGAACAAGAAATTTCTTTGGAATCTGAGGTTGAACAATGAGATTGTCCAAAGGCCTTGGAGAGAACTAGAATCTGGACGTCTAATTCTACTTCTTTTTTTTATTTTTTTAAATGTTTTTATTTATTTTTGAGACAGAGAGACACAGCATGAGCAAGGGAGGGGCAGAGAGAGAGGGAGACACGGAATCGGAAGCAGGCTCCAGGCTCTCAGCCGTCAGCACAGAGCACGACGCGGGGCTCAAACTCACAGACTGTGAGATCATGACCAGAGCCGAAGTCGGATGCTCAACCGACTGGGCCACCCAGGCGCCCCTCATTCTCCTGCTTTTCTTCATATGCTGGTTTAATTCCGGTTTCTTGCCAAAGAAGATTGCTGTTGCACATGGCACAGAACATGGCCACCAACTCCTCCTTTGTTTTGCATTTAATGGCTTCAGCCACGAGTCTTAGAACAGATGTGTTCTCTTGGTTTATTTCTAAAACTTCCAAAATGGATGCGCGGGATCACATGTTGGTAACGTAACATGGATACCTGATGACAATATCTGTGTACAAGATAAGAGCAAGTATTTCTTTGAAGAAAAGACTATATACTGATAAATCTGTAGATATTCACCACAAGCGTTCATGGGCATATAACAATGGGCCAGTAATATTTGATTCATTTAACAAAATTTTACTGTCTAATATAGAGCACGTAGCCTGGCAGACAGTGGAATACTGGACTAGGTTAGCTTGAGTTCTGCCTCCAAGGAAGGCAAATAGATGTTTTTAAAATTACACTGTATTTCTTCTACATGCTTAACTCCCCGGATATTGGAATAAAATGGACTTAGGTATATAAATCACTTAAAATGCCTGCTACATAATAAGTACACGCCATTTGTAAGTATTTGTATCAAAATAGTCAAACATGCAGTTGTGTGCTGCTGGAAAGATTCTTACAGATCTCGCATTGCTTTGGATGAGACTCCCAACGCCGTCACTTCTAGTCAGGAATCCTCCTGGTAGGGAAAAAATATCGGAAACGAACTATTTTAATCAAAAAGGTGACATTATGAACTCATTCAACCATCTGTGAGGATGTCAGCTGCACTGGTAGAAATCATTTACAGTGAACAGAAATGATCTTTTGAAAACTTAAGCAATTGGGGGGCTTATTGGAAAGATAAATGTGTTCTTCTATAACTAAGGAAAAGCTAAAGAATGAGGCCTCAAAGACACAATCCAGAGGAGAATGAGGAAATAGGCAAAGCTGGAACTAATGGGCAGGGTTTTGAGGTCAGAACAATCAGATCCAGTGAGCTCTAATGTTCTGGGTCCTCGCATCACTCAGCATCAGGTGAAAACCTCTGGAAAGGAGCTTCTGGTTCACCCACAGTGGTCATGTGCCTCTGCGCTGGCCAAGGTCCCTAGGCTGAGAATTTTATGAAGAATATGTTAAGCAGTAGAGGCAAAAGTAGGTAACTTTGCACTTTCTGGAAAAAGGGAGAGGGTTTGCAGGGCAGAAAAGCAAGAAACATCTGGTATACCACACAAGGATTCTGCTGCAAGTTCCACAGATTGGATAAGAAAAAGAAAATATACTTCACCTTTCTTTAAATCAAATTCCAAAGTATACATTTTCTTTAAGATGCCTAGAGCATGACTGTTGGTGAAAGTTTTTACTTTTGATTTCTCTGGGCTATGCTTTTAGAAAAAAAAAAATTACTAAATTATAACCTAAGCTGCCTTTCTCTGACGTCCATGTCTCTAAGAACACTACCCCACAGAGCAGAGATCTGGATGAATCATTTATATGTGAAATTAAAAGCAAAACCATTTTTCACTCTGCATTTTGTTCCAAATGTGTATCATTATTGGTAAGACATCAATTGTCACTTCTCTGGATGCCAACAGATTGCGGGGTTTTGGCTTTTGTTTTTTACCATCTCTGAGCACTGGGATGTCCCTTTTCAAAACAAATATTAAAAATGTAAAAGAAAAGTTTATGTTCACTTGAAAAGTTCAAGTATGGTCCAGGTTGGTCAAATGTATATGTTTTCTCTTAATAACTATTAAACTATTAGCAGATACTACTTACTATTCTCTCTTAGAAGTTCCTCTGAAAAATGTTTTCCAGTGTTTTTTGTTTCACTGGAATTGCCATATATAGTTGCAATAAAATGTGAACTCTATGTTGGAATAGATGACAGTCAAACAATGTTAATCACTTATCTTTCAAATAAGAAACCAAGTCTGGGGGCTCCTGGGTGGCTCAGTTGGTTGAGCGCCCCACTTCGGCTCAGGTCATGATCTCATGGTTCATGAGTTTGAGCTCCGCGTTGGGCTCTGTGCTGACAGCTGGGAGCCTGGAGCCTGCTTCGGATTCTGTGTCTCCCTCTCTCTCTGCCCCTTCCCTGCTCATGCTCTGTCTCTCTCTGTCACTCAAAAATGAATAAACGTTAAAAAAAATTAGGAAAAAAAAAAAAAAGAAACCAAGGCTGTATGTACTTGGGTAGAAATGAGGTAAACTCCCCAGCCCAGTGAGTGTGATCAGATATCTATAAATTTCTCTGATGTCAGGGAATCTGGAGAGAAGATATTGACCCTATAACTGTTCCCACTCAAGTCACAAATAAAGGTGGTCCCGAGCTGCAATCTATATATCCAAGTTCTGTTTTTCTTTCTTATATATTCAGTTGAATAACACACACTCTGTTATCTTTTATCACAACAGCAACACAGCATCCTGAAACTGTCAAGCTCCCCAGGAATGATTTGAATTTGTTTTTAAGATACCATAATATACATACAGTAAATATTTATATATATACATATATGTATATGTATGTATATATAAATATATATGTATATATAAACATATAAATAAATATATATATACATATATATATACACACATATATATGTGTGTATATATATATGTGTGTGTGTATATATATATATATATATATATATATATATATAATGTTCCTGGGGAGAAAAGACTCAGATTTGGATTGAACTCAGTCACTTGACTCCTGGACATTTCTCACCTGTCTTCCCACCTTTGCTTCATCAGGCTTTCACATCCAGTTTCTCCCCTAGATGCTGGATCTATAGGTCAAGGAAGAAAGTCCAAACCAAAGAGGATGTTTTCAATGATGCACAATAAACACAAAAGGTGACTGATAAAATTTATTGAGAATCTGTTCTGCTAGCCTGCGATAAAAAGAAGCAATTGTGACTTGCTAGGAGGAGGTAATCAGCTGACCAGGAAAACAAGCTAAAAGTGTGTGGTGGTAAGCCATTGAGTGTAACAGTGGACACCATGGATTGCTGATCACCGCACAAGCCCTGACCAGATCGTGTGATTAAGCACGATGTAGCTCAACTGGAGGTGACGAGGGATTGTGTCGCAGGGATTGAGTCTTAAGGGTGGTCAGGAATAAGCGAGGTCAAAATGGCTTGGGGAAATGGTTCTGGACAGTGGGAAGGACAGACATGAGGATGTAGAGACTACCAAAAAGCAAGTCGAAGCCTTGGATGAAGGAAGACCCAAGATTGGTTTACATATGAATCTGTTGTGAGTCAAAGTGCTCACCAATAATAATTGGTGAAATCAAGGAGTTCAAGAATTTTAATTAAAAAGATGGTAGGAGAGGTGCAAGCAGAAACTCAGTATAAGATATGAGTACCAGAAGTGTTGAGATGCTTTCCTCAGGCAGAGGTATGGCTAAAAGGGCACTTTATGCCTGAACTATATGTCTTACAGTACTAGATGACTTGTTTCTCTCTCCCTGTATATCCAAGCTCCTTTGAAAGAAAGTCAAGGGGCACAGAATGGCTCAGTTAAGCGTCTGACTTTGGCTCAGGTGATGATCTCATGGTCCATGAGTTTGAGCCTTGCGTTGGGCTCTGTGCTGTCAGTTCAGCGCCTGGAGCTTGCTTAGGATTCTCTCTTTCTCTCTCTCTCTCTCTCTCTCTCTCTCTCTCTCTCTCTGCCCTTACCCCACTCATGCTCTGTCTCTGTCTCTCAAAAAATGACTAAACATTAAAAAAAAACTTTTCAGTAACAGCATCAGTGATATCAACCCACTGATATCTTCATTTTATTTTGAGATAATAAAAATATGTGGCAAAAAGACATTGGAAAGAAAATGGCAAGTAATTGCTAAATAGCTGGATTATTCCTGCTTGCTCCTTTGGCTCCATTCTCTGTCCTACCAGCTTGGGACCTTGAAGCTGAATAGTGTGCACAACATCCACAGAATCCTTCACCCCTGACCTTCAGTTGTGTTTAGGCAAAGGAAGTCACAGAAGGGAGGGACAAGAATGAAATTCAGATTTCCATTCTTCCATTTCCATCCATGTTAGATCAACATGGCTGAGTTCTTTGGCCAAAAGTTGTTTCACTCAAGAGGGCCCCTAAATACCCTTCTTCCTCTATCTCTGCTGGTAACCACTCCTTCTTCCTTCCTTCCAGGGTTGGGATGGTGATGGTGTCTCAGTTTTAACTATTCCTGGGTACCACAATCCCTCGGGACTTCCCTATACCCTAATTTCCGTTTTATAAATAGTTGCCTTTTTCCTTCATAATCATCCAAATTGAGCATGCCATCTGCTGTCACATCAGGACCATAGGAGCAGTGTGAGGACACAGACCCTTAGAGCATCCTGTGATTGAGATGCAAGATTGAGTACAGTGTAACCGGGTAAGTGGGTGGCGACAGGACACAGGTGGCCCAATGCCTCCAGTAGAATCATACTTGAGATGGAGTGTCTTTTCAGCAAGTGGCCCTGGGAAATCAAGCCCTTGTGGCAATTCGTCACTCTGGCATCCGAAAATGATTATAAAGAAGAGGCCTCAGCTCACTTCCTGATAACTCTAGTACCCCAGGAATACAGAAACTTAAAATGGTTCAGCATCCAATTTGTATCACAGGAATCATCAGAGACGTCTCGGGACGAGTGTGTGGAGACCCTCATTCCTTGCAGTCCCAGGGCAGATACAGCTGAAGACAATGCACACTATCTGGTGGACAGGGTCTTTGACACCAGAATGATGGGCACTGGACGGGCCCTGCTACCAGCGATGGGAACATTTAAATAGACACAGCAGAGTCTGGAAGATGCAAGCCCCCATCTGCCTGAGGGAAACCTCATTCTACACGAATGATTTTCAATTACATTTCCTGAAGCACTTGCCTATAGGGAACTCCTGAAGGTGCCGAAGCATCTGCCATTGCCTTGAGGCCCATAGATTTACATTCCATCGTAACCCAGGGAGAGAAGTACAAGAGTTTCTACACTAAAAGATATACCCTCGCGATTCTGTGCAGGCAGTGGCATATAGAATATATATGATAATGGATTCTAAGATGTTAGGACGATACAAGCCCAGAACTTTAGTTAAAACGAACACACTCACCTAGGATTTAATGGGTCGACTCCAGCACCGGATAGTGGCACTTACTTTCTGCTGGTTGTGCAAGTGAAGTCCGGATGCGATGCTTACAGAAAATAAGCATGCTGAGAAACTGAGACATTTTTGGTACAGTGTAGGAAGAGCCAAAATTTCAGGAGGATGGCATTTCTTGAAAGGATTATGTGTAGGCAGGAAGCTTAGCCTCTAATCATGCTCCCCAGGAGGGCCCCAAAGGCACTCTTCCTTGATGCAAAATAATTTCGTGAGGACTCCCAGCGTCCTTGAAATTTTTCTCTCATTCATAAATCAGAGAGAGGAGTCTGTGGTGAGAATGTGGTGGTAGAATTAGGTTCTCTAGTCTTGGTGAAAATAAAGAGATTCGGGAAAAAAAGGGTAATTTGACCCATAGGGATCTCTGAATTTCCAGGAAAGAAATGCACCCTAAAATAAGTCAAAGGGGTGTTTCCAGAGACTTCTCTCAAACTTCTGCCAATGCGACCTTTGACTATTTACCAGGACGACTGTAACAAATTCCCTGAGGCCAAAGGTGTCCAGGAACACCTGTAGCTGACAACATTGGGCTTTACTGTTTGCTGTCACAAGGGAGACCATGCACAATGGAGAGTCCTAGCAAGGGGGTGTTAGGAGAGGACAGTGAATTAGCCAGGGTTGTTCAGACAAAAATAACCAACAAGATGTGTATGTAAATGTATTACATAGAGAGTTAAATACAGAGAGAGAATTTTAAGGAATTGGCTCACATGATTGTGGAAGTACATGTCCAAAATCTGTAGGCTGGACCAGCAGACTGGGGAAGACTTGGAGTCCAAGCCCAAAGGCAATATTTGGCAAAAGTCCTTCTTTTTTCAGCGGGCGTGTGGACATGGTGGGAATAAGTCTGTGTTCTATATAGGCCTTGAACTGATTGGATGAGGCCCACCCACATTATGGAGCGTAGTCGGTTTTACTCAAAGCCTATGGATTTAAATGTCAATCTCATCTAAAACCAGTCTCACAGAAACATCCAAAAGTATGTTTGACCAAGGAGATGGGCTCATGGCCCAACCGACTTCGTCCATAAAATTAATCATCAGAATTACATTAGGATTTGGACTTGGGATAAGCATCCAGAGAGGTAGGACTTTGCTCCAGCTTGGGTGCCGTCAGAGACAGGACGAATTCACTGGTTGTCACCCGGGTGCTTTTTTATCTGGGAGGTCGGAGCAACGTTAAATCTCCCCTTGAATCTTAGCATCTTGAAACCATCCTTGTTATCCAGATGGAAGACTGGTAAATTCTGCAGCTTCGCAGGCATTTCTTTATCTGTTTGTCTGTGCTTTGACATTAGAAAGCCATGGTTGGTTTTGGCTTTTTGTGTGTTAGTTTGTTTTTGTCTCTTTCTACCACGATGACCTCATCTGTGTTTGGTGAAATTCCTGATGTTGAGTAAGAAGTACAAGGGCCTGGCCAGACTCCAAAGAATAGGTGTCAATACTTTTTTTCTCTCTCTCTCTCTCTCTCTCCTCACACTATTCACCAAAAATGGAAAACACCCATAACGTCTTTGAAATGGCATTCCAATCTCTGGGACTCGAAGTGCCCTGGTGGAGAAAGCAGGTGTGTGGAGGCCTAGTTGTACACGGAGTCTCGGCCGAGGCACCTCACAGCTGTCCGTGGCGCCCTCCCCAGAGTTTCAGATCATGTGGTGGGAAGAAATTTGTTGGTTACTGTGGTACCAAGTAGCATCCCCCCGAAACCCTCTTCTATGGTCTCATCCCATCACCTCCGGATTGTGAACCAAAAACAACACTGCATTCCTGGGATCACAGAGATTACAGGTGCCATCCAATTCCAATAAAAGGATGCAAGACACATGCCACCAAAGAACTTGCCTTTTTGGCTGTTGTGAAAGGCGAGTATGGTGAAGTAAGCCACATAAACCGCAGATAAACCAGAGGTAAACCAGCTCAAGTTCAGGTCAGCCACATTGATGATGTTCCCAGAGAGCGAGTGGTTGGGCATGCCAGGATATCCTTTCTCAAAGGAGAAATGTGGGGGAGCCTGGGTGGCTCTGTCAGCTGGGCATCCAACTCTTGATTTTGGTGCAGGTCATGATCCCAGGGTCGTGGGATCAAGCCCCGTGGTTGGGCTCTGCACTGACTGGAGAGCCTGCTGAAGATTTTTATCTCCCTCTCTCCCTCTGCCCCTTTCCCCAGCTTGTGCTCTCTCTCTCTCTCTCTTTCTTTCTCTCTCTGAAAAAAAAATTTTTTTTAACGTTAAAAGGAGAAATGTAGCGCTGCACTTTGCACTTCCATCCCCCAAAAAAGAGGGAATGAGGGAATGGCAGATGGAAAATTAGTGACAACGCATGTGGACCTGTGACGTCATCAGCCTTTCTCCAGCCAGCTCTGGTGGACCATGCATCCTGGTTTGCCTGGACAGTCCCAATGTGTGGCTGCTGTCTGACAAAATATCAAGTACCCTCAATCTCAAAGGTGTCTCTGTTTAAATGATGACACACACACACACACACACACGCATTTATTTGAGTATAGTTGGCATACATTGTTACATTAGTTCCAGGTGTACAATTCAGTGATTTCACAAGTTCATACATTATGCTGTGTTCATCACAAATGTAGCTACCGTCTTCCCATTATGTCGTGACTGTATCCCTATGCTCTGCTCTTTATTTCCGTGACTCACTCACTGCATAACTGGAGACCTGTATCTCCTTTTCCCCTTTACCCATTTTGTCCAGCCTCCTCCCCTACTTAGCAACCATCACTTTGTTCTCTGTATCTGTACTACTCATTCTGCTTTTGGTCTGTTTGTTCTTTTTTGAATGATTCCACTTATAAATGAGATCATGTGGCACTTGTCTTTCTCAGTCTGACTTATTTCACTTAGCATAATACCTGCTAGGTCCATCCATGGTGTCTCAAATGGCATGATCCCACCCTTTTTTTTTAATGGCTATGTATTATTGATTGTGTATGGATACCACCTTTTCTTCATTCGTTCTTCTACTGATGGACACTTGAATTGCTTCCACATCTTGGCTATTGCAAATAATGCTGCAATAGACATAGGGGTGTCTATATCTTTTCAAGTTAGTGCTTACATTTTCCCTGGGTAAATACCCCATAATGAAATTATTGGACCATGTGGTACTTCTGTTTTTAATTTTTTGAGGAACTTCCATACGGTTTTCCACAATGGCTGCCCCAGTTTGCATTATCACCAACAGTGCATGAGGGTCCCCTTTCTCCATATCCTCACCAACACCTGTTCCATCTTGCATTGATTTTAGCCATTCTAAAAGGCACCAGGTGATATATTAATGTAGTTTTGATTTGCATTTCCCTAATTATTAGTGATGTTGAGCACCTCTTCTTTAGATAACTGTCTGTTTAGATACCCTGCCCACTTATGAATTGAATTATTTGGTGGTTGGTGTTATTTGTATGAGTTCTTATGTACTTTGGATATTAACCCCTTATCAGATCTATCATTCGCAAATTCATTCTTCTATTCAGTGTTGTCTTTTGTTTTGTTGATGATTTCCTTTGCTGTGCAAAAGCTTTTTATTTTGATGTAATCCCTATAAGGATTTTTGCTTCTTTTCTTCCTTGCCTTAGGAGATATATCTAAAAAAAATGTTGCTATAGCTGATGTCAGAGAAATTACTGCCTGTGTTTTCCTCTAGGATTTTTATGGTTTCAGATCTCACATTTAGTCTTTAACGCATTTTGCATTTACTTTTGTGTATGGTGTAGGAAATAGTCCAGTTTCTTTTCTTTTTTCTTTCTTTTTTTTCTTTTTCTTTCTTTTTTTTTTTTTTTTGCATGTTGTTGTCCAGTTTTCCCAACACCATTTATTTATTTTTTTTTTAAATTTTTTTTTTCAACGTTTATTTATTTTGGGGACAGAGGGAGACAGAGCATGAACAGGGGAGGGTCAGAGAGAGAGGGAGACACAGAATCGGAAACAGGCTCCAGGCTCTGAGCCATCAGCCCAGAGCCCGACATGGGGCTCGAACTCACGGACCCCGCGAGATCGTGACCTGGCTGAAGTCGGACGCTTAACCGACTGCGCCACCCAGGCGCCCCCCAACACCATTTATTGAAAAGATTCTTTTCCCCATTGTATCTTCTTGCCTCCTTCGTCAAGATTAATTGACCATATACATGTGGGTTTATTTCTGAAGCTTCTATTTCTTGTTCTTTTTAAAAAAAAATTTTAATGTTTATTTATTTTTGAGAGAGAGAGAGAGAGAGAGAGAGAGAGAGATACTGAGTGCAAGTGGGGGAAGGGCAGAAAGAGGGAGACACAGAACCCAAAGCAGGCTCCAGGCTCCAAGCTGTCAGCACAGAGCCTGATGTGGGACTCAAATTCATAAACTGTAAGATCATGACCTGAGTTGAAGTCAGAGGCTCAACCAACTGAGCCACCCAGAAGCCTCATCTTCTACCTTTTTCTTTGATACATGTCTCTATTTTTGTGCCAGTACCATACTGTTTTGAATACTATAGCTTTGTAGTATATCTTGAAATCTAGAATTTTTATACCTCCAGGTTTGTTTTTCTTTCTCTGGATTGATTTGCCTAATTGGGGTCTTCTGTGGTTCCATACACATTTTAGTGTTATTTGTTAGATAACAGTAGTTTTGCTAGTTTTTTAGTTTTGCTAAAAATGCTGTTGGTATTTTGATAGGGATTGCATTCAATCTGTAGATCGCTTCAGGTAATAAGGAAATGTTGACAATATTCTCTTCCAATCCATAAGCATGAAATATATTTCCATTTTTTTGTGTTGTTTTCAATTTCTTTCATCAGTGTCTTATCATTTTCAGAGTACAGTTCTTTCACTTCTTTGGTTAAGTTTATTCCTCAGTATTTTATTCTTCTGGGTGCAATTGTAAATGGTGTTGTTGTTGTTTTAATTTCTTTTTCTGCAGCTTGATTGTTAGTGTATAGAAACACTACTGAGTTCTGGGTATTAATTTTGTATTATGCCAAATAACTGAATTCATATATCACTTCTAGTGGTTTTGTGATGAAGTCTTCAGGATTTTCTATGTATCTATAAATGGTTTAACTTCTTTACCGATATGGGTGACTTATTTCTTTCTGTTGTCACAACTGTGGCTAGGACTTCCAGTACTGTGGTGAATAAACGTGGTAAGAGTGGACATCCTCGTCTTGTCCACTTGGGGAAAGCCCTCACTTTTTCACCATTGAGGATGAGGTCTTTCATATTTTCATATAAAGCCTTTATGATGTTGAGGTATGTTCCCTCTAACCGCATTTTGTTGAGTTTTTTTTATCATGAATAGATGTTGAATCTCATCAAGTATTTTCTTTGCATCTATTGAGATAATAAACCTTGTAAAAACACAGTAAAACATATATGTAGAACGTGTCCCTGAAACCTTGCAAATAAAGATTTACTGATGCCCAGATGAGATGTGTTTCCAAATGGGAACACAGTCATGATACTGGTGAAGTGGATACTAGGTCTGCCCCTGACCATCAGGTTCTTCAAACCAGGAATGCAACTGGCAGGGGAGGGAGTCACCGTATTGCCAAGAGGGGCTGACCCAGGCTGCAGTGTGGAAATTGGGTTTATGCCAAACGTTGCAGGGAAGAATTACACGAGCCCCAGAGTGTTTCTGAGATGCCTTCCAGCACTCCTCTTTCCAACAGCCCTGATCAATGGGACACTATGGCAGCTAGACACCAAAGAAGGTAAAGAAAAATAAAGAACCATTTCCAGCCAAGCACAGCCAAAGGAAGCAGAACAGAAGATGTATAATTTAATAAGTGACTTGTAGCATATGTGTCTTATAAAACTTATCCCCCAATAAGTTATATGAAGTGCACAGACAGTGGCTAAGAATTTTGATTTTCAGGGAGCGTATGGTTGAATTGACATCTCCCCCAGATGACTCCATGGCTGAAAGGACTTCACATGGATTCTGGAAGCAAAATGGGTGGTCCCTGCTAGAAATCTTCAATACACCCAAATCCAGTCACACCTCACCCTTCTCACGCTGCCCTTTGCTCCAGAAAGCTGGCTTATATAAATAATGCCATTGGGCCTCTTGTGTATTCTGGTTTGTCATTAAGTGTAGCCAATAGGAAGTTCAGCAGGAGATCAGAGAGGGAGGAAGAGGTATAGACTCCCAGGGTTTCTTCACATAGTGTTACACTGTCTGGCTTCACCCCTCAGTCAAGGGTCAAAGTTCCTGTTGGGCAGCCTTCTGCACACACCTCTGCAATGACAGTCTCTGGTATAGGCTTTCTGTGTCCCTTCCTGTTGGGCCTGGAGCACTGGTTTCTCTATATTTTGTATACCTCTTTCCCCATCTGCTAAACTCTTCTCAAATCTCCCAGTCTGACTGTAATGTCTGGTTTTGTTTTGTTCTGTTTTTTCAGAATCTCTGACTGCTACATAGACATGAGCATATGGTTTCCCAACATCCCAATAGGGACATCTGTTGATTGATTTACAGTGTGGAGACCACACAGACATGGGAATTAGCAGTACTGCTTGCCTGTGGGATTAGTATTGATGGGTGGAGATGTAAAAGCAAACGTGGGGAAATTTTACATGCCAAGAACCCCCTCCAAGTCCGTGGAGCTAAGTAGCTAAAGACCCTGGCTGACCCTGAGCTTTTTATTCCTCAGGAGACCTGGTGGGCTCTGAGCAGGCTAAAAGCTGGTACAGTTAAGAGTGTTGGTATTAAGAGTGTTGGTATTATAAAAGGATAGATTGCAGGAATTTTCCTAGAACGAGTCCTTAATCTAGAGATCCCCTAGACCATTCATGCATTCTACCAAGCATGAATGTAACAATTTTCCTCTGAGTACTCCAATCAGCCAGGGGGCAAAGACAGAAGCATGGGATTGAGAGTTCCCCGACAAATTATCTTGCAGTTGAAGCCAAATACAATATGCCCCTCATAATCTGAGTTGACTATATATATATATTTTTTTTTTTTTTTCTCCCAAGTTAAATTTGAACAGCCAGCCATCAATTTCTGGACATTGGAGAAAAAGTAGCTAATGTGGAAGAAATAGACAAAGACTAAGTTGGAGCATACTTGGCTGGGAGAAAAACACCTAAAGTCCAGCAACATCTTCATTTTCATAAATATGAACATCAACATCTTCATAAATATAAATGATATTACATCCACAAAACATTTAGAGAATATAGAGAAGCCTCTGGAAATCAAAAGCATGACAGCAGAAATAAAAACCTTAGTAGAGGACTTCTTCTGTGTCTCCAAGGAATTCGAGCAGAAAAAAAAAGATAAGAAATATAATAAAATAATTTCCCAAGAGGTAGAACTTTTGAAAAATAGACAATTTGGGACAAGAGACAAAATGAAATAAATAAGGATATCATTAATGAAATAATTGGAGGAATTTTTTTAACAAGTTCCTAAGCACTCATAAATTAAAAGAAATAGATCCAAAAGAAAGAAAGAAAGAAAGAAAGAAAGAAAGAAAGAAAGAAAGAAATCATTAGGAAATTCCAGAGCAGTTACAACCAAGAGAAGATTCTACAAGATTCCAGAAAGAAAGAGAGAGAGAGTTTGTGTAAATAGCAACACTGGAAGCAAGAAACTAGAACTACTTCTTGAAAATTCTGAAGAAACACAATATCCAACCTAGTATTATATCACCAGCCAAGTTACTAAAGAGTATGATGGTAGAATAAAAATATTTTCAGATATTTAAAGTCTCAAAATATTGACTCCCCTTGCACTGTTGCTGAAGAGGGACTAGAAGTCTGTGCTGACAAAACGAAAGACTAAATGCGGGCAGGCAGATAGGAGACCAGCAAACAGGTGTCCAATACAGGAGAAAGGCATGGGTGTCTCTGTGGGGACTGTATCACTGGGTGGCATGATGACCGCTGCATCCCCAGAGCAGTGGGACTCAAGAGACAGAAGGTTGAGGACTGTCATCTAGATGCCATTGTACTATCTTCTATTTTCTCTTAGCATTGATGCTGAAGGGAATTATCATAGGTTGGACCCATACCAAGACACTGAATATTGCAAGAAGTGATATTAAAGCCTCATGTCCCTCTGCAAAATCACTGCTTCTTCTCTTTTCTCTGAATTGTAGCTTATGTTCTACTTGTAACACCAGAAGTTAGTTTTGTCTCTATTTGATAATTATTTTTTTAAGTTTTTTTAATGTTTATTTTTGAGAGAGAGAGAGAGAGAGAGAGAGGGCGGGGCAGAGAGAGAGGGAGACACAGAATCTGAAACAGGCTCTAGACTCCGAGTTGTCGGCACACAGCCCAACGCGGGGCTTGAGCTCACGAACCGCGAGATCGTGACCTGAGCCGAAGTCGGAAGCGTAACCGACTGAGCCACCCAGGCACTTTTCTATCTGGTAATTATTTAAATATAATCATAACGTTCACATCCTCCTTGGCTTCTCTTGCTCCAAATCATAGTGCGTGTGGTTGTGATACACTCATTTACGTTGCTTTTAATTTCCTGAATCACGTGAGTGTATCCTAACCTGTTTATCCGTTCTACTGTTGGTGAATATTTGCTTTGTGCTATTACAGATAATGCTGCTACAAAATGATTTTGTACACGTCTTGGTGGGTATGTCTATGAACTTTTTTTGTATCTAATCTGGAATATAGAATATATATATAATTTTCCAAGGCGACTCCAGTGGTCTGTACTACCCTGGCTGGTGTATAGGAATCCCTATTGCTATCTGTCTTCACCAACATGAGAATGTGTAGTACTTGGAATTTTATCTCTTCTGGGAGTAGTGGCAGCCCATTGTGGTTTCACTCCGTGAAGAAATGGATGTAACCAGTGGTCAAAGTCAAGGTTCCAGGGGGTATCCTGTCATTTAGAGCTTGATGGAGTTACTACACTAATCCAGTAATATTAGCGACTTGATAGTTCTAAGTTTTAAAATACTATACCTCCAAAGGGCGCCTGGGTGGTGCAGTTGGTTAAGCGTCCGACTTCAGCCAGGTCACAATCTCGCGGTCCGTGAGTTCGAGCCCCGCGTCAGGCTCTGGGCTGATGGCTCGGAGCCTGGAGCCTGTTTCCGATTCTGTGTCTCCCTCTCTCTGCCCCTCCCCTGTTCATGCTCTGTCTCTCTCTGTCCCAAAAATAAATTAAAAAAAATTTAAAATACTATACTTCCACTGAAACAGTCACAGATAAATAGCGAATGTGCTGTCACATTTTTTTTTCCTGTGAGTACCTACTACAGAGGCATTGTTTATGAAAATAAGGAGGTATGTGCGCAAATGTTTTTAGGAAGGAGATAATTCAGTGCAGAAGGAGAGATAGAGAAAGCAAGAAGAAGGAAGGAAGGAAGGAAGGAAGGGAAGAAGGAAGGAAGGAAGGAAGGAAGGAAGGAAGGAAGGAAGGAAGAAGGGAGGCAGGGAGGCAGAGGGAAGGAAGGAAGGAAGAAAGGAAGGAAGGAGGAAGGAAGGAAGGAAAGAAGGAAGGAAGGAATAAGGGATGCAGGGAGGCAAAGAGGGAAGGAAGGAAGGAAGGAAAGAAGGAAAGAAGGAAGAAGGGAGGCAGGGAGGCAGAGGGAAGGAAGGAAGAAAAGAAGGAAGGAGGAAGGAAGGAAGGAAAGAAGGAAGGAAGGAAGGAAGGAAGGAAGGAAGAAAGGAAGGAATAAGGGATGCAGGGAGGCAAAGAGGGAAGGAAGGAAGGAAGGAAGGAAGGAAGGAAGGAAGGAAGGAAGGAAGGAGGGAGGAAGGAAGGAAGAAAACAAGAGAAAGAAAATGTAATTTCCATTCTTTTCCTTGCCTCCCTACCCTTTATTTTTAACAACAAATTTTCCTCAGAGGAATAATAATATCACGTAAGAAAATTCTTTAAATTCTGCTTGCTAATATAATTAAACATTGAATAGAGGAGGTGAGAGGAAGTGAAGTGTGCCTGTGTATAAGGTTTAGAAGATATGGCTGCTCCTGCGGGGTGTGCAGAGATGGGCATGTGTGCCTTTTTCGAGGTTCTAAGGCACAGCGACACGGCCAGAAGATTTTGATGACAAAGAATTGTTACATACACTTTTCAAAACATCTTGTTTCCGTATCAAGAAAAGTAAAGCACCTGACGTCAAAGGAAAATTCCAGCTCCGCAATAAATTCTGTTAGAAAATGCTAAGCGCTAACCTAGCTTGCAGCACAGTGTTGTAAACCTAAGATTTGATATGCTCGTCGTCGCTAGGACAAGCTAACTATACATTTTTATATTTGCTGTAAAGACATTATATAAAGGAAACGACTCCCGTGAAGAAAATTACTGGTGAAATGCAACCAGGTAAACTCAACAAGAACATATGCTTTTAGTGATGAAATCATGGCATTTTTTTCATGTAAATCATAGGTATTTAGAAGGATTTAATCAGAGTAGACCTTGTGCTAAGCGTTGGCATTCAAATGTGGTCATAATCTTACGTAACACCACATTGACAAAGAGACCGCCGGTCACACTCTCTTCTTTAATTGCCTGCCGAGTCAGCCTGAAATCTATGCTCCAGTAAAAATGCATTTCAATTAATTACACACTTTATTTATTTATGCACACAGCAATCACTGTGGTTTATGAAGAGAGAAGGAAGAAAAAAGAAGCCCGAACTCACTAGCTTGTTCTCAAACTTCTAAAAATCCTCCGTACTGGATGTTGTTCTGTCATATGTCCCGGAGATAAAATACCTTCAAAAAACATAAATTGATAGTTAGTGAGTAGCTGAAAATGCAAAGCATTGTCTTGGAATAAAGCCACTCCCAAACTGGTGTAATTTTGACATCAGTCTTATCAAACGATCAAAATCAAACAATGCCAAAAGCTAAAAATCATAACAAAACTTGTAATAAATAAGTGATTCTCAATATGAAAGCTGACCTAGGGGAGCCTGGGGGGCTCAGTCAGTTGAGCATTGATCTTGGCTCAAGTCATGATCTCCATGGTTTGTGAGTTCGAACCCTGCTTTGGGCTCTGCACTGACAGTGTGGAGCCTGCTTGGGATTCTCTCCTTCTCTCTCTGCCCCTACCCGACTCGTGCTCTCTCTCTCTCAAAATAAATGAATAAAATTAAAAAAAGGAAAGCTTACCTAACTTGTACAGCATTTTAAAGTAGTTTTTTTAAATATTTGTTTTTGAGAGAGAGACAGAGACACAGAGAGTGCAAGCAGGGAAGTGGCAGAGAGAGAGGGAGACACAAAATCCGAAGCAGGCTCCAGGCTCTGAGCTATCAGCACAGAGCCTGAGGCGGGGCTCGAACCCACAAACCATGCGATCATGACCTGAGTCGAAGTCGGACGCTTAACCAGCTGAGCCCTACAGGCGCCCCTCTTTTGCACGGCATTTTAAAAATAGTGTGCATAAAACATGTCATAATGCATATATTTGCATGTTTTTAAACTCTTTGCCAGTGTGCACATGCACACACACACACACACACACACACACACACACACACACAAAATCACTAGCATCTGTGAGCCAGACAAAATCTGACTTGAGGCTTAGCTGTGGGATGCACCGACGATGATGGGCTCTCCATTTATCTGCTTCCGCAGGATTTCACCTGTGCTTTCATGTGCTTCCGTGTAACACAGAAGAGGCACACTCCTGTGCCTCCCAAGGTGAGTGTTTGCATAGGTCACGAGGTAGATCATATGACATTTCAGTAAATGCCGGACATCATCACCATCATTGTCATTATCTTGCTGTGTGGCTGCTATCCTCGTGATTACGAGTTGTTAAGGATAGACTTGTTATCTTGGAAGACAGTCTACCAAAAAATACCTTCTACTAGGTATTTTATTATCCCAGGAATGGCCCCTACAGGACAGAGATACACAGCTTTCTCTCGTCTGTTTCCTTCCCACCATCAGACTGGGGAGAAAATATTTATAGACTTGAGCTTGCTGTAGAGGAGTGATATTAATATTAAGTGCATGGTGAAAAGACCACATTTTGAGAAGGAACGTCAGCTCTGTAAACAGTTTATTTTTGCAACTTGTCTCCAGTTAAAATCATATGACATCTTGCAGCCTAGTCTGATGTTCTAGGGGAAGGAACGGGAGCCGGTTTCAGTGGTGGGGTAATCCTGCTTTCCTGTGAATTCATGCCTAGAACTGAGCTGCGTAGCAGTGTCGTGGTCCTGAGCCGGGTGGAAGGCAAGACACCTCTAGAACCAGGTAACCAAGGGTTACCAGTCTGTCATCTATATGTCTTAGTGTAACATACAATGAAAAAAAAAAAAAGTGGAAGGGCCCCTGGGTGGCTCAGTCAGTTAAGCATCCGACTTCGGCTCAGGTTATGATCTCACAGTTCCTGGATTCGAGCCCCGCATGGGGCTCTGGGAGGACAGCTCAGAGCCTGGAGCCTGCTTGGGATTCTGTGTCTCCCTCGCTCTCTGCCCCTCCCCTGCTCCTACATGCTTTCTCTCTCTCTCAAAAATAAATATGCACTAAAACAATTAAAAAAAAAAAGGAAACTGGGTAACATATAATCATACTAGATTAGAAATAAATATAAAATGAGTACAGCCTCCAACACCCTAGGAGTTCCCATTGGATCACTTTCCATCCACAGCCACATCCCAGCACAGGGAACCACTATCCTGAACTTTCTGAGAGCCCCTTACTCGCTTTCCTTTTTAAGGCAGCCTATCATATGCTTCCTTGAACAGCATATTTAATGATTGCTCTTTGCATCCTACAACTTGTATCACACTTCATGTGTTCTTTTGTCCCCTGCTCCTTCACACAAAATTCTCACTGCCGCGCAACTGATGACTGTGTACAGGGTGGTAACCTCCTCACGGTCACTTCCATAGAAAATTCGGCTACATGAATGTTACCCAAGGTATGGATCGATCCACTTTTTGACAGACATTTTTCATTTTCTTCATTCTTTTTAACTACCGTGCCATTTTGTGCCTATACCTGAGGCACACGTGAGTGGACTCTTTGGGGACATTTATCCAAGCATGGAACGCTAGGGCCTTTGTAGTCAACGCTCGCAAATGCTGCCAAAGTGTATTCCAAGTGGCAGGTGCCAATTAACCTTCCCCTTTGAAATATATGGAAGTTTCTGTTGCTGAAGTTCTGTTCATTTTGTCTTGTTTTTGTTTTTGTTTTTGCTATGTTCTGACTTTGAAATTTTTGGCCACCAGATTGTTTCTAATTGCTTCTCTCTGGGGTTTTAAACAACATTTTTCTTGATACTACAATGTTTCTTATTGGGTGGCTGGGTGGCTCAGTCGATTCAGCCTCTCATTCTTGATTTCAGCTCAGGTCATGGTCTCACGATTCGTGAGATCGAGCCCCGTGTCGGGTTCTGCACAGATAGTGTGGACCTGCTTGGGATTCTATCCGTCCCTCTTTTTCTGCCCTTTCATCTCTCTCTTTCTCTCTCTCTCTCTCTCTCTCAAAATAAATAAATAAATAAACATTTAAAAAATGAAAAATAAATAAAATGTTTCCTATTAAGCAACCTTCACATATACATAAGGAACCTGAGGTCCTCATGATCTAAAATATATTATCTTCTACAATCATTATAATTTTGACTTAAGTAATTAAGTTTTTAATCTCCCGAATCTGATTGTTGTGTATGGGTAGGAGTCTTATTTTTTTGTTTCTTGTTTTTTTTGTTTGTTTGTTTTTGTTTTGTTTTGTTTTGTTTTAACATCTGAGAAGTCTATCAGCTTATTGTCCAACCAACACTTACTGAAATGACCGTTCTTCTCATCCGGCTCCATAGAGGCATCTCAGCCACACATCAAGTGTCAGCTCAGGGAGCTATTTATGGGCTTTGTGTCCTGTCTCATCTGTCTCTGTCGCTCTCTGCACTAAAATCATGCTGTGTTAATTATATTAGCTTTATTTTCACTCTCACTAGCTGATTGAGCAAGGCTTTCTGCTTTATTCTTTTTCATCAAGTGTGTCTAAACTCCCCTTGCTCTCTTCATTTCCATGTAAATTTTAGAATAAGCTTGTTAATTCTCATGAAATACTCTGTTGGAGAATTTGATTGAAGTTGGGTTAAATCTACAATTCAATTTTTCAGATGATTGATGCCTTTGATACATTCAGCCTTACAATCCCACAGAACATTGTATACCTCTCAGCATCCATAGGTCTTTAATTTTTCCCAGCATAATTTTGCCACAAAGTCTTGGGTACAGTTTATGACATGTATTCTTAGGTACTTTAAAATCCCATTAATTTATATCTTGGCATTTTAGCGATAACCCTTTGTATTACTTTGCTTTGGTCACTCCAGGGATTATAGTCTACATTCTTACCTTTTTAGTTTACTTAGAGTTAATTATGTACCATTTCCCATAAGATGCAAAAACCTTGAAATTATATAGAATCCATTCATGGTGACTACCATTTCCCATGCAACTGTTAACATATGTAGTAGCTCCATGTGCCATAAAGAACTTAAGAGAAAAATTACCTTTTACATTTACCCATTTCTGATGCTCTCTCTTCCTTTCTGAGGATATAAGTTATTATCTGATACTGTTTTGTCTCAGCCTAAATAACCTTCCTTAGAGCTCTTGTGGTCAACTGGTAACAAGTGCACTTATCTGAAAATGTGTTTACTTAACCTTCCTTCTTAAAGGATATTTTCACTGGCTATGGAGCTCTGGGTTGGCAGTTTTGTTTATCTTTTAGCATTGTAAAGATATTGTTTTCCTGTCTTCTGGTCTCCATTGTTTATGACAAGAAGTAATTGATCATTTGTAACATTTCTCCCTGTATGTTTGTGTGTGTATACACACACACACACACACACACACACACACACACACACAAATATATATATATATAGTGTATATATATATATATATACTATATATTTTATACTATATATATATTTTTTCTGTATCTTGATTATGAAGCCTTTACATGTTTATCCCAGTTGGTGATTTTGAACTTCTGACAACAGTGACACTTGTAGGGCAGTAGTGAAAACCTGGTCTTTGTAACGGACAGCGGCTCCATTGTATACACATAAAGAAACAAAATGAGTCTTGACCCCATTGTCACACCGTACAAAAAATCAATTTCCAATGGATTCTAGATACAGAATCATGAAACTCTGAGGCCTTTAGAAGAAAACATACATGATGCTCATGACCTTGAGTTGGGAAAAGACTTCTTAACCAGGATATAACAAACACTGCTCAATATAAAGAAAAGAGAAACAGATTTTAATAATTTTAGACATTTCTCCTGTCAAAAGACATTAAGATAGCAAAAGGCAAGTTATAGAGTTGGATATGATTATTGCAACATACCTATCTGATACAAGACTCATACCTTACGCATATAAAAGAAAATATTGAGGTGAGCCTATCATCCTGTAGAATTGTCAAATCATTATAGGTACATCTGAAACTAATGCAACATTGTGTGTCAACTATATTTCCATGAAAAAAAGATCAGTCACAGAAATACAAGCCATTAAAAACATGGGCTAAACTCTTGAATGATCTCTTCACCACCGAGGTTCTTGAAGTGACCACTAACCAAGTGAGAACTATGACAAGCTGTTCAACATTATTAGTTACCAGGGAAATGCAAATAGCAACTACTATTAGCTACCGGGGTAGGGACACAAGATGGCTAAGACCAAAATGGTTGACAATAATAAGTGTTGTCAAGGCTGTGGAGTCACCAGAGCTCAAGTGCATGGCTCAGGGAGTGACATTATTCTATCCAAACAGAAAATTTCTCGACAGAACCTTGGGAATTTGAAGATGCACTGTCTTGGCCTCAGTTCTGTAGATATAGAATCAGAGGGGTTAAGACGTCAGCACTTCACATAAAGATGCTATGGAGGGTCAGCAAAGAGGAAGGGAGGAAAGAAAAGACACAAGCAATGCAATGTGGGGTGTTTCTTTGGCTATAGCTTCACAGTGAGTGCAGGTTGCAATGGAAAGGTTGGAGGACTTAAGCTTCAACATGTTCTGTAGCAAGTGAAAATGAGAAAGCAACTATCTGACCCATATCCCATCAGTCTTTGTTCAACTACAGGGGCGATTATTCTCTTATTCCTTGATTTAACTGTTATAAATTTTACCTGAGGACAATTTCTGCATTTGACTGCTAATTTGAGTTTGGGGCTGTCTTAAGTTCAAGGCTAGAACATACAATCCTGCTTTCACTGTTGTTGAACATATGTGCATATTTTTCTGTCTGTTGTAAACCTAGGGGTAAAATTCCTGGATATGTGTACGATTGCACGCACATTTTAAGACTACCAGAAATGCCTCCTTATTTCTATGTCTCAATAATGCCTGGGACTTTTGGTCTAGAGGAAAAACTAATCAGGGAAATGGATTTCCAAATCCATTGACATACTTATAATAGTTTTCCCTTTATTTTCATGTGTCAAATCACATTAACAAAATGACAGGTGTTAAATGAAGCCTACTTTTTTTGAATAAAATGAATTTGCCCTTTATATGTCATTATTGTACACATCTTTGGACTTATTGTGTTAACTTTTAAAGATTTTTGCTTCTATGTTTATAAATGAGATTAGTCTTTCATATTTATTTCTCATGATGTCCTTGTCATGCTTGTCCATCAGAGTCCTGCTGTACTCTCTAAATTAATTGAAAGTACTTCCATTTTTCCTATTCTCCGGAACAATTAGTAAAATCTTAGCATTATTCTTCCTTAAACACTTCCTAGACTTTATCAGAGGAGTCATTTAGGCTGGGAATTTTCTTTGGGGAAGGTTTTTCATTAAGATCCAATTTATTTAATTGATAAAAGTTTCTTTGATTTTCTTTCTTTTGTTTTGTTTTTGATAAATGATTTTTCTACCAGCTGGGTATTTCATCTAAATTTTATTTGCATGATAATATTCTCTAATTCCCTTTACATCTACACTATGTGGTGCTATTCCCTTTCCATCGCTGGTATTGGCCATGTTTATCTTCAGAAATTCTCCTGTTCGTTTCTTCCAGAGATTTATTCACTAATCACAGTTGCCTGAATCAATTATTAAGCAGGATTTGGAGAAATAATTATTTTTCTGATTCACACAATTCTACGTTTACTGGCTGGTAGTATTCTGTGATGAAAAAAAGATTTCCATATTTTTGCTTTCTGAAACAACAAAATGCTTCAGGCTTGCTTTATTATTTTTTTTTTCTGGCTGAAACCCGTAATTATGCATTTCTCCAAGGAATCTCAGTCCTTTTTATATGGAAACGTATTTATACTATAATCTCTGGTTTTTCTCAACACTAATTGGCCATGAATACTTCTAAGCACTTCTAGTAGATGGGACTGAGAAATATATTCAAAAGTCATGTCATACTAATGCCTTCAAACTCAAACTATTAGATTCTTCTTCATATTTTCCATTTCTATGTTTGCTTTTCCCTTCACCCCTAGTGAAAACACTGGTTACAAAAACTGTCAGTAATTTCACTCACTTGCAGTATCCTACATTTCATACAAAAACAGTTGCAGAATTATGACCTTACAAAAATTACAAGAAACCACCTGTGAAAAGTTCAAGATTTTTCTGTGGTTTTGTTTTGTTGTGTTTATTTTCCTCTTCAGCATTCTACTTGGTAGGTTTATTTACCCATATCATCTTTACAATAAATTTATCTAAGTGTAGAAAAAAATTTACCGATTTTATACAATTACATAAAATGTATAGATTCACAAAAAAGACAACTGACATCGTAAAGCTGGATCATTCCATCCAAAACCAAGAGATATTTTATCATTTGCTCAAGCCTATTTTTGTGTCTCCCAGGGATATTTAAAAAAATGTTCTCCATAGATATTTTGTACATTTCTTAGTATGCTGCCTCCCTGGGTATTTTTTATTTTTGTTATCATAATAAAAAGATGTTTTCTTCTCTTTTTTATCTTTACACTGTTTATTGTTTGTGCATATAAATTTTGCCGATTTCTTATAATTTCATCTTAAACTAAATTTATTGAGTTATCACTGTAAAAAAAAAGTCTTAATTTATTCTGAGCAAGTGAGTGGAGAGGAGGGGGGAGAGAGAGAGAGATAACCCCAAACAGGTTCTGCACTGTCAGGGCAGAGCCAGACATGGGGCTCAATCCCAGGAACCAGGAGATCATGATCTGAGCCAAAATCAACAGGTGACTCTCAACCCGCTGAGCCACCCAGGCGCCCCTCACTGCAAAAATTTTAAGGGCACTGTCTACTTTGATACACTTTGACAAATGCAATTCCCTGTTTAAAGATCATCATCCTTTCTGCAATGACCGGATATAGAATATTTCCACCAAACCAGAAAATCGTCTTAAGTCACTTTGCAGTCTGTCTCCCCACCCACAGCTCCAGGCACTAAGTGCACTCTATCACTAAGTTGCACAGTCTTGAGTTTCATACAAATGGTATCCCAAAGATGTCCATGACCTAATGCACTAATCCCCAGGAATTGTGAATGTGACCTTACATTGCAAAAAGGAAGCTGGGAATGACCGAGAAACACAATCCGCAAATACACTACCCGAGTTATGATGAACTGGCATGCAAAGATGGGGTGGGAGAGGAGACACAAGGATACCACACCACACTACTTGGAGCGAGTTCCAGCTCTGCATTCTAACACTTGAAACAAAGAGAGACAAGTAGTGTTTTATGTCTAGCTCTTTTTCTCAGCTTAAGGTCACCGAGATTCATCCATGTTGCTTCCTGTTTTAATGTGGGGAAGTGTTCCGGTGCCCAGTGATAGCACAACGTATTTATCCATTCATCTATTGATGAATACTTGGTTGTTTTCAGTACATTGCTATTGTCAATACAGCTGGATTTTGAAAGTATAAATTTACGTTTGTCTGGGGTAAATAATAAGTAGAATAACTGGGTCATTAGGTGAGTTTATGTTTAATTTTATACAACTGTTTTTCAAAGTGGTTGGGTCATTTTACATTTTCATCAACAGAGTTCTAGTTGTTCTCTCTCCTCTCTAACACGAGGATTCCAGCCTAAATTTTAGCCATTCTTATAGGTGTGTCATGGGGCCTTATTCTTGTTTTCATTTGCAATTTCCTTTTTCATCATCTACTGGTATTTCTCTATCTCATTGTATATAGTATCTATTAAAATTTTCAGCCCCAAAGTCAACAACTAAATAAATAATGAAAACTCATTGGGTGGTTATTGTTCTTGTTATTGAATTGTAAAAGTTCTTTATATATTCTAATTTTTTAATGTTTATTTTTGAGAGACAGAGAGAGACAGCATGAGCGGGGAGGGGCAGAGAAAGAGGGAGACATATATTCTAAAAAGAAGTCTTGCATCATATGTATGTATTGCAAACACAAGCCAGTGGTTTGTCTTTCATTTTCTAAATGATATTCTTTTTAAAATTTATTTTTCCAGTAATTGGATGTTAGCATAAAAAACACATTTGCTGTTGTTTTTTTTCTTTTCTCGGTATATTTCTTAGAGTTTTCTACACAGACACCGTGTTCTCTCTGAACGGAGACAATTTTATTTTTTATTTCAAATATGGATACTTCCTCACCATAATAAACCATAACCACGAATACAAAAATAATATGGATACTTCCATTTGTTTTTCTTGTCTAATAGCATTTTGAATGTCATTTTCTAACATAGGTAACAAAATGGTGGGAGCAGACATCCTGACATGGTTCCCAACCTTCGTGACTACATGTTCAATTTGCCACATTTAAGTATAACGTTAGCTATATTCTCTTTGTAGGTATTTGTATTAGTGTCCTATTAACAAATGACAAGTTACCATAAATTTAGCAGGTTTAAAAAAATGATTATTTAAATTAGGTAGGTCAAAAGGGTGAAACGGGTCTCACTGCGTTCTAATGGAGGTATCAACATGGCCGCACCCCCTTCTGGAGTTGCTAGGGAAGATCTGTTTCCTTACTCCTTCACTGTCAGCAGACCTCAGTTCCTTGCAGTTGCAGGTCTAACATCCTCAGAGGCTAGGGGCTTTCCCCAGGGGGGTAGGTCACCACCTCCCTTGGCTTGCACCCTTCTTTCTTCATCTTTAAGATCGCGAAGGTAGGTGGAATTTTCGACACTCGGCAAATTCTTCTGGCTACATCCACAGGAGACCCTCTTCTCTTAAGAGCACATGTTGAATGGACGGAACTGGAGGGTATGATGCTGAGTGAAATAAGTCAGGCAGAGAAAGACAGTTACCATATGTTTTCACTCACATGTGGATCCTGAGAAAATGGAGAACAGTGGGGGAGGGGAAGGGGAGGAAGTTACTGAGGGGGAGGAAGGCAAACCATAAGAGAGGTAAATACTGAGAACAAACTGAGGGTTGATGGGCAGTGGGGGAGAGGGGAAAGTGGGTGATGAGCACTGAGTAGGGCACCTATTGAGATGAGCAGTGGGTGTTGTATGGAAACGAATCTGGAAATAAATTATATTTAATATGAGAGAGAGAGAGAGAGAGAGAGAGCACATGTTGATTAGATTATGCCCACCAGACAATCCAGTGTAAGTTTCTGTATCAAGGTCCTTAAATTTAATGCCATCTGCAAATTCTTTTTGGCCAAATAAAGTAACATTGACAGGTCCTGGGGATTAGGGGGTGAAAACTCTTTGGGACATCATTATTCTGCTCACCACAAATTAAGGAAATTTCATTCCATCCACAGGCAGTGGGGAATTTTATGGTCAATGAGTGCCGGATTTCTCCATACTTTGAGATACGCCTAATACTTTTACCCTTTATTCTGTCAATGACTGAATTACACGGATTTTCAAATGTTGAAAAATCCTTTCATTGCTGGTCATTTTTTCAAGATGTGTTACCTTTTTTTTTTATGTTTTACTAGATTTGAATTGCAAATATTTTATTGAAGATTTTGTATGTCAGTGTTCACGAAACATATTGGTCTATAATGTTCTATTCTTTCTACTATCTCTGCTTTTTTCTGTCAGAGTTATGCCAACGTCAGAAAAGAGGGGAAACATTTCCTCCTCTTCTGTTTTCTGAAAGGCTCTGTAGCATTGGCATTAACTTCTAGCTTAACTATTTCTATGGTTCTCTATTGGAAGCACCTCGGCCCTGTGTTTTCATCATGGAAAGACGACTATTAATTTAATTTCTTTAATAAAAATATGGGAATTCAGCATTTCCATATTCATTCAATTTCCTCTGCTATGTTCATCAGCAAATGTGCCTGTTTTGTTCAGGTTATTCGTGTGTGTGTAAAAGGTTTAATCTTTTAATGTCTGGGATAGGTGATGATAGTCTCACTTTCACTACTAATGAATGAATTACTACTGGGTTTTTATCTTTATTGATCTTTTTTAAAAAATTGGTTTTGTTAAGGGAACCTGGGTTAAGCATCTGACTTCGGCTCAGGTCATGATCTCACAGTTTGCGAGTTCGAGCCCCACGTCGGGCTCTGTGCTGACAGCTCAGAGCCTGGATCCTGCTTCAGATTCTGTGTCTCCCTCTCTCTCTGCCTCTCCCCTGCTTGCGCTCTGTCTCTCTCTCTCTCAAAAATAAACATGAAAAAAAACTTTAAAAATAAGTTTTGTTTATTTTGCTTCTAATGACTTTGAAACTAATTTCTTCTTCTTAACTTCTTCAGGTGAAAATTTAGACTCCTGAAAATTAACATCTTTTTCTTTCAATATTTTACACCTTTATGAGATTGAGTCATCCAATTCACAAAATACATTATCCTCCATTTAAGTTTGTTACTTTCTTTTAAGAAAGGTATTGATGTTTAAACTTACAGGTTTAGCACATATCTTGTTATGCTTTCTGCCCCCTGATTATTTTACTCTTTGGTTTCCATAATATAAAGAATTTCTTCATACTTTATTACAGTTTAGTTGGCTTTTTTTTGACATATAAAGCCTATTGCTTTTTTATTGAAATTTTAAAATTGTTTAAGTAATTTTAATTGTTATTTTTTTAGTTTTTTTTCCAGTTATACTATTATATCATTAGCCAATAGAAAAATAAATCTTCCATTCTAACTTTTATAACCCTATTTTTTTTTTCATTTCTGAGTATAACTGCCATACTCTCCAAAATAATGTTAACATCATACTGGACATTGTTGCCTTTTGTTTTTTTTTTTAAACTAAGTAGAAAAGCCTCCGGCAGTTTGTCCGTTACGTAAATTTAGCCGGCTTCTGAGCTAGGTAGATATACATATTTTATCACGCTAAAGATCTATCATCAACTTCCATTTTATTGACTGTTTTAAACATGAAGAAGTGCATAAAGTTTTGATGGTCTGTTTAACTTCTGTGGAGAAAACCCTATATTTTTTTTTCTTAGATGAATTAATATGATGAATTATGTTAATGGTTTTCTAATAGTAAGCCAGTGTTACATTCCTAAAATATATCCTTCATCATGTCGGTGTCCCATTTAAACAGTATGCTGTTGACTTGTGCTTGCGAATATTTTATTCAGGGATTGTACATGACCATGTTGATAGAAAATTTTATTTTGTTATTGTCATCAGGCTGGAGTGTCAACATCACACTTTTTTCATGGCAAGAAATTTAGCGTGTTTTTTTTTTTTTTCCTTCTTCTTCTTTCTGGAACAATTTAAGCTTCATTAGAACATCTGCCATGGAAGGATCTATACAATTCTTGTGCAAAAAAAACTGCACTTGCTGATTGTTCGTAGAAGCTCTTGGGTAAGATTCTCAGTTGTTGTTGTTGGTTTTTGTTTTTCTGTAGAGGCTGCATTTTCTAGGCAGAGATAACCTTAGCACAATAGAATTTCCTAGGGAATTATCCCTTTCACCTTGGATTACAGATTGATTCCCAAAGAGTTATCCCAAATCTCATATATCTCAAATATCTCATGTTTTAAAAACAGTTGCCTGTTCAAAATCATTACTTTCACTTCTACCAGCATCTACATACTTTCGTTTTCCTTTTTCTCCATTACATATGCAATAGTCTGTCTATATTGTTTAGAATTAAAGGATCAGCATTATGATTTTTTGTTGTAGTTCCGCCATTTTTCTCTTCTCTTTCTCAGCGGTTTAAGATTTTGCCTCTTTTATTTCTTTCTTTCTTCACTTAGCTTTTCTCTCTTGCTCCCCATGATTTTGAATTTGGCCTTTCTTTCTTTATTTCCATTATTTCAGTTGTATTTCAATAAATGTCTAAGCTGCAACTGCTTCATTTTTACCTATAGATTCTGATTTATAGTGTTTCACTACCGCAGTGTTAAGGAAATCTGAAGATTTGAATTTTCTATCTGCTTAGAACGGAGGGTTGATTAATAGAGTTATAAAAGTTTCAATACTATGTGACATTTTACCTGTTGTTCGTTATTACTCCGTGGTATTACTGCGCGGAATATTTTTTTTTTCTATACCGTATAATTTAATGAAGTTTTCTGCGTGAAAATTAGCGATCAGAAATTCTTGTGTTCTACGGAAATATTGCAGTGTCGTTTTGAAAAAAAAGTGCACTCACTATTATTGGGATAAAAAGTACATACAAACATCATATATAGACATACACATAAGATCTACCTCACAGATTTCCACTTGTTACATCTTTTTTTAGTAGTCTCTGCTTTGCATGACTGTGTATTTTATATTTATTGTACTTTTCCTTTATGGTGGTTTGCTTTTTAAAATATTTTTATTTATTGATTGATTTTTTTTTTTTTTTTTTTTTGGTGAATGTGGAGATTCATGATTCTGTCCAAGTGGAAGATTTGAAAAGCACCCCTGATAATTCACTTATTTTGATTTCTGCTATTTGTTTAATTATCTTTAAAAAGCATTCTTTGGCTCTATTTTACTGTCTCATAAATTAATATGCTCATACAACATGTATCTATCATTCTTTTTCTCCAATTTTAAGTTTTGATTCCTATTTCACTAAATCATGTAGTGTTTTTATACCATTCTTCCATTCTAGAGATAGATTTTTTTTTTTTTAAATCTTAGATTTCCAATGAAAGGAAATCTTTCATCAGTGGTCACTGCTGGCCACACATCCTCAGTCATTTCTTGGTGCTTTTAGCATGTTTCCGTTGGATTCTTCAGGAAGCACTTTTGGAGGTACTTTCCTGGCATTAGGGAAATGCAAATTAAAACCACAGTGAGGAAAAGAAGAGCACAGTGAGATACCACACTACTAATATATTAAATGCATTTAGAAAAACAACAACACTGAACATACTGAGCCATGGCGTTGGTGTAGAACAATTTTTAGACCTCGTGAATGGGATCGCAAAAGGGTGCAGCTGCTTTGGGACAGAGTTTGGCAGTTTCTTAGAAAATCACGCCTACTTGTTCCATAACCCAATTCCCATGCCCAGCTGATTACGTAAGAGAAGTGAAAAACCAATGTTTATAGGCAATGACATGTCTTGGCCACTCTTTCCCATCTTATTTCCATATGAAGGCAGGATCAACTTGTCAATTTAACTCAATCTGGGGAACGGACTTCTTTACATTATTGCACATTCATCAGAAGAATAGATATTTTTCAAACGGTGCACAAATAATTGATTCATGTTAACATTTTATCCAATAAACTTGGCAACCTAGCAATGTCTTCTAATCATTTATATGGGGAAGCTTGTTTTTTTAAGTTTTAAGTGCATAAGCATGTCATTAGTAAAACCAGATTCATTAAATTGGGGATTGATTTGCCTAGATGTCAGTTTCAGACCTCACGAGAAGCGTATTTCAAATAATCCTACCCCCTTGTAGTCCAAGTTAATGACGGATGATAATTATAGGGCATCTCTTCTTTATTTCTAAGAGCACCTGTTGTCTCATTGGCCCCATGAGTGGGTAACTATTCTTGCTCAGCCTGTCACCTTCTTAGCACCTCTTTTGGAAGCAGAAGCCAATAGCCAACACTAGAACTTCCAGATTTTTTCTGGAGGAAATATAGCCCCAAACGCTGGGCCTCTCTTTTTGGCTTTCACTTTCTTTAGCATTTCAACCATCTATTTTAGCTTTCAATTAAATTAATACTACCAATTATTAGACGAATCAAAGTTCTATGTCACTAAAACAGAACGCATTGCAAAGGTCTCAGTATCACATATGTGATATTCTTGCCAAATTTCGGTAGTGAGTGAAATCATGACCCGAGAAATGGAAAACATGAACCATTCTGCAAAATGACTGGCTTGTAATCTTCAAAATTGTCATGATGAAGAAATCATTTATGCATATTCTGGTGATTAATGATATCCTTGTTCTAGAATGACTGAATATGAAAGGTAAGCTTGAGATTATAGCTTCTGAAATCCCATCATTGTATATCCCTCAAAAATCCTTTGAATTTATTAGACAATGAGGTCTCTGGTTCACAAAGGAAGATTGCTATATTAAAGATAATTTGCTAATGACTTCTCATATAAATATATTCAAGAGGCAGAAAAAGAATAAGAAAATAAGATATATATATATATATATATATGTATATATATATATATTTTTTTTTTACCAGCTACTTAGTAGTTTATTGGGAATAAGGCTCCATGAGGATTACCATCTTTTCCACAAGTCACCTAGCTCAGGATGAATTAATCAGAGATTATAGACCTAACACCAGTCTACACATGTAGATGAACTGTATGTTCATCCCTGTGAACATACAGGCTGCTGACATACTCCCAATGACTCCTTATTATGTGTCAAAGAGAGATATGAATGTCTGGTTACGTCTCCAAATATGACAAATTCTGGAATATGTAGAAGGAAATTCCTTAGGGTTAACTATGTCAAAACAGCAACTCAAAAACGTCTGTCTAGGCATACAAAGGTTATGAAATCAACAATGACAACAACAACAATAACAACAACAAAATAGTAGCTAGTTTACTAAGAAAATGAATAAGATTCTGGACCTTGAACATTTACATGAATCTAAAGTTTCCAAAATGATCAAGTGCAATCTTCTGCCAGAAAAGATAAAAGTGTAACTAAAAATTCTGGGCAGGCAACAATGACGAAGCTACAGGTGACATCATTATCATAGTCTTTTAATATTGCCAAAAATGATTAAATCATGAACAAATGAATTTTGACTCCTAAGATGGTGCAAACATTTAATTTCATCAATTCTTGACAGTTTCATAAGCACTAATGGCTAGTGAGGTCAATAATAAGTTAATCACGACAGATGCTCCATCAATGAATGGCCATAACAGATGTGAATACCTCCTAACTACTATGGCACAACTAACATAAAGCTGTCGATCTTTAAAGTGAAAGATCGCCAAGTCAAATAGTCAAGCTGCATGCGTTACCAGTTCAGTGTTAGAAATGGCTTTTAACCCAATGGAGCTGTTCATTTGAGAGCACTTCCTGGAACACTTTATCTCCAATGGAAAAAAAGTATGTTTTCTTTAATGAATATTTCTTTTACATTACAATTGAAAAGTCTAAAGAAATTTGCAAGCGGAGAAATTTCAAATTGCATATTAGGAAAAAGAATATATTTTATCTTTGCTTTATTCTGACAAGTAATATTTTTTACATTATAAAATAATGTGTAAGAAGCCAGTTTTCTATTGTAATATAAAATTAGCACTATGTAGAAAATTCAGAGAACAGGGAAGTAAACGATAATAACTTCACCACTTGTAGATAATGGAAGGATTTTATTTTGCTAGGGAAAAGTGAACCTATTTTGTGATTTTATCTTGAGATGGCGAAAAGTCTAGATGTGTTGCCTTTTCCCATTCATGGCTTCTTCCCCTCACAATTCATTATCATGCTATTTCTTAGAAATATTGACCTTTATAAAATGGACTATTTTATGAGATACCGCATATCCACAATTCACTCCCTGCCCCTGCCCAGAAGAGTCACATGGTTTGAAAGGGGAGAGTGATCAAAGCTGAGACTCAGAGAAGAGTGAATTTGGTACCCTATGTTTCTCTGGTAAGCCCATGTTTTCTTACATGTTCCAGGTTAAAAAGAGAGCGTGACTTCCAAATAACCAAACATATCGTCCATTTTGTTTTGTTCTGAAAGGTGAGGGACATAGTCAAAGTCATAAAGGTAGTTCGAGCCACTACTGGGGACATTTGCCTTGCTGGTAATAACACACTAGATAAACCAAAGCAACTTTTCCGCTGAGGAAACAAACATACAAGAAAAGTTTTGTCAAAATATTTACATAATAGACAAATATGCACAGATGAATACATATGATTGCGGAGATAATCTGGATGGGGACAAATTACTGAGTGAAGAGGAACGACTCAAGAAGGTCCGTTCCTTAGCTAGAACGGCTGAAGAAGAAGGGAAGGCAGAGAACAGGCGTTAGTTTGATAGCCTCATGGGGCTCAAAGAATAAGAATTGGAGTACAGTCCTATGTAGAAGGAATCTGGGTGAACGCTTCTCACTTTGCACTGTGATCTTAAAGAATTATACCAGAGAAGAAACGTTACCAGAAGTAAATATATTGCCATAGGGACTGAATTTTGAATTATTTTAAATCCCAAAATGCAATTTATTGAGTCAGCCTCACACTTCTAGTATCAAGGCACCAGGCAGAAGCAAATGAATATATTCTGTGTTTAAAAAAAAAAAAAAAAAAAAAAAAAACAGGGGCGCCTGGGTGGCGCAGTCGGTTAAGCGTCCGACTTCAGCCAGGTCACGATCTCGCGGTCCGTGAGTTCGAGCCCCGCGTCGGGCTCTGGGCTGATGGCTCAGAGCCTGGAGCCTGTTTCCGATTCTGTGTCTCCCTCTCTCTCTGCCCCTCCCCCGTTCATGCTCTGTCTCTCTCTGTCCCAAAAATAAATAAACGTTGAAAAAAAAAAAAAAAACAACTTAGACTTCGTATTATTTCTATAAACGATGTTGTAAAGAAAATGCCTTGTGCACAACCAAAAATAATCAAACCCATATGGACACAAGATCACATTAATAGAACAAGCATAAGCAATAGAAAATAAAAACAGACCCATGGAAAGACCCAATATTGAAGTTATCATACACAAGTATTAATTAATCATAGTACTAAATCTTGTGGGCAAGGTGATGACATTGGCACAAGACTAGATTCATCTAATCCTTTCCCCAGACTAATAAATGAAGCGGGGTAGCAAAAAAGAAACAAACAAAAATCCATGTAACATCTTCAACAAAATTATGTGACAATATTTTTCTTTTTTTTTTAATTTTTTAATGTTATTATTTATTTTTGAGACAGAGACAGGGCATGAGACGGGGAGGGGCAGAGACAGAGGGAGACACAGAATCCGAAGCAGGCTCCTGACTCTGAGCTGTCAGCACAGAGCCTGACGTGGGGTTCGAACTCACGGACTGTGAGATCATGACCTGAGCCGAAGTCAGACGTTTAACTGACTGAGCCACCCAGGTGCCCCAACAATATGTTTCTAAAGATGCCAGGTTATGAGGTAAAGGGGCCAAACAATATAAAATAATTACATATTATTCTCTACCCCCAAAAGGAAAGTCCCACACTTTAATTGAAGTACTCGACAGATAGATCTGTGATAACAATTGAACCTGAGGCAAGCTTTCAAGTTTTCTTTTTTAAATGTAATTTTGTTGTTTTGTTTTGGTTTTTTTTGTTAGGAATGTAATTTATTGTCCAATTGGTTTACATACAACACTCCGTACTCATCCCAACAAGTGCCCTCCTCAATGCCCACCACCCATTTCCCCCTCTCCTCTACCCCCCAAGTTTTCAAGTTTTCAATATTAGATCATATAGCCCGGCAGGCAAGCAAAGGCTGAGTAGGAGGAAGCACTTGAGGCCTTAAGGCTCTCAAAACTATTCTGAGAAATGTGAGGTTTGACACTGAGCGGAAATTTCTGTGCATAGAAGAGAAATCCACAGACCAGGAGTCCTAAGATTAGAGGAGAGATATTTGGTTAGTGGTGAAGGAGAGAAGAAGAAGGGACATATCTCTGAAAATATTGGAGAGATGATCATATTGAGACATCATGGTCTTGAGAAATGCAAGGTAATGAAAGAATGCTCTTAGGAAGATCATTCAATGTCTCAAAGAGACATCTGCACCACCATGTTAATTGCAACATTATTCACAATGGGCAAGAGATGGAAACATCCTAACTGTCGTTCAACAAATGAATGAATAAAGATACATATTTTGACGTATATTTAAATTTAAATACAATAATACCTTGGATTGCAAGTAACTTGTTCTGCAAGTGTTCTGCAAGATGAGCAAACATTGCTCTCAACATTTAACTTGATAAACGAATGATGTCTTGCAATATGAGTAGTACATGATGCTGAATGTCACATGATCACAGCTGAGCCAGTGGTTCTTCTCTCTCTCTCTCTCTCGCTGCGGGAATGTGGGTGATTGTCTCCCCTGCTTGGATGCTCAGTCTCAGGCCATAGTGACTGGCAGAAGTGAGTGATTTTTCAGAACGTTGGAAGGTGCCCACAACTGGCACTAGAGTATTTTTGTCGCTTCAAAGTACCTATGGACAGTTCTTTGTGTTTCCGTACAAGAGTAAGTTTAGGAATGCTTTACATCATTCTAGGTCATTGGATAGGTTCCTTGTTAACGTTGCACAAAAAGAGAAAGATTCCATTGAGCCAATAGATAGCAATAATTCCATTAGTGATAGTGAACATTGTCCTACCCAATAACCCTCTGGTCTCCCCAACACCAGCCACGAAGCTTTTCAAAGGAATGTGCAGGTTCATTTGTTTATTTTTCTTTATAGTATGTATTCTCTTTATGTTTTGTATTATATTACAATATTGTAATCATTTTAATATACACATTTTTGGGTTGTGGAAGGAATCAGCTGAGTTTCCATTATTTCTTACAGGGAAATTTGCTTTGATATATAATGGTTTGGATTATAAGCATGTTCACAAGCCAAGGTTTTCTGTAATGGGGTAGTTTTCATAATCTTTTATTAGTTTTTATTTTTTGAATGTTTATTTTGAGAGACAGAGAGAGAGAGAGAGAGAGCATGAGTAGGGAGAGGTAGAAAGAGGAGACAGAATCTGAAGCAGGCTCCGGGCTCTGAGCTGTCAGCACAGAGCCTGACATGGGATTTGAACTCACAAACTGTGAGATCATGACCTGGGCCAAAGTCGGACACTTAACAGACTGACCCACCCGGGTGCCCCAATAATCTTTTGTTAAACTCAGTATTTTTAACAACTGCAGAATCTGTAAATGATATCTGGCATTTTGCCCTCAATTTTGCCCTCAATTCTCTCTCTCTCTGATTAGCACATATTTATACGTTATTAATATATATTAACTATTATACTATTTATATATTTATACTATTTATAAATATATTTATACTATTGATAAATATATTTATACTATTGATAAAAAATACATTCTATTTCAAATTACATTATAGATTTGTATCGATATAAAATATACATTTCTATTATTACATTACATTTACACATGCAAGGTACTTATATACCTAAGTGTGTATATTTCATCGGTATGTTGTAATTGACTATTATTATAAAAAAGGAAGAAAAGAAGGAAACTCTGACCGTGGAAACACCACGAATTCATCTTGAGGGTATTGAGTTAAAAGAAATGAGTCAGGCAGAGAAAGACAAATGCTGTATGATCATGTGAAATCTAAAAAAAGAGAGAGAGAGAAAAGAAAAGGGAAAAAAAGCTAATTTCATAGAGACAGAGACTAGTAATGGTGGTTGCCAGGGGCTGGGGGAGGGGAACAAGGGGTGATGTAGTCAGAGTACAAACATTCAGCTCTGAGAGCGAGTTCTGAGTATGCGACGTGCAGCATGGTGATTATAGTTAATAAGTGGTATTGCAGACTTGAAAGTCCCCGAGTGGGGATGGTAAGCAGTCTCACCACACACACACACACACACACACACACACAAATGTTAATGGTGATGTGATGGATATGTTAATTATCTTGTTCTTGGCAGTCGTTTCACAATGCACGTGTATTTCACGGCATCGTGTGGCACACTTTAAATATATACAGTTATATTTTTCAATTGTTTCTCAATAAGGTCGGGAAAAAATGGAGCCCCGAGGCAGTGTGTCTAACAAAGTTTCAAGCTCATCTCATTCTCTCTAAGGAATTTCATTCTAATAATATATAAAAATTCAAAACAATGTGTCGTATGGAACGCTACAAGAATGAAAGGATGTATTCTGTATTGGTAAAATTGATCCAAAACAGCTAAAATTGAGACATTTCTAATAAAACTATTGAAACTTCAAGAGAAGGAAAAAATCATCCTAGCCTGCAAGCAGAAAGCCAATATTTCTTATAATTGAAAGAACTCGGTTTCTACAATAGTACTTTATGCCAGAAGCCAGTAGATTTCTATGGTTAAGATATTCAAAGAAAGGAAAATGTAAACCAAGGATTTAATATCCAACCAAATTGCCTTTCAAAAATAAGGGAAACAGAAGTACGGACATGTTGAGAAGTTGGGAAGTACTTACTTTAAATGTCCTATTTAAGGGATCGATTAGAGGATGTGCTTCAGAAAACCCGTGGACGGTTAGGGAAGTGTCCACGGAAATATTTGGTGAGCATTGTATATAATTAAATGTAGAACGTAGATAAAAAGATGAGGTTAATAGCGACCCAATGGCATCACTGCTGAGTGATCTAACAATATAAATACAGGACAGGAAATTAAAGCAGCAGCAGACCACATGGGAAGCAGAAAAAGCTCTGTTGATAATAATGACTAATTATTCAAATTTACCCGGTTGGAGATAGCAGAAGTACATGATGCTGGAGAGCTTTAATAACGGTCTTAGTACAGAACAAAAGAAAGTACCCAACCAAGGCTGATATGAGAGAGATAAGTTGTGCTTGCTTGGGGTAAGAAACATTAAAGACAATATTGAGAAATTCAGAAGAAAATTAGAATCTAAACAATGACCTAAATAGAAACCATGGAACTAAAGATTTAAGTAATTGAAATTAAAAACAACGGGACGCCTGGTTAAGCGTCCGACTTTGGCTCAGGTCATGAACTCTCTGTCTGTGAGTTCGAGCCCCGCGTCGGGCTCTGTGCTGACAGCTCGGAGCCCGGAGGCTGCTTCGGATGCTGTGTCTCCCTCTCTCTCTGCCCCTCTCCCACTCACACTCTGTCTCTCTCTCTCAGAAATAAATAATAAAAGACATTTAAAAAATAAAATAAAAAAATAAAAATACTGTGGATGGTAAGAAATATAGAAGCTTTGGGGGGGAGGAACAAAATGAATGTATTTAGTCTCCAAAGGGGAGAGGTATGAAATTGGGGGAGGTACAATCTTTGTAAAATTATGCTGAGGATTTTCTGAAGCTAATGGAAGATCCTGAGTCACAGTTTCCAGAAGGCCAGTCCAACAACCCCAAGCAAGAGCAACAAAAGTAAATCCATACCGAGGATTGGTGAAAAGTAAAGAGGAGAACAAGACACACAGACAGAGATAGAGTGACAGAGACAGAGAAAGACAAAGAGACAGAAGAGACAGAGAGAAAGAAAGAGACAAAGACAATCAGAGAGAGCAAAGACAAATGGCCTCTTAGGGGACAGAAATGAGACTGACATCTCCAGTCAGGGAGATGGGGAAGGGAAGGGAAGGGAAAAGGGAAGACAATGGAAGTAGAAAAATACAGTTGCCCACCTAGAATCCAAGCCCATCACAGATATTTCTGGAGTGAGGATGTAAGAAGGTTCAGACACACAAACTATGAGAAAATTGTGACCTTCAGATTCGTCCTAAAGGAAACGAGAACGGGTGCTCCTGCTGAATTAAGACAATCTGGATGCAAAGCTCTAGAAGTGAAAATGAACAGAAAACAATCACGTACATAATCATCTGTGGTCTTACTGGCCTTAAACTTGGATCCCTAACCTTTGGTTGCCATGCTCGCCCCAGGGTTTTTCTTGGCACCCTGTCCCCAAATACTCAAAAACATACCAGCCTGCCTTCACGTTCCTTCCTCGAGAAAATCCTCACTTTTTTTGCTCTGAGTCATGAGAATTGTTACAACTCGTGTCTATACAACACATGGTGATATGCTATTAATATATTCAGCATAGTCAATGAAGTGATTGTATTTTTCTGTACTTGTTATTCCTCTCCACAGCTGCTACCATGAGGTCAGTTACGGCTGATTTTCCTATTTTACAGGGGATTGCAATGATGCACCAAATTGTTTGAGGATTTTCCAAGCCTACCTGTAGGCTTCAGAACTACTTAGAGTGCTTTGTTTCACAAAAGCCTATGTAAATGCAGATTTTTTCCCCAGTTGCCTTGATGGAGAACTCTGCATGCTTGTCCTAGTCCTTGATATCTAAAGTATGTATATATCCATGGATTATATACTCCTCCTTCACAATGACGAATGTCTCATTTTGAAACTAACGTCTACTGAGAGTTGCCTGAGTAGCATATAGTCTATGCAATCTTAATTCCTGCCTCTCCTCTGGATCTTATTCAAAACTCAAGAAAAAGAAACACTTACCTGGAATCTTTTGAAGGTGTTTGTTTTTTTTTTGTTGTTGTTCTTGTTCCTTGATATGCTAGCCTTACTGAATTGGGGTTTGGCATTATGCCCTCAACTTCCATAGAGGAACACCTAAGAATCACGCATGCACATAATTTGCCTCTTTTAGGAGGACTCAAGTGAGTAACTTCCTTTCGAACCTCTGTGTTCCTTTCCCGAGAAAATGGTTTGTTCTTCTCCTGAGGACACATTTTATTCGTTCTTCTCTCTATAGCAGTTATTTAGGACTTTATGGTATTCTTCACCTTATTATTTTTTAACATGGATTTCTCTCTATTTTTTAGCCTCATAGCACACTTTAGGCATTTCTGTAAGTTACACTGTATCTTTTATTTTTTTCAAAATTCGACTTCCAGATAAACATCTATAATACATCTGCACCCTCATTATACTGTTGGAATTAATAAGTCACAGAGAGATTACGGAACACATCCTACAATCCTGGTGGAATGACTTAGATTCTTAAAAAAAAAAAATTGCCTCTGATTCTACTTCTGCCTAAGAATCTGGAAAGAGAGTCGCTACCATAATAGCAATGACAAAACGCTGGAAAACCCACAAAATTATAGCATATTCGGAAGCCAGCAGAGAGCTGAGGTTACAGGGCAATGAAAGAGCCTGGAATCCAATACAGGATGGGTCCCCACGTGGAAGGCAGGATGTGCAGATTGGAAAACATGAGGCAAAGCACCAGGGTGAGGAGGGGCCACCATATATACGGGTGAAAATAAATCAATTTGAATGAGTTGCTAAAGACTGTTTGCTAGCACAGCAAGAAAGAGACTCTGCAAAACTGAGATGCAGGAAAATTCATGTCATTCACAGCCTCTTTTCCATGGGCCTCTGTTGGATGTTCAGAAGGAAGACAGGGGGCGTACCTGAGGACCAGACAATGTCTCCTTCTGTGTGGCATACCTTCAAGGATCAGCCACCCTGCAGGAAAGGCACCCACACCCTCCCTCCTGCTCCCTTCTCTCACATACACCAGTTAAATCCTGAATCCAGAGGAGAATCAGGAATGTTGTCATGCCTGGGACCAAGGCAAAGACCCACTGTTGATCAGGACAGTAAAGGTAAATCACTCTGCACCTAGAGAAAGAATAGGAAATGCTCTGTGCCCCAGTATCGATGCCAATACCATTCAAGATCTCTTACTAGCAAGAAGGAAGCAGGAGTTTCCCACAAAAGACCAACCAACACCAAGCATTGGGCAGAAAGAAAGGAATGAAGAAACCTCACCTTTAAGGAGCAGACATAAGCACCAACATAACCTGGTGGAGGGACCAGGACCTCCCAGCATCCCCCTGCCTTCCCCTAACAGGCTGTCAAGTAAGCATTAAAAAGCAACAGGAGGCTCTACTTTACAGCCTGGCATGCCTCGTGTTTGGAGATAATCACTCTCATCTTCATAAGAAAACGCTCAACAAGCTGAAAAGCAACTCTCCTTGGACCCCTCGGAGAATTGATTATCTACTAGAAACTCTGGAAATAAAAATGCATTACCATAAGTGAAGATTTTTTTTTTCCATGAGAGTATCAGTAGACTCAAAATAGCTGGGAAAAAGTCAGTGAACTTGAAAATAGGACAACAGAAATGATCAAAATGGACACACACAGAATAATGAGTTGTTTTTGTTTTTGTTTTTAAAGAAGCATTCGAGAGCTGTGGCCAATACAAAATGGTCTGCCATATTTGGGTGACCAGAGGTAAGACAGAAGGTCACAGAAGAAAGGGGACATTGGTTGAGGCGTTTCAAGAAAATAATGAAAAATATCAAATCAGAGGTCCAAGGACTTCAGAGAAACCCAAGGGAAATACATTTAAAAAAACATTAGAAGCCTATGGACACCACATTCAAGGAGCTTCAAAACAAAGATGAAGTGTTTAAAGGCAGCTAGAGAAAGAAGACACATACACAGAGAAATGGGGATGAGCATTACAGTAGTATTCTTCTAATCAGAAACCACACAAACCCAACGTCTATAGGGCAGCACTGTTACGTCACTGAAATCAAAATCTGAAGTCCCAGAATTATCTTTTCATTAGATCATGAGGTAGAAATAATAAGGTAGAAGTAGAATAATTTTTAAAATAACTGAGACTATTCATTCTCTGGAGATCTGAACTAAAAGAAATAATGAAGGGATGTCTTCAGTCGGTGGATGTGACGCCAGGCGTAAACTTAAATCTACACGAAGAAGTGCATAAGTTAGGAAAAGGTGAACAGAAATCTAACTTGAACTTGCGTATTTCTCGTTTTTTATTATTTAAGAGAATTAAAAGTGAGTAAAGAAACAGCAATGTTCGGAGTCATTTACAAAATACCATTTAATGTATGGCAACCCTAACCCAGTTTAGGGAGAGCAGGAGGAAGCACACTACTCTGGAGTTCTTGCCCTGAACAGAAAGCAGTATAATGACTTACAGGGGGATGGTGATACATTAAAGATTTATGCTGTAAACCCTAGAGCAACACGACAAACATTAGAAAAAAGCTATACCTCCTAAGTCTTCATGGAGACAAAAATGGGATCATAAGAATAAATATTCAATTGACCTAAAAGCAGGCAGAAAAAGCAAAAGAGACGAAAACAAAATCGATAGAAACAACATAAAATTAAAAAAAAAAAAACCCGCTTGCAAGATGGTAGGTTTAAATGTGACCATAGTAATACCTTTAGTATAAATGGGGTAAATATACCAGTGAAAAGATCATTTTTTTGTATGGAGTTAACAATCAAGACTGAACTATAAATGACAATAAAGATTCCTTATGTTTGTTGATACGAATGTTAAAAGTTTGAAGGCACACCAGGAAAAAAAGGCACAGTATGCTAACATTAACCAAAAGAGCCCTGGGGCGGCTGGACTTCAGAACAAGGAATGTGCCGGGGACGACAAGGGAGGACTACACCTTGCGATGAAGGGACTTATTGGTCAAGAAGACCCACCAATCCCAAGCGAGTGCCATGGAACAGCAGAGCTTCAAAATGCATAAGGCAAAAAGATAAAGTCCACAAGTAACGTCGGAGATTTCAAAAATCTGTCAGGAATCAGTGGAGCCGGCTGACAGCTAATTCTTAAGAATGGAAAAAACATGAATCACAGAATGAATCCACACTTTTGCTCAACAGCAGCGCTTTCTTTTCCTGGAGTCACGAAAAGAGTGACGCACAAGAGACACTCTCTTTTCGTGGAGTATTGACCAATATAGATCTCAGCTTAAGAAATGAAAACTTTAGGGGCTCCTGGGTGGCTCAGTCGGTGAAGTGTCCGACTTCGGCTCAGGTCATGAATTCTAGGTCTGTGAGTTCGAGCCCCACGTCGGGCTCTGTGCTGACAGCTCCGAGCCTGGAGCCTGTTTCCGATTCTGTGTCTCCCTCTCTCTGACCCTCCCCCGTTCATGCTCTCAAAAATAAATAAACGGTAAAAAAAAAAATTTAAAAAAGAAATGAAAACTTTATGAGTTTTAAAGTTTTGTATCTACATAAAGCATACTCTTCCGACCACGGTGAAATTAACGCAGAAATCAGTATAAATGGAAAAGATGCAAATATTTGGAAATAGAGCACCCATTTCACAACTCATTTGTCCACACAAAAAAGTACACAAATATTAATAGTAAACTTACTCATAACTGGTAAACATTAAGAAAAATGCCCACAGACATGATTGGACAAAGGAACTGGTACATCTTCTGTACAATGGAATACTATTCAGCAATAAAAATAATTGTCCACTGATATGTGTGGCAATATGGATGGATCTTAACCTATTAAGATAAAAGGAGACGGGACGCCTGGGTGGCTCAGTCGGTTAAGCGTCCGACTTCAGCTCAGGTCACGATCTCGCGGTCCGTGAGTTTGAGCCCCGCATCGGGCTCTGGGCTGATGGCTCAGAGCCTGGAGCCTGCTTCCGATTCTGTGTCTCCCTCTCACTCTGTCCCTCCCCCGTTCATGCTCTGTCTCTCTCTGTCTCAAAAATAAATAAATGTTAAAAAAATAAAAATTAAAAAAAGATAAAAGGAGAGAAGTCATACTCAAAAAGCTACATACTGAATAATTCCATTTGTATTCCAATTTGGAAAAGACGGTACAATAGAGTCAGAAAGCAGACCTTGGAAAAGGGGACTGTTTGCAAAAGAGAATGCAGGGATATTCCAGCATCATGTGAAATGTACAGCTTGATTACTGTGGTACTTCATCACCACATGCATTTTCCAACATTCGTAGTTTTGTGCATTAAAAAGGTCGAATTCATGCGAAGGGGGAAATATGTAAAGGATAAACATATGCAAATTATACCTTAACAAACCTAGCATAAATAAAAATGAAGTCTCTTTCAGTCTTCCATGGAATAGACCAAGCCTTTTTATACCCCAGAAACAAAACAACTTTTGTAGGAAATGGCAGATGAGAAGGTTAGTTCTGCCAGTCATTAAAGTGTATTATTATTCGTTAGGTACAGAAAGGTTACCGGCCTTCTCTGTTATGGATGTAAATACTATTTTTAGTGTCACCGTAAGGTACAATGTTGTTTTTGGATAAAAGCAGTTCTATTCTAAGGAAACACTTAATGTTTCTTTGCAATTGATAGAATTTACTGAGAAAGAGAACTTTATTTTTTTTTATGTTTATTTATTTATTTTGAGAGAGAGTGTATGTGTGTGGGGGGGGCGACAGAGAGGGAGACTGAGAATCCCAAGAAGGCTCCCCACTGACAACGTAGAGCCCAGGAGGGGGGCTCAGTCTCCTTAACCTTGAGATCATGACCTGAGCCGAAATCAAAAGCTGGATGCTCAACTGACTGAGCCAACCAGGCACCCCGAGAAAGATGAGTTCAAACTTGACTTTTCTTTTTCTCTTGTTGGAAGATTTAAGTATTTTGCAGCAAAAAAATATTTCCAAAACACTAGAAGTAGGTGTCATTGTTTTCAAAGATACTCAAAAATGTCAATTTTCAATTCACAGTACCTTTCAGACCCTTCCCCAGAAGCTGCAATCAATAGTCAATACTCTAGCATTTCATATGGCAAATATTTTCTGTTACCATGGTGTATCTTTTAGAAGAAAGTACACCATAATATATGTCTTAATATCCAAAGGATCTTCTAAAGCACATTTGGTTTTATTTGATGTCTCTTATCTTACTATTTTGAGAGAGAGCAAAATTATACAAACTTCATGGTCAGTGACCAAACTAGCAACATAAAATACCTCATTTCCAATTACGAACTGCTTGAAAATGTGGATATTATCAATGCAATGTGATTTTTAATTCATTGATGGGTCTTTTTTTCTAGCTAATATTTTCATTAAACATATTAGAAGTTTCACCTCACTTCTAGTAATATATCATTATAAGTGCATCCAGGTTCAGGCAAGAGGGGATCTTCCTTCTAAACGTGTGTGCTTAATGTCATGTAGAATCAAGAGCAGAAATCTTAGAGGTTCACAGGAAATGGTGTAGAGCCCCAAAGGAACATTATGTTTTAATGAAGTTAGTAATGGCCTAATAATTCTTAGGACATTGCTATATGAATGCAGAGTTCCTCCATATCTCTTTAGACGACTTGTCTACTAAGGCATAGTTATTCCCGACAAGAATAATGTCTTCTTTCAATGATCTCATTAAACATTGACAAAACAAGCCTAACATTTTATGTTTCTAATTATGCAGTCTATATCTTAGTACTCGTTCAAGATGAATAAATAGCATGCATCTTAAAGAGAAATCCTTACAGGCTATTTGTTATATATTTAAACAATAAATTGTATCGAAGTATTGCACTTTCAATTTAATGGAAATTCTTCATAGGACAATTGAGAAAATCACAGAAAAATATGTTTCTTTGTACCGCACAATCAGAAATAATAACATTTTTTAATTTTCTTCCTCTGTGTGTATGGTGGTGTATAATTGTGAGTGTTTTTTTTAAATCTTAATTTGTTTTAAGTGATTTTCAAAATACCTTTTTTTATATCATTGCATAGTAAGAATCATATTAAAATTCATTTTCTAGGTTTTTGGGAAATGGCATTTAAACAAAAACAACACTTGAGTTGCATTTAAGTGGAAATTAGTTTTGCTATTTAACGACTATGGTAAGAAATGTCTGCATATAAAATTGTGTTAGTATTTTGAATTATTAGGATGAAATCCTTAAAGTGGAATTATCAGGTCAATCTGAAAGAATGTCTTTAAGAGTCTTGACACACACTGTCAAATTTTATAAAATAATGTATATTTAAGTATCTCAGTTCCATCATCAGTATACAGAAGCTTGTGTCATTCTGCCTTTTCATAATTTATTATTTTTATTTATATTTCATTTTATACACCAAAGATACCCTATTTTTAATGCGCATTTCATTACACATTGAAATATCATTCTATTTTCTCACCTGTAACTTGTTGATTCTTATCCTTGACTCAGTTTTAAGCTGTGGGCTTAATGATTCTCGCTGAATTCAAAGAGCTCTACAATTTGAGAATATTAACGAATTGTCCTCTTGACACATTGGTACATTTGTGGAAAATGCTGTTTGGTGCTATCTTTATGATTTTGTTCATTTTTTTTTTCTGGCTATAAAATACGCCGTATTTATTGAAAAAAAAAATTAAGCCATAAAACACACGAGGAGCGGGGGAAAATGGCGGAGTAGCAGGATCCTGAGCTCATCCCTTCCCATGTGTTCAACGAGATACCGTCCACATCCAAGTCAACTAACCAGAGAGAGACAGCGGTCTGAAGCCTGGCGGAACAAAGCCCACACCTAAAAATAGAGAGGAAGCTGCATCTGAAAGTGTAGGAAAGTCAGAAAGGTGGAGGGAGACTGCTCACGGGAGTGGAGGAGCTGCAAATGTGGGAAAGGCAGAGAAACCAGTCCTCACCCCAGGGACCTTACCCAGGGAAGACTACTCCCCATAGCATCTGGCTTGAAAAACCAGAGGGTTTGTGAAACCAGTGGTACCTGGAACCTAGAGCTTTAAAAGCCCGCTGACTTAGCACCAGGTGAGCTGGGAGGGTCAGTGATCTCTGGGTCATCGCCCTTAAGAGAGACAGCAAGGGACGCCTGGGTGGCTCAGTCGGTTGAGCTGCCGACTTAGGCTCAGGTCATGATCTCGCGGTTCGTGAGTTCAAGCCCGGTGTCAGGCTCTGTGCTGACAGCTCAGAGCCTGGAGCCTGTTTCAGATTCTATGTCTCCCTCTCTCTGATCCTCCCCCATTCATGCTCTGTCTCTCTCTGTCTCAAAAATAAATAAATGTTAAAAAAAAATTTAAAAAAAAAGAGAGAGACAGCAAGCCTTCGCGGACAGGCAACGCAGAACCAGTTTACAGAACACCAGGGGCAAGCAGAAAACAGATCTGCTCAATGATTTCAGAGCATGTTGGGGGACTTCTCTGAATATGATCCAGGAGGCCCAGAGATTCCCCCCTCCTTGGTTAAAAAATTCAACCAAGGACACAGAGACACATACTCATTAAAATGGCAAAAAGTAATGGTAAAAAAGTTAAAAGCAGCAAAATAAGACAGTTACATACAAGGGAACCCCCAAATGGCTATCAGCAAATTTTTAAAATTTTTTTAAGAGTTTTATTTATTTATTGTGGTGTATGTGTGTGAGAGAGAGACAGAGAGACAGAGCACGCGTGCACCAGCAAGGAAGGGGCGGAGAGCGAGGGAGAGAGAGAATCCGAAGCAGGCTCCACATTCCATGCAGAGCCTGACATGAGGCTCAGTCTCATGACCGTGAGATCATGACCTGAGCTAGAATCAGGAGTAAGATGCTTAACCCACTGAGGCACCCAGACACCCCGGCTATCAGCAAAATTTTCAGCAGGAACATTGCAAACCAGCAGGGAGTGGTATGACATATTTAAAGTGCTGAAGGGGAAAAATCTGCAGCCAAGGATAGATCCATCAAGGCTGTCATTCAGAATAGAAGGAGAGAGAGTTTTCCAGACAAGCAAACACTAGAGAAATTCATGGCCACTAAACCAGCCCTGGAAGAAATATTGAAGGGGACTCGTTGAGCGGAAAGGAAAGACCAAAAGTGACAATTAGGAAATGCAAAAGCAGAAAAAAATGAATATTTATGGAAAAAATCAGTCAAGAAAATCACAAAAAAAGGATATAAAATACCATACCATATACCCAAAGTGTGGGGAGGAGAGGGGGAAAGAATAGATTCAAACTTAAATGTACCTCTATATTTACAGCAGCATTATAGCCAAGATATGGGAGCAGCCCAAGTGTCCATCAATTGATTAATGAATAAAGAAAATGTGGTATATATTTATACAATGGAATATTATTCAGCCATAGAAAAGAATGAAGTGGGGGCACCTGAGGGGCTCAGTCGGTTAAGCGTCTGACTTCAGCTCAGGTCATGATCTCATGGTCCACGAGTTTGAGCCCCGCGTTGGGCTCTGTGCTGATGGCTCAGAGCCTGGAGCCTGCTTTGGATTCTGTGTCTCCCTCTGTCTCTGCCCCTCCACCGCTCATGCTCTCTGTCTCAAAAATAAATAAAAACATTAAAATTAAAAAAAAGGAATGAAATGTTGCCATTTGCAATGACAAAATACACATAATGATATAACAGTTAACATTGCTAATATTCCAAATACATCCAAATTTAAAATACATGTACATAAATCCACTGGTATATAATATGAGAAATGCATTAATATAATTGTGTGTAATTCTCATCAAAATATTTTTATTATGTTTCCATACAATTATTTTAACAGCTGCAAAATATTCCAAAACGTGAAAACCTGTCATTATTTTCATCATTTGAGGGGATAGTTCAATGCAGCTATTATTTCAGATAAATGTTGAAACCTTATTTTCAAATTTAAGGAAAAAAGAGCATTACTATTTTGATTCAGACTTCATAAAATTAAAACTATTTTGTAGTGAATTGGCACTCCATTTACTGCCTTGAAACTCCTTAAAATCATTGCTCATACTTCTGTACATAAATAGTTATGATTTTTATGTTGTTCCATGTATTTCTTCATATATTTATGAAAATGTATTCCATAATTTACATTGTGCGATAATTCCTTAATAATAATTAACAGTGAGGGGCACCTGGGTGGCTCAGTCGGTTAAGCGTCTGACTTCAGCTCCGGTCATGATCTCACGGTCTGTGAGTTCGAGCCCCGCATCAGGCTCTGTGCTGATAGCTCAGAGCCTGGAGACTCCTTTGGATTCTGTGTCTCCCCATCTCGCTGCCCCTTCCCCACTCATGCTCTGTCTGTCTCAAAAGTAAATAAACATTAAAAACATTTTAAAAATAATAATTAACAGTGAACTCTTTCATTCAGCCTTTTGATTGTAAAAACCATCATGTACGACTCAGTGATTTATCAAAATGTGAACAGTGCTCAGATAAAGAAATGCAACATTACCAGCACGCCTAAGAAATACACTCAGGTTTTCTCTCAAACGCTGTCTTCTCCCTCACCTAAAATGAGTCACTATCCTAATATTTATGGTAGATATTCTTTTTACATTTCTTTAGCATATTACCACATAAGCACACATATAAAATGTATTCTTGTGGCTAAAATATTGTGTAAATGGACTCAAAGTTAATGTCATTTTTTTGCCTCTCTTTTCTGGCCAGAAATTCATTTGGGGTCCACTTATGCCTTTCTCTACAGCTGTCATTTGAATATTTGCTATATTGTAGTTATAATTTATTTGTTCATGCTCTTACATGTGTATAATTTGTATTATTTCCCTTTTGTGTGACACTATAAATAATGCTGTTCGGAATGTTCCTGCACATATTCCTGGGAACAAGAGTGTGCTTTTCTCTTGGGCATGTAGCTAAGAGAAGAAATTCGTGGTCATCATTTTCAGATTAAATGAATGCTATCAAACTTATTCTAACGTGGCATTACCAGTATTACCCATGTATATTCACACTGGCAGTGAATGAGAGTTCCTATGGACCCACATTTTGACAAATGTTTTTTTTTAATGTTTATTTATTTTTGAGAGAGAGACAGACAAACAGACTCTGAGCTGGGGAGGGGCAGAGAGAGAGGGAGGCACAGAATCCGAAGCAGGCTCCGGGCTCTGAGCTGTCAGCACAGAGCATGACGCGGGGCTCGAACTCACAAACGGTGAGATCACCACTTGAGCTGAAGTCAGATGCTTGACTGGCTGAGCCACCCAGGCGCCCCTTGACAAATGTTTTAAAAGTTGTAGTCCCATAGGTGACTGTACAGTGATGCCCCTTGGCTGTTTTCATTTCCCTTCTCTGATTGGAAATCTAGTCGGGTATATTTTCCAGTCATTAATACCGTTGGATGTCCTAATTAGGGAAACAGTGGTTCAGGTGTGTTGTTCACCATTCCATGTGGTTCTTTGACTTTACTTCCTAGCTTTTAGAAGTTCTCGGTCAATATTCTTACTGTGAGCCTGATGTCCGCTATATGCGTTGCGTCTTGTAGAACATTTTGAGTTTGCATTTTATCACCTGGGTGATGTCTGCAAGATGGAAAAATCTTATCTCCTCCCTTATTCCATTTATTTGCATTCTCGCTTTTTCCCCCCTGATGAATCTATATCTATGTCAATTTTATTGATCTTTCCAAGGAACTAGTTTTGGTTTCAATGATTTTTCTCTTTTTACGCTTTTTCTGTCATTGATTTCTGCATGTATTTCTTCAGGTGTGTGTGTGTGTGTGTGTGTGTGTGTGTGTGTCTGTTTTATTTTCTTTATATTTTCTAGTTTCCCCGCGTACATCCTTAAGTAATGGAGCGGACACCTTTCCTTCTCTGATACCAGAATTTAATGCTATCATTTTTGCTCTAAGCCATACTTTAAGTGCATCTCATAGATGTTAATAAGTTTTACCTTACTTTTTAAATTTAAAAATGTTAGAATATTCTCTGTGATTTCTTATTTTACCCATACGTTATTCAGAGGAGTGCTATTTCAACTCCTAGTATGTGGAGGGTTGTCCAGCTCCCTTTGTGAGTCTTTTCACTCTGTGCTTATTTTCCTTGGGGTTCAAGAACATACACTGTGTGATTTCACTCCTTTTATATTTATGGGTGGTTGTTTTCTGGCTAGCATGCCTTCTACCACCATATATGTTCCATATGCACTTGAGAAGATATCTATTCTAGGGGCACCTGGGTGGTTCAGTCGGCTGAGGGTCCCGCTTCAGCTCAGGTCATGATCTCACAGCTTGTGAGTTCGAACCCCGCGTCGGGCTCTGGGCTGACAGCTCGGAGCCTGGAGCCTGTTTCAGATTCTGTGTCTCCCTGTCTCTCTGCCCCACACCTGCTTGTGCTCTGTCTCTTTCTGTCTCTCAAAAATGAATAAACTTTAAAAACAATTTTATAAAAAAGAAAAGATATTCATTCTATTATTCTTGGACAGATCATTACATAAATGTTAATCAGGAGAGTGTCATTCAAAGTTTTGGTGTCCTAAAGTTCTTGTCTCTTTCTTAGTTCTATTAGTGTGAGGAAGTTTGAAATAACCAGTTATAATTGTAAATATGTCTATATTCCCTATCAGTTATACTCATTTTGATTCATGCATTTTTTAAAAAATTGTTTTTAACGTTTATTTATTTTTGAGACAGAGAGAGACAGAGCATGAACAGGGGAGAGTCAGAGAGAGGGAGACACAGAATCCAAAACAGGCTCCAGGCTCTGAGCCATCAGCACAGAGCCTGACGCGGGGCTTGAACTCACGAACCGCGAGATCATGACCTGAGCCAAAGTCGGACGCTTAACCGACTGAGCCACCCAGGCGCCCCTCGATTCATGCATTTTTATAGTTCTTCTGTTAAGTATATGCACAATTAGTACCATTATTTTTTTGATGAATTAACACTTTTATGATTATATAATGTCACTTTTTATCTCTGGAAATATCCCTTGTTTTGTAGTCTAGCTCATGTTCTAAGAATGCCACCACTCGTGCTTTGTTTTGATAAGTTTTGCATAATGTATCTCTTTTGCATTCAAATTGTAATAGTTGTGCAAACATTTGTAAATAGAGCTGAGTTTACACCTATCATCATTCACGTGTTTTTATGTGTCTCATCAGCTGTTTATTCCTACTTTGTCTTTTGTTCACCTTCCTTCGAGTTGAGAGGTAGTAAATGACTCCATTTTATCTCATCTCAACTTTGACTTATAAATTGTACCTATTTGGATTTTGTTTAAGTTCATTTATTTATTTTGAGAGAGGGAGACAGCACAAGCGGGAGAGGTGCAGGGAGAGAGAGGGCGAGAGAGAATCCCAAGCAGGCTCAGCACTGTCAGCTGAGGGCCAGATGCCAAGACTTCTCCAACACTTTAATGATGATTCTTCATTATCTTCTTGATTTCATGGTCATTGATGGGAAATCTATCACATTTCTTAATTGGGATTTGATGTAGGTGATGTGTTTGTTTTTTGTTGGATGGTCTTACGAGTTTTCTCGTTATCATTGATTTGCCGTGATGTAACTGTTATATACCTTCACGGTATCCCCCTTCTGTTAATTCATTGAGATTCAGGGGTTCTGGGAGGTCGCTGTTTTCATTTATTTGTGAGCTTATAGCTATTACTTTATCACATATTTGTATAACTCCTTGACCTCCTTCTTGGACTTCAATTTCACATATTTTAAATTGCTTAATATTTTCCCACAGGCAATTGATGCCCTGGCCATGGCTTCCAGTTGTATTTCTCTCTGTGTCATAGTTTTTTAGAGTTTCGTTTGGCATGTCTGAAATTTTCTGACTTTTTCTTCTCCGTCTCTAATAGGTTGCTGTTAATCTTCCAGTTTATATTTCTTTGTGGATTGTTTCTTTTTCATCTCTAGAAGTTATTTGGGTTTTTTAATGTCTTCTATTTCTCAATTTATTACAAGTTCTGGTTGATATATATATATATATATATATATATATATATATATATTTCAGACATGCAAAGAACAAGGGTAATATGCTCCAATCAACAGAATCAACAGAAGGAGGTTCTGAAAGAACAGGATAATGACACCAGGAAACAAGGACATTAAATCTTGCTGGTAGTGTAGTCTGTGTGTCAAGGACAGTGAAGAAAAAGCATGCCATGTTAAGACTCCTCGTCTCAAAATGTTCTGATATAATGTAGTTTTCTTATGATTAGTGTACGCCTCATATATATTTTCCCATCTTAAACTTTATTTTATTTATTATTTTCTAAAGATTTTTTTAATGTTTTTATTTATTTTTGAGAGAGAGAGAGAGAGAGAGACAGAGCCTGAGCAGGGGAGGGGCAGAGAGAGAGGGAGACGCAGAATCCGAAGCAGGCTGCAGGTTCTGAGCTGTCAGCACAGAGCCCGACGCGGGGCTCGAACTTGTCAACTGGAGATCATGACCTGAGCTAAAGTCGGTCGCTCAACTGACTGAGCCACCCAGGCGTCCCTATTTTTTAAAGATTTTAAAAACTATTTTCTAACTCTATTTATTTTGAGACAGAGAGCATGAGCAGGGGAAAGGGAGAGAGGATCCTGAAGAGTCTCCGTGCTGTCAGTGCAAAGCCTGACACAGGGCTTGAACTTAGCAACCCTGAACCGAAATCAAGTGTCGGACGCCTAACCATCTGAGCCCTCAAGGTGCCCCATTCCCATCTCAAATTTGAAATCATCTTTGTCTTTATAATAAAACTGTGTCTTTTGCAGTTTTTTATCGAGTCTGAACATTGCCTCTATTTTAAGCTGTGTGTTTAGTTTATCACATATAATGTAATCATAGATATAGTCAGGCTTAAATGGGCCATCTTGCTTTCAAATTGTCTCATTTGTTTTTGTTTGTTGGATTCCTTCCTGTTTAAAACATTCTCTTTCAAAATCTATGGGATTTGTAGGTATCCCTCTCATTTAAAAATATATTATTGCCAGGGGGCAGTTAAACGTCTGGCTCTTGGATTAGGCTCAGGTCACGATCTCACAGTTTTGTGAGTTCGATCCTCACATCGGGCTCCGTGCTGACCGGGCTGAGTCTGCTTGAGATTCCTTGTCTCCCTCTCTCTGCCTCTCCCCCACTGGCGCTGTCTCTTTCTCAAAACTAAATAAACTTTAAAAACTTTAAACATATTACTGCCTATACACTAGTTATCCTTAATCTATGATCGTTTTTCATGAATTACGATGACACTTCACGCAGAACCTTACAACAGGAGACACCTGCTTATCCACTACCGGGTTCTGTGCTAAGGTCAGTATAGACATTACTTCTACGTATATTAAAAACTCCTTAATACAGGGGCGCCTGGGTGGCGCAGTCGGTTAAGCGTCCGACTTCAGCCAGGTCACTGATCTCGCGGTCCGGGAGTTCGAGCCCCGCGTCGGGCTCTGGGCTGATGGCTCGGAGCCTGGAGCCTGTTTCCAATTCTGTGTCTCCCTCTCTCTCTGCCCCTCCCCCGTTCATGCTCTGTCTCTCTCTGTCCCAAAAATAAATAAAAGTTGAAAAAAAATTTATAAAAAAAAAAAAAACTCCTTAATACAGTAATTCATTTGTCTTTAAGCAGTGAATTTTCCTGCAGGGAATTTAAGAAATGTGAAACTTAGACATGTTTTGTATCGGCATGTTTATAATACCCAGGGTTCTCCTTTCGTTCACTTAGATCAATATTTTTATCTGTTACCATTTTTCTACAACCTAAAGAATTGCATTTAGAATTTTCCGTCATAAAAATGTGCTGGTTAGGCATCATCTCAAACTGGATAGATCTAAAAATATCATAGTTCATTATCATTTTTAAAGAGATATTTTCTGTATATAGAGAAATTCTGGTTGGATGGGATTCTTTCTTATATAAAGGTTTTTTTAAAAATGTTTATTTATTTTTGAAAGAGAGCAGCAGACAGAGGATGAGAGTGGGAGGGGCAGAGAGAGAGGGAGGCACAGAATCTGAAACAGGCTCCAGGCACTGAGCTGTCAGCACAGAGTCCAAAGTGGGGCTTCAACTCATGAACTGTGAGATCATGACCTGAGCTGAAGTCGGACGCTCAACCGACTGACTGAGCCACCCAGGCGTCCCAGGATGCTTTTTTTCTTACTTTTCTTGAAATAATGAGATCCCTCCATTTTTTCTGACTTGCATTGTTTCAATAGCCTTAGTGGATGTTTAAATTCCTGCTCCCTGTGTGTAACTGTCTTTTTTATGACTATGAAATTCCCTAGTATGATTTTGGTGGCTTTTATCCACATTGGAACTTATTAAGCCTCTTGGACCTGTGTGATATATTTTTCACTAATTTGGAAATTACTTATTCTAATATTTTTCCACCCCAGTCTCTCTCTCTCTTTCCTCTTTTGGCTCTCAAATGGCACAGATGTTCGATAATGGTATTGCCACCAAGTGGCCAAGATTTTATTCATTTTTGTTCACTTTTTCCCCATCTTAGGTTCTCAAATCTTTTTATCTGCGGTTTCCAATATTCTGTTATGCTTACTCACTGATTTTTCCCCCACATATTCTATTTTTCAGTTCTCAAATTTCAATTTCATTCTTATACTTTCTATTTTTCTGCTGATATCATGCTGTCTTGACTCATTATGTCTGTCTTTTGATTTACTTCAACAGGTATGAATAGAATATCTGTTTGGAAATAATTGCCTGCCAATTTCAATAACACCTTCATTTCTGAGCCTGTGTTTAGTCTTATTTTCCTGGTTATGCAATGTATTGGCCCCAAGTTTCGGGTACAATGTTTGTGAGAACCTACATTTTTGTTTTCTGCCTTTAAAAGCTCTTCATAGTGTTTCTTGGAAGTCAGCTCATTTCCGCAGAATGTTCTAAAACTTGCTTTTAGGCTTTGGCTGGGAGATTTACCTACCTATGTACTTATATACTTTATTTGTTTGTTTGTTTGTTTATTATTTCTGTCTTGGCTTACCTAGCTGAATAGCAGGGTTTGGGAGTGCTCATCCCCACCCCTCTGTTTTTCTGAAGTCTCCGATTTCTGTCTGCCTTCCAGATCCTGCGAAACATTTCGTCTGACGTGCAGTAAATATACGGCCCAAGATGTCAGGCATCTCTAGATTACTCTGCACAGCCCCCTTGCCATTACCCTGCTGCACACAGGTGCATTGTCCCAGCCTCCGGAACCTTGTGCTCTCCCTTCTCATCTCTGCAGCATTGTTTTCTCTGGCGAGGCCCCTCCTTCCCTTGCTTCTGGTCTGGAAATTGCTTCCGGGCAAAAAGCCACCTTGATAACCGCTCTTGCCGGCACCACATTACCCAGTATCTGGAGAGCCTTTCATATCATTTTTCCAGGCACATGATTTTTGAAGGCAGAATGGCTAGTCCAGCACTAGAGACTTAAGGATGGCCAGAGTCAGATATAGTGGTTGTGAGTTTTTAATATCAATGATATTTACGATGGGCTCTAAAAGGAAAGTGTGAAGGGAATGAACCTTTATCTCATATTCTCTGGAAGGGCTAGGGCAATGTTTGCTGTGATTTCTACTTAATATAATTCACTGGTGAAATCAGATGAGTTTGGAAATTTCTTCTTAGGCACTTATTTATGACAAATTCAATGTCTTTAATAGATGTAGGACTATTAAGTAATTAAGAAACAAATTACGAGAGCCCTGAAGGTTTCTACAAAAGAAAAATGTTTGCTTTAAGACTTCCACAAATCCTAATACCCATTGCTTCAAAGGATTTTATATTGCGAGGCAAATATCCTATCCTTAGCCAAGCCACCATTTATGTGTGGGGACAAAGAAACTTAGGCAAGCAAGGACGAAGGAAGTGGAACAGCCATGCATTCTTTCTAACAGAACAAAATAAACTTGATGTATTTCAGTAGCTTGAGAGATGGCTGTAGCTTTCAAATTTGTGCTTTTATTAAAAGGAGATACAAAATCAACACGCAGGGAACTTGAACAAAATCAGACATGAGGGAGCAAACCACAGATGCACTTAAAGAAAGGAATGTCTAATAACATGATAGTAGTAAGAGCATATTTACCCTCATTTATTATTATGTAATTCTTGTGGCTGGATCAAAGCCTTAATTTCAGATTGGGCCTAAATGTGCATGAGACACACAGGAAACAAAGTAGTATTGGAAGACTTGCAAATTACGCAAATTCAACGCAGATACACTTACGTGAAAGATAACAAACACAGTTACTCACTGGGAAGGAGACCGGAGCTGGTTCCATTGGCCATAGCCAATGTGGCCAGTGTAACAGCTCAAGACAGTACCTGGAACTCATCTTTCCCTTTCCATGTCTAGCCTGTGAATAACCACCTCAGTCCCCGTGACAAGAATGTGGGCTGCTGGAATCCCAGACTCACAGTCAGCATACAGAAAGGTAGTCCCTTGAGACGTTCTCTGAAGAGCTCTGATTCCTCTAACTTGGGTCATATGCTTACACGAGAGCAATCCACACAGTCAGGATCCTGTAGAGATGGGTCCGGCTGGCTTAAATCACATAGGACATGTTCCTCACGGGAAACGAGAATATCCAGAATAGGGAAAACGTCTGAGGGTCAATCAAATAACACAACCCCGAAAAAAGACAAGGGAAATTAACAAAACTTTGATCCTAACTATTTATATCGGAACCCATTTCTATGTGTGTATTTTCGATGTTGTGAATACATATGAAGAATTGCATATTTTAACATTATAAATGTTAACTTTTATATTATGATATAAAGAACAGGGAATTTGACCCCTCTAAAATAAAGTACCTTTGAAAACTGTAACCAGAGATAAACATTTTTGTTATTTAAGTGATCTTACTCCAGAAAAAAACAAATTTTAAATATTGCTACACTGCCAATTTTAATGGCTGCCTAGTATTTTACATATGAAATTTACAGAGCTAGTAATGGACATTTAGATGTGTGTGTGTGTGTGTGTGTGTGTGTAGAAAAAGAGAGAGAGAGAGATCCATAGGTGTTTAAATTTAGGTCTAAAACTATGTCATACACAGAGTATATTAAAATGTTATCCTGAAGCTTCTGAGATGCTTGACATGTTTGGTTTTCTCTTCAGTCTAAATACAGTAAAACCTTAGATTGTGAGTAACTAGTTCTGCGACTCCTCCACAAGCCAGGCAAATATTTATAATCAAGTTTAACGTGATAAATGAGCGATGTCTCGCCCTATGGGTAGTACATGATGCCGAATGTCACATGATCACAACTGAGGCAATGGTTCTTGAAATCCACTTTGATATACGAGTGCTTTGGATTACAAGCATGTTTCCAGCATCAATTATGCTCGCAAACCAAGGTTTTACTGTCACTTTAGTAATAATACCAAAAAGGTTGTGAAATACGGAGATGTTTTCCCCTCGTGTTGGGTGCCATTGTTTTGAGGGGCATTACCTGACTTAGGTGAATGCAGACACGGAAGGACTGGTAGGGTCTTAAGCAGGTGAGTTGAGTTAGACTCTAGACTGGGTGGGTGGAGGCAAACAGTGAGGAAAACAAAACGATAGCGGAAGGTTTAATCTACAATCCATTCACGATAGACACAGAAGGCTGAATTAAAGAAATTGTTGATTTCAGTCAGTGAGGAAAACAGAGGGTAACATTCCCGCCTCTCCTTCTGAGGCAGTGGATTGATTGAAATAGGTAAAGCCTACTTTAAAATATCATACGTAGGCAAAGAGGAGAAGCTTTTATTATTTAGGTTCAATGCACACTGCTTTCTGGTTTTTATTTGCAGGGAAATACTTCACTGTCCTCTTCCTTCGGCTCGGTACAATTATTTCTGGTATGTTCAGCCAAATTCGAAAGGTAAAAATGTCTGTAACTGCAGCCTGTGTTCTAAATCTCATCTTCAGGTAGCAAATAGGCTTCTTTTACAACTTTCTGGACTTGTGTGTCCCAGTGCTATATATCCTGTTGATCTTGCAACACACTGGAGGCTTTATATTTCTTGCAAGTAAATTATAAGTAAATCGTATAGACTAACACTATACCTTGAAGCCGTAACTCTTTGTTAAACGACCCTGTATAACAGCATTAACTTAAATGCACTATAAATTTAAACTGTTTCTTTTCTGTTGGGTTTATGGCAAGATTACGGTAAACAATTTCTATACAGACCTTGAGCTTTTTGGCTGATTTATACACCGTTGTTTATGCATGGTGCTTCCTCTATATGTTACGTTCTTACTCCTCCCCGGGCTTGGCTCACGATTGCAAGTATATAAAATACGAGAAAACTTTTCCAGGTGCTGGCCGATGAAACTTATTTTTTTTTATTTGCTCTCGGGACATCGGTTCTCTTTATGATTCAGTTAATTTTAAAATATACGAATGAGAACTGAAGAAAAAGCTGTAGGCACTGACCATACCTGCAGCCATCTTCCTCTTTCTTTGTTTTCTGCTAAAATTTATTTTATTTTTTTTAATGTTTATTTATTTTTGAGAGAGAGAGAGACAGAGCATGAACAGGGGAGGGTCAGAGAGAGAGGGAGACACAGAATCTGAAACAGACTCCAGGCTCTGAGCTGTCAGCACAGAGCCCGACATGGGGCTCAAACTCATGGACTGAGAGATCATGACCTGAGCCAAAGTCGGATGCCTAACCGACTGAGCCACCCAGGCGCCCCTGTTTGCTGCTAAAATTTATTATAAAAATCACTTTCCCCTCTGTGTGTTATTTTTTTCTTTCCTTCCTTAAATGTATTTATTTAAATTCAAGGTAGTTAACAAATAGTGTAGCGTTGGTTAATTGCACTACTACATATTTATCCAAAGGGAACGTAAATTCTGGTTCGAAGGAGCACATGCACCCCCATGTTTATAGCAACCCTATCAACGATAGCCAAAGTATGGAAAGAGCCCAAATGTCCATCGACTGATGAATGGGTGAAGAAGATTTGGAACCGTGGAATACTACTTAGCGATTAGCACTATTCTTTTAAAACTTAGCTTGAGTATTTGGTATTATATCAGATGATCATAAACGTTAAATAAACTGGGCAAGATGAGCAACTGAATGATAAGCATGTATAGATCTTTATGGCAATAAACTCCACACTTAAATACTCTTCCGAGGAGGGGGCAGCAACAAACAGAGCTTCCTGTGTCTCCCAGGATAGACTGTAGGTCTTAAACTACAGCTGTGTCCCCCGCCTCTCAGGAGTGATGGGGTGGGGGTCACAAGTAGACAAGAGCTCCTTATCAGGAGTGGATGATGTATACATAATGAAAAAAATAATGATAAGGCCCCAGAGAGCAGATCCAGAAGCACCCGATAAAATAAAAATGAATATTTTGCCTCAATATATGGGACTTTAATTTTTTTAGGGCTTATTTTTGAGAGAGAGAGACAGAGAAAAAGTCCTAAGCAGGACCTGTGCTGTCAGCACAGCGCCTGAGGCAGGGCTCAAACCCACAAACTGTGAGATTATGACCTGAGCCAAAGTCAAGAGTTGGATGCTTAACCGACTGAGCCACCCAGGTGCCCCAATATCTGGTATTTTTTAAATGTTTATTTTTTAGAAAGAGAGAGAGAGCACAGGCAGGGGAGGAGAAGAGGAAGGGTGGAGGGACAGAGGATCCAAGTGGGTTCCATGCTGACAGCAGAAAGCCCAACCCAGGGCTCAAACTCATGAACCGTGAGCTCCTGCCTTGAGCTGAAGTCAGATGCTTAACCCACTGAGCCACCCAGGCATCCCAGGTGTTTTTAAAATAAGAGCTGTTTTAACTATGGTTCAAATGGGTTTTATACGAACAAAGTTAATTTCCTTTCATTTTTAATGGATCAAAGAAGTAGGCACCTATTATAGAATGGTTTTCACATGTGGAGGGAACAAAAGTCTGTCTGACAGATGACTAAACCAGGGCCGAGGAGTACTGAAGGGAGGATATGGCTTGTGTCACTGTATGTTCTTAATTGAATGTTAATTGACTGCATTCTTAATTGAATATTGTGACCTTAATGTTATTCTACAGTTCATTTACCCACCCCTGATAAAATTCATTTTGTCTTTTTACAGCCTTTTCAAAACTTCATTACACTCCTCATACCCAACACTTGCTTTTTATTCATCACCGGATGACCTTGTCTCCTAACTCATTAAGAACACTGAAATTGATAAGTGAGCGTGGCATGGATCCATCTCACGAGATGTGACAATGACTCAATCGTTATTATTAGCATTATTTAGTGTCAGTGTCACTTTCTGTTGCTGTTATTAATGACGGTATTATTCCCTGATATTTTATATATTTGTAGAAACCCATGAAGAAAGAATCTTCCTCCAAATACAAGGAGCAAGACACCTGGGTGGCTCAGGTGGTTGAGCGTCTGACTCTTGGTTTTGGCTCAGGTCATGGCCTCACAGTTCGTGAGTTTGGGCCCCACCTCAGACTTTGTGCTGACGGTATAGCCTGGTTGGGATTCTCTCTCTCTCTGTCCCTCCTCTGCTCATGCTCTCTCTCACTCTCTCGAAATAAATAAAACATGCGAAAAAATTAAAAACAAAAACAAGGAGTTTCTCTGAAGACTGATCTGCACCCCCAGAATTTAACTTGCCCATTCCCTCCTTGACATGGTCTGACCATGAGGTAGAGTTGCCAAAGGGATACACCAGGTTTCTTTTGGTTCAACAGCTCCTTTGGGAGAGTCATGACTCTTCAGGAAACTGCTGTGAAGTCAGGAGAATGCAGTACTAAACGAAGATTTGTCCAAGTGGCTGAAGATTCCATCTGATGACACTAGTAATTGAAAGGCAAGTTGACCAGGGACCATGTATCTCTCTGACCACTCCAACAAATCCTTACTCTGAGGGGAACATGGCACCACATTAGGAATAGGACAGCAAGTGCATTTGCCCTGGGCTCCCTGAATGACGGGTGTACATTCATCAGAAGTCTACATCGAACGTGACTTTGTTGCATTTGTTAAAAAATAGAGAGAGAGGGGTGCCTGGGTGGCTCATTCAGTTAAGTGTCCGACTCTTGATCTCAGCTCAGGTCCTGATCTCAGGGTCATGAGTACAAGTCCCATGCTGGGCTCCACACTGGCCATGAAGCCTACTTAAAAAAATAAAATTAGGGGCGTCTGGGTGGTGCAGTCGGATAAGCGTCCGACTTCAGCCAGGTCACGATCTCGCGGTCCGTGAGTTCGAGCCCCGCATCGGGCTCTGGGCTGATGGCTCAGAGCCTGGAGCCTGTTTCCAATTCTGTGTCTCCCTCTCTCTCTGCCCCTCCCCCATTCATGCTGTCTCTCTCTGTCCCCAAAAAAAAAAAAGTTGAAAAAAAAATAAAATTAATAAAATAAAATAAAATAAAATAAAATAAAAATATGTACACACACATATATAAAAAGAGAACAGTTAAAATTAAAAATCATATGAACTTACTAAAACAATAAAAAGAGTCAAAACAGAAACAGTAAGTATAGCAAAAATGTAAAGTTAAAATGTATATATTGAAACATAAATCATAACACAAACACAAAAGATTAATATTTGAATCAGCTATCAAGAATAACAGTTTGCCTTTCTCTATGAAAAGACATAGGTGAATTCAGTGAATGGAAAGGCTACAGAAGGTGCTGGAAAAATATATAATTAGATGACAAAAGAGCCTTAGATTAATTTGTAATTATGTATGCCAAAGTAAATTTTAGATAGGTTGCATAGTTGAATGTTTACAAAAAATTCAGGAACTACTGTATTTCGTCAATTCTAGTATGTACATATCAACATTTTAGTATTTGGGGGTTTGTTTTGTTTTGTTTCTGTTTTTCTGTGTGTGTGTGTGTGTGTGTGTGTGTGTGTGTGTGTGTATGCATTTTAATTTTAGTTAGTTAACTAAAATTGGCAATATCTGTTTCAGGAGTAGAATTCAGTGATTCATCCCTTTCACACAGCACCCAGTGCTCATCATGCCAAGTGCCCTCCTTAATGCCCATCACCCATTTAGCCCATCCTCCCACCACCTCCCACCCCTCCAGCAACCCTCAGTTTGTTCCCTAGTATTAACAGTCTCTTATGGTTTTTATTTCTGAATAGTGATGCATTTTATAATGAATGCTGTATCATAGTTTTATTATTTTTAATGGTGCATAAAATAATTGTGTATCTTACAATTGAGATGTCTGATTTTGATGAAGAATGGCTCAGTTAGTTGAGTGTCCAACTTCAGCTCAAGTCATAATCTCCCAGTTCGTGAGTTTGAGCCCCACGTAGGGCTCTGTTTTGACAACTTGGAGCCTGGAGCCTGCTTCCGATTCTGTCTCCCTCTCTCTCTGCCCCTCCTGTCTCATGCTCTGTCTCTGTCTCTGTCTCTCTCTCTCTCTCTCCCAAGAATAAACAAACATTTAAAAAATTAACAAAAAAGAATGACCTTTAAAAAAAAAAGGAAATTACTTATCTGATCTTGGGTGGGAGAAGAATTTCTAAGCAACTTGGAAATCACTCTAAAGCATAACAGCTGAGCCAAATGTATAGAGAAACACTTCACTGAATAAAAGAATCGCAAAGAATAATACTAAAAATCAAACGACAAACTGGAAAACTGCAGTATAAGTGACACAGAATGGGTTACTATGCAAATGTTCCTCATTTTACATAACTTTATACTTAAAAGTTAGAAAACTAGTATAAAGAATTCCAGTATGTTCTTCACACGGATTCTCCAAATGGTAATATTTTCCCATATTTGTTTTAGCCTAATTCCTTCCGGTATAAAGATGAATATACATATTATACATACACATACCCTGTGAGAATTAATTACAGAGAGGGAATTCCTTAATCTACAAATACTTCAATGTGTATTTTCCCATAACAAGGATATTTCCTTACATACTCATGGCACAACTATAACAATGAGGAAATGAACACTGATATAAAACTGTTGGTTAATTTATATATGCCATTTAAATTTTAATAATCATCCCAATAGTTTTCTTTATAGGAAAGAATATCCCAGGTTATGAGGTACAGTTAGCTTCATGCTTTCAATTTTTTTTACTCTAGAATATTTCTTTAATTTTGCTTCATCTTTAGTGGCCTTGAGCTTTTAATGGATACAGGTAACTTATTTTCTAAAATGTCCCTTCATTTGAATTTGTCTGAATTTTCTTACCATCGAATACACTTTATTCATTTTTTGTCAAAATTACCCCAGAAGTGGTGCTGTGATCTTCTCCTGGCCTCAAATCACAAGGCAGAGAATGTCAATCTGTCCCCAAACCAATGATGTCAACCCCATACTGTGTGCAAATGTTACTTGAGTTAGATCGTGCTTCTCCACACAGTGTGGCAATGGTATTCATTTTAAATACAGTTTTAAGTACATTCGCTTCTGTTTCGGGTTGGAGTTTTTTCCCCATCCTTGTCAACTGTGGTGTGTGTGTGTGTGCATGTGTGTGTGTGTGTGTGTGTGTGTAAAATAAGAAACATTCACCAAGGCTTCCAAAGTCAACTATTCAAGAAAATACACTCAGAAAAATGACCCTCCATCCATCCTTTTTATACTCTTTCTGGTCTACGATTTTCTTCTCCCTTTCTGCTAATTATTGTCAGAATTTCCAATTGTTGGAGATCAAGCTAAAAATTATTATCTACTTTAAGGATTATTTATATATTACAATATATAGCAATCTATAATTCATTCATATTGTGTATTATGTATTATAAAAACATTGTGTATAAACTCACATTCATATATATTATACATAACCTTGTATGATAAATGTGTATGTAATGTTGTAAATGATATCTTATGTTAGGGTCTCCAGAAACACACCTTGAGTTAAGAGAATGTGTTTATGGCAGTTATTAAGGATACATTCCCAGGCGGCATAGAGGAAACAGAAGAGCGAGCCAAACAGGCATGAAATCTCAGATGGAGGGAGATCCTGAGGGCTTAGGGATGACCAGTTCCAATTGTCCAAGGATGGTTCTCTGAGAAAGGCTGAAGCCTCAATCACTTAAGAGTTAAGAACACAGAAGATCCCACGTGGGTACTCACACCAGAAAAAAAAGAACTGTCTGGAACACCAAAAGCCTCTACCACAACGTGGCTAACAAACTCAGCTTCACTGAAGAGAGAGTCAAATGCAAATAGGGAGACAAGAAGGAAGCTATTGGAAAGAGCCATGAATACCACTAAAAACACCTGCCGTCTTCACTGACACATTTAGTACCTCTGAGTACCATGTTTCCTTCTAATCTTTCCAGCAAACAATATGGATGAAAGATAATTTTGTGTATCAATTCGTGATGACCATAAGTTAAAACACAGGCAAACCTAAAATAACTACAATTGCTTTTAGTTTTAATATTGGAAAGATGTTTTATCTGATTGGCCACACAAAGGTAAGTCTGTGAAGCAGTAAGAAGAATTCATTCGCAAGTTTTACTATAAAACCAATCGCTTTTTTTTTTTTTTTTTTTTTTTTACCGTGACCTTCAGTTTGGGTAATGCTTTTATAGTAAAGCAGAATTTAACAAAAAAAAATTTGTAAAACACATAAATTTCGTAAAGCCATTTTTTTTCTGATTGCCTTTATAATTTCTGAGTTCTTTTCTTAATTAGTCAGCTTAAAGCCTATTGAGGTACTTTTCCCCCTTTGTGTCGGTAAGTGAAGCTTAGCGTATCTTCTTCCTACAAGACTCTTCTTTCGTGGATTTGGAACTAAAGGAAAAATCAAGATGGAAAATTGGTGTGAAAAATGTCCCAGCTTGATTCAAAGTTATCTATCCAGCTAGCTAGACAAAGTCTATCTTTGTCTGTCCATCACTATACCTGTATCTGCCTGAATATACTTAAGTGTACATAATTATATCTACATCTATTTATCCATCTATCTAAAACTATGAACTGATGCTGGCGACTTTAATTTTCAAGCAACACCACCATATGGTAAAGACTTACTGTGTACGTGAGAGACTCCAATTCAGTGGGTTCTCGAACTACAAAACACTGAAGTTCACATAGAAGATTGTCTCATTCCCTCCCAGGTCCCGTCAGGAAGTCTGCACACAGGTGTGTGTACCACATGGGAGGAGACACACTGACACAAAGGATTGGATCCAGAGGAACCCCAATGGAGAATAGTCTAGAAATGGAGTCTTAATGGAAGTCAAAGGAACTTGAATAGATAGCTTGTAGAAGATAGGACTTGAAGGAACATGGAAGGCATTTCCCAGGTTTTGAAAATGATTATATGTACTTACACTTAGAATTGATATATGGGGAATATGCAGATTAGAATTTCAGTCAATCTATGGGTTAAAGGGAGACAATTTGAAAGGGCAAACTTTGAACAAATAAAGTGCCCCCCATGAAGAGAAGTAGCGGAAGAAAAAAATTACTTCCCAACACTGTGTCAAGTAGATTATGAATATAGTTGGAATTTTAATCAGCCAGATTTTAAAGTCCTTTCAAACTGCCCAATATTATGGTCTTAGGAAACCACCTCCATCAAAAGCACATCTTTGAGGGGTGCCTGGGTAGCTCATTCAGTTAAGCATCCGACTTCAGCTCAGCTCATGAGTTCAAACCCCACATTGGACTCTGTGCTGACAGCTCAGAACCTGGAGCCTGCTTCAGATTCTGTGTCTCCCTCTCTTTCTCTGCCCCTCCCCTGCTCATGCTTTCTCGCTCTCTCTCTCTCTCTTTCTCTCTCTCTCAAAAATGAATAAACATTAAAAAAAAAAAAGACAGCATGTCTTTGAGAACAAAGGGAAGTAACTTTACAGGCTGTACCAAACTGAAAAAGGTGCTTACTTCCCTACCCCTGGTAAATGTGCCAATAACATTTGTATCTTTCCATCTTCCTATCAAATTTCTGACATTAAAGTAAGATTCTCTGCACGGTTTACAAAAACTGGCCCTGAGACATACTGCTAGTGACTTCCTTCCTCTTCTCTCAGCCTAAGTTGGAGTTTAAATCACGTTCCACTTGGATAATGAATTGGGAGCGCATGGTAAGATCCATGACGTAATATCAGAACCATACTTCCGTGCAGAACACCGAGGGGTTTTATAAGAAGGCCACCAAACAAAGTCTGAATCGGGAGTCTACTCCATCCTGTCCCTCAATGGTAGGATGCATTTCCCGCACCTGTAACTCCATTTCCTCACCGCAAAAAGGAGGTGGCTCCCCCATTTACCTCATACGGTCATAGTGAAAATCAAACTCGAAAATGTGCAAGACAAACGTTGGTAAACCATGAGCAAATGTAAGAACACTACCTGATGGTAATACCAATATGATACTGTTATATTCATAACGCCGTAAGTAGGGAGTGCAGCTGAAAAGCTGGCCTGTGGGCGGGCAGTCAAAAAGGATTCTTTTCTTGAGTGGCTTCCCTACTTCAATTCATGAGGACATTTTTTTGAGATAAGTGTGTGGCACATGATCCACATTCAGCGTTAAGTATTCGGGGGACTGCATGGCAAGTCACATTCGTGCCTCTCACACTTCATTTTTTGGTCCCAGCCCTATCATGTCATCCTTAATGTTGAGATTTATAGTGTTCCGGAAGAAGGAGGGATATTTCTGCTCAGTAGTCTTCACAGGGGCATGGGATTAAATCTCCAAAAAACACAATTCTTACCTTTGTCTCCTCCTTAGAGCATTGATGTTTAAAAACTTCTAACTCCACATCTGTTTCCTAGAGTAGGGTCACTGAAAGCCCTCACAAGGCTTCAAACAAAGAACTCGTGTAATGCGTAAGTAGAGATAAAGGCTAGAGAGAAAAATCAGTGAAGCAGGCAAGGTGTAGAATTACAAGTGTCCTCTTCACTCCCCAGGGTCCTTTCTCAGATGCGTAGGACACCCTTCCCGGTAACCAGTGGGTCTACTTTTCCTGGGGCTTTCCCAGTGTTAACACTTGAAACTCTAGGAAATTCTCAAGTCCAGATATCCTTGTTGGCAATTACAAACTTTCCCTTCAGATTATGAGCCATCCAGATACGCGTGAGGACCCCTGCCTTTAGAAAACCCCAGGCAAAAGTTTCTAGTTGAGGCCTTATATATATCCCACTGGTCTTAGAGCAAAACCAGGCTGGATAACCTGGTGTTCACGGATGTAAAACCCCCAATCAATACATTTCTGAAAAATGTAGAGACACTAACCTTGGGTGCCTCCAGGGAGGTTTCAGGCTTTAAGCAGCACATTAAGATTCTCTAGCCGGTCCTGCTCATGCTTATCTTGGGCAAAGGTCAGTACCAGACTTCCAGGCATAGCAGAAAAAAAGCCGCCCGACTGTAAGATTGCCCAATCTTTTGTGCTGCGAAGCTCTTCCCAGAATCTAAGAAATGCAGAGCTGTAGAGAGACCTTTGGAAAAATCAGCCTGTGGTAGCCAGTATCCTAAGATGATCTTCAAGATTCCCACCTCCCGGTGTACATATCAATAGAATCACCTCTCCTTATGGACGGAGCAAATAACCACAATGGAATATCACTCCCGTGGTCAGGAGGTTAACCAATTGACTTTGAGTTCATCGGAAGGGAGATTGTTCTGGTTGGGCCTAGCCTAATCAGGTGAGCTTTTGAAGGACTGTAGGATGACAGAAAGATGCTATCCTACTGGCCTTGAAAGGAAGCTCACATCCATGTTGTGAGAGGGGGGAGCTGTGTGGCAAGGACCCATGGGCATCCTCTAACAGTGGAGCACAGTTCCCGGTTGACAACCAGCAAGAAAACAAGGACCTCAGTGCATGCTGCTGCAAGGGAACGATTCTGCCAAAAACCAAAGAGCCTGGAAGACTTTGCCACTGCACTCTGACATCTCCAAGATGGCGTCAATATGCAGAGCTAAGTAAATTCCTCACTCTTTAAAATCCAGATAGAGTTGGGGCTCAAAAGTCAGTTTATTCATAACACGACTGGCCAAGGGCTGGAAATGCATTTCAACAGATCACTGTCAGTGGACTGTGGAATAGACTGAGGATTACAGAACTGCCTGAAAAGGTTGTGATCTTTACGCCTCATCTAGAGACATCACTAGCACATGAAGGGGATTAAAATCATATTGAAAGCATTGTTTACCCACCACTAACGACCGAGCTGAATTTCCCTTCCTTTGTTCTTAACAGCAATCTTCTAAGTGAATGGATGTGCCGTTTGGTAAATGGGTTTAACCTTTCTCAGATAGAGACATAAGAGGATTTTCATTTAATCTCTCTCCTAAAAAGCTAATGTTAAAATAAAACCCTTTGAGCCATTGGGACTCTATGTACAATGCATCATACAATATTACAATACTTGTAACTTTAATCATATATTTACAAAGCAGATTATTACCATACTAGAAGTTCCTAAACCGATAGAGGTCAAAACTATTGTTGTGTTCAGGGCAAGGACATATATGTCCCTGACAAAGATTCATTATTACTTAGTCTTTTCATGTTGAACTTGTCAAATATTTAATTTTCTACACTAAATTCAATTTCATCAAGAAAATAATTACTGTAGGCATATATAGTTAACATCAATATACAAACTGGCATAGAATAAAACTCTAGCAAAAAAATACAATAAAACTCCAGTCTAGTTAAAATTTAGGAAAAAATATAAATATCAAATACTACTTGAGAACTTAGTTCAAAGAATCAGAAAATAGAAGGAAGATAAGAAGATTCCAATTCTAATGGCAATTACCTTCCCTCTTCTTTGCCCTCATCCTAATACTGTACCTCACGGAGAAACCTCAGTTTCCTTCTTTCCAAGCCAGCTCAACCCTTGACTCTATCATTCCAAATTACCTTCCACTGTGTTTGATCCCCTTTTAGGATAGAATCAAGTGAACCACATCTTGTTTTATTCTAAGTGTCTCTTGTTTAGTCTGTGTTCCCCACTCAGTGGTTGACCTTTAGAGGACAGAGGCCATATGTCCATTGCTTTAGACATCTTCCCACTGTGGCCTTCTGGTTGGATGCTCACAGTTCAAGCTTATTCTTGGAAGACATCTTGACCCTCTGCTTCTCCTCAGATGTGTCCGTCAGGCTCCTGGACTACAGTTCCGGTATTTTCCTTGCTTACATGGCTTTTATCATTGGTAATTGGAATCTTACTCTCTATGCTAGTATTTCTAACTACCTGGACATTTTTTGGAGGTAGGGTATCAATATTGGAAGTCACCTTCCTCTGAGTGCAGTATCTAAGCTAATGAGATCAAACGTGCCAATCACTTTGGCCCTGGCTAACCTATTCTTACAAGTTGAATGGGCACCCCAGACTGATGGTCAGGGTGGGTAGGGAGGGTCTGCCTAATCCTGAGAGAAGAGAGGCATTGCTTTCCATCAGAGTAGTCATGGTTCCATAGGGGATTCTACGGGAAAGACGAATGTCATTCAAAAGCAACGAGACCCTGAATATTTCCAGATTTTTTGCTACATAGGATAATGACAACTAAAGCTGATGAAAACTGATGCTCTTTATCTATCTTTGCCATCAAAGTCTTCCAGGTATTTTTAAACTGATTTTTGGGTAACAGATTCTCAACAGATTTCAGGGCCATTGACCAGGCTAACTTTCTGCTTTTTCAACAGGACACAGGTATAGAGATACAGAATTTAATCCCTCCATAGGGGGAATCAACTTCAAGGCTGGGTGCTAGAAAGGAGAAATGATGGCCACCATGTTCATAGCATTACAGAAACGAACATCCTCACCAATGTCCATCATGCGTTTGCTTTTGAATTCAACCCTAAATAGTTGCCCCTTCCAAAGTCAAATTCTCTACCCATATGAGCATCCAAGGCTATAAATCTTACATTGTAAATATTACTTTTATTACTAAAGATGGTCTTATTAAACTGCAGACTCTTGGATCAAACAGCCACACTTTTTTTTTTTTTTTGGCATCTTCTAGAACAACGTACAAGCAGTAACAGTGGTGGTTGGCTCATTGACAATTCTGAGACTACAACACCAACAAGTGTTTCAGCGCTTTTGAAGATCCAACAAAAGTAGTCAGGCTACTTTTGTGCCATTGACGCCATTCGTAGCAATGATCATTGTCAGAATTATGGGGAACAAAACGATAATAAGAAAGAAGTATCAAAACTGTTCAATGTAGACCTGTGGTCTGCGGCATCTTTCACCATAGGGAAAGGCCAGTGCTCCATGTCTAACTGGATAACAACAGCATCCTATGTAAATAAAATCAGGTTTTCAACAATAACAATGCAAGCCACTTGCTTGGGTTTATTACCAGTTAATTATCCACAGTCTTGCCGATCGATCTTTTAGTGCCTGTAAGAACACGGAGCTTTGATAGTCCTAGATCCCTGATCTCAGGCCTGCACTGGCTGTATTTCCCTCAGCAGAGTAAAGAGGGTCAAGGCCAGCTGGACCTAGAGGATGCTCGGGATGGTTTTCTGATCCACTGGAGAAAGGGGGCTACTTTGAAAAAGGTTATCCGCATAATGTATTCCCATTATAATACACTTGACTTCTGTCTTTCCACTTAACTCATGTCTTTATGTTTCTTTATTGAATCTTGCCTATTTCGCTTTGGTTGTCATGTGTATAATCCGTTTTATAGTTTGGTAAGTACGGGGAACCGGAGAGTAAACAAACTGCTTAAAATCTACCCAGTGATTCACTTAACGTGACACACATGCAAAATACTATATTATAAATATTTTTGTGATTATTGAAACATAGCATCATTTAGCATCTTTCTTGTCAAATGTCAGGATCCTCTGCTTTTTGCTTCTCCCTGTCACTGTGTCTTTAATGATCTTTTCAGTCGTCTTGATATGATTCTGAGCATGCTCACCTCACCTCCTTATCCTTTCTTGTAGCTCTTCAAGACATTGTGTATTCTGGCACATCAGATCTAAAAACATAGACTGATTTTCAGCCAAACGCCACCTTCCGTGATTGCATCTACTGAACTTTCTGTTCTGCTCCGCACTGTCTTTGATGCTGATCTGATTTTATCTGGTGTAATTTTGCTTGGGCTGCAATCCCCATTTTCTGCAGTTTTTACCTGGGCTAAGTCTGTGTGCCTGGCCATTTGAAATCGGTAACAAGAAGAACATTAGCATATCATTTTATTTTATTTTTTTATGTGAATACGCTGTCTGAAGTGGAACATGTAGTTAACTTCAACTGCTCAAAGATAACTTCCACATTTTTTTCTGCAATAAAACAAAAATTGTATTGTAAATTCATCTTCACGTTGTCGGTAAAAGTCAATGGAACTGGAGAATACCATTATATTGATATGCGCCGATGATGGAAATATTGATGATGGGTGCTGAAGCACTGAGTTCAAAAGCTCTGGGGGTTATGGACAGCAAGGTGTAGCATGAAGAAATTCTTCTTGAGTAGAGACATCTTAAGTAAGGGGGAAAGCAGTGATATCCAACCTCCTAAAACAAAATGTCCCCATTACTGTCTGCTCAGATGTCCCCAAAGGCAATCTGACCAAATGTTAGCATTTTCCTTGATCTACAGTACCAAGGACACAGTAGGGCTTATACTGTGTTTGTCAGAAAAAAATAAATTAATTCGTGAATTGATATATTAAAAGTAGGTTTAAAAGAAAAGAGAAAACAGAAGAATATAATCTCAGGAGCTCAGCAGCTCCTCCTTCTCCATTCACGTCTAAATATCCACAGGATTTCCCCATTCACAAAATAGAACCAATTCCCCTCAAATTACCAAGGTCTGCTATCATTGTGGGTAAAATTAGGTGCTTAGATGTTCACTTTATATAATCATAGCACTTTCCATTATATAACATTTCAGAGTTTACATAGTGCTTTAAAAAATGCACTATCTCATTTAAATTCATCTTCTATGAATGACTGCCATATTGCCCAGACAAGTGTCAGTGCATCTTAACAAAATTTTAAAATGGAAACATTTTTGTTGCATGAGGACTACAATACTGTTCACAACAACGTTTTCTTAATGGTTAGAAGAACACATTGTTTTTTCATTTAAATTTGTAAGCAGGGAAGCGATACTGAAAAAATTCATTCCACAGATAAACGAGATATTGCTGTCCTTAAATCTGTCCTTGGTTGTTTCAAATATAGGACAGCTTTCCTCCTAGTTCAGGAAACAGACAACCTGGTTGAGCCTGGAAACTCAGATTATGCTTCGAAATGGGGCAGAAAGTGCCTTGTTATGACTACCTTCATCCTAAAACGTGGGATTTGCACACAGTATGGCATCCCTGGTGGGGTGGGCGGGGGGTGGGGACTACCCATCCTACTGAGGGCAAGAAGGGGTGCTTTGACTGTAGAGAATCCAGCAATAACCATAAAGCCAACCAAAAGTTAGTCTGTTTCTAGTCACCATGCACCTGTCATTCTAAATAATATTTCAACGTTTTTTATTTTTGGGACAGAGAGAGACAGAGCATGAACGGGGGAGGGGCAGAGAGAGAGGGAGACACAGAATCGGAAACAGGCTCCAGGCTCTGAGCCATCAGCCCAGAGCCTGACGCGGGGCTCGAACTCACGGACCGCGAGATCGTGACCTGGCTGAAGTCGGACGCTTAACCGACTGCGCCACCCAGGCGCCCCCTAAATGGAGTCAGTAGTAAAACGCAGGCCACAGCCTCCGACCCCTAGCCTTCCTCATGGCAGACCTGGAGCTGAATCATGGAAGATTCAAATTAAAAATTCTCAAATAGAGGAGAAGTACCCTGGGAAGCCTTTGTACAGGTCGGGCCACTCTCACCCCACGGGAGTGCAAAGTTCCTAAAGCCCAAAGCTTTCCAGCGGTATCGATGCTGATTTCCAATGCACATCGCAACTTATATAAGCAGCAGGAGAATGTATGAGGTCTTACATTCACCTAGGTAATTGACTGATCATCCTAATAACAAACATCTTAAGTTATGACAGCTAATTTTTCCCAAAGAATAAAACGATGTTATTTCAAATGTCATGTTTTGAATATTTGATTTCCAATCCCTTTATTAATCACCCACAGTAAACTGACTCATTACAGGTATTAATTTGATCCTGTCTTTTACTGTCAGATTATTAAAGCTACAAGCATAAAGTGTGTCATTATAGAACTTATTGTCAGTATAAAGTTTCTGCAAAGATTATGGAGATTTGGTTTGATAAGAGGAAAATAAGTCAAGAGTGACGGGGAATAATTAAATTAAAATAAACAATTAATCTTTTTTAGCTGGAAGTAAAGCCACCTGGTAAGTCCCAGACTAACTTTGGGAGATGATGCATTCAAGCAGGAGTGTTTCCTTAGTCAGGAAACGGGTGTGGTTCTGGAAGAGAAATATTGGCAACTTCAAGTCTCTGGTGGGAACCTGCCCTCCTGTCACCTTCACCTCTCTCTACAGTGCCTGCCATTAGCTGGCTTACAAGAGGCGGCGAACTCAGAGTCTTTTCAGATGTCTTTGAAATCAAGGGTAATATTCTCTGATTTATTTTCCTCTTTTCCTCTGAAATGGCATTCAAGAGCTGTAGGAATTAAGTAGTGCATTATTTCGCCTGGTGAATTTTAGAATATGTGGAATTTATCTCCTTCTAAAGCATGGTTTCAGTGTGTGTAACTGTTCTACTTTAGCTCAAACTTTAAGTGCCCAAGAATGAAAATGAATTACTGATGACAAAGCAATTATTCCAACTCTTGTAGTTCACAGTTAAGCTGGAATAAAAGTAATTCCATTGCAATGAAATAAATAAATCAGTCCATAATAGGCATGGAGGAAGTCTGAGTAGAAACTTCTTTGTATTTGTATTTTTGCAAGCATGAATTCAGTTTCGTTTTTATAGTTCAAAGAAGACAATAACTAAGGGGAAAGGAAACTAGTATTCACTGAATCTCACTATGTCCCAGGCTTCTCTGTCATATGGATGGAGCTTATCATGGAACCTTGAAACAGAGACATGGGTGTTCTTTAAGGAGCACATGACTTGTTCTGAGTGCTTAAGCCAATACTACCCTTTTCCCCTTGACCGTCTATCCTAACGCCGGTGTCCTAGCACTGGGAGGTAGACATGTCCCAGATATCCAGAAAACCGATACAAACATTGTCTTCATTAAGATAAGATTGGAGAATCTTCCTCTCTGTGTCCCCTGAAGAAGGATGGTTGCTCATTTTAGAGCTACATTGCAAACTCCAGCAAAGTCTGCACTTAGAGGGATGTCTACCTACTTTTCCTACTCTTGCTTCATTTTGACGCGCCATTACACAAGTTCCATCTGTCTAATCCTCAGGAAGAGAGGCTAGGGTGTCAGCGTTCATGTTATAAAATTCAGATACGGCAACACTGGCTTGCAGATGGGAAAGGGGCGGAGGGACTCAGACAACCTAGCTGGAGTGCACATGCTCTAGCGACATGGTGAGAAAGAACGACAGATTTGGGGTCCGTGTTGCATGAAACATACAAAGACTTAATCTACTCACTTAGCAGCCCTAGAGACCACCAATGTGGATGGCCCACCAGTTGCTCGAGGACCCTTGGTCCATAAGATGTCATGTTCATTCTGAGAGTTGGCCAAACCCCTCCTTACAAGCCCTGGAGAAGCCCAGAACTCCACCCAGCCTTTAGGGAACACCTCAGGGTCAGAGTAGACCTTGAGAAATTTCTAATATCACGGAGAGATGAAGGAGTTTGTATTTATTAAGAATACTGGACCTTCTCTCCATGCAATAGAACGATGTGGGGACCAGATTGACTGAGCACATCCATAACTATAACTGGTCACTGGTTGCTTCATCCAAAGCAGACCCTGTTTTAATCAGGCACAAATATTTACAGAGCTGGTCAGGATATTCAGGATTTATTTTCATGTGATTAGAAAGGTGACCTATTTATATCAATGCTCTAAATATCACCATCCACTTCTGACTACCATTAAGGACAAATTTCCCCCAGGATCCTACTTCCAGATATTGCTAAAAATTTATACCTTGATTTAAGTGGGCTATCGGACTATTACTTAGGACCTACATTTTATTTATGGATGCTTTCAGGGGGAACTGGGTGAATCCAGTCTTTTTTTTTTTTTTTGTAAGTAAATTACACCTCAACAAAGCTATTTAAAATACAATAAAAGCGAAGACTATAAAAGTGTCAAATGAAAAATCACCCATCCTAGTTCAGCTCCCCAAGGATGATCATATTGCAAAAAATTTGATGTGACTCTTTATAGGAGTTTATCATAATATGCATGAAAAGTTTTGTAATTATTTTTTTAAATAAATAATCTTAACTTACAAAAAAAGAAAGAAAGCCAGAGTAGCCAACACAATATTGAAGGAGAAGAACAAAGTTGGAGGACTGACGATAAATACCCAGCTTCAAGTTTCACTAGAAAGCCACAATAATCGAGACGGTATGGCATTGATGAAATAATAGACAAATCAATAGAACAGAACAGAGAGCCCAGAAATAGACCCACACAATATATGCAACTGATCTTTGATAAAGGAGCAAAAATAGTTCAATAGAGCAAAGAAAGTTTTTTCAACAAATGGTCTGGAACAGTTGGACAGCCACATGCAAATTAATACATTTAGATACAGACCTTACCCCTTTCTTTTATATATATATATATATATATATATATATATGAAATTTATTTCATATAATTTATTTATATATTTGTATATTTATATATACATATATGTATATTTATACATATTATATATGTATATAATTGTGTATATATATATGTATATATACATGAAATTTATTGTCAAATTGGTTTCCATACAACACTCAGGGCTCATCCCAACAGGTGCCCTCCTCAATGCCCATCACCCACTTTCCCCTCTCCCCACCCCCCATCAACTCTCAGTTCTCAGTATTTAAGAGTCTCTTATAGTTTGCCTCCTTCCCTCTCTGTAACTTTTTTACCCCCTCCTCTCCCCCCTGGTCTTCTGTTGAGTTTCTCATGATCCACATATGAGTGAAAACATATGGTAACTGTCTTTCTCTTATTTCACTTAACATAACACTCTCCAGCTCCATCCACATTGCTGCAAATGGCCAGATTTCATTCTTTCTCATTGCCAAGTAGTATTATATTGTATGTATAAACCACATCTTCTTTATCCATTCATCAGTTGATGGACATTTAGGCTTTTTCCATAATTTGGCTATTGTTGCAAATGCTGCTATAAACATTGGGGTACAAGTGCCCCTCTGCATCAGTACTCCTGTATCCCTTGGGTAAATTCCTAGCAGTGCTGTTTCTGGGTCATAGGGTAGTTCTATTTTTAATTTTTTGAGGAACCTTCACACTGTTTTCCAGAGCGGCTGCACCAGTTTGCATTCCCACCAACAGTGCAAGAGGGTTCCCATTTCTCCACATCCTCGCCAGCACCTATAGTCTCCTGATTTGTTCATTTTAGCCACTCTGATGGGCGTGAGGTGATATCTCAGTGTGGTTTTGATTTGTATTTCCCTGATGAAGAATGACGTTGAGCATCTTTTCGTGTGCCTGTTGGCCATCTGAATGTCTTCTTTAGAAACGTGTCTATTCATGTCTTCTGCCCATTTCTTCACTGGATTATTTGTTTTTCGGGAGAACTTACCCCTTTTGAAAAATTAACTCAAAATGAATGATGGATCTAAATGTTAGATGAAGAACCATAAAGCTTCTAGAAGGTACTATAGGAGAAAATCTAGATGACCTTGGGTGTGGTGGTGCCTTTTCAGATACAGCACCAAAGATACAAATGATGAAAGAAATCATTGATAAGCTGGGTTTTATTAAAACTTCTGCTCTGCAAAAGACAATATCAAGAGAGTTGAGAAGACAAGCCAGAGACTGGGAGAAAATTGCAAAAGACACATCTGATAAAGAACTGTTAGCCAAAATATATAAAGAACTCTTAAGACACAACAATAACAAAACAAACAACCTCATTAAAAAGTGGCCCAAACTCTTTCAGAGACACCTCACCAAAGAAGATGCCCAGAGGAAAAATAAGCATATGAAAAGATGGTCCATATCATATGTCATTGGGGAAGTTCAGATTAAAACAACAATGAGATACCACTGCATACCTACTAGAATGGCCAAAATTTGGGAACACTGATAACACCAAATGCTGGTAAGGATGTGGAACATCATGAACTCTCATCTATTGCTGGTGGGAATGCAAAATGCGGCAGCCACTGTGGAAGACAGTTCAGCGTCTTCTTACAAAACAAAACATACTCTTACCATACGATCTAACGATCGGTTCCTTGGTATTTACACAAAGGAGTTGAAAACTTATATCCACACAAAGGTCCGCACATTGATGCGGATAGCGGTTTTATTCACAAGTGCTCAAATTCAGAAGCCCCTAAGATGTCCTTCAGTAAGTGAGGGAGTAAAGAAACAATAGTACGTCCAGACTATAAAATAGTAGTCAGTGCTAAAAAGAAATGCGGTATTGTGCCATGAAAAGACATGGAGGGGGGTGCCTGGGTGGCGCAGTCGGTTAAGCGTCCGACTTCAGCTCAGGTCACGATCTCGCGGTTCATGAGTTCGAGCCCCGCGTCGGGCTCTGGGCTGACGGCTCAGAGCCTGGAGCCTGCTTCCGATTCTGTGTCTCCCTCTCTCTCTGCCCCTCCCCCGTTCATGCTCTGTCTCTCTCTGTCTCAAAAATAAATAAACGTTTTAAAAAAATTAAAAAAAAAAGAAAAGACATGGAGGAAACTTACATGGATATTTACTAAGTCAATGTGGAAAAGCTACGTACTGTATGGTTCCAATTATATGACACTCAAGCAAAAGCAAAATTAGAGTCAATAAAAGGATCAGGGGTGCCTGTGTGGCTCAGTCAGTTGAGTGTCCAGCTCTCGATTTTGGCTCAGGTCATGATCCCAGGGTCATGGGATGAAGCTGTAAGATTCTCTCTCTCTTCTTCTGCCCCTTTCCCTAGCTCGCTCTCGTGCTCTCTCTCTCTCTCGCTCTCTCTCTCTCTCAAAAAATAAAATAAAATAAAATAAAATAAAATAAAATAAAATAAAAATAAAACATAAAAAATGCAAAAGTATTAGTGGTTGGCAGGAGTGGGGGTGAGTAGGAAAGGAGATGATGCATAGCCAGAGCACAGAGGATTTTTAGGGCAACGAAACTACTCTCTATAATGTTATAATGATGGAGAGGTGTCATTAAACGTTTGTCCAAGCCCACAGAATGTGTAACACCACTAAGGAACCATAAGATAAACTGGATTTTGGATGATTAGGATGTGCCAATGTAGCTTCATCCTTGGTAAAGATGCACCATTCTGGTTAACGATGTTGGTATCCACGTGTGGAGGCAGTGGGATATAAGGGAAATCTCCGTACCTTCCTCTCAACTTTCTCGTAATCTCAAAGTGTTCTAGAAACCAGTCCTGAGCTAAAGGAGAAGAAGCAGCAGAAGGAGAAAAATAGAGGAGGAGGTAGAGGAAGGGAGAGCTGGGGAGAAGCTTTGCATCCCAGAAAACAGTGCAATATCCACGTTCCTTCGTTCCTTTGACCTGTTCTCTCTTCACATCTCTCCCACCTCTGCCCACGCCACGGGGAGCTTCCTCAGAGAGGCAGCTCTGTGCTGCCTGTGGGGTTCCTTCGTGCAGTTTTCCTCCGCATGGCTGTGTGTTGTGCCTCTTGACCTGTGCTTTCAGATCAGACCCACTTGTCCTGCTTCTGAAGTTGCTGGTGTTTTCCTTTACACTGGGAGGCCAGGCTGGGCCACAGATTAGAACACAGCAGAGTGTGGCCAAGGGGGGAAGGCAGAAGAGTGCCACCCCAGGAAGAGACCAGTGCAGGCCTGGAGGTGGCTAAGGACAGACGAGGTGCCTGCTGGGTTCAAATGATGCGACAGGAGAAAGAGAGAGAGCACGTGACCTGGTCCCTTGCATTGTATCATGTCCCATGATCCCCAGAGCCACACTGCAGCGATGCAAAGAGTGGGACTGCATATCCCTGCTTTGTGCTACAATAGAAGGACCCTGTTCTTTCACTGGCAGAGAGAGCAGTGTGTCAGCCAGGTGTCACACGATGCGACACTTAAGCAGAACCAAATGAAGCTTACAAGTCAAGCCAGAACAGAAAAAGATATCCCCAGCCAAAGTGACATATCCAGCACAGACCGTGGGGGCTCTTTACCTCTTAACAAGGAAATATTCCTGGCCCAAGGCCACTCTTTTGTGCCCGTGCAAGGGTTGACAAGCTAGGCGTGACTGCCTTCCCCAGTACCCAATGACATGATATTTGCCTTTACGTCCTAGGCTTCTCGTCACCAGAATGCATTGTAATGGTCTGTCAGTGGGGGCAAGTTGGTGGGGGAGGCAAGAATAGCTTGAAGTAGGAGGCAGAACCGTTTATCCACTCCCTCCGATTCCCCGGGCGCTTTCGGCAGTGAAACTAGTCCCTGAACTAAGGATATACCTTGAGAGCAAGTCCACCGTCCTTCCACAATCCTTCCGGAACCATTCCACCAGCCACTCAGGTGACACCCACTGTGCGCCAGGCACAGCTACAGACAATGGGGACAAGATGGTGTTAGAGACACCAAAGTCCCTGTTCTGATCTGAGGAGGGCAACAGAGATAATCATGTAAACATAAAAAGAGATAATATACGTATTTTGTAGGTTTTTGAAAACAGGGGTGATGGTCAGGAGAGGCACTGCTGAAGATTTGGGAGGAAAGCAGGAGGTTTATTGGAGAAGGTGACTGGCATCCAATGAGATGGGGCCAGAGGAGAGAACCTGCAGGTACAGACCGGAGAAGGACCCGGCTTTCGGCGATCGTGGATGGGAGATGCGTCAGAGGGACAGGGGGAAAGTCAGCAGAACTGAGGTGGCAAATGCATAGGATTTGCTCAGGGAGCCTCTTGACGTGCTAAAGAATGTTCTTCCCCTCCTCCTTGCAGAGGAATTATTGGAGGATTTTAAGGCAGCGACTGGTGTGATTTGCTTCGAACCCAGCGATCCTTCCGGCTTCTGTGGAGAGAATGGGCTGGAGACAAACTAGGAAAACGGGTTTTGGCTGGAAAATGGTGCATCTAGGGATGACAGTGGCTTGGACCATGACGCCCGTCCCCCAACATCTGTGAGTTTTGGAGTGAGACCACGTGAAGGTGCCGAACGCATGTCCTTCTTTTTCGCCTTGACTCTTTCCTGTTCTATACAGGGAGGTGCATTCGCATGTATGGACACACTAGCCTTCATGATGAAGGTTCCACCCACACCCCAACCTCCTGGATGAGACTGCTCCTGTCCACCGTAGTTTTTCTACTGCACAAGCCCTAGAAGAGAGCTCGGCCCAGTACAAAGGAAACTCCAGTGGCTCAGGTTCCCAAAGCATGATTTAGAAAGGTGGGGACAAGGTGTCTCCTTGGCATTCCTGAAGGTCTCCCCCTACAGGAAAGGCACAGCCAAGGAATGGCCGATCTAGACCTTCTGGAGCACAGGGCCCAGATTAGAGTTCCCGGTTGCCCTGGGGTCAAACTGGAGCAGAAGATTGTGGCATCACCACCTCTCTCCTACAGATGAAGAAGTGAAAATAAGAAAGAGTAAGTCCCAGAGAATTTCGGATTGAAACCTAGGCTTTTGAGGTGTCTGACCATTCCTTTGTAGCCTTCCGAGAGCTTAGAAATCATCTGTTCCCATCTTGCTCCATATCCCAAATCAGAACCCTGGAGACAGGGGGAATTAGTACCAAATATCGGAGCCGAGAGGAAAGCTTCTCACTCTTGGTTCTTGCCATACAGCTAATAACTGTTCGTTTTTTTCCTGCTTCTCCTGGTCACTGCACTAGAGGATGGCTTCTTTGCAATCTGTTTGTTTTTTTCCCCCCTAGGGGAGCCGACTGCTATGATGTTCTGCCATTTTGAAGAGGCTATGTAAAGACACCCTCTGCATCTCATGGTGACCAGATTTAAGGGCGAGGTTAGAAGCAGAGGTCAAAGCATGCGTGCTTCTGGAGGAAGAGCATATTTTTATGTCGCCTTTTTCTACTTGGCAAGCAGATGGCCGGTGCCTTCAGTGAGAGCCAGGAAGAAACAGCTGGCAAATCAAAACACACTGAAAGTGGTTAGAAGTGCTTATGAGCATTTGGAAGAAACGACATTTTTGAAAGGAGGGGAAAAGTTCAAGCCATACTTAACATGCAGAGATGAGCTTGGAGCAGGAAATCGGAATGTCAAAGACTATGCAGAGGGGCAGACCGTGAGCTGATTCCAGCCCTCCTCAAAATGCTTCTGCTGGGGTAGGAGCCCGGGGAGGTAGTGGACCTGGAAGGAAAGGTAATTGAGAGACCAGGAGGACGAGACAGGGAGACGATGAGGAAGAAGAGGCAGGGATCGTCTGCAGATCGCAGATCGGTAGGAAGACAGAAGTGCAGAGTAACAGGAGTGACAGGAAGGGAGGTGGAGAACAAAGGAGAGGGAAGTTGACCCCGGTGACTCCTGGATTCCTCACACAAATGCTTCTAAGACCCTGCAAGCTCCTGAGTGGGTGTCTTTTGTGTGTTAATGAGATGATGATGGATGGACCAGATAGGTCGGGATGGGGGCTGTAGGCCAGAGAGACATGGTTAGAGGGTTGGAACTTTCCACCCCACCCCAACCTCTGGAGGTTGAGTATTAGACTCTCTTCCGGTGGCCCAAATCATTGGTCATTGAATCACCAATGGCTAAGGATTTCATCAAGCGTGTCTGTGTAACGGAACCGCCGTAAAAACCCTGAAGAATGGGGTTCAGGAAGTTGCTGGGATGGTAAACACATAGAGGTGGTGAGTCTGAGGAGGGTGTGGAAGTTCCACACAGCTCCCCCCATACCTTGCCCTGTGCATCTCTTCATCTGGCTCTTGCTGAGTTGCAGCCTTTATAATAAACTAGGAATTGTATGTTAAAAGAGAGAGAGAGAGAGAGAGAGAGAGAGAGATGAGTGTCAAGTTGCCCCCACCAAACGGAGCATCTCATCTTAGAATGTCAGAGTTCTTACTCTCTTTCCTTTTCCTTTTTCCTTTTTCATAAGTCTCCTTTGAGCTTTTAAAGTAAAATACTCAATCCACAGTACCTTAGCCTCTTTCTGCACAGGAGAAGAACTAGACGATGGCAAGCAAGGCTGAATGCGAGTTTCTGCAAAGCCCTTTCTGAATGGAACTGGTATTACCTGGTCTGTGGTTAAGAGCAAACACATGGAAAATCTCCCAGGTTGCACCATTCCAACTCATTGGAGGCTCCTAGGTAGGCATCCAGGGGTGGAGGACCCTCTCACAATTCACAGGGAAAGAGTACACATTCCATAGAAAGGTCACAATAGAAGACAGTGAGTCGAATCAGATATACTTCTAACCTTTGCACCCATCTGTGGGTCATGCTGGGAAGGTCACTCATATACTCTGGGTCTTGAGCCCCTCATTTGGAATATAGGTATAACAATGACCTTAGAGGCTTGACATGGGAATCGAGTGACATGAAACATTGACATCTTCAGGCATAATGTTTTGGATACTTGGGGATGTTCTAGTCAACGCCAAGGAATGGGCATTACACGGACGATCTCAGAAAATGGCCATGGGCCATGACAATGGTAAACCTATAATATGTATTAGTTATTCCACATTCCTTCACAGTTAAGAGTTGCCCTATAAAAACTGTCATTAATGCTTAAAATTTTCTTGTTCTTATATAAAGAAAGTGTATCTTCTTCTTTCATATTGAGGACCTGAAAGTCATGGGCATCATGAATTTCCAAAAGAGGAAGTTGGGGGGCACTTGGGTAGTTCAGTCGTTTCAGCCTCCACCTCTTGATTTCAGCTCAGGTCATGATCTCAAGGTCATGGGATCAAGCCCCATATCAGGCTCCACATTGCTTAAAAACTCTCTCTCTCACTCTCCCTCTCTCTTTCTCTCTCTCTCTCCCCATTGTCTTTCTATAAAATAAAATAAAATAAAATAAAATAAAATAAAATAAAATAAAATAAAATAAAATAAAAATTTCAAAAAAATGGCAAGAAAAGAGCAGTTTGGGTGTCCAAAGTGTTTCTGTCTAAGACTTTAAATTTTTTTAATGTTTATTCATTTTTGAGAGACAGAGACAGAGTGCAAGTGGGGGAGGAGCAGAGAGAGAGGGGGACACAGAATCCGAAGCAGGCTCCAGGCTCTGAGCTGTCAGCCCAGAGCCCGATGCGGGGCTCAAACTCATGAATGGTGAGACCATGACCTGAGCAGAAGTCAGATGCTTAACTGACTGAGCCACCAGGTGCCCCTGTGTCTGAGGCTGTAAACAATAATATCACTACCTTACAGGTCAGAATGACTGTCATCAAAAAGACAAGAAATAACAAGGGTTGCTGAGGATGTGCAGAAAGGGAACCCGCAGGCACTGTTGTGGGAATGGAATTCGGTGTAGCCATTGTAGAAAACAGTATGGAGGTCCCTCAAAAGCTTAAAAACAGAATTACCACCTGATCCAGAAATTCCATTTCCAAGTTTTCACCCAAAGGAATTAAATCACTATCTCCAAAAGATAAATCCATCCTTCTGTGCATGGTAGAATTATTGACAACAGCCAAAACACAGAAACAACCTAAGTGTCCACTGATGATAGAATAGATAACAAATGTGACATAGATAGATATTATTTATATACTTATGATATTTTAAGTAAATAAAATATATTTATATAATATGTAAATTTATAATATATATTCCCATGTCTGCCAGAGGCAAAGGGTAGGAGATGGGTGGAATGGGTAAAGGTGGTCAAAAGGTACAAACATCCAATCATAAGACAAATAACGCACAGCATGGTGACTTAACAATACGGTACTTACTGCACATTTAAAAGTGGCTAAGAGAGTAGATCGTGAAAGTTTTCATGACAAGAAAGGAAAATTGTAAGGTGCGGTGATAGATGTTAATGAAACTTATTGTGGGGATCACCTCATAATATATACATGCCTCAAATCTTTAGGCTGCACACCTAAAAGTAATCGTGGTTGTATTTCAGTTGCATCTCAACAAACTGGAAAAAAATATCATCACGACTTTGACTATTTTGATGAAATGTATCCAAGTCAGGCTAAGTAACTGAAATCCCTGGTAGATAACTAGAGATGGTTTCAATGGCCTTAAATACAAAAATGGTGTGAAAAGGTTGAACAAACACATCATATGACCCAAGTGCCACATAACTCTCAGGTACACCTGAGATCTGTATGTAATACAAGCTATTGATGCCTGAATACGCTCATTTAAAATTACAGGGTACAGGGGCACCTGAGTGGCTCAGTTGGTTGGGCATGTTGATTTCAGTTCCAGTTATGATCCCAGGGTCATGGGATCAAGCCCCACATCAGGCTTCATGGGATTCTCTCCCTCTGCCCCTTTCCCCGGCTCATTGCTCTCTCTCGTTCAATAAATAAATAAATAAATAAATAAATAAATAAATAAAGTAAAAATAAATTACAGAGCGTGGGTTAAATGAACTGAAAATCTCTTTCTACGTCTCGGATGTCTTTTCATTAGACAGGGATTCGTGAATGAGAATTTGCTCTTTTCACCAGCTTTGGTAGATTTTGTCCTTGGTCACGTCCAGCCTCCAAAAGCTTTCAAAACTACTTTCTGAAAACCTCTGCTGTCCCACTGGGGCCCTCTCCCCGAATCATTCTAGTCAAGGGAGGGATTGGTGCCATACTTCACCTGCCTCTGACGTCATAATAGTTTACTTGGACTCTGCCATGTCTCGAGTTTTCATCAAACAAGTCTTGTTTAGATTAGCTACAAGACAGAGATTTTGCTCAAAATCTCCGGGGAAGGGGTGATTTGAAGGCAAATCTTTGATAGGCTGGCATCCACTCTACTGGTGTGCACGTGCTGATCGCTGGCTGGCTCACTCCCCTAGGCATTTTAGCACCTGAGCCAGCTGCACAGTCAACTTTTGAGAAAATGTTTGGGGGAGGTCTCTAAACCCAAGAAATCTGCTATCTAATCATTAGGAAGATTGACGTATGTGATTCTCTATTTATATATAAAAAAAATTATTCTTCCGAGCTAGCAGGCTCTCTTTCGTATCGAATTGCAACGTGTCTCCCTACCTTTTCCCTTTTTTGGTCCTAGTTCTGTCCACCCGAGCAGCTCTTCTAATTTGTGTTCTGCCTCAACACATATCACATGGGCAGCCCACTCCTGGGGGAGCAGAATTGCCATGGCTGTTGATGGTATATCAGGAAGGGTTGTTCTCTTGAGCTGTTTCATTAAAATGATCAAGGGTAGGCGTGCACGCTTCCGAGTGCATTAGCTTGCTTTCCTCTTTAAGAAGTCATATTCGTTCAGCATTTCTCTAGCCCTCCATTCACAAGTATTTATTCACTGCCCACCTATAGACAGGTAGTATCCTAGGTGCTAAGGTGTCATCAGCGATCAGAACGAGCAAGCGAGGAAGCAAGCACGCCAACAAACTTGCCCTCACAAAAGCAACAGTGATCCTTTACATATAACTTTGATTGTGCTCTGCTTTATGAGAGATTATGCAGACAGCATCTCTCAGCTGTGGTTGGGGTCCACTAGGGGGGGACTGCATGGAACGAAGTCAACCTCTTCCCTGCTCAGTACTGCTCCAGATGGTGAAGATATCCATCACGTGCCTCTCGACCTTCTCCTTCCTAAATCTATTCCTCTCTGACCTGCTTTACAGATCTTTCCCTTTATCGCCTGATCTCCTTTAAACTCACAAGCCAGAGCCAGAAATGGATTTCAAGTCGAATGAAAGATTGGGATAAATAAGAAAATCACATGGAGAAACGAGAGCAAGAGAAGAGTGGGGTCAGCGGGTTGTGTGAAGCAAGTTGAACTAGGAAGTCAAGAGATTTCCACGATGGGACAGTTCCCACAGGAAATCCAGTTGTGTGACATGATCCCGATCCTGACAACTGGGAGGAAGTCCAAGGAGTTAAAAGGGGAATTCAAGAGGCTGTCTAGCTCAAGTATGTAGACGCTATCACCTTGAGCACGGAAATGGCAAATGACGCTGTACTTGGCATGGATAAACATGTAACCTGAGGTGACGATGTCGTCAACAAATGGGGGTAGTATGTATAGATGACCCACGACACACACACTTCTCCCTCTGACTGTGAAATTAAAAGGGATTCTGTTTCCATGAAGACAAAATAATGGGAGTCATCTGTGAAGTTATCTACCCCATGCCAGGCACAGGGGTAACTGAGGTTGCATGGGGTGGGGGGGTTCATGCAGGAAGAGAGGGAGGATGGGGGAACCACACGGGCGGGGTCAAGAGCACATATCCTTGTCACTCAAGCCCCTTCCCACAGGGAACCAGGCTCTAGAGAGGGATGCGCTGAAGAATCAGGGATGTCCAACAATTTGTTTACAGTGATACAGGGATTCCAGATGGCCCCATGCAAAGAATAGGAAGGAGATGGTGAGGACAGAATGGGTAGAGATGAACAGTGGGTTCCAGGTCAACTTCCATGGCAATTTCAAGCAAAATTCCTTAGAAGTTTAAAGCACATAAGCAGTACTGTTTATATTCCAAATTTTAAAACCTTCCCAAATCAAATAGAACTTGTTTTGTGTCATGCAATCATCCCCCTGCCTCCGCCCCCAAGAAGCAAGAGCTTAATGCAGGGCTTTTTTTTTTTTTTTAATTGTTGTTTCCTGAAAATGCCACCAAAGTATCAGAGTTCGAATACAAACAGGCAGTTTACTCTTGTTATGGGGCACAGGAATCCAGAAACCTGGAGCGATTCTCTGAAATCATTTAAGATTTTGTTCTGGGTTGTTAGTTTCCTATTACTTGCTTGGACTGGATTCTAGTAGCTGCCCTGACCAGTCGCGGGCTTGTGGTAATTTGCTAGTAATTCAGTGTTGCCAGTTGCTAATAGATCGTGCCTCGCTGGTCTCTAAGATATTTAGCTAAAGGAACCATCAGGGATGCAACAGAAATTAAATACTCCCGCCCACAGCTATAAAGGCCAGTGACTTTACTGTTTGAACAGTCAACCTGCTTACTCATTTCCATTTGTCTATACTCCTGATTACTTCCAAGGACAGAATAACTTCAACACCTGGATAATCTCTGTTCAAACTTCCCAGGTGCTATTGCATTGTAGAACCCTGTTCAAATCACATTATTCTGGAGTACATCTAATGTACCAGGGGGCGCAGACTGATTCTAGACTTCCACACTCTCTCCTCTATCCTAGATGATCTCCTCCTAAAGAATGAAGGCAGATCACTCCCAACATTATATTTCAAAGGCTTTTTTTTCCCTAATATGTCTCCCCCCTATTTCTTCTTTCTCTCTTCCTCGGTTCTAGTTTCTTAATTAGTTTTCCTGAAATATTCCAAATTCAACCGACATTTACATAGCTGAAGAGGGGTATGGGAACAGCACGAAGATATGATTCTTGCAAACAAATGATTATATTACAATGTGATTGGGTGCTGTGACAGCCTAGCTTCCTTCTGGGCAGGTGTGTGAGATAATACACTTAAATCATCCAGCACGAGCCTCCTAATTATGTTATCTCAAGCGTCCTTTCGACTGGGTACATACTTTCCATTGGGAATGTGCCCAGTTTCCTTCCTTGACGTTATACGCTATAAATCTATACACTGTATTTATTTATTTATTTTTACTCATTCGCGATTGCCTATCTTTACTCTCTGGGGTAGTATGTCTTCTGCTTTTCCCTCACTTCCTAAATCTGAGTCATCGGTCAAGTTTACTGAGGTTCCCATCGCAAAACAAAAGGAAGGTATCTTAGTCCTCAGGCCTTTTGCCCCACATTTCCACTCGCAGTTTAAGAGACATCTCAAAGCGAGCTTATCCAAAACAAAAGTCATGATCTTTTTTCCATGACCTAATCTTTGGAAGACCCCGAATGCTCATTTCTGTAGGGGCCCTTGGGTGGCTCCATCGGTTGAGTGTCTGACTTTTGGTTTCAGCTCAGGTCGTGATCCCAGGGTCGTGAGGTTGAGTCCCACATTGGGCTCCACCATGAGCTTGGAGCCTGCTTGAGATTCTCTCTCTCTCCCTCTCCCTTTGTCCTTCTCCCCCACTTGCATTCTCTGTATCTCTAAAAAATAAATTAAAATAAAAGAGGGGAGCCTGGGAGACTCAGTTAGTTGAGCAGCCAACTCTTGATTTGGGCTCAGGTCATGATCTCACGGTTCGTGGGTTTGAGTCCCAAGTCAGGCTCTGCGTTGACAGCGTGGAGCCTGCTGGAGATTCTCTTTCTCTCTCTCTCTCTCACTCTCTCTTTCTCTGCCCCCCACAAATAAATAAACATTATTTTAAGAGACCATTTCTATAAAAGGCAATTCTGTTCTAACAGTTGCCAGTGGCTCCTAACACCACACTTCCTGAGCGATTCTTTTACCCCACATCCAAATGAATCCTGTTGAGTTTCATGGCAACATTATTCACAATAGCCAAGATATGAAAACAACCATAGCATCCACTGACAGATGCATGGACAAAGAAGATGTGATGTATACATACAATGGTATATTATTAGCCTTAAAAAAAGGAGATCCTGGGGCACCTGGGTGGCTCAGTCAGTTAGGCATCCAACTCTTGATCTTGGTTCAGGTCATGATCTCATGGTTCATGAGTACAAGCCCTGCCTCAGGGACTGACAGCACAAAGCCTGTTTGGATTCTCTCCTTCTCCCTCTCTCTCTGCCCCTCCCCTGCTTGAGCATGGGCTTTCTCTCTCTCTCTCTCTCTCTCTCAAAAAGTAATTAATTAATTAATTAATTAATGATCAAATAAACAAACAAACAAAAAAAGGAGATCTTGATTTTCAACATCCATGAGCCAGGAGGGCATTATGCTAAGTGACATAAACCAGACAGAAAGAAAAAATACGTCATGACCTCACTTGTATGTGGAAACTAAAAATGTCAAATTCACAAAGCAGAGATGGAACATTGGCTACCAGGGATGGTGGGTGGGGGGAAATGGGGAGATGTTGGTCAAAGGGTTCAAAGCTGCAGTTACATGGGCTGAATAAGTTCTGGAGGCCTGATGTACAGTATGCACCTACGGTTAATAATACTGTTCTTACCACTGGAAATTTGCTAAGACCAGATCTCAGGTGCTCTCCCCTCCAAAAAAGGGGTGGGGGGAGTGAATATATGGGGAGATGGATGTGTTCATTGATTTAATGGAGCAACCATTTTACTCTGTGTGTGTGTCTATGAAAACATCATGGCGTATGCCTTTAATATACACAATGTTTTATAAAAGAAAACTAAAAAATAATGTAAAATTCCATATGGCCTCTTTGCCCCTGTCTCCTGCCATTCCTGGATGTTCAAAAAAGTTCATTTCCCAGAAGTGACACTTCCTACAGGTAGCCATCTGACTTCATCCCTCCTTTCATTCATGTCTCTGCCCAAATGTCACCTATCTCGCCTACCAGAGAGAGCATTCTTGAACACAATTTCCTGCACAAACCACGTCATCCGTCCCTGTATCCTCACATGGCTTGATTTTCTTAACAGCACTTAACCCCTCCTGACATACAGTGTATACCTTTTATCAACCTGATTTTATAGGTATGTTCCATGAAGCTATGACCTTAGCAATTTTCATCGCTCATGGATTCGCTCAACTAAGTGAATGGGTGGATGATGACATACATAAAAGCCAAGCTCAAAGCCTGACTCTTGGCATGGGACCTTCACAATCCCATAGGACTCTGCCCTCAGAAGGGCCACACATGGTTTAATGTTCAGTTATCACCACCTGGAAATTCCTAATAATTTTTCCATGTGTCCCGAAATTATGCAACTGGTCTTGCCTTTTAGACGGAGTCCATCAATATGGTTTCTCACTACCTCTACTGGAAAGATTTGACCAGCCAGTTCATGTTTCCTTTGTATTCTCTGCCAGTTTGCTTTTAGCTGTTTGGAATTCAGTCTTCACAATTAACATAGAAGATCCGTGCTGTAAAGATGGGCAATGCCACCGCCATCAGAGACTGAATCCCCAGTTCTGGGGCACAGTGGGCTCCAAGGTAGGAAGAATAGAGCTGTTTGCTTCATGGACCATCAGGAAACAGCTCTGATATCACGACACTATTCCCTCCAAATTGTTCTTTGCAAACTTTTTCAAACTTCTTCATATCTCATGCCCTTCCCGTCAACATACATTCAACAACTCCGAATTACTTTAATATGCCTTCCTATGAACGAATGTGCACTGAAGGTAGGCGTAATCCCCGTGATCCCATGGACCCTCAATATATCAGTTGCATTTGTAGCCACTCTGTTGACTGAACTGCAGTCTTTCTGTTTTCTTATACTGGATCTCTGTTGCAGCCATGGACATAAATGTCAAGGAGTCTAGCTCTAGCAACCAAGCTTTATCACAAACACCAGTGGTGCCTAATAAAAAGAAAACCAAATATTAAGATTGTAATGAAAGAATTTTATGTGAAAATAAAGGAATTGGGAATAGAGGCCAAGGCAACAGAATCAGATTCTGCCGTTTGAGGTGTTCCTCTAGTGACTTCTTGCATTTATTTTCCGTAGCAGATTTAATATTTTGCTCACCATTATCTCTTAAGTTTTTGATCTGATTGCTATCGATGTTTACCTTTTTCGTCTCTGCTGGGTTCAGATTAGACTAATCCTAGTTTCTCACCTGTGAGGACATCTAAATGTTCATGTTTTCTTACCTGCCATTTAGGAGAATCTGTTAGGTCTTCCAGGTTTGTTAACTTCTTTGCATAATTTTGTAACATAAGTATGAGTGTTTCAAATGTCTTTGCTTTGATATCTGTTTCTCATTAATTCTTATATTTGCAATTATTTGTTTAATGACAGCTTCCACTTGTTAAAATTATGTTTGCTAGCGCATCGATGGTTTTTACTTTTTCCCAAGAACCAGATATATTTTATACTTTTAAAAATTATAACAAACACACAGAGAGTATACACATCCCACATATACAACTTGATTTTCTTGGAGGGGGCGGGAATTCATATTCACAGCATAGTGGCACTAAATACATTCACAGTGCTGTGCAACTCCCATGTATATTCAATTCCACACTATTTTCATCATCCCAAAATAAAAATTCTGTTTCCATTAAGCATTCATTCTTCATTCCTCTCTCTCCCCAGTCCCTGAAAAACTTTAATTTGCTTTCTGTTCGTTGCATTTACTGTACTACACATTTCGTATAAACAAAATCATACAAAATACGACCTTTTGTCTGGTTTCTCTCACTTAGGAACATTTTCAAGGTTGATTCATGTTGTGGCATCCATCAGTACCTCTTGGGGCTGAATAGTATTCCATGTATGGATCTACTACGTTTTGTACACCCATGAATCCCTTGATGGCATTTGGGTTATTTTTCTACGCTTTGGCTCTTACAACTAGTGTTGCTATGAACACTCACGTAGAATTGTTTGTTGAACACCTGTTTTCACTTCTTTTGGTTACATACCTGAGTACAGAATCCCTCGGTTATGTGGCCATTCTATGTTTAATTTCTGACAGAGTGCCCAACGGAATTCCACAGTGGATGAACTATTTTATGTTTCCGATTTCTCCATATTCTTACAAACACATGTTTGCTGGTTTTTGTTTTTCTTTTGTCCTGTTTTTCTTAAGCGTAGACAAGCTGGTGGTGGTGATATGGTATCTCACTGTGGTTTTGTTTGAATCTCCCTGTGACTAATGATGGTGAGCATCTTTTCATGTACGCAGTGACCTTTTGTATATTTTCTTTGGAGAAGTGTCTATTCATGTACTTTTTCTATTTTTAAATAAGAGGTTTTTAACTTTCTAGTGTTGAATTGCAGTCTCCCTCCTCCCCTCCACACCTTGTCTCCTTCTTTATCTTTTCTTCCCTTCTCATAGAATGGTGGCTCCTTCCTACGGACACCCCACTCAAAAAAAATTTCTCTCTCTATCTCCTTCTCTCTCCTTCATGGTATCTGCCTCAAATCCATCTGAAAATAGACCTGAAATAACATACACCTACTCTAGACTTTTCCACAAGTTTGATTTGTTGGTGTTTTTGTTTTTGCTTTTTGGGTTTTTTGGTTTGTTTTTGTTGTTGTCGTTGTCATTGTTGTTTGTTCTTTTGTCACTGAAAGCTTCCTTGGTCTATATCTTACTAACAGGACTCCAGAAGCATACAGCCTTTCCAACTTCATTTTTGGACTCCCTGTCCTTTGATCTCTGCTTGGCAAGGCACCTGTTCGAATCTAAACTTATTTCTTTCCTATAATTTCTTGCTGAGGGCACACAGTAATAGTCAAAACACACTAACAATGTGGCTCTTTCCAAAAACTATACTTAAAGCTGCAGGCTTATGAGGCATATGGTCTACCCACCATGTTATTTTAGGCAATAGTTGAGCCACATATGCCTTCCCTTCATAACATGGATCTTTGGGGTTCAAACCTGGAATAACATCTGACCTCAATGCCCAGTACCCATTTGCTGAGACAACGTTACAAACGCAATACAAGGTATCATTTTCTAATTTAGTTAGGGCAATGAATGAACCTCAAAATTCAATACACTGAACGCAGGAATTGCATACAGGCATTGAAGGTAGAGGGAATGTGAGTGGCTCTATTAGATTCCTATTACTGCTATTACCGCAGACTTTGTAGCTTAAAACACAAATGTGTTAGTTTAAAGTTCTGGAAATCAGAAGTCCCGGGTCAGTCTGGCTAAAATCAAGTAGTCAGCAGGGCTATTCCTTCTTAAGGCTCCAGGGGAAAGTCAATCTGTTTTCTTGTCTTTTTTCTAGGTCCCAGAGACCACCTACGTATTTGGCTTGTGGCCTCTCTCTCCATCTTCCAGGCCAGCAATGGCCAGCGGAATCTTGCAGTGATTCGCTCTCACACTCACTTCTGTCTCCCTCTTCCACTACCAAAACCCTTTTGATTACACGGTATCCAACTGGACAATCCAGAATAATCTCCACATCTCCGAGGAAGCTAAATAATAGTCTTAATTCCATCTGTAACCTTTATTCTCGACTATCACATAACCTAACGTATCCTATGGAGGTTCCAAGGATTAAACTATGAACATCATTTCAAGTGGAGGGAGGTGTGGATTATTCTGCTTCTCCCAAACGGTGAGACACAAGATAAATGTCTAACTCACCTGAGATTCCAGTGAGGATTTTCTTGGTCAGTGGATATTGTACTTGGTGATTCAGGGCACCAGGTTTCCATTTCTCGAATCCTCCATTTTCAACACATAGCTCCCAACTTTGCTATGCTTGGCATTGAAGAAACAATATTGAGATTAAGGGATTTTCCTAGGCCAGATCCGGAGGTGGAGCAGGTCATTTCTGAGCAGATTAATTAATTGACTAGAACTCAGTCATATACATGCAATTAACAAACTGCTAGAGCGGCTTGAGTAGTTCATCTCAACCTTCACAATAATAGAATCGCACACATTTTGGTGACCACAAATGAGATTAATCCACACCAGGCAAAGGATTTCTGTGAAGAAGCTTGAATCCACCAAGAGAGCACAATACAGGACAAATACTAATTTAAGAAAGTCAAGATTTCCATACATATTCCCATTTTTATTTTATATTGTAATATGGAGGAGAAAGGTTATGTGAATATTTTTATTTTAAATAAAATATGCAAAGGTTCAAAATTTCTTTATGACAAAGCACTTGGAAAAGCTATTGAACCTAAGTAAAGATGAGTTAATAACTTTTCTTTTATGAAACCCTGGTTTTTCCAAATTAGCCTACTGTTTCCGCTATGATACCTATGCAATCAATCACATGACACCGAGTGGACATTTTTAAATTAAAAAATTAGTTTTAATCTATATCTACAAGTTACATAAAAAGTGAGATACAAACTGCATTTTGAAAACACTTCTTTGGAAATGTCTTCCTTGTATGTGATCCTGTGGCCAAAAATGACCTGAAAACTACAAAACTCCTAATAGGTCCACCCTAAGTAACTCGGACACCAATTCTTCCAACTTGTTTAAGTTGCCCTCACTGAAAAACAAAAACCATCGAGATGTAATGTCTTTGTTAACATATGAAAGAAACAAAGTCATTTTGATGAGTTTACCATGAAGTCGCATCACAGTAAGAACACCTTTCTAAGGACATTCCCTGAAAAGTTTGCATCCTGGGTGAATGACAATAAAAATGGCTTTGAAAGGAATGTATGTCGCTGAATTACGAAATAGTAAGGAAAAGGATACGGAACAGACATGTTAAAACGCAACCATAAATAATAATGTTCATCTTAACGTATCAATTCGGTAGTGCAGATTCCAGTATGCACGACTTCCATTTAGAACCGTAGAGCACTGCATGGTTTCTTTTTTAGATATGACAGCCACTAATTTTAATCAATGGGATAAAGCAAACTTAGAACCAAACCTTCAATTTGCTGCCTCACAACATGTTAAAGAAAGCCACTAAAATGTGATGAGGTATATTCAATCCTGCTGTACTTACGGGTAATAATGCTAATGCTATTAAGTGGAAAAAGGGATTTTGTACAATTAGTAAGAATAATGGATTTAAAAGTACGGTATCCTGAAAGATTGTTCATCCCACTCTTGTTTTAAAAATGTCCTTTTAAAGTACCGGAGAGGGCATGCATGGTTTTAAACGAAAATAGTCGCTAAACTGAATGAGTAAGTAAACAAACAAAATATGTAGGGGAAAGACTTTTTACCAAAAGAGATCCCCAAATAAAATGCGCTGAGGGCTGGGGTCCACTCCCTTGGAGTCGTGTGCATCTCTCCGTGACTAACAGCATCTGTCTCTTCCTCCTTCTTTATTTGGGTTTTAGGTCTCTCCTCTACTGAACCACTTACGGTCTTCACATGCTTTATGACTGAGACCCTACTCAGACCCATGACAGAGATTATGGTACGCTTCCTTTCTTCGCCACAGATTCAGTCCATTTTTTCTTTCTTTATTATTATTATTTTTTTAAGTTTATTTACTTTGAGAAAGACAGAGAGAGGGGGAGACAGAGTCCGAAGCAGGCTCTGCACTGTCTGCGCAGAGCCCGACTCGGGGCTCGAACCCACAAACCGTGAGAACACGACCCGAGCCGAAATCAGGAGTGAGGCTTGTCCGACTTCGACTCAGGTCGTGATCTCAGGGTTCCTGAGTTCAAGCCCTGCCTCGGGCTCTGTGCTGACTGCTCAGAGCCTGGAGCCTGTTTCGGATTCTGTGTCTCCCTCTCTCTCTGTTCCTCTCTCTCTCTTTCTCTCTCTCTATCTCAAAGATAAATAAGCATTAAAAAAGTAGAATAAAATAAAGAGTGATGCTTAAGTGATGGAGCCACCCAGGCACCCCCCCCCACCTTTTTTCCTTAAAAAGAAAATTGGGGGGAGTACCACCACATGTCCCCTTGTATCTTCGGTCTACCCTGGATAGTTTCCATTACCACATCTACACCATCCATGCCCTGTAACTGCTGTCAGTCACCATGACTGTGACCCCTTGCAGGATGGTAGAAAGCTGAGTTGTCTTTAAAATCCTACCTATCCCAGTCTGCGGCTCTGAAAAAGTCACACAATAACTTATTGAATGAATACAAAAAAAATTTTTTTAATGCTTTTATTTATTTTTGAGACAGAGAGAGACAGAACATGAGCAGGGGAGGGGCAGAGAGAGAAGGAGACACAGAATCCAAAGCAGGCTCCAGGCCCCGAGCTGTCAGCACAGAGCCCGACGCGGGGCTCAAACTCACAGACCGTGAGATCATGACCTGAGCCGATGTCGGACGCTTAACCGACTGAGCCACCCAGGCACCCCTGGAATGAATACAAAAAATGAAAACAACAAAACCAGAAATCCCATTTATTGGCTTTCTATGTTAATCCAGGAAGTGGAAGATACTGTTTACATATTCGCTCATCAGTTTAATCCTCACCCTCCCCTGATGAAGGAATATACTCGGAGAAGTTACATAACTGTGGTATGAGTAAAATATTAGTCAATGTCAGAAATGGAAAACAAGGCCATGCAAATGTTCTCCCTCATAGTTACGCGGTGTCACAAGTGAAGATACGTGAATGATCACGCATGTTTAATTCTGATGTTTGATGATATATTCTATTGAAAGTTGAGATCGGGCATATAATTTTGGCATTTTTACAAATACTTTAGCCAACTTAAAATTATAGAAGGCAGTTACTTACGTTGAAAAAAATAGATTATCATTTTATCCTCCAATTTCAAACACACAAAATATATGTTTTTTAAAAAATATGTATGTTGCAGGATCATCGAGCGTGCCGTTCAAGAAAGAATTCTTGGGGCGCCTGGGTGGCGCAGTCGGTTAAGCGTCCGACTTCAGCCAGGTCACGATCTTGCGGTCTGTGAGTTCGAGCCCCGCTTCAGGCTCTGGGCTGATGGCTCGGAGCCTGGAGCCTGTTTCCGATGCTGTGTCTCCCTCTCTCTCTCTGCCCCTCCCCCGTTCATGCTCTGTTTCTCTCTGTCCCAAAAAATAAATAAATAAAAAACGTTGAAAAAAAATTAAAAAAAAAAAAAAGAATTCTTGAGACGTGTTACGGTGCAGCTTAGTTAAGTTTATTTTATGTAGCATGGGGACAGGGCCTGTGGGCAGAAAGAGGTGTACTTTTTGCGGTAGGAAGCTTGTGATTATGAGCTTAGTGCTCAAGGGAAAGGGGACAGGCAGGGAGTATGAGATCATAAATGTCTTCTTTGAATTTCTATTCATAAAACTACCTTTGGCAAGATTTCGCTGGCCCTTATCATTCAGTTCGATATTAACCATCGGTGAGATTCACAGGCAGTCATGAGACCCTGTAAGGACATAGCATCGATTTCCCACCCAACGTTCCCACAGGGAATGTGTCTAAAAGCAACATTCCCATTGTATGGATTCAGGCGTTTGGGGAGCTATGATTTATGATAAATCTCATTATTGTGACTTATAATAAGAAACATATATTTGGTCTTTCAGCCAGTTCTTGACACAGAGATCCTAATACTTTTGGAAATTTTTAAGTGAAGAGAGCAGTAAAGGTGTCTTTTATTACGTTAATGAGATGACTTTTAGAGACCATGTAATGCCCAGGTTGTAACAGGATGGAATTCAGGGATAGACCCAGAAGCCTGATGAAAGGACCCAGGGGCCCTTCCCCCCGCCCCCACCCCAGACACAGAGTGATGGCTGCAATCCCACTGAGGGCCCTCGGCTCAAGCTACATTTCTCAGTCTTTGTTGATGACCTTCCACCCCCAGTGTTGGGTGGGATGGAAAAGGGGTGCCCACGAAAAGGCTCTTCTGGGCCCCACAAGAGTGTTCATCCCAAGTCTGGTCGTCCCTCCAACACACAGCACAAAGGGCTTCCCTCTGTCCACCTGCAGGGTTCACTGCCAATGCTGAACTCACACCTATCCCCCCCACCCACTTGGGGGCCCACATCTTCCTTGGGCCAAGGTCTCAAAAAACCAAATGTACTTTTCATATACCAGCCATGTACAAATAGAATTCTTTCTAAAAGAAAGAATATCACTTTTAATATTTCCAAAAATAAATTCTCAGGCATAAATATAAAAATATCTTCTATATAAAATATAAAAATATGAATATAAGAAGATGTGTACAGAATTTCTATGGTGCAACTGCAAAAAAAAATTAATGATGGAAGTCAAGATAGAACTAAATAAATGGAAAGACTCACCATGAACTTGGATTGAGAGTCTCAATAGGATTTCAAAGGCCAAGTGTCTCCACATTGACCCACAGATTTAAAATAATGTCATGCAAAATTCCAGCAGCATTGTTTTTAAGAGAGGCGATTTGATTCTCAATTTCACATAAAATTCAAAGGAACTGAAAGGGTTAAATGATTTTTTAAAAAGAAGAATACACTGGGAAAAATCAGAAACTACTTGATTTTAAGCTTTGCCCATAAAACAAAAGTATTCAAGACAGTGTGGTCAAAAGACAGTCATATGAGACCACTGAGAAAGAATACAGTCCAGGGATCAACCACACACACAGCCGGTTTCATTCCATTAAGTTGCAAAAGCAATTCAGGGGATAAAGGGTAGTTTGTCAACCGATAGTTTTGAAATTTCCATGTTGAAAACTGTAAAGCTTCTAAAATACAACACAGGACATGAATTCTTAAACATGGCATAAAAGCCTGGTCTATGAAAAAAATACTATCAAGGGGTGCCTGGGTGGCTCAGTCATTTAAGCGTTTGACTTCAGCTCAGACCATGATCTCACTGCTCGTGAGTTCGAGCCCCGCGTCAGGCTCTGTGCTGACAGCTCAGAGCCTGGAACCTAGTTCGGATTCTGTGTCTCCCTCTCCCTCGCTGCCCCTCCCCCTCTCGCACTCTGCCTCTCTGCCCCTCCCCTGCTGGTGCTCTCTCTCTCTCTCTCTCTCAACTATAAAATAAAAAACCTAAAAATTTTTTGAAAGAAAATATTGATATATCAGACTTCATCAAAATTATTATTTTTTTTCCTGAAAGCCATTGTTAAGAGAACAGAAAGACAAGCTATAGACTAGGAGAAAATATTTGCAAACAACATGTCTGATCCAGAATGTATGTTAGATTACTTTGTTGTTCCTAATAACTCTGTTCTTAATAGTGGTCCCTGCATATACGACACAGGACAAAGCAGCATTCTGACTTGAAGGAGGGGAATATCTGTGTGTGCCTTTTCTTTCTTTGGATTCCGGGTTACCACGTGGACTTTATCCTTCTCCTACAAAGGTGTGTAGAACTCTGGGGCACCTGGGTGGCTTGGCTGGTTAAGTGTCCAGCTCTTGATTTCAGCTCAGGTCATGATCTCATGGTTCGTGGGATCGAGCCCCAAGTCAGGCTCGGGATTTTCTCTCTCACTCTCTCTCTGTCCCTCCCTCCCTCTCCGTCTCTCCCTCTCCCTCTCTCAAAATAAATACATAAACTTAAAAAAAAAAAGCATGTAGAACTCTACTGAAGTATATTCAGGTTTAACACATAACTTGCAGAATGTATCATCTTGGATGAAATGAATCAAAGCCAGTAAGGACATGGAAACAAACCTGATGATCAATCAACAATCAATTTCTGACAGTCTTGAGAAGAGAAATATGGGAGAATGGTGCTTTTTCTCCTCTTTTTTTTAATATTTGTTTATTTTTGAGAGAGAGAGAGAGAGAGAGAATGGGGAAAGGCAGAGAGAGGGGGAGACACAGAATCGGAAGCAGGCTCCAGGCTCCAAGCTGTCAGCACAGAGCCCCACTCAGGGCTGGAACCCACGAACCTTGAGATCATGACCTGATCCAAGGTCAGATGCTTAACTGACTGAACCTCCCAGGCGCCCTTGTACCTTTTCTTCTTCACCTTTTACATGTAGCCTAATCATTCTATACCACCCCCCCCCGAATTGTTCATTTTTATGAACCGTCTTCAAATCTACAGAAATTTGCCATGAGCTTTTTTTGTTGGTGGTGTTTTGTTAAATACAATGAACGACTAGTGCTTTAACAGGGTTCCTATCCCTATGATCCTGTTATCTGAGGACCCATGGGGAAAATGAGAAGCATAGCTTTGCTTTTAATGGTAAAAACTGTGCTTGGCAAAGCAGAGCTCCTCCGATCACCTCAGAAGAAAAAAACCCAAAGTGGATGAGAATGAACAGGTGGATGGATGTTCCAAATGACAGGGAGGAGTGCGAGAAGATAAATGACCCAAGGATACAGCCATACTAATGTTTAAAACCATCTAAAACTCTGCTGTCGGAGAAAAATCACCAGTCTTTGTGATGGCAAGGACTTTTCGGGGTTTCTGCCAACCTACTGTATTTCAACGTGGAGATGCCTTTTTCTAATGCGAGAGCTGACGTAAGGTAAATGTTACCGTTTTACAGAAGACAAATGACAGAGAAAAAAAACCCACCTCCACAAGAAAGGCATCTGCTCCCCAGTTCTAATTCTTCTTGACAACTAAAATGTTCATTTATCTGATGGGGTCTTGCTTCGTCATATATGAATAATAGACCAAAAAAAGTTTTCTGTTCATTTATCTCGATTTGCTGTGAAAAAGTCCTAAGTGTCACTTTCAATATGCTATGTTCCCTCTCAAAAATGCCTTGTTTTGGGGCACCTGGGTGGCTCAGTCGGTTGAGCGTGTGACTTCTGCTCGGGTCATGATCTCACGGTTCGTGAGTTCGAGCCCCACGTCGGGCTCTGTGCTGACGGCTCAGAGCCTGGATCCTGCTTCGAATTCTGTGTCTCCCTCTCTCGCTGTGCCCCTCCCTCATTCATGCTCTGTCTCTCTTTCTCTCAAGAATAAATAAAACATTAAAAAAATGCCTTGTTTTGGACTATCAATTATACTATTACCCTAATGACGAATGCATCCTGGTCTAATCTTCTAGGGATTCTAACCAGGATCCTCTAACATTGCTGCCTGCAGACTTCAAGAGCACGGACGCTCTATCCCAGCCCCACTCAGCACACCCTCCTCATTATCGGAAGACAGCAACTGCTCCAGACTTCAGTGGGTCAATCTCATCGACCCAGTGATTAAAATTGTGGTCTTTTAACGGGATTTCAGGGTTTAAGACCCTGCATTGTCATTCATCTGTGGTATAACCTTGGGAAAATTATTAATATGTATATATCTCATTTCCCTGATCTGTAAAAGGGGGCTATAACACTACTTGCCTCTAGGGCTCACTGTGAAGATTAAATGAGAGCACATGCGTGGGAATCACTTAAAAGCGATCGCTGCATATTGAGCAGAATGTTTAAGGCATATTCCTTAAGTTAAATCCCTTTGCCCAGATTTATCTTCCTGGGACAGACCCTTAGTCTTTCCTTTCTTTTCATGTCACCAAGAAAGTGTAACTCCTGACTCGTTGTGGGATTTTCATTGGGACCTACATATCTCCTATTCCTCCTTCCCTCTCTCGTTCGGTGAGCACTTTCACTTTCTCTCGCTCGCAGTCACATAGCCTTTTTGTTTGCTTATTTTTCTGTGCACTTAATTTATGCCTAATATACTTCTGTGTTTTTTCTACGGTTTCCAGCAGCAGCTGAATGCCTTCTGGATGTCCCTCTTCAAGGTCAAATCCTATGTGTCTTAAAAGAACGTGATTAAAGGTGCCCAAAGTCATAGAAAAGAAATTACTCTCGCAGTCCTAAATTTATTAAGTGGTTTTCCACATGCCTCCTAGACGTAATGGGATGTAAATGTCCCCCAATTGTTTTCTGTTCGTAAAGAAACAGAAATAGGACTGATATGCGGAGGGTACACGTATGGCTGGAAGCCAAATAAGAAGAAGCCATTTTGAAGAGTCAGACATTTCAAAAGTGTATGGATCTCATAGTGACAACTTTTCCCAGCATGAGACTCACCAGATACCTGGTGGGCAAGCATAATCTTCCGATCTTCCGGTGTGTGTGTGGGATGCAGAGGTGAGGTGGGAGAGTTGTGGGTTGGGGAATCGGACCAATCGGTAATTTCTCAGCCACTTTTCCTACGAGATTTGAAAATCTCAAATACAAACACACGCATTTGGGAACATGTATTCACGACGGAAATTTGTGGCTGAGCACCTGGCAGAGTGAGAAACGTTATTTCGAGCGAAGCAGCTACCTCCTTCGTAAGTCAATTGTTGAAAGTCAGCTCTCGGTCCTTGACTTCCTTAGGTTGGAGTTTGGACTGCACCTTTTCTTTCTTCATGTCACAGTCAAAGGAGACCCCTCCAAGTTCTGCTCCCCTGAGGAGGGATGTGTCATCGGAATGGCACTGAAGGGCACAGTTCCACTTTAATTCAGATGCCATCATTGTCTTTTCTATGCACATAATTGAAAGAGATTACTAATTATTGATGAAATAAGAGTCGATGAAGTGATTATTTTGAACTGGAGTGGTCCAAAGACCAAGGGTAAGGCAGACATAATTAATTCCCGTCCCTCCATGAGTCACACGGGGTAACCTGCTAGTCTAGAAGACATTACATTTCAGGACTGCCTGCCTCTGCGTAGGAAGCTCCTCCCTGACAGTCTGACTCAAACCTGTCGCTCCTGGGATAACTTCTCAAGTCATCTTCTCTTTTCTGCATCAGTAATTGGGTCCAAATAAAGTAAAAATTAAAGTCTGGCTTCATGGTAATAGGTCCCAGCTTTTGCAGGCACTGCCAGGGTTACTGGGTGTCATCCTGAGTCTTTGACCCTCTGCATGCTTCAGACATGGCAAGGGATGGAAAGGAGGGTCAAGTTGGATGGAAATCTTTTCATCGTTAGTCTCAAATGTGGGGGGGGAGGGAGGGATGCCACGAGGCTTTCCTAAAAAGACAAGTGTGGGTAGGATAAGCTGTGGCTTTACTCCTGACCAGTGGGGACTCCCTGGGCCTGGAAAGCAGGAGGGAAGAGTCACTGAATGGTAATCAGGCAGATGGGTGTCCCCGACTGACCCCTCTGAGAGAAGGGACTTGGCAGGGTGGGGGAGACAGAGGACGTGGCTAGCAAGTGCCTCAAGATGAGTGGCCCAACCCCTGCAGGTGCAGAGGGGCAGAAGGGAGTTCTCATGCCTTCCAAAATATTAGAATAAGTTGTGCTTAATTGTCGTGAAAAGCTAAATATCATCAGTCACCTTTCTTTCTTTTTTTTTTTTTAGAGAGAGAGAGAGGAGAGCAAGAGATGGGGAGAGAGAGAGAGAATCTATTTTGTTTTCATTTCATTTATTTATTTACTTAGAGGGAGAGCATGAGCAGGGGAGGGGCAGAGAGAGAGGGGGAGAGAGAACACCAAGTAGGCTCAGCACAGAGCCTGACAAGGGGTTCGAACTCATGAGCCATGAGATTATCACCTCAGCTGAAACCAAGTGTTGGACGCTTAATCCTCTGAGCCACCCAGGCGCTCTGAAAGAGAGAGACTCTTAAGCAGTCTCCATACTCAAAATAGAGGCTGAAAGAGGAGTTGGATCCCATGAACTGGGATCATGACCTGAGCCGAAATCGGAAGTTGGATGCTCAACCAACCGAGCCACCCAGGTGCCCCCAGTCACTGGTCTTGACAACCATTCGGCCATTATGGGCACAGATTTGTTATGCCTCTATGTCCAGCTCAGCTGTCTTTTCTGAGGCACAGTCCTATGTTTCAAACTCCAATTCCAAATCTCCACCTTGATGTGCCCCAACACCTCCATTTGCCCATGGCCAAATCTGTCCTGAGCATTCTTTTTCCCACCTGTCCACTCCATCCCGAAACTTTTCTCTCCCCCCCCTCTCTTTTTCTAATCATTGGGGATTCCATCCAACCCCTTCACCCAAACAGGAATCCTGGGCATCGTTTCCTAGTCCTTCTTCTTGAAGGTTTCTCCCCCATAACCAGTGATTGGTTGGGCCTTGTGGCTACTGTTCCTGCCGGGTCCTCTCTTCATCCCCACTTCTGTTGCCTCAGCACAGGACTGCGACAAACCCCCACATGGACCACTGCAATTCACCTTCACGTCCTGCTCTTAAATCTTTCTTAAAACTCTAGTATTTATTTATTTATTTATTTATTTATTGAGAGAGCTGGTAGGGGAGGGGCAGAGAGAGAGAGGGAGCCAGAGGACCCGGAGCAGGCTCTGCACTAACAGCACGGAGCCGGACGCAGGGCTCGAACCCACAAACCATGTGATCGTGACCTGAGCCAAGGGCTGACGCTTAACCAAGCCATCCAGGCGCCCCCAACCCTCAAATCTGGTTCCAATGCTTTGCCTTCTTCAATGACTCTGTTTACCCACAGGGACTCTGTCAACATTTTTAAGAATGGCTTTCTGCTCCCTTTTTGTCCCCATCTCTGTGCTTCCCCCACCTTACCTCCAGCTAGAGCGCCATCACTGGTGTTCGGGGGCTTCTGCGTGAGAGCAAGGGGGTGATTCTAAACATGTCATCCTCGTTCGGCCTCCGCACTTGGGGGAAATGTCCTTTCATTTCTATTGTGTTCTTCTCCATTCCCCTTTGTGAACTCTCCTTTAATTCTTCGAGTTTAAGGCAATCGCTCCCTTCACATCGCCCTTCTGGAGTGTAACCACACCTTTGTAGAGCACTGGGCACTCCTCTCTGCATCTATTTGTCCATAAGCCTTTTGAAAAGAGGGACTATATCTTATGCACACTTGAGCCCTAGCTCCTGGCACAGAACTTCACAGGTCATAGGGCTTCCATAAACGACCAAGCAATTCAATTGACAAATCAATTATTATCATTTAAGCCGCTTTGAGTAAAGATTATATGTCACTGACTTTGTTTTTGAATGCGGAATAGAACGGGTAATGACACTGAGAGTCCCCTCCCTGGCGTGCGCTCAGGGTGGGAGAGAGGAAGGATTGGAGCCCCCTCGGCCAGTGGGAACCCAGTCGTGGCATAGTCTGACTGGCTTTGCTTTTGCAGCTCAGGGGACAAGCAGAGGAACAAAATCCTCGCTGTTTCTAATTTACTGATCGGTATCAAGGTGCCTAGATCAGAAAAACTCACAAATCTCCTGTGTCTTCCTCCTGTGCGTCTCCTTTACCCTGACATGGGCCACTTCACTCTCATACTTCTGGTCACCCAACGCGTGGAGACTTTCCCCACAACAAGCAATCCTTTGGGACACCAGTTGGGCGTCCTACAATTTAACCCAATTCCGACACCATCTACCCAGAGGTAGTGTCAGATCCCAGAGGTTACGTGTCAGTCCCATGACTGTCCTCCAACTCCTATTCAGATGCCCGGGGGTCCCACAGGATATCCACAGCTTCTGTCTCATTTGGCCACCAATCAAAGGTTGCCACAACTCTCTCTTCTGTTCCATTCATCTCTTAGAGAGGCTCACAAAGCTCAGGGAGACACTTCTGTTTACCAGTCTATTGTAGAAAATGAGAAAGGATACAGATGAACCGCCAAGAGACAGCCAAGGGGTCTGGGTGGGTCCTCAGTTCAAGAGCATCTATCCCCAGTTTCCTCCACCCCCGGTAGGAATGCGTCTGTCGACACAGAAGGTCTCCAAACCCTGTCCTTTCAGGGTTTTATGGAGTCTTCATTACACTGGCATGATTGATTAGATGATTGGCTATTGGCTATTGAACTCAATCTCCAGCCCCTCTCCCCTCCCTAGAGGTGGAGGTAGGGAGGCGAGGGGTGGGGATAGGGTGAGGAGGGGAAGGGTGAAACTGAAAGTTTCAACCCTCTAATCGTGGGATTGGCTTCACTGGCAGCCAGCAACCACCATCCTTAGGAACATTCCAAATAGAGACAATTTTCTTCCCCCCCTCCCCCCAATCTATATCATGATATTTTTTTAATTTGTTTTCTTGCTGCTCTGGCTGAGAATTCTACAGTGCTGAATACAGTGATGAAAAGGAACATTCTTGCCCTTCTCCAGATGTTAGGGGAGAAACGGATGATCGTCCCTCACTCCTTATGTCAGCTGTAGGCTTTTTTAAAAATTTAAAAAAAAAATTGTTTTTTTTAATTTTTTTTTTCAACGTTTATTTATTTTTGGGACAGAGAGAGACAGAGCATGAACGGGGAAGGGGCAGAGAGAGAGGGAGACACAGAATCGGAAACAGGCTCCAGGCTCCGAGCCATCAGCCCAGAGCCCGACGCGGGGCTCGAACTCCCGGACCGCGAGATCGTGACCTGGCTGAAGTCGGACGCTTAACCGACTGCGCCACCCAGGCGCCCCTTAAAATTTTTAAAAAAAATTTTTAACGGTTTTTTATTTATTGTTGAGAGAGAGAGAGACAGAACATGAGCTGGGGAGGGGCAGAGAGAGGGAGACACAGAATCCAAAGCGGGTTCCAGGCTCCGAGCTGTCGGCACAGAGCTCGACACGGGGCTTGATCCCACAGACTGTGAGATCATGGCCTGAGCCGAAGTTGGACGCTCAACCGACTGAGCCACCCAGGCGCCCTGGCTTTTTTTTTTTTTTTTCCTAATTCATGATCTCAAGACTCCAAGATCAAGAGTCATATGTTCTTTTCTGTGTGTGTGTGTGTGTGTGCGTGTGTGTGTGTGTGTGTGTTTAATTTTTTTAATGTTTATTTACTTTTGAGAAAGACACAGACAGAGAGTGAGTGATGGAGGGGTAGAGAGAGGAATATACAGAATCTGAAGCAGGCTCCAGGCATGAAACCACAAACCATGAGATCATGACCTGAGCTGAAGTCACATGCTTAACTGACTGAGCCGCCCAGGCGCCCCAAGAGCCATATGTTCTACTGACTGAGCCAGCCAGGCATCCCCAGCTGTGGGCTTCTTACAGATGCCCTTGGTCAAGTTGCATGAATGACCTTCTATTCTTGGTTTGCTCAACATTTTTATCATGAATGGACACTGTATTTTGTCAAATACTTTTTCATCAATTGGCATGATGATGTAGTTTCTCTCCTTTAGATTATTAGTATTGTGGATTTCATTGGCTATTTTCTGCATAATGACTTAACCAGGATAGATAGACATCACTTGGTAATGGCATATTAATCTTTTTATATAATTATTGATGCAGTTAGCTAATATTTTGTTGAGGATCATTGCGTGATTGCTCATGAGGTGTGTGGGTCTGTATTACAGATACTGGCCTCATAAAATAGCTCAGATGGGTTTCTTTCCAGAAGAGATTTTGTAGAACTGGTGCTATTTCTTCCTTGTTCGATAGAATCTACCAAGAAAACTACGTGATCCTCGTAACATCTTGCTCGGAAGGTTTTAAACTACAAATTCAATTTATTTAATCATTGGAGGTCTGTTCAAGTGAACTATTTTATCCTAGGTGATGTGAATGCATTTGGCAGCTTGGGGTTTTTTTGAGCAATTTGTTCATTTAATCAAAGTTGTCAAATTTATGTGTGTGGAGATATTCAAAATATCCCCTTATTATCCTTTTGACGCCCATTAGGTATATAGTGATAGTCTCCTCTTTCATTCATGATATTAGCAATCTGTGTCTTGTCTTATTTTAATATGTCTGCCTCGCTAAGAGATCGATTTTGTCACCTGTCTCAAAGAACCAGCTTTGACCTTCTTGATTTTCTGCTCTTCTTTTGAGTGTTAAGTGTTTCCTTTCTCAGTCCCGACTTGTAGTTCTTCTCGAACTTTCGCTGTGCCACGGTGCTCACTTCAGAATTTCTAGCTGTGTTGAGTTCAGGTGGAGGAAGCCAGAGAGAGGGAAAAAATGGCCAATTCATCCCCAATTTGCTGACTCCAAAGTCTACTGTTCTTCCCCCGTCGGCCTGCTGGTATTTACTTTTCAACCTTTAGATAGCTTCTTACACACCCTTTCCAGATTTTGTGTTTGTGTAGGTTTTATTCAGTGCGAGAGGTAGTACGAAGCATGCTTGCTTTATCCCACCTAGAACTGGAGTGCGCCAGTGGTTTTTCTATTTTCTACTGCAACCTTTAAGCACACAGCCTGTCGTTGAACAGTGAGGGGACTCTTTCCCGAAGCCCTCCATCACTGGGTGCCTGTTGGCATCATGCTATGATAGCTGTTGGAGATAAGCCTATGGAAGGGGATCTAAAGTCCTGGGCTGCAATCCAGGAGCTGCTAAAATGCTACTTCTGGGGGCGCCTGGGTGGCTCAGTCAGTTAAGGGTCCAACTCTTGACTTTGGCTCAGGTCATGATCTCACGGCTCATGAGTTCAAGCCCTGTGTCAGGCTCCTGTTGCTGAGAGTAAAGAACCTACTTGGGATTCTCTCTCTCTCTCTCTCTCTCTGCCTCCCTGCCACTTGCTCTCTGTTTCTCTCTCAAAATAAGTAAATACACTTTAAAAAAATTTCTTAATTTGGGGTAAACGCCATCATTGTGAATCAATTTTATTTCTTCACCTTAACATGACTTCCTCCTGTTTTGTGTACATCCTTACTTGCTGATGATAAGATATCTAGCAATGGCATCATTTCTCCAAGGGATTGAAGTTTCCTTCATTGAGCAATATTATCTAGAAACCAAAATACGGTGGTCGTTAGAGCCGCTGGGTTGTTTCATTTCATTCCTTTCCAAAATCAAATTAAACCTGGCTTCTGTTTGCCCGACATGGAAGAAAATCAAGATTAGTCAACTTTGGTGCCTTCTTCCTTTTCAATGGGTTATACTGCAAAGGAGAAAGGGGGACTCGATCTTCATGCCATTGTGGCCACTAACATTTGTTTCTTGTCCTGATCCAATTAGCCTAGCAAATTGGGCCACTCCACTGGCAGCCTTACTCCTTATGTAGAGCTCGGGTCTGGAGATCTCTGTGAAGTGTCTTGTCAATGGCGCCCTTCACCCCGAGTCCTTCCAGACACCAATCCCACTGCTCTGAGGCAGCTGGGACTAGCAGACAGAGTGGGTGAAGAAACACACACCCTCACACACACCTGCACACAAACCTGTATATCTACACACTCATAAACTGTCAGCAAGCACACCTCCATTGTCAACTCCACACAGCCCAGCCAGGTCCAATCTAACATCATATGTTTCGACCTAACCTTTTCCCTTTCCATATATTTCTGACAGTAAAAAAAAAAAAAAAAAAATCATCAATAATTTAATCATTTGCTCAATCCTGCATTACATACTCATAGTTTCAAAATGGCTAATCCATACCACTTTGAAAAAAAAACCCGCTGTGAAAAGAAAACTACACGTAATGGTTCAAAACAAGATAACAGTTCTTGCGTTCACCAGAGGGAATCCCAGGTGCCCACAAATTATTTAGACTTGTCCTTCTTGGTTTGCTTGGGTGAGATTGTTATTCAAGTGATACCCACTCAGGTTGACTTGTGTCTGTTTGTATTCTATTTTGGTTCTATATATTTTTTTTTGTATTGTTTTGTTTCTACTGTTGCTCTTGTGAGTTTTGCTGCTGTTTTGCTTTGTATATTCATCGTATTCATGAAGTACCAAATATCAAAAATCTCCAGAGAGGTATATTCAGAGAAGTACGTCTTCTCCACGTGGTCCCTCTCCTCCTTTAGAAGTAAACAACTTGCACAATTTCTGCTTTATCTTTCCTGTGTTTCTATTTGTAAAGATTCGCATACTTTTTTTTTAATTTGTTTTTCATTTTCTCTTCTTTGTTACAAAAACGTTAACATACATGCTTCTCTCTCCCTCTGTCTTTCTGTCTCTGCCTCTCTCTCGTGTACATATAGTTGGCTTTTGCCACTTAACACCCTCTTAGAGATTGGTTCCATTTGAATTCATAGAGATATTCCTCAACCCTTATTATATCTGCATAGCATTTCATTGACAGATATACCACAATTTATTCAAATTACAAGTATTTCCTCTTCAACTAGGTTCTTGAAGAGTAGAGCTCCATGTTTTTTTTTAATGTTTTTATTTTATTTTTAAAAAAATTTTTTTTTTCAACGTTTATTTATTTTTGGGACAGAGAGAGACAGAGCATGAACGGGGGAGGGGCAGAGAGAGAGGGAGACACAGAATCGGAAATAGGCTCCAGGCTCTGAGCCATCAGCCCAGAGCCTGACACGGGACTCGAACTCACGGACTGCGAGATCGTGACCTGGCTGAAGTCGGACGCTTAACCGACTGCGCCACCCAGGCGCCCCATGTTTTTATTTTATTTTTGAGAGAGAGACAGAGTGTGAGCTGGAGATGGGCAGAGAGAGAGAGGAAGACACAGAATCTGAAGCAGGCTCCAGGCTCTGAGCTGTCAGCACATAGCCCGACACGGGGCTCGAACTCGCAGACCATGAGATCACGACCTGAGCCGAAGTCAGACGCCCAACTGACTGAACCACCCAGGTGCCCCTCCATGTTTTCTTATTGTATTTTTATTTGATAATTTTTTAATGGATCTCTGATCCATTGAGACCAGAATTCCTCAACTTTGGCCCATGAACATTTTGGGTAGAATTATAGTTGTAGGGGGTGTCCTCTGTGTTGTAAGATTTTATCACTATCCTTGGCCTTTAGCCAGTAGATGTAGATGGCATCGTCAGTTATCACAACCACAAATGTCTCCACACGTTGCCAAATGGACCTAAATTGCCCTGGTTGAGAAATACTGATTTAGAATAAATTCTTATATTCTTGCACATATTTTGGATCTAATTATAATTTTTTTAAAGGGATCTCTATTTGTCTCTGTGTCATTTATTTAAAAGTCCATATTTGTGCTAATGATTCAAGATGCCACTTTTATCAGGAGCTTGGATGGCGCATTCGGTTAAACATCGGACTTCAGCTCAGGTCATGATCTCATTGTCCGTGAGTTCGAGTCCCACGTCAAACTCTGTGTTGTCAGCTCGGAGCCCGGAGCCTGCTTCAGATTCTGTGTCTTCCTCTCTCTCTCTGACCCTCCCCTACTCATGCTCTATCTCAAAAATAAACAAGCATTAAGAAAAATCTAAAAAAAAAAAGATACCACCTTGATCATATACTAAATTTCCATATGTATCTGGGTTTATGTCTGGATTTTCTATTTTATCCACAGGCCTATCTGTGAGTATGTCAACTCTGTACTGTTTTCACTAAAGACTGTTAAGCTGACTTTAAATATCTAGTAAGATTCGTACCTTCTTGTGGTTTTCTTTTTTCCAAAGGTTTTTTGATTTCGTAGGTTTCATTTTTCTTATTTGTATACATTCATACGATGCTTACTAGTATTTGCATTGGATTTGTGTCCAATTTCCAAACTAAATCAGGAAGTACCAACCTGCAGCATGAAAATAGCTTCGCCAAGAAATGTAACTGGAGATGGACACGGTGAAAACCAAACAAAGGTATTAAGTTTAAATGTCACAAATAACACTATATTATAAACCAGCAAAACATTAGTTGCAAGAATTTAAATGAATAACTGAAGTGCATGTCCACAAATAGGTTCCTTAGCTAGAAAATAAAGTAGCTTTTCTTAACAAAAAAAAAAAAGGGAACTTAGGTGTAAGAGGAAAGATTCAACCTTGTAGCATCTTTTGATATTAAAACAGAAGTGGAAATTCCATATTTTGAGTACTTGTTTCTGCAAAATGAAAAGTATATAGCCATATTTTCTGGTAGAAAAGGAAAAAATCCTAATCAAAATTGTATACGTGACTCTCAGTAGAGTTTAGTGTTAACAACTGAGCTAAAGAACTCCCCAGAATCAAGGTGCAGGGTCAAATACTTTGGCACAGTCTGCAAAATCATGGAAGGAAAAAGGTTTTGCTCTACTTGCTCAGAAAAATATGCTTATTATGATATTTATATCAACTATTTCAATGGTCCCTTCATAAAGTTCAAAATGCAGTTCAAAAACTGATTAAGCAGTTTGCTCTGACAATGGAGAGAATTAAATACATTACGACCAATTTTTTTTTGCCCTCCTAGCTTTGATTTTTTAATTTTGATTTTAGTTTGATTATATAATTGCCAGAATTATTTTATTCATAGCATGTTGCCTCATCCGTAATGTTGGATAAACTTAATTTGCTCCATTGAACAAACATCGTAGCAAGATAGGCTGCGAACTGTCGATTTGCAAAGGTCATCTCCTATGGCAAACCTAAGGTTTGTCTGCAACTTGTATTGAGTGAGAATATTTCCTGGAGGAAGGCTTGAGCTAGTTGATAGACATGCTGTTTCTTTTCAGAAGGGGACACAAAGTGTCAATCAAGAAGTGCCTCACATCAAGGGGTCCTGGGTGGCTCAGTTGGTCCGGCATCTGACTCATCAGTTGTATGATGTCTATTACTGAACGGCTTCATGGACTTTTTAATTTTGCTTTATTTTTTGTTAATTGTTTTAAAAAGCAAAAGATTAAATGCATTCACTTCATCATTGAATTCATCATCTCTTTTATTGGGGCATATTGACTTTGTTACATTTGTAATAAAAAATGCTGCTTTTCATTTTCGGTGATGCCCATAACTCTATAACCCGCTGTGTTATTTGAAAGAGGCACAAAATCAATCATTTTGCAAGCTTTGACCTTTATTACTTTGACCATTAGCTGTAGGTAAAATAAATGTCTAATCAATTATTTCACTAACTTTTATTATTCAGTAAATGAGATGTCGAGGGCTTTTGCATTTTCAACCTCTGCCAGTCTTCAGGTCGGTTCATGACATCCACCAACTTGGCTTCAAAGGTTCCTAAGTCTTGTGGTTGCTCTTTCTGAGTTTCTGCATTGCATTTGGAAATGGTTTGTTTTATGACTGAATCTGTATTTCCCAATATATTTTTAAAATTTTTTTAATGTTTATTTATTTTTGAGAGAGACAGAGCGTGAGTCGGGGAGAGGCAGAGAGAGAGGGAGACACAGATTCCGAAGCAGGCTTCAGGCTCTGAGCTGTCAGCACAGAGCCCGATGCGGGGCTCAAACTCACGAACTGTGAGATCATGACCTGAGACGAAGTCGGCCGCCTAACCGACTGAGCCACCCAGGCACTCCCGTGTTTCCCAATATTTATGCAAAACTGAGAGAGGTCTTTCCATTACTCATTTACGAAATATAAATTTCAAACGAGTTGTGGTGTATTACCTGAGGTTCTATTTGTCTTTGTGCTGGAAATTTTAAACTAATAGTTATTGAGGTAATCATTAACCTATCTCCACCGTGTTTACATGAAGATATAGGAATTATTTTATTATATTTGCTTAAAGAAGTGATATTGTCAACCAAAGCTTCTTTTTTGCTACTTGAAACACCGGTGTTCAAACATGAATTCATACCAGGTTCAACTGAAAAAGGAAAGAAGGAAGGAAGGAAGGGAGGAAGGGAAGAAGGGAGGGGAGGAGGGAGAAAGGAAGAAGGCTTCCTTTCTTGTTTTTCCCCCCTAGGAAAAAGCTAGGACTACAAAACTCCCTTGACTGTGTGTTTTGTTTGTTTGTTTCTGTAAATGTTTGTTTATTTATTTTGAGAGAGAGAGAGAGAGAGAGTGGGGGCAGGCGGGGTGCAGAGAGAAAGAGAATCCCAACAGATTCCACGCTGTCAGCACAGAGCCAATCTCAGGAATCATGAGATCATAATGATCATGACCTGAGCCAAAATCAAGGGTCCACGCTCAATGCCCTGAGCCACCCAGGTGCCCCTGCCTTGACTGTTAGTAGAGCACCTTGAGAAGAGATTAAACTATGCAGAATCACCTGCAAGGGTTGGTACGTTCGCAGGTGCTGCTGGGCTGTGTCCTTCCATGGGCTTCCTTAGTCCTGCAAAACCTGACCGCTCTTCCCTCCCAGGATCACTCTGTAATGACTGGACTCCAAGCTGGTGACCCCCTGGGCCTCCCCCCACCTCCCATTTTATTCTTTGTTCAGTTCTTCAGCCCCTGACACCTGCAGCACTTTAGGAGTCCCCTCTGGATATCTGTATATTTTCTCCAAGTTTTCTTCATTTTTAAAAGTGCGATTGAATCCTAAAAACACAGGCAGGGGGCATTAAACACTTGGTGCAAATGTATGATTTGGTGGGACAGTACAGTAACCCCAAAACCAGGCTCTAGCAAATTCAGTCTATGTAGTCCAGAATCATGGGGAAATTCTAACTTTTATTCTGGAGGGCCTCAGAAGGATAGCATATTATCTGATAAAAATAGCCACGACAAGGGCACCAGGGGGGCTCAGTTAGGTAAGCGTCTGTCTCCTGATCTCAGTTCAGGTTGTGATCTCACCGTTCGTGAAATTGAGCCCCACATCCGGCTCTGTGCTGACAGCGTGGAGCCTCTCTCCCTCTCTCTCCGCCCCTCCCCTGCTCATGCTCTCTAAACAAACAAACAAACAAACTTAAAGAAATAGGTCACTGGTTAGCCAGCAAAATGATTCAAGTCCTTCACGTTTTACTTGTAGACACAGATGGAACGTTCTTACTACAATGCATGTGAGTATCCCCCTTGTATGAATTATAATGGTGTTTAATATGTGTGAGGTACACACACACGTATTCAGAGATTTCACCAATTATATCGTGGAAACGATGAGTAAAATCAAAAGGAAATGACAAACTGGTAAACATGAGAAAATATTGTCTTCTTTTCTTCTCTAGGACCTATGCATCATATACCTAGTGGTTTTTCGTGCATCAGAGTTACTGCTAGGGCTGAACACCTCCACCCAGGCAGAGTTGTACAATATCCCTTAACCTCAGAGCCCACGGTTAACTATGTTGCCATATAAACTTTACAGCTGTTATTTGTTTCAGAACCATCGCAGTTTATGTTCATTACTTGATCCCCAGCACCAGCGTCCTGCCTGGGTGCCCAGGAGCCCGGGCTCAATAAATACCCAGCGAATGAATAAATGCATGAACGTCTCAGGACCTCAGGGTATTCAGTGATGTTTCCGCACCATAACTCACCCACCGGTTCCCTCTGTTAAGTGTGGTTTCTGTGTTGTGGTTTCTCTGTTCATCCCCGCGAGGCTGCGTTTACTGTACGGTGTGTTCTTTTCTGTGGTCCCTGGGGTGGGGGCCTTCCCACTATCCGATCCAGTCTCCCTGCTATCCGAACTCCCCATCTCTCCACCTTGGGTCAGGTTCAGCCTGAACGTGCGGGAGGAAAAGGGCCATCCTTGGCTTCTTCTCTCCCTGCCCCCCACCTTTCTCTCTGTCTCCTTCCCCACCCGCCAGAACATTCTAGATCCTTCTAGGGAGGGAGAAGAAGGGCCAGTGCAGGTCTTAGTTTACGGGGCCAGTTGTCATTTGCTATGGGCTTGCTTCCCCCTGGAGGATGTTTAAAGCCCTTTATCCCACGGATGTTTCCAGCATCCTTGGAGAATCTCAATACATCCCTCTGGCAGCAGCTTCTTAGTGTGAGACGCGCCTGTCCTTTGCCAGGCTGCCCCTGATTTTTTCCTCCAGGCCCATAGCTGGCCTTTGGCCTCTGAGCTCTGACAACTCCAAGGTGTTTGTAGAAATCCTTCTTCAACCCTCCCTGTTGAACTTGACCGCAGCAGGTCCCTACCATTTTTGAGAAGGAGCCAATAAAAATAGAGCGTATCCAGTTCCATTGGAATTTCATATAAACGAATCATTTTAACGAATCATTTTTGGCATAAATGTCCCAAATACTGCATTGCATATGGGAAATCCAAACTTTGCCGCATGCCCTGTATTCTGTCGCCACACTCCAGTCCCCCTGCCCACCTGGAGACCCTGCGGAGAGGAGTGCCCTTTGTCCCCACAAGTCGGGCCATGTCGCCGCTACCAGCTGGAGGCTGTGGACACCTGTCTGTGTCCACCACACCACAAACACAGCCAGCGGGTGTCCCAGCTCCTGGGAGCACTGGCACGGAGCTGCAGGGAAGGGGAAATACCCTACATGAGCCCCCATCATTCTGGAAGAGGCTGGAATAAACAGCCCTTCTCTGGAGCGATCCTCTCTCAATTCCTAACACTCTTCGAGGCAGGTCTGAGCTGAGGGTGGCATTTCTTCTGCCTCCGCCAAGGAGGTCAAGCGCCTCACCTCGGAACCCAGGGGTCCTTGCCATGGACCCTCAGTCCTCAACTTCTCTGCCATCGGAGTTAAGAGACACGATTCTATTGTTAACATCCTGTGGCACATTTCTGTCTGCTCTCCTCGCTTGCATTGTTTCTTTGAGAAGGAATCTGAATGGCGTGATTGTATGAATATGCATGAGCGGTTTCCTGACTCATGAAACTCCACAGTCTCTCATTTTAGCTGTTTCCCCCAACTCCTCACAGCTGGCCTCCTGGATGCCTCCCACCCTGAACGGAAGCTGTGTAAGGCGGCTCGGACCTATGGACGTCACAAGTTCAGATGCTTGAGAGAGTCCACTGGCCTCCTCTGAGCATGTTCACTTAAGGCTTTTATTTCAAAACTAAGAGGTGCGCCTGAGTGGCTCATTCGGTTAAGCGTTCGACTTCAGCTCAGGTCATGATCTCGCGGTTCATGAGTTCGAGCCCCGCATCAGGTTCTGTGCTGACAGCTCAGAGCCTGGAGCCTGCTTCGGATTTTGTCTCTCTCTGTCTCTGTGTGTGTATGTCTCTCTTTGTCTCTCTCTCTCTCTGTCCCTCCCCATCTCATGCTCTATCTCTCTCCAGCACTTGAAAATGAATAAACATATTTTAAAAAATAATTCAAAGCTAAGAGAGTGCAGGCAAACACCCAGATTCCAACAAACACCCCTAGGCGCTTGGTCAACGCACGGGCTCTATCTCTGGTTGAGCCACCAAGAAGCTGGGCAGGGAACCTCGGCTTCCGCAGAGCGGAGGGCAGAAGGCCCGGGGCGTGGTGACTGTCCACGCCTGTGGTCAAACTAGGCTGGCCTCCTGATTGTGCAGGTGGAAACCGTCAGGAACACTGGCTGAGGGGTCCGTCAGGGAAGTCGTGGACTCCAAACACACATCGTGGGTCCCTCTGCCCTTAGCATGTTCAGTGTGAACTCGAGACATCCAGATGTCTGCAAAGATAATAAGGTAAGTTTGTCCTGCCAAGCTGTCAATCAACTTTGTCCCATGCAGAGCTTAGTAAGAGTCACTTGTTTTCCGGTTTCCATCTTGGGGTCTGAATTCTGTGTCTGTTTAACATTTTTAAATTTGCATTTATTTTTGCGAGAGAGAGCGCAAGCAAGGGAGGGGCAGAGAGAGAGAGAGAAAGACAGGATCCAAAGCCGGCTCAGTGCCAACAGCAGCTAGCCCAATGCGGGGCTTGAACTCACGAACGGCGAGATCATGATCTGAGCTGAAGTCGGACGCCCAACCGACGGAGCCACCCAGGCGCCCCAGCCAGGGTCTGTTTCCGATGGAAATACCTTGCCTGCACTATCTCTGTGATTAAGAAGTGGTTAAGGCAGCACTGATACAGAATGCATATCCCCAGAAGGCTTTCAGGAGTGAAACATGTGACTTTTCCCCCAAAATAATTATAAACAACATTTCCAAATTTTGTCTTGTGAAGTTACACAACAGGTCACAACCATGAGACCTGTGCAGGAGAAAAAGAGGGCAATAATGCATTTCAAAGAGTTAACAGGATTGTCTTACTTCACTACAAATCCACCTTTGCTTTTCTTTCAGTCAAAACAGAAAGGAGAACCTGAGAATTAACATAATTCTTGCTTCAGCAACAAAGTAACACAGGAGCTCAGGAAAGCACACAAATCTTTCTGCCCCAAATGCTAGCATGCTAGCACATGGAAATTTACACACGAGGTACCAAGATAATGGCCTTAATGATATATTTTATAAGGTACGCGGAAGCCAATTTGGCTGGACTGCTTTTCGAACAATTCTAGATGAAACCTAAAGGCATTTCATTAAAGTGTATCTCGGAAAGGCTTTTCTATGGGAGGTTAAACTTACGTGGTCCGAAAATGGTCCGAAATTATGACTTCCCAATATTTCAACTCAAAGGGTAAGGTTCAGAATCTCGAGGAGAAAGGAGATTGACAATTCATTAGACTATTTTTCCTAAATAGTCCTAATGCCCATGGGATACACAAATATGTTATGTACGTTTTTATTTTTTTTATTTGAGAGAGAGAGACAAAGAGAGTGCATAGGCAAGCAGGGGAGAGGGGCAGATAGAGAAAGAGAATCTTAAGCAGGCTCCACACTCTGCCTGACTCAGAGCTCAATCCCATGACCCTGGGACCATGACCTGAGCGGATATCAAGAACTGGACATTCAACTGACTGAGTCCCCGAGGAGCCCCATTTTATGCACATTTTTAACAGAGTAAACAACACAACACAGACTGGCCTTTTCCGTACCATCCAGTGATAGCCGTCAAGACATGTGTATTTATAAATATGTGTATGCACACATGTACGTCGCATATATACATATTCACGCACGTACTCGAATTGTGTTATGTCCATAACAATTTTTCCTTTAAATTACGTACCTCTTATTATGAGGATATAACATTTCCTTATTATCAAATAAACCAGTCAGTGGGATGTACTGTATAGCATAGAGAATATGGTCAATTATATTGTAATCACTTTGTATGGTGACAGATGGTCACTTGACTTATCATGGCGAGCACTGTGTAACGTAGAAAAATATTGAATCGTGATGATATACACCTGAAATTAATAGGAGGTGGCATGTTAATTATCCTTCAAATAAAAAAAAAAAAAACACTTTAAAAATCTGGTTTTATAGAATACGTCCCCCGGAACTCAAGGTAACAGAAATTAGAAAAAAAAATTCAAACATGCCCAGAAAACATTAAAATGTTGCCAATTAAAGTAAAAAAGAAAAAAAAAAACCTTTCTCTTCTCATTGTTCAAAGTCTTTTATCTCAGGAGGCGGCTGCGGAGATGGCTGAATGAGGAGACGGGGATTAAGGAGTGCACTTGCTGTGGCGAGAACCGGTGACATACGGAATTGAATTCACAACAACAATTGTTGAATTACTGTATCGCACACCTGAAACTAACATTACACTGGATGTTGGTTAACTGGAATCTAAATCACACATTTTTTTTTTAAAAAAAGCAAAGGATTCTGTCTCAAAACGCAATAAAACAAGATGTAACAACGTGAGAGAGACCACGAGGCATTTTTCACCGTCTAGGACCCAGATGGTTACAGTATGGTACATGTTAAACAGCGAAAGGAACACAGAGGAAGAAGTAATAAAATAAACCAGGATAGGCACGAAACAATCCATGGAGAATGTGACGTTGGAATGAGATCTTGAAGAATAAATCGATGCTGCTTCATAGGAAGGAGGAGGAACGGTATTCCTGCCGGAACGTCCCGTGAGGTTGCACAGGGACCCAACACAGGAAACCACTGATGGGTCAGCAGCTTCTGCCCTGGTAGCTGGAAAGCACAGGGCGAACACAGAGGATAGAGGCACAGCTTGGGCTGCCTCGTGGAACGTGTCCACCGTGCTAGTGGGAGTGTGTGAAGGTTTTTATTATTGGAGAAAAATAACCAACGGGCAAAGGCATGACTGATGACACTGGCATTGGTTTCAGAAAAATAAATGGCAGTGGGGCGCCTGGTGGCTCAGTCGGTTAAGTGTCTGACTCTTGATTTCAGTTCAGGTCGTGATCTCACGTCCAGGGGATCGAGCCCCGTGTCAGGCTCTGTGCCATCAGCACGGAGGTTCTCTCCCTCTCCCTCTGCTTCTCTCCTGCGCCCTCTCTCCCCCTCTCTCTCAAAATACATAAACATTAAAAAAAAGAAAGAAAGAAAAACAAATGGTGGCCTGCAGAGCTGGGTGGCAGTTGACAGAGCATGGAAGAAGACCAATGGGGTATTTGCACCACAGTCCAGAAAGCGGTTGTGTGTCCGTCTCCTGTAAATGTGCCAAACACGTTTGCTGCTTTCATGCGTACCTCTCTTCTTCTGTATCATTTTTCTTTTTTTTGCAATTAGCTCTATTATTGCCTCTATTCTCTGCCAACACTTAGTTCTCTGCTACATCTAGGGTAGCTCACTCACCCTTTGCCCCCTGCGTGAGTTTCTTTACCTTTGATTCATTGTTTTGTCTCTTTTCTCGGGAGTTTCTGAACGATGAGCACAGGCGTCTTGACTTGCTTGACTTTCTGCAATGAATAATAGGATTCAATTAAATTTGTAAACCTAAGCGACCTTATCACATTCATCATATCTCAGTTTTTTTTTTTTCATCCCCATGAAAATCAGAGTTCGGTTTACTTTTATTTTGATTTCATTCCATTTGGAGCTACAAATATGAATGCTAACCAGCGATTTAGAATTCTGCGGGTCAAATAGCCTCATTTTATAAATTTAGAAAAAGACTCCTGACCCTTTTCACAAAGCTCATTTCTATTACAATCCAGTTTCCTGGGTTTCCAGAGGGTTAAGGAATTGATGCATCTGGAAGTTGAAGAGCTGGCCATATCCATGAGATCTGGCTCTCCAGATAGAGGTGAAGATCCCCTCTTCCTTTCACACTCGGGGAAACTTCCACAACGGACGAGGCTTCGCGTAAATGTCATCGAAAAGCTGCAAAGGGAAATTCTTCTCTTCTTACAGCTATCTCCAAAACTACGCTTAATGATCTCCATGTGCTCACCCGGATTTGTTCATCTGTTAGCTTTTATGTAGCAACTAACTGATAGATGGGCTGCCGCCAAAATAATACACGATAAACTTTTCTTTGTATCTTCCAACATTCACAGCATTTGGCGACAGAGTTAATTGAAGGAGATATCGTTATTTTATGCTTTCCTTTGTAGAGACAATAAAAGGCCACTGAATGGTTTCACACAAAGGCTCCCTAATGGCTGCGGACCATGTGACGAAAGTGATAGTTACCCAGGGCTGCAGATGGTTAGAAATGATAGGCTTTTCGTGTGTCATTCGGAATCGCCATCACGAGAACACTACCAAAGACGCTTCTGTATTAAAATCTGTATTAAAATGCTCGCGTCCATCAGTGAGTGAAGAATTCAGACCTCAGAGCATATTGATTCCAAAAGGCACACGATCCACACGTCAATGAATTGGACAATGACACCAGTCTATGTTCATGACAAACGTAGTCCCTCGGAAGAACGTTATGTGAAGGGAGGCCGAAATGGAAACAAAAAGCCTAAATGGAAACAAAAGTTGCATCTTGATAAATGGAGTGTCTGATGCAAGAGACACTCTTACAGTTAAAGTCACGGAAGCTGCCTGTGGAAGTGCGATTCGCCCAGTCCCACTATTCCCTGAAGGGCTCTACTCTAAATGGCCTCGGTCCCCGCGATAAAATCTGTAAGACAAGACACTGCAAGAGTGTGACCACAAGACCTGCCTCACAGCTGACAGCGATTTGCTTTTGGTGTTTATCTGCCAAGGATCAGATCTGCCTTCCCTAAGAGTGAGCATCCTTCAAATGATCCTTTAACCTTTCCCTTGGCTTCAAAACTAGAACAGCCCGCGTCCAGTACGCCAGGCACGATCCCGTGTGACTCAGAAGAGGAAGTTCATACGCACATTCAGGGTAACTCAAGTGTACTTTGTAGGATGGACCCACTGTTCTCTCGCAGGCCTGGCAGAAGTTCTTAGAAGCAAACTGTGGAGAGAAACGGGCATCTTTCCGTGTCATGACGTGATTTTATTCAAGACTGAGTCCTGACACGTTGACTGTTTTTGCCCCACTATTTGAGGGGACTCTCCATTCTCTTCTCCAAGACCAATATTCAGGAAAATAAGATGAGGGGTGTCTGGGCGGCTCAGTCAGTTAAGCGTCTGCTCCTGACTTAGGCCCAGGTCATGATCTCAACTTTCATGAGTTCGAGCCACGCGTAAGGGCTCACCGCTGATGGTGTGGAGCCTGCTTGGGATCCTCTCTCCCCCCATCTCTCTCTGCCCCTCCTCTCCTCTCTCTGTCAAAATAAATAAATAAACTTAAAAATATATATAATGGGACGTTTAAAACACTATGACGGTAAGAATAAACTTATGAATAGAAACATGGAAGAAATAAATGCTAGCCTTCTATTGGTTTTAATCATTTACTATTATATGAGCGTAAAGAAATAAATTAAAACAAATAGGTAATTCTGTGGAAAGCAATTGCATGAGGTGACATGAATTATTGGTGATGATCCTTTGTATTTAAGCCAGCATCCTCAGAGTTTAATGCATGCGCATCGGCTCGATGCCACAAGGCGTATTTCTCATTCCAGGCAAAAGCCAAAATAAGTTCTCTTCAGCAGACCGCCCATGAGGAGTTAGGAAAGAAAGCACAGAAGAGAAGGGGGTTCTAGCAGGTTGAGAGGGCAGGTGGGCTTTCCTATTGGTGAGCTCTTCCTGATGCTTCATGGAGAAGGCTGGGTGTCTGGCCCAGGTCACCTACCACTGGAGAAAAGGTTTTCCAGATTTTTCGGTGTAGCTGCCTCAGGGCCCAGGACAGAGACAGATCTTGTAGTGCGAGATCTTTCTATGACCCTTGGGACATCGTGAAGGCCCTTCCACAAGACAGATTACCCACCTATTAAGAGACAGACATCTCATGTTGGCGAATCATCAAGGGGAGGCTGAGGACTCTGGCAACTTCCACAGAAGAACCAAAGGGAATACGTCGGCTGGTTCTGATGTTCTCTTTCTGGAAGGATGGGGAATCCTGACCTCTTGGGCAGTCTCACGACACGCTGATGCCTTTCGGCTAACACAGTGCCTTTCCGTGTTAACAGCTTGCATCTTCTTTCCGGAAAGAGTTCTTTCTGTATCACAAGAATGAAAGAGTGGTTGTGGGCTTCCCAATAAGGAGTATTAATCTGGATTTTATAGAATCCCTCTCTTTTCTGGATTTCTCCCTCCAGTTCTTGAATCTTCACTGTGCATATTCCTTCCCACACGTGTCTTCTGTTCCTCTTCTCACTTATTTTTTCTTCCTGGTTCAGTTTATATTGTGAAAACACAATTCTGTGGGTTTTCTTTTTTTGGCTTTTTGGTTCTTTGCTTTTTTTTTTTTTTTTTTTTTTTGGTTTTTGGTTGTTGTCGTTTTTACCATTTTGACACACAGCTAACATACATTTCCTACCCTCCCTACAAATAAGTGTGGTCATAGGGCAAAGTTCTCTCCAGTGAAATGCGGACAGCAGAAACACATGCTATTTCTAGATTTGCTCATGAAAACATTCCATACTCTTTCTTTTCTGTCTGGTGGGTGCAGATAATGAGGAATCCCAGGGAATGATGGAACACAGGATGCATGGACCCTGGCCTCTGGCCACCCAAGTGGAAGAGAGTACCCCTGCTCAGCAGATCATTCGCCTGGATGGTATGTAACAAAAAGAGTACAATTTCTTGGGACTTAAGATACTACTTTTTTGGTGGGTAATCCATTATTGCAATGTTCCTACTTTAACTTTGCACAGCCATGACTTTGCACGTGTTGGCATCATTAATACATTCAATTAAAAAAATGCCTATTTATTTTGAGAGAGTGAGAAAGAGGGAGAGCGTGAGTGGGGGAGGGCCAGAAAGAGAGAGAGAAAGAGAAAGAGAGAGAGAGAGAGGGAGAGAATCCCAAACAAGCGCCACACTGTCAGTGCAGAGCCCGATGCAAGGCTCGATCTCACGAACCCTGAGATCATGACCGGAGCCGAAAGCAAGAGTCAAAATCTTAACCAACTGAAACACCGAGGTGCCCCTATTTGACTTTTTTCATAGTCATTATATTGAAAGAGTTTGGGTCACATAGCTTCTTGATTTTTTTCCTCAGCTCACACTTCGCCATCTACATCTATTCCAAAAATGTTTCTGCGTTTTCTGATTTCAAGTATATATATTTCCAACAGGGAAATACCCCTGTTATCTGTTTTACCTGATAAGTTTTTCTTCTCACTTCTTTTTAAGTAATTTTTTTAAATTCAATCAATAGCAAAGGATGCATTATTACTCAAAATACATTTTAAAAAAAGTTTATTTATTTATTTTGAGAGAGAGAGAGAGAGAGAGAGAACAAGCAGGGGAGGGGCAGAGACAGAGGGAGAGGCAGAATCCCAAGCGGGCTCCGAGCTGTCAGCCACGAGCCTGATGCGGGGCTCAAACTCACAAACCGTGGGATCGTGACCTGAGCTGAAACCAAGAGTCAGACACTTAACCGACTGAGCCACCCAGGTGCCCCTCAAAATAACTTTTAAAAAAATGAATTCTTTTTTAGAGGACACCACCCTCCATTTTCTCACAGATTTATATTCCTTAACTTATTGCTAAATAGAAGATTGATAAAAAGCATTCGTGTGAAGACATGATTCAAGTTCTCATAAAATCTTTCCCCACCAGCCCTCCACCAGTGAGGAGGGATCACCTCCTCCTGGCCACACATTTCACACAGTCAAATGGCACAGCCCAGTGTCTCGGGTGTCCCTATGCCTTTACTGGGCAGAGGCCAACTTGAAGGGACTTGCAGGAGCTCTGTGTTGCCTAGATCTCCAAGTATCCTGCCCGCACAGCAGAGCAACCTGCACAGGGACCTCAGTAAAGCAACATGAAGCTATTGTAAGCACTTCAATGTCCATTATCCCTGGTGCCATAAGTATCTATGGCAATCATTGAGCGCATACTAATCAGCAAGTCTTTGGGGGATGCAAAGCACCCAATATGCCTCTTGTCTACACCTCCTGCCTGAGGGTTATTACTACAAATGTGCAGGAGAACACGGTCGCTTCTGTTCTGCAGACACACCCCCTCCTGGGTCTGCCCCACCTTTGGGATATTGGAATTGGAGGAAGCCAGTGAGACAAGCCTTGATGCCCTTGGCCACTCACTCCAGGGCTGGCATTTGTGACCGCAAAGTGCAAACCAAAGGTCCAATATTCCAAACCAAGCTGTTGGTTCCATTGAGGCCCAGATAAACTGTGGACTTCAGTTTTATAAAGATTAAGCTCTTTGTAGGGACTGGCTGCATTAGGAATACTTTCTTCCTCTGCACTTGACCAGAGACTTTCCTTTGTGGCTTTGACACTTCATTTGCCTCTTATTTGCCTCACTAACTTGGCTCCCAGGTAAATAAGTTCCCCTTAATGGAAGAACAAGAGTTGCTTAGTAGGGTGGGAAACCACAATGGGCAGAAACCAGGGGACCCAGAATTAGAGGCAGCCCCTTCTTCACCCTAATGTCTTCCTGTAAGACAGGAGTCCAGCTTAAAGGGGCCAGATGCTAATGGAGAGCCCCACTTTCAGGAGGGAATCTTGGTGGGGGAGACTGAGGCAAAAGGACACATATTTTCACTCATTCCATCCCCCTGGATCCCCGATCCTTCCCAGGGAGATCATGAATCTAACTCTACAGCCAAAACCACACTTGCATTGAGACACTAAACCCATTCCCACCAAAACCAGGAACAGGCTGAGAACCCCACTATGGCATACATTGATTTTTACCTAAAAGTGATAGAATACAAACATAAGTAGTTTACATTTGGGCAATCAAGATACAGCATTATACCCATTTATTATGAAATCATATTATGATTATTATGAAAGCAAACCAGAAGCCATTGATAATTATTAGGACAAAAGTCCAGGGGAAAGAAGAATTCTGAGTCATGGCTAGTGTTTAATGGCATAAGAAATAATCAAACTACTTAATTCGATGTGTGCCAGCAAGAACCAGTTGGAAGAATTGAAGCGGGAAAATGACATTATACAACAAGAATTACCTAATATGCAAGTATCTCACAAGAAATCTGCAGAGATTTTATTAATGAAACTGCCCAATTTCCCTTAAGCCATGGAGAAAAACTTGAATGAATAGGAACAGAGTTCAATTATTATAAAGATGACAGTTATCAACTTAAAAAGAATTTAAAAAGTGGGGGAACACCTGGGTGGCTCAGTCGGTTAAGTGTCCAACTCGTAGTTTTGGCTCAGGTCATGATCTCACAGTTGTGAGTTCGAGCCCCACATTAGGCTCTATGCTGACAGTGCGGACCTTGCCTGGGGTTCTCTTTCTCCCTCTCTCTCTCTGCCCCTCCCCTGCTCTCTCTCTCTCTCTCTCTCTCTCTCAAAACAAATAAACTTAAAAAATTTAAAAAAAATTTTAATGTTTATTTATTTTTGAGACAGAGAGAGACAGAGCATGAGCAGGTGAGGGGCAGAGAGAGAGGGAGACACAGAATCTGAAACAGGCTCCAGGCTCCGAGCTGTCAGCACAGAGCCCGATACGGGGCTCGAACTCACAAACCTCGAGATCATGACCTGAGCCGAAGTCGGAGGCTCAACCGACTGAGCCACTTAGGCGCCCCTCCCAAATTGTTTTTAATTAAAAAAAAAAAAAGGTGACAGTTATCAGAAAAATAATTTTGATTTGTGGGAATTGGATCTGGATTCAAAATAGATTTAGGGGTACGATTTCACTAAATGGTTTTGTGTGGAGACCATTCGTCATGAATTCGTCTCAGTGTCTGTGCATCTCGGGACCAGAGGCATTTATGGGTTTTGATCCAGATTGCTTTTTCAAGGACGATCACAGAACAAACCACCTTGGAAGACAGAGTGTCTTCCTTCAGAAGGCGGGTTTGTGTATTAACCAGCATAATAAAGGTAACATCTCCTCTCAGAGCAAATGTCGAACAGCGTTGCTAGGAGCTCATTAGAAAAGATTTAGTCTGTGGAACGTTCACGAAGAGCTTTTGGTGAAGTTTTTAAACTTTAAAAAAAAACATTAAAAATACCTGAAATCATATCAGGTTGAAATTAAACTCGATATCAACACTAGAAGCACACCAGTCCCCAAATACTTAGAAACTAAACAGTGCATTTCCCAACAATCCATAAGTCAAAAAGGGAATCACGAGAGAAATACAAAGCACAGAGAACTGAATGGAACGAAAATGGAACTTATGAAAAACATGTGAAACGTGGTTACAGCAGGGCAGAGAAGGAGACGTGTGCCACGAAATGCTTGCAGATCCACAATCTAAATTAGGGGCGCCTGGGGGGCTCAGTCGGTTAAGTGTTGGACTTCAGCTCAGGCCACGGTCTCTCGGCTGCTGGATTCGAGCCCCGTGTCGGGCTCTGTGCCTACAGCTCGGAGCCTGGAGCCTTCTTGGGATTCTGTGTCTCCCTCTCTCTCTGCCCCTTTCCCGCTCACATTCTGTCTCTCTCTCTTACTCAAAAATAAGTAAACACTAAAAAATTTTTTTTTAAAAAATCAATATGTCTTCAAGACATTAGAAAAAGAAGGAAATTACAAAAACAAAAAACAAAACAAACAAACAAAAAAAAACAAGGAGCGCCCGGGTGGCTCAGTCTGTTCCAGCTCCTGGTTTTGGCTCAGGTCATGATCTCACAGTTTCGTGAGTCTGAACCCCGTATCAGGCTCTGTACTGGCAGCACAGAGCCTGCTTGGGATTCTCTCTCTCCATCTCTCTCTGCCCCTCCCCGACTTGAGCTCTGTCTCTCTCAGATAAACACATAAACTTGAAAACGTTTAGAAAAAGAAGGGCAAAATAAACACAAAGCAACCACAAAGAGGACGATTATAAAGACGAAATCCGAAATAATTAAAATTGGAAAGAGGAAGGAATAGAGAAACTCAATGAAACGCAGGAATAAGTAAAAGTGATAAATAAAATCGTTAAAGATGAAGTCGAGAAGGCACAAATCTGCAATAGCAGAAATGAAACAGGATAATGACTACAGACCTTGAAGCCATTAAAAGGATCATAAGGGGACACTGGAAAGTACAGTATGGTCAGACATTTGAGAACGTAAAAATTGGACCCATTTCTCAAAAACCAAAACCCACCAAAATTTACCAGACCATCTGAATAGTCCTCTAACCATTAAAGTATTTGAATTCAAAATTTAAGAACTCTCATCAAAGACTTCTCCAAGCCCAGATGGCTTCCCTGGAAAATTGTCCTAAGTCTTTATAGAAGAATTAACGCCACAGGACAAAACCTCGTCCAGAAAAGAGAAGAAAACGAAATACTCCCTAGTGTACTTTATGAGGCTAGTATTACCCTGATACTAACACCAGATAAAGACAGTAAAGAGAGAGAGAGAGAGAGAGAAACTACAAACCAAGAGTTCTTATGAACTTAGAGACAAAGATCCTCAAAAGAATTAGACACCATAACCAAGTGAGGTCTATCCCAGGAACTCAAGATTAGTTTATCACTTAAAAACCAATCATTGTAATCCCACATGTCAACAGGCTAAAGAAAAAAACAAACCATACGATCATATTAATCAGTGCAGAAAAAGCATTTGACAAAATCGAATACACACTCATAATAAGAATTTCAGCGCCCTTAGAATAGAGGAGACCTACCTCTATTTGAAAAACGGCATCTGAGGCGTCTGGGGAGCCCAGGAGATTCTGCGTCCATCTTCCGCTCAGGTGGCGATCTCGCATTTTGTGAGTTCGAGCCCCGCGTCAGCTCTGTGCTGACAGCTCGGAGCCTGGAGCCCGCTGTGTTTCTGTGTGTCCTTCTCTCTCTGCCCCTCCCCTGCTCACGCTTTGTCTTTCTCCCTCTCAAAAACATTGAATAAAAAATTTTAAAAGATATAAAAAACAGCATCTACGCAAACAGCTGACCTCGGACTTAATATGGAAATACTGAATATTTCCCTTGAAATTGGGGAACAAGCTAAGGCTTTCTTACCACTCTTATCCAACACAGTTCTGGACATGCTTGCCAGGGTCATAAAACACACAAAACAGGCTAGTCTGTGGTCAACTCCACAGGAAGCTGCAAAACAACTCCTAGAACTAACAAACGAGCTTAGCGTGGTTGCCGTCGGTGCTCATAGACTGACAAACAAAAATCAATCTGGTCCCCGTACTGTAAAAATGAACATGTGGAAACCAAAGTTAGAAGCACAATATCACTTTAAACCGTCCCCAAAGGAAGATGTGTGTTGAGACCAGAGTTTCCTTAGCTGTGAAGCATGTCCACAGCACGAGGCTCTGACGCTTTCCCTTCTCCGTGACCTTGGGCAAGGTGATCTTGCCTTGGTGCCTACACACTTAAAATGGGAATAGCACGGCTGCCAGAGTTATTGAAATGACTATATCACTCAATAGTTGTAACCCACTTAATAGATGTAACTTACTGAGTTGAGGGTCTGGTGCCCTAGTGGTTGCTTATATTCTTTCTTTCTTTTTTTTTTTTTTTAATTAAAAAAAATTTTTAAGTTTGTTTGTTTATTTTGAGAGAGAGGGAGCATGAGCAGGGTAGGGGCAGGGGAGTGGGTGAAAGAGAACACCCAGCAGGTTACACACTGTCAGGGCAGAGGCCGATGTGGGGCTCAAACCCACAAACCATGAGATCCTGACCCGAGTTGAAATCGAGCATCGGTTGCTTAACTGACTAAGTCGCCCAGGTGCCTCTGCTTATATTATTTCTTGAAAATAGTTCATATACCTTGGGATGCAATAAAGCAGGTATAATAAGACAACTGTCATTCTACTAACAACCCCGGTATTCACAATCACGTGAACTGGCTCATGCCTTGTCTTTATGAGTTTGAGCCGCTGTCGCAAAGTATCACAGATGGGAGACGTTTCTTTCTCACCGCTCTGGAGGATACAAGTCCAAGATCAAGGCGCTAGCAAATTTGGTTTGGGATGAGGACCCTCTGCTTGGCTTGTAGATAGATGCTTTCTTACTGAGTCTTTACACGGAGGAGAGAAAGAGAGAGACAGCTCTGGTCTCTCCTTTTCTTACAAGGGCACTAATCCCACAATGAGAGCTTCGCCCTCATAATCTCATCGAAGCCCAATTATCTCCCCAAAGACTTAACTCCAAATAGCATGATATTGGAGGTTAGAACTTCAATATATGAACTTGCTGGGCAGAAGAATTCTGCTTATAAGTTTTCCTAATCCAGGAAACATCCTTTGCCTTCTACTGCTTATCAAAAGTCGGCTCACCCTTCAAGGCTCTGCTTAAGAGGCAATGCTCCGTGAACCAGACATCTGAGCCAGTATAATCCACTGCCCTGTCTATGGATTGGTCTCCCATTAGGTATCATTTAAAGAAATTACAAGTCCAGGGGCGCCTGGGTGGTTCAGTTGGTTAAGCCTCCGACTTAGGTTCAGGTCATGATCTCACGGTTCCGCTCAAGGGTTCGAGCCCCATATCAGGCTCTGCGCTGACAGTTCGGAGCCTGGAACCTACTTCATGTTCTAAGTCTCCCTCTCTCTCTATCCCTTCCCCACTCGCACTTTGTCTCTTTCTCTCTCTCTCTCTCTCTCTCTCTCCCAAAAATAAACATTAAAAAATGATTAAAGAAATTACAGGTATAGGACTAAGTGATGAGGTAATATAAGATAGAGTAGCTCTTACAAAGAATGGCTTGGGAAATATATGAGAGGAAAAAAATTTTGAAACACTGCAAAATAAAAACAATAATGCAATGAAATCTCAACGTATAACAGTAGAGGAAGCTGGCCTGCCAGACTGAAAGAGGGGGTAATTTTTACGCCTGTGAACAATCCCATAAAGCACACACACACATCTCCAGAGTTTAATATTATCCATTTAAAACCTGATTCGAAGAAAGCAATTGTTTTTAAAAAGAAATTAAAAAAAGAATAACTTAGTAATTCAATAGCTGTTATTAAAGGATCAATGTGCCAGAAGTTTCAGAAAGCCAACTTCTCCAGGGCCGGTCATGTCTCTGTCTTGCACGATTAAAATCAGTTAAACTAACTCTCCTCAAATGTATGGCGTTAATTGAGGAAAACCATCACTGAACGTATTAGCTACAAAAGTGACTTCCTGGTGTGCACTTTTATTTTTGGTGATGTGATGATTCGAAATATACTTCTTTGCAACAACTTACAAATAGCCAGTATCTTAAAATAGAAATGCACACTGTATTTTAATTTTTTTTTAATGTTTACTTATTTTTGACAGAGAGAGACAGAGCATGAGCTGGGGAGGTGCAGAGAGAGAGGGAGACACAGAATCTGAAGCAGGCTCCAGGCTCCGACCTGTCAGCACAGAGCCTGATGCGGGGCTTGAACTCACAGACCGCGAGATCATGACCTGAGCCGAGGTCGGACGCTCAACCGACTGAGCCACCCAGGTGCCCCAGAAATGCACACCGTATTAAGTAAAACATACATTAGCCAAGATTAGTCATGAGTGAACTTCCCCACTTACAGAATACAAGGTAAAATGATTGTCTTAAATTACAAACGTGCATTGAGATTCCCTTTATTTATAGAACATAATCTCGTGGCCATAGAATGCACATTATTTTACAAAATCTATAGAAAGGCAAATAAGGCATAAATTAAAGAAAAAATAAAAATTGGATCAGTTCTGATGCATAGGAAATGCAAAAATGTTTGGGCAGATTTTTTTTTTCCAATACAGAGAAATATTTTTTTTAAATCTGATATGATACACCAATTGAGTTAAAAATGAGCACAAAAGATACGGAGGGTATGGTTTTGTTTTCGTTTTTCTTTTTATACGTTTATTTATTTATTTTGTGAGAGATAGAGGTGGAGAGAGAGAACCCAAGCAGACTTCACACTGTCAGTGCAGAGCCAGATGCGGGGCTCGATCTCATGAACCCGTGAGATCATGACTTGAGTAGAGATCAAGAGTCAGGTGCCCCACCACTGAGCCACCCAGATGCCCTGGAGGGTATTGTTATTGGCCCTTTGAAAAAATGAGATTTTTTTTTAACGTTTATTTATTTTTGAGAGACAGAGAAACAGAGCACGAACAGAGGGTGGGCAGAGAGAGGGGAAAACACAGACTCGGAAGCAGGTTCCAGGCTCTGAGCTGTCAGCGCAGAGCCCAACGCGGGGCTCGAACTCACAAACCGCGAGATCGTGACGTGAGCTGAAGTCAGCCGCTCAGCCGACTGAGCCACCCAGGCGCCCTGAGCAAATGAGATTTGATATTACACAGTCTCTGTTCCCCATAGACGTACTGATCACGGATCTGCTGTTTGGAGCCCCCGATTTCAGTTCAGATTTAAATACATGGTTTTATACCAAGGACTCCAGGGGAAGAAATAGTGCAAGGGACAGAACTGTTCTGAAACTAAAATCTGAGTGGTCTTAAGAACTTTCCACATCTGCTCCACGGTGGGAAAGGCACTGGGACCTGGCAAAATGGTGTCAGCAAAGTCTTGGGGACCCTTCTGGGTCCTGGTTCTCTGGGGCACCGAAAAAAGCCTGACATGTGAAAACTTGTGAATAACTAGAAAAAGATAATCAATGTAACTATTATGTGACTGTATCCAGAAAGGAACAATTTTGCATTGACACCACGCAGGACAAAGAGGTGTGAGGAGAGGTTTTTGGTTTTGCTTTTTGTTTGCTTTTGTTCCTTCTTGTACAAGGTGTCTTAAAAACATTCAAGATTGATTTTGCAAGTAAAGCAAAATGTCCACACAGTGTTAAGACTATTTTATCAGACAGTATCTTTCTTTGTGAGCTACAACGCCCTTGTTACCAAGAATTGCAGCATCTCAGATACATATTAAAAGAAAAAAGGAAAGGGGCGCCTTGGTGGCTCAGTCGGTTAAGCAGCCAACTTCGGCTCTGGTCATGAACTCACAGTTCATGGGTTTGAGCCCCATGTTGGGCTCTATGCTGACAGCTTAGAGCCTGGAGCCTGCTTCAGATTCTGTGTCTCTCTTTCTGCCCTTCCTCTGTTCATGCTCTGTCTCTTTCTCAAAAATAAATAAACATTTAAAAAAAAAAGGAAAATTAGGAATATTTGTGAGTCGGCAGAATTTGCCTATATTTCTCCCTTCCAGAAAGAAGAGACTCTGGTTGCCAAAGCGAAGCAGATTTGAAGGCTAGGTTAGCAGAAACCACCACAGAGGCTCTACTATCTGCAAAAGATATCTCTGAAGGTCAGAGATATGGGTTCCCCTCTCCCATGGGGCATATGGGAAACTGCACTTCCTACCCTCCTGTGGATGGGTGGGATCCTGACTAATGCCAACCAATACCTGTGAGTGGAAGCGATCTCTGTTATTTCTAGCCTGATACTAATCCTGTAAGATGCTACTTCTCTGCCTGTCCTCTCACCTCCATGTCCCAGCAGATTGCATGTACCCAAATGTGCAACTATAGAGTAGAGGTGCCTCCCACAAGCTGTATTCCTGAGTGATGTTGTGGAATAGAGTCTCCTTGTTGCCAACTTTCAGTGACTATCATTCACAAAAGGATAGATGGATGGATGGATGGATAGATGATGATAGATGATGATGATAGATAGATAGATAGATAGATAGACAGATAGATAGATGATAGAGATAGATTAGATAGATAGATAGATGATGGCTAGCTAGATAGCTAGCTAGATATGATAGATGATAGATAGATTAGATAGATAGATGATAGATAGATAGATAGATAGATATTAGATAGATGATAGATAGATAGATAGATGATAGATTAGATAGATGATAGATAGATAGATGATAGATGATAGCTAGCTAGCTAGCTAGCTAGATAGATATGAGAGATGATAGATAGATAGAGATTAGATTGATAGATGATAGATTAGATAGATGATAAATAGATTAGATAGATAGATGGATACAAAGATACATAGATAGATGATAGATAGATGATAGAGATAGATTAGATAGATAGATAGATAGATTATAGCTAGCTAGATATGATAGATAAATGATAGATAGATAGATAGAGACAGATTAGATAGATAGATAGATAGATAGATAATAGATAGAGTTTGAGACTTTGGGCTTGTGACGAAAGCACACCAAAATTTATCTTGACTACTATAACAAAATATGGCTAACATGCTACTTTTCAATCTTTATCAAATCATATCCCTCATAATAGAATTATTTTCTCTAACATAGAGGAACAGCCTTTGAGAGATAAGAAAATTTCCAAACACTGAGATGTAATCGTGGAAGAACACGGAGATACACGACCTTTCTAATTCCCATCACAACCTGTGAGTAGGCTTTCTCTCATTTCCCTTATTTTACAGCTGGGAAAACTGATGCACAGCAATGTTGGGAGAGATTTGCTGGTGTTCACGTGGTTAGTAAGGTATAATGTTATAATGCAAACCCACATTCTGTTTATTTTCTTTTTTTTCTTTGTTTTTTTAACGTTTATTTATTTTTGAGACAGAGAGAGACAGAGCATGAACAGGGGAGGGCCAGAGAGAGAGGGAGACACAGAATCTGAAACAGGCTCCAGGCTCTGAGCTGTCAGCACAGAGCCTGACGCGGGGCTTGAACTCACAGACCGCGAGATCATGACCTGAGCCGAAGTCGGACGCTCAACCGACTGAGCCACCCAGGTGCCCCTATTTTTTCTTATTTTACACACTGCATCACAGACGGAGTTTCTACAGAAGAAAAATCTTCTAAGTGGAGTTTACGTATCTCTAAACATGGTCTCTTTATACATAGAAGTATATCTTTCTAAATTTTTATTTTTATTTATTTTTAATATTTTTTAACATTTATTCATTTTTGAGAGACAGAGAGAGACAGAGCGTGAGTGGGAGGAGGGCAGAAAGAGGGAGACACAGAATCCAAAGCAGGCTCCAGGCTCCGAGCTGTCAGCACAGAGCCCGACACGGGGCTCGAACTCATAAACCGCGAGTTCGTGACCTGAGCCGAAGTCCGACGCTCAACCGACTGAGCCACCCAGGCGCCCCGTATCTTTCTAAATTTTTTTAAATCCTTACATAGCTTATTGTTTAAAATCTTTTCTTGTTATTAAAATCTTTAATCTCTAAATAATGTCAGTATTTTCTAAGTATACAACATACATGCATATACACACTGTACTTTTTTTTAAATCTTTATTTAAATTCCAGTTAGTTAACATACAGTATAATATCAGTGTCAGGTGAACAATGTAGTGATTTAACAATTCCATACATCACCCAGTGCTCATCACAAGTGCCCTCCTTAATTTCCATCACCTATTTCACCCATCCCCCACCTTAACCCCCCCCCCCCCCGTAACCATCTGTGTGTTCTTTCTTGGTTTGACTCCCTCTCTTTTTTTCTCCCTATGATCATTTGTCTTGCTTCTTAAATTCCACAGATGAGTGAAATCATATGATATTTGTCTTTTCTCTGACTGACTTATTTCACTTAACATTACACTCTCTAGCTCTACTCACATTGTTGCAAATGGCAAGATTTCATTCTTTTTGATGGCTGAGTAATATTCCATATTATATCCTACTACATATATTATATATATAATATATATTATATTTTAATATATATTATATTATATATAATATATATAATATATATAATATATATAATATATATGCGTATAATATATATATATATATCACATCTTCCTTATGCATTCATCAGCAGTCAATGGAGTTTTGGGCTCTTTCCAGAATTTGACACTGTACTTTAAGGATCAAAATAAAATGTGATTTTCTTTTGTTTGTTTACAATTTTTAATCTTTAAAAACGCCAGAATTAAATATCCTCTATGATCCACATGTCAGAACAGACCATATCAAAGTGTTGATATTTGACTCCATTAACTGATTAGTCTGTCAACCTAACAGAAAGAGCATGGTTTGGGGTGAGAGAACCCAGAGTTTGAATTTGAGCTGTGCTATGTGTAGTCATATGGTTTGGGGCAAATGTCTTGCGGTCCTAAGTCCTAGCCTCTTCATCTATATGACAGCATAATAGTACTTATTTGGAAAGATTGCTGTTAGGACTAAAAAAAAAAAAAAAAATCACATTTTTCCTCTTTTTTTAGCAAAAGAATTTACACTATGCCTGCTTCAGAGTAGGAAAGTAGAAAGTGTTTGGATTAGGCTGTTTTCAAATTTGATTAAGGGAATGGGCTGTGTTTTAAAGTCCATTATTTGGGAACACGCTTGGAATGTTAATTTCATGATGCATCAACTCAACTATATCAGGGTAAATTAGATAAAAAGCATCATCTGTCTTCTAAAATTGGCATTCCATACTTTTTGCATATTTATTATTCCTATGTAAGTGTTAACGATTTTCCAATAGACAATGACTATACATAATCATCTACTGTTGGTGAGGCATTTCTTCCTGCTTAAAGGAATATTTTTCATCAATTGCCTTTAAGTGAACATCGGGAATCCTGTGGATGTTGAAGCTGGGTAAAGTGATTGTATGGGGTCGTAAAAACTATTTTTCCATTTAAATAAATACAGCGTGAAACACTATCGTTCACCAAAACCCATGGCCATTTAAAAAAAATACATTGTATGCGGAGATTTTAAACTGATGTTCAAATGGAAGCGTTGACATTTCTTTTTTGAAAAGCAAACAAAACTGTTGTTGGAATTTGGAGACATGTGGGAGTCCCAGCCTGGGCATTAACTAGAACTTGAGGAAGTCATTTATTTTTCCTTATAAACTCGAACAGTAAGACAAGGTAACAATATTTCGACTGCCCCCTCGCAGAAAGATGCAAAACACATATCCGAGTGCTTTGCCAATTAAGTTATTAATACAAATACGCATTTTTGATCTGTCTTAGACATTGAACGATTACATCATATTTTCCTGTACAAAAAAAAAGTATTAAAAATTTCCTTTTAAGGAGTGGTATTAATGGGCTTCTTCTCTTGCCCTTGGAGACTCAAATCTAAAATATAAGTTTTATTTTCAGAGAACACTGTGTTGGCCGGTTTCGTTTCACAATTTAATTTGACATAGGGAATAATGAACTTTATGGGTATATGTTTTTTCTTTTTCATTCTTTTTTTTTTTGACTCTAGACTTTGTGAGTCTTCGTTCTTTTAGAGGTATTATCAAAAAAAATTCAGCCATGCTGTGGTATCTTTTTAAGAATGTAAGAAGAAACGGTGATTGATTTTCACTTTCTATATTTCAGGAGATGATTATGACACAAAAATGTTTCTGAACAATGAGGATAAAAAGATTGAGAAAAAGTGCTTATTTGTGTTAAGGCCGAGAGAAGAATTACCTTCAAGTTAAGGCCTTCTTCGTAGCTCTCATTACTGTTCACATATTGAACTTTATTTCTAGGATAAAATTTAATGGAAGTTGCTTTAAAAAATAATTTTCACTCTCCACCTTTTCCTGTTATTCTAATCCAAATCTTTTTTGTAAGCCATAGATATGGAATTCTCACGTTCTGATGGCTGCTTTTTGTGTTGAGGAGATTATATTTGAATACTAAATTTTATCTGAGCTCTGAGCTAACAATACATATAAAAATAGCACATTGGACTAGTTCTGAATTTAGAAAAAAGCATATAATTGTGCTTCCATTTTCTTCTGATATTATTCAAATTGCCATATTAAATAGACAAAGCCGTGAATTTTTAGTTCAGCTCTTACATTTCAGCAAAGCTAAGGAATTAAATATAGAGAATGAGGGTGACACACACTGAAAACCAGACTTGATAAGCCATTCGGTCCTTCCAATATGTTTCAGAAAAAACTCTCTGGCAAGCCCGAGCATGACTTTTTATGGCTTTTTAATACTTCAGAACATAACTTTACAAGTCGCAGACCAACGCCGGCTCAAGGTCTCCATAGCAAAAAGGATGCATTGTGAATAATCAGGAATTTAGTCTTCTGGTATTTTCTGCCATCGGTGGCCGTTCTGGGGTGTGATGCAGCCAAAATGTATTTTGGCACAAATTAAGAATAGTAAACCTATTTCCCAGTAAATTTGTTTCTCTTTCTTTCTTTCTTTCTTTCTTTCTTTCTTTTTTTGGCAAAATATCCATTTATTTATTGCAACTGCATTCCAAATCAGTCTCTTTACATCTTTTATAGTGTAATTCTTAATGACACCATTCAGTTTGTGAGAAAACAAAGGACACGTGCAAACCCACAGACAGCGGAGTTACCTGGAATCTGTCCTGCTAAATTAGAATTAGAATTCTAAATAAACCATAAAGGTCTGCCAAAGGCCATTACTACATAACATGAAAGTAAGCCTAGTAGATTTCCTGAAGAACTGGAATTTTCTTTTGTTTATAATTTTTTACATGTTTACTTATTTTTGAGAGAGAGAGAGACAGCATGAGCAGGGGAAGGGCAGAGAGAGAGGAAGAACAGAATCTGAAGCAGGCTCCGGGCCCCAAGCTGACAACACAGAGCTTGACGTGGGACTCGAACTCACGGACCATGAGATCATGACCTGAGCCAAAGTCTGATGTTTAACCGAATGTGCCATCCAAGCTCCTGATAAAAGTGGTATCTTGAATCATTAGCACACATATGGACTTTTAAATAAACGACACAGAGACAAATAGAGATCCCTTTAAAAAAATTATAATTAGATCAAAAATATGTGCAAGAAAGCAAGAAAGCACAAAGTCTTGGCTGCCGTATTTCTATTACCCCAAGCTCCACACCAGACATGTAGGTCCCAATGAATAATTGTCAAAAATGACCTCATGATGGGGCACCTGGGTGGCTCAGTTGGTTAAGTGTCTGACTCTTGATTTCAGCTCAAGTCATGATCTCATGGTTCATGGGTTCAAGCCCTGCATCGGGCTCTGTGCTGACAGCATGGAGCCTTCTTGGGATTCTCTCTCTCTCTCTCTCTCTGTCCCTCCACAACTCACTCTTTCTCTCAAAAATCAATAAATAAATTTTTTAAAAATGAGCTCATGAGACCATCAGGTAAGATTTTATTTTTCTTCGGAAGGTAAGTTCTCATGTCTTAATTTGAATGTTTATCATATCTGGTTATATGGTACCAATTACTTGCTGAATTCTGGAGTAATTTCCACCTGCTGTCATCAATCATTTTTTTTCGAGCTTCAAGAGTTTACTTTGTATGCTATTTCTTTGAATCATGTTTGTGGGGCTCATCCTGATGAATTTCTGTTTTTCATCATGAGAAATACCACTTATAATCTGTTATAATATTATCATTGACAGACGCTTTCCATGTGCTGTGCTCTGTAAATGTATGTTCTCTCTCAGTCCTCAGTACCTCCGTTTTAGAGACAAGGAACTTGAGTCTCAGGATGCAGCAAGTTGGGTTTTGCAGCCAAATCAAGATTTAGGACTGGACACCTAGATCATGTTCCATCTCCTTATTGATTCTTGGAGTTAGACTACGGAGTTGGAAAAAATAAGCTCTTTGAAACACTGACTGGTAAGCCATACTTGCCCCCACCAAACACATAAATGGAAATACGATACGGTTAACTTTTGTTAACCGTTTTTTTTTTTTTTTTTTTTCCTGTTTACTCCTGTGCTGGGTAGTTGGAACAGCTACTCAGTCCTCGTTACTCTCTGTAGGTGAATTTAAAGGATGCTCTTTGGGACTGAAGATGGGATCTCAACTACAGAAATATGGTGCCCAACAAGGATCTCTACACCAGTTCTCCACAGGCACAGATAACAGGTCAGGGGGCACCTCCCTTTCTATAACCTACAGAGCCATTATTCTGGACATAAAGTCAAAGGTTCAAGAAGGCATCACAGACTGACCCCAAATTTATCAATTTGTTATCTTGAGAGTCCAAATCTACTGAGCAGCAGGATTAAAAGCCGGGTACCAAATGTTTTCTCACCAGTGAAATTGTGTGGTCCTATTTGTAGGGAAAATAAAGAGACTCTCTTTTTAGCGTCTATGCGGGTCAGTGGACTGCAGCTGCATGAAATCGTTTCACCTTCTGTGATGGCCAAGTTTTTGTGTCAATTTGACTGGGTCACTGGAATGCCCAGACGAGGCGTTATTTCTGGGTGTGTCTGTGAGGGTGTTTCTGGAAGACATTGGGACTCAATAAGTTGACGGTCACCCCCTTATGCAGGTGAGCATCCTCCAATTCATGGAGGGCCTGACTAGAACAATGGCCTGACTAGAACTGCCTGCCACCTGAGCTGGGACATCTCAGCTCAGCTCAGGTTGCCCTGCTCTTGGACTGGTATTCAAACCATCAGCTCTCCTGGTTCTCAGGCTTCCAGATTCCGACGAGAATCGTGCCGCCCGCGTTCTTGGGTGCCCAATCTGCAGACTCAGATCGAGGGACTTCTCAGCTTCCTTAATCCCACGAGCCAGTTTCTCACCATAAAGCTCTCCAATGATACATTCTTTCCAAGGGCGTGGCTGATTTGCTACTGGGGGTTGGAAATATCTATACACATAAAATACAGAGATAGTTAATCCATCCACCGAATGCCATCCACCGTGCTGGTGGATGGAATACAGTGATGAATTCAATCCAGCCTAAGCCCGACAGGAGCTCATAGTCCCAGGAAAGAAAGACATGGGGGAATCAGGGCAATCACAACACCAGGATAAAAGACGTAACAGCGGGAGGAGTGTATAAGGTGCTAAAAGTATAGGGAAGAGGAACACTTCATACTTCCTTGGGGGAAGGAAACGCTCAGGAGGCTTCCCGGAAGAGGGGGCCAATGACACAAAGGCTCGACGAATAGAGAACATTTCGCCATAGTAAGGAGGAAGAGAGCTATTCTAGGCTAAAAAATTCACGTGTGAGGGCCTATGTGCATGCAAGCATGGCACGGTCAGTGACCTGCAAATAGTTCCTCACACCGCGAGGCAAGGACAAGGAGCCAGAGGTTGAGGTATGGACTGAGGGATGAGTCCGAAGATGGTCCATGGGAAGCTGTCAGGAGTGGAAGAAACTGAAGAGGAGAATGAATTAGTGAATAAAATGGAGAACAGGGACTAGACCTCTCGATGAGACAGAAGAAGGATGGTCGGAACCAATAAATGTGAGCCTTGAGGCTGAGAAGGAATGATCTATCACTTTCGTAAAGGTGAGTTTTGGAGGTGCCTAGGTGGCTTCGGCGGGTAAGCATCTGACTTGGGCTCAGGTCACGATCTCACAGTTTGTGGGTTCGAGCCCCGTGTCAGACTCTGTGCTGACAGCTCGGAGCCTGGAGCCTGCTTCGGATTCTGTGTCTCCATCTCTCTCTGCCCCTCCCCTACTCACACTCTCTCTCAAAATAAATAAACAGTAAAAAAAAAAAAAATTAAGTTGAGCTTCAAATACACATTTAATAAAATCAATCTTTTATCTTCTTAAGAGTTCATAATATCATCTTGTACTTAATTGCATATAATACGTTTCACATCAGTAAAATAGTAAGAACTGTGTTATTATCCTCTAGAATACAACGTCCGTTATTCCGGCTTCTCGTTTGATTCATCCTCAAATTCTGAAAGGTCATCCTGCAACCTAAAAGCAGTTTGATAAACAGCCAGCCTTTGAGGATGAATATTCAATTAGCATCCTGTACATTTTGCATATTATTTGGCACTTGGCACAAATACTACTTTCTGTGACATCGTTGCAAATCTGCGGGCGATGAATTACTTGTACACCAGACCCGTCCAAGATTATCCTTCTTCTTCAGATTTCCTCTGTTGTTACCTCATTCAAATCAGTATTCACCGGTCGGAAGAGAGAATGAATCTCTGATTAATAGCTGTTGCTTGATTAATATTGTTCTCGTTTTTTATGAGTCTTGTTCAGCATTGATCAAGCAGGGAGTCATTTCATACCTTTGTTTTATCACAGCCTCTTAATTTTCTTTGCCAATCAACTTCCAAGTGCAGGAACTATTAATGCTCATTGGCAATACTGCAACAGCTCTCTTCTTTTGTGCGGAAAAAGGTTCCTCACCAAAAGAAGGGAATAGATGTTCATTGCTGAGATAAAGTTGGAAAGTCCAAGATTAAGCTCACTTAACTGAGTAACTTATTGATGTGTGTTTTGATACCCAAGAGGTGTTCAGACATGTGCTTTCCAAACATTCTATGGGGCTCCTTTTTCAATGAGAAGGGGGTGAAGCTAGCATCCCCTGGGATTCTTTAAAAATCCTGTCTTATATGCTGTGTCTGCCTCCAACCATTCCTCACATCATTCCACCAGTCATCTCCCTTCCAAAAAAATTGTCTGTGGTCTCTCATTGCCCACAGAAAAGTGCCACCCTATTTGGCAGCCATCCACAATTTGACACATCTTGCCCAGAGTTTTACCACGTCCCACCGGCTTCTATATTCTGGGGTCATAAAAGTCAACGTTCAAATACTCCATTGATGTTTATGTGACCTTTCACGACATTTCCACTCTCTGTAATGCCTTTCGCCCTTACCCACAGAAAAACTCGTCCTGAGCCTTCCATTCCTGACGCAAATAGTCTTTTCTTCTATAAAGCCAATTTCCCCCTCCTTGTAAAAACAATCCAAGGTTTTTTTTGTCATAGGCTACAGAGCCCTGAAATGTCCCTGGTTGCCTCTCCAACCACATTTTCTAGGAATGCACGTTCACCAGCTCCAAGCCCCTTCACATTTCTTCCTTTTGTCTAAAATATTTTTCACCACTTTGCTTCCATCATACTGCATTTAATGTCACCTGAAATATCTCCTCTTCTGAGAAGCCTTCCTTGACTTTTCTATTAAAACAGCGTCTTCTTCTGATCCTTCTTCCTTAAACATTTCTTTTACCCTTATCACCATGATTACCACCATGTTTTATGTGTCGGTGTTTGTCTCTCACACAGGAATAGAAGCTCTCTCATGGGGGGACTTGCACTCGTGTTCATTTTGGTTATGTGTGATCTCTCCACCACAGAAGAGTTTTCGGCTTACTAAATATATTGTTAAATGAAAGACTGAATAAGTGATGTAAGGAACTACAAATTGGAAGAAGTACATACCACTCTCCCAGGCTTTCTCCTTAATGTGGTCCTTGAGAACACAGAGATACACACATAGAGACAAAGAGTTTGATAGATATAACAGAATTGTAGCGGACGTTGGAAGACTTTCTTGCCACTTAGCATCTATTAAAATATTTTTCGAGTAACGTCGCCTCAATTCCTCTTTTGCCTTTCTTCCCACCGTACTCAGGGTTGGTAGGACTATCGGTCAAGTTGGCCTGCCACATCCAAACCAAGGAGTGGGCATCTGAACCAAATTGTACCAGTTGGATTCCTCTCCCAAGGGACTTTTAATCTCAAACAGAGCAAGATCTTAAATGAAAAATAAATAAATAAGTAAATAAACAAATAAATAAATAAATGGTTTGACCTGATACATCCCTGTGAAGGGAACTCCTGAAGTTGCCAGGGTATCTGACCAATGTTTCAGCTGTAATTGAAATCTGCGAACTTACCGTACTCATAAATGCTATTTTTCTAATCTAACTCAAGATAGTTTTGTTGCTTGTAAACAAAAAACCCTTCTAGTTGTTTCTATCATATCATTATTGTGTATGTCTTTCTATGTGATACACTGGAAACTTCAGATGTGGTAAGTGCTGTCTTCATCTTTGAAAATATCTCATTTCTTTCTACCCAGTGAGGCATATAATAGGCTCTGTATAACTTTGTGAACAAAGTTTGTTACATAAATTCCTAGTCACATAGTCATCATTTAAAAAAAAATTAATGTTTATTCATTTTTGAGAGAGAGAGACAGAGCGTGAGCAGGGGAGGGGCAGAGAGAGAGGGAGACACAGAATCCGAAGCAGGCTCCAGGCTCCGAGCTGTCAGCACAGGGCCTGATGCAGGGCTCGAACTCATGAACCGTGAGATCATGAGCTGAGCTGAAGTCGAACGCTCAACTGACTCAGCCACCCAGGTGCCCCACATATTCATCATTTAACTTCAGAATAAAAAGAAAGTTATTCCAGAGGGGGCCGTTAGTCTTGATGGAAATGACAAGCATCAAGCAAAAAAGATTCAGAAAGAAATTAATCATCATTTATTGAGAAAGTGATAACGTGCCTACGATATTTCAAAATGGATCAGAGCTGGGATATATTTTGAATTTTTAATCTCAGTAAATACCACATTTTCCTTCTTTTTTTAAACGTTTATTTCTTTTGAGAGAGGGAGAGGGAGGAAGGAGCCGGGCTCCATGCTGGCAGTTCAGAGCCAGACGTGGGGCTGGATCTCACGAACCACGAGCTCATGACCTGAGCCGCAATCAAGAGTCAGACGCTTAACTGACTGAGCCACCCAGGCACCCCTCACATTTCCTTTCTTGATCAAAAGTTCTTAAATGGGGACTTTTAATTATGGGAAAAAAAACACCAAATTTCTGAGGCATATCTTACGGGTATATGACAGATTAAACCATGTTGTGCAAACATCATGCTTAAAGCATAAGCCTTACACGTAAGGACCGTATAACTTGGGCAAAGTACTTAAATCCCTAAGCTTCAGTTCCCTTGGCTATAATTGTTTTCGATAACATTACCTGCCTAGATAAATGATATTGTGGATTAAATGAGATACACTGCAAGGAAGGCAATAACCAGAGACCTTGACAAATAATAGAGAAAGTCTCATTTAATAGTGGATTTGTGTCTATGGTATATAATAGAGCAGGAATTCTGTGCTTAATTTCTGACCCTTCTACAGATTAACACTTTCTTGATGAATGTGTGGAATCAGTTTTTAAAACATCAGTGTTTTAGATGTCAAGTATACAGAAAGCTTTTGTGTTCTTTAGGACACTAAAGAAATTAATCAACTCTATACTACATTAACTTTACTCCCACTTTGGTGGTTCTGGCTCCAAGAATTTTATCATGGAATTAATAGGGGTCTTGGTTTGTATTTTACTTGTTGCGTGGTTCAAGCAGTTATGGGGCGCCAAAAGTGTACCACATCAGCAATGAGATTGTTTAAAATGCTGGTCAGTTCAGACAAAATATGTTCTGTTACTCTGCAATCCGAAAACAGAATCATCATTTCATATAAATCCTATCAATTCAAAATGTCCCAGGTTATTATCCTACAGATGAACATGACATTGGAAAAGTGAGCGTACAGGCTCCAAGTATGGATGGCCAGCCACTGTTTTTGAAGAACTCTGCATTCAAACATATTCTCACAGTCTTCCGACGTTTTGAGCAATTCCCAGTTGCATTTTCATAAAACGTATAAACCAATCATGGAAGAGTGATGCCTCAAAATTACTGTTTACTTGAACACGTCATTTTCAGATTGAATTACCAGCGATTTATTACACTGGTTTGGTTATATGTTTTCTGGGATGCATTTAACGACATACTATTAACATTTGTGAGCATGTGATAATCAATAGTTGTCCTTTTCGGTAAGTATCAGGTTTATATCTCTGATAAACATGACCACTTTTTCCTGTTGAAAGATGTACCACCAACTCACACCCCTATTTAACATGCATCACAACAACCACCTTACCTTCCATCTGTGTCCAATATGTGCTCCTTCATCAATGAGACAAATACTCCCTGAGATTAGTCCACGGAACCTTGAAATCCGGCACTCGTATTTAAATCATACCAGTCCCAAATCACCCATATTCAGGAAACGTTTAATTTTGAAGTTTATTTATTTTGAGAGAGAGAGAGAGAGAGAGAGAGACAGCACGAGCAGGGGAGTGGCAGAGGGAGAGGGAGAGAGAGAGTCCCAAGTAGGCTCTGCACTGTCTGCATGTGGGGCTCGATCTCATGACTGTGAGATCATGACTTGCGCCGAAACCAAGAGTCTGACGCTTGACCGACTGAGCCACCCTGGTGCCCTTACGTTCAGTACATCTTAATGCACTAATTCTTGCCTCAAAATCTGTCTCAGATTATCTACTCTTTTTCTTTCTAGAGGCCCAGAGTTTTCAGCAGACTCTTAGCTGTTCTCCCAGATTAGAGTCTTTTCTACTTCGTATTGTGCACATTTACCACCATCAGATTATTGCCAGATTATTTCTCACCAGCTTGTCTTCTGCTCAAAATGAACTAACCCAGAGCCAGTTCTAAGGTTCACGTCTCCTCTCAGACTGTGGAGATCCAGAATCTAAGTGTAAGGGCTCCTGGATCTCCTCTCCCTCCTTCCCCCCCACCACGGAGCCTTGACCCCAGGAAGACAGAGCCTTGCGGGTCCTGGCAGCACCTGAGCCATCCAGCCCGCCCCTCTGCCTGCTGTCCTTTCTGGGCTGGCATGTGTCCAGCCATTCATTTCCTCCCTCCCAGACCCAGCCCAGACCCAACCAGCTCATACCATTCTACTGATTTCACTACCTTGGCAATAATGGAATCAAATCATGGGAAAACATATTTTTTTTTAATTTTTAATTTTTTTTTATTTATTTTTGAGACAGAGAGAGACAGAGCATGAATGGGGGAGGGGCAGAGAGAGAGGGAGACACAGAATCGGAAGCAGGCTCAGGCTTTGAGCCATCAGCCCAGAGCCCGATGCGGGGCTCGAACTCACGGACCGCGAGATCGTGACCCAGGCTGAAGTCGGACGCTTAACCGACTGAGCCACCCAGGCGCCCCAGGGAAAACATATTTTGATGCAACTCCAGAATTCTTAAGATGGCTTGAATGCCTACATGAACTTGAATACCAGTGATGGCTTTTCGCATAAGTATCCCTCTCTATTTTTTTTCATGACCAACCCTGCTGTGATTAAATAGACATTTCTTGTGTCTTTTTTGTTTTTTGCTTTGTTTTAATAATGCACTCATGGGGGCGCCTGGGTGGCGCAGTCGGTTAAGCGTCCGACTTCAGCCAGGTCACGATCTCGCGGTCCGGGAGTTCGAGCCCCGCGTCAGGCTCTGGGCTGATGGCTCAGAGCTTGGAGCCTGTTTCTGATTCTGTGTCTCCCTCTCTCTCTGCCCCTCCCCCGTTCATGCTCTGTCTCTCTCTGTCCCAAAAATAAATAAACGTTGAAAAAAAAAAATTTAAAAAAAAAAAAAATAATGCACTCATGGGGCACCCGGGGGGCTCAATCCGTTAAGCATCCAACTCTTGATTTTGGCTCAGGTCATAATCTCATGGCTCCTGGGATCAAGCCCCGTGTCGAACTCTGTTTGGGACTCTTTCTCTTCCTGTCTCTCTCTGTCCCTCCTCAACTCACATGTGTGCCCCCCCCCCCCCCAGAATAAATAAAGGACATTTTTAAATGAAAACAGTAATGCACTTATAATTTCCCCAGCAGTGTTAGGGATGGATGAGGCTAATGTTGGTTTGACAGCTACTCTGTGACAAACTGTATACTGTTTTACAGAAAAAGATATGTCCAGTTCTTAAATGAATTGTAAGTCTCAGTGCCTATGATCACTGGAGATTATGGTATGAGTCATATCTTCAGACAAAAAAAAGAAAAGAAAAGAAAAGAAAAGAAAAGAAAAGAAAAGAAAAGAAGAAAAGAAAAGAAGAAAAGAAAAGAAAAGAAAAGAAAAGAAAAGAAAAGAAAAGAAAAGACAAGGATTTCTTTTTAACCTCCAAACTAAAGAATTGTATCCTTGCTTCAAGACGGCACAGTTTGAAATTTTCACAAATAATTTACACAAACATTGAAGATTTACCCAACCAGTACATGATAACAAAATTGGTCTGAAATCACATCATGGGCTGATTTCTGTTTTGAGATCACAGCGGTTTACATCGTAAACCAAACATAAGAAAAAAATGAGAAACTTAGAAACCCTAAACGTTGATTTTTCTTGTTTTCTACCTTTTAAATATATAAAGGACTTCTGTCTTTACCTCTACACCTAGATTGCTAACCAGGCTGCTTATTCCTTTCGTGAATAAATTAGTATGTAATTCATATAGTTTTGACCCCGCCCCGCAGAAAACCATAATTAGATCTCTCATCAATTACAGCCTTTTGTATGAGGTTTTATAGGGTTGTAGCTGTCTTCAATCATTTGCTTACACAACACAGAGGGGGACTTCTGGACCACGTTGTGCTATCCCATAAAATTTTAAATGAGAGTCTTCATCCATCATATTAATAGTCCAATTAAGAGAGCACAGCATGCTGTGGTTCTACCTGATTTACCTCCCCTGGCAAACAAGTAGACAATATTTCTGGTTAGATTCATGGTATTAAGATTATCGGGGGAACTAAGATTTAAGCCTGCAGATCCGCTGTTAATAACGCTACATGTGATGTTTTCCAGCAGCAAGGTCTCCTCAGCTGATGCGAAAGCCATCCATTGTCCAGTACTAATGATAAACAATTAACGATGTGACGTTTTCCAATGTGCCTAGACCTTCCGTGAGGGTTGTGATGGCGCCACTAAGTCAATTGATTAAAATACTATCATCTGTCTACGGGACTCTCTTTCAATGGACAATGTTTCACATTATTAGTCAGTGGAGTGGACTGCACAAAGCTAACGCTTAATCTCAGTAATGAGCAACATGAATCAAAGCCGAACAGGACTAATCAGGCTTCAGACAATGCAACCGTTTAAAAAGTTTGCTAATGAGTGTTTTAAGTGGAAGCCAATGATTTTATTCTGAGGGAAAAATCTCACTATTCATAAGCATCCACTGGAAACATTAAACCCTAGCAGAAAGGCCACTGCCGCAGCCTTTCATAATTACCTGCAAAAACTTCCTCAACAATGGTCGGGAATTGAATATAATTGCGTAATATGCAATTTCAGGGCCCAGGGGCTTTCTGGATCATGTATCACTTGTCAAACTTCATCTTAGGTTAGCATAATGTTGTTCTCTAGCCGCTCAAGAAGGTCAGGTCCATTCTGCATTAGTTTTCTGCGTCTGGCACTGAACAAACAAAAAGGAATGATGAAGTTCCATATAAATTAAGCAAACTGCCCCAAATGGTAGAGGAATAAGACACAACGAGAGGTGGGGAGTGACTGCATTGAAGCCTACGCCATTCTTTGCTTACTCTTTGTTTTTCCTTCATCGCTGCGGTAAGTGGAACAAAACCCCTGCCCCAAAGGTGTCGTTGGACATCTGCAAATATCCCCAGAACCCATAAATGTTTTACCTCACGGGGCAAAAGGGCCCTTGCAAAGGGGATTAAACTTGGCATCTTGGGATGGGAAATTCTCCTGGAGACTCCAAAGGAATGCAGCTCTGCAGACACCTTGAACTTAGCCCCATGAGGACCATTTCAGACTTTTGGCTTCTGGAACTATAAGACAGTAAGTCTGTGTTGTTTACAACCACTAAGTGTCAAGAAATTTGTTACAGTAGCAATAGGAAACCAACGTAACCACTCACATTGCGACTACCTTCAACTCCTGTCTAGGATCCTTCTAAATATTTTTCCTTCGCATCTCAAAACATTTCCTTTTAATCAGATCACCACCATGATCTTCCTCAATTACCTTCTTGAAAGGAATACAGGGTGCGCACCTCGGGGAATTTGGCCTTCTGATGTTTTTCAGGAGAGTTTGGTGGTCTGAACCCTCAGGCCTCAGAAGAAAGGAGAGGCCCATTCTAGTTGGGGCAGTCGGCAAAAATTTTGTTGGCAGGAACGAAGGCTGTACTTTTTACTGTTTGTCCCTGTTTTCAGTTTTATCAAAGACATTGAAAAAGGAAACAAAAACAAAATACTTTTCTTACAGAATAAGGAATAAATGCCCTAACTTGGTATTCATGGTCCCCCATATTCTGCTCTCAGTTTGCACAGTTCACTGCGTGTTATAAACACATTGAAAATATTTCCAAAACTAGAAAATAACATGATCTGATAAAGGAGTTGGAGGTCCATTTCTTTCTCCGTGAAATTGAGTCTCTGTTGACACACAGTGAATTAAGTTAAGAAAGCCAACTTGGGGGCGCCTGGGTGGCTCAGTGGGTTAAGCCCTCAGACTTTGGCTCAGGTCATGATCACGCGGTTCATGATTTCGAGTCCTGTGTCAGGTTCTGGGCGGGCTCTGTACTGACAGCTCAGAGACTGGAGCCTGCTTGGGATTCTTTCTGTGTCTCCCTCCGTCTCTTTCTCTCTCTGTCCTTCAAAAATAAATAAATAAACATTTAAAAAAGTAGTCTCATTATTATTATTATTTTTTTTTTTTTACGGGCATCAGTTTGTTTGAAATTGTAGTGAAACGGTGAATCTAAGAACCGTGATAACAAGACCGTAACCATGTTGGGTGCATTTCTACAACCAAGCCCCCATAGTCGCTTTCACCTCCCTTCCATCACCCCTCTGCCAGTCTCTGCTAACCACACACTGCAAAAGTTTACGAGCTTGAAAATATCTGATTTACACTTGCTCAGTCAGAGATCTCTCAAGGGTGGGTACAAGTTCAATAACTGATGACTTTTTCCTCTTAAAATCAATGGCAGCTCTTCCACATCCTGGAGGAATTGATTAGATATCACTGATGTCCCTGCTCACATTCTGATTAGATCATTATCTTAAGGCGTAAAAGGATCTGCCAACCAAGGCCACTGTAGGACATGATCGGGGTCATCGAGCCAGGTCATGACCTCACTCACTCCCCATGGATTTCGTTCCTGTCCTAACATAAGGACCATTTAACTTGAATCATCTTGACTATAGAAACGTTTTCCAACCTTTCACTTGGATGGAAGCAATGATTCAAAATGCTCTCTACCTCCTGGTAGAGGTGTATATACACACACACATATATATACATATATATATATAGAGAGAGAGAGAGAGAGGAGAGAGAGAGAGACACCCATGCTGGGAATGCACTTCAGAAACCCCTCTAGGCCCCGCAGGCTCATGTCCCAAGTTCCAGCCAATAATTTTTGAGCCAGGGTGCTGGGGTGGCTCAGTCAGTTAAATGTCCTACTCTTGACTTCAGCTCAGGTCATGATCTCGTAGCTCATGAGACCGAGCCCTACGTCAGGTGCTGCACTGATAGCACAGGGCCTGCTTGGGATTCGCTTTCTCCCTCCCTTTCTGCCCCTCTTTTGTGCGTGCTCTCTCTCAAAATAAATTAAAAAAAAAAAAAGAAACATCTTTTTAAAATAATAAGTTGTGAGCGGGTTTCTGGCTTGAGGGCTCCTTCCCTAGAGTATGGCGACTGGTCACATTCCAAGACGATGCCTGGTCCATCGATCAGAATATTAGATTAACTCGATGAACCGAATCCCTTTGGCTGACAAAAGAAAGGGACCCGAGGTATGAAGAAGATAGAAGCCTCAACTGTTTCGAGTCACTGATATTTGGGGTGGTTGGTTCCCACAGCATAATCTACCTTGTCCTGACTGATACATACAAATACGTGATGATGTCCACACAAAATTCAGAAAGTAAAAGTGAGAGCAAGAGTGAGGGAGGATAGTACATTTAGTGAGAATAACGGAATTGGACACACAGAAAATAGTCAAGAAACAGCAGAGGTATAAATCCCTGTTCACCTTTCCTTCTATACCCCAGAATTATAATACCCAATCCCTTTATGCATAATGACCCATTTGAAGAACAAAATATCCTGAGGGGGGTAGATGGCAGCGGGCGTGCTTCTCATATTCATTTTCTAAGAAAACAAATCGTGAAGAAATGCCTGCTATGAATTTAGGCATGCATCACAAAGTTTCAATTCAAAATGGCTTATATACGCACTTTATTTCTTTTCTTTTTTTTTTCAACTTTTTTTTTTTTAATTTATTTTTTGGGACAGAGAGAGACAGAGCATGAACGGGGGAGGGGCAGAGAGAGAGGGAGACACAGAATCGGAAACAGGCTCCAGGCTCCGAGCCATCAGCCCAGAGCCTGACGCGGGGCTCGAACTCACGGACCGCGAGATCGTGACCTGGCTGAAGTCGGACGCTTAACCGACTGTGCCACCCAGGCGCCCCTCTTTTCTTTTTTTAAAGTAAGCTTCGCATCCAGCGTGGAGCCCAATGCAAGGCTTGAATTCACCACCCTGAGATCAAGATCTGAGCTTGAGTTGGACGCTTAACTGACTGAGCCACTCAGGCTCCCCTATACATGCACTTTAAAAACACTGTGGCACATTAGAAAAATGCAAATCCGTTTACGTACCGAAGTCATTATTTAGTCTTGTAGGCAGTGCTTGGCGTGTGCACGTTTTAACAATCACTGGCAACATTGTATTGTCCGCCAGGAATATCTAGCTTTCGATGCTCTGATGGCAGGACCACACAGCTTAATTAACACTGTCCAGCAGCATTCTCCCGTGTAGCACGGTGTAACTCCCTTCTCAAACTTCTGTTCTCAATACGTCCCCCTGGTTTAACCAGTGCTCAATATCTAACTATTTCCCTGACAGTCAGCATTTTAGCTATTCCCTAACTATTTCCACTAGGGCGTGCCCTCATCCAAAAACCGCCTAGCAAACCTGCTATCCTCTTTATTTTCGACACCAAGAGCAGAATCACGATTTCTTCTGTGATCCTTCACCCGTTTGTTTGTCTTACAGGGAACGTGGTAAAATAAAGATGTCGCTTAGAGATGTTGACCTGCAACTGAAGCCGAATCCCCCATTCTGACATTCTCTCAGTCCAGAGATATTACATGTTCAACATATAATAAGTGAACCCCTTTAGTGCCCATACTGGAAAGAGTTGAATTAGGAGTTGGCATCAACTTCCACTGACCAACAACCCCAGTCTGCCCAAATGGGACAAACTAACAGTAACCAAATTCAAGACCCCCCCCCCACCGGGCTGCAGGAATGGTGTTTAAAGACTTGCCATTGGAAATGCAACTATAAGGGGTCCCAAGGTGTTCAAATCAATTACTCAGCATGAATTTCCCTTACCTGTAATCAGGATGGTGTTTATGGAGCCAAGTATATATATACATATGGTATAAGTTGTACAATAATAAAGATTCATGTAACCAAATCCATTATTCAGGGCATCCACATCTCTGAATTGCAAGGGTGGCCAAGGCTAACTCCTTGACATGTTTTCCTTCACGTCTCTGTCCACCGTTCTCCCTTTCTGGGAACACAGTTCTTCTTCAAATGTAGTTGCAAGATAGACGGGGGGAAAGGATTGACCTAAGCCCAAGTCTTTGCCTCATCGTCATTTTTCTTGTTCTGCATTTATCATAGAGGATGTCTGCTTTTGTATTAGGAGTAGCACCATCATCACCGTTAACACTATTATCATTATCATGACCATCACGACATCATGACCATCATAATCCTCAACATCATCCCCGTCACACATGTGGAAAGTGTTGAAGGTATTGGTTTAAGTATCAGAATCTTAGACAACTTGCTCTACTCATGTATTTGGGGGGGCACATTTTGTCACCCACTTTCTGTCTGTGGAATGGAAATGTGCCAAGAAACGTCTTTCTTTGTTCAGCTTTGCATTTCAGTTCAAATGTTACAAAGATATAATATGTATAATTCATATAATATCGTATAGAGTCATATAAGATCACATAACAATATAATATAATAACTGCACAGTGCAGTACTAAGTAGAGATTTGTTATCTCAGCTTAAGTCCCATTAGGGGAGCGGTGTGATCAAAATGGTAAGTCGGGAGTTTTCTATCATTTTTCTCTCCGAGAACGCCAATGTTGACAAGAGTGCGTTGGTGGGAATTTAGGGGCTGGGTGAAATTCCAGCACACTGCCGGAGCAAACAAAATAAAATCCAAGATTGGATGCATTAAAATGAGTAAGGGGAACAATTGCACTTTATCCGCATCACCCTTCTTCCCAGGCACATAGCTCTGTGCCCCAAGGAGAGTTTGCAGGATTAGGATTGCTTCCACAGAGGGAGGCAAGAGGAGGGGACTCAGCATTCATCGTTCCCAGGTGTGTGGACGCTGTGAAAAAGACCCACTTAATTCTTGCCCCGTCCAGAAAGCCGAGGTGAGCTGCATAAACCGACAGATGAGGAGCAGCAGGGACTCTCAGAGGGCATCAAAGGGACAGAGATCCTACTAACCTCTTAGTGGACCCCATCAGGAGGCCCGCTCTTGAGCCACTAGGGACTCCTCCCCCGTATGTCCCCCCGATCTGGTTGCCAGGCAGCCTCCATACTCCACATACTTTGATAACACACACGCTCTACCCAGAGTGGCCAGTTTCCTGTTCGTGCCAGAGGGGTTAGTGAGAATAAGCCTTTGCAAGATGGCTGGCGAGCATGTGCAAAAAGCTGGCCCGATACTACAGGGCTGGGAGAAAGGGTAAAAAACCTGAGCAGTTGGCCTGATCGTAGGGAAAGCAAGCAGAAGGCTAGCAGCCCCAGGCTTGGCTTTGTAGGATTGAGTGAAGGCCTGCAAGCTTAGGAAATCACCCCTAAGAGATAACAAGAAGTGGGGAGCAGGCATACTCATAGAAAACGTCTGAGAAAACCCCACAGTCCCTAACTCTGGGGCTGAAGAATGCAACGGATTTAACTTAAAAAAAAATGTAGTAGAGAGCATTAACCATGGATGTGATCAATGAAAGAATCTGTGAAGGAGAAGACATAATTTGAAATTATCTAGTCAAAGAAAAACAAAGAAACAATAATGAAAAAAAAAAAAAAGGGAAGAAATCCTATTTGCACTGTGGGAAACCATTGACAGAAGCAGCTTGCAAATTACTAGAGTCCCAGGGGCGCCCGGGTGGCTCAGTGGGTTAAGCATCCGACTTCAGCTCGGGTCATGATCTCACAGTTCATGAGTTTGAGCCCGGCGTTGGGCTCTGTGCTGACAGCTCAGAGCCTGGAGCCTGCTTCAGATTCTGTGTCTCCTTCTTTCCCTGCTCCTCCCCCACTCATGCTCTGTCTCTCTCTCCTTCAAAAATAAATACAAACATTAAAAAAAATTGCTGGAGTCCCAGAAGGAGAAGAAGGGGCAAAGGGGAGTGTGTCTAGGAAGCTTATTTAAGGAAACCATGACTCAGAGCCTCCCAAATCTTAGGAGAGATTTGAACATCCAGGTTCCTGCAGCTTATGAGTTCCCCCAATTTTCAACCCCAAAGAATCTTTTCCAAGACACATGATAATAAAGCAGTTCAAAAATCAAAGACAAAGAAATAATTTTGAGAACAGAGAGGGGCACTTGGGTGGCTCAGTTGGTTGAGTCTCAGACTTCTGATTTGGGCTCAGGTCATGATCTCAGGGTCATGGGATTAAGCCCCACATCGGGCTCCATGCTGAGCTTAGAGCCTGTTTGAGATTCTCTCTCTCTCTCTCTCTCTCTCTCTCCCCCTCTGCTCCTCTCCACCTCTTGCTCTCTCTCTGTCAAAGATAAGATGAAATAAAAAATAAAAGAAATAAAATAAAATAAAATAAAATAAAATAAAATAAAATAAAATGAGAAAAGAAAAAAAAAAGCAGTAAGAGACAAAGTATCCTCACATACGAAAGAACTCTCATCAGGTAATCAGTGACTTTCTCGGCAGAAGCCTTGTAGGCTATGAGACAATGAAATAGTATATTCAAAGTGCTAAATGGACCCACTGCCACCCAGAACGCTTTACCCTGCAAAGGTGTCCGTTAGAAATGAACATATAAGGTAGACTTTCCCTGGCTTTTAAAAGTTGAGGAATTTCATCAGTCCTAGGCTTGCCTTACAATAAATGCCAGAAGTTCTTCAAGCTGAAATAAAGGGTGCTAATTAGGAACATGAAAATATAAAATACGTTAGCAAAGGCAAGTATAGAGTCGAACTCAGAATACATAATTCCGCACTATGGTGGTGTATTAACGACTTCATTCCAGTGTAAAGGTTAAGGGACAAAAGTATTCGGTATAACTGTATCTACAGTAATAAGTTAATGGATACCCAATACAAAAACATGTATAAAATTGTTCCATCAAAGCATAAGATGTGAGGGGAAGAGTAAAAGGGCAGAGCGATTCTATGTGATCAAAGTTAAGTTGTAATCAGCTTAAAATAGACTGTTAAAGCTATGAAATATTCTGTGTAAAGCCTCACGGTAACCACAAAGCAAAAACTTACAGCAGATACACAAAAGATAAAGGGAATGGAATCAAAGCATATGCACCAAGAATACTCAATGGGGAGAAAATAGTCTTCTTAAATAGTGTTGGAAACACTGGGTATTCACATGAACAAGATTGAAATTGGACCTCTCTCTTACACCACTCAGAAGAAGAAAGTTGAAATGGATTAAAGCCTTAAATGGAAGACCTGAAACCATAAAACTTCTTGAAAAAAAAAGGAAGGAAAAAGCACCTTGGCACTGGCCTTGGCAATGGTTTTTTTGGCTATGAATCCAAAGGCATAAATAAACAAGTGGGACTACATCAAACTAAAAAGCTTTGGCATGGCCAAAGGAAACAAAAATCAACAAAATGTAAAGGCAACCTATGCAATGAGAGCAATTATTTGCCAACTGCGCATTGACGAGGGGTTAATGTGCTCCTACAATTTGATAGCGAATAAACAAATCATCGGATTTTAGAAGTAGACTAGGGAACTCAGTAGGTATTTTTCCAAAGAAGACTTACATTGCCGACAGCCATGTGAGATGTTCAACATCACTCATCATCAGGGAAATGCAAACGTGCAAATGAAAGCCCACAGGGAGGTACCACATCACGCCTGTTAGAAACGCTATTATCAAAAAACCAAAAGATGTGGAGTATTGGCAAAGGAAGGGAGTGGAACCCTGGTGCTCTGCTGGTGGGAACTCACACTGGTGCCGCCACGGTGGGGAGCAGTATGGCGCTTCCTCAAAAGGTTAAAAATAAGGTTATGTGGATCCTGAGAAACTCAACAGAATTCCACGGGGGAGGGGAAGGAAAAAAAAAAAGGAGGTTACAGAGGGAGAGAGCCAAAGCATAAGAGGCTCTTAAAAACTGAGAACAAACTGAGGGTTGACAGGGTGGGGGGGGAGGAATGGAGGGTGGGTAATGGGTATGGAGGAGGGCACCTTTTGGGAGGAGCGCTGGGCGTTGTATGGAAACCAATTTGACAATAAATTCCATATTAAATAAATAAACAAACAAACAAACAAACATTAAAAAAAAAAATAAGATTGCCTGGTTGGCTCTGTAGGGTCAGCCTTAGACTTCAGGTCAGGTCGTAATCTTAATAGTTCCTGAGTTCAAGCCCCGTGTCAAGCCCAGGGTCGGGCTCTTCACTGACAGTGCAGAGCCTGCTTGGGATGCTCTGTCTCCCTCTCTCTCTGCCCCTCCCCCCTTGCATGTACACACTCTCTCTCTCAAAATAAATAAACTTAAAAAATGTTAAAAATAGAACTAGCCTTTGATCCAGCAATCCTACTTCTGGTATATGTATCTGAAGGACTGATACATATACATATACATATATACGTATATACATATATACGTATATACGTATATATACATATATACGTATATACGTATATACGTATATACGTATATATGTATATGTGTATATATGTGTGTGTGTATATATATGTACATATATATATATGTACATATATATACATATATACATATATACGTATATATGTATATACGTATATATGTATATATGTATATGTATATATATGTGTGTGTGTATATATATGTACACATATATATATATGTATATGTATATGTATCAGTCCTTCAGATACATATACCAGAAGTAGGATTGCTGGATCAAAGGCTAGTTCTATTTTTAACATTTTTTAAGTTTATTTATTTATATATGTATTTGTATATGTATACATATACATACATATGTGTATATACATATACATACATATACATATATACATATACATATACTTCTGGTATATGTATCTGAAGGACTGAGAATCTGAAGGATTCTCAAAGAGATATTTGCACCCCCTTGGCCGCTGCAGCATTGTTTACAACAGCCAAGAGGCAGAAACAGCCTAAGCTTACTGATGAACGGATGAAAGAAAAGGTATATGTTATAATATATAAACATATACAAATAAGTTATATGTAATTTTTGGATGTATTTCATATACCCATTGGCGTCTGTGTGTGTATGTGTATATATATAATTCAGCCGGAAATAGAAGGATATCCTGCCATCGGCAAAAACTGAGTGGACCTTGAGGGCATTATGCTAAGTCAGACAGAGAGAAACAAATACCGCATGATCTCACTTATATGTGGAATCCAAAGTAGCTGAACTCAACAGAAGCAGAGAATAGAATGGTGCTTGTCAGGGGCTGTAGGGAGGAGGCTAAATGGGGAGATCTCGGTCAATGCTTACAAACTTCCAGTTAGAAGATGAATAAGTTCCAGGGATCGAATATACAGCATGATGTCTGTATATATAGAAATTTCCTAAGAAAAGGGGACCTTAAATGTTTTCACCACACACACACACACACACACACACAGGTAATATGTGAGGTGATGAATGTGTTCACTGGCCTTGCTGGAGTAATTATTTTGCAACATATATATAGATATATATTTATTTTATAATAAATATATATTTTTGTATTGATTCATATATATATATACACTATATATATATAATCACGTTGTACACCTTCAACCTATACAATGTTATATATGAAGTATATCTCATTAAAGCTGAAAAAAGGGCTTTTAAAATAATAGAACAAATTGGCCCCAAACATCCAAAATGCTAAAAATGTAACCATGTGCTTAGATTTCAGCGGAATGGTGATTAAAAAGAAATATTATGGGGAAAAGCAAATCAATGCTACAAGTACAAATGACATCATACATTTCAGGATTTCAGCATGAAAATGAGTATTTCTTCAAAAGAGGTTCCAGGGAAGTAAGTGAAATTAAATGTCACCTGGGTTTTTCCATATTTATTTCCATATTTCCATATCTGAAATTTCGATAGTTGATTTCACTACTGCTGTTTTCCTGCAACGTGTAAGTTTGTATTATTTTAAGAGAGTAAATATTCCTCTCCCCTGAATCAATGTGTTTCTCTTCTGACTTTTATTGATTGCATGAATAATATGCTAACAATAACACAGGAAATAATACGAAAGAAATATTGCCACTAGATATATCAGCTGTTTTCCTTTTTTCCGTGAGTGCATGCACTTTGAGCGTAATAAAAGTTATAATGTAGCTTTCCTTATACATTTTTATTTGATATTATACTTTTTTACTTGATATTATACCAGACGCATCTTCAGTTAACGTATAGTCCTTACAGGGCCTATAGCCTCAGGATATTTAAGTATCCCATATTATATCATATTTATGTACCATAATTTACTTGATCCCTTATCTTTCGACATGCGTTTTCACTTTTAATTTCCACTGCCTAAATGATGCTGCAAAATCTACCTGTGTGCTATATATTTTCCAACTGCAGATGGTATTCTTGAGGTAACTTTTCCAAGGAAAACAACGTGGGGGGACAAATTGATAGGTTTCTTATGTTTGACATTACAAATACAATAATTTGCTCACTTTCCCACGGTTTATCATGGCTCTATTGTTTTTTCGCTACAGTTTTTGCAACAGTAAATGTGGCTGCTTTCATTCAAACGTGCTTCTCACCTGCACCTGGCTGTCCCCAGGAAACGGACTCCTCATTCAACTCTATTAACAGCGACATAGGAAGAGGTAATTTTCCCAGCAGCAAAGTGGAAGAAGGAGGGGTTCGCCTTCAGATCTTAGTTCCTACTCCTAGGCATTATGTTTTAAAGCCTTCTCCTTTGAAATGCCTGGGTGGCTTAGTTGGTTAACTGCCTGACTTTTGGTTCCAGCCCAGGTGATGATCCTACCTTTCGTGAGATCAAGCCCCACATCAGGCTCTGCACTGACAGTGCAGGGCCTGCTTGGGATTCTCTCTCTCTCCCTCTCTCTCGAACTCTCCTGAGCTCTCTCCCTGTCTCTCTTATAATAAATAAACTTAAAAAAATCAAAAATAATATTTAAAACAATAAATATAACTTTCTTCTTGGAGATACTGCTCTGAGATAAAACATGTTTCCTTGACTCTGAGTTTCTGGAAGTGAGGAGACCTTTCCTGAAAACAGAAGGCCTTCCCTTTGCAGGGCTTTCTGGGAACACTCAGCTCTCATAAAAGACAATGAAGAATGGGAAGACAGATCACAGAGTGGGATGCAGCCAGTGGAACCGCCTCAGCTGCAGGTGGGAGGGACAATGTCCGAGACAGGAGGAGTCTGGAAGGAACCCTGAGCTGTGACGACCAAGTCACCAAGTGCTAATGGGTCAGTAGACCTTGGAGTGAAATCTCCCCTATACCCACACACGGAGAAGGCCTGGGGCTTTCCAGTCTGTTGTAGACACAGAGATGCAGTTGTAAAAATCCTGGGTTATTATTCTATTTTTCCATTATTTTCTTATCAGAGAGTTCGAGAGATGCTCTTTCGTGAAAAAGAACTCGGATTTAGAGTCTTAACTAGCTACTTTCTCAATACGTGAATTTACGTTCTCCAGAATAGGGACGGTAATATCGTTTCAGGTTGAATCACCGTGAGCATTGAAAATTGGGATGATAGGGCGCCCCACACCTGTCAGGGTGGCTCACGTTAACAACTCGGGCAACAACAGATGTTGGCGAGGCTGTGGAGAAAGAGCAAGCCCTTTGCACTGTTGGTGGGAATGCAAACTGGTGCAGCCACTCTGGAAAACAGTAGGGAGGCTCCTCAAAACATTAAGAATAGAACTACCCTATGGCCCGACAATTGCCCTACTAGGCACTTATCCAAGGGATACAGGGGTGCTGTTTTGAAGGGGCACGTGCACCCCAATGTCGATATCAGCACTATCGGCAATAGCCAACGTATGGAAAGAGCCCAAATGCCCATCAACGTACGAGTAGATAAAGATGTGGTGTATACACACACACACACACACACACACACACACACACACACACACTGGAATACTACTTAGTGATCAAAAGGAATGAAATCTTGCCATTTGCAACAACTTGAAACTAGAGTGTATTATGCTAAGTGAAATCTTATCCAGAGAAAGACAAATATCATTTGATTTCACTCATATGTGGAATTTAAGATACAAAACAGACGAGCATAGGGAAGGGAAGCTAAATACTATAAAAACAGAGAGAGAGAGAGAGAGAAACCATAAGAGACTCTCAAATACAGAGAACAAACTGAGGGTTGCTGGCGGGGTGTTGGGTGGGGGGAGGGGTTAAATGGTAAGGGGCATTAGGGAGGACATTTGTTGGGATGAGGAGTGGGTGTTATATGTAAGTGATGAATCACTAAATTCTATTCCCAAAATCATTATAACATTATATGTTAAGTAACTTGGATTTAAAATTTTTTAAATAAAAATAAAGTAAAATAATAAAACAAAATGAAATAAAATAAAAAGTTGGGGTGGTATGGATGTTTCCATCATTCAAATCTGTCCATGCTTTGCCATTTAATTGTCATGTCAATTACAACAATGTTGTAACATGTACTCTCATCGTCCATATTTTATACAAGAAAACACTGAGATTAAGAACAATGAAGCATGGCATCGAATTATAGAGCCATACCAGACTACAGGTAGCTAAGAGCTGTTGAAATTCACCTACTGCTCTCTTTCAGGATATGAATTGTTCCTACTCGTCATCCCTTGATGATATATTATATACAATACATCTCGTTAAATTGCATATTTTTTTGCATGTGTCTGTGTGCCAAAAACACTAATTGGAAGATCTACCCTCTAACAAAATTGTAAGTGTACATTTCTGTATTGTTAACTATAGTCACAATGTTTTACAGGAGATCTCTAGAACTTACTCATCTTGGGTGATTGGAACTTTATACCTACTGAATAGCAACTCCCCGTTTCCCCCGCCTCCCAGCCCCTGGCAACCACCATTCCCTCTCCGCTTCTAGGTGTTTGACTATTTTCAATTTCTCACATAAATGGAATCATGCAGTTTTCCTTCTCTATATGGCTTATTTCACTTCCGCCAATCTTTTCAAACGTCATCCATGTTGTTACATATGGCAGGATTTCCTTCCTTTTAATGCTTAATAATATTCCATCGTAAATGGAATGTAAATTTTTCCACCGATGAACATTTATGTTATTTCCTCATCTTGCTTATTCTGAATGATGGTATAGTGAACACGGGAATGTAAATACCTTTTTGAGATAGTGATTTCTTTCCCTTTGGATAACTACCCACAAGTGACAGTGAGGGGTCATATGGTAGTTCTGTTTTTTCTTTTCCCTTTTTGAACAACTTGCATACTGCTTTCCATAGTGGCTGCACTGTTTTACATTGTTCCCAGTCGTGCACGAGGGTTCTAATTTCTCTACATCCTCATCAACATCTGGTATCTTTGTTTTTGGGGATAATCGGCCTCTTAAAAGATATGAGGGGACATATTATTGTGGTTTTATTTGCGTTTCCTTGATTATTAGTGATGTTGAGGATCTTTTCACATCTCTGTTAGCCATTTGTATATCTTCTCTGGAGAAAGCTCCTGTAATTAATTAAAACATTATGGCACTGGCATAAAGAGCTATAAAAAACAGACCGATGATACAAAATAGCCCCAAAAGAAACCCAGGAATATACTGTCAACTGATCTTTAACAATGATGCCAAGAACAAAAGAAAAGACATGCTCTTCAACAAATATGTTGAGAAAACTGGATATCCGCATGCAAAAGAATGACATTGGACCCTCATTTTACACCATGCACAAAAGCCAATTGAAAATTGATTAAAGACTTACACAGAAGACTGAAACTGTACTATTCTCAGACTTTTCTCAGTTAAGGAAATAATGAACAGAGTGAAAAGGCAATCCAGAGAATGGAAAAAATATTTGCCAACCACGTACCTGATAAGAAGTTAATCTCCAAGATACATAAGGAACACCTAAAACTTAACAGCAAATACATAAACAGATAAAGAGATAGACAAGTAAATAAACCAATTTAAAGATGGGCAATGGATTTGCATGGTTGTATAATTCTTTACAGTAGGGGAAATAGCTTGCTCTTTTGTGTTTGATATGAATGCTTTCACATTCAGTGACTCCTTTTTTTTATTTTCGTTCAATTATGTGGAAATATACAGATGACCTACCTTCAGTTTTCATGGCAGAGTTTGACATTTGTTTGTAATGCCTTGTTACTATTAGGTTAAATCTTAGAAATTCCCATCCATTCACATAAGAAAGAGCTTATTTTCGGGGCACCTGGGTGGCTCAGTCAATTGAGCATCCGACTCATGATTTTGTCTCAGGTCATGATCCTAGGGTCGTGGGATTGAGCCCTGAGTCAGGCTCTGTGCTGAGTATGGAACCTACTTAAGATTCTGTCTCTCTCTCTCTCTCTCTGTCTCACTCTTTCCCTCTCCCTCTCTCTCTCTATTTCTCTAAGAAAGGAAAGAAAGAAAGAAAGAAAGAAAGAAAGAAAGAAAGAAAGGAAAGATGAGCTTATTTTCTTTAGCTAGATTGCAACCCATCTTCCCTAGTAGCATAGAGTAAACATTTCCCTTCACTTCTGTTTATCACGTCTACTTTGTCATTTAGTAAATCCAGAGACAGAAAGAACATCATAATATTTCTGCTATTATTATGTTGTCCCATTGATCCATATGCCCCATTGGTCTTGTTTGCTTATGTTATATCGATTGAATTATTATTCTATACTGTGTTCTAAAATCCAGTAGGGCTGATAGGACTTCTCGATTCACATGCATATGTATATGCATATATGTGCACACATACAGTGGCCCTCAAACAATGTGAGGGTGAAGGGGGCTGACCCCGGGCACAGTAGAAAATCTGCACATACGTTCCAACTCCTCCAAAACGTAACTACGAATAGTTTACTGTTGACTGGAAGCCTTACCAACCACATTAACAGTCAGTTATCACATATTGTGTATGTTATATGTATTATATGCTGTATTCTTATCATAAAGTAAGCTGGAGAAAGGAAAATGTGATTAAGAAAATCCTAAGAAGGAGAAATACTGTACGTATACACTCATGTATATACACATATACACACACATTTTCTTCTTTTCGTTTTCCAGTAGATGCATAGTCATTTGGTCAGTTACAAAGTGAACCTCCTGGTGTTATGCACATACATGTATTTACATGTTTAAATGTATATGTGTACAGGTATATAAGCATATACATGTGTATATGTACATAATTATTTTGCTTTTATTACTATATTTTTATTTAATACCTTCATTAACTTTGTATGCATCTTTATTAAACTTCTCTTATATATGAACAATCAATGTAACCAAATACAGCATGGTTTTTTTTCCTACAAGTAGTATACACCTCTCATTACATATATTTCTAAATAATACTGGTTTCTAATTATTTTAACACTTAATTTTCGTCGTCTAGCTCATTACCACCACCTACATTAACGCCCCCGTATTTTGGCCACCATATTCTTTATGCTCTCTGGCTATTTTACGTCAATTCCCGGTGGCTGTTTTACGAAGGAAATACAGCAGAGTCATATCTTACCAAGAGTTAAATTCTAAAATCAGGGAATGAAGCAAAATAAAAAGCAGAGTCAAAATCAGTCTCGAATGTCCTCTAACTAACACATAAAAAGATGCCTCCTCTTGTGAACTATTTCTCAACCTTTCCAAGCACTACTGAGTTGCTCATCACCAAGCAAAGTTACTTCTGTCAGGAGAGAGTGAGGAAGGCCAAGGAAATAAAAATTCTGAACATAGAATACATACGTGCAATGATTTGCTTTATAAAGTTATTCAGGAGTTCATTTCAGAAAGAGGCTTAACTATCTCAATCTGCTTTTATTCCTAACAATAGCTGGTGCCCTAGGTGCTTGGGGATGTATTGCATCTATGACGTGACGCTTTCAATTAATGAACCTTCTATTTTAAGCCCTAACCGCTGACAGGTCATGTCCTGGTGTGAGCGTCTAGTATACGGCAGAGTCAAAACTTGAACTCAGTCTTTCTGCCTGCAAAACCACATTCTGCTAATTGCATACATAGCTGTGCAGAGAAAGATGTAGACAATAAATTAAAAAGTGTGAATCCTCTTCTGAAAAATGTTAATCCCACGAGATGGATCCATGATTTTTATGATTTGCTGTCAGCATTAGACATTATTACCACTTATAATAATATTTTGTTGCCTTCCAAATAATTAATACACTTGAAACAATGGCATAAAGGTGTTCATAGCTTTATATTTCCCAAATAATGTCAACTGTGCCACCATTTGTTACCAGTGATACAGTGACATTAGAATTTTAAAATCAGTATTTTGAAGAGTCTAAGTTGATGTCAGAAAAGTTTGCCAAGAAATACAGTTATAGCTCCTTTCCCTCAAGCTACTTTTGTTCTCATTAGAGGAGAAATGTTTCTCAGATGGAAGTCACCCCAGAAAAAATCTTGCCAGCCTGATGCAACATTTTGCAATTACCTAAGTGAGATATAGGCCCCAAATTAGGCAAAATTTAGTATGGCTCAAGTTTTATGGGACCCACAGATGCAACCTTCTATATTACTTTGAACAGTGTTCCATATAAAATACAACCATTTCCTGCAATTACCTTAAGCCGCCAGTAAATATCCTGACATAACATGAAATTACAGATACAGCAGAGAGAGTGGTTTCTGGATCAGAAAGACCTCGATCTGATTCTACAAGGGTTTTTGCTTTTGTTAGTTTGGTTTTTGTTCGTTAGGTTTCTGTTCATGTGTTTTGTTTTCCACAGGTGTGCCTGTTCTGGAGCAAAGAGGTGAGTTTTATAAGCACAAGTTTCTGCATCTGTAAAATGAGTTTAATTCTGTGTATCCTACGAGGTTGCTGTGAAGTTTAGGTGCACTTATCTGAGAACTTGGCACTTAAAAAGGTCTACTGGGCAAATAATGCCCCTCTTTCATTTTGCCATTCCCTCTACGCCATTTTTTCTTTTTCTCCTTCCCCTTTTTCTTCTCTTCCTCTTCGTCTTCCTCTACTAGTGGTCATTCTCTTTTATTCCCATCCTTCATCATCACCATCACCATCACCACCATTATCATCGTCCCTCTGTGTTAAGGACTTATTCTGTTCTAGGCACCATGCCATATACACTAGAAACAAAATCACCTTCATTCTCCCAACACAACAATGTCATGAAGTAGACAAACCCTACATGAAGATATTGAGGTCAGAGTAGCTAAATATTTCACTCAAGTCCCGGAGCTTGTGAATTTCTTCCCTTTGATCTCTTGATGTCGGGGTATCCCAGGGCTCTCGGATTGATATTTTCCTGTTAAATTTCTCTATCATCCATCACCCATCTTCAGTCTTATGGCTTTAGATACCGGCTGTACATCAATGTGTGTATATATCCCAGCTCAAATAATTCCCCTAAATGCAGAGGCCCATGTAACCCTGAAACAAAGTACACTAGTTTATTTCACTCTTTGCTCATAACCTGCCCACGGGTTCTCATTTCGGAGCATAAGAACATTTGTCTTTTTTAGGCAACGTTGTCTAAGAGCCTTAAAAGTCATCGGGGCACCTGGGTGGCTCAGTCGGTTGAGCATCCAAATTCGGCTCAGGTCATGATCCCGCGGCTTGTGGGTTCAAGGCCCATGTCGGGCTCTGTGCTGACAGCTCGGAGCCTGGAGCCTGCTTCGGATTCTGTCTCCCTCTCTCTCTGCTCCTCCCCTGTTCACGCTCTGTCTCTCCCTCTCTCTCAAAAATAAATAAACATTAAAGAAAAAAGCCTTAAAAGTCATGCACCCCCTCACTTAACTCTTTGACCTTGTCATATACTTACCTTGCCAGTCACTAGATCCGCTCAGACCATGAGGGTCTCTTTGCCATTACTTGAATACTACAGGCATTTTGCATTTGATGTTTTATCTCATCTTTTCCTGGGTATTTTCATGTTCCTCCCTATAACTCTTTTTTAGTCTTTGCCCAAATGTTCCTTTCTCAGTGATGATTTTCATGAACCACTATATTTAAAATCCACAATATATGCCCATGCCAGCGCTCCCTGCCCTACTTTCTAGCTTTATTTTTTGTTATTTTTCTAGCACATACTACCTTTTTAATATTTTCTACAAGTTGTTTATTTGTGTGTAGGTTCTCGTTCTGTCCCCTACTAGACTGTGGGACCACGATGGAAGAGTATTCTGGCAATTTTGTTCACTAGTGGATCCCAAGAATCAAGAACGGTACCTGACAATCAATGAACATTGTTTGAAATAAACGGATGGCTGTTTGTATTGAATAACAGGGGAGGAGTTACTGTTGACATGGACACATGGGGGAGTCATTGCAGAAGTTAGAGGGTGCAGTCAGGAGCTGCCTGCTCTGGAGAGTAAACTGATGATGGTATAAACCGTCAGATCTAACCATAGATCACTATGGTTAGAAATCAGAAGTAGACTATCCATATTATCATGCCATTGCAATAGCACCGATGAGAACATATAGGGACATGATCTGAGTCCAGAAGTGTGAAAATAAGCGTAGATTCAAGAGACATTGTGAAGATACCATTAAACAACGTAGCCAGGGGATGGAGATAGAATATGAAGAATATGGGGAAGATAAAATCATGCTTATAATTTCAAGTCATAAGGATGGTGAGGTCATTGTTGCTGTTAACAATACTAGGAAGCAGCAAACTCATGAATCATGAATCAAAGGAAATGTAGATGGGTAGAGCCAAGATGAACTCGAAGACCTATCAGGCAATTGCTCTGCACAAGAGGAGATTTTGCCCTTAAGGGGACATATAGAAATGACTGGAGACGTTTTTGGTTGTCACCACTGGGGGCCACAGGAGAATGCTACCTATGATGATGCACCCACAACGAATCTACATCCCATAATACACCACACATTATATGGTCCAAAATGGTAGCAGTACCGAGCTGAGAAACTAGCATTTGATATGTCGAATTCCTAATGCTTGCTGTGTATTTATAGAAAACCACTCAAAAGTCACATTTGGAATCCGGAAGAGAAGGTCTTTCTAGTAATATAGTTTAATATTCTTGTGTTTGATATTAATCTGATTAATATTAATTTCATATTCTGTAGTTTAGTAATAAGTGTTTCTGGTGCTAATCATGAGAATAATTAAAATCATCAAGAAAATGCAGTTTGAATGAGAAGCGAAACACAGAACTTTGGAAAATTGATAGGTACCTTGTTGATTAGGGAAGGTGAGGCAGATAAAAGGGCAGCAGCTTTGGATGAAATGCAACACAGAGACTTGATAACAGTGTGAGGGGAAAAAATTTCAAGAAGATGTTTTACATGACAGGTGAGATTGTATCTTTTATCCTTTGAGAGCTGAGACTCTAACAAAGAATAGGCAAGAGGTGAGCCACAGTTTGATCAAACGCCCAAGTGGTAGGACCTGGGCCACCGGTGTACCAATGGTGCCACTACTCTAAGTGACGAAGCCAGGAGCAGAAATAGTCTCTAAGGGAAGAGACCAGGACTGCAAGAAAGACAACACGGTGTAGAGACCAGAAAATTCTGCTCTCTTGGGTGGGGTTCTTTCCCTTTTGTTTGTTGCCTTTTATTTGCTTGACCCCATATTTCTTCTTCTGTAGAGGTTGACAATCGGTTAGTATCGTGTGTCTGTGGTCAAGTATATATGTGGTCAAGTATACACGTGGCATAGAATATAGTGTAAAAGGGCTGCTCATTTCCTTCACACCCCTTTTTCGACCTTCCTCTTCCGGGCTCTGGGTCAGTCTTTTTCCTCAGGCTTTCCAAGGAGCTTTGGCCAATGGTAGCCACGTGTAGAAGATTAGAGGGTAGGGGGAAGGGATTCCCTTTGTTTCTGAAGGAATCTTTTCCATGGCCCCCACTTCTGCTCTATGCCCACTGCCTGTTCCATGGTGTCAGCTGATGAAGGGCAGCTGTGTCCCAGCGCTGGTTCCTCAAAGGCTCTGGTGCCTGGGCTGGGGCAACACCCCGTCCTCTTGTCTTTGTTCATTTCTACACACTTGTCCAGGCATTCTGGAATGCCTCATTGTGCATTGCTTGGATTCTGTGCTTCTCTATCTGCTCTACAGGCAATCATGTGGATACAGTTCCTGTTTCTGTCAGTTCTAGGGTGTCCAATGACCCTGAGTAATACTGTGGACAATTCAGAAAAGGGTAAGAATGTCTTCTTTTGGGTCTCTTAAGTTGCAAATGTTGACAGTAAGTCCAGATGAGGATGCGTGTAAATTATAGACTTAGATACAAATGTCTGATATCAGTACAGCCCTGAATCATCAATCTTGAATCATCCCTGAGTTACTCAGGTTTTATATTTGTTATGTTCTGCTAAAGAGAAGCTAACAAATTGTTTAAATTAAGAGATGCTCTTTCCCGGGTATAGATTCATGAAAATTATATCCCTTCAGTTCTCATATAAAAGATTTTGGAATCCACAGGCAATATTTTCAGCCACTACAAGTTTCCAATTCTTCAAATGGATGTTTCTTACAAGGGCATTCAATAAAAGTGAAGAGAAGATACGATTTACCGGGGACAGTTGTTTCTTACGTGTGCAAATAAATTGAGTGTAGGAAGGTTGGTTTCTGAGGCCGAAACTGAGCAGTGGGGATCTTCAAAAACTACAAGAGAAATTTCAGGCACTCTTTATATTGTTCCTAGGATTGTCTTCTGGAGACCTGGAAAGGCAATAAAGTTGTTTGTCAATGGAAGAGCCATGTACAGTCTGAGCCACTTTTTCTTCAAAGCTGTTCATCTCGTTTGGTCTAATTCTTGCATTGCAGGATTTTTTAAACAAAAAGAGCCACAGTGAAGTCTTTGAGAACCAGGAGTTGATTCTTATGTTCAAGCCAAACTAGGAATGAAGGGGTTTTCCTGAGGTCCCAGTGTGGCACACTTCTCCCCACACTCTGTTTTTTTCCCAGGCCGTAGCTCAGAGAGATGCCCCATAATAGTTAATAGTTAGATAGGGTTGGACTTGCCTGATGCACAGAGGTGACCTATGTTGGCCACCTCACCGTTTGGACCTACCCAAGCCTTCTTAGGTTCTTGCAACTTAGCGTAACCCCGGAGGGGAGAACAGAAGGGTGAAGTCAAAAATTCCCAATAAAAATGAAACGTAAAGGAAGATGCTTTTGCTTTCTCTTTTGATTCTCCCAATCTGGTGCAGAAGGCTAAAGATTAGGTGCCTGACGTCTTCATTATTATTCCAGTCCTCTGTACTCAGCTCTTGGCAGAGGGACACTTAACCACTCTGAATCTGTGTCCCATCTAGAAAATGACAGCGATCACAGCTTCCTACCCACCTCATCACTTGCATGGAGAATCAAATAACATACGCAAAAAGTAGTTTCTCACATGTACACTTTTCAAAACCACAAACAATTAGTAAAGATTTACAATGCCAAAAAGAGAGGCAATCTTGAGGTGCAACCTACTAGAAGCATTGACCCGTGAGACTCTGCCCAAGGCACTGCCCCCCCCCCCCCCAGGCAAACCCACATCCAGGTAACCCTGATGTCCTGTAATTTTGTACTTTTCCCCTACACCGGTTACAGCTCCGATTATACGGGGTGGGCAATTACGCAGTCATGGTTCACAGGTCTTGAAAAGCATATTTAAAGATCATGGAACAACCTTGTTGGCTGTCACCAAGGAGACGGTTATGCGGCATGACGTAGCACAATTAAGAATACACTTGAAGAGGTGGAATAAAAGCTTTTTCGCTCTGCCCTGGCCAACACTTGATTTTAGCATCTGTGATTTTTCCATTACAGTCGATTAAATGAAAAAACAAAAAAAAAGAAACAAACAAAAACAACTCCGATGAGGTCATGGCAGCCCTCTTTGATCACAGGGATGAGTGACTGTACCATTAATGGGGATGAGAAAGAGCCCTGAAATCACACCGGGAGAGAGAGATGGTGGTTTTAAGCTGTTTTCCGGGGACATGGCAGGAGTGGAGAGACTTTTACTCGGCACACCATGTGACTACGTGCCTAAACATGACGCTAACACAGCGGCAGGGATGCTATGTTCCTCCTGTAGTAACAGTCCTGTCAGGGAGGGAAGCGCCCAGGCACGAGCAAACCTTGGCACCCAGTGCGCGTGACTTCATTTCTCTTGGGGCCTTTGCAGAGGGAGGAGACCGATCGCACTGGCACTGAGCACTGAGAAGCCGCTTAGGAAGCCTGCAACTCCAGCCCCCTGACGTGGCCTCCGGGAATGAAATGCAATCGCTAGTTGGAGACGGAGAAGGCACAAGGCGCACCCCGACTGGTGGGGCTGCAAATACGGCCCAGCAGGGCCCTGTGAGGAGCCCAGGGCAGGAAAGGGAAGAGAAGGAAGAACAGTAATCAATCGGAGAGGGAGGGCAGCAGGGACGCAGGGGCTGCAGGCCAAGTCAGAGACTGTGCTGGGGCCGAGAGACAAGTGGCAATCTCACTGTGGGCAGAGTGGGAGCCTGCTGCATTCGGGGGGGGGGGGGGGAGGTGTCCCTGGGAGGACACAAAGCTAATGGCAGGCACTTTCCATCCAGATCAGGAAGGCAGAGAGGCCTCCCCCCCGCCGCCCGCTGCAGGTGCACACCTTCCCGGCCCGCACGCTGTGGTCTGGCCTCGGTGCTCGGTGCACATCTCTCCCCGCAACCTCTGTCTCTAAAATGAGGATGCTAAGGTGACCCACATCAGAGGGGTCATCTAAGGATGAAAGGTACTAATAGATGTGACGTCTTCAGAAAAACAACCAGTGAGTCCTCAATTACAGTTCGTTCCCGTTCTTTCCTAGGACCTGGTGCCTGGGAAGGTAGTCAGCTACCAACCTCCATGTCCGTGTCCAGCACCCCTCAAACTGTGCGATGCCCACTCGGGCCACCTGCCCCTGCTCTTGCCTCCTTTCGTTTTCCACCTGCCTGCCATGCCCCCTCCCGTTCTTTTGTCTACCCAGCACTGCGGCTAATTTCTCCTTCATTCTATTTCCCTTTTTACTATCTTGGAGCCCTTGGAGCATCCTCTAAAAGCTCTGGACCTCCCATGAGGCAATTCGCATATTCGCCGTTATCTATAGCATTGACATAGGTTGACATGGACCTATTTCCTATGACTGCCAGGCCTGTTTCCAACATATTGTTTTGCCTTTCAAGTTTCTCACTGCCTTGACTTCCCTCTTCCTCTCTGGCGCTGGAGACACCACCACCCGCACAGGCAGGGTGGCCGGGGGTATGGCATGCTTTCCGCGCGACTCCAAAGTGCCATGCTGTAGGCTTTTGAGACGTTATTAAGAAAATGTGCCACATGAGAAAGGATGAAATAGGGCCTTTTAGCAACGTGGATGGAACTGGAGAGTGTGATGCTAAGTGAAATAAGTCAGGCAGAGAAAGACAGATACCATATGGTTTCACTCTTATGTGGATCCTGAGAAACTTAACAGAAGATCAGGGGGGAGGGGAAGGAAAAAAAAAAAAGTTAGAGAGGGAGAGAGCCAAACCATAAGAGACTCTTAAAAACTGAAAATAAACTGAGGGTTGATGGGGGGTGGGAGGGAGGTATTGAGGGAGGGTGGGCGATGGGTATTGAGGAGGGCACCCGTTGGGATGAGCACTGGCTGTTGTATGGAAACCAATTTGATAATAAATTTCATATTTAAAAAAATAGTTAAAATAAAATAAAATAAAATAAAATAATAAAATGTGCCACGTCTGGGAGCCTGGGTAGCTCAGTCGGTTAGGCATGGACTCTTGATCTCAGCTCAGGTCTTCATCTCAGAGTCGTGAGTTCAATTCTGCATTGGGCTTTGCTGGGCATGAAGCCCACGTGAAAAGCAAAAAAAAAAAAAAGAAAAAAGAAAGAAAGAGAAAAGAAAAAAGAAAGAAAAAAGGAAAAGAAAGGAAAGAAAAGAAAATAAAAAAGAAAAGAGGAAAGGAAAGAAAAAGGAAAGGAAAGAAAAAAGGAAAGGAGAGGAGAGGAGAGGAGAGGAGAGAAGAGAAGAGAAGAGAAAAGCGAAAAGAGAAAAGAAAGAAAAGAAAAGAAAAGAAAAGATGCCATGTCAGTATGTGTGGCTGCTAAGGAACACACAGGGTGACCCCTCCACATCCTTCCCCCCCTTTCTCCACTTGACTTGAGATAGACGATATAACTCTGTCCTTAAAACCTGACCGAAGAGCTGAATATCTCGGTTGGTCACGGGCAGATGGCTTGATAACAGGACCTGTGAAGAGGTGAGGTTACAGTGTTCATTACTGGCAACAATTAAAACCCACTCCAAGGGAGCCCTGTTTGACAAGACAGGAATTCTAAAGCCTGGTGATCCTAGAACACAGATAAACAGTAACATCTGCTCTCAGAACAACATCCATACTCATAAACCAAACATTATCTATTGTAAAGATCATTACCTAGAAAGGCTCTCCTGATATTCCTTGTTTGTGCAAAATCCCTCAGCACATTTAGGGTACTCCAAATTTCCTCTCTGGTCCTCACTCAGTCTTTCTCTTTCTCGATCTCTTTTGCCATTGTTAATAACACAGTGTCTCTTTTAAGGCCATAAAGGGACCACTTTTGCACTCATATCATGGTTTATGCCAACGGAGTGCTCAATTTTGCAAATAAACATATGTCTTAGAATTTTACCTCTCAATTCCAGCTTAAATTTGTTGTCGTCCTTTCTTATCGCCTAGAACGATGATGATCTAAAGATCTTTTCTCTCCCCTTTTTGTGATTTTGTTTATTTTGAAAGAGGGTACTCAGCTTTAGAGTTCCCCAGACAGCTGAATTTGTTGTTGTTTTGACAAACAACTGTGCTAACTATTCTATCACTTCGGAAACACTGTCTCCCCCAATTCCAGAGTGTAGCTTACACAATGGTCCATATGGTGAAATCGATCCATGTGAAGAGTATGGCAACGGCTTGTGGACAGCCAGATGCATGGGGGCAGCTCAGGCAAATTAACACCAACCGATGTGCCAAAGTCCTTTGCATCGTTAGTAAAGCAAGTGCCATGTTTGCAGTGGCTTTTGACAAGCTGAATTAATATAGCAATTATATTCAGGCTCTTGGGACTTTGCTGTCTCGCCTTTGAAACAGACACATCGCTGAATCTCCCACTCAGACATGCATTTTAATGTCAGCCCTTTGCCCTTAGACCTGATGGTTCCAGTTAACAGCTAAAATGACCAGTTCAGAGCCAGACCCTAACTGATAGGCTGATTTTGTTTCTTTTGGTTTTGACTTCATATTTTTATTAAAGATTTCTCTCCCACCCCAAATCACTGGTTGAAGATCAGCCCACTACTTTGACAACATGGATGCAAGAAAGACAATCCTATAGGTGAGGAAGCGGCTTCCGGAGTCATTGTCAGCATAGACTCGTTTTCCCTAGAGAGAATGGAGTGTGGGGTGTCTTCTTGGTGTATGTGTCTATTTCCTTAAGATCCTGATATTCTGTTAGGAGGAATGGCTGGGGCACTCCCTCACTGCTCTTGGACTTTCCCCATCCGGCGTTAATTAGTAGAAGATCGAGAAAAACTCGCAACACACTCACACACACACACGCACACACACGCACACAAGAATTGGATTTCTCTGTTTTGCTTCCGGACCTAACTATCTGCTTTCTCTAGGTATCTCTGGTGGTTCTGACTAATCGTTTCCTTGACCTTGGTGAGAATACCTCCACAGCCTTCTCGCAGTCCCAGGATTTGGCTGGGTGATCTCTTGGCAGATCATGAACAATTCTGTTCCTCAGAGTCTTGGTCTTTCAATTTCCCTGTAGTTTTAAAACCTCACGGGGCGCCTGGGTGGCTCAGTCGGTTAAGCAGCCGACTTCGGCTCAGGTCATGATCTCGCGGTCCGTGAGTTCGAGCCCCGCGTCGGGCTCTGTGCTGACAGCTCAGAGCCTGGAGCCTGTTTCAGATTCTGTGTCTCCCTCTCTCTGACCCTCCCCCGTTCATGCTCTGTCTCTCTCTGTCTCAAAAATAAATAAATGTTAAAAAAAATTAAAAAAAAAAAACCTCAGTAAGAATAGGGGACAATATAATAGAATCACTGGATGAAATATTTAAATGGGAGCATTTCAAAAGGTGAACAGAAACATAACGGTATCATTAGTCCCATATTGGACAATAAGGATGTTTATAAATAGACACATGTGTCTAATGGCTTCTAATGGCTTCTAATGGCTTTTTTTCTGGTTTTCTTCTAGATTTTCACCTGCCCCAGAACTTGGTTAGCTAACGGGAAAATGTGCATACCGTATTCTTAATTTTCGATGGGCTTTGAAAATAAATGTAAAGCACTATGCTCATTTCACACTGTGTTAGTGTTTGGTTGAGCCTTTGAGTGACCTGATCCCCCCCACCCCCACCCCCCCAGCAGTGCTGGAGTTACTAGGATCGCGATCATTTCAGTAACATGCGCAAGGCATACAGGCAGCTACAGGAGTCCGATTTTAGGTGAGGGTTACAGTGTGGGGTCAGAGAACATTTCCAGTTGGGTATCTCTGCACCCAACCCAGCTCTACTGTTTAGTGCATGTTCTTAGCCACCTGACCTTCTGCAGTGTCGAAGACCTTCGTTGTCTATGAAATAACTCCGAGTGAGATCTTCAGCTAATGACCAATTACCCATTTCAAAGCAGCGTGTTTGGCTCACTTTGGAAAATCTCTTAAGAGGTGCAGAGCCCTTTGAGGGAAATCAGTCTCAAATGAGAGCCCCATCAGTGCAGAGTTTTTGTGATGTTGGGGGGTATTCATTAGCACTAATAAGCTCTGAAGCATCAGATGATTTCTTTTGTCAAATGTAGTGCACCATTCCATTTTCCCATGAATTGGGTAATCATCTTGATGTTGAACTCCAAATAGGTCATTTGGACAGAAGTGTTTTTCATCTGAAACCTAGCATTTCTAGGTCACTGAAACCCACCAACTTCTGAGCTCCCGAGTACGGAGGCACCTGGACTCCAGGGTCTTAGAACCTAAACCAAAATCCGTCCACGGATGAGATGAGGCAAAGGAAGAAGAAGCTTCGGTTCAGATAATTTTGGAACCACGAGAAATGTTACAGGCCTTCAGGCTGCTGATTCTCAGACTCACCCTGGTGAGGGAGGTACCTGTGTTGCTTTCTATTTTATTTATTTGCTCATGTTTCTCTTCCTCGGTCTTCCGGTTGCAAGGAAGCCAATTCTCAAGAACCCGAATGAGCTTAGCAGAGGATCCGGAGCTCCAGATGAAAAGTCACCTTGGCTGATACCTTGATGGCAGCCCATGAGATCCAGAGCACTGTACCCAGCTAACTTGCCTGTGCTCCCGCCAAATCATGATAGCGCATTGTGAGCTGATCTCTTTGTAAACAGAATTATCGTGTCCCTGCACATAGTATACGGAAGAGTTATGTTTCTAAACACACTCGGCATCTGTACTTGTGAAGTTTTTTTGTAGACAGCTCCCTGAGTCCTCTGAGGATCGATGTTTTCCGTAGACCACATTGTGAGTGGTGGTTTAACCCTACTGTTTCGGAAAACTGAGGCACAGAAACACGAAGCCACACAGAGTGACAAGACAGACTGCTGTTCACAGGGGTAGAGTCTCAGTGCGGAGGCAGATCATGCTCGTGCGTGTCTGCACGCATGATTGAATATACAAAACAATCCTACGAGGTGGCTATGGAAATAAGAATTTTATTCTGAAAGTAAGGAGCTAAAAAAAAAGGCTAAGCAATCGGTCCCAGATTCACTGTGGAAAGTGGGAGCCAAATCAGGTCTTGGAACCCAAACCCTATGCTTACTGATCTAAAGTGTTTAAAAGAAGTCAAATAAAATAAACAAGGAGAAGATGCCCTCGGATTTGTTACTATGAAGTTATTTAGGATCTTTCCCAACTCTGTTTCACGTGAGTGGATGTATTCGTTTTCCTTGGATGAGTGACACGTTACTACCAGTTCAGAAGATGAGTAGAAAATTACTAAGATGTCTACTCCCTCGCAGTCTTTGTGGGTCAAGAGTCCAGGTTGAGCTCAGCTAGTTCTCTGCTCAGGATCTCACCGGGCTGAAATCAACACGGTGACCAGGGCTCATTCTCATCTAGAGTTTAGGGTCCTTTTCAGGATCATTCTGGTGTGGACAGAATTCTGTTTCTTGTGGCTAAAGGACTGAGCTCCTCGTTTGGAGTTGGCTGATGCCCAGATCCTAGAGACCCCGATCTGAGCTCAATGCTTTCCAGTCCCAGCAACGTGACGCTCCATAGACCCTTGCGCTTCCACTCTGTCCTTTTAAGAACCCATCTGATTATGGCAGGCTCGCACACCCCCTCTCCCTTTTGATTAACTCAAAGCCCCCCAAAAATGATATTTCAGTGATCCATAGGTTCTGCCGGCACTCAGGGGAAGGGGTTTTAGAGGGCGTGGTCACCAGGGATGGGGATCTTGAGGCCATCGTGAAATTCTGCCCACCACAGTGGATAAATTAGAAACAAGACCTTGGGTCACTCAAATCTTTGCACACCTGCTTCCAAACAGCACTGAAGCAGAAAACGTGGAGCGTGCGCTTTGTTTTGGTCTTGTTAGTACTCCTATGCATGAGGCTCGTGCGTGGCTAACGTCAACAAATGTTGGGCAAAAGGATTTAAATACATGGATTTACTGTAGTGGCTCCTTCAGGACCCAAATAAAATACTAATTATTACTTAAATAATAAACAAGTGACCCATGGTAGCTTAATAGAGCACAGCATAGGCTTTATAATGTCAATAGCGTATCAACTGTGGACATATTTCATGATGAAAGGCATAAAATTGGCCATCTTTTATCTACGTTGCTTCATTTTGGTCTAGATAAATATTATCTTCAAATAAAATAACACAAAGAAATTAAGGAGCATCTGTGGTACACCAGAACATGTTTTAACATGTCCCTTCACACGGCAACCCTAAAATACTGTGCTGTATCTACATACGGCAGCCAAGGAGCGAGGTCCAAAGATCTGAACCGAGGAAGTGCTCAGGAGTGTGCTTGAATCTCAGTGTCTCTAGTCTCCGAGCCGGGCTTGGAGTGCTCACCCCCAATCACCCCAATGGAAGGATGGCTTTGACCTTCTGTAGCCCCGCCTTGCCCACTGTCCACCTGAGCCATGAATTCATAGCTGCAGTGGCAAAATGGAAATGAGCAAATGATTGTTACACTCCCAGGAGTCCTATAGTCAACGAAGACTTTGTTTTTTATAATTAAACACACACACACACACACACACACACAGAACCTTCTTTTTCCCACCTGCTACTGTATCAGAAACCCATCATTTACCTAGGGCCTTTAAACACCACAGGTCTGATGAAAAAAAAAAAATATCAGTGTTCCTACATTTATAAGCTACATTTCTTCCCCACTGCAAATATGTTTATAAAAAAAATAAGTGGCAATGGACTTTAAGAAGGGAGAGAGAGTGAGTTCTTAATTTTTTTTTTTTTTAACCACAAAGTAATGGGCTCCAGTTCCTGGTAAAATACATTTCCCAGAAATGCGCTGCGGATAAGAGTGCAGCAGGAAGAATGAATTGAGGAGCTGGAGGCAAAAGCAAATGTGAAACAAGGTACAGAGAAGAGAGGGGAAATACAGCAGATCGAGCCCTAAAATGAACCCCCAGGGAAGGGGCCCCGGGGCCCAGATGGAAGGCACCTCCCCAGCTGTGACTCCAGACTTGCAGGACTCCCACTGGAGCAGGTGGTTCTCAGGGGGCCCCTGGCTACCCTGCTTTGTCCCACGCTCCTTTCTGACTCATCTCTAACTTCTGGACTAGGGGAGGGGCCTTCAAGGCTGACCCAGGGAAAGCCTGGAGGGCGTGGGGGCGGGGGTAGCAGGGCAATGAAAGTCACAGTGTAGTTCTCTTTCTCTAATTCTCAGGTTGAATTGTGTCCCCTATAAAGGATACGTTGAAGTCCTAACTCACAGTTACTCAGAATGCGGCCTCGTGTGGAAATGGGGTCATTGCAGGTCTAGTTAGTTAAGACGAGGTTGCGCTGTAGCTAGTGGGTTAAGGTGGGACCCTATTATGACTAGTGTCCCTAGAAAAAGCCACGTGAAATCACAGCAATAGGACGCCATTGGACAACGAGGCAAGGCTGGACGAGTCATAGCCACAAATGAAGGATCCCCAACAATTGCTGTCACCCCGGGGACTAGAAGAAGCAAAGAAAGAGTGTCCTCTACGGGCTCACAGAACATGGTCTGGCTGACACTTTGACCTTCAGCACCATGAGACAATAAAATGCAGTTGCTTTAAGCTTGAAGCCCCTGTGTCCGTGGTCCCTGGTTAAGGCAGCCTGGGAAACTGATTCAATCCGGTGCAGGGCTTTTACCCCCAGCCCCAGCCCCACTCCATTCTAGTAATTCGTTCTCTGTGTTCACAGCCACGGAGCACTATGTGGCTCTCGTTCAGAGAAAAGAGGAAGTCCTTCTAGCAATATTTTCTCTAAGATTTAAGGGGCAAGAGAGGACTTGAGGTGCAGACAGATGGGAGGGGGAGGGACTTCTCACCTCTATCCCCAGACTGAAACTCTCCTGGACTCATTTGGGGAGGTCAGATGGAGAAGGACGTTGATGGGAACAAGAGGACAGTGGACACAGGAGAGACGCCTGAGCCCTGCACAGAGGAAGGACAGGTCCACCAGAGCCACCGAGAAAGGAGAGAACTGGTCCCGGGGTCCACTGAGACCACACGGTCTGCCACAGTCTGTCTGAATGTGCTACCCTTCCCATCTGGGTCTGGAAAGTTCACGCCTTGTGTTTATGCCATTGTTTCATCTGGCGACCGCCCAGCAGGGCTGAAGCCTGGCTGTGCTCTGGAATTGCGAGAGGCCCCTACCTGACCCCAGGCAGACATCCCTCCCCTCTCCCTGTGAGTTCCCCAAGACCCCCGCAATAGCACAAGAAATAAGGTAAGACCCAGTCACCGCTGAGTGGTGGGGGCTGGAAAGGAAAAGGCCCCTCCCGACCGAAGGAGAGACCGGTTTGGGATCTCAGCACAGGCTGGTTTGGTGTGTCCCCCATTTGCCCAAGGTGTCGTGATTCAGGAGCACAAAGAAACTCGTCTAGAAACCAAGGAGCCATCTATGAAAACAGGGGCTACAGAGCAGAGAGAACAGCTCAGAGAATTCTAGATTCAGGGGCTTTTGTGGTTTTCCCCCTGACACGTGTGACCATAGCTGCACAAGCTCCCCTTTCTCCTTTGATTCTACTCGAGGCTCAAGGGGTCAGGCAGCTCCCGCATCTTCCGAGTGGCTTCTAGGAGAGATTTCTCCATTCCACCGAAATGTAGAGAGAGCTTTCTGGTGTGTGTGTGCGTGTGTGTGTGTGTGTGTGTGCACATGTTTCTTTGTGAGTTGGAAGGAAATTTTATTTTTATTTTCCCTTCCAGATGTTTAGATTGATAGAAAAATTACAAAGTCAGTACAGAGTCCCCGTGGACCTGTCACCCACTTTCCGTTTTCCCTCAAGTTACCGTCTTAACGGACCAAGATACATTTGCCAACACTAGGGAGCCGGGACTGTGAGTTACTCCTAACTCCACTCCCGGCGGCATTCAGATTCCACCAGTTTTTCTCCTCTGGCCTTTTTCTGTTCCAGGATCCTACAATGGATACCATGCTACGGTCAGTTGACACATCTCTGGTGTCTCTGGTCCGTAACAGATTCTTCGTCTTGATTTTTCATGGCCATGCCCTGGTTAAGTATTTGTATAGACTGTCCCTTAAATTGGGGTTGTCTTATGGTTTCTGTATATTAAGCTGGGTTGTAGGTTTTGGGAAAGAACACCCTGTCAAGTGCCTTGTCATCACATTACGTTAGGAGGTAAGTAACGTCCCCATGATATCGCTGGTGGCTTTTTTAAAGTGTAAGTTTTATTTATTTATCTTGAGAGAGAGAGAGAGAGAACGCAAGCAGGGGAGAAGCAGAGAGAGAGGGAGAGAGAGAGAGAATCCCAAGCAGCAGGCTCTGTGCTGTCAGCCCAAAGCCTGATGCGGGGCCCTAACTCATGAACCTGAAGATTATGACATGAGCCAAAGCCAAGAATCAGACGCTTAACTGACCGAGCCACCCAGGCGCCCCATCACTGGTGGCTGTAACGCTGATCGGTCGGATAAGCTTCTGCTTGCCAGCGTTCTCATCTGTAAAGTCAATATTTTCCCTTACCACCCTGTATTCTTTGGAAGTGAGCCACTAAGCCCATCCTGGAAGGTTTATCTTCATAACTCGTTTGGAATTCTCTTGTAAGGACACTTTTGCGTTGTTGGGAAAAGAGGCCATGCCTGGACCCACCGCTGCCATTTTGCCATCACCAGAGGACAAAGCCGAAGGCGGGGAACAAAGACAAAACACAGGCAGAAACGTGGAAAAGGTCTAAGTTCTTCCCGGTGCCATGTAGCCCCTGACTTGATGAACCTACCTCACGTTAGGCGTGGGGTAGTAAATGTCATTAAAGCCATTTGAATTGGCTTAAAGTGCAGCTGAAAATAAATTCAGCTGCCTCAAAGGCCGTGAGACATTTGTGTGCACCCCCTCGGCCAATCCCAGAGGGGAGCCCCGCGTTGGAGCGCCCTGGATGCGTTTAAAGAGGAGGAGTAGCCAAAAGGAGGAAGGAGGACCTTAGGAGCTTAAGAAAATGATGTCCCTGTGTCTTGCGGATTCCTGTGTTCCAGGGCCAGCTGTGTCCTCAAAGCAGAGCACGGGGAAGGGACCTGGCATCTCGGACCGTGCCAGTCATATAGCAGGGCGCTGGCTTTTCACTTATAGCCACCGTGGAGAGAGCATGAGAAAGCGCGGGGAGAACAAGGCACTGAGAAGGTGTGAAAGAACAAGTCGCAGGGCAGATCAAGGCAGGATGAGAGGAGCACTTGAGATGTTCTCCTGAAAAGCCGAAGATTTGTCTTGGGGCCAATGCTCCACCTGACAGGAATGCTTCCCGAATTAGAACTTGGGGCCTCTGGAGGGAGCACTGATCAGAGGGCTCTTTCGAGCTTCCTGACGCGTCAGGGGCAGGTCCTCGTTAGCGGCGGTTCTGCTTGGGTGGCTGAAACTTTTTCCAGGAAAAGTTTTTGTTGTTTTCTTTTTCTCCTTTTGCATTAAGAGTTTCTTTTTTAATCGGAAGCAATTATCCCCCCAGAACTGTACAGAGTGCGTCTTCAGAGGACCCCTGGACACTGCAAGTTTTTTCTAATTCCTCAGCGTCTGAAGTTCGCCAGGAATTCACAGCCGGGGAAAACGGCTCCTGGAGATCAAAGAATCCCAGCACAGAAACACCTTGGAAACAAGGGAGAGAGCACATCCAGAAGTCAAGACTCCTGCTCAGGAAAACGAGAAGAAAAGTAGCACTGCACACATCAAGAGAGGGGGGAAACAATTATTGGTGACGGGAAGGTGTCACCGAAAGAAGAAACCGGTGGGCGAAGTGCTGGGAGAATTCGCAAGGTTCAATGGGAGAAAAGGTATTTTTCTTCCCTTTATCCTCCCACAGCCCTTTAAAACAAAAACAAAAACACGGAGAAGTAGAGCTCACCCTTGAGCTTTTATTATTTAATTAGAAATGTTTAGATACGTTAATTTTCAGCTTCTCCACATAGCATTTTTGTTTTCGCAATATGCACACACGAAAAATGTCTGTCTTACGAGTGTTTGGTTCTCTCCTGGCACTCTATTAATAAGTTTTGAGAGTGAATCATCCTGTGCTTTAGGAATATCAGCCTATAGGCTGGAAATGGTTTGTAACTCTTTGGGTTTTAAAGCCCCTTTTCTTGTAAAATCCTTATTTCTCTTTTCACAACAGCCACCCTAAGCTGCATACCAAAGAACAGAAGCCTAATTTAATTATGTTCATTGAATTCCTTCGAGTAGATTTCACTGATTTTTACTCCCATTTTTCAAAGGTTAGCTATACAGGATAGAGAATCCCAGGACACTGGCTACACAAGGAAGTCATTAGGGCCATTGTGACTCTCCACCTTGAGTTTCCCACCTAGATTTGAATTCCGTCTTTAAACAGAGAGAAAGGTCTCTGCCTAGGACAGACCTCCAGGAGAGTGGGGCATGATCCAGACCCCACACATGTATTTTCCTCCTGTTTCCTGACCCTGCCTGGCTCTGTAATCACAGTTCTAGAAACTTCTCTGGGCTTCAGGACTAGGGGGTTTCCTTAGGACCTCATGGCCCCGCCTCCTTCTCCGCTTCTCACAAGATGTTATTTTCTTATAGGTGGAAAAGAGCAGCCCAGCCTGCAAGTAACTATGGGGGGGGGGTGGGATGTGATCCCTGAGACCCTTGAAATAGTGTTGATGGGAGCCGGTGGTGAATCTCAACCATCCCACAATTCTTCCTTCAGTCTCACCTCCTTTGGTCTTTGTCCCTTTCACCCTTTTTTCCCACTCCCACTCCCAACCCCTGCCTCTAGCAGCCACCAGCCTGTTCCAAATCCCTATGAGCTTGATTCTATTTTGTTTCTTAAGATTCTACACAGTACATGTCCTTCTCTGCCTGGCTAATTTCACTCAGCACGACGTCCTCAAAGCCCATCCATGCTTCCGCAAATGGCAACGTTTCACTGTTTATGGCTGAACAATATTCTGTTACATACTTAGACCATGATTTTTTTTTTTCTGTAGAGCATCGATGAATCCATTGACGGACACTTACGTTGTTGCTTCTGTCGTTTGGATGCTGTAAATAACGCCACAGTGAACATAATGGTGTGCATATCGTTTCAAGTGAGTGTTTTCATTGTCTCTGGATAAATACCTAGAGGGAGAATTGCTGGATCATAGGTTAGTCCTCTTTGGGGGGTTGAACGTTCCCTTTTCTCCACATCCTCACCAACACTTGTTAGGTCTTAGCTTTTTGATGACCACGTTCTAACAAGCGTGAGGTCATATCTCATTGTAGTTTTGATTTGTATTTCCCTGATGAGGAGTGATGTTGAGCATCTTTTCATGCGTCTGTTGCCCATCCGGATGTCTTCTTCAGGAAAAAAAAAAAATTCATTCAGATCCTCTGTCCATCTTTTAATCAGATAGTTTCTTGCAGTTCAGTCCTATGAATTCTTTATATGTTTTGGACATTAGCTCCTTCTCAGATGACTTGCAAAACACCTTCTCCCATTCCGTCAGCTGCCTTTTCATTTTGTTTTCTGCTCCCTTTCCTGCGCAGAACCTTTTTAATTGGCGGTAGTCTCACCTACTTATTTTTGACTTTTCTTTTTTTTTTTTTTTTTTTGCCTGGGTCCTGGTGTCAGATTCAAACAGTCATTTCCAGGACAGCCTCTTGAGCATGAATCTTTCTCAAATGTCCGTCTTGTCAGCTGGATTCACCATCTCGAATTCACCTTTTAAGCCGTTCCCTCCAATCCCCATAGGTGGGGACCCTTCCGCTCACCCAACGCCCAGACACCGTTGCCTCTCAGAGCTTTCTGCTCTCAGAGAGGAGATCACCCCCCTCTGCGGTCTCTCTCCTGGCGCTTCCCCTCATAAAATGATCACAACGTATTTGCTACTGTCTCCTTTGCAAGGAGGTGGTTTTTACGTATCTTTGTGTTTCTTTTTTTTTAATTTTTTTTAACATTTATTGATTTTTGAGACAGAGAGAGACAGAGATGAACGGGGGAGGGGCAGAGAGAGAGGGAGACACAGAATCCGAAACAGGCTCTAGGCTCCGAGCTGTCAGCACTGAGCCCGACGCGGGGCTCGAACTCACAGACGGCGAGATCATGACCTGAGCCGAGGTCGGACGCTCAACCGACTGAGCTGCCCAGGCGCCCCATCTTTGTGTTTCTTAAGCTTCAGCCAGGGGATGGGGTAGAGGGGCTGTGGCATAACTGTTGAGGGAATTGAACGAGACTGTGAAATACATGAACTTTATTTCCTAACATTCCCTCCCTCCCCCACCGTCACTCCAGGAACACATCCTGCCTTTAGTCACCTTGTCCTGGAAAAAGGCTGGGATTCTCTGAGTCTGAAGCCCACTAACCACTCCCCTCCCCATTAATAAACGTAGGCATTGTGTTTTTTTATGTTTATTTATTTATTTATTTGAGAGAAAGAGAGGGAAACTGAGCAGCGAGGGAGGCAGAGAGAGAAAGAGACACAGAATCCGAAGCAGGCTCCAGGCTCCGAGCTGTCTGCACGGAGCCCGACGCCGGGCTCGAACTCACGAACCATGAGATCATGACCTGAACGCTTAACCGACTGAGCCACCCAGGCGCCCTACACGGACGTTGTTTTCAGTTACTTAGACTCCTTGTGCCTCAAGCTTCTCGCCAAGAAAGTGGGCACAAAATAGAAGCATCTGCTTCCTCCAGCCACTGTTTGGCATAAGGGCGATAATATATAGAAAACACTGAGGCTGGTGCTGACTCAGGGTAAATCTCACCTCTCAGTAAAGGCCAGTGCATAGGCGGGTCAATTATTACTGCTCTTAGGGAAAAGAACTTACAAGGCCAGGCTTCAGGCTTCCGTGGATTCTGCTAATTCCCGAAGAGCAACCGGTTCCGCACGGATTGTTATCTTTGACAGTTCACAGTTGCACCCTCCGGGCGGCCACCAGCCACGTGTGTCAGATATGTTCTGATCTTAAATATCTCGACGTAACCATTCCCAAGGGGCACAAGGAGCCGGTAGCCTCTCGCGTCTGAGACGAGATGTGACAAATTCTTTATCTACAGAGACACGGTATAGAAAAGTTTCCCCCTCCACACTTCCGGGATAATCAAACCTCAAGGAGAAAAAGAAAAGAAAACAAAACAAAACGAAATTAAGCTAGCTTGTTTGATTTCAGCTTGACCTTCCAAAAAAAAAAAAAAATGTTAAAAGTCGCTGTTTTTTTTTTCTTTTTTTTCTTTTTTTTTCAACTTTTTTTTTTATTTATTTTTTTGGGACAGAGAGAGACAGAGCATGAACGGGGGAGGGGCAGAGAGAGAGGGAGACACAGAATCGGAAACAGGCTCCAGGCTCTGAGCCGTCAGCCCAGAGCCCAACGCGGGGCTCGAACCCACGGACCGCGAGATCGTGACCTGGCTGAAGTCGGACGCTCAACCGACTGCGCCACCCAGGCGCCCCAAAAGTCGCTGTTTTTAATCCCGGTACAACAATAAGGCCATTCGGGTCATCTCTCCCCGTGATGGGAACCCACACAACCTAAAGCCTTTCAGAGGTGGGCACAGCCCTGTGAGCCTGGTGAGTTCAGGCATTCAACGTGCTATCTGAGATTGGTGGGAATACAAGATTCAGGGTCCTCCCCTGCCCCCCCCACTCCCGTCATACCCCCACCCCCGCTCTGGGTAATCTGATTTCTGTGTTACCAGAAGACACTTCAATTGAACACAGCAGAAATGGGAAAACCAGGGAGATTTTCCTCCTCATTTTGGGGGAGGAGGCCTGTGCTATGTTGGTTTCAACCAACACAACCGAAAAGAACAATCAGTGGCTTTCGGACTGGTTGTCCTCGAAGGCACCGCATAAAAATTGACTTCAGAATCTTTCATCAAATTTCATGTTAAAGTGTTTTTGTTTTTTTGTTTTTTTTTTTAATATCACGAAGACACAGCACGTTATGAGAGGTGAAACCCACAAAATCCCTGAAATCTCTTTGAGTTTTCTTTCTCTCTCTCCTTAAACTATGGGGCTTTTCAAAGGACAATTCCTTTTTCCAGCGTGCTGTAGCATCGGAACATAGTTTATGCTAATAGGCTGCATAAATAGGGGCGCCTGGGTGGCTCCTTCGGTTGAACAACCGACTTCAGCTCAGGTCAGGATCTCACAGTCCGTGAGCTCGAGTCCCCCGTCGGGCTCTGTGCTGACAGCTCAGAGCCTGGAGCCTGCTTCGGATTCTGTGTCTCCCTTTCTCTGCCCCTCTCCCACTCTCTAAAATAAATGAATGTTAAAAAATTAAAAAAAAAATAGGCTGCCTAAATAAATAGGACTTGCCAGACTTTTCAGAAAGCTAAGTAAGTTCCTAATACAGAGAGCTTTGTCATTTTTCTTGTTACATGTCTGCGGTCATCATGTGTGGGAGGGGGATGTAGGGGACCCCTGATGAAGTTGTCTCTGGCCTCAAGGGGCAGAAGTTACCTTCACGGCTGCAGGAAGGGTGGCGCCTATATACAGAGATTCATCCATAGGCTGTGCATCCCCTATGGAATGGGGATGCCCTTTCAGACCCCTCTCCACCTTGGAAATGTCATTGCTCCCCGCCCCAAAAAAGAAGCTGATATAATTGCTCCCATCTCAGTTGCTCAGGGACCCTGAGAGAAACAGAATGTGAAATAGAGCATCTGGGGGCGCCTGGGTGGCTCAGCTGGGGAAGAGTCCAGCTTCGGCTCAGGTCCCGATCTCGCGGTCTGGGAGTTCGAGCCCCGCGTCGGGCTCTGTGCTGACAGCTTGCTCAGAGCCTGCAGCCTGCTCGGGACTCTGTCTCCCTTTCTCTCTGTCCCTCCCCCACTCACACTCTGTCTCCGTTTCTCTCAAAAATAAATAAACATTTAAAAAAAAAAAAGAAATAGAGCATCTGCACTGAGAAAGCATCATGGGGACAGCATCCCCCTCACCGTAGAGATGTAACCAATATCTGCTAAGAAACAAAGCAGCCCCAAGACTGAAAGAGGCTTGAGAAAGCCCACATTGAGCCAGGACACGTATGCATTTGAGTGGCATTTCTGAACATGTGATGGCTGGACACCCAGCTTCAGAAATCATTTGGCGTGGCAGTTCAAGACTAAACTCCTGGATCTTCTGGGAAGACCGCGTGAGTGCACGTAACTCCAACGGTGGTTCAAGACCAAATTTCTGGATGGACTCAGAGGGGCGAGCCAGCTCCTAAACTGTGTCCTGTGCCCAGCAGTCTGGGGTCCACAGAGCCACATGCCAGCAATTGCAGAAAGAGGATGTGAGCAGTCAGGAAGAGGGCAGTGTAGACCCAAGACTTCTGAGAACAAAGCCACGTTGGACCACAGACCCCCCCCCCCACTAAGTGCACTTCTGTTGAGAGAAGGGTCCGTGCAAAGAGTGACTGGCAGCAGCCGGTAGAGAGTGAGAGGTGAGCACACCGCAGGGAGAAGGACCGATGCACAAGAGAGGGCCCCCCCCCCCCCGCCCTGGGGCCAGGAGGCGGAGCCTGTGTTGTGAGTGGGAGGGGCAGGCAGGGAGAGCCAGCTGGCAAAGCAGCCAAGAAGGTAGGAGTCGGTCACTTCTGAATTCTTTTGGTCCCAGAGAAAGTTACAGAAGAGGCCACCTATAGAAAGAAAAGGCTTGGGATGGACACTTGGCAGAAAAAAAAGGGGAGTCCAGAAAAATACCCAGATTGCGCTGGAGAATGACAGGACACCTGCACGGGTCCTGAGCCCCAGCGTCCTGATGGGGGATTTGGAGATGGAGGACACTGAGAATCCGGTCTTGCAAACCGGAAGGTGGAAATGGACGAAAGTAAATAAATGAAAGGTAAAGACTGACACCTGACAGCATCCACTTCATGCCGACTGATCGGAAAGGCCAGTAAATATCGACAGCAGCGGACGTTACTGTAACAGCCCCTCCCCGCGTCTCCATAGTTTTGGGGTGCTTGCTGCGTATTTTCATCAGGCTCTGAGCCGACGGGACGTATTTGAAGGATTTGACTGGCTGAAGCCATTATTCACTGGCAGTCTTTCTCATTGGCCCTCAAGCAGTATTTCTCTCGGTTAAATGAAATAAATTTAAAACAAAAAGCATCGTCACAATGCTTCCAGAATACTGTAATGTTTCTTATAGACTACAAGAACCACTCTCCATCCTTTGAAGGCTTTGACATCAAAACGTTATGACTTAAATTACACAGGAAGAAAATTCTCCTATCTGCCCAGTGTGCCTGATAGCAATTTTGGATGAAAAAGTGAAATACAAACAAATAATAAGCCGGATGCAGTAAGCCCTGGTGGACAATTAAGGGCAAAAACCAACCACACGTTTAAGAAAGTCCGGGATGAAAAATGACCCTATTACTTTTACATCCATGCTGTGCACCTGATGAACCAATTTTAATTAAAAACAGACACAATAATATTTTTTAAAGAATGTAATGGATTCTCAGCAACTGCAAAGTTTACAAAGACCATAGAAATGAATTTAGAAAAAGGATCGCCTATTGTCGAGGAAAGAAAGTCCAAGGGGGGGGGGAATTATTGAAGCAACATACAGGCGTGTCAGATAATTTATGCGTTTAGTACAGAATATGTCACATGCTTCCTTAAAAAGGAAATAGTCATGTGTAATTTACAGGTACAGGACAGCACCCTCAATGCTCTGAAAGTAAACGGCAGATAATACCATGTTCCTCCAAGTATTTTACGAGTCAAAGTTCCTGTTGAAACCGGTCTGTTCTGTGTGCGTCAGTGACATTGATGTTCTGTGTCTGGGCCTTTCAAGGAGGTGGGACCTCCCTCTGTCCTTTGTTCTTTGCCTTCCTCCACCCCCACCCTCCTCCCTCCCCCCACACACACTGTCCTATGCTTTTTCCAGACACATGTGATCTTTGGTGGTGACATTTAGGGTCTTGTATTCTTGCCTGTATCAGGCACACTGCCCTCTGCCTATATCCAAACTTCGGTAGTCCTTTTTTTTTCTTTTAATTTTTTTTGTACGTTTATTTATTTTTGAGAGAGAGACGAGCAGGGGAGGGGCAGAGAGAGGGAGACACCGAATCAGAAGCGGGCTCCAGGCTCCGAGCTGTCAGCACAGGGCCCCACGCGGGGCTCGAACCCACGAGCCGTGAGATCATGACCTGAGCCGAAGTCGGATGCTTAACTGACGGAGCCACCCTGGCGCCCCTGAACTGTGGTACTCATGTATGACACGTACATCTTCCACCCCTCCTCATCAACCCCTCCTCATTGCTGCATCCGAAGACAACCCTTCCATCCTTCTCTTGCTGATGGGCTCCACTCAAGTTGGCAGCGTGGAGGAGAGCTTTTCCTCACTGCTGTCCTGGATTTCATGGTAACAAGGTGCTCTGCTTTTCCTTCTCACTCTCTTCCCTCCCCGCTTGGTTGTTCTCGAGGGTTCTGACCTCCGCCCTCTGCTGCACACTGACCTCTCCTAAATGTGGGCCCAACACAGCTCTCTCTCTCCTGAGTCCTTGATCAGGATGTCCGCTTAGATACTCAGCAATGACCTCAAGTCAACCTGCCTCCCACCCCCGCTCGCCCTCCGGGTCTGTGCCTCCTGCCTTTCCGTTATTCTGTCCTCCGCGGACACGCGTGGCGCCCTTACTCGGTCCGGGATATCGGACACGGGCACCCAGAGGCCCGGGGGGAGTCAGTCCCCGAGCTCTGTCAACTCTGCCTCCTTAGAATTCACTTCGTGCCTTTAATCCCGGCTCTTATCATCCCCTACTTGGATGTAGACGATACTTTTTAAGTTGCTTAATCACTTCCAGGCCTCCTTCTTCCAGCCACAAAGCTAACTAAGTGAAAGGCAAAACTGATCTTGTCATTTTCTTAATTAAAACACCTCATTGTGCCCTGGAAAAGCTCTGCGGCGTGCACGCTGCGTACATAATGAGTTTCTCCCTGGCACGCACGACTGTTTTCCAAATATATGGAGGCGCTTGTGTGATAAGCACGTGCTGGGTGCTTGCACAGGAGCCTCAACTTTTATTCATTTGGAGCTGTTCATTATTCCGTGTATTTTAATTAACAGGCAGGAACAGCACAATCGCTTTGAGTCAGGGGACCTTCCCGAAAGGCTGTCCGCACCCTCCGTCCTGTGCAGCCTCACCTCTTGGGGCATCTGCCCCCACACCCTCCGTCCCAAACCGCCAGCACTTCCCCACATCTGACTCCTTCTCGAGGTGGATGCAAGTGGCCTATCTCAAACATCCTGCCTACTTCTTTCTTCTCGATTTATATGTCAGAGTCAACGGCAGGGCGGAGATCCCTTCATCCAAGCCCCGTGTGAGCAGAGCAGACCAGTCGTGGCGACCCTGTGCCCCTAAGCCCGGCCGGGCCCCTTCCTGGGCTCCAGCCCCTGTAGCGTAAATGAGAGCGGAGGGGAATTCTTGACAGGGTGGGAGGGTCTGATGCACACCTTCTGGAAAAAAATGGCAATGCCTCTCAAGGAGGAACATCTTCAGTTTCCCCGGTTTCCTGCTCCTTTCTTTCCGGAAGGCAGCCGGTATGACTCCTTTGCAGCAGCTGAAAAGGAACCACAAGGAAACCAAATTCTCCAGCCTCAGGGACTCTCCCACCCAGAGTTCAGAGACCGTCTGCCGCGAACTTGGATTACCGAAGACCGTTATTATTCGGGGTTGGTGTAACTTATGTCCAAATAAACCCCGACAGATGCACTTCTCATGCCAGCTCACCTGTGCCTGTGCCAGAAATACTGATCCTGCTCACACTCCCCTGGCTGGATCGGTCCCATTGCTCAACCTTCTGCCAGGTCGGCCCAACTCTCCAAAGCCGGGGTCATGCATCACGGCCATTACCACAGGGTGCTGTGGAAGTCTGTTCGGTGGTCCACCAGCTGCGAGGGCCACAGTGTCCATCAACTCTGGCGTTTATAGCTCATATGCATCAAATTCCTTGCAGTCAAGACATGAGACCCAGGCACAGGACCTCTTGACTGAGAGCGCCCAACTCTGGCTCGCCCACACCACTGCCCACCGCACAGAAAGGAGTCCCCGAGGGGCACCTGGGTGGCTCAGTCGGTTAAGCGTCCGACTCTTGATGTTGGCTCAGGTCATGATCCCGCGGTTCGGGAGTTCGAGCTCCGTGTCGGGCTCTGCGCTGGCAGGGCAGAGCCTGCTTGGGATTCTCTCTCTCCCTCTCTCTGCCCCTCCCCCACTCACACGCTCTCTCATTCTCAAAATGAATGAATAAACTCTAAAAAAAAATTGGGGGCGCCTGGGTGGCTCGGTGGGTCAAGGGTCCAACTTCGGCTCAGGTCATGATCTCACGGTTTGTGGGTTCGAGCCCCGCGTCGGGTTCCGTGCTGACAGCTCGGGGCCTGGAGCCTGCTTCGGATTCTGGGTCTCCGTCTCCCTCTGCTCCTCCCCTGCCTCTCAAACAATAAATAGAAAGAAGAAAGAAAGAAAGAAAGAAAGAAAGAAAGAAAGAAAGAATCCCTCAGAGGAAGGGGGGCGAGCCTGCTCAGACCCCAGGCTCCTCTTCTATACCACGTGTGCAAACCAGGAAACCCAGAATTCCTTGCCAAACCGGTGCTGAGCCCAGTTCCACGGATTCCACCTGCTTCCCACCCAGGTTCACACTTCTGACAGCTGACAGTTCAACAGGTGTGTGCACCCAGCCAGGGCAGGGAGGGGGGCCCGGAGGGCTTGTCCAGAGGAGGTTCAGCACAAGGCTGGAACGTGTCGCCTGGAAAGACGGTGTGAGGCCAGGGGCCTTGCAGAGAGAGACGGAGCAGAGACAGAAAGACAAGAAGGACCTTGCTGCACCCCCTCCCCCCGCCCCGTCAGCCTGGGCTTCTGAGTCGCCACATGCTCATCAGGGAAGCCAGGTGCAAAGTGTTTTATGAAGCAGTATGTAGCGTAATTCGCAGCACCGTGTGCACGGCGTGCACCCTCATGCTGCCCATCAACAGCGGGGTGCAGGGGGGTAGTGCATCCTTGAAATTGTGAACCACTTAATGCATAAAATTTGACTATTGAATAAGTGAATGCATGCCTGGATAAAAAGATGCAAATATCAAATAATGTCTTACTAATTCAGCAAATACTTACTAAGTGCCTAAGTGTGTGTGTGTGTGTGCATGTGTGAGCTCGTGTGTGTGTGTGTGTGTGTGTGTGCGTGTGTGCCTGTGGCTGGTGGGTAACCAGGATCACAAGCCTTGCATCCCAGCCTCGGCACCTACAGTGGTGAAGTCAGATATTGAACATGATCTCCAGAATAAGATCATTAATTACAAGGTGGGCTAGCGGCGATAGAGGGAAAGGAAATGGGGACTCTCACAGGAACTGGGGCAGGAGGAGGGGACAGCATCACAGGGATGTGTGACAGGGCCCGTGGAGCCTCTGCAGAGGGACCCTGGGCAGCAGAAAGCAGAGGTGAGGCCGGAGAAGGAGGAGAGGGCAGCTCCCGAGAGAGTCCCTGCTGCTGCCCACGTGGAGGTGCGGGGCAATGGGGGACCTGGGAGCTTTTCTTTTATTATTGTTTTGCTAATGTTTATTTTTGAGAGAGGGAGGGAGGGCCAGAGAGAGAGAGAGAATCCAAAATAGGCTCCACGCAGTCAGCACAAAGCCCGGCATGGGGCTTGAACTCACAAACCTTGAGATCATGACTTGAGCCAAAGTGGGATGGTCAATCAATTGAACCCCCCAGGAGCCCCAAGCCCCTGATGCTTTTAAGTGGTTGATAATTATTCCCCCTAAAAATACCCCCCCCAGGGTCCCACTCAGTCAAGCTTAGAACGATGCAATCATAATAGTTGAGCTTAAAAATGGTACAATCATAATAGTTGTAGGGGAAAAAGACAGAAAACCAACAGTAGAACAAAATTTTGAAAGGATATTTGAAACAAAAAAGATCGGATTATTAAAAAACAAAAAAAACAAAAAACAAAAAAAAAAAACAAAAAACAAATGTGAGTCAGCTGTTCAAGGCACCCAGGCTAACCAACCCAAGGACATCTGGGCTGACCCTGTGACATCTGAGCTAACCCGAGGATGGGGCATCCTGAACAGTGGCCCCTGGAACCCTGCAGATGCCCTACACACCAGCGGAGCCCTCCCCTGGGCCAGACCCGCCCCAAAGAGAGAGATGGCCAGGACCATGAGTGTGGGGTCCAAGGGGGCAGCAGAAATGGGGATCTCACTTGCACCGCACGCAGTCAGAGGAAGGAGAGAAGAGGAAAACAGGAATGTAAAAGAATGTGCACTCAGCCCTACCCTGGCATGCACCTCCGGGACACAGGCTCCTTTACATAGTACGTTCTCCTGACCTTGGCAACCAAGTGCATCTCCCTGCAGTCCTGCCCCCGCCCACGTGTGTCGCACGGGGGAACACCCGCTTCTCCACGTCCCCGCCTCCCACCACCGTGCACACTGTGCTGAAACACTGCAGTAGCCACGCCACTCATCAACGCCTCCATGAACTAACACGAGGAGACCATCAGAGGCCCCCGATGTCAAGGACACCGGCATGAAAGAGATGTCCCAAGAGAACAGCTAGCTCTCCGCGGAGGAAAGCGATACCCCCGAGCTGTGTGCTTCGTCCTTGCAGCTGAGATCATAGGGACTCTTGGTAATGAAAACCTGTGGCTCCTAAGTGTCAGCACAAGCTAGTGGGGACAATGACTGGTACAGTGCAGAGGCGTGAGGATCCAGGGGTCTGATGCTGAGGACCTGTAGCAGAAGCAGGATTCAGAGTGAGAAGGAGCAGGACAGAGGGAGAGACGGAGAGAGAAGATGGCGGGGGGGGGTGAGGGGGGGAGGGAGAGGATGAGAAAATTCAGGCACAACATAAAACTAGGAGATTCAAGATCATTTTCAAGGGAGTTCAAGAGAGAAGGGAACAGCCAAATGGAAGGACATTAGAACAGAAATGGAGGTTTGGAGAAATGACAGGTGTTAAGGCAAATGGGAAGGCGTTTCGTGGGGGCTGTTTCATTGTCTCCCATCACTCAGCAGGAAACCTGGGCTGGGGGGCTGTTGCTGGCCCAGTTCCTCCTCTGCGACTCAGGCTCCTTCCCTCCCTGGGCCCCATCAGTGCAGAGCCCGACATGGGGCTTGAACTCTCAGACCTTAGTGTCTGACCTGTTTCTCTTCTGGGCCCTTTCCGTCTTCTTACTTCCAGCAAGGAGAAAGACAGAGAGACACTGGCACGGATCAGCTTCTCTGACTCTGACCTTTAGAAGCCCTCCCTTCCAGGGGCTCGGCCCAAGTGGCAAACAGCCTGTGTTCTGGAGTCCTGCCCCCTGGGGTCCGGATACTTTCTGGGTAGTAGGTACTCAGGGGTAGGAAAGCAACTTCCTGACTTACTGCTCCCTATCGCTTAACCACTCAAGGGATCTTGTAAAGCGACCTAATCTCATAGACTTGGCCATTCACAGATGCACAGGGGATGGTCTCCCCCATGAATGTTCCCCGTTAGTATTTACATGTAGGATTCTAAGTCTAATTACGTTACACGAGAAAGCAGTTGCTGTTTACATAATCACTATATGATATATCTCAGATTTTGTGATTGACATACAGACAAAGCAGAGAAGACATCATTATAAGTATAGAATGACATATTTGAAACCGTAGCGATCCAAAAATAAATAACCGTATTGGGACCAAATCAGCAGAAAGAAGAGGTAGGCAGAAGCAGGGGATGATAGTGACTTTGTGTCCCATGCCAGGGAGTCAAATATGCGGAAAATCAGCATATGGAAAATAAAGAAGCACGAAACTCATTGTTTAAAATTACCATGTCTGGAGAGTGAAACTTTCGTCGGTAAGAGAAGATTTTTTTTTCCCTTTTTATCCCCTCTGAGTCATTCAATTATACTTTAATCGGAAGCATATGGTAGTTTTATGGGGCGCCTGGGTGGCTCAGTCGGTTAAGCGTCCGACTTCAGCTCAGGTCACGATCTCACGGTTCATGGGTTCGAGCCCCACATCGGGCTCTGTGCTGACAGCTCAGAGCCTGGAGCCTGTTTCAGATTCTGTGTGTCCCTCTCTCTCTGCCCCTCCCCCACTCGCGCTCTGTCGCCCTCTGTCTCAAAAATAAATAAACATTAGGGGCGCCTGGGTGGCTCAGTCGGTTGGGTGACCAACTTCGGCTCAGGTCACGATCTCGCATTCCGTGAGTTCGAGCTCCATGTCGGGCTCTGGGCTGATGGCTCAGAGCCTGGAGCCTGCTTCCGGTTCTGTGTCTCCCTCTCTCTGCCCCTCCCCCGTTCATGCTCTGTCTCTCTCTGCCTCAAAATAAATAAATGTTAAAAAAAAATAAATAAATAAATAAACATTAGAAGAAATTAAAAAAAATAAAAATTGAAAAATTAAAAAAGAAGCATATGGTAGTTTTATGATCTATATAACAATGTTAAAAAAGAAGATTGTTGCAGAATATTCAAAAGAAAAGGTGGTTCTGAAGTTGTGTGGCCCGTGATATAGGGACTCAGGAAGGAAGCAGGGAGACCAGGGTCATGGCCATTGAGAAGACCCCGTGAGAAATCCCGTGGAGAAACAAGAGAGCTGAGGGAAAGTGGGTCTCTGGAGTCTATGTTGCCATGGTGTGTGGAAAGCATGGATGTGGAGACAGAAGAGGTAGCACTTGAACTTGTCCCATCACTGGGTAGGGTGGGGTGGTCTTATAGGTTTAGAAGGGACAGGAGATGAACAATCATGAACATGAAGGACAAAAGATCTACCTCATGACCATCTGGGTGCACAGGAAATGGCTTCAGGCTGTATCAGTGTTGGTGGCCCTGTGTGGCTGTCACCTGGCTTCCTGGACTCACCCAAGCGTTTGAGATAGACATCCAGGGGATCTAAAACCTTGCCGTGGCATCCGGCTACGTAGGTCAAAGATGCGGATTTGCATGTGCACCGGTTACCCCATCGCTCAGGCTCGCAGCTGAAAAGCGGAACAGCTACCAAAACCCCAGATTCCCCACACGTGGTCCTGAGTTTTTCCTCAAAGTGTCCCGTACAATCAAAGCTTGAATTTTCCAAGCCTAATTGTCACCTTGCTTTGTTTGCACACATTTAACATGATTTAAAAAAAAAATGGATAATGTGGCAAAGATGATCATTGCTCTGAAGTGATAAATAACTTTTCAGAAACAGAAAACGTCAACGAGGAAAAATTACACCGGCGCTAACTGGATCTTAAATAAAAAGAGATAGTCTACATATAGAACCTTCAAAGACCCCTTAAATCTTCAGATCCACACTGTCCTAATGTATATATTTAAATAAATTAGCATAAGCATAAGCCTCAAAGACACTCTTCTACAGTATGCTTTATTTATTCCCAATTTAGTGCTGAAAAAGTCTCTGTTGGAAGCCCAGGCACTGAGGGAAACAGAATGCTGCTTATTCAAAAGCCATTCGAATCACCTACTGTAGGAATGCTATTATGTAAGATATATTGTTCTGGCCGCAGTGTTGCAGCATGAAGTTAATGCTGGAGAAGTAGGTTTTGATAAAGCAGGAGGTAATTTGTAGTTACTTAGATGTGTGTTACACTCCTTTGAATCACCTCTTCTCCCATATTGGAAATGCAATCTTTGGAGAACTTGGGAAGACATTGGATTTGTATTAAGGGTGTAAACAAACCTCAGGTAAGCCTCGTAACCCCCACAAGTGCCTAAGTGCTATTGTGTATCGGAAAGGTGGAGACACTCAAGATAAATGGACATAAAGGGCAAAAGGGTGGTGTACTTGTCTACCAAGTGAGGCACTCGAGAAGAAAACGGGAAGGCAGGACATAAAAAAAAAAAAAATCAAGCTAGAAGCAGACGAATTCCATCTTGATTAGAACACGGTTCAGCTCGGTAGTTTCGAAAAGCTTTGGAGGACGCCGGGGTAGCTTTTCCAGCCGTTTGATGTCTTGTAGACAATATGATAGAATTAATTTCAAACATAAATACCTCCCAAAATGTATTTCTCTCTCCTCTTAAGGTCGACTGACCGGTCTGGCCTTTGTTCCCCGCTCCTGCTACTGGATTGATTCAAGGCTAATGCTGATTGACAGAGGTGGCTGCAGACACTGTGGGCAAGCTTCCCAGCGGGGAGCTACACGTTTTATTCAGAGTCTGTAACTTACAGAGAACTGAAGGAGGCCGCCTCCAGGAGTCAATCATTTTGGGCAGACACATTTCCAAGATGTTTCCATTCCCAATGACCCTTTTGGCCACGCCATCGTGTGTGCGTATATACCCCAGATACGTTTTTTTTTCCCAAATGTGCTCATTTAAATGGTTAATTTCGGTGACCAGTGCGTATAAGATACAATCTAATTGTAGCCATAGGAAAGCCTACAGTCTTTCAATAGCATTCATCGGTCTTCACAAAAGCAGGAAAAGTAAAGCAAAAAGACAGAGTTTGAAGCAAGAGTGAGCTTACCCAATGACCTCTCCTTTCATCAGATGTGTTTTTTGGGTTCTCCATTCTAAACTCACTATTACTGGATGACAGGGCAGTACTCATGGGCCCACTGTCTTACATTATTGTTTTCATCATCTAGAGATTCGGGAAGCAAAAATGCATCCGAGTTGCCTGGTTGCTTATATTTTGCCGTCATCTCTGTTCTATAATGGTGATCATTTAAAGTCAAGTTTTTCACTCTATCCCTAAACACAACTGCTGTTACTTTAAACGGTACATTTACATATGAAAGATCCAAGAGCCAGGAAGGAGAAAGCCATTGGTATAGTCCAGTTAAAAAGGGGAAAAAAACTGTGGAAGACCCAAAAATATACATTAAAAATATTCTCAGGGCACCTGGGTGGCTCCTTTGGTTAAGCGACCCACTCTTGGTTGGCTCAGGTCATGATCTCATGGTTCATGGGTTCGAGCCCCGTGTCCAGCATTGCAATGACAGCACAGAGCCTGCTTGGGATTCTCTGTCTCCCTCTCTCCTGCCTCTCTCTCTCTCTCTCAAGAATAAATAAACATTTAAAAAAAATCACATACAAATTGTATGTTCTAGGGGAAAAAAAAAATAAAAAAAAAAAAAAACACCTTTCCAATTGCTCTGGAAATATGGAATCTACCGGAGGGAATGCAGACAGTGGCGTCATGAACAAAACCATTTCCTTTACCTCTGGACAAGGGAAGGTTGAGGGAAGAAATGAAGTACAGAAGGAAGACGAGGAAAAACCATGGTATAAATGCTCAAAAATACAAGCACTTAAAGGGCAAGTACCCATGTTTATGGAACACCCAATGGGCCCCTGTAGTCTGATGTCAGAATAGTTCCTGGTTAGGTTTACTTCCCTCCCCTAGGCTGTTGAGAATGTTCTCCACCTCTCTTCCCTGTCTTTGCGGCTGAAGATACTCTTGCTTCCTAGGCCCTCCTCTCTCCCAGTTCAAATTCTCGGATGCCCGATTGGAGTCTGTGCAGCCCCAACCCGCAGGGAGGGAGGATACTGTCTCAGATCAGCTGGGGTGGGACCCTGGGTGTTGGAACACGGCGGGGATAAGGAGGGGGAGAGATAGATCCGTTATCTGGGATTGCTTCCATGCATCCGGAGAGCTTTACCTGTGGCCATGCAAGGTCATTCGGGGAATGAGAAGAGCAGGGGCCAGGCCTGGTTCACAGGGTGAAAAGGTGAGGGGTGAGATCCACAGAAAAGAAATCTGTGTTTTCCGGTTAACAAAAAGCCTGCACAGCCCAGGAGACCCGATGCTCTCCTAAGACACTGTGAGCATTGTCCATGTCATTTCTGACTATTTTCACTTCACACAGATAATGCAGTGACCCCCGATCACTGCACACTGCTGGCACCAAAGAAGATGTATTACGATCATTAAGTTCTAGTTGTTAATCCCCAGACACAAATGCATGTATAGTTGAACCACACTAAAGTACACTGGGAACGGCAAAGGCTGAGAAAGAAATAATGGCTTACTGTTTCTAATTTAACTTGGATAATTGTATTTTGGTTACATTATGATAATCCAATCAGTGTTTTACAAATGCCCTTTGGAAATGACATTTTTAAGCCTTCTTACATCCGTTTAACGGGGAGGTACATCAGGAATTATTTTAATTATGGGTACCTTCTCCAGCCCTTTGCCATGACTCTACAGCAGAGGTAAAAACTCGTGGCTCTCATGAGTCTTGTTTGGTCTTCAGCTTTGTTCAATGACAAAATACTGTCAGGTCTGTGTTCTGCTCTGTCTTTAATGCTGTCAAAGCAGATGAATGGCACATTGCGGATCTCAAATAGCGCCTGCAGCCTCATCACGCGTCCTAAGTTATCAAGGCTGTGTGTGTTTGTGTGTGTGTGTGTGTGTGTGTGTGTGTGTGTGTGTGTAATCAGTATCTTTATCTATACAACCGCAAGGGAATGACAGTTGAGACCCAACTTATATCTAAAGAAGAAAGCAAGAAAACAGAAGCAGATTTTCTGTATGAGAGCTAGACTCTCTTGATCACGCCCCATTGGTTTTGCCAGCACAAGAACACTCCATATGCCGTGCCCTGAGAAGCCATTCTGTGGGAGGCCGGACCCCGGTGCCAGGCTGAGACCGGGTCGAGCAACGGCTCCCTGTTGACTCAGCCAACCCGGTGGTTCCCCCTCCCATTCCCCCACTTGCAAAGGCATACGAAAGCCTTGTCAAGGCTGAGAAATCTAATTCCTGAAGCCTGTGGTCTGTGGGTGTTGGCAGTAATGTTACCCCCCTTTCTACCCCGGGTCAAAGAGAAACAAACATGGGAACTGTGTTTTGCTAGCAATCTATCACCAAGGTCTTGTTGTGACCCGTTTAGAAAGTTCACAAGGTACACAGAACTAGATGTTTTGGCTGGCAGCGATCATGTGAAACCTGTTTATTCTTAGAATGACCTGATCCATAAGAGTCTTGATATAAAAGATTGTATACAGCAACAATAAAGCCGTCACTTGGGCCATCAGCCCAGGGGACCCTCCTGTTCCCAAACTGGCTTCTCTTCTCTTTTTTTTTCTTACATTCCCCTACCCTCAGGACCCTGATCTTGGTGTTTGTTGCACCGGTCGCAACACCATTCCCAGTGGCCTTTGACAAAGCTGGACTCTGACGGGCAGACGGATGTGTTTCCAGAAGGACACAGGAGCTCCCGGGAGGGAAGGACTCTTCCCCACGGAGGCGAGTCCTCTCAGATGGATCTACAATGGATCCGCCAAGAGTCATTGTCAGGAAAGGACTACATAGGAGAGTCACCATGGAGGAAGGTAGAGTAGATTGATGACCAGGACCAACAAGGGGGCCCTCAACGTGCGGCCCCCAGACCTGGGTGATTACCAGGCTGGTTGACTTCAAGTTTACAGGGTAAAGAATGCAATATCCTCCCTGCCTTACTCCCCCCACCTCTCTCTCACACATACACACACACACCCCTCATATTGGAAAGGTAAGTTAAGTAATCATGTTCACTAAAAGCTCATTCTGTTCATATTAACAATCACGAGGGACTAGAAGGCTGTGCGTATGTTACAGATAATAAATCTGTCAGCTGATCTCTGATCACAGGTACTTTAGTCAAATCACATTCAGGCTAATGTAATTTCATGCCAGTTCACGTTATTTCCAGTTGTCAAATTTAGGTTATTGTGATTTCTATTGTTTGGTGTGAGATTTTTGATTCCCTAAAATTAGTCGCAAAAAAAAAAAAAGGTTCACGAACGTGAAAAATTAGTGATGGAAACAGTAAGTCAATTTTTACAGGTCCAAGTAATTGTGACAAACAAGGCATTCCTTCGGGGTCATGCCATTCGAGCAGAATTAAAGACGATACTGTGATTTGGAAATATATGGGTGTATAACTGAAAATTGGACTTTATTAGACCAGCAATCCATTTGCCTATCAACTTGAGTGCAAAACTTTTTAAGAAACTGCTTTGCTATTAGGCAAAAGAATAACTTTTTTAAATAATTTTTTTTAAATTAGAGACAGAGTGTGAGCAGGGCAGAGGGGCAGAGGGAGAAAGAGAGAGAGAGAGAGAGAGAGAGAGAGAGAGAGAATCTTAAGCAGGCTCCACGATCTCACGACCCTGGGATCATAACCTGAGCCATAATCAAGGGTGACATGTTGAACCGAAGGAGCCACCCGGGCGTCCCAATGTTTTGGGGTTTCTTTAAATTGATTTTTAAATTGTATTTCCAGTATAGTTAACATACAGTGTTATATTAGTTTATGTCCACAGTATCGTGATTCCACATTTCCATGCAAGACCCGGCACCCATCACAACAAGTGCCCTCGTTAACCCCCATCTCTTATTCCACCCATCAGCCCACCCACCTCTCTTCTGGTACCCTCAGGGTGTTCTCTCTAGTTAAGATTCTGTTTCTTGGTTTCACACGTTCGCTCTCTCTCTTTTCCCATTGCTGGTTTTTTTGTTTATTAAATTCCACATATGGGTGAAATCATACGATGTCTTTCCCTATTTCACTTAGCCTTATACTCTCTAGCGCCATCCATCTTGCAATGGCAAGATTTCATCCTTTTTTATGGATAAGAAAATATGTATCTCTATCTATCTATCTATCTATCTATCTACTTATCTATCTTCTTTATCTATTCATCTATCAATTATCGATCGAGACTTGGGCTGCTTCCATTGTTTGGGTGCATGGATCCCTTTGAATTGCTATGATGGCCTCTTTGGGTAAATATCAAGTACTGTGATTACTGGATTGGAGGGTAGTTCTATTTTAGCTTTTTGAGGAATGTCCATACTCTTTTCAGCGTGGCTGCACCAGTCTGCATTCCCACCAACCGTGCCCGAGGGTTCTTTTATCGCCACATCTTCGCCAACACCAGTTGTTGTCTGGTGTTGTTGATTTTAGCCATTCTGACAGGTGTGGGGTGACAGTTCATGGTGGTTTTCATTTGCATTTCCCTGATGATGAGTGATGTTGAACGTCTTTTCATGTGTCTGTTGGCCCTCTGTGTGTCTTCTTTGGATAAATGTCTGTTCGTGGCCCCTGCACATTTTTTTAATTTGGAAAAAAACATTAAATGGTAATTGCTGAAAACATGGCTGCCAAATTAGACCAGTGTGAAAGTTTTCGGGGGCAAGAAATCATACAAATTTAGAAGCATCGTACGTGTTGATTGTTTCCCAAGTACATTTAGATCCTCGGTGAGCTTTGTAGAGGCCGGAACTGGAAGTCTTTGATATTGCTTTAGGGGTGAGATATGAAGAGTATGCTGAAATCCAGACTGGATCGCATAATAAAAATATACAGATCTTGTCCCTTCACCAAACACTCACAATGAAGGTCCAGTCATGTTTCTAAGTTAAAGCAAACTGTCTAATTATGCTAATAATATTTTTATTTCATATCTTAACTGAATTGTTCAACTAAGCAAACACCTATGTTATGTCACCAAATTGGAGAGACGGGCTTCCGCTGTATTTCGTTCGGCGGTCCTGGGAAATGTTTTCTTAATGAATGACCCTGTTGTACATTGATTAAGCAAGTGACGCCCCATCTGCGAGAATGATTACTGTCACATAAGCACATCAAAAGTCGTACAGTCAGATAAAACAATGGGTGTGTGGGGTACATGTCAATTTCAGCAGGTATGACATGCGCCAACGCTACGTTATCTGTAAATTTTTGAAAACCCATGAGAGAGAACAATTCATGCTGAGGGAAAACCAGTGCTTCAGAGGAACGCATGCCCAGAAGAATCCATGCGACAGGCAAACTCATACTGCTAGCAAGTCCCTGCCATACGATAAATGCACAATACAGGTGAGCATCTACAATAGGGAGCCACGCCCCTCGTGAAGTCGTGCTCCGGGAGAACCTGTGGAGGAGAAAAGGACATCGCAAGAAAAAATATGCCACAGGGCAGTGCCTGCTTAAGAAGCCCTGCGATCGGGGTGCTTGGGTGGCTCAGCAGGTTAAGTGCCCAACTCTTGATTTTGGCTCAAGTCCTGATCTCATAGTTTGTGGGATTGAGCCCCACACTGAGTTCTGTGCTGATGGTGTGGAGCCTGCTTGAGATTCTCTCTCTCCCTCTCTCTCTGCCCCTCCCACTCATGCTCTCCCTCTTTCTCATTGCCCCAGAATAATAAACTTAGGGGCACCTGGGTGGTCGTTTGAGAATCCAACTTCTGCTCAGGTCATGATCTCGGGATTCGTGAGTTCAAGGCCCACCTCGGACCTGCTTCTGTCAGGGCCGAGCCTGCTTTGGATCCTCTGTCCCCCGACCTCTCTGCCCCTCCACGACTTGTGCTTTCTCTCTATCAAAAGTAAACATTAAAATTGTTTTTAAATAATAAATAAATAAGTTAAAAAAAAGAAAGAAGCCCTCTGATCTTTCTCTCCACGTTAAAAAATGTGATTCGCACTACAGGAGAAAGCATGTTTGGGGCGCCTGGGTGGCTCAGTCGGTTGAGCGTCTGACTTCCCCTCAGGTCATGATCTCGCGGTTCATGAGTTCGAGCCCCGCATCGGGCTCTGTGCTGACAGCTCGGAGCCTGGAGCCTGCTTTGGATTCTGTGTCTCCCTCTCTTTCTGTCCCTAACCCACTTGCATTTTGTCTCTGTCTGTCTCAAAAATAAATAAACATGAAACAAAATTAAAAATTTAAACAGGAGAAAGCATTTTTTTTTAATTTAAAGATTACTCTATGAGCCCGGAAATAGACTTGACTATTAGGGGCATTGTGACACATGCTGACTGAGAGCCCGCTGTCATGGCAGTGACCTCAACTGTTGATAACTGTGACCATAGTAATAAAAGGGTAACTTTTACAGTACTTATAAGCAGCCTGGAAATATTGTGAGTACTTTATATGAGTCCACTGATGTAACCTCTAATGTAGACACTATCATCACCCCCATTTTACAGGTGAGAAAACTGAGGCCACTTAACCAACTGAGCCACCCAGGCATCCCATAAATATCACAATTTTTTTTAATGTAAAAAGATCACAGGGTTTCTTAAGAAGACTGAAGATAATGGTCGATATCTTATTGCCAAACACAGCGCAGTCTCCTAGCACTTCATGATTTCCTTCTTTCATTAGAACAGCAACAACAAAAAAAATTCAACAACAGATGATTAGCCATTGGAACAAAACGAGACCCCAAACTAAATGTCCACGGGCCACACAGAAGTAAAAAGATGCTTCCCAAAGTAAAATCTAACCTAAGAGTGGGTCAAAAATCCATCCACCACCTTTCCAAAGCAAACGTCCTAGCACTCCGCACTACAGCTCTTGTCTCGCAACTCCATTTCCAACGAGGCTAAAACAAACCCCACTGAGAGGACACGGTAAACATCCGAGAGGACCTGATGGAACCATCAGACCCTTGCTGTGTTCTTCCCCACTGATCCAGTGCCCCAGGACTTTGTTTTAATTATATTAAATGCTGTGATACCTCTGTCTTGTTTTTTTTTCTCTTTGTATGTAACCAAAAGCAGTACTCTGGGTGGTCGATGTAGCCTGGCACATGTCTGAGTGAAAATCCCACCACATTTGGCCCCATGGCCGTACCATGGCCAGCGTTTCATTTCTCCGCATAGCTACACCCTTCTGTAAATGCACGGAGGGGGAGGAGAATGGGAGTTTGGTGCGGTCTGTCCACCACACCTACCTGTACCCCCTGAAATAAGAACACGTTTTAGGAAAAACAGCTCAGCATGTGAGTATACTCCAGGGTGACACTAAGAAAGTCCACTTTTCGGTGAAGATCGACTGTGGGATCGACTGGGGAATCCCACAGGGGCTAACCATGCATCAAACTCTCTGGCCCAGATGCCGTGTGGCGGCTACAGACATAAAGCAGGCTACAAACTGGGACCCTCTGGAACAGAATTGCCGATTCAATGCCCCAGGCCTCTCCAAATGGAGAACAGATGCATAATTGGCTACTTCGGGTCAAGTTATCCTTAGGATTCTTATAATAATCTAGGGGCCCACGAAAACAAACATGGATATTTCAATAAATGAAGAACATGAAGTTGCAAGCAACGAATTAAAATGTTTGGAAAGGATGTGGCTTATTGATGACCTAAGGTAACCCAGCTTGTTCATAGATCAATTCATATGTATACACGGATAGTAACAGTGGGCTAGACCCTGCATGTACGAGCAACCAAGTTTATTGTTCACATCGCCTTCCGATTCCAATTCAGTGATGTCATGTGGGCACTTGGAATCAGTCATGAAATCTGCAAATGCTTCAAAACAGAACTTGTCCCCCCAGAGGAACCAGTCATTCAACATTTTACCAGCTCACTGGAAAAATCCAACTCTTTGTTTCTCCGTCTCTGTATAGCCCTCACTATCACGTACACACACACACACACACACACACACACATAAGTAGGTTCTCTGTCTTTTCCAACCTGCAAGAATCAGCCTCCATGACTGGGAGGCTTAGCTAATCGGATTATTGGGTCAATATTAACCATGGATTTTAGCATCTTTCATAGATACCCACAAGGTTAGTCTGAAATTTGCCTTGCCATTGTAAATTCCCACTATGTTTGGGGTTACCCCCCAAGACACAAAGTTTTCTCACCACACCTTTGCTTCCAGAACATGTTTCTGACAACGCACGTCACACCTCTCCTTTCTCCAGAACCTTCTTGCGCTAAGTCTCCGTTAGCTTGTCAGGGCTCTGAGAAACCTCCAGCCTTGTCAGGATGATTGCCCTTTCTCCTGGTCAGCTGGGGACCGAAGGGGAGCCCCCAAGACAGCAATTGCTCTGGCTGGGGAGCACCATCGCCACATCCCATGAAGGGAATCCATCCTGGATATCCGTGACACTCAGATCCAATGCAAAGCCATCGTGCCATTTGGAGTGATCTGATTTAGATTAGTGGCATCATTACCCAGAAACAAGTTCCACAGCCTAGCACATGCCAAACTTCCCCTGGTTATAAGGAAGTAAGGTTTCCCAACCTTAGGTTAAGTTTTCTCTCCTGACCACACCATCTAGCACTGAAGCCCCTACATGGTGTTTCAGAGGTGAAATTGAACTGTTACAAACGTAACTGTCACCCCTCTCTACCCTTCACTGAGTGACTGCACCTAAACCTGGAGCACACCCTCCTCGAATAATTAAGAAGTAGCCTTAATAGGATGTGACCGAGGGGTTTATCTTATTGTCACCATTCCTCGTCAATCAACAGTCAGTACCTCTCTGTTCATCTGTGACGCGTCCAAAGCATTGTGTGGAGCAACGCCGCATTTACGCAGGATCTGCTGTCTGCCCTCACGGTCTGATCAGGGGCAGAAGCTGAATTCACAAAACAGGACACAGAATGATGTGTCTTCCAGCGGGCTGTAGTTCAGGGTCGGCATTTTTGTTCCTTTGGTGTGTCCTACTATGTCCATCCCTTTGTATTCCTATGGGTCTCGGTGGACGATGTTTCGGATCACAGGTATTTCGGAGTTACTTTGACCACCCCCCCCCCGCCCCCTGCCAATGGCCCGTAAAAGTATGTAATCCCCACCTGTTTACTCCTAGAAACACAAGCGTGTATTTTTTTTAATCAAGAGCTAAGCACCCACCGCAGAGATCCGCAGAAGAAAAGCTCATTGTGGAATTTACAGGTTTCCAGAGCATTACGCCTTCGTGGACACGTGTGGTTTCCCCTTGCTGAAGCTCGCTCCTCCCCCCTCTGCACCCGCCTCCTCCTTCCCCCACAAAGGAGCCCCCCAACACTGATGACTTCTGTTTCCTTCTGAGTCCTACTCAGGATTTGTCCCTTCATTGTTTTGCCCCCATTTTCCATCTGTATTTCTTAGATTGCAAGCCTTCGTAAGACAGAGAACACGGATGGCTTCTCGGCCTTGTGTGTCCCATCCCTGCCACTCTGCCTGGCCCAGAGAAGACGCTCAATAAACAGTAATGCAACAAATTCACCAATTAACCATGCTTTGTCCTTAGGCTCACAGTTTCTTTAAAAGCGACTCTGCTAACATTCATCATTGAGATTATTAGGAATTAAGAGCTGTTACCTATTCAACGGGAAATATGAAATGAGCCTTGTACAGACTGACTGGCTGTGGAAAAGTGAGGCACGAGACTGAAAATCCGGTCTCATTCTGATCTCCATTAAATCCCTGGTGGCCTTGATCCACTCTTCTGACTTCTCCAAACTTCAGCATTCTTATTGTAAAATAGAGATGTTCTGGGGCACCTGGATGGCTCAACCAGTCAAGCGTCCCGCTCTTGGTTTTGGCTCAGGTCATGATCTCACAGTTCATGGGATTGAGACCCATGCGAGACTCTGCACTGAAAGTGTGGAGCCTACTTGGGATTCTCTCTCTGCCCCTCCCTGGCTCTCTCTCTCTCTCTCTCTCTGTCAAAAATAACTATATTTTTTGTTTCTTTCTTAATTTTTTTAACATTTATTCATTTCTGAGAAATTGAGAGAGAGAGAGAGAGAGAGAGAGATGCAGTTGGGGAAGGACAGAGAGAGAGGGAGACACAGAATCCAAAGCAGGCTCCAGCTCCGAGCTGTCAGCACAGAGCCCGATGCGGGGCTCGAAGCCACAAACCGTGAGATCATGACCTAAGCTGAAGTTGGACGTTTGACCGACTGAGCCACCCCGGCGCCCCTCAAAACTAAACAAACAGTTTTAAAAATATATAGATGTTCAACAAGATGCTTGCCTAGCCCTCAGAATCCTAGTAGATGTCCATTCTTAATAACTCCTAAAAATAACTCTGTTAATGGTTTTGACAAAAAGTAAAATCACTCAAGCAAAGAACCTGAAAACCTGGGATTTCTTCTTTTCTCACTCACGTCTAAAGAGATAATTACATATTGACACCATTCAGCTTAACAACACAGGAAACCGTGGAAGGCAGAGTGGGTCTAGCTTCTCTTTGTCAGAAACGGTCTTTTCTAGGATGGAGGGAAAAAAACAAAAACAAAAACAAAAGCAGAAATTTTTGAACAACAGGTTCAAAGAGTAATTAGGAGGTTGAGAAATAGAAATAAACAAAGTGGTTATTTTTCAGTCTGAAATATCTGCATCTATTTCTTTCAGTGTCAAATAATAAAAACACATTTTTTTTTGCTTCTCCGCCCCATGTCTCTAAAAATAAAAAGACTTAAAGTGCTTTCACCTACTCACCTGTGAAGGGATACAAGTCGCCTTTTAGCTTCTACTAGCTTCATATTTTATTTTTAGTTTGCTTCTCAAGGAAACCAGTCAACTTAGAGTTCAAGTTTTCAGCCATGGACCACATATGCTCCTGTCACCACTCTGAAGAGGAGCACCTCCCTGAAGAGGAGTATCACCCTGAATAGGAGCACCACCTTGAGGAGGAGCATCATCCTGAAGAGGAGCACCACCTTGAGGAGGAGCACCTTCCAGAGACCTGAAGAGGAGTACCCCCTGAAGAGGAGCATCCCCTGAAGAGGAGCACCTCCCTAAAGAGGAGCATCATCCTGAAGAGGAGCACCACCTTGAGGAGGAGCACCATCCAGAGACCTGAAGAGGAGTACCCCCTGAAGAGGAGTATCACCCTGAAGAGGAGCACCACCTTGAGGAGGAGCATCACCCTGAAGAGGAGCACCACCTTGAGGAGGACCGCCATCCAGAGCCCTGAAGAGGAGCACCCCCTTGAAGAGGAGGCTCACACTGAAGAGGAGCACTCACCATCCTGAAGAGGAGCACTACCTTAAAGGGGAGCATCAGCCTGAAGCGGAGCTCTTTGTGAGAAGACAGCACAATGGTTTCCTGTTTGTGTTTCTTCAGATGATAGCTAAGGTCTAGGTCATGGCTGCGTCTGGATGTGGCAGTGATTCCACACAAGGACTGGACTGTCCAGTGGCAGAGATCAGAAATGACTGGTCTGCACACAAGCAGCAGTGAACTGAATGATATAAAAATCTTTTCAATGAGATTTCAGTTCCGCGTGTGAGTAGCCATAATCGTGAAAGGTTTCACTCAAGTGTGGCAACCACTCCTTTCTAACTCTCACTCTCGCAGAAAGCAAGAAGGGGTGTGTGTGTGTGTGTGTGTGTGTGTGTGTGTTTGCACATGTGTGGATTTATCTTCTGCCCTTTCTAGTGGGGTAAGGATGAGCAGTAGATCAAAACTCTAGTCTCTAGAAATTAGGTCCTTAGTAAGAAGGATGTATTTCTTTTTTTTTTAAGTGTATTTATTTTTTTTTGAGAGACAGAGACAGCACAATGGGGAGGGATACAGAGAGAGATGGAGAGAGAGAATCCTAAGCAGCCTCCACACTGTCAACGTGGAGCTCGAACCCACAAACCTTGAGATCATGACCTGAGACAAAACCAAGAGTCAGACACTTAACCAACTGAGCCACCCAGGCACCACAAGAAGGATGTATTTCCGTTGGAAGGGCCAGGATTGAGATATGGATTTGACGGGATGCTTGGATATTTGCCCAACGTTTGGGTGTGAAATCCAGGCAATACCATCTAGAAGGTGGGGCTGAGGGCTCCAGGACCTTGCTATCAAAAGTATTCCTTTACCAGACATTAGTTCACCACTGCAACAGTATGAACCTGGCTGTGCACCACACTTCCAGAATAAACTGACGAAGTGAGTTCCAATACAGAAAACATCAATATGGCCGTCCCTCGGCAACTCTTTTAGAGCTTTATGAACTCACCAAGATATGATGAGAGTACAAAGCGAAACCATTTGCAAAAATGAAGCTCAGGAAGGACAGAAAGGGAAAAGGCCCGCTTTTAAAGCAAGCATTCGAGATTGGGAACAGAGGCAACAGTGTCCTCATTGCTTTAAAGGAGAGCACACGTGGGCACTGGGGTGATTTCCTCCGACAGCCAGTGTATACAGAGCGTGAGACGCTGACAGGCGTGCAACACCACTGATCGAGGCCCCGCCTTACACCTGTGGTGGCCCCTGGATAAGCCACGCCAACCTAGTTCACCTGCCCACTGGGAGCCCCAGACTCTGTGCGGATGAGGCTGGACACGAGGGCCCCAGTCTTTATGGTTCTCTGGTTTAGCTCTCTTCCATTGTATTGGAAAAGAACCGTCTGTCTGTCTCTACTCCGCAAAACACAGGTACCAGATACTGACCTCCACCGGTCCCTCCTGCCATTTTCCTCCCCATCCCGCCAGCGGCAGGATGCACACGGGAGCCCAGGACATAGGACGACTGGAAAAAGTTTGGATTTTTTGCTCGAAACTCTGAATACGCCATGAGCGAGGGAACAGGTAGGCGATCTGGGCAGCAAGGCCCAGGTGCCCCCAAGAGAATCCCACCGTCTTCGTTGGTCAAATTGGAGAAGAAAGTGGAACTGAACTAAGGGTCCGCAAACCACAGCACAAGGGCCAGATCTGGCCTGCTGCCTGGCTTGGTAGATAAAGTTTTGCTTTAATGCATAATGTGTTTCTGCATGTCCCACGGCTGCTTTTGTCCTGCGATGCCAGAGTGGGGGAGCTAGAACAGAGATGATCTGGCCCTCAGAGCCTAAAGCCTTTACCATCTGGCCCTTTGCAGAAAAATGTGTGTCCATCCTGAGCTCAACTGAAGGGTCCCCACGACAATACACTAAAGCTGAATCTGAAGCAACCCGATCTGCTTCATCCACTTACCCATCTATCTATGATCTGCCTATGTATGTATCATCGCTTATCTGTCTATCTATTACCTATTTGTCTATCTAGAGAAAGGGAGGCAGAGACAGGGAATGTCACAATATATGCAGATACACCACCAATATAATTATTGAAGTAGAGAATGGGGAAAAATAGGTGGAAATGTGCCAAACTAACCATACACGATGACACCCCTATGGATATGCCGTTCATTATTTTATAAATTATTTCTCATTTTCACATTATTTTGATGATTGGAATAATTTTATTTAAAAACTGCCAGCATAGGGGCGCCTGGGTGGCGCAGTCGGTTAAGCGTCCGACTTCAACCAGGTCACGATCTCGCGGTCCGTGAGTTCGAGCGCGGCGTCGGGCTCTGGGCTGATGGCTCAGAGCCTGGAGCCTGTTTCCGATTCTGTGTCTCCCTCTCTCTCTGCCCCTCCCCCGTTCATGCTCTGTCTCTCTCTGTCCCAAAAAATAAATAAACGTTGAAAAAAAAATAAAAAAATAAAATAAAAACTGCCAGCATAGGGGCACCTGGGTGGCTCAGGCGGTTAAGCATCCGACTCTTGATCTCAGCTCAGGTCACGATCTCACGGTTCGTGAGATTAAGCTCCACGTCGGGCTCTGCACTTGGCAGGGAGCCCGCTCGATGTTCTCTCGCACGCCTTCTACCCCTCCCCTGCTGGCGTGCGTGCATTTACTCTCTCTCTCCCTCTCTCTCTCTCTCTCTCACAAAAAAGTAAAAAATAAAACTAAATAAAGATAATTAAATCAAAACTGCCAAGGTGAGTCTGGGGTTTGGGAAGTGGGGCAGGGGGTGGGCTGGAGGAAACGTCTAAATAAATACATATACAGTCTCCCTCTCTCTCTGCCCCTCCCCCGTTCATGCTCTGTCTCTCTCTGTCCCAAAAATAAATAAACGTTGAAAAAAAAAATACATATACATATACATACATATATATAATGAGGTGAATGTACGTGAGCATTTCAATGGCATGAAGAATATTTGTAAAATAATTTTAGAGTGATTGCCATTGGATGGTAGAATTACTACCTTTAAAGTAGTTATTTATTCATCTTTATACTTTTCAAATATTCTGCAATCAAAAACTATTACTTAAAATATAACAATAAAGCACATTAACTTTTTTAATGTTTATTTACTATTTTTCATTATACTTTATTGTCAAATTGGTTTCCATACAACACCCCGTGCTCATTCCAACAGGTGCCCTCCTCCATGCCCATCACCCACTTTTCCCTCCCCCCCCCACCCCCCATCAACCCTCAGTTTGTTCTCAGTATTGAAGAGTCTCTTATGGTTTGCCTCCTTCCCTCTCTGTAACTCCCCCCCCTTTCCCTCCCCCATGGTCTTCTGTTAAGTTTCTCAGGATCTACATAAGATTGAAAACATATGGTATCTTGTCTTTCTCTGTATGACTTATTTCACTTAGCATCATGCCCTCCAGTTCCATCCACGTTGCTACAAATGGCCAGATTTCATCCTTTCTCATTGCCAAGTACTATTCCGTTGTATATATAAACCACATCCTCTTTACCACTCGTCAGTTGATGGACATTTGGGCTCTTCTCATAATTTGGCTATTGTTGAAAGTGCTGCTGTAAACATTGGGTACAAGTGCCCCTCTACATCAGCACTCCTGTATCCCTTGGGTAAATTCCTAGCAGTGCTATTGCTGGGTCATAGGGTAGCTCTATTTTTAATTTTTTGAGGAACCTCCACACTGTTTTCCAGAGTGGCTGCACCAGTTTGCATTCCCACAAACAGGGCAAGAGGTTTCCTGTTTCTCCCCACCCTCTCCAGCATCTATAGTCGCCTGGTTTGTTCATTTTAGCCACTCTGACCAGCGGCCACACTCTCAATGTGGTTTTGCTTTGTATTTCCCTGATGAGGAGTGACGTTGAGCATCTTTTCATGTGCCGTCGGCCATCCGGATGTCTTTTTTAGAAAAGTGTCTATTCGTATCTTCTGTCCATTTCTTCACTGGATTATTTGTTTTTCAGGTGTGGAGTTTGTTGAGTTCTTTATAGATTTTGCATACTAGCCTTTTATCCAATATGTCATTTGCAAATATCTTTTCCCATTCTGTTGGTTGCCTTTTAGTTCTGTTGATTGTTTCCTTTGCAGTACAGAAGCTTGTTATATTTATGAGGTCCAAATAGTTCACTTCTGCTTTGAATTCCCTTGCCTTTGGAAATGTGTCAAATTAGAAATTGCTGTGGCTGAGGTCAGAGAGGTTTTTTCCTGCTTTCTCTTCTAGGGTTTTGATAGTTTCTTGTCTCACGTTCAGGTCCTTCATCCATTTTGAGTTTATTTTTGTGAATGGTGTAAGAAAGAGGTCTAGTTTCATTCTTCTGCATGTTGCTGTCCAGTTCTCCCAGCACCATTTGTTAAAGAGACTGTCTTTTTTCCATTGGATATTCTTTCCTACTTTGTCAAAGATTAGTTGGCCATACATTTGTGGGTCCAATTCTGGAGTCTTTATTCTGTTCCATTGGTCTATGTGTCTGTTTTTGTGCCAATGTCATACTGTCTTGAGGATTACAGCTTTGTAGTTGAGGCTAAAGTCTGGGATTGTGATGCCTCCCTCCTTGGTCTTCTTCAAAATTACTTTGGCTATTCGGGGTCTTTTTGTGGTTACATACAAATTTTAGGATTGCTTGCTCTAGCTTCGAGAAGAATGCTGGTGCAATTTTGATTGGGATTGCATTGAATGTGTAGATAGCTTTGGCATTGAATGTGTAGATAGGTAGTATTGACATTTTAACAATATTTATTCTTCCAATCCATGAGCATGGAGTGTGTTTATTTATTATTTTGAGAGGGAGACAGACAGAGTGTGAGCAGAGGAGAAGCAGAGAGAGAGGAAGACACAGAATCCAAAGCAGGCTCCAGGCTCCGAGCTGTCAGCACAGAGCCCGATGTGGGGCTCGAACTCACAGACCGTGAGATTATGACCTGGGCCAAAGTCAGACACTCAACCGAGTGAGCTACCCAGGCACCCCATTAAAATTAAGTTTTAAAGATTGTTCGATGTGATGAATGGATACACAAAATGTGGTACATACAGCCAATGGAAAACTACACAGCTCTTAAAAAGAATGAAATCCAGGGGTGCCTGGGTGGCTCAGGTTAACCCTCCGATTATTGATTTTGGCTCAGGTCATGAGCTCACGGTTTGTGAGGTCAAGCCCACATCGAGCTCTGTGCTGACAGTGTGAAGCCTGCTTGGGATTCTCTCTCTCTCTCCCTCTCTGCCCCTCCCCTGCTTGCAAGCTATTTCTCTCTCAAAATAAATAAATAAACTAAAAGGAAAAAAAAAGGAAGGAAATCCTGTCACATGCTAAGCATGTGGATAAACCTTGGGGATATTATGCAAAGTGAAAGAAGCCAACCACCAAAGGACAAAATGTTCTATGATCCCACTCATATGAGGTATCTAAAGTTGTCCAAATCATAGACACAGGAAATAGAGTCTTGGGCGCCAGGGGCTGAGGAGGGGGTAGGCCGTTGATTACTGGATATGGAATGTCAGTATTGTGAGATGAAAAACTTCCGGAAATCTGTTTCACAATGACGTAAATGTACATAGCATTACTGAACCGTATATTTAAAACTGTTTTATGATGGTAAATTTTGTATGTGTTTTCTACCCCAATCAAAAAAAAATTTCGATGTGAATTTGTGTCACAAGTGTTTTATTGTCATGCAACTTGATAGAACATAAAAACTTCCACATTCATAAAGAAGATGTGGTTTACGTATACAATGGAATACTATTTGGCAATGAGAAAGAATGAAATCCTGCCATTGGCAGCAGTGTGGATGGAACTGGAGGGTATTATGCTGAGTGAAATAAGTCAGTCAGAGAAAGATAATATATGTTTTCACTCATATGTGGACTTGAGAAACTTAACAGAAGACCATGAGAGAAGGGAAGGGGAAAAAAAAAGAATAGTAATAAACAGAGAGGGAGGGAGCCAAACCATAAGAGACTCTTAAATACAGAGAACAAAATGAGGGTTGATGTGGGGTAAGGGGGGAGGGGAAAGTGCGTGATGGGCATTGAGGAGGGCACTTGCTGGGATGAGCACGGGATGTTGTAGGGAAGCCAATCTGACAATGAGTTATATTTTAAAAAATTTCCCATATTCTATGTAAGATGATGATGATGGGTACATGTTTGGAAGTTAAGAGATTCCTGTCCATTCCTATGACTATACTCAAGACAAACCACATTAACAAAGTTAAACATATATGATACAAATTATAATAGTATTTCACTTAAGCATATAGCATAGCAGATGCACTGACTATGACAGCTGAACCGTGAATGCAGTGTTAGAAATTATAGCATATTACGTTCCTTTCTAACGAAATACTTCCTTTTTGTTTTCTACCGAAGGTTACTCAAAGTCTTTGCTTCATTTCTGTTCTCATCTGTTCGTTTTCACTTCGAGTCATCCCAGCAATAAATATCCTAAGGATAAAATGATAATCTTGAAAATCAAAATGCATGCATTTGGATATACACTTGCAATAATGCGTCGAGACCCCAGGAGGCTTTCTCTCCTGTGTGCCCCATTCACGGGGCCCGGAGAACAATGTCCCTGGAGGACTCTGCTCTGCCTGGCACTCGTCATCCTGGTAGAGAGCAGGGACCCTGTTTCCCTTTGCCTGCTCTCCACCCAGAGAATACCTGATACTTCCTAAGTACCTTAAAAATATTTGTTAATGTTTATTTATTTTTGATAGAGAGCGAGAGACACAGAATCCGAAACAGGCTCCAGGCTCTGAGCCATCTGCACAGAGCCCGATGAGGGGCTCGAATTCACACACTACGAGATAATGACCGGACGCTTCACCGACTGAGCCACGCAGGGGGCCCTCGTACCTTTAAATGTTTGGCCAGTGATTCAATTAATGTGAACCGTCATCCTTTCAACTCCTATGCCAGGAACAGCCACGGGTTCAATGCATAATTTTTAAGAGAATCCAGCCATTAGCATATGGAAGTGGAGATTCTGGAAGGTAACTTTTCAGTGTTTCATGGAAAGCATAGAGATTGTTCTGAGAAGTACTTGATCTTTATCATTCGAAATGCTTTCATGGATTAAAGTAAAGTATATTTAAACACATTAAAAACAAATAATCTGTTCAGTGCTTGGGTAGGCATACATGTTGAATAATGATAAATATTAATAATTGGACTGATTGATACTCCCTACCCCCCTCCCTATAAATATATATATACATATGCTGTGTGTGTGTGAATGTTCGAGATTTGGGGATGTGGGGAAGTCAGCATAGAGCTTTAATTGCCCATTGGAAAGAAGGCACGATTGCACTCACTCATTAAGTGCCGCAGGTCAGTCTGGTCTAGGGAGGAAGGCTCTTGATCCTTTCTTAATCGGCACAAAAATGAGGCTTGCTTTCCCCATTTAGCTATCGATTACTTGGCCTCACCTCGGGGAATATATTTGTCCATGATCCCCTGCTTTAACGGACATCATCTCCTCATTTTTCGAGAATGCACCTAGCTTGGTGACACCATGTGCCCTGAACACTTGCCCCTAAGAGTGCCATTCAATTACCGTGTAGAGGAGTAGCTACTGGGAATTCAGTAATGAGAAAAACCTTTGGGGGCTGAAGCCACCAGTATATCAAAGCCTTCATATATGAGAAAGCAGAATAGATCTTCCAACCAATGGGGCCCATGTGTATGGTGGGAAATTAAAGGGAGAGAAACGGTGGACTGGAGCCTGACAAAGTAACGAACGGGTATGTGACACTAAGTTTGCTCAGCAAAACAGTCAGTGGTGTATTTGTCCTTGAAATTTCACTACCAAATAGGTACAGTGTTTGAAGACATATGAGACTTGCTGAATGAATCTTTAAAAATCTCCGGCAGAATTTTCACTGCCAGCTCTAAAATCATTGTTCTTTTATTCTTTCTGTCGTAAGTTTTGTTGGAAAAGGGGGAAAAATATCTCTTCTTTCAGTCTGTATTGCTATAGGCATATGCTAGGAAAAAAAATGTTATTTCTTCTTGGTGAAAAAGGATCTCTCCCCAAAGTCTCTTTGTTTATCTTGTCATAATTATAATTCTTTGTATGTTATACATGATACTCACATGAAATACACCTCTAAGTGTAATTGTATGTGTATTTTACATAAAACATTTAAATTTTGTATCTATGCCTTATACTTCCTAAATTGTCATGCAGATCTGAAGCAGATTTAATTTGTGCACTATTCTTGCTCCTTCAGAAAAAAATCCTGGGGCACCTGGGTGGCTCAGGCACCTGAGCATCTGACTCTTGATTTTGGCTCAGGTCATGATCCCAGTTCAAGCCCCGCATCAGGGTCCGTGCTAAGTGTGGAGCCTGCTTGAGATTCTCTCTCTCTCTCCCACTGCCCCTCTCTCCTACTCCTGATCTCTCTCTCTTAAAAAAAAAAGTCTTTATTCTCCTTAATCTAGTATTTCCTAACATGTGATACCCAGATATCTCCTTATGGAAATACTCCTACTTCTGCTTATATTGCAACGCTTCATAATAAATGCTATTGCCCGGGGCCATTTTATTAATTAACAAATCCTTCTGCGAAGCTTACTCTCTGGCAAGTGCTTTACAAATATTAACTCTTTTTACCTACATGATAACGTTATGAGGTTTGTCAAACCATGACTCCCGTTTCACAGATTAAAACAAATAATCGAAACACAAACCATTAGCACAATGGCTGGAGGAACTTGCCCAAGGTCCCGTATGTAATAGGCAGCCTCATTAGGATCTGTCCCTCAGCAAGTTCCCCTCCAGAGCTTATACTCTTTACTTTCGGCTGTTGTACAGGTGTTGCTATGCCATGTGCATCGAGAGTTGGGGCTGATTCTTCCTCTTCTTTGGGACTTCCAGGTCTCAAAGTTCCTAGGCACAGTCAATGCCACAGTGTGCTGCCCACATAAGCTCCTTCTTGACTGACATGCCCAAGTTTTCAGCTGCCAGGAGAATCGAGGGCTGATTGCTCTGCTGAGTCCCGCTCTGGGAATTGCCTTCAGCGGAAGAAAACCACCTTGCTCGAGGTCACAGCCCCTCCTCAGGGGCATCCCAGATACAGACGGTCCATGTTCTCCCAACGACTCACCTTCCTTGCCCAAATGTGAATGGTCATCCCAGCTTCATGGGATCTGCTGAGGATTTTGTGCAGATCGTGTTACGGTTCAGTTCAGCTCTGCCTCTGCCCGATTCAGTGTCACTCTTTCATCGGCATGGATCCCCAGGGCACTCCCCAATGAACTTCCTGCATGTGAATCCAAGGAAAGCTGGCAGTAGGAAGCCAGCTTCACAGCTGGGTTTTGTTGCCTGATCAAGGTGGGAGCCAGACACTAGTTATGCAAGGGTTTAACTCAACCTAGGTCTTAGGAGAAGAATAAGCCACTGTTACTGCTGTCACTGGAGATGGCTCCGGGGACAAACTAGATAGTCATTTGTCTAGGCTAGTCTAGACTGATTACTAAACCTGCTCCAAGAGTTTTAAGCCCATAATTTTTTTTTTTTTTTTGGATGGGGCATGGTGGCTGGAGTTTCTTATACACTTTTCTGATGTAGCAGAAAAAACACCAAGGGAGACCTCAGTAAATACCCTTCGTGCCAGACACATTCCTCCTTATCACCATTGTGTAGCACCGATCCTAAATCCTCATAGAATACAGGGCAAATTCGTCCCATTAATGTAGCAACTTCTAAGTTTGTCCGCCTGCCCGCTGGCCTTAGGAGCCTAAGTCAATCAAGTGGTAGCATAACATTCCATGGAACTCGTGCTGGATGCTCTGGTAGAAGAACTTCCTTTCAGAGACTAGAACAGAGCTTGAATTTAGGAGAGTGGAATACTCAAATTCTGGAAGGGGTCGCGGGGAATCTTGATGAGAGATCGATCCTATTTCCACCCTGTGATTCCCAGATAGGTGTGTTCTACTCATTGAGACCCAACACCGTTGCCATAATGCCATAAAGCTCCATTGGCCACCAGTCCAATATAAATATCACAACTCAGAGGATGGCACTCCCACCCATCATAAGATTTCTATCAAGCCAAAGTCTGATTGAGACTTCAGCAGGCTAGTCCACTCTTCTATTGGGCTGTCAGCCTTTGAGTGATGAGGCATACTCTACAATAAGCAGAGTCTGCGGTTACAGGCCCATAAAATGGGTCCCGGGTCTGAAGCAAATGTAATCAAGCTATTACGTCCAGAAAACTGTTGAAGGGTCTGCCTCATCGTGGTGAATGCTTTCTGGGGGCAGGGTGGAATTAAGCTGAGACTACAAGTTTTGTGCTGACCTTCATCATCTTACCCACATCCTCATTTTCTAAAATTCTTCTCCATATATTTCTTCTGATTGGCTATATTGGTTTGAGGAGGTGGGGGATATTGCAACAGCTCCTTCTTGGTCCTTCCTATCTTAAACTTTTACTCCAAGGTCAAAGAACCAGTAAGAAGGTTACGCCAGCTATGAATGTATGTTGTAGAGAGAAGAATGGGACTACAACCAGGGTTTATGGACACTCTGGATCTCTGTGGCATGGACTTGGGCCAGAGGTCAAGTTAACACTGGGCCTCCTTTAGATTCCAATCTTATTTGAGGATCATGATGGCATTTGAATTACATCGATGTCAGTTCTTTATAAGAACCGGTTTGTTAGTACATAGTTACCCTGGTGAATGCCTGCCCATGTCTTTGGTAAGTGTTTGGCGATGCTTATCCTTCTTGTTGTGAAGATGCGCAGAGCCCGTCCTCAAAGGGAATCAGTTCTCGCCTGTAGTCAATGGACTTTTTGTCTATGAATTGACTTGAATATGAAAATTAAGTGAGCACTACAAATTTTGATCACCAACTCCCTCTCTGTCCCTCTCCATATCTCCCTGCCCCTCTTCTCTGCTCACCAACTCTCCACTTCTGTTTATAATACAAGGGAGCAACATTTTATTGGCTCTTTCTACTCATTGATCCGTTAACCTCCACCATAGAGCCCCTGGTTTCTGTTCACTCTGGGCATCATTTCCGCTTGCCTTCTTGGCAGTTCTGGAGCCCCATGTCATTATTTCTTACTGTCATTGTATGCCCAGAGGTGACAGTTCCTTCTGAGCCTCTGGGTTCCCCTAATACACGCGTCGTCCAGGAGGACTCCTGGTCTCACGAAGAATCCATTCTAACATTGCTTTTTAGCTTCCTGGTCCCTTCCTCAGTGCTATTCCAGGGGAGTTGGGGAACCTGCAACTGTAGGTGACTGTAGTTACTAGGTTTTCTACATTATCACAACATATTAGGATCACCTCCATGAGCTCCAGTCAAATCATTAACTGTCGAGTCATAGAAGAGTGCCCTCATGTTGAAATTTTCTCCTGGGCCCTGATTTTGTTCTGGGAGATCTATCATGACTAAGAAGTCTGTCTTTTCTGTGGCTCTGAAATTGTTTCAGTTACATCCTGGATTTGGTTTTCTGCCCCGTCTTTCCTCTAGAGCTATGGGAGATGAGGGTCTTCTTAAACATGGGCACAGAGGACTTGCAGCTTACAAAGCACATTGAGCTGCCAGTTGGCTGCCCTGGGACCATGTTTTATCTCAAGACTTCCAGCCAATTTCAAAATACTTAAGATTACCTCTATCTCCCTTTCCAATACTGATCATATACCACAGTTAACATACAACGGACTCTTCACCTGCTACTTGAACCTGTTTCCGGCCCTCACAGGTGATAAGGCCTCAGTGGTGGTGTTCCACGCATGGGATTATCACCACCTACTTACTCCAGGAAGGGGGTCTTTTTGCTTTCTCACTAGAGAATGATCCAGCTCTGAACTCCTTCTTAATAGGCCTTTAAAGTCCTAATTACTAGGGCTAATTCTAGTCATGAGCCTGGGTTCCCCCGCAGAGTGGAATCTGAGGCATTCGTGTGGGTAGTTTATCTGGGTGGCACTGTGAGGGGTGGGGGAGCACCAGGAGGGAAGGCATACCAGTCAAATCACACGCTTCCCGATTTTCCACCCTTTGGGGGCAACTAGTCCACAATCTTCAGCACTTACTAAAGTTTTATGAGGTGTACCTAAGGACAAAGAACACAGCAGGGAAACCACTTACCCATTGACTCCGGTGTTCTTTAGCCAAGGGTACCTCACAGGCGCTGACTCCCCCTTACTAGGGGGCAAAGGTCACATTCCCAGAGTGGCCCACGCCAGGCTCAAAGAAGCTCTGTGGCAGGAAGTCAGGTGGTATGGGGCTGGTCTAAGGGGAGGGGCTGCAGGGTGCATTTAGGCCAGGCTGATCAAAGTCTGCCTGGGATAGAAGAAGAAGAAGATTTGAAGCACACACAAGACATCAAGCATTGACGCATGGGGTCCAGAGATGAATATGCGGCCCGATGTTATGGGTAGAAAGGTCTATTGCGGGTATACATTGTGCTAACTGGGGACCTCACGGCTAAGACAAGGCTGACTGTCAGATCTAAAGTTGATGGTCTGGAGAGGTGATAACTGCATTGACCCAGAGTTTCTACTGTGGACCTATGATCACAATGTTGTCTTAGTTTTCTGGAACTGCCCCAAACCTGGTGACTTAAAAGAGCAGAATGCATTCTCCCCAAGTTCTGAAGGCCAGAGGTTCAAAATTAATGGGCAAGTGTTCCCTCCAAAGGCGCTAGGGGATAATCTTTCCCTAGCTCTCTGTAGCTTCTGGTGGTCGCTGGCCGTCCTTGGGGTTCCTTGGCTTGGGGCTCCGTTACTCCACGTCTGCCTCCGCCTTCACCGGCCTCCTCTCTTCCGCGTGTGTGCCTCCATGTCTCTGCACGGTTTCAGCAGGACAACGGGCACTGGATTTAGGGTCCCCCCCACTCCAGTGTGACTTTATCTTAACGAAGTACACCCGCAAAGATGCTGTTTTCAAATAAGATCATATTCTGAGGTTCCAGGGGACACGTGTTTTGCGGGGACACCATTCAACCCAGAACAGTCCCGTGTGGATGGCTACTGGATGATAAGGATGAGGGAAGGGCAGGTAATCGGTTGTATCAGTAAGACATTCGAACAAAACCATTGGCTGTGGAGTCACCCAAGGCCCAGATGAGTCTACTATGGAGCCATGGTATTTAATGACAGTCAGTAAAACAATAGCTCAGTTAAGTGTGTGTCCTTGGAAAAAAGAGAAAAGACAATTTTTGCAGAGCTAAGTCGACATACATAAAAACTCTCCGACTTCTCATCCAACCTATTTCTGAGAGCCTTCTTCACGATAGATTTCCCTTTCGGGCAGAGGCACCAACTGTATAAAAGTTACTTAAGATTTTAATGTTTTTACAGGAAGAGTCCGGGCCGCAAGTACCTGTTTTTCTTGTCTTTATTCACATCTAATATTGTTAAAACTGAAAAAGCAGAACATCTCCGTTCTGAGTCTAGACCTCAAACTATATATCTGAATATCACTTTACGGAAAGAAAGTTATAAGGTAGAGCTTTGCGTTGGCTCTAACTAATCTCCTTTGCTGAGCTAAATTGCTTGAGATTTAGCACGGAGCTCCACTACAATATTCCAACGGTGAAAAATCAGGTGCAGAGCGAATGAAATGAATGTCTCTGGCAGCACCGTATATTTCCTTTGCTTAACGTGGAGCGTGCCATATTTCCGCTCGTGGTGCGCCTTTGAAGAATCATCATATTTTAGAGTGAAACTAATTGTCGGAGAGAATGGAAGTTCATTTCCACAGACGACTTAGCTCCTGGGGCCTGGGAAGAAAGTGGTTTTCGTTTATCTTTATTTGCATTCTCAAGGATGACTAGAGAGAGAGGCATAAAGATGTCTGCACTTACAGCTGGCCAGCCACTCTGGCAACCCCTTTGTCCTCTGCTGACACGTGACATCCGCTACTGTCCCCTGCTGCGTTTGCACCAGGGAACAAAGAAGTGTAATTCTTGATTGATATGATGATGATGATGAAGGTGGTGGTGGTGATGATGGTGATGATAGATAATAATTAGATACAAGACTCCATTGGGGAGCCTGGGTGGCTCAGTCGGTTAAGCGTCCGACTTCGGCTCAGGTCATGATCTCACGGTCCGTGAGTTCGAGCCCCGCGTCGGACAGCTCGGAGCCTGGAGCCTGCTTCATACTCTGTGTCTCCCTCTGTCTCTGCCCCTCCCCCACTCATACTCTGTCTCTCTCTGTCTCAAAAATAAATAAAAACATTAAAAAAAAAAGATACAAGACTCCGTGCTAGGCACATTCTGCTATAATTTCATTTCACGACCCCAATACGCATCTAGATCACATGTCATTCACAGCATTCTAGAAATGAGGAAGCAGGCTCAAAGAATCACATCATCACTCAGGATGTGAACAAAAACCATCCTTTTTCCTTCATTCTTCTTTGTCTCCTAGTGGAAGGAAGATGCTGTACTTTATGTTAGCGAACATTATTCAAACGTACAAGATCGGCCAAAGAATTGAAACTAGAATATCAGAACGGGACTTGATGCCTCAAAAAAACCCATTCATTCATAGTCCCTTATTTTCAAGATTAGGAATGGCAGACCAGAACTTTTCTGCAGCATGGGTTGAAAGTCACTACGGTAAAGTATTTATGTAATTTCACGATCTGTTTAACAAAGATGGAGATACCACTTAAGCTAAAATGTTGGCTGGCAAGGCCCACAATGAGTTGAAATAAGTTTTTGCACCTGAGGCATGAAAATCCAAATTTGCTGAACCTAACTGAGAATATCAGAAAATTACGTTTGAGGAAATTCCAAGGTGCATAGAAAGACCAGTCTCCAAAATTGAAGTTCAGGAGGTCATTTATCTGGACATACAACAGAGAGGAAGCATTTGAATTTCTGTGGGATAACCATTTGTTAGACAAGGCAGGACATTCTTCAAAAGGTTTTCTTTCTCAGGGGTGTCTCGGTGGCTCCGTTGGTTAAGCATCAGACTCTTGATTTCGGCCCAGGTCATGATCTCACGGTCCGTGAGTTCGAGCCCCACATCGGACTCTGTGCTGACAGCACAGCATTTAAAAAAATGTTTTTAATGTTTCCTTTCTCTTTTCTTAAGGCTAGAACTTTGTCTAAATCTTTCTAAATTTCCCACCATGACCATAAATTATTGAAGATTGGTATCCAGAGGCAGAGTCGTCATGAAAAAATGAAAGTAAGACTTCATCGGGTTCCACTGGCATGGCTCCTTCCGAGGGCCCCCGGGGGACATCCTACTGGCTTGATCACTGGCCCACATATTTTCACAAAGTTTGCCAAAATAGAATAGATTCAGCATTCTGGGTTGAGATCCCTGTCCCTTCCTCTTTTTTTTTATGTTTATTTATTTATTTGGGGAGAGAAAGTGAGCACCAGTATGGGAGGGGCCAAAAGAGAGGGAGACAGAACCCCAACAGCCCAACTCAGGGCTTGATCCCAATGAACCGCGAGATCATGACCTGAGCCAAAATCAACAGTCAGACATGTAACTGACTGTGCCACCCAGGCGCCCCTTCCCCAATGCCTCTTGTGGCACTAGGCTAACGGAAGGCGGTTTGAGAATTTGGTTAAAGGACAGGTGATTAGAGACATTGAACCTGGGTTCGGAGTGATAGATTTATGTACTTTGCCACTGCTTTCATTTTAATGGAGCTACTGCCAGCACATTAACGTAGTAAGAACTAAAAGAATATATGCACTCGTCTCCCTGTTGACTCGTTCAGGGTGTGCCCCTTGGGGCCACCACCAAGAGTTCGTGAGTAACGGACAGGAAAAGGAGGTTAGAATGTCGGAGATCTAAGTGCGTCCCTCTATGAATGTGTGTTCCTATCCTCTCATCTAGCCTAACGCTGGTTCGGTTATGCAGGGAAAAAATACGTACAAGGAGTACAATAGAGAAGCATGGCAAAGATCTTATCAAGAAAGGCCACGGACAGTTGGCCCATCCCTTATCCCCTGGCCCCATTCCCAACACCAAGCACAGAACCAGAATTCTTTCCAGACTTCTTCTCATGTTTGAACCTGTCTCTTGTTCACCATCTTCATGAAACACCTTGTGATCATATTACTAAAAAATGGCATTTAGCTTTAGATGCTGACCTCCCCCCTCCACAGTGATTTTAGTCCTTCTGCTTGTAGCTCTAATTACCGGATTTTTTCATTCCATCAACTTGAGACATAATAAGGCGACAACTGGAGATTCATCTTCCACAGTCATAATCGATGGATGGATGACCCATGGGGGACATAAATATCACCGCAGAACAGAATGCAAATAGTGCCTTCATTGTCAAGGTCAGAATGTTTGTGGGGCCCCTGGGTGGCTCAGTCAGTTGAGCATCCGACTTCGGGTCAGGTCGTGATCTCATGGTTTCGTGAGCTCAAGCCCAGCGTCAGGCTCTCTGCTGTCATCACAGTGCCTGGAGCCTGCTTCGGATCCTCTGTCCTTGTCTCTGTCTCTCTCTTTCAAAAATAAATAAGGATTTACAAAATTTCTTTTTTAACGTTTATTTATTATTGAGAGACAGAGAGAGACAGAGCATGAGTTGGGGAGAGGCAGAGAGAGAGGGAGACACGGAATCCGAAGCAGGCTCCAGGCTCGGAGCTGTCAGCACAGAGCCCGACGCGGGGCTCGCACCTATGAAGGCAGCAGGGAGGGGGTCGATTTCACACGGATGTGTCTTTTGCAGCGACAGTTATAAATATGTATCCATAGGCACGTCCACATGTATGCGCGTGTACAGGTGTGTGCATGTGCCTTACTCACAGAGCTCACCCCCCCCAAGACAATTCTACAAGGTCTTTAGTATTCGGTGAATTTAAAGTCATCTCTTCATGTTCTAATCTTACGTTTGACTTAGTATAACATCCACAATAGTAAGGGTTAGCATTCCCATCCTTAAAAAAAAAAAAAGGCCAACATTACATAAGTTAAGTTGTCTTAACTTCAGCGGATCACATTTAAAGCGACCGCTCATGTAGTTTCAAATGATGAAACAAAACTGCCATGGTCAACTGCAGTTCACAAAGTGGAGGGAGGCAGGCAGGAACTGTCCCCCGGGCTGCTTCCATCCGGAGGGCCTCCCGGACCAGCAGCGAGGGTGGCTGATGCGGGCGGGACAGTAATTAGAGACCTGTGAGAACGCCAATTCCCTGTGTTAATTACTTGAGGTTTAAAACCTAGACTGGGGCGTGATGCACCCTGTGAAAGCCTCCCTCCCCTTTTCTTTCCTAATGAGCACATTAATTGTAGCTATTTTAAACATTCCCATGGCTAAAGAACAGGGGATATGCTGTAAATTGCTGGTATTTTGGCTGTTTGAAAACACACCATGAAGTGATTTTTTTTTTTAAAGAAATTTTTTAAAATAGTTTTGGTAAATGAAGGAGCAGTACCAAATTGTGCTCCGGGAAACGCACTGAATTAAATTTACATGGGTTTTTTTCCCCCCTCTAAGGATTCATTAAATGATCTGAAGGTGGATGCATGCTGTTCCATTGATCTATTATTCGCAGGATTTCTGTTCTATTAAGAACATGGTCAGCGCTATATTCGATTAAATCAAAGTATCGGGAAGGATCTTTTTTAAGGAAGACTTGGGAACAGGGGTCCGTTGAGGCTAAGCCATCTTTTCCTTGTAAACTGGAAGGAAAATTTCCATAAGGTCAAAGGAGACCTCAAATATAGTTTTGCACCTGGGTACCTTGAGAAACAGTGAATTTTTCCCCCACATAAAAATGAGCTATATATTGCATTTTATAATGGTATAAACTTGAATGAGGTTATTGCTGCCGTAATATTATCCATGCATAATTGATGTGTGCTATTTTTCACAGCGCAAAACAAACTTGGCAACACTAACTTAGAACACATCTCTCTTTCAGTTCTGCCCCCCTCCCCCACTCCACATGCTTCCTCATTACTAAACAATTTTAACACTTTACCTCGTGCGTCCTCAGTTTCTTTCTCAGAGGGAAAGCAGGAGAGCGTGTGGGTTCAATAGTGAAGATGAACAGAATCGACTTAAGTAAAAATCTGCTCTTTGTGCCCTAGAAGCTAAGCTCTTGTTTCTCCAAGGAAGCTGGAAAGATCTAAGGGAAGACCAGTAGTATTAAGACTTGAAAGGGAATTTCAGCCCCTGAGGCTAGTATGATTCTGCACTTCACGATTCAGTGTTTCCTGTTTCTACATTTATGCTTTCCCCAAATTTCTGGCATCGTTTTGGGGGCACACAGCAAGCACACCCCACCTGCACAGCAGGTCACGCCGGCTTCACGTTGGCACCAGTGGGATTCACGGAGGCACTTTAAATTCTATTTCTGGGGGGTGCTTAGGTTGCTCGGTAGGTGAAGCATGGATTCTTGATTTTGACTCAGGTCACGATCTCACGGTTTGTGAGTTCAAGCCCCACGTCAGGCTCTGTGTTGATAGTTTGGAGCCTACTTGGGATTCTCTCTCTCTCTCTCTCTCTCTCTCTCTGCCCTTGCCCGCTTGTGTGCATGCACGCATGTACTCTCTCCCTCTCTCTCTCTCTCAAAATACATAAATAAACATTTTTAAAAGTTTAAAAAAATAAAATTTTCCTTCTGAGAGTACAAGTGGTTTTTATCAGGGCTGTGAAAAAGTGTAGAATGCTTTAGAAATTACAGACCTGAGACGTGACCTTCAGTTACTCCTTCTTCCTGCTTCGCGGTCACATCAAGGACCACGTTCCACCAGGTGAGGAGCAAAACAGGAGAGAAGCCCCTATTGTGACATATTACTGAGTAACATTTATCTATATATTTAGTCATTCAGAAAGCTCCCGTTGACTCTTTCTTGAGGGCCAAGCATTGGGTTCCACCGAGAATGCCGCCATGTCTGGCCACGCTGTAGGGGACACAGAGCATAGAGACCTTTACAAATATGGGAAGGCAATCAGCATTTCCTGTAGCATTTGGGAAACAGAAGGGTCCCACGATCTTCCAGTGGCGGGAATGGCAGGGATAGTAACAGTAGCAAGCACAGCAGACCTGAATATGACGACGACAATGATGATGATTTTACGAAGGCCCATACAAGTTTTTTTTTAATTTTTTTTTTCAAGTTTATTTCTTTTTGAGAGGGAGAGCATGAGTTGGGGAGAGGCAGAAAGAGAGGGAGACACAGAATCCGAAGCAGGCTCCAGGCTCTGAGCTGTCAGCACAGAGCCTGTCGCGGGGCTCGAACTCACGGACCGTGAGATCATGACCTGAGCTGAAGTCGGACGCTTAACTGACTGAGCCCCCCAGGCGCCCCAAAGGCCCATACAAGTTTTAATTGGAGAAAAGAGTAATATATGAATATCAGGGAGGAATTAGGAACCAGGATCAATGGGCTGAACTTTGAAAGATGAGGAGATTTTTGAGATAAAGAAATGACTGAATAGGGAGTGTTAGCAACATGAACGAAAACGTGTAAATCACAGAGACGAACAGTGCGTGTCCCGTGGGAGGAATACTCACTAACAGCATGACAGCAACCCATGCCTTATACGTGGAGACCAGGAAATGTAAAACCCGAAGGACCCTGGCACCAGGCTAGGGATGCTCATGACCTTCAGGCTAAAGAGCTTGAGTTGTAAACTGTCAGTAATAGGGAGCCTCTGAGAACTCTGGTGGCCAATGGCATGAACCTCCCAGATCTCCCTTCACTGGCCCACGTGCTAAGAGGGTTGGCTACAGATGACCCTCCTGCCAGCAGCCCCTTCAAGGACTGATCGCACAGGGAGACTCCTTGCCCAGCATCAGGGACTGCCCGGTGCTGGGATAAAAGGGTCTGGCCATCTCAACCTAAGGGGAAATACCTTTCAAGGAGAATCAGAGATCCGGAGCCTTATGTGGGTCGGTGAGGCTGGCGCTGAGCCTATGCTCCATCTTGTCTTCTCCTGCACAACCCCCTACCCCCCACCTGCTTCCCTGGCCGCTTTCTGCAGGTGTAGATCCTGAAGGCAGCCCCTTGAGGGTAAATTGAGGACTATGGGCACGAGAACCTGTTTTAAGATGTTAAAAATCTGGCAAGAAGTCAAGAAGGGCCACACTGGGGGGGGGGGGGGGGGGAACGTGTAAAAAAAAGGAACCAATGAGGAGAAATATGCCAAATGAAATCATCAACAGGCTTTGTGAGGCAACGGATGTTCGGAGACAACGGGGCAGATTCAGAAATGGTTGGATCTTGTGTAATGGAAATCGTAGAAAAGGGTGGAAACGTCCGCTGTAGAAAACGGGGACATCCAGGATAGGACAGTGCTGGGAGACGGTGGCCAGCTCGCATTGGATTCTGGGATGCTGGAGGGACGTCCCCGGCATGTGCCCATCAGGCAAGAGAGCTACAAGGCTAGAACTTGGGAGCAAGGATGAGACGGAGACAGAACCTGAGGGAGCCAGTCCCAGAAAGAACGGTAGGCGGGTGGGTAAAGGTGTCTTGACCAAAGATTGTGAGAAGCTTCGAGGGAACATGTTATTTTCTGGAAGGAAGAGGAGAATTGGAAATTCCACAGAAATCACCCGACCAACAGCGAGAGGGGGAAAATCTCCCAGCCCTCCCCAAAGCGCCTCCAGCCACAAGTCGGAGGGGAACCAGAGGGATGGGAGCCACTGAGGCAGAGAGCAGGGGCGGGGGCTCTAGGAGCCCTGCAAGTGGGAGGCAGCGCTGGGCCAGGGGACAGGAGGTCATGTTCAGGGAGGAGGAAAGAGCCCCTTGAGTTTTCCTGCCCGCACGACATCAGTGCCCAAAGTGCATTAACGACGCTGTCACCCCGGTGTAGAGACACGACCATCTGCCCATGTTACGCGGCGAGAGGAGATCTGTGGACACTGAACTGCGAATGAGGGAGACTGTGTGTAGCATGGAAGGAAAAGGCGCGAAACGTCACAAAACACCCACCCCCGGGATGTTCTGGAGCATCCGCCTCATTACGCGTCTGTGAACCAGCCGAGAGTGGGGCGATGCCCAGTATCTTCTCTCCCGCGGAGTAAACTAATGGCTCTCAACCCCGGCCGCCTCGCTCCCGTCCCTGCCATGAGATCAGTCACAGGGTCACAGTCTGTCCCTCAGCCTCTCCGTTCCAGATCACTGGAAGGGTCCACCCTGCGCCCAGCCCAGCGTGCATTTCCTAAGCACGGATCCAGATGAACGTCCAACGGACCTCCAAGAAACCAACGCACCTGTGCAACGGGCCCTCTGATGAAGGCACAAACGTGACCAACGACTGCCATCTTCCCCAGGGAACCACGCCGTGTCATGTGGCCCTCGCCTCAGGCCCTCCCTCGCTCCACATCTTGTGTGCCAGACTCATCCACGTTCTGACCCGCTGTCCATTCTCACTGTTGTACCGGATTCCGACGTCAACGCCACCCGACTTAACTGCCCACTCTACCGCGGACTGTCGTTTCCAGCTTGAGTAGTGCTGTTCCAGACACGCTGGTGCACGTCTCTTCGTGAACCCGCTTGCACCCTGCTATTTCACATCTCTACTTTCATATCTGGAGTTGAGTGGGGAGTTCAGCTTTAGTAAATACCAGTAGGTTTGGGTCAGTTTACAATCGCACCGGAACTGTGTAAGAGGTCGGGTGGGGGTATATCCCCGCCACCCCCCCCCCAACATTTGGTGTTTTTCATCCTTTTTTCTTTAGTTCATCCTGGTGGAGACAAGTGATTTTGCCTGGTGGTTGTGTTTTACACTTGCCTGACAATTAAGAAAATTGAGCCTCTTCTCATGTTTATAGGGGATTTTGATACACTTGTTTCACTTGTCTGTGCAAATGTATTGTTCCCCTGGGTTATCTGAACGTTTTATTAATTTTAGAAGTCATTTACATGTTCTAAATACAAACTGCCTGTAACATTCCACTTACCTAGTATATCTATCACCCATCCATCTTTTTTCCTTTCCTTTTTATACCCCCCCACCTTCTTCCCTTCCCTCCTTCCTTCCCTCCTTCCTTTCTTTCTTTTTCCTTCCTCCCTCCCTCCTTTCTTTCTTTTTCTTTCTTTCTTTCTTTCTTTCTTTCTGTCTTTGTCTTTCTGTCTTTCTTCTTTCCTTCTTTCATCTGTCATCCATTATCTGTCTTCATTTTGCCCCTTAATATAGGTGTTTTTTTTTTCCATTCTGTTAACGTCGTCTTCTGCTAAAGAGAAGTTCTTAAGTTTTTTTTTAATGTTTATTTATTTTTGAGACAGACACAGAGACAGAGAGAGACAGCGTGTGAGCTGGGAAGGGGCAGAGAGAGAGAGAGGGAGACACAGAATCTGAAGCAGGCTCCAGGCCCCGAGGTGTCAGCACAGAGCCCGACGCAGGGCTCGAACTCAGGAGCTATGAGATCATGACCTGAGCCGAAGTCGGACACTTAACCAACTGAGCCACCCAGACGCCCCGAGAAGTTCTTATTTTAATATGGTCCAATTTGTCATCTTCTTTCTTTTATAGTTAGCACTTTTGTTCTCACTCCTTCCATTATGCTTAAACATTTGTGTTCTCCAGAAGCTGTTCTTGCCTCTTACTCTGTATCCTTCTCCTGAAGTCATGTTTTCAGCTGTGACAAGTGTGTGCAGCTTCGCAAATTTCCAGCCGAGATCACATTCCTGACTTCTATATCCAATGTATACATAGTGAAATGCACAGATGCTAAGTGTGAAATTTGATGAGTTAAAAAACATATATATATATATATACATATATATATACATATATGTATATATATATGTATATATACACACACATGTGCACATACACATACGTGTGTATATAAAACCCTCAATATAATAAAGACCTAGAAATTAGAAAGTTTCTTCATACCAACCTCTTCTTTATAGGCAACCATTGTTATGCCTTTTATGGCCTCTGATTGGATTTGCTTGTTCTAGAACCTCACACAGAATTGACTAATTATGATGGAGACTCTCTCAGACCCGTTTTCTTTTTTCGACATAACGCTTTCGAGAATCCTCCATAGCGTTGTGTTTTTACAGTCCACAATTTTTATTGCTGAGAAGCATTCAATTTTATCATGTCAATACACCACCATTTTTGTATCCATTCTCCTATTGGTGGACATCGGGCTCTTTCTAGTTTGGAGCTGTTATGTATCAAGCTGCCACGAACAGTCCTGCACAAGAATTTTTGTGGATATATGTTTCATTTTCCACTGGGTCATGAAATATTAACCTTTCGATTTTTAGTTGTATCTGATTTGCTACTATCTCCTTAAGTATTTATTACATCTAGGTTCATGAGACATATTGGTTGGTCTACAATCACCCTCTCTTAGGCTTCTTTTTAGTCTACGCTGCTCAGGGATATTCTGGTTATGTAAAATAAGTAGTGAAACATCCATCTGCCTCTAATTTCTGGAAAAAAAAATGTTGGCATAAGATTGGTATTCTTTCCTTCTTAGACATTTCATAGAATTTTGCAGAGAAACTACTTGAGTATGGAATTTTTTAAAGAGATGGCCTTTGATTATGAAATCACTTTTATTTTTATTTTTTTAATGTTTATTTATTTGTTTTGCAAGAGAGAGGGTGCATGTGAGCAGGATCGGGAGAGGAGCAGAGAAAGAGAGGGGGGGGCAGAGAGAGGATCCCAAGCAGGCTCAGCCCTACAGGGGGCTCTGTCTCATCAACTGTGAGATTGTGACCTGAGCCAAAATCAAGGGTCAGATGCTTAACCGACTGAGCCACCCAGGTACCCCTGAAATAAAAACTTTAAAAATATATACAGATAGCCAGGGCACCTGGGCGGCTCAGTCGGTTAAGCGTCCAACTTCAGCTCAGGTCATGATCTTACGGTCCGTGGGTTTGAGCCCCATGTCGGCTGCTGTGCTGACAGCTCGGAGCCTGGAGCCTGCTTCGGATTCTGTGCCTCCCTCTCTCTCTACCTCTCTCCCACTTGCACTCTGTTTCTCTCTCTCAAAAATAAATAAAAATTAAAAAAAAATTAATGATATATACTGATAGTCATAGGTTCTCTTTGATCCATTTTTGAAACTTTATTTTTAAATAAGTTGCCTGTAGTGTTTATATTGCCTTATTTGTTGACGTTAGGGTGTTCTTTATACTCCCTATGATCTTTTTATCATCTCTAGGATATGAATGGATATCCAGCCTTTCATTTATCGTTTTGACACTTTGCATTCATTATAATGGTTTTCCTGAGCCACAGTGTTAAGGGACTTGAATTTCATTAATCTTTCCACAGAATCAACTTTGGCCTTTGTTAATATTCTACATTTGTTTTCTCTCTGTTATAATTCATTCATTTCTGCTAGGTATTCCATATATGTATACATTTATGATTATTCTTTTTCATAATTCCTTAACTTCCTAAGGTGGAAATTTAATTTACTTAAACATGTCACCTTCTCTAATAAACATTTAAAATTATACATGTCCACGGGCACCCGCATGGCTCATGGCTCAGTCAGTTAAGCATCTGACTCTTGATTTCAGTTCAGCTCATGATCTCATGGTTCATGGGATCAAGCCCTGAGTGGGTCTCTGCACTGACAGTGCAGAACCTGCTGGGGTTTCTCTCTCCCTTCTCTCTCTGCCCGTCCCACCTCTCAAAGATAAATAAATAAATAAATAAATAAATTCCTTAAACACTAATTTAGCTGTATTCCATAATTCTTTATATGCTACATTTCAAATATCAGTTGATCGAAAGTATTTTCTGATTTCTCTTGCCATTTCTTCTTTGAGAAGTGCATTATTTGAATGTTCATAAATTCTTAAATATTTAGGTCTTTTATGAGTGTCGTATTTCGTTGTGAATTTCAAATGATTTTCTGTAAAGTCAGAACATCTATTCTGTAAGATTTCATTCTCAAATTTTATAGCCACTTAGTTTACAGTGGAAGGTACGGTTTCATTTGGTAAATATTGGCTATGCCATTAAACAGAATGTGAATTCCGCAGTTATTGTGGGTAGTATTCTATAAATGTTGATAGTCTTCTCATATCTTTTATAATCTTAAGGACTTTTTTTGTCTAGTTGTTTTATCAATCACTGAGAAAAGGGTATTAAAGTCTCTGTACGTGTAGGTTTCTCTATTTCTTGTATTAGTTCACTTAGTTTATGCTTTGTCTTCCCCTATTATCAGATGATGGTTACAATGGTTATATATTTCTAATGAATTAACCTCCTTACATTTATATTGATATTTTATAAACCTCTTTATATTTTATGTTTATAAAATGTCCCTCTTCCAACATGCATGGTACTAACAATAATATCTTATCTTGGGCCCCCGAAATATCCGTGCCCTAATTCCCAGAATCAGTGACTATGTTACATGGCAAAATGACCTCGGCAGATGTGATTTAGTTAGGGAGCTTGTGGTAGAGAGATTTCCCTGAAATATCAGTGTGGACACAGTCTGATCACACAAATCCTTAAAATTGGAGAAATTGTCCTTGCAGGGAAAACCCCGAGGGAGTTGTGACCAGGGAATAATGATCACAGGAATGCAAAGTTGCTGGCTTGTAAGACGAAGACACTCAGCAAATGTCTTCCCTGCTTCGAGAAGCAGGGAAAGGCAAGGAAAAATAATCTCACCTAACCTGCTAGAATAAAAAAAAATAGTAATAATAACTGAATGAATACGAAAAAGTCAAAACATGTGAGCATCGCATGTAATTTTATATTTTTGTTTTGCTCTGTCTTACAGGGGAAAAAAGTTAATACATATTACCTTTGTAACTAAAAAGTTTACAGCAAATTAGAAAAAAATAGCATTTAACAGAGATATAATTAAAAGATTTTAAAATAATGAGTTAACACAAAAAAAATTTAAAACAAACAAATTCTCCCCCTACAGACTACAGACAGGAATACAGCCCTACTAACAATTTGATTTTCACCCAGTGAGAGCCCTGCCAGACTTTTAATCTATAGAACTTGAAGATAATAAGTTTTCAATGTTTTAAGGCACTAAATTTGTGATAATTTATTACAATAGTAGTATAAAACTAGTACAATTACTTCATCTGATATTAACATAGACATGCCAATTTTTTTTTTCTTCCCTCTTTTCACTTTCAAACTATTTCTGTCTTTATATTCAAACTGTCTCTTTGGGAGAATTAGGACTTGTGTTTTTTGTACAGTCTGAAAATATCTGCCTTTTAATTTGAGACATTTATTTCATTTGTATTTAATGTAATTATTGAAATTGTTGTATGAAAGTTTGCCACTTTTCTATTTGTTTTCTATTTTTCCCATCAATTTTTTGCTCCTCTACTCCCGTCTTATTTTGGGTAAACAAGATATTTTCAATATTTCATTTAATATTCTCTAGAGACTTTTAGCTATTTTTTTTGTACTTTTGTGGTTGATCTAGGGATCAAATTATGCATCTTTAACTTACCACAATCCATGTAGAGTTAATATTGTATTACTATATGCAATATATAAGAATTTTGCAACAATATAACTGAAAATACACCAGTCTTTGTAATATTGATATATATATATATATATATATATATAATTCATATACTTATAAACCACACAGCAAAATGTTGTAATTTTCAGATGTGGGATTGTGGTTTTTAAAAATTAAATGATTTTTTTTTTCCAACGTTTATTTGTTTTTGGGACAGAGAGAGACAGAGCATGAACGGGGGAGGGGCAGAGAGAGAGGGAGACACAGAATCGGAAACAGGCTCCAGGCTCCGAGCCATCAGCCCAGAGCCTGACGCGGGGCTCGAACTCCCGGACCGCGAGATCGTGACCTGGCTGAAGTCGGACGCTTAACCGACTGCGCCACCCAGGCGCCCCTAAGTGATTTTTTTAAATGTCTTTTTTACTTATTAACATTTCAAATACTTTTCATTCTTTCTTGTAGAATGGAGTTTGCTGTTTTTATGTGATGTCCCACTCCTTCAACTTAAATAATTCCTTAAATATATCTCTAATGAAATTCTGTTGGTAATGAATTTTGTCAGCTTTCATTGATTTGAAAATATCTTTATTTTATGGGGTGACCGGGTGGCTCAGTTGGTTAAGCATCCGACTTCAGCTCAGGTCATAATCTCACGGTATGTGAGTTCAAGCCCCACATCAGGCTCTCTGCTCCAGCTCGGAGTCTGGAACCTGCTTCAGAATCTATGTCTCCCTCCCTCTCTGCCCACCCCTGCTTGTGCTCTCTCTCTCCCTCTCTCAAAAATAAATAAACATTACAAAATTTTTTTTAAAAAAAATATCTTTATTTTGCTTTTAGTTTGAGTGATATTTTCACTGGATATATAACTCATATTGGCAATTCTTATTTTTCCAATGCCATAAAGATGTCTTTCCATTGTATCGTGATCTCCAATGACTTTATTGGGAAATAAGATCTTATTCATATCATTACACCCTTCTATCATATGTGTGGTTGTGTGTGTGTGTGTGTGTGTGTGTGTGTGTGTGTGTTTCCTTCTGGCTTCTTCAGGATTTCCCCATTGTCATTGGTTTCAGTAGTGTTAACTATGATGGACCAAAGTTTTGGGTTTCTGATGTTGTTGATTTGTTCCCCCTGCATGGAGTTTGCAGGGGTTTTTTGGATCTAGAAGTGAATGATTTTGAACAAATTGGGGGTCTTTGACCTGATGTCTTCATGTTTTTTTCTTAATAATTTTTTTCTCTTTTTCTGGTACTCCAAAAATGTGTTTGATACTGTTTGGTGGAGTTACTGAGACCCTGTTAATATATTTCCATTTATTCTGTCTTTTTGATATTACATAATTCTTTACTGATTTATTTTAAGCTCACTGGTAATTTCTTTAGTTATGTCCTTTCTGCCATTAATTCCATTAGGGAGACTTTTCATTTCATATATTATAGTTTTTATTTATATATTTTCCAAGTTTTTCATAGTTTCCATTTCTTTACTAAGACTACCTCTTCACTAATTATGACCCTCTTTATCTTAAAATTTTGATTACATTTATAATAGCTGCTTTAAAAGTCTCAACTGCTCATTTTTGTAATTAGAAAAAAACCTCTTGGTTGTTAATTCCAATATTGGAGTCATCTTAGGGTCATTTCCTGTTACTGCTTCTTTTAAGCATAAGTGATATATTCATGCATCTTCCATATCTAGTCATTTTGTGTTAGATACTCATCATTGTGAATGATTCATTGAGTATGTTATAGAGACTGAGTTCTGCTGTCTTCCTCTGAGTATAGTTTTTGTTCTCACAGCCAGGTAGAGTACTGTTTTCAGAAATTAGCTCTTTGACATTGTATAGGTTTGAATTTGCATTTGATCAGAATGGGCCTATTTTAATGGAGAGCCTGGGGTACTTACCAAGCTCTTCTAATTTATTATTAGGATTCAAACTCCAAACTCTGTCTCTCTTGTCATGGCGGCAGGTAATGTATTTGCTCTGATATTTCCGGTTTCCCACTCTAGTTAACCACTGAGTTCCTTGAGGTCTTCTCCAGGTGCACAGCTCACTGGTTAGCAAGACCTTTGAGAAGAATTTTTGTATAGACGTGTGCAATCTCTCTCTTCAATTCCTCCTTTTGGAGATTCCAACTTTCAATTTTAAGCTCCTCTGATAGCCTCAATCTCCTTCCTTGTGCATCTCAAGCCATAATGACTGTGGCTTTCTACTTGAACCCTAGTTTCTCAGTACTGTCTTCACTCAAAAGTCTCTTCTGGAGAAAATGTCGCTTCCTCCTTTCAGTGGTCAATCATCTCCATATTCTTTTGGCTTCAGTTCACTTTCCAGGACTTACAAATAGCCTGGTGTTTAAAAATTCTTCATTCAGAGTTTACTGTTACGTGCTATAGTATGTGTCTAAGACAACTCATTATACCATCACTAGAATTGGAATCCTCTGGGTAATTATTTCTACCTGACTCTTGAACAGCCTTTTCTGGATTGCCCATTAACTCTTTACCTCACACTACACATGGCAGCTTCTCTCACCCATATGCCCTCTGTAAATATTAAGTTACAAAAACCATTTACATACTTATTCTTAGTTTAATGAATACATATTTACTAGATGCCTACCATGAGTCAACAGCTGTTGTTTGAAATAATGGTTATAAGAGTGAGCAAGTCAAATACAGCGTTGCCACATGAGGCTAATTTTTCCTTGACATCATCCCTTATGTTGAGCTAGTCACCAAGTTTCTTGATTCATCTCCGCAGAACTCTGAAGTTGGCTCACATTTTTACACCCTCATAGCTATGTAATTCTGGTGTTTCTGTCTTGTGTAGACACTGAAAATGTCTCTAAACCTCTAAACCCCTTCCTCCCTTCCCAAAGAACATCTTTTGTGTTTCCTAAGTGATCTTTCTAAAGATAAATATCAACATATTACTTCCATTTTTAAAAGCATTCAATTTCTGTCTATTATGGACTTAAAGGTGAAATCAAATAATTAGTAGATCTACAAGAGCCTTTTATTTTTGAGAAAGAGAGAGACAGAGTGTGAGCAGGGGAGGTGCAGAGAGAGAAGGAGACACAGAATCTGAAGCAGGCTCCAGGCTCTGAGCTGTCAGCACAGAGCCCGATGTGGGGCTTGAACCCATGGACCGTGAGCTCATGACCTGAGCTGAAGTCAGACGCCCAACCGACTGAGCCACGCAGGCGCGCCTTCAAGAGCCTCTTCTTTAGCCCTTTACTGACTATGTTTCGGCCCCATCTTTCCTGGTTTCCCACATGCACCTTTTTCAGTCATATTTACATAGCTAGACTTCACCACCTATGACATGTTTTCCAATAGTTTTGAGAAACATTTCTTGTATATTTGCACATTCTGTTCCTTCTTATTGGAGGGATTTTTATCCAATAACAGTTTAATATGTGATTATCTTCTAAAAATCCCTTTAAATTTCAACTCATGCTCTTCCGTTTTTAAGCAAACTCATCCCTCCTCCAAGTAAAATAACCCTGGCCGAAGAAAGGTTTCTGCCACTTACTATGTATTGTCTATCATGGCCTGGCACTATAACCTAGTGTCTTCTGGCTTCTCTTGCAAAGCAGAAAAAATAGCCAAGGACCTCGTCACATCCATCTCTGGTTAGCAGATAACACAAGACCAGGTCTACTCCCCACCTCATTGTTAGGGAAATGGAAGTTGATATAGAAAACAGGGTTGACACCCCCTTGACAAATGCATTAGTTTCATCCAACAACTAGCTTTGCTTTATTCACAAAGAAGACAGAGAATTAGTTCAAAGTACGTACACTGTTATGTCATTTTTATTTCTATTTATGTTGGAATTTGTTGTAAGGCGGCTGGTACATTTCTCTCAAGGTTATCTGTCTACTCAGGGTTTATTAGGAAAACAACAACCAAAAAAAAAAAAACCCAGAAAACAAAAAACAAAACAAAACAACAAAGTAAAACAAAGCCTTCGATCATGTTTTGCTTCATCAGGTCATATCCATTATAATCTGACTTGCTGTATGAATATTCCTCAGTAGGACGGTTTGAGAGGATGTAATTCGTTGATGTTAATTACTCCCTATCCACATTCTCTTCCAGCTTAAGCAATCCTTTTAATCAATCCTTTTAATTATACCTTTTCACTAATAGATTAATCTTCCAATGGGTGTCATTTTAATGTTTTCTCCACTCATGAATTGAACAGAAATTAAGCCTGGGAGGGAACTTAGAAAGCACCTCACAGAGTGCTTCTCAAATTTGGAAACATGAACCCTGTGGGCCTATGGTTTGCATGGCTGGTAGGGCGGGGTGGGGGGAGGGGAGGTGTCTGAAAAGCTACAAGAAAAAACTCTGGGACATATCAGTTTTCCCCAAAGCTTTGGGGAGAGAAGGAAGTCAAGTCATGTAGTTTGCAACTAATTAAAGAATCATTCCCCATTAACAAAACATGTCTATGTTATGAAGTAGAATGCAAAATTCACGTTACTGGTTAATCAGGACATTTCAAAGAAACCTGAGCTTGCGTTGGGTAATTTAAGAGGAATGGTAATCCTTTCTTTCTTTTGCAGAGAGTAAAACACGCTCAAGGCAGCGTGAATTAGCGGATATACTTCAGAGCTTTTATGACTCTCAGTCCACCCCTCTACCCACTCTGCGCTGCTCATTACCCATTTGGGAGGTTTTCTTTAGCTACCATGATACGGAGCAAGGTCTCGGACAACGTTTTCCTTTCCTATCAGGCTCTCGTCTAGCTCCGCACATGGTCTCATGGTCACACCAATGGAGCTACATCACCTCTAACTCATAGTATTCTGTACAATGACATTTTAGCTTACAGAAATGAGGGTTTACAGAGATTTAAAATGTTGAAGAAGATAAAAATAACAGCGTGGAGCTAAGATCCAAACCACCCATTGAATTCCAAATTCCACCCGTTTTCCAGGATGGTTCCGAGTGACAACTCAAGTGGGTCTATATGAACGGTAACCAGCAAGTTGTGTGTTTATACTGTAACACTTGAGGATTCATTTTCAGTGGGGCTCCCATAAGTTATTAATTGAACGAAACTTGTAGATTACCCTCTTCCTTTGGTCCCAACATCTCCCCTCATGGGCGACCAGTAGCAGCTAGATTTACACACTTCTCCCACAGATTCCAGATGAACGTTTTCTGTTGAAATGAAGGACACCTGACGTTTTTTTTTTTGCTTTTTTTGTCAACCTTGGAATACCATCCCATGACTTTGCCCTAAAAGGTTTCTCTCTAATCCACAGGAATAGAATAGTCATGAAGTCACTAAAGGTTTCTGAGGCGGAATTTGTTTAAAATAACTGATTACACTGGTAATTAAAAGCATGTAAAATGTTACTTGTTTTCCTCAATTCTTCAAAAAATCTTCATCCGTGTATAACCATGGGTATGTTTCTTAAAATAAAGAATTCCGTAAAGTATAGCCTAATTTGCAATCATGAATCTCCTTTTTTGCCTAATATTGTAAAGCATAGCAGTCCCTAAACACACGCTAATAGTCAGCATTAAAATTGCAATGATAATCTGCTTAATAAACCCAAGTGCTAGGTAAACCAACAGTTATATTCCTGAAAAAGATAACAAGTATAATCAGCCGGGCACAGGCAGCCACATATCTTTTAGAAGCTGTGAAAATGTCATAAATGCAATGAGCATTTTATTTAATTGGCATGATTTAGAAAGTCCGGCCATGTGCCGGAAGCAGAATTTTTTTCTTTAGGATGTGTTACACGTGGAGTTCCTTCGAGGAGATAGGCTCTTGCAGGAGGGAATTCTCAAACCACCTGTGGGGGAAGCCGTCTTGAAGAAAAAAAAATTATGCTCTGTGGATATAACTAAGAGAGACAAGTACTGCATGCTATTTATTTATCTAGTTAGATCTGTTGAGGTCTGCCACCAGAGAGGAATTTTAACTCCTTAATTCTAGGTAGCACGGCTTTCTGAATGAAATAAGGCACCATTCCCAGGAGGAAACGGTGACTCAAGCCTTAGAAAGGCTTTCCTGATGGAGTGTGCTTACGTGACTCAAGCCTTAGAAAGGCTTTCCTGATGGAGTGTGCTTACGTGTCCTCGAAATAGTGTACTTCTTTGTCCTCCTTGCTTGGTCTCATGGATTGGGCCAAATCAACTTAGAAAAAAACGTGGTTATGGCAGGGAAGAGGAGTTGGAACTGCTCCCTGGGAACTTCCAACATTTCATTTTGACCCCAGGGGAACGAACGAGTGAAAGATACGCATCTCATGTGGCAGAAAGTGAGCCCAAAAGAGAATGTAGCATCTCAGAAGCCAAAGCCAGACTGCACTGCAAGACGGAGGGAGGGCGTTGTCGCTTCCAATGTTGGTAAGATGTGGAGTAAGTTCCAGAAAGAGAAGTGGTCTTTGGCCTGGGAAAGCCAAGGCCACTGCGATTTGGACAAAAATATTCTAGAATGAGTGGGAAAGTCTTCGTAGGTAGGAGAAGCAGTAGGAATTGAGAAAACATAGACAATGCCGACGGAAAGCTTTCCTGTCAACACACTGCACAACCACGATGGGATATGAAGACATTCTGGCAGGGTCCAACTCTCTCAAATTTAATCCACCCTCCATTATGCAGTTTGGAGTTCTTAAGATCTTTCTCTACAGTCAAGGATACTTTGAAGTCAAGGATCCTTGACTTCAAATAGTTTACAGCCTAATATGGGATATTTATTGATGCCTGTGGATAAATAAAACAGAGACTGTGGAAGAATTAATTAAGAAGGTACAGATGCAAGTCCAGTGGGATACTTGGAGTGGGGAGACCGGGGGAAGGAGTGATCACGAGGCCGTCTAGGGCAATTAACACTTGAAGGCGAGCCCTGAAGGATGGAGAAGGTTGTGACATGTGGAGACATGAAGGAGGGAAGGGTAGAGAGATCAAGTAGTGACCGCACATTTGCTTGATTTAGCTCAAGCATAAGAGCATGTGAGGGGAAACAGAGGAAGAGAAACTGAGATGTACAACAGTAGCCACGGCTTCGATGACCTTGAATGTGAACTCAAGAGCACGGACAGGTGAGAGTATCTACAGCAGTGGAATCAAAGTCTGTATTGAAGTGGCCTGAGCATGCATGAAGAATATGTATTATAAATATCCACACCGTGAGTTTTGAGCTGTATCGTCAACATAAAATAAGAAGCCCAGTCGGTTGAGCGTCCGACTTCAGCTCAGGTCATGATCTCACGGGGGTAGCAGCTTGGGCTGGGAACTGGAGTCACATCCCTCGGCTTGTAATCTGTCTGCACCACTTACTACCTACATCGATTATGGGCCATATCCTCAACCCCTTCTTTGATACATGACAGAGGCCCAAAGGAGTGTCACCAATGGTGATTGCAATATCCCTCCCAAGTCCTGGAGAGGCATCCATGACCTCAGAGCCGGGTCAGCGAGAAGGAGGCCCCCGGATGAAGGTGGGGAAAAAAACGTAGCCAAGGCCAGAATGAGAAGAGCGTGGCAGCTCAGAGAAAGGAATTGCAACTCAATTTTAAAGGTAATAGGGAGCCACTGATTACTTTTAAGAGAGGAAGAGACACTATTGGACACCATCAGAAGTGTTCTTTATGCAATAAACCCGCCTACAGAGTGCAGTATAGCAAGAATTATTCACTCAGGGATTCTTTACCCAAATGTACATTGAATACTTCCTGAGCTACTAGCTGGATTTGCAGAAATAGACAAATCAGACATGATCTCTGTGGGATGGGCTTCACAGGATATCAAGACTGAAACGGGAGAGGCCAGGCCAGGGGCACCAACGCACGCGCGTTGGAAATAGTGACGTTCACGGAAGCAGAGGACCCGAGCCACGGGTACACTTTCCACCACAAAGGGCAGGGTGGGAATGCGCACAACTCCCGAGCCTGGCAAGGACTGGGCCCTGACACCAACCTGGTTGGCCTCCTCTTACCCTCCCCAGAGTGAACGGGAGTGAAATCTGCAAAAGGTCCCCTGGATTTTAATCAGTGTGTTCCACACATCTCCCGTGTGGGCAGAGCACCTTGCTTAACTGAGTGCACCAGGAAAACAGAAGGTCCCGCGTCAAGCCCTTTCCCTCCAAGGACTTCAGTGCTCAGACATGAGTCACCCTCTCTGGCCGAATCTCCTGCCCAATATGATTCTCACAAAACTGTAAGTGCCAGAATCTCTGGTGCTCAGCTGATCCTCTCTCCACCTTAGATGTTACTTACTCTTTCTCCACTCTTTACGCAAGCCCAGAACATCTTTCGATTACCAGGCTAAATATCATATCATTTTAATCCCACTCAAGTTCCCAGCATTTTGTTGTGCCTTTCTAATGAAAACTTGTTTTGTCTGGGCCTTTCTCACAGGCCTCAGCATACTACTTTATTATTTTCATTGGCATCTCTCTTCCCACAAGATGCGTAGCTCCCGAGAATCTTATATCAGCGTGCACTTATGGCCCATCGAGTTTTCTACAGAGCAATAATTAAACAAGGAAAAACAGAAGGCTCCTTGTCCACATTTTGTGTTTTGCATTCTTGTTCGTACTAAAGATTCACGTCAAGTTATTGGATGTGCACTATTACTAACCCAACATTGCAGATAAGGAAACCGAAGTACAGAGAGACAGTATAACGTATCTAACATTGCATACACAGAAAATCACAGAATCCAAATGATCAGATCCAGAGAAAGGTATTCAAATTGGGTAGGCCCCCGTGTCCTCTGACTGAAAATGCTTACTGAGTGCTCAGGCTCTGTGCTGACAGCTCAGAGCCAGCTTCTGATTCTGTGTCTCCCTCTCTCTCTGCCCCTTCCCTGCTCATGCTCTGTCTCTCTCTGTCTCAAACAGAAACAAAAATTTTTAAAGAGTGTATAAGGGCACCTGGGGGGCCCAGTCGGTTGAGTGTCCGACTTCAGCTCAGGTCGTGATCTCACGGTTCGTGAGTTTGAGCCCCGCGTCGGGCTCTGTGCTGACAGCTCAGAGCCTGAAGCCTGCTTCGGATTCTGTGTCTCCTTCTCTCTGTGCCCCTCCCCTGCTTGTTCTCTCTCCCAAAAGTAAAGAAACATTAAAAAAAATTTTTAAAGTGTACAAAAAGAAAAGAAGAGGATAAAATGCTTACTGAGTGTTGATGGCACAGGTTCTGCCCTTCACGCTTCCATATTGCATGAGGCAGAGAGGATGGGTTATTTTGCCGTGACAATCAGTCCTCATATCTTAGTGGTTTCATATAACAAAGCTTACTTTTCACTCACGCTACGTTTCCACGTTACATCGATGGAGCAACATCTCCACCCCTGCCTTCAAAGCTGTGGAAGGTAAAGAGCAAGGCAGAAAGTCCAGACCAACCACCAGGTGTTTTCGCTCCGAGTTGATACCCATCATTTCCTTAGCCAGATGAAGTCCCGTGGGCACGCCTAACTTCAGAAGGATGGAGCGTTCCAGTCGTCCCATGTGCCCGGAAAGAGACATACACCAGATATTGATGAAGTCACATGGTCTTCCACGCAAGTTGAAACCCCTTCATCCTGACAACAGGGCAGTGGGGCAGGTAAGGTGACGAGTCAAGAATCACAGATGAGGAAGCTGAACCCGGACGTGTGACTCGCTGATGTGTACGTGCAGCAGAAGTGGCAAAGAGGCTGGATTCAACCGAGGCGGCAGGGCTCGTGACAATTTTAGCAGCCCATGAAAATGTTTTATGTTCTAGTGTCTTTTTATTTTTTATTTTTATTTATTTTTTTTCTTAATGTTTTTATTTATTTTTGAGACAGAGAGAGACAGAGCATGAGCAGGGAAGGGGCAGAGAGGGAGGGAGACACAGAATCGGAAGCAGACTGCAGGCTCTGAGCCATCTGCACAGAGCCCGATGTGGGTTCGAACTCATAGACTATGAGATCATGACCTGAGCCAAAGTCGGACGCTCAACCGACTGAGCCACCCAGGCGCCCCTCTAGTGTCTTTTTAAATCAGAAGAAAAGAAAAGGAATATAATCCGACCTGAGTGATACGTGTCATTCTACCAACGTCACTGTGAGAAAATTTTACGTATGTATAAACGTACATTTGCATATACTTGTATATATATACAAGACCCAGTATACATATGTTTACGTTTTTATATATATTGTATACACACATATATCTGTGTGTGCATGTATGTATACATATATAATGTGTGTGTGTGTGTGTGTGTGTGTGTGTGTGTGTATACAGTAGTGGTCTAACAAGGCAGAAGCACCCAGGGCCCATTAAATTCATAATGTGTTCTTCTTTGGGTCATTGACTGTGTGACTTAAGTAAGCAAGTGTGTTTAAGCATTTAGGAAAGTGCCGGGACAAATCCAGAATATTGGACTTTAACCTACAGTGACACAGTAGACCCGTGAAAGTTTATACACAGGGGTGTGCGCTGATGAACGTTGAATCGCAAAGAATCCAGTCTGTGTTCACTGCTGAACTCTTAAAACCACTGGTGCTCAGAATGGGGTGAGAGAACCACATATTTCCTATGTCTCTAAGAGGGCCTTGAATCCCACCTTCTGGCCTTCTCATTCTTTTTTTTTTTAATTTTTTTAACGTTTACTTATTATTGAGAGACAGAGAGATACAGAATATGAGCAGGGGAAGGGTAGAGAGAGGGGGAGACACAGGATCTGAAGCAGGCTCCAGGCTCCAAGCTGTCAGCACAGAGCCCGATGCGGGGCTCGAACTCACAAACTGTGAGATCATGACCTGAGCCTAAGTCGGACGCTTAACCGACTGAGCCACCCAGGTGACCCTGGGCCTTCTCGTTTCTTGTGTAATACCCTCTCATTGGGTGCTGGCCGGAACAAGTGACTGGCATCTAAGGAATAGAATATGGCAAAAGCCACATAAAGATGAAGAGACCATGGCTTTCATGCTGGACTGTCCTCACACCTGTTCACTCCAGGGAAGACCAAACGCCATATTGTGAGGTGCTCTGTAGAGAAATTTGCATGACAAGTCGCTGAGGCAGGTCGCCCCCAATCTTTGGGTGAGGAGATAAGACCCTCAGTCCAATTACAAGGGAAGAGTTGAATCCTGCAAACTACCATCTAAGTGAGCTTGGGATATATGACCCTCCCTGTGCTGATTCCTCACTTGAGGCCACAGCCCCCACCAACACCTAAACTGCACTTCATGAGATACCCTAAGTCAGAGCCACCCAGCTAAGTCTGACTCACAGGAGCAATGAGAACATGGATAAAGAAGACATGGTTTAGGGGCGCCTGGGTGGCGCAGTCGGTTAAGCGTCCGACTTCAGCCAGGTCACGATCTCGCGGTCCGGGAGTTCGAGCCCCGCGTCGGGCTCTGGGCTGATGGCTCGGAGCCTGGAGCCTGTTTCTGATTCTGTGTCTCCCTCTCTCTCTGCCCCTCCCCCGTTCATGCTCTGTCTCTCTCTGTCCCAAAAATAAATAAACGTTGAAAAAAAAAATTAAAAAAAAAAAAAAAAGAAGACATGGTTTATATACACAATGGAATGATACTTGGCAACGAGCAAGAATGAAATCCGGCCATTGGCAGCAACGTGGATGGAACCGGAGGGTATTATGCTGAGTGAAATAAGTCAGGCAGAGAAAGACAGATACCATAGGTTTTCACTCAAAGGTGGATCTTGAGAAACTTAACAGAAGACCATGGGGGAAAGAAAGGCAAAAAAAAAAAAAAAAAATTAGTTACGAACAGAGAGGGAGGAAGACAAACCATAAGAGACTCGTAAATAGAGAGAACAAACTGAGGCTTGATGGGGGGCGGGGAGGGACGAGGGAGAGGGGAAGCGGGTGATGGGCATAGAGGAGGGCTCCTGTTGGGATGACCACTGGGTGTTGTAGGTAAGGTATGAATCACGGGAGTCTACACCTGAAACCAAGAACACATTATACACACTGTATGTTAGCTAATTTGACAACAAATTATGTTCAATAAATAAATAAATAAATAAAATCAGGGTTTACTGCGTTAAGCCCCCCAAGCGTTGGGGGAGGTTTGTTATCCAAGGGTGGCCAACTAACACACTGTCCCACGTGGCCTTGGGGTTTAGTACCAGAGTCAAATCTCAACACAACCCACTCCTGCAGAAGGCATAACAAATGACAAAGAATTCCAGCCACCAGGGAAGCATCCGTAGAAGAGGATGTGAGTGAGGCCCGTGTGCTTGTGTGGAACCATCAGAATATAAATCTCAGTCAGGGGGTGCCTGGGTGGCTCAGTTGGTTGAGCGCCCGACTTCAGCTTAGGTCACGGTCTTGCTGTTCGTGAGTTCGAGCCCCGCGTTGGGCTCTGTGCTGACAGCTCAGAGCCTGGGGCCTGCTTGGGATTCTGTGTCTCCCTCTCTCTCTTCCCCTTCCCCGCTCATGCTCTGTCTCTCTCTGTCTCTCAAAAATGAATAAACGTGAAAAAAAATTAAAAAAAAAAGAATATAAATCTCGGTCAGGAAGAATGTAGTGACCTGTGGCATATCACTCATGACTTAGACTTCAGAGTTCCCACTTGGGACCCTGAAGCTGATCCTACTGCACTTGCTGGAATGAAACCTGGCCATCTGGGCACCAGGCTGACCTATAACAAAAGAGGACGAGATGCTGGATCTCATCCTTGACATGTCACCACAGAAGGATGAGGGGACCCCAGCAGAGACTGGACCTCCCAGGGACTGTGCAAGAGACTGGACCTCCCAGGGACTGTGCGACCATAGGTCAGGCCTTTTCAAATATACTGGACCACACAGTCAGGTGAGTGTAGCAATCCAGGATTTAATGGAAATGTTCTATTAGGAAAAAGCTCCACGCACGTCCAGGAATGATGGGTACATTTCACTAACAGAGAGGCCGGATGTCCATGGCATCTCCTTTTTTTGCACTGAAGCCCCTACTTAAAAGAACACTAATCTGGGGAGATTCCCAATGCCCTCCTGATAGAGGAGGAAAGAATTATAACCTAGGTCACAGACGTCCTAAGATAATGCCAAAATGCACTGGTGTCAGCAAAAGATAGATTCTGCCTGTGGTGGCCCCAAAGAATAGTGGTGAAGGGGAATCTTCCCGAAGACAGTATTGAGAGAGGTTCCTGTGGTTCTCCGCTTCCTACGGAGAGAATTGGGCTGAGCTACAGAAATGCAGCGTCCTGGACAGTGGCTAAAGCCAGGGCCAGTTAGCGAGAGCGGTCGAAGAAGCCAAGGTCACAGATCAAGGACAGGAAGGCCTGGCAAATTTTAGCAAATGGATGGACCAGTGGGAATAGGTAGGAAGTCGGCACATATGTAAGGCCTCCCAGGAGTGCCCACCACAGAACCTCTTTCCCAGGGAGACTCCCAACAGGTGGATAGAATGGCTCATCTTTCTCTTTGGCCACCCCATTGCTGCACTGTGATTCTCCATTGACAGAGCAAGCATGGCGGCAGGGATGGAGTCATACACAGGCCAAGGTCATGGGCTCTCTCTCTCTCTCTCTCGGGTTTGATAACCCAAGATAGGTTAGTGTTGTTCTCAACTCCCCAACAAGCCAAAAGCATGAGCACCATGATTTTATCAGACCAGTCAGTCCATGGACCCTTTAGCCACCCTGAAACGGTTAGCAATTGGTCCTTATTGGAATCCATACATACTTGTTATTGTGTATATTTGCATGTGGTTTGCTTCCCGGCAGGCACAGCCTCAGCCACCGCTGCCACGCATGTGAAGACTTACTGAAGGTACCTGCCAACGTGGCATCCCCGTACAGGGTTGCACCAGACCAAGAGACACATTTTATGGCAAAAAACAAAAGGGATAACAATGGACATACATTGGACTCTGGGATGCACTGACCTTATCCAGCTGCATTGCGCCGACACGGCGAATCTAGTAGGAATGTGCAGGAACCCGTCAGCACTCACGTAACAGGTCACCTGAAGGACACCCCCTGCAAGGCGGGACGCTGCACTCTAGACGGCAGTCCAACAACTCCTCGCAGGCCAACACAGCAATCCACCGAAGCAATTTGAGCCCTCCTTCTCTCCGCCTGAGGCCCAATGGAGTGAGAGATCCTAACTCCCAACAAACAAGGCTGCTGCCAGAAGGAGTCACAAGTGTGCCATGAAACTCCGCTGCGGCTGTCACCTGGTCGCTTGTGTTGAGGAACGGGTGTCCCTGGGACCAGCACGATCGATTCCCCGGGCACGTTTGCGAGCTTCTTTGCCGGGTGGTGGCAGGAAACGGGTCATTGCAGCTACGGTGGGCAACCAAGAACAAGGCAATGGATTGCTTGCTACCTCTCCTTTCCGGGAAGAAGGGAGGGCTTCTTGGTTTTACAAAAATGGAGTCCCCAGGAGGTATTATAGGAGCCGAATGTAATTGAGATGGTTCAGGGCATGAACTCTGTGCGCTCTCGTGCTGTGCTCCAGACCCACTCGTGCTTCTGATGCTGCCACCCCTCCTGTGACCAGGCTCGCACACAAGGGACAGGCCCACACAGGCACAGCCCGGTGGCACCCCACGGCATTCCCCTCTTGATCCCAGCGGGGGCTCCCGTTGTGTGTGCAAAACCTGGGAGCACCCAGAGTGAGACCTCTTTGGATTTAAACTATGGGTGATAGAAGTGGGCAAACGAATCCTTCCGGGTTTCTCCCCCCAAGGCTCTGCTTCCATACCTCCCGCGTCCTCTCTTTTTCCATAGGATCCACCCGTGTCACAAAGAGGCAGCTCATGGATTTTACCCTCAGCTGCCATTTCCAACGAACCCAGGCTGGGAAACCTTCCAGGGCTCCCACCTCATGCCTGCCACAAGCCACCCCCCCCCCACTAGATTACATGTCTTTCTGCCCTGGTCTAGCCGGAAATGACATATCCATTTCCCTGGTGACGGAGACTAGGGCTAATCGCCAGCAAACTTCTAAGAAGCTAAGGAGGGGACAGAAATGTAAGACACCCCCGATGTTCTGCTCCGAGATCCCACAGTTGCAACTAGCTCTGCCCACCCCATTCCCCTCTCACGACCCTGACAGCTCTTCCCATAGAACGGGTTGCCCTGCCCCTCGTGAGTACTTAATTACAGAGAGTCCAAATGCCCTGCCAAAACTCACCATTTTGATGAAAAGCTATGGATCCTCGGAGACTCATAGAGACTCAAGCTTAGTGGGAAAACTTGCCACAAACCCTGGAACTCCTTCAGAGCCAGGTTAATAATCAATGGTGCGGGGGGGTGGGGGCAGGGGTGGAAAACCCATGTTTAAACACTTTCCTTTGAATAATATTAAATATTAAGTGATTTGCCCCCCACTGATAAATGACGAATAAATTTCCCCTTCCAGAGCGGTTTTAGTACTGCAGGTGAAATTCTCTACTTGCGCGCCTAAAGTAAGTTATTTTCCAATAGAAGCACAGGCAATCGTTATTTTGCAAACGCAGATGGCTTCTAACAGAACCAGATGGTCAAATCCCCGAAGTCCTCCCAGTTTATGAAGAATTTCCAAAGGATTACCAGGAAAATGGAGGGCTGACCCCCTGGAAATAGGCTTCAAAGGGTCCTGCAGAAAACGCTGTGTTGGTCCCATCAAAGGCGGGATGAGCGCCAGATCCCAGAGGCCTTCTGTTGTGAGGGATCGCCGGCCTCTTCTCCTGGGAAACTGCTCAAGAGACTGGCCCTGGTCTACCGCTGCTCCCAGTAGACAGGACTAGCACAGTAGGCTCCTATTTCGAGACCAAGCCTGGGAAGCATGCTACATTAATGCAAAGCGTTGGCCGTTCTGGAAAAAGAATAATCCTTGATGGAGGGGTGACAGGCTTTACTCGCAGTTCGAGCCTGAGTTAACAGTAAGGCAACTGGATGGCTGAGCTGACAAGCAAGAGTGGGGAGATGTAAGGCACGTGGTCGGAAGCCACGGACTCAAGCCCCAACATACTTTCCCAATGTGACGCTAAATGAGTGGGTCTACCTCTCTGAATCTTAGCTTCTTTGTAGAAAGGAGATAGAAGGAACAAAGCCAAAGGGTGGTAATGAAAATTCAATATGATTTTGGTCTTCCAAAGTTTTAAGTGCTGTACAAAGGTAAGCTCTGGTTCCACGGTGACTTGACCTCTGTCAAGATCCTTCCCCTGTCTGAGTCGCAGCCTCATCTGTGAATGGGGTTAAAAATAGCACCTAAACTATAGTCTATTGTCTATCCAGTGCTTTTTAGGATGAAATACACTATTCAATACAAAAGTTTGTCAATGCCTGACACACCGTATCAATGTCTGTCATTGCTATTTTTTAATGTTTAATTATTTGTTTTGGGAGAGAGAGAGACCAAGAGTAAGTGAGCAGGGGAGGGCAGAGAGAGAGGGAGAGAGAGCGGATCCCAAGCAGGCTCCACGCTATCAGTGCAGAGCCAGACGTGGGGCTCAAACTCATGAAACTAGGAGATCATGACCTGAGCTGAAACCAAGAGCTGGTTGCTTAACCAACTGAGCCACTCAGGCGCCCCCCCCCCCACCATTCTAATTTCTACATAAAATGTATCTAACTCAGTGTTGTATTTTTTATGTTATGTGTTTATTTCTTTGTTCTCTGTCTCCATGGCATGGGAGGAAAGCTGAGACTGCCTTCTTTACCACCATGCCTCTGATATACTGGAATCATATTGAGCATATATGTTAGGTTATAAGGTGCTGGCTTATTATAATTGAATAACCCATCGTGTCAGGGTTGGATTCAGTGGTCTCTCACATGTTACCCCCAAATAAGATAGAGTTGTATTTCTCCATTTTGCAAAACAGAGTTCCCAGGTGATCTCCCCAGGGCTGTTTGGACATCCCATAATTATTGGTGACTCAGACTGTTTCCCTTTGTCAGAACCATTTTTTTTCAGAACACGGCATGTGTCATCAAGGTTACTTAAAAATCCAAAATGGCTGTAGGTGCTCAGCCATGGTGACTGCATTCCACTTAGCAGGAAAGACACAGCCCTATTCCAACACGTTTTCCTTGACATGGAACCAGCAAAACCTTTTCCGTGGCCATGCCTAGCAGAAAATGAGTCTGGGAAATCCTTGCCTGTATATTGTAACAAAGTCAAAGGGGATTGTGTCAAGAGAAGAGTGGATAACTGATGTGAGAGGCAATGCCGAGCCATTAGTACCCTGATTGCAGCATTTAAATGATCTCTTCATATGTGTCTTACTTTCAAGACGGTGAGGACTCTGAGGACAGGGACCTCATTGACTCACTTTTCGTGTCAACAGAGTCTGGTTCAATGCTTCAGCACCTAGGAGGCATTAGATTTGCTGAAGGCACGATTAAAAGGATGAATAAATAATGTAATCAACAAACAAACAGATGTTTGAAGTGAAGAGAAGCATTTGGCAGATGCACTTCAGGACCCTCATTCTACATGAGTTTTTCAATTATTGAATCTAATATTTATCACCATTTAAAGTTTAACAAATTGCTTAACAGGAGATCCGAGATTATTCTGACATTTCAAATAAGAGAGACTTTTTCTTCGCAAACATTACAGGGCTATAAATTTTCATTAGTTACGTTTGCCCATTCCCTAATGTGGATGTGGCTTTTTTTTTTCTTTCCAAAGGTTAATTGTGTTTTTCAAATGTCTGCTTTTTCCTAACTCTCGCAAGGTACACTATTTAAACATAGTGACCTCATTCTTTTTCATATATTACTAGCATTTATTCTGATCTTGTTACTGATGAGATCTGAACATAACATTCCAAAACCTGACTTGGTTGCTTTCAAACGATATTGACTTCAATTTCTTTCGAAATTCTAAAGCTTTTGCAAGAATATGCCGTTTCTTTTCTAATATAAACAGGTGCATTTCATCGAAGCTTTGCAGCTATAAATAAAACGCTAAGGCAAGGCGTAGATTCCTCTAAATCTTGAGGTTTCGAAAAAAAGAAGTGTGGAGAGTGCTGAGTTTCAAATATATTTTGATTTGAAATTAATTGCTGATTTAGATCCTAGGGCTTTTATCATCTGTGCATATGTAACTAGAAACACACTTGGAAATGTACCAAATTCCATGCATCATTAAGCACTTTAAATAATTAATAGTTGATTATTTTCTCTTTTAAGATGGCCCCATGCATAATTCTGCCTCGGCGATGAGATTGACCTTTAGGTTCAAATCAAGTTGCCTTTCTATTCAGAACGTAGTTCTTTACTCAGAGAGAATAATAAATGACACTGTCAACTTTATGCTATGTGAAGGGCTTAAGGCCTGGCCAATGTTATATAAACATTAAGTGAAGAGATCAATAATCATTGTGGTGACGCAATGCTCAACTTGGTGTTTTTAGTGGCTGACCCCTGGGACCCTTTGCTAAGCCACCGATTGTAATTTAGTAAGCAAGACGCATCCTGTGCCAAGTGATGAAACCAGGTCACTGAGAAGACCATCCTTCCACCTGTCATCCCCTGAACGAGAGGGCTGATCCCCTTTTTTGGTGCCTTCCTCCCTTAGCAACTGAGCAGAACCTAGAAAGCATTTGGAGCCAGGTTTTGCAAACCCGGGTCAAGACACTTTAGACGGGAAATACACCTCTGTAGGATAATGATAAACTTTCCAAATCTGCATGCACCTCAAAAGGAGTCTTCAATAAAGTATCATCGAAGTCTTTGTGACCAATAGAGTTCATAATTTGGACTAAAGGACAAGAAAGTAAGTAGTTCCTGGGGATACGTCCCCATGTGATGGTGCCCAGGTAGCTAAATAAGATGTGATGGACCCACAAACACAACCTCACTCCTCTCCACAATTGGCCATTAAGCCATCATTCTTGCCCAGCCGGACGAACCTCACCTTCCAGTTCTTCCAAGTCCCCTAGAGAGAAGGACAAAATCCAATTTCAAAAGAGCCAAACCAGCCTTCAACTGGTATTAACTGAAAATAAATGTTGCTCACTGGTCCGATCTCTGCGCTGGACAAGAACTTGCCCACCGCCCTTTCCCTACATCCTAAGGTACTGACTGCGACTTGACCCACTTCAGAGAAGGTTGTAGGTGTTCAGCTGGGCCATGGTGCCAACCAAGGAAATTGGCCTGGAATTGGCATCCCCAGGGGTAGGGAAGCCTTCTTACAAATGAAAGGAGAGAGCAATTAATTGGCAGACTTTGACAACTATGTTTACGGAAGAAGCGCATCTAATCCCCTTAATGGTCCCGGTAGGGCAAGTAGGATTATTTCCAATTTCCAAATTAGGGCCTGGTGACTTAGAGAGGTTTGAACTCAACAATGAAAACATTTATCTAAGTCAATGGCAAGACGTCTGCACTTCCAAAGATTCGGGAAGTACAGTCGAAGAAGAGCGAAAAAAGAAATGTGGCTTAGGAAAGCAGCAAAAGCAATTACACAGACCACATCCCTTGTGCTAAGCAGGTGGCGAGACAGCAGAATGAAGTAAAGAAATGCCTGAAATGCCGACTTCAGTCTCTGTCCTTCTTTGAGAGTATTTTTCAGTTCAGGAATCAGGGGTGTTCTAACACGCGTCCTTAAAAATCTTCAGGAACACAACCCACAAGTTGTGAAACACTACTCCGGTAATGTAGACAGTTCAATTTATTGTGTATAAATCTTCTAGAGATGGTTAGCTGGGAGGCTAATAACAATGTGGAGTGTGCTTGAAAGCTCATTCCTTCCCTTGGCCCTTCTGGACTTATTATGTACTAGCAGTGGGTTAACTTAACTCATGTAATGTGGGAAACATATAAATCTCAGTGCCCTGAAATAGTCTTCAGGGAGGTATTGACTTTTTATGGATGTAATTATTTTATGAACGATCACAATGTTTTAAGCCTTAGAGTGATATTTCACCGTGAGTTATGATGTTTCACTGCATCAATATTTTCACAGATCCTTCGGTCACCAGAAAGTTCCAGAGCCGGGAAAGCAGGCATCATAACTGCCAGACCGAAGGGAATGTCACAGAAGTCGGGTCACAGGAAAGACTTAGATTAAGTAAGTAGACCTTACACTCGGTGCATATATTTGGACTCCTTCTTAACCCAACTCAGACCTGAATTTGCAAAATGGATGGAGTCATTAAACTAATAAGGGCACATTCCAGAACACTGGCAACAAAAAAAACCCACAAAGACCCAAATAGCTTCTTCCGCCTCATCCTCACCCTGCTTCTGATTCTTCTCCTCCCCCCTTCTTTGGAATACATTCTGGAAACTGCTGGCTACACTAGGTTGTCTTTCCGCCATGTTGATTATTTCCTGGGCTGTAAGGAAATCTGACCATGTGTGATAACGTACATAGACCTGGAGGTCATCGTGCCCAGTGAAATAAGTCAGCCGCAAATGCTGTGTGATTCCACTTCTATGCGGTATCTAAAAGAGTCTAACTAACAGAAACAGAAAATGAGAAGGCTGGTTGCTAGGGACAGAATGAAGGAGAAATACAGAGTTGTTCGGTGGGCATAGAGTTTAGAGTTATGTCAGACTATATCAGTTCTAGATATATGTTGGACAGCATAATGCCTGTAGGTAACAATACAGTATTCTGCACTTAAAAAACTTGCTTAAAGGGTAGATCCATATTAAGTGATCTTACTACACACACACACACACACACACACACACATGCATGCCTCACATGCATACACACCCACACACGTGCACACACGCACACACACAAAAGCAAAGAGGCACTAGAAAATATTTGGAGGGGTTGGATATGTTTATTCATCTTGATTGTGGTAATGATAGCAAGCATATGTCAAAAAACTAGCAAACTGTAAGGGGCACCTGGGTGGCTCCGTTGGTTGAGTGTCCCACTCTTGATTTTGGCTCAGGTCATGATCTCGCAGTTCATGAGTTCGAGCCCCGCATCAGGCTCTGTGATGACAGTGCAGAGGCTGCTTGGGATTCTCTCTCTCCCTCTCTGCCCCTTCCTTGCTCTCTCTCTCTCTCTCTCTCTCTCAAAATAGGTAAACTTAAAAAAAACTTTAAAAACTAAAACAAAAACAAAAAACCCAACAAGTTATATACATTAATATGTGAAGTGGATTGTATATTAATGATACCTCAATAAGGCTGTTAAAAAAAAAAAGAAAATATGTACTTCAACAAAAGAGAACAAAACCAAGGGATTTTATCTTTGTTTTTAATTGAAGTGTAGTTGACCTACAATATTCTGTTAGTTCCAGGTATAGACCTGGTGATTCCATATTCATGTACATTGTGAGGTGATCGCCACCAAAACTCTAGCTACCATCTGTCACCACCCAAAGGTGTTACAATAGGATGGCCTATGTCACCTCTGTCGTACATTACTGCTCTGTCTTATTTGTTTTGTAACTGGAAGTTTGTACCTGTTCACCCCCTCCCCCTATTCTCCCATCCCCTCATTCTCCTCGCCTCCGGCCATAGTCATAAAAAAACAAACCAAACAAACGAATGCAGCAAAATATATGAAATGAACGACTTTTTCAATGGAAAAGATTCTAATTAACAAATGAATCAAATTTGGCTCCTGTAAATAGACAATATAACACACACGTCACCGAGAAGGAGCAACAGAACGTAAATACAAGAGAGAAGACAGCGAGTCTGCAGGGAAGTTAAAGACACGTCCTTTCAGCTGTACAAAGAATTGACAATTCCCATTCCAAATCATGAAAGTGAATTAAAAAATAATAATTGAAGGTCCTCCGTTCTCTTTTATTCATCCAACATAAGGCTGGCATCGAAGCTAGTCCAAGCAATACAAAGCACAAATTTCTTCAGCCGTGTAGGCAAGCGTCCTGACTATAATTTTAGCAAATTTATTTTAGCATTATGTTCAGCTGGTAATGTACTGTTGACCATGATGGGTACTTCAAGAACGATTCCACACTGAGACAACATAATTAAGTGCTAATAATTAAAAGAAGGAAAAGCATAGGTTTTGAATAATTCTGAAAAGCATCTCATAAAATCCCATGGCCCTTACTCGCAAGTAGTCATGTAGCTTGTCATACATTTCTAGAACCTGCACATGGCCAAGGAAAATCACGTAAAACAGAAGAAAACACAACGACTAGAGGCGTCTTGCACAAGTCTTAGAAAGTACCCAGGAGATGTCTACCAGCACTGTCGGTTACTATTATTTCCTTGATACGAATGTCTCCAGAAGCCAATAGAAAGAGGAGGCATACATATTGAAGGAGAGTGTGGTGTTAAGCCCTGACAGTTGCTTTCTTTTTTCGTTTTTGTAATGCAACTGCCTGACTGAAGCTTTAACTTGTAAGGCGTCCCTTTCAAAGAAGCTTCTACTTCAAAGACCCATATCCCCAGTAATCACGTGGCCAGCCACGCAGCCTCCTCCCACTGAGGGTCCTTCGTTTTAGGTCCTTGCTGGATTCTGATAACTGAACATCTGGGCCGCTCACTTTTTTTTTTTCTTTCCAAGCTTTAAATTCCCTCTCTTACGTTTTCAATTCGCCAGTAGACAGTGAGCCTTCAAAACCTTGGGCCCTAGATCAAGCCCCAAAAAGGCAGAACCTCAGGGTGGAATTTGCACACTCTATGGTCCTCTCTCTCTCTCTCTCTCTCTCTCTCTCTACCCGTGACCTCCCTGGGTGGCTTTGCTGTGCTGTATACCTTCCAGGTCTTGTTAGTAATGAACCTGAATTTTCTCGGTTTCCTGATGGTTGTTGCTGAAGGACACCTTGAAATCTTTTATTTATTTATTTATTTTTTGAGACAGAGAGAGACAGAGTATGAGCAGGGGAAGGGCAGAGAGAGAGGGAGACACAGAATCCGAAGCAGGCTCCAGGCTCCGAGCTGTCGGCACAGAGCCCGACGCGGGGCTTGAACTCACGGACCGTGAGATCATGACCTGAGCCGATGTCGGACACTTCACCGACTGAGCCACCCAGGCGCCCCTACCTTGAAGTCTTAATAGGAACCACAGGGGCCAGTCCGACCACAACACTGGTTATCGGTAGGCTGAGGCCAGCACAATACAAGGATAAACAATCATCATTACTCACAGATTGATGACGCACAGCACAAGAACAGACTGAAAAGCTCTCAGAAATAATGACAGTTCAGTAATGAGGTCATGTACAAATTAAATATTAAAGCAACTGTTCCTCATTACAGCACTATGCAGTTTGCACGCACACGTGATCGTTCTCGAAAAGTTTCAAGACGTGGAAAGTACTTACCGATATAATTCCGTAGGAAATACACATGGCCTAAGCAAACACAATTATACAGGGAAATGAGAGTAAACTAAGCAGATAGATGTATCAGGTTCTAAACTGAGATCTTTCTGTATAACAAAGATTTCAAATGCTATCATTTTAACACAATCTTGATAAAATCACCTTAAGATTGCTCTGGAACTGGTCGAGGTTGATCGCAGTATCATCTGCAGGAAAGACTGGAAGGATTCAGACTGAATGGGTCACTGGCAGGCACATAATTCAAACAAACAAAAACCAAACAAGAATCCTATAGAGACACAGATGGCAAAGAGGCCTCAAAATGTCTAAATCATTTATTGAAATTGAAAACAGGACAATTAGAGTCAACCTCGCCAATAGTCACATTTTAACTTGTCACTTGGATATCAGAACTTCAATAATTTAAAACTGTAATAATTTAAAACTTCAATAATTAAGTATATATTTAATTATTATATATATAATATATATACATATATGTATGCATACATATGTGTATATATATATTATATATATATATGCATGTGTGCATACATATATGTATGTATGCATGTATGCATACATATATGTATATATATATTATATATATACAGACACACACAATATCTTCCTCTCAAAGAACAACCATTCTGGACAATTGAGTGAGATTTATCAAAAAGAGCTCAGTATGCAATTATGCCAACATAAGTGATACAGAGAAATGTAACAAGGTTTCTATAAGGGGAAATGTGGTGTGTTACCCTACCGACGATCTATAAGAAAATAAGTAAACAAGTATGATGACACAAATCATTTTTTCCTTTGGCAACATTTCAACTGGAAAGCTATAAAATGAATGATCATTAAGGTTTGGAGCCATGCTTTATCATGAAGAAGGAACTAGAAATTGAAATATGCCCCTTGCCACTAGATTAATCTTCTCTCGGTATTCTATTTTATTCCTCTACTCAAAAATCAATGAATTCCCACCACCTAGAAAATATGATGTGAATTACTTAATCAGGTATTCAAGGGCCTTGATGCACTGACTAATTTCTCTCTCCCCAGAATTACCTCATGCCCTCATCCAGCACTGCCCAATGGAAAAATAATCTGAGCCACATAGGTAATTTTTCATCTTTCCAGTAGGAATAACTTTTAATCATATTTTTATTTAATCCGCTGTCTCCAGAATAGTAATGCTTCAACATGTGATCAATATAAAAAAGATAATGACTTATTTTTCATTGTTTTTTTTTTTTTTCTCATGGGCGCTAAGTCTTTCATACCCACTCTGTAGCTTTACACTTACAACGCATCTCAATTCGGACCAACTACATGTGGTTCAATAGCCACACGTAGGGAGTGGCTACCGAGTAGAACAGGGGGACTCCCAGCTGAACTACTACTTGCGTTCGTCTGCCTTCCAAACCTTCGTTCGTGATGCATCCTGTGTCCGTAACGTGCATGTTGCCTGTGGTAGACCAGTGGCCAACATCTTTGTGGAAGCTTCTTCTGTAACGATTCCCCATGAATCACGATCCGTGCTCCCCCAGCGAAAAATCCTGGAGACACAACATTTCAGGCCCAGGAAGGGCTTTCTTGATGTTCTGGTTCATTCTCCTTCATAATTAGGTAAGTTAAATGACCTGATGGTGGCCTCCTCTGAAATGCACCATCTGTTGGTCACTCTTACAGGGCGGTATCACAGCAAATATCACATCCTATGGACACACCCAGTCTCTCTTTGAGAAGAAGGGAACTATAGATTTTTTTTTTTTATCTTTGCAATTATAGCTTCCACCATCTTCCGCTGGCTATATACTATTCCAGTGGAGCGCGCGTTTTTTTTTTTTTTACATTTTTAATAAATGTTTCTTGAAAACAATATATGATAAATAAAAGTAAATAGTTTGGCCCCTCACCCAGTGCTGCTAGGCCTCGCTTTTACTCTTTTATAAATGGCGTAGGAATGGAATATACCATGAAGTGCCCTATTTTGCAGATCTCAGAGGCAGTGAAATGCCAGGCTCGCAAGGATAAATTGCAGGAAAAAGGGAACTCAGAGGGCTCAGTGAGCGAGCAGAAACCTGACAAATGATCTCCACTGTGAAGAAAGGGAAGAAAATGCATCTAAGAAGAAAATCTACCTTATTTATAAAAGGTATAAATAAGCCGCTGAGGCGGCTTGCAAAAAGCCAGCAAAACTGACCCACAATTAGTCAAAAATTAGGCAAGTGCTCTTCTACTTGAACAAAGGCTCGGTTCAAACGTAGGAGCAGCCAGGCACAAAGAGAGTAACAGAAGTGGTTCTCGGGAGAAACCAGTAGTCAGAAGCCCAGACGCGGACATGCCCACTGGGGAGGGGTCAACCCTGGAGGATGAAGGGGTGAATGCAGATAACAGATTGCAAATCCTGCAGAGAGGAAGCAGCTTGGACAGGGGGAGGTGGTCAGAAAAACAGCCAGGAACAGGTCTGAGTTTTCAACAAGCAAGGCCCCCAAAGCCCAGAAAGGACGTGAATGTCCCATAACCTCCACAGGGCTGTGAGGTTGAGGTCGGCCCGCGGCTGCCTGGGGTCGGGGGTTCAGGAGGTGGGGAAGGGCAGGCGGTCCCCCCATTCTCTTAGCCAAGCTATCATGCTAAATGTTAGCTGTGGAGGAGAAGGACAAAACATAAGCAAACCGAATGAGCTCCACGGTAAGTGCACAGACACAGGGATGGGAGAGAAACCAAGTTATTAAGAAACAAGCAGAGTCATGGGGCGCCTGGGTGGCGCAGTCGGTTAAGCGTCCGACTTCAGCCAGGTCACGATCTCACGGTCCGTGAGTTCGAGCCCTGCGTCAGGCTCTGGGCTGATGGCTCGGAGCCTGGAGCCTGTTTCCGATTCTGTGTCTCCCTCTCTCTCTGCCCCTCCCCCGTTCATGCTCTGTCTCTCTCTGTCCCAAAAATAAAATAAACGTTGAAAAAAAAATTTTTAAAAAGAAACAAGCAGAGTCAGAAGATCAAGGATTCTGGTGTGAATCCATCTCAGCCCATGGCTTAGATGCGCTGCACCCACACAGATTTGAGGCCAGTGTGTGTTTGAAGCTACAGACGTCTGGGTTTGGCTGTGAGGATCCAGGGTTTTCAACATGTAAGGAATCAAACACCTCAATGGCCAATGCTGTCTGTACCTGGACTAGTTCATTTCTAACCCAATGAAAACGCAGTAGAAATAGTTACAGTTATAGATTCAAAACTGTGTCGGCACAGCCAGCTAATCCCTCCCAGCCCCCCCCCCACCCCCAATTTTGATGGCCAGATCAAGGCATAGGACACCTAGAGTCCAAGGGATCCAGAATTCTTCACAGGGGTCTAGGTCGACATCATCCGAAAGCAGCTCGGCTGGAAGGCTGCACCAACAGAGAAGTCAGTTAAGAGGGCTTCTCCCCATCACATTGTCATCTTCTACACAAAGCTCCTCGTGGCCGGCAGCACCGGAAGCAGCACATAAAATCGAGTCCAAACAGGGGCGCCTGGGTGGCTCAGTCAGTTAGGCGGCCAGCTCCTGATTTCAGCTCAGGTCACGATCTTGCAGTTGTGAGATCGAGTCCCGTATTGGGGTCTGTGCTGATGGTGCAGAGCCTGCTTGGGATTCTCTCTCTCCCTCTCTCTCTCTCTCTGTCTTTCAAATAATGAATAAATAAACTTAAAAAAATAACTGTTTAAAAAATTCAGTCCAAATGTAGGGAACAGAAATCCAGTTTCCACCACACCTGTAACAAATACAAAGAATAAACTACATAGGCTTGAGTTTCCTGCTAGGAAACCCATTGTTTCTAGTGGCATCCTTTCACTCCATTAAACTGGGAAATGACGATAAACAAATGATACAAACTTAAGTCAATTGTCTTTTTAGCTAGCATGCAAGAAAAGACACCAAAAGAAACTCAGCTGACATTGACGAAATACAAAGAGAATGTGCTCTCTTCTTTTATGACCACAAAGCCATTCGTTTTGGAGGATTCATTTAAAAAATTAACTCCAACAAATTTTCCAAAAGGTTTTGCAATATAAAAGAAGGAAAAAATTTGGACTAAACATACAAGATTGAAGTATGTGTTACATGGTAGCTAGTCACCCAAATGTCTAGAATATAAACCAAAACTATTTGGTATATAAAGAATCAGGAAAATCTCAACACCCACAGGATGGGACAACAGACAATAAGACTCAGACTAAGACCACACAGACATCGGAATAGTCTAACCACCAAACATGAGAGCTCTTGAAACAAATGAAAAACAGAATGTTGTAGCAGAGAAGTAGAAGAGAGAAGGACCAGATGAAAAGATTAGAACTAAAAAAAAAAACCACAATAACCAAGATAAGAACAAATTAATTAATAGTAGATAAGTGACAAATAAGAAAAAAATTAAAGTAAAAGTAGAAAGTCAATGTATCTGATTGACTATATTTACTGTAAGGGGCGCCTGGGTGGCTCGGTCGGTGAAGCGTCTGACTTCAGCTCAGGTCATGATTTCACGGTTTGTGGGTTCAAGCACCACGTAGGGATCTGTGCTGACAGCTCAGAGCCTGGAGCCTGCTTTGAATTCTGTGTCTCCCTCTCTCTCTGCCCCACCTCCGCTTGTGCTCTGTCTCTCTCTGTCGCTCTGACTCTTGATTTCAGCTCGGGTCATGATCTCCCGTTCATGAGATTGAGCTCCACATGGGGCTACGCACTGAGCATTGGAGCCTGCTTGATTCTCTTCCTCTCCCTCTCTCTCTCTCTCTGCCCCTCCCTAGCTCGTGCTCTCAAGCTGCTCGGTCTGTGATGTTTTTTTTACAGCAGTTTGAGCTAAATTGACACTTCTTTTTGATGCCTACATGTATTACATTTTGTTTATCCATTCACCTGTTGTCACACAATGTGATTGCTTCCAAGTTTTGGCAATTCCGAATACAACTGCTGTAAACATTTGTGTGCATATTTTTCTGGGGACATAAGTTTTCAACTTATTCGGGTAAATACCAGGGGGCACACAATTGCTGGGTTGTACAAGAAGAATGTGTTTAGTTTTCTAAATAACTGCCATACTGTGTTCCAAAGTTGTATCAGTTCGCATTCCTGCCGGCGATGAGAGTTCCTGTTGTTCCATACCTCGCTCGCATTTTATGTTGTCAGTGTATGGATTTTAGCCACTCTAAAAAGCGCGTCACGGAATTCTCTTGTTCTCATTTGCAATCCCGTAATGACACAGGACGTTAAACATCTTTTCACATGCTTTTTTACCATCTGTGTATCTTTTTGGTTAAATATCTGTTGAGATGCTTGCCTTTTTTTTTCTTTTTTTAATTATTTTTAATGCTTCTTTATTTTTGAGAGAGAGGGCGAGGGAGTGCGAGCTGGGAAGGGGCAGAGAGAGGAAGACAGAGGATCCAAAGTGGACTCCACGCCGACAACAAAGAAACTGATGCAGGCTCAGACATGACTTAAACCAAAACCAAGAGTTGGATGCTTAACCGGCTGAGCCACGTAGGCACCCCTGCCTTATTTGTAATTGGGTGGTTTGTTTTCTTATTGTTGAGGCTTCAGATTCCAGTCCTTTATCAGATATGTATTTAGCAAATACTTTCTCCCAATTTGTGGTTTATCTTTTCATTTTTTTAATGGTGTCTATCAAGGAGCAGAAGTTTTTCATCTTAGTCAAGTACAACTTATCATTTTTTTTTTCTTTTTCATGAATTCTGCTTTTGTGTTTTATATAAGGGATATCACTAAATCCAATGTCACCGAGATGTTCTTGTATATTATCTTCTAGAATGGGGATACTTTAGTAGATTACAATTAAGTCTATGGATCTTGTAAAAAGTGAAAGGTCTCTGTGTAGATTCATTTTTTTAAGTTGTTTTTTAATGTTTATTTATTTTTGAGAGAGAGAGAGAGACAGAGTGCAAGCAGGGGAGGAGCAAAGAGAGAGAGAGGGACACACAGAATCCAAAGCAGGCTCCAGGCTCCTAGCTGTGAGTACGGAGCCCGTTGCGGGGCTCGGACTCATGAACCGCGAGATCATGACCTAAGCCAAAGTCAGACACCCAACCGACTGAGCCACCCAGGCGCCCCTAGATTCATTTTTTTTTAATGTGAATGGTTAGCTGTTCCAACAACAGTTTGTTGAAAAGTCTGTTCATTTCCTATTGAATTATCTTTGATCTTTTGTCAAAGTTCAATTGACTATATTTTTGTGCATCTGTTTCTGGGCTTTTTATTCTGTTTCATTTCTATTTGTCTATTTCTTCACCAATGCCACATTGTCTTGATTATTGTAGCTTGACAGTGATATTTGAAGTCAGGCAATATCAGTATTCTGATTTTGTTCTTCTCATTTCATATGTATTGGCTATTTTGGGTCTTTTGTCTTTCAGTAAAAACTATAGAAGTAATTTGTTGATGTCCATAAAATAACTTTCTGGGATTTTGCTAGGGATTTCATTGAATCTTATAGATCAAGAGAAATTAATATCTTGATGACATTGAGTTTTCTTATCTATGTATATGAAGTATATCATCATTTATTTAGATGGTTGGTTTCATTTATCAGATTTTTACAGCTTTTCAAATAGATTTGATATGTACATTTTGTTAGATTTATACCTAGGTTTTCTTTTCTATTATTGCTAATTTGATAATATTGTGCTTTTAACTTCAAATTCCAATGATTTATTCCTTGCATGTTAGAACACAATTGACTCTCAATATTAACTTTGTTTCCTGAAACTTGCTATAATCATTTATTAGTTCCAGAAGGATTTTTCAGGGGGGAGGTGGTGAAGGGGGGCAATTAGTTCTTTGAGATTTCCTTCATAGACGATTATATTATATGTAAACAAAGGCAGTTTTATTTCTCCATTCTCAATCTATATACCTGTTATTTACTTTTCTTGTCTTACTGCATTGGCTAAGGTTTCCCAGTACAATGTTGAAGAGCAGTGGTGAGAGCAAACATCCTTCCCTTGATCCTGACCTTGTTGTGAACACATCTATTTTCTCAACATTCAGTCCGATTTTAGCTGCAGAATTTTTGTAGATGCTCTTTATTAGGTTGAGAAAGCTAACCTCTACTCCTAGTTTACTCTAAGGTTTTAACCCGAATGAATGTTGAATTTTTTTAATTGTTTCTTCTACATCTCTTGGCATGATCATATATTTCTTCTTTAACCTGTTGATGTGATGGATTACATTAATTGGTTTTCAAATGTTTGAACCAGCCTTGCATACCTGAGATGAATCCCACATGGTCTGGTATAACTTTTTTATACATTGTTAGATTTCTTACTATTCAGGCGAGGATTTTTGCATCTATGTTCATGAGAGATATTTCTTATGTCTTTGCCTGGTTTTGATATTAGCATAATACTGACCTCAAAGAATGAGTTAAGAGATATTCCCTCTCCAACTTCCTGGAAGAAATTTTAAGTAATTGGAAAAAACATCTTCCTTAAATGTTTGGTAGAATTTACCAGAAAAAAAAATTGGGGTTTGGTGTTCTTTGTTTTGCAAGTTAATAGCTATTGATTCAGTTTTTTAACAGAGTGAAGCCTTTTCAAATTCTCTATATCTCCTCATTTGACTTTTGGTTAATTGTATTTTTCAAGAAATTGATATATTTAATCTGTTATCAAATTTATAGGCATAGAAATGCTCATAATATTCTTTATTGTCTTCTTAATGTTCATAGAATCATTAGTGATGATCCTTCTTTCATTCTTGATAATAATTTGTATCTTCTCTCTCTTTTTTTTAGTTAACATGGTGAAAGGTTTATCAATTTCATTCATCATTTCAAAGACCCAGCTTTTCTCTTCATTGTTTTTTCTCTATTGACTTATTATTTTCAAGTTCAGTAAGTCTTTTTGTTGTTTCATAATTGATCTTAAATCTTTCTTATTTATATTGAGGCATTGAGTGCTTTTAATTTCCCTTTAAACACTACTTTTGCTGCACCCCACAAATTTTAATAATTGTGTTTTTATTTTCATTAATTCCAAAATATTTTTTTTTATTTATTTTTTTTTGGGACAGAGAGAGACAGAGCATGAACGGGGGAGGGGCAGAGAGAGAGGGAGACACAGAATCGGAAACAGGCTCCAGGCTCTGAGCCATCAGCCCAGAGCCCGACGCGGGGCTGGAACTCACAGACCATGAGATCGTGACCTGGCTGAAGTCGGACGCTTAACCGACTGCGCCACCCAGGCGCCCCAATTCCAAAATATTTTAAAATAGTTCGAGATTGTTTTTTCTCTTTAACCCATGTGTGCTTTAGAAGTTCCTAGGTTTCTTTCTGTTATTAATATCAGGTTTAATTCTTTTGTGTTTTGAAAGCAGACATTGCATGATTTATTTTCTTTTTAATTTGTTAAGGTTCATTTTATGGCCCAGAATATTGTCTAACTTGGTGAATGCTCCATGAAGCTTAAGAAGAATGTGTATTCTGCCATTATTGGATGAACTATCCTATAATAGATGTCAGTTACATCTAGTTGATTGCTGGGGCTATATAATTCAACAATGTCATTACTGATACTCCTTTTTTTATTCTTTCTTTCTTTCTTTCTTTCTTTCTTTCTTTCTTTCTTTTTCAATTTACATCCAAGTTAGTTACCATATGGTGCAACAATGATTTCAGGAGTAGATTCCTTAATGCCCCTTACCCATTTAGACCATCCCCCTTCCCACAACCCCTCCAGCAACCCTCTGTTTTCTATATTTAAGAGTCTCTTATGTTTTGTCCCCCTCCCTGTTTTTATATTATTTTTGCTTCCCTTCCCTTATGTTCATCTGTTTTGTACCTTAAAGTTCTCATATAAGTGAGGACATTTGTCTTTCTCTGACTGACTAATTTCTCTTAGCATAATACCCTCTAGTTCCATCCACATAGTTGCAAATGGTAAGATTTCATTCTTATTGATGGCCATATATATACTCCATTGTATATATATACCACACCTTCTTTATCCATTTATCCACCAATGGACGTTTGGGCTCTTTCCATGGCTATTGTTGATAGTGCTGCTACAAACATGGGGGTGCACGTGCGCCTTTGCAACAGCACACCTGTATCCCTTGGATAAATGCCTAGTAGTGCAATTGCTGGGTCATAGGGTAGTTCTATTTTTAGTTTTTTGAGGAACCTCCATACTCAAAGAGTGGCTGCACCAGCTTGCATTCCCACCAGCAATGCAAAAGAGATCCTCTTTCTCCGCATCCTCGCCAACATCTGTTGTTGCCTGAGTTGTTAACATTAGCCATTCTGACAGGTGTGAGGTGGTGTCTCATTGTGGTTTTGATTTGTATTTCCCTGATGAGTGATGTTGAGCATTTTTTCATGTGTCGGTTGGCCATCTGAATGTCTTCTTTGGAGAAGTGTCTATTCATGTCTTGTGCCCATTTCTTCACTGGAATTTTTGTTTTTTGGGTGTTGAATTTGATAAGTTGTTTATAGATTTTGGATACTAACCTTTTATCTGATATGTCATTTGCAAATATCTTCTCCCATTTTGTCGGTTGCCTTTCAGTTTTGCTGATTGTTTCCTTCGCTGTGCAGAAGCTTTTTATTTTGATGAGGTCCCAGTAGTTCATTTTTGCTTTTGTTTCCCTTGCTTCTGGAGTGTGTTGAGTAAGAAGTTGCTGCAGCCAAGATCAAAGAGGTTTTTGTCTGCTTTCTCCTCGAGGATTTTGATGGCTTCCTGTCTTCCATTTAGGTCTTTCATCCATTTTCAGTTTGTTTTTGTGTATGGTGTAAAAAAGTGGTCCAGGTTCATTCTTCTGCATGTTGCTACCCAGTTTTCCCAGCACCACTTGCTGAAGAGACTGTCATTATTCCATTGGATATTCTTTCCTGCTTTGTCAAAGATGAGTTGGCCATAAGTTTGTGGGTCCATTTCTGGGTTCTCTATTCTGTTCAACTGATCTAAGTGTCTGTTCTTGTGCCAGTACCATACTGTCTTGATGATTACAGCTTTGTAGTATAACTTGAAGTCTGGGATTGTGATGCCTCCTGCTTTGGTTTTCTTTTTCAAGATTGCTTTGGCTATTCGGGGTCTTTTCTGGTTCCATACAAATTTTAGGAGTATTGGTTCTAGCTCTGTGAAGAATGCTTGTGTTATTTCGATAGGGATTGCATTGAATTTGTAGATTGCTTTGGGTAGTATCGACATTTTAACAATATTTGTTCTTCCAATCCAGGAGCATGGAGTATTTTTCCATTTTTTAATGTCTTCCTCATTTTCTTGCATAACCTTTCTATAGTTTTCAGCGTATAAATTTTTCACCTCTCTGGTTAGATTTCTTCCTCAGCATTTATTTATGGCTTTTGGTGCAATTATAAATGGGATTGATTCCTTGATTTCTCTTTCTGTTGCTTCAATGTTGGTGTATAGGAATGCAACCGTTTTCTGTGCATTGGTTTTATATCCTGCAACTTTGCTGAATTCATGGATCAGTTCTAGCAGTGTTTTGGTGGAATCTTTTGGGTTTTCCATATAGAGTATCATGTCATCTGTGAAGAATGAAAGTTTGACCTCCTCCTGGCCGATGTCATTACTGATATTCTGCACACTGGATATGTTACTGATGGAGAGAGGTTGAACTCCCAACCAAAACAGTGGATTCATTTATTCCTCCTTGTAGTCCTATCAGATTTTTCCACACATGTTTTGCTGCTCTGTTGTTAAGCACATTCACATTAAGGTTTGTTATGTCTTCTTGTGGCTTCAACCCCTTTATTATTATGTCATATTTCTCTATATCCCTGATAATTTTCTTTGCTTTGAAGTCTGTCTGAAATTAATATAGCTACTGTAGCTCTTTTTTGATGAGTATGATCTTTCTCTGAGCCTTTTAATATATCTGAATTTGTAGTTAAAGTGGGATTCTTTTTGACAACATACAATTGGAACTATTTTTTATTCATGCTGACAGTCTGTCTTTTAATTGGTGTTTTTAGACTACTGATTTTTCTTATTTTTTAATGTGTATTTATTTTGAGATAGAGAAGGTGTGCAAACAGGATAGGGGCAGGAAGAGAGGGAGAGAAAGTATTCCAGGCAGTCTCCTTGCGGTCAGCTCAGAGCCTGAAGTGGGACTCAATCCCACGAACTGCGAGATCATGACTTGAGCCGAGATCAAGAGTTAGATGCTTAACCGATTGAGCCACCCATGTGCCCCTAGACTACCAATGTTTAAAGGAATTATTGATATAGTTGGATTAGTATCTACCATATCTGTTACCATTTTCTGGTTGTTGCCTTTGGTCTTTGCTTCTCTTTATTGTGTTCCAGTTGTGTGTGTGTGTGTGTGTGTGTGTCTTTTCTAGTTTTAACTCAGAATGTTTTCTGACTCCACTTTTTCTGCTGTTAGCATTTCTATTATACTCCTTTAACTTTTTAGTAGTTGTTCTTGATTTTGCTAACTATTTACAATGAATCTAAATCCTTTTCAAATAACCATACAACCTCCTGGGTAGTGAAAGTAGCTTACAAGAAGATATTCCCAATCCCTCCCTCTTAACCTTTGTAACATCACAATGATTCATGTCACTTATCCATAAATGATAATCACTGAATGCATCATTCCTACCATTTTGAAAAGTTATATTAGATCAATTAAGAATAAGACAAATAAAATATTTTGTTGTATTCTTATTTATTCCTTTTCTAATATTCCTCTTTTATTTTCATACATCTGAATTTCTGATTTCTGACCTATCCAGTTTTCCTTCTTTCTGAAATATTTCTTTTTTTTTTAGTTTATTTAATTTTTTTTAGTAATCTCTACACAGAATATGGGGTGCGAACTCCTGACGCAAGATCAAGAGCCACATTCTCTTCTGACTGAGCCAGTCAGGTGCCTCCTGAAATATTTCTTTGAACATTTCATTTAAGCCACATCTACTGGTGATAAATTCCCTCAATTCCTGTTCATCTGAGAAAGGCTTTATTTCTCTCTCACCTTTGAAGGATAATTTTGCTGGACACAGAATTCCACATTGTCATTCAACACTTTCAATTTTCACTTTATTCTCACTTGCATGATTTCTAAAGGGAAATCTGATATAATTTATATTAACGCTGCTGCTCTGTAAGGTGTTTCTTTCTCTGGATTCTTCGAGGATTTTTTTCTTTGTTTTTGATTTTCTGTGGCTTGAATATGATATGTTTGGGTATAGGGTTGGTTTTTTTTTTCATATTTATCATTTGTAGTGTGCTCTGAGCTGCCTGTGTCTACTTCAGTGTCTCCCATGTATTTGGGGAACTTACCAGTCAGTATCACTTCAAGTACCAATTTATGCTCCTTTCATTCCTTCTCTTTTTGTACTCTCTTTTGTATTTCCCCTTTCTTGTATAGAATATCCAAGTACACAATCTTAGATATTCTACTCTTTCTTTTTCATTTTTTTTCTTTGCACTTTGGCTTGGGAAGCATCTTTTGACATGTTCTTCAAGCACACTGACTTTCTCCTGGACTGTGTGGAATCTGTAGGTGGGCTCATCTAAAGCATTCGTCATTTCGACAACAGCGTTTTGATTTCTTTTGATTCTTTCTTACAGTTTACACCTCTTTGCCTACATTATCCACCTGTTTCTGCACATTGTCCACTCAGCTTATTAATCATATTTGTTTTACATTTCCGGTCTGGTAATTCCAAACTCTCTGCCATATCTGAATCTGGTATTCATGCTTACTCTGTCTCTTCAAACTTTGTAGGTTTTTTGTTTGTTTTTTTGTTTTGTTTTGTTTTGTTTTTGTTTTCTGTAGGGTTTTTGGTTTTTTTTTTTTTTAGTATGTGTTATAATTTTTTGTTGAAATATGCACGTGAGGTACTGGTTAGCAGAACCTGAGACACAGAGCCCTTTTGTGTGAGGTTTTATATTTTATATGGCTAAAGGTTAGATTGTGTACTGCTTTCTCTAGCCCTAGGTGTCAGAAGCTAATATTTCCCCTCAAACCCTTGTTTTTGTCTCTTCTGTGGTCTTTCGGTTTCCCTAGATAATGGTTTTTTTTTTTTAAATAAATTCTGAGTTCTTTCCATTGCATTCCTCTGTTATCACACACGACCCCTATTTATGTAGTGGTATGGGTAGGGGGGCAGGCAGAGAAAGGATATTCCTATCAGTATGTATCAGTCTTTTAGTGAACCCGTGTTCCTGGCTTGTGCTGTTCCCAAGCACTTCTCAGCTTGAGTTTTTATTTGTTTCTTTCTTTTTTATTTGAGAGACGAAGTCCAAAGGCTAGATTTGGATATCTCCCTTCACCAAGTTGGTTCGGCTCTGGTAAAGTGGTTTTCCTGAGGTCAGGCCCTATTAAGGAAAGCAAGAATGCTTTGGATATATATTCCAAATGGCTACCTTATCCTCCCCCTGCCAAAGAGTCGGATACTTAACCAGCTGAGCCACCCAGGTGCCCCATGAAGAAAATTCTGAAAACCGTAGAGTACAAAGAAAGAAAAACATATTCGTTAACCACAAATTAATCTATAAATTTATAATGTAATGAAATCACATTAAAAACTCAGTTGGATTTTTTCAAGTGCTCAACAAAATTATTTTAAAAACTATATGAAAGAATTAAGACCCACGAATAGCTAAATTAGTCTTGAGAAAAAAGAAACTTGTCAGAAGAATTTAAGATGGAATATAATATAATAATAATAATAATGTTAGTAATAAAAAAACAGCATGATACTGTAGTGCCAATTCAAATATAAACTCTTCTGCAATAGGATAGTAGGCTCAGAAATAAACCCTGGTAAAACAGTTGAAACAACATATAATAAGTGTGGCACCAATAAACCAATAATGAAAGGAGAAATCATTAGATACGTGACTTGGGGAAGACCATTCACTTCACATGAAAATCAAGCTGGGACTCTATCTTTCACTAATTACAAGACAGATGCAGAATTAAAGATTTAAAAATGAAAGATAAAACATGAACAGAAAACATGAATACACATTTCTCCAAAGAAGACATCCAGATGGCCAACAGACACATGAAAAGATGCTCAACATCACTCCTCTTCAGGGAAATCAAAATCGAAACTACAATGACAAGGGTGTCTGGATGGCTCAGTGGGTTAAGCATATCACTCTTGATTTTAGCTCAGATCATGATCTCACACTTCGTGAGATCAAGCCCCATGTCGGGCTCTGTGCTGACAGCATAGAGCCTGCCTGGGATTCTTTTCTCTTTGCCCCTCCCCAGCTCACTCACTCTCTCCCTCTCTCTCAAAATAAATAAATAAACTTAAAAAAACTACAAAGACATATCACTTCACACCTGTCAAATGACTAAAATCAACAGCACAAGAAACAACAGGTGTTGGCGAGGATGTGGAGAAAGGGGAACCCTCTTGCACTGTTGGTGGGAATGTAGACTGGTGCGGTCACTCTGGAGAAGAGTATGAAGGGTCCTCAAAAAGTTAAAAATAGAACTACCCTATGATCCAGCAATTGTACTACTGGGTATTTACCCAAAGAATACAAACTTAATAATTCTAAGGGATACATGCACCCTAATGTTTATGGCAGCATTATCTGCAATAGCTAAATTATGGAAACAGCCCAAGTGTCCATCAACTGATGAATGGATAAAGCAGATGTGAGATAGATATAGATAGATATAGATATAGATATAGATGATATAGATATAGATAGATATAGATATGGTGGAATATTACTCAGCCATAAAAAAGAATGAAATCTTGCCATTTGCAACAATGTGGATGGAGCCAGAGAATATTATGCTAAGCGAAATAAGTCAGACAGAGACAAATACCAGATGATTTCACTCATGTGGGGAATTTAAGAAACAAAACAAATGAGCAATGGGGAAAAAATGAGAGAGAGGGGCAAATCGAGCAACAGACTCTTAACTATAGAGAACAAACTGATGGTTACCAGAGGGGAGGTGGGTGTGGAGTTGGGTTAGGTAGGTGATGGGGCTTAAGGAGGGCACTTGTCGCGATGAGCACTGGGTGATGTATGCAAGTGTTGAATCATTATATTCTATACCTGAAACTAATATTACCCTGTATATTAACTAACGAAATTTAAAAAAAAAACTTAATAAAGTAAAATAAAACAAAAATGCGGGGCACCTGGGTGGCTCAGTCGGTTGAGCTTCCGGCTTCAGCTCAGGTCATGATCTCACGGTTTGTGAGTTCGAGCTCCGCGTCAGGCTCTGTGCTGACAGCTCAGAGCCTGCAGCCTGTTTCGGATTCTGTGTCTCCCTCTCTCTCTGCTCCTCCCCCGCTTGCGCTCTGTCTCTCTCTCTCTCTCTCTCAAAAATAAATAAATAAACATTAAAAAAAAAATGAAAGATAAAGTTCAGAGATGAAAATACAAAATCGTATCTTTGTGACCTAGAAGTAGAGAATTATCTCTGCAGTAATAGTAAACACTCACAAGCCATCAAGATCAATAAAATTACTGGAACTTGCTACATCAAAATTGGAAATATCCGTTCAACCAAGAGAGACAAATGTGAGTGTATTTGAAAGGCAATAGCGAGGAGATCTCTGAAATGTAGACACTGGATAAAAATGAATATCTAAGAATATAAAAGAGACTTTTTTTTCTTTTGGAGTGAACAAATTTTATTCCTCAAAATTTACAAAGAGATTCCTAAAAATAGAAACAAATACAGGAAAACTGAGGCTCCTGGGGGGGGGGGGCTCAGTCGATTGAGCATCTGACTCTTGATTTCAGCTCAGGTCATGATTTCATGGTTCAGGAGTTCGAGCCCCGAGTCAGGCTCTGCACTGATATCGCAGAACCTGCTTGGGATTTTCTCTCTCCCTTTCTCTCTCTGTCCCTCCCCTGCTGAAGCTCTCACTTGCTCTCTCTCAAAATAAAATAAGTAGATAAACAAACAAACAAACAAATACAGGATAACTAATAAAAGTGAAGTTCAGCAAAGACAGAAAACAGACAAATAACACAAGGGGAGCCGCCAAAAAGCTAACAAGTTCAGAAAGAAGATGCTTACGTTTATTAGTAGTCAGACAATTTCAAGGAAAAGCAGCAATAAAACATCATTCTACGTACCGCTTCGATCATGACTTATTGGCCACATCCACTCCGCTGCCCATTTTTGTGCAGGTCACGAGCTAAGAATGATCTTAGGCACTTCAGTGGTTGGACGGGGAGGGAACAAAAGAGGAAGAATATTTCATAACAAGGGAAAATTATTGAAATTCAAATTTCAGTGCTCCTATCTAAAGTTGTATTGGAACATTTTTTTTTTTAATTTTAATTAGAAAGAAAAAGACATTCGACACCATTCGACACCAGTCAGATTGACGAAAGCAAGTACCCCTCCCAGAAAAATCCACAGGTCATAAGGGGAGGTTCACAGGACTAATCTTGGCTGCCATATACGCAGTATTCCAAGTTGGACGAAGCATAAATGTTCATTGCTAAGAAACAGGGCAAATAAAATGTGATGTTTACTTGACAGAGAATACCAGGCCACAATGAAACGCAGAATATTTTCTTGACGTATGGCAACATGATGGTTTTAAATGCTTAGGGTTGTGCTAAAAAGAAAGAGAAAGAAAAGAAAAGCAGATTTATTGCATGGTAGCATTTATGAAATTTTAAGACATACATGTCTACAACGCTACCACCTGAGTTCAAACAAAACATGGAACGGCTCCCAGATCACACACTGTACTAGATGCTGGGGACTATCAGGGAACAAAAAAGAAAGGCAGGAAAATCCTTGTCCTGGGACAATGCACATTGAGTGGTGGAAACTGACAATAAGTTAACTACATCAACGATGGAAAAGACGAGGGCTCCAGGGCATAACCGAGCAAGAGAGCACCAAGCAAACAAAGCATAGGAAGAAGCAGCAGGAAGGAAAATCAGGAGACTGTGAGCACAGCTTTTCCAGAAAGAGGGTGTGGTAAGCCGTGCAGCCGGGGGGAGACCCATGACAGTGGCATCCGATGGCATCATGCGACATCCTTAGTGACCACATCACGAGCCACCTCACCCAGCACCAGGCCCTGGAGGAATAGACGGTGACAGACTGAGGTGAAGTAGACACAGCGAATACGTGCAGCGTTTCCAGGCAGCCTGGAGGAACCTTCTAGAATGAGGCACCGTTGTTTAGATTCAATGCATGGGACTTAACGGCCGTCCGTGGGCTGAAGGGAAAGAGTGAAGCCGGTGATGCAGGGAGGACAGGATAATCGCAGGTGCAAAACATTCACAAAGAGGGGCATGACTGGTGTCCCAAGGCTGAGAACAGGAGCTGCTCTGCACGGAGAAAGGGCGCTTTGCTGTCGTGCCAGACCTGAGCATGCAAGATGCTGATGCCGATGTGTGGAGTGGGTACACTTGGTGGCAGGAAGATGAAAACAATGTCCCCATCCATTTCTTTTCTCTGTAAGATGCGAGGCAAGACATCAACGATGACGTCATCATCTCGGGGCATTGTCTGTAAGTAGTTTCGACCCCTCAAGTTGTGAACCTTAGGATCTGGGCATGGCCGTGGTCAGACGAAGTGAAAAGTTTCAGGAGGTCCTTTCTCCAACCCCACGTCACAACAAAGGCCTTAGGCGCTGGTGAGCAGGCCTTGTTCATACGTGGTCCACTGGCACGTTCTCACGAGTGGGCAATGACAATCGGGTTCTGTGTCTAAAGGGAGAATCGTGACCCAAGGAAGTGACCTTCAAAAAGGTGAAGGGAGAAGACCAAGTGAGTGCACGCTCATTTAGAAGCCGACAGGTACGTGCGAAGGTTCTCAGCCTCTCTCATCATCAGGGAAATGCGAATCAAAACCACAATGAGATATCACCTGACACCCTGCCGGGATGGCTATGCTCAGAGATGCCAGAAACCACAGGTGGTGGCGACGATGTGGAGAAAGAGGACCGTCAGGCACTGTTGGTGGGAATGCACACAGCAAAGCCACCCCGGAGAACGGTAGGGAGGTTCCCGAAACAATCAGAAATAGAGCTACCATGTGATTCGGTAGTCACACTTGTGGTTATTCATCAGAGGGAAATGAGAGCACTAACTGGAAATGTCTTCGCCCTTATGGTTATCACAGCATTGTTTACGACAGCCAAGATACGTAGACTCCTGAGTGTCCTTGATGGGTGAATGCCTGAAGAATTCACACGCACACGGTGGAACAGGCAGCCATAAGAAAGCAATTGTGCCATTTGTGACAACTTGGATGGGCCTTGAGGGCTTTATCCGAAGTGAAATGAAGTCAGAGAAAGACAAATGCCGTATGATGTCACTTCAAAACAAAAGAGCACAAAATGAGTTCATAGATGCAAAGAACAGATTAGTGGTTGCCAGAAAGGGGAGGAGGGGGGGTTGGGGGGGACAAGGAGTAGGCTGGATGGGAAAAAGGAGTCAGAAGGTACAAATGTCCATTTACAAAATAAATGAGTCACGGGGTGTAATGTACAGCATGGTGACCTTAGGCGACAATACTGACCGTATAACTGGAAGTTGCTAAGAGGGTAGGTATTAAAAGTTCTCAAGGCAAGAAATAGATGTGTAAATACATGTGGTGATGGAAGCTATCTAGACTGATTGTAGCGACCATTTTACAGTGTTTACAAATATCAAATCACTTCACTGTATACCTGAAACTAACAGAATGTCACTTCTACCTCGAGTTTTAAAAATGACCTTTTCGGGGGCGCCTGGGTGGCTCAGTCGGTTAAGCGTCCAACTTCAGCTCAGGTCATGATCTCGCAGTCCGTGAGTTCGAGCCCCACGCGGGCTCTGGGCTGATGGCTCAGAGCCTGGAGCCTGCTTCCGATTCTGTGTCTCCCTCTCTCTCTGCCCCTCCCCCGTTCATGCTCTGTCTCTGTCTCAAAAATAAATAAACGTTAAAAAAAATTTTTTAAAAAAAGACCTTTTCGCAAGCAGACCCTATTCCATCTATGTGGCAGCATGTTAGCAGGGTTTGAAATCAACATAGTGGGTCAAGACCAGCATTCTAAAAATGAGAGAGAATGGGGCGCCTGGGTGGCGCAGTCGGTTAAGCGTCTGACTTCAGCCAGGTCACGATCTTGCGGTCCGGGAGTTCGAGCCCCACGTCGGGCTCTGGGCTGATGGCTCAGAACCTGGAGCCTGTTTCCGATTCTGTGTCTCCCTCTCTCTCTGCCCCTCCCCCGTTCATGCTCTGTCTCTCTCTGTCCCAAAAATAAATAAAAAACATTGAAAAAAAAATTAAAAAAATAAAAAATAAAAATGAGAGAGAATGGAAGAGAAGAGATTAGACAAAAGTGACGGTGCAGTTACACGCACGGCTGTTTGCGTGCGTGTCTTGCTGTGTCATAGGGTATATTTGTGGGGTTGGTCATTGACAACATACTGCTGGGGGACAGCCAGAGAATGAGAGTGGCGTCCCCGGAGTGGCGGGCTGGAGATCGGCTCCAATGCCGCGTCCCCTGGCCACTCCACGTCTCGCCCCAAAAAGAGTGTCCACAGATACGCCATTGTGTCTCACCTCGCTCTACGCCTGCAGCGCTATTTACATTCCTCACATCATAACCGCTGTCATTTTCAGTTTTTTAAAATCCCCTCCGAATTTTCTCTGGAATCCATTTCCTTATTAGGAAATACTGCCAGAAACACAGTCTATCGGGGTTTTTCTCTTGCCGCAGATATCAGCTGGTCGGGTCGGCTTGCTCAAGTAATGGGCTGCAGGGGGTGGTGGTGTTTTGTGCTATCTGGCCCTGGGCGCTGGTTTTCTTTTTTCACTCCCATGTTTTGTTTGCTCGTCACTGGATTGCACTCCTCACAGAACTATCCGATGGGTGGTCTGAATTGAAGCGCACGGATTAGAAGCTGGATGTAGGGGGAAAAAATTGAACAAAATCTGTGTATCTTTCAAAGACTTTTTGCCATTCTAAATATTTTATCAGCGACGGGATGGTGGTTTACCAGTAATCCCTTCCCTTTTGCAAAGTGATCGTATTTCCCAGAGAACTATTACCTTCCACTTACGCTCTCATCTTTTCCCTAAGAGACAAGACGGAATTCTGCATATCGCGTCCCATTGATGATTTTCACTAACATATCTGCATTTTATTTCCTCGTTTTTGGAAACAGAAATGCCGTAGCTGTGTTGCCATAACCTGTTTATGCAAATCTCCATTCTGGTTACTGCATTGGAAAAAAAGAAAGAAAAAAACCCACATTTTTTAAGGGCTCTGATCACTTTTGTTGATTTTAAAACCACTAAAACGTAGGCAATGCAGATTTTATCTTCCTCTCGCAGCAGAAGCAAGGAACTCTGGTCCTTGACCCACACCACCCCCAGCAGCTACGCCCAGTGTTATTAACCCAGGGACTCCAGGTGAATTTCAGCACGCTGTCTGTTCCAGGCTCCTGGCAGATGCCTATCAGCTCAGCCACAGCTGCCCATAAAGCAGTGTTGCACTTAGAAATCACTGGAAACCTTCAGGGCATCAAGCTTCGCTCTAGAAATTGGGAAGTATGTGCTGAGTCCAAGGGAAGGGAGAGGCAGCCTTCAAAAACAAAACGTTGGCTACGCTGTGGGTGCTGTGCGGGGGCAGTGGGAGAGGGGTTCCTTCAGAGTATAAATGTGTCTGCAGGGCTTGAGGGTCTGGGGCGGGAGGCTGCACCCCCAGTCTTCCAAAGCACTCGCTCTGTCCTCCTCCTAGATAGACTTCCTGGACAGCCGTCTTCCCCTCCAGCAGGTGGCTGCTGGAAGCAGGGGTGGGGTGGGGGGGTGGAGGGACAGCTCCTTCTGCCATAGACCCCCCCCCACACTGCAGAGCCAATCACGAAATTGGAGGTGTGGGATTTTCTTCGTTCACTTGGCCAAGTTCATCAGTTCTTCCAGACCCTGACCCTCCCTCGTCTGCAGCCTCTCGTGCCCTCTCTGGCCTCACTTGTAGCATCGTCTTATATACATCATCATCTGTTGTGTGGATGACACCCTTGTTCTCTTAGCTCTTTCCGTTTGTCTTGTCAACACGCCTTCACCTGCCCCATTTAATCCTCCACTGCTCACCCTACCATTCAAATCCCTAACCATGTATACAGACACAGAAGTGACCACAAGACCCTCCTCTCTTCCAAACTCAGAAGTGGCCAGATCTCATTTGCGTCTCCCTAATAAGGTCCCAATCCCTTAGGTGACTCAGGGACTATTTTAAATATGCACTATGTCCCTCCCAATCTCCTTCCGTCAATCTCTTGACTGGCAGAGTAGCAGATCCACACTTTTCATTTCAAAAGGAAAACACAGCTGGCAAGGACACAGGTGTGCAGGACGTGCACTGCACAAAATCAACAGACTGAGGGGCGGAGTGGAAACTGACATCCGGTCCGTGCTGGCACAGGGCTTTGTCAGTTTGTGTAATTTGTCTGATGGGACAGGGAGTTGTTTGGTGGTTGACCCACCCAGAGAAGATGCTGTCTTTGCAATTTGTGCAATTCTGCATCGGACATGAATTTCTTCTGACTTTCGCCCAACACACACACACACACACACACACACACACACGTCTCATTATTCCCACCTACACCTTGTTCTTCCCATCCTAGTGAAGGTCAAACTTCTCCGCTTGTTTAGATTTATCTGCACGCGTGTGTTCTCCATCTCACCCCCTTGATCCTTCCCTGGAATATTCCTCCAGCGTCTGTTCTCTTTCTCTCCTGGGTCTTCAAGCTTTCTCGCATGACTCATTTCCAAAATAATCTCAGAATTGGGAAACGACTTTTGGTGTTTGTAACAGAATGAATCCTGAGCTAGGGATTTTCTGCACCACCAGCTAGGTCAGAGGAGTTGAAAATAAGTTGAGGTGGATGAATTATTACCCGGGGGGCAGGGGGGGGATGTCAATCAATTTGCTTTAAGAATGCATCACCCGGGTCATCACGATGTCATGCAAATGGTTTGTGGCAGCTGAATGTGGGAACGCGAGAACAATCAGAGCCACAATGCACTTCCTTGTTGCACAAGCAGACTGACTCCGTGTATCTGCTGAAGTGATGCGCACAGTGCGTTTAGAAACGGGAAAGGCCGGGGGCGCCTGGGTGTCTCAGTGGGGTAAGCGTCCGACTCTTGACCTCGGCTCAGGTCACGATCTCATGGTTTGTGAGTTCGAGCCCCGTGTCGGGCTCAGCGCTAACAGTGTGGAGTCTGCTTGGGATTCTCTCTCTGTGCCCTAGCTCTCGCTTGCTCTCTGTCTCTGTCTCTCTCTACTTCTCAAAAATAAATAAACTTCTTGGACGTCACGGAGTTGTCCTGAGCCTCTGTCCTTACTTCCAGCCCAAGGCTCCAGCTACTGCCTTCACGTAATGAAAAACCACTTCTGCATCCCTCCTTCTGACCCAGTGCTGAATAGAGGCTACAGTTTTATTTCTATGAATAGGATCGCATCCATTGACTTGCGTTTCACTTCTCGTAAATAGGTGCCTGCCTTGATCAAGTCTGGGACCCCTTCCCTCCTAAACCAGGACCTCTCTCTCCTTTTGACAGTGACCGTGGCCAGGACCCCTGTTGTGGTAAAGGAATCCATGATGCTCACGGTCTGGCCCCACTTGCCTCACTGTTTCTGTCCGTGAAATGAAGCTTCTCCTGCACCCTCGGTGCCCCATCTTGTTGTCCTGGTAGAACACGGTGCCTGGGAACCCGGTCCGTACCTGTGCTGTGACACCATGGTCTCTATACATCTGCTAAGACCAAAAGGACCCTGGGACTCCAATGGCTCCCTGCAAATCAGGGTATCTCCTTCCAACCTTTATCACTTCCCAGTGGACTATAGCCGAAGCCTTCTTAATGGCACGCCTTTCAGTCCTCTGGGTAAAATCTCACGGCTACCGGATTCGCTTTCTTGGGGTATGGCCCTCCTCAGGGAATTACCCTGTTCAGCAGAGCATCATGGCCAAAATCTTCTGACAGAGCGACTATTCCCCGTTTTCTAAAACTTTCCATTTTGCTAATCTGCATGCCTTTTTTTTTTTCATTCTATCGTTCTAGTCCCTCCCTCGTGCCAGCGTTGATTGGATGAGGTATAAACATGCATCCGTTTGGGCCATTTCTCCTTAAGAATTTGGAGCAGAAGAGGACGTTGGGTCATCCCCCAGTATGGCTGGGCCTGTGGCAAAGAGGCTCAGGTCAGTTCGAAACTGACGCAGAGTGACCTCATCCATCTCGTGAGTGTCACACAAAGGATATTTAAGAACAGCTTTGGCACAGGACGGAAACAGTGAATGCAGTCAATTCTTGTTTCTAGGTTTCCAAAAACACGATTTAACGATGGGATGATTTCTTCTTTTTTAATCCTGGCCTTGTGCCACTTATTTAGATATATTGTAGATCACGTAGGTCACCTCAGCACTGTTTGGACTGTCAGGGAGGTGGGAAGCATCCGGCCTCCTGCGCCCAACTGCTAAGACCTATAGGGCACAAGGCACCATGGGAACACAGAGCCGCATTGGCCACGGATTTTATGCACAAGGATCTTACAGTGTAGAACTGAAGAAACAAGGCAATCGTAAATATCAAATTCTCTGTATTTCCTTTAGCATCTGAGTTCGGCAAAGAAAGGAATCACCTCAAAAAAAGAATAAATAAACAGAACAAATACACACGCGCACATATTATGCATTGGCAATCCCTACTTACCAACAGCCTTTGGAAATTGAAAGAAAAATGGTCTCTTGGGACAAAGACACCAGCAAGTCTGTCTTTAAGATTTCTGCCATTGGGACGCCGGGGTGGCTCAGTCGGTTAAGCATCCAACTTCGGCTCAGGTCATGATCCCGAGGCCCGCGAGTGAGTTCCAGCCCCGCATCGGGCTCTGTGCTGACAGCTCGGAGCCTGGAGCCTGCTTCAGATTCTTTGTCTCCCTCTCTCTCTGCCCCTCCCCTGCTCATGCTCTGTCTCTGTCTCTCTCTCTTGTTCAAAAATAAATAAACATGAAAGAAAGAAAGAAGAAAGAAAGAAAGAAAGAAAGAAAGAAAGAGAAAGAAAAATCTTCCTTATTTCATGATTACCAGTGCTTACATCCTCAGCAACCCTGATGACTGGCCCCAAATCATGTTACTGGCCCCATCAGCAGCCCTGGCCTCAAAGTTCAATGTGGGGGTAAAGAGAGAGACCATCCCACCATTGGTTCCTGGGGCAGTATCTACAAGTAGCCTAGCTAGGTAGGGAATTCTGCTCCAGAGAACTGAGCACAGTCGGGGCCCTTTAACAGTGAGCAATCCAAGGGGCGTGGTCATGATCTCACGGTTCGTGAGTTTGAGCCCCACGTCAGGCTCTACACTGACCCTGCGGAGCCTGCTTGGGATTCTCTCTCTCTCTCCGTCTCTCTCTGCTCCCCCACTGATCTCTGTCTCTCTCAAAATAAATAAATTAATTAATTAGAAAAAAAAAAAAACAACACAGTGAGAAATCGAAACACACACCTCCTTGCGAGGGGCATCACTGAGTCCCTGTAGGCGTTCACTCCCAGGATCCGGAGAGGTACCCAGACCCCTTTCAGAAGGTAAAAGAAGGCCGCACGTGTTGTTGTGTGCAATACTCCTGCTCCTGATTGATGGTAGCAGATGGAATTCTTGGCAATAATGGGCACAGCTGCGGAAGGGCCAGGACAAAAGAAGAAATAAATCGTTACATTGCAAGTAAGCACTTGTAATTATCTGCTTCTTAAAAAAAAATTTAATGTTTTTATTTATTTTTGAGACAGAAAGAGACAGAGCGTGAGCAGGGGAGGGGCAGAGAGAGAGGGAGACACAGAATCTGAAGCAGGCTCCAGGCTCTGAGCTGTCAGCACACAGCCTGACGCGGGGCTTGAACTCACAGACTGTGAGATCATGACCTGAGCTGAAGTTGGACAGCTCAACCGACTGAGCCACCCAGGCGCCCCTACCTGCTACTTTTTAATGTGGGAAATGTCATTGTATCCATCTTCCAAATATTGGAGACAAAGCACATTCACCTCCATTGAGGACTTCAAGATGCTCTCATCCTGTGCAAGAAGACACCCACCTCCCCAAGTCCTTTTCTCTTTCGTGCATTTGGTTCCTTCCAACGTGCCTGGTTTCTAGAAAGTACAGTCAAAATTCACTTCATCGGAGCCATTTCTTCTCCTGAAGTTGTTACTCCATGGATGCAACAGAAATAGAACTTTGATAGAAGCTGTTATTTTTCCAGATAAGTTTCTCTTGTTTTTCCCTTTTGTCTGACAGTATTATCCCTATCACAAAAGACAGTCGTGGGGAAAAAAAAAAAATCAGAAAACTATGATTTTTAAGCCTACCTCTGCCACATAATACTGAAGGAAATGTATTAAACCCTTCTGAGATGTATTTTGAAAACAAAAAAACAAAGAACAAAAAGAAATAGCATCGGTTTCTTTACCAACTTAGTTTGAGAATTAAATGCAACAATGATTGTTTGTTAACCTTCCAACAGTGAGGCAGGTAACAAGTATTTAATAGGTATTTTTCAAGTGAATGATTAAATAATCTTCTTACTATGAAAACTTATCTTTAGATTTACTTTGAGAGAGAGACAGTGCAAGTGCAAGAGGGGTAGACATAAGGAGTGAGAGAGAATTCCAAGCAGCCTCCACACTGTCAGGGCAGAGCCCCACGTGAGGCTCCAACTCACAAAACCATGAGATCATGACCTGAGCTCAAACCAAGACCAGGACGTTTCACCAACTGAGCCACCCAGGCTCCCCTACTATGATAACTTTTAGCATCTCTATTTCTTTCTTTTTTTTTAATTTTTAAAATATTTATTTATCTTTGAGAGAGAAAGAAACAGAGACAGAGACAGAGCATGGGCAGGGGAGGGGCAGAGAGAGTGGGAGACACAGAATCCGAAGCAGGCTCCAGGCTCCAAGCTGTCAGCACAGAGCCCGACTCGGGGCTCGAACTCACAGACCGTGTGATCATGACCTGAGCCGAAGTCCGACGCTTAACTGGCTGAGCCACCCAGGCACCCCCAGCATCTCTATTCCTATTAAGAATGTTTTAGAAAATGGATGTGGTTCTTTCTTCATTGTACTCTTTTTCCTCTTTGGTGACCTAAGAGTTTGGTCCCACGGATCGGGTGCACGGCCAAACTGGACCTCAGCTAGGACAAGGTCAGGCGGGAATCAGCAGCTGTGCAGGAAGGACAGGAACAAAGCCAACGTTCCCAGGGATGGTCACCCTGAACCTCATGGACTCTGGACAGTACACCGTCATCGAAAGGATGCTACCTTTAAGTCAAACAGGCCTCATTAACGGTGTTGGATCTCTGTTATTCCTGCCTCCTCTCGGCCTTATAGCTTCGCTCTTCTGGGTTTCTGCTTCCTCAACGGCTCGATGGTGACTTGGAACTACCAGCTAAGCCGCTGGATGCATGCTGTGTATGAAAAGTCTAGCACAATGCCCGGCGGGTCGGTCCCCAGTCTGTGCTGGCCCTTGTTATTGTCGGTTGTGTTCATTTGGATTTTGTGTCCGAGATCAGCTTCATTCCACATCCCCTGCCTCTGGACCTACACATGCATCCCCACCCACCCACAGCAAACACACACATCACCAGGCACATACACAACACAGCACACACAGCACCCACACCCGCCTCACGCGTGCCCCAGCTCTCGGTGAGAGAGCAAGCCTCCTTCAGCGTGCTGGTAGGACGGAGTCATTTCATCGGGCCAGGGGGTCTGTCTGCCATGTATAAGACCCAGCCTACAACGTCCCGAGAGGCAAGGTCTAGACATCCGTGTGCCCCACGCTGCGGTCGCTATTCAGCCGCTGAGCCGTGGGCATGTATCCCATAGGATTGCACCGCGTCCCATCCCTGCGTGTTTCCTGGGGCGCCCGCTGCCTCCAGGCTTGGAACTCAGCCCAGTGGCCAAGACGGCCAGTGGCCTTGCCAGCTTCGGGCCAGGTCTCCTCTGAACTAGAGTGTCATCCCGATATCCCAGCTTATGGTTTGGAATCCTGCCACCTTGGACAAATCTCCTGGGTGGAGACCCAGCCAAACCCCTGTGCTGAGCCCTCTCCCGGATTCCCCACCACTCCAACCTGACTACTGGCTGCTGGGATCACCAGTGAGCTCCCCACCATCTCTGGATGTCCCGTCTCAAATTCTTCTGTGGGACATCCGGAAGGAGCGGACGGGCTTGTGAGGTGGACGTTGGTGGAACGACTCTATTTGAAACGCAGCTGCTCAGTTTATCCCTAAGCTGGTGAGGTCCCGGAAAATGGAAATCTTACTAACAAAGATTAATCAACCGTATTATTCAAATGTAATCAATCTCCTAAATATAGTGTCAGTTTCTAATGTATTACTGATTAAAATAAGTTTCCCGAGATCTACCTAAACTTCTCCATCCTCAGAAGTAAGGGATGCTGTCTGAATTATAAAATATATCATTTCCTTCCAGGGGCACCTGGGTGGCTCAGTCGGTCGGGCGTCCGACTCTTGATCCCAGGGTTGTGGGATCGATCCCCACGTCAGGCTCCACACTGAGCATGAAACCTGCTTAAGATTCTCTCTCTCCCTCTGCCCCCTCTCCCCTGCTTGCTCACTCTCTCTCTTAAAAATAAATAAATAAATAAATAAATAAAGTAATGTAAATAAATAAGTAATGTATAAATAATGTATAAATAAATACTGTAATAATGTATATAAATAATGTATAAATAAATAAGGAAGCAAATAAACAAATAAACTATTCCTCACTTTTCCTTGATTAAAAAGTAATAACAGCCAATATTCCTGAATTTGCCATGTGCCAGGCCCAGAACAAGTCTGAGAACCTTGCATGGATTGTCTCATTTACTCCTCAGAAGAAGTACCTAAAGCAAATATGATCCTAACCCCCATATCACAGATGAGCAAACCTTTGCTAATCCAAGGTCCAATTTCTGTTCATTATAACTCTATATATTTCAGGCGTGAGCTCCTCAACTTCGAGTTCACTACCAATGAAAGGCATTCATCTACTTACCGTCTTCTTGCGTTTCTTCTGAAAGTTGATGTGCACGGATGTACAAATGATTCTGCAAAACGTATACGGAAACTACATTCTGTGACCCCAAATCCCCGTATCTGATACCTAAGGGTTCTTGAAAACATAGGTTGGTAAGGTTATCGTGACTGCATTGCTCAACAATTTTGCGCAGGCCGTGTGACGTGGACAAGCTCTGTCCAGTAACAACGGTATGAGGACGACTCTTTTCTGGACCGAGACAAAGCTGCGTCTGGAAGCTATGACTCCTGACGCAGGAGAATTGTGGCCAGCAAGAGCCAGCGCTGAGTTCTGGGGTTTCTGCCTGCTTGTGGCTGGGACCCCGCCAAGCCAATCCCACCTACTCCCTGCAGTCAGACTCTACCGATCGTGTGGGGATAGAATGACACCTAGGAAGCATCTCAGGGGGAAATATATTGAGAAAAGGAGGCACCGCACGGCACAGACCACATTCCGATGTTTCTCGGTTTCCAGAGGGTCTGGCTGAATAAGGAGGAGGTAGGAAGTGAGCAGAGCTATAAAGAGTGTGTTACTGAAAAGTCTGTTTTCCTGGCTGATAACTTCAGATGCAGGAGTGAATGGCCTCCCAGGGGCAGGTATCTCGCGCCAACAGCAAATTTTGTTCACCCTGAGTCCACCTGATTGGATCAAGTGGTTTGAAAACATGAACCTGGAAATGGTCGAGGACGCAGAATACCAAAGCCGGATGAAATCGACTTCATCCTCAGAAATACAATGAAGACGTGAACGGTGCCCAGTACTCCAGACAAAGACGGCGACATAGTGGCTACCGAGGGCCCCCGGGGCCCACACCGGGAAGGCAGATGAGTAAAGCGGCTTTGGGACTTTACAAAGAGCTCATTCTACCATGGGGGATGCACAAAGGGACCGTGAGGATGGGTTCATAGGTGGAAACAGTAACGGGAGGAGGGGAAAAGAGAGAGAGAGATCCTATTCAAAAGTCACAATCCCGCAGGAGGGGAAACAAATTGGTTCCATATGCCAAAGATTACATGAGCATGAAAATGCATGGCCCGGAAACACGTTCCTCTGCGGGGGACGCAGAGCACAGGAGCGTGTGATAAATGGGGTGTCCACATACCGTTCTGCTATTGGACAGCGTGTCTGTGTTGGACCTTAGAGATTACGTGACAGGAGCCCCCATCAGCTGGCTCTATGCCAAACACCTCCAAGCCCGTGCCTAGTTTTCCTCTCATTTGTTGTCAGACAGAAATGGGTCATTTCTGTACTGGGAAGAGTCCCCTGGGGTAGTGACAAATGGGAAATTTTCCCTTGTAAGTTTCTGCTTTTCCCCCTTCATATCTCTCCCATCCTACCAGGAGGCTGATTATTATTATTTTTTTTAATCATACACTGTTGGCTTAAAATGGTATGGGGAATGCTTTGACTGTCCCTTGCCTGTTATGTGTGGATGTCAAAGAAACCGGTCAACATTTCTGCCCACCTGCTCTGCCCACCTCACTCTCTCCTAACTAGAGATTCATCCTCCATGAGTGCTCCGAGGCCCCGCAAGTCCTCCAGGGCAGATATTATCACATCCCTGACAGTCGGGTGGAAGGCACTTCAGGGGCCCATTCCTTGAGCCCGGGAGCCAGATGGTCTAGAATATTCACCATAAGAGGAGCGGAGCTGAGACCATTACAGGAGCGCAGATCCCGTCGTCCCAGGGGCGCCCAGAAGGAAACCAACAGCCTCGACACATTTGAAAACGAAAGTGCAGAATAAATCAATACATTTGAACTTGCAGTTCAAGGTTATCCATTCAGCCGAAACCTCTGGCACATTTCAAGTTTCTTTCCTTTAAGTTCAAAGAGTTCATGCATTTGAAATTTGAAAAAAAGGTCAAACTTTACATTTTCACAGAAGGTGGCAAGTCTGTGGAGTAATCGCTATTTGGGACTACATGTTTTGTACCAGTTATTCAGAAGACTTTACTTTTATTCTACTTTGTCCCAAGATTGGTGGGAAGATTGAAACCTTTCCGTGTGATCCAGAGCCCCTAATTGTGATGCAAGTTAGACTCTTTGGGACACGTGAGTCAAATCTCTCTTGCAGTAAGTCAAACCTTAAGTCATATCGTCCTTTTGATTTATCTTGACTTGTTCTTTTTTGCGAAAGGCAGCTTGGGGACACAGGGCAGGATAAGTGATCCCCTTTGGATAGAGCCAACGACTCTCCAGGCCAAAAACCTCTTACCCAGCTGCCTTTCTAATCAATGCAAAAATACTTTCTGGGGGGATCATAACACCAGTGTCTTTCAACCACTGACTTCACGGCACAGGTGAGGTTAGGAGAACAGCCACAACTGAAACGAGAGTGTCTCCGTAATGAGCACAGGGTAGCCTTCTTTTGAAGGGACAGAGGGTCAGGAGATGGAGCGTGTGTCTTGCCCACGGAAGGCTGGCTTCGTGGCTGGGTCTGCTGGCTCTGGAGGAAACCCCAGTAGCTATCTGCCCAGAGGTGAAGGCCGAGGCTGTGTCTTCTGGAGTTGGGATGGCTGTGAACCTTGCTTGGGTCTCTGTTCCTCAGTTTGCTCACTTGCAAAATGAGGATTAGAATTATACCTTGGGGCGCCTGGGTGGCTCAGTCGGTTAAGCGTCCAGCTTCGGCTCAGGTCATGATCGATCCCACAGTTGGTGGGTTTGAGCCCTGCGTTGGGCTCCGTGCTGACAGCTCAGAGCCTGGAGCCTGCTTCAGATCTGTGTCTCCCTCTCTCTCTGCCCCTCCCTGCTCGCGCTCTCTGTCTCCCCAAAATAAATAACTAAACATTTAAAAAAAAGAAGATTTTACAGGTGGATATCAAAATCTAGAAAGAACCCTGAAGGCAGCCAGAAATAAAATGACAGTGATCCGAGAGGGGTAAGGTGAGATTGAAATTACCTAGAAACAGAAGTACCATATTGAAAAATTCGATTTTTTTAATTAAAAGACCACCAGTCAGGGACTAGGGGACCTGGGGTGTGAGCCCTACACCCCCCGGAGCTGAATGGGTCACAGTGACATAACTCAGTTTGCTCACCTTTGAAATACCTTTCTGCCTCATAGAATTGCTACAGGATTTAACAACATAAAAAATGGGAAATGCTTGAAAATTACAAAGCACTATGGAAATAATAATGATAGCTAATATTTATTGTGACTGTAATTTCCTAAAAGCCTGCTAATTGTCTAAACCTTTTTCCCATGTTAATCAATTTTACAGTCACAACATTGCAATGAGGCAGGACTATTACTCTCCCCATTAAACAGATGAGTCCTGGGGACCTAAACAGCATGTCCAAAGCCACATAGGGAATAACAGGCCCACCCAGCATTTCAACGCATCTGCTTCCCAGGGCCTGGATCCCAACCACTGCACAACCTGCCTAGAAAATCAATCGGTCGATTGATTTATTGATTCCACCAATGTGCCCTGAGCTATCTATCATGTGCCAGGCGCTGTATAGTCACTGGGATTCATGAGTGACAAAGCATTGCCCTCAAGGATATTGCTTTGTAATGTAGGAAACTGACACGTAACTACGATGGCAGATGACAGGGCGGTAAGAAGAAAAATAAAAGGGCCAAAGAGTCACAGGGCAGAGACACGGTTGGATAAGACTTGCTGAGTCAAGAGAGCCTGGTAACACATGTTGATCTGGGACACAACAAGAAAGGGAGGCAGGAACGGCCATAATGTTGACAATGGCTACGTGCCTGTTTGTGCATGGCATGTGTGGGAGGAAGTTGGATGAAACAGTCACAGAATAGGAGGGGTCAGGGGGATCCAGGGAGAGGAAGGTGTTATGGGGTGTAGGCCAAGAAGGAAGATGGGGCCCAGCTTCATGAGCAAGGGAAAGAGAGATAGGCAGAGGTGGCCAGGGTCCAGATGGTGTGGGGGAGGCACACGGGCCATGATGTGGACGGTTGTCACGGCACATGATGGGGCAGCCAACTCATACAGTCATCCACTATGCCACTGGTAATGGGCGATAGCATCTGTGTTTTATTTTTTTTAATTTTTTTAAAGTCTCTTTATTTTGAGGGAGATAGAGAGTGCAAGTGGGAAAGGGGCAGAAAGAGAGAGAGAGAGAGAGAGAGAGAGAGAGAGAGAGAGAATCCCAAGCAGGTCCACACTGTCAGCACGGAGCCCGACGCAGGGCCCAGTCTCACGAACCATGAGATCACGACCTGAGCCGAAACCAAGAGTCAGACGCTTAACCCACGGAGCCACCCAGGCACCCCTCCGTGTCTTAAATGCAAGTCACAAAGAAAGAATCCACCCCACCAGACGACGCATTGTGCCAGGAGGGAAGCCAGTCGGAGTCCAGACCCACCAACGCCGGGTTATAGTGCAGAGGCCACTGAATCACCAAGTTTGACGCAAATCATGCTCTTCCTGCTGAGCGTTACTCATTCACCTCCAAAATGATCTGCAAAAGTGTGATGTTATTATCCAAAAACCTCTCAGAATGTGTCAGTAAACAAGCATCCAAGCCGTGATAGGATTTCCAAACAGCTTAGTGTAGAGATACCCAGAGACAGTCATGGGAATTACAGTTGGTTAGTGAATTAAAAACTTGTATCCATTTTTCTATTGTGTAGAGTTGTCAAGTGAGAATGGCTCGTCATTTATCAAAGACCCAGAAAATGCTTCCAATACAATTGATTTACTTTCTCAGTAAGAAAGGTCAGTGCCCTTGGATGCTAACAACGTCTGAAAGTATCCATCTAATTAGACCTTAAAAAATCTATGAGAAGAATTCATTTTACCTAGCTGTCATCTGAATTTCGATTGTTGAACTTGCCAACAAATGAAAAGCAACTGATAAAGTTACCCAGCAAATAAGACAAAGGACGTCAAACGCTGACACCATCACTAAGAAGCAGCAGAAAGTATCAGCTAAGATGTATGCATCACAAGAAGCTTCTGCTGCTTTATTCACTGCCCACCTCCCCACCCCCACCCCCGCCCCGGGGGTGCTCACCTCAGGCTGTGTGCTGGTCTATGACCTTGACTCCAGCACTCAGAACAAATGAGTCCAGGGGTGCCTGGGTGGCTCGGTTGGTTAAACATCCCACTCTTCGGGTTTCAGCTCAGGTCATGAACTCACGGTTCATGGGTTCAAGCCCCACATCAGGCTCTGCACTGACAGTGCGGAGCCTGCTTGGGATTCTCTCTCTCCCTCTCTTTCTGCTGCTCCTGCACACACACACTCTCTCTCTCTTTCTCTCTCAAAATAAATACACTAAAAACAAAACAAAACAGCAACAACAAAAAAACAAATGAGACCAACACGTCAGACCAGAGTAATAAAGAACTGTACTTTAAGGTCACATACACTGCCCAATGATGCCATCGACACATTCAAGCAGGGCTTCCTGGGTGAGATGGTCTCCAGCCACAGCACAGGTTGAATGAACAGAGTAAGATTAATAAACGGGAGGGAGACAGGAATTATCAGGATGCTGTTAATGTCCGATCCCCTCCCTTGCGTGGTGTCCATGGGAGGAAACTGGGTAAAATATGTTTCCCCAATCTGGAGAAGGGGACATTGAGGCATAGTCCTACGGCCAGGGTGTGCTTGTGCGTGTGGTTGGATGGGGTGGAGGTGAGGGAGAGAGTTCTCATCATTCTTCCCATTGATCTCCCCCACTGCTTCCCCATGTTAAGAAAAGGGGGATGGATAAATAAATTAAAACACGTCGATCGACCAAATTCCTCCAGGAACCTAGCAAGCCCTCACTAAACGTAAGATCTATGACCGCATACAGGATCTTAAGTCGTGCTGGGGGAAATAACGACCTCAATGCAAAAGAAGCCGTGCAAATACCACAAGAGAAATGAATAGACCCAAGTAACATCAGGTTTTGGTTGAAGACAGTAGGGACATATTCAACATTTGAGCTAAACCTTAAAGGGTGGGCTGAAAGTCGATCACAGAGTTAGTGTCAGGCCACCTGCACGGAAGCAGGGCTTGAATACGAGGGCATCGGACACATTTTCGATAGATCTCAGCTGGCTTGACTCAATTGTGGGGTTTGTCATGATGGCGATATTAACTAACATTAGAACTGGCATGGCGGGCAACAACTGCTTTACAGGTATTACTCCATTGAACCTCAAACCGCCCCATAATATAGGCACTATTTACTGTTTTCACTTTACACATGAAGAACAAGAGCACGGAGAGGCTCCGAAATTTGCCAAAGGTTACAGGTAACACGCGCGGTCAACAAATGGAGTCTGGATCCAGCCCCATGTTCTTCGCCGCTGCACTCGATTACCTCCGAAACACCCAAAGAAAGACCCACTAAAAATTCTTTAGCACCTGCGTCTTCTGATAATTTGCCTAAAAAGACCATCTTATCTGGGCTGGGAAAGTGAGGGATTAAAGGACCTTTCGGAGAAGTACATCTCTTTTGGTTCCTTCTTTCTTCTTTACACAGATCCATTCTGCGTGAAGAGTGATGATTAGGAAATATTGAGTGTCATGTGTCATTGGTTCTTCTACCCTGGAGGGTATATCACTGTGGTCAAACTGAGTATTTAAAAGCTGCTTGAAAGTGTCTGACTGAGCTGTAATGAGGTTCAGATACATAGCACCACGCTACTCCTACGCAAACTATTGACTTGGAAAAGGGCCTCCCGCTGGTGCTACAAAATGACCCACATTCTGGATTTTCCAACTTTCATCATGATGTACTTTAACTTGGTCTTCTGTCTTTATATAGTCAACCGAAAGTTAAGTCTAAAGGCTCAGCTAGGGGCGCCTGGGTGGCGTACTCGGTTAAGCGTCCGACTTCAGCCAGGTCACGATCTCGCGGTCCGTGAGTTCGAGCCCCGCGTCGGGCTCTGGGCTGATGGCTCGGAGCCTGGAGCCTGTTTCCGATTCTGTGTCTCCCTCTCTCTCTGCCCCTCCCCCGTTCATGCTCTGTCTCTCTCTGTCCCAAAAATAAATAAACGTTGAAAAAAAAAATTTTTTAAGGCTCAGCTAGATCTGGTTATATAATTTAGGAAGGGGGCGCCTGGGTGGCTCAGTCAGTTAAGTGTCTGACTTCTCTCAGGTCATGATCTCGCATTCCGTGAGTTCGAGCCCCACGTCGGGCTCTGTGCTGACAGCTCAGAGCCTGGAGTCTGCTTCGGATTCTGTGTCTCCCTCTCTCTCTGACCCTCCCCCATCCATGCTCTGTCTCTCTCTGTCTCAAAAATAAATAAACATTAAAAAAAATTTAATTTAGGAAGAATCTTTGCAGGAGCTGCTCTATGCTTCATTTGCATCACCTCAGGGGACACCTCCGGTGACCTAAGGTCACTGATAGTGACACTGAGATTAATCACTGGGTTAAACTGGTGACAGAGAGACCTCTCTATTGAAATCGTGTTGCAGCCCTCAGGACTAGTAATGGTACGTGAAGCGATAACTTCGCACAATGTGAATTCTTCATTTTCTCACAAACTTTCAAACGAGAACTTTGTCACCCTTTGATGATGATTGTCGGAATCAATTATACCATTAGGGTTTACACATCCAACAATTCCTTTTGTGAAAAGAGCTTTTGCTTCAGAAATGTTGTAAAGGTAAATTTTGTTTACCTTGACATACAGTTGTATTGGAAAGGTGGTTTAATACTTATTTATTTCCTTTAAGTTTTCAATTTTCAAAGAAAAGATTCAGTGTAATAGTCACCTCCAATAGTGATAAATACATTCTGTTAATGTGTGTGTATGTGGCTTTCCATTTTGTGGATGTAATTGTAGAATTAAGGAAAGACCACACACACAAAAATCTAGAGATAGATTTTTTTTTTGTTTCCATCAGTTGTGATCATCATGGGGGGGGGGGGGGCGGGTGCTTTAATTGTCCCAACTCTGTCCCATAGAATTTCCTTCAAGCCGATTTGGAGATCCTTTTGTCAAAACCCTATTCAGGTTTGAAGACTTCCTTGTTTCCCAGTAGAGAAAATTCTTCTCTAAACTGAAAGAGACAGAAGAGATTCCAGCTTCTGGGAAAATGAAACAGACACACTTTTTCCTACCCTTCCTATATCCTTCCTATACAACTAAAATTAGCCTCAACTAACTTTAAGTATAATTAAAACTCCTGGATAGATATAGATAGATAGATAATGGAATATTAATGGAAACTTCTGGAGATATAGGTAGATATAGATAGATACAGATAATAGATATAGATATATAGATAATGGAATATTACTCTGCCATAAAAAGGATGGAATCTTGCCATTTGCACTGATATAGGTGGACCTGGGGAGTATTATGCTAAGTTAAATAAGTCAGCTAGAGAAAGACAAATAACCATGTGATTTAACTCATGTGGGATTTGGGGCGCCTGGGTGGCGCAGTCGGTTAAGCGTCCGACTTCAGCCAGGTCACGATCTCGCGGTCCGTGAGTTCGAGCCCCGCGTCAGGCTCTGGGCTGATGGCTCAGAGCCTGGAGCCTGTTTCCGATTCTGTGTCTCCCTCTCTCTCTGCCCCTCCCCCGTTCATGCTCTGTCTCTCTCTGTCCCAAAAATAAATAAACGTTGAAAAAAAAAATTAACTCATGTGGGATTTAAGCAACAAAACAAAAGAGCCAAGGTAAAAGAAAAGAGAGAGAAGCAAACCAAGAAACAGACTCTTACCAATAGAGAACAAACTGATGGTTACCAGAGGGGAGGCAGGGGTATGTATTAAATAGGGGGTGGGGACTAAGGAGGGCACCTGTCCTGATGAGCGCAGGGTGATGTATGGAAGTGTCGAATCACTATATTGTACACCTGAGACTAATATTACACCGTATGTGAACTAACTGGAATTAAAATAAAACTTTAAAAAAAATAAGAAAAATGTAAATCAGAACTGGAAAAAGAAACTTCCAGGATGTCATAAATAAAACAGGCCGAGGAAGACTCTCAAAGGCATAGAGAAGAAGGCGGATTGCCCTGGGATCTCAGGACACAAGCAGCTGCACAGTGGTGACTTCTGGGAGTTTTCTTTTTGTTTCAGAATATTCCAGACTTAGAGCTAAAGATAGCAGCAAACCAGAAATGTGAAGGAGCATGAACAAAACAATAGAAATCTGTTTCCCAGTAAAAATCTTCTCTCTGTATCTAAGGAAACAGGAAAGAGGCAGATAAGCAAGGTAGAAAACTTTTGCATAGTAAACGTTCTACTACAGAAACCTGGGGACAAACGATGGTCCTACCCCCAACTACATCCGCAAAGGCTGAGCCAGAAACACAGACTGCTGCCCTTCTAAGGCTGCAATGAAGGGCCCCATTTCCCACATCAAGGTCGAGTTGAAGAAAGCCAAGGGAGAACCAGATCTTTCATCCCCAACTGCTGGCAACAAAAGTTCTCTTCTCCTTATGGTGTCAGTAGAGACTACATGGGGAGCCCAGTTTCCACATCTTTCCCCACTGGGTACTGTCAGAGACCTAGGGAAGACTTTCATCATCACTGAAAGACCATCTCTACACAGTGACCAGAAAGCAAGAACCCCCCACCCGGAAGTAATGAGGCAGTAAGATACAGCTTTTCATAAAAATATGAATGTCCAAACTGCAACTGAAAAATTGCTCATAATGCAAAGGAACAGAACACCAGCTGAATGAAACAAAGAATATTAATATAATCCAACACCAGGATGACAGCAGTGGTAGAAATATCTGACCAAGGTTTTATAGCAGCCATCATAAAAAGGCTTTAAGAAACAATTACAGGGGCGCCTGGGTGGCTCAGTCGGTTAAGCGTCCAACTTTGGCTCAGGTTATGATCTCAGTTTGTGTGTTCGAGCCCTGCATCGGGCTCTGTGCTGACAGCTCAGAGGCTAGATCCTGTTTCAGATTCTATGTCTCCCTCTCTCTCTCTGTCCCTCCCCTGTTCATGCTCTGTCTCTGTCTCAAAAATAAAAAATAAACAGTAAAAAAATTTTTTTTAAGAAACAATTACAAACACTCTTAAATAAAAAAATACAAAGCCTCAACAAAGACACAGAAGCCATGAAGAAAGATCAAACTGGAACTTTAGAAGTGAAAAAATATAATGCATAAAAGAAAAAGCTCAGTGGATGGACTAAACAAGAGAATAGAGATGACACAGGAAAGAATCAGTGATCTGAAAAAGAGAACAAGAAAAATTATTCAATCTAGACAACAGAGGAAAAATATCTCATAAAAAAGAGAATCTTAGGGACCTCTGGGACTACAAAAAGAGATGTAGCATTTGTATTATCAGATTCCCAGAGAGGGAGGAAAGAAGTGAGTCTAAAAAATTTTTTTCAAAGAAATAATGACGGAAATCTTTCCAAATTTTCCAAGAGTCATAAACCTATAGTTTCAGGAATCTGAGTAAAATTTAAACAGAATAAACCCAAAGAGATCTACACCTGTATGCCTCATAATTAAAATTCTGAAAATAAAGACAAATGAAAAGATGTTTAAAGCAGCAGTAAAACAAATCATACTTTACTTACAGGGGAAAACGATTTGAATGGCAGCAGATTTCTCATCAGAAACCATGGAAGCCAGGAAAGCATAGTATTTTCAAGTGCTGAGAGAAAAGAACCCATATCTAGCAAAATATTGTTCAGGAATAAAGGGGGAATTAATATATTTTCAGATGAAGACAAACTAAGAAAATGTACCCCCAGCTGAAGTACCATAAAAGGATGGCTAAAAAATTCTCTAAACAGAATGATAATGATAAAGATAAAGAGGAAACCTGGAAAGAAGGAAAGAAGAAGGTGACTGGTAAGCAAAAATATGTGTAAGTAAAATAGGCTTTCTTTCTTTTGAGCTTTCTAAATTATACTTGACAGGGGAGCCTGGGTGGTGCAGTCGGTTAAGCATCCGACTTCAGCCAGGTCACGATCTTGCGGTCCGTGAGTTCGAGCCCCGCGTCAGGCTCTGGGCTGATGGCTCAGAGCCTGGAGCCTGTTTCCGATTCTGTGTCTCCCTCTCTCTCTGCCCCTCCCCTGTTCATGCTCTGTCTCTCTCTGTCCCAAAAATAAATAAACGTTGGAAAAAAAAATTTTAAAAAAAATTATACTTGACAGTTGTGGCAAAAGTATAACACCGATATGATTCCAAATGTTTATCGAGGACATATTTTAAACAATTTTAAATGAAGAAGTCTAAAGGGATGTAAAGAGAGAGAAGATTTTTTCCCAATTCACTGGTAAAATGATGTTACCAAGAAGTTGTGATAAGTCATGTACAGTTAAACCTTGGATTGCAAGTAACTTATTCCACGAGTGTTCCACAAGATGAGCAAACATTTATAATAAAGTTTAACTTGATAAATGAGTGATGTCTTGCAGTATAAATAGTATGTGATGCCGAACAGCACATGATCACAACTGAACTAACGGTTCTTAAAATTCATTTTGATATATGAGTGCTTTGAATTACAAGCATGTTTCTGCAACAATTTATGCTCTCAAACCAAGGTTTTACTGTATACAAAATGTTACATCTAGACCAATCACTAAAAATGTTACCCAAAGAAATATAGCAAAAAAATGTTATAGAAAAATTAATGAAGATGCTGTTCTAAAAATGGTCAAATAACTGGCAAAAAGGAAGAAGGAAGAAAACATGAACAAAAAACCACAGAAAAATAAAAAACCAAACTTAAAATGGAAAATGTAAGCCCTGACATATCGACAATTACATTAAAGGTGAAAAGTCTACCTAAACCAATTAAAAGACAGAGATTAGTAGAGTGGATTACAAACCATGACCCAACTGGATGCTGTCTTCAAGAAACTGACCTCGGGGCCCCTGGGTGGCGCAGTCGGTTAAGCGTCCGACTTCAGCCAGGTCACGATCTCGCGGTCCGTGAGTTCAAGCCCCACGTCAGGCTCTGGGCTGATAGCTCAGAGCCTGGAGCCTGTTTCCGATTCTGTGTCTCCCTCTCTCTCTGCCCCTCCCCTGTTCGTGCTCTGTCTCTCTCTGTCCCAAAAATAAATAAACGTTGAAAAAAAAATTAAAAAAAAAAAAGAAACTGACCTCAACTATAACAATTTGGAAAGATTGAAAGTGAAAGAATAGACAAAGGTATATTAGATAAACATGAATCAGAGAAAAACTGGAGTAACTATATAATATCAGATAAAACAAATTTCAGGATCAGACCAATTCAGCAACTAGAGAAAGATGATAGAATTGACTTTAAAATATTTTGGCAAGAAAATGGAGGAAAACAAAAACCATACTGTATGTATGGAAAAAATGCTATCAATTATTAAGTCTACAGTGAGTATGTTTATTTTAATATTCTCTTAATTTCCTTACATGCTTGAAAAATTTTATAGTAAAAGTTAAAGATAAGAAAATAATAAATGGTACTTCCTCTGTAACTAGTCAGATTGTTATTAAGATACTACATGAACCTGATAGATGTTTTTAAATTATATATATTTTTAAAAATAGAGATGGTCCTATTTGAGTTTGCAAACAGAGACTCACAGGTTTGCAATTTTTGTTCCTCCTCTTGTTTTAAATAACAAACATCTGTTGAGTGTCTATTTGGACAAGATGAAAAAGACAAAGCTCCTTTTCCTAAAGGAGCTCATGCTCCAATAAGGGAGAGAAATATTTGAATAAATATTTCAGATATACTGTGACAATTGTGACACAAATATGTACAATATACGATCAGAAGGAATGTAGAGCTCGAGTCCCAAGGGCATGTGATGAAGGATATAGTACAATATACCGGATATTTGCACTAGACTTGGATGGTTGGTAGGCATTTCCCAGATAGAAAAGAGCAGAAACAGAATTCTACCTAGAAAGAAAGCACATGTAAAGGCACAAGGTAAAAGATATAAACAAAAAAACAATGAATCATAGACAACACTAATATTGCTGAATAAAAAGGCAGAGTGACTGGAAACAAGACAGGATGAGTAAACGTTAATGACAGCAAGGACAGTGTTACATATCGTGTACTGGGATCACTTCCTGAAGTTCACATTCATCTCATTGTCTTCCTGGAAGGAGGCCATCTGAACCTGTCTGTGTGTTGACAACAGAAGTTGTTAGTATTCTTAAGAAATACATGGCAAAGCCATGGGTGTTGTAAATAGGAATCAGAGTTTCCAGGCTTCTAATCTTGCAGCTAAGAACTTTACATAGTAACCCATTTAAGGCTTACAACAGTGGATCAATAAATCTATTTTGGCCAGGCATTGCATCATTAGGGGTGGACATGAGAAATCCCGGTGTATTTCCCAGCTGCTGGTGCCGAATCCCAAGGAGATACAACCCTAATGAGCACAATTTCCCCAACTTGTCTCTTTTCCATTCTTAAAAGAAATATGTTGGACCTCAAATGATGAGTAAGTAATCAGGAAGCTGAAATTCTCTTATCAACTAGTACAAAATAGAAGTCAAAGACTTTATCCTGGAAACAATGGGGAATGATGGAGGATTATTAAAAGTAGTCAAAAATGGGTTGCAGAGAACTCGCCTTTGGTAGTGACGTAAAGAAAGGGTTGGAGTCGTCATAGCTGCGGTTAATGATGCAGGAGTGAAATAAGACAGACATAGTGTAAAGGTAAGGAGGCGGCATGTGTCAAAGGCTTACAGAAGGTGTAGTAATTGAGATTCACTGATGAAATGAGGAGGAAGTCAAAGCACATTGGAGGTGTGGGTGACTGGGTGCTGGCATCACTATTATTCGGGAGAGTGGATATGCGAAGAAAATTATATTTGGGGGTAAAATAAAGAATTCTCTTTTTTCAATGGCTTCATAGATGAACTTAGAAATCTCAAGGATGAGGTATACAGTATATTTACTGTTGGTGCTCAAAACGGGGGTCTGGACTAAAGGCTTGGGTTTGGAAGTTTTAAGCATGTAAGTAATAGTAATGACACTATGGGAGAAATGTAGAACAGATCAATGTTGTAGACAGTACAGATATTTGGTTGGAACATAAAAAATAAAATAAAAACGAATAATAAGTACAATTTAGCTTCTGTGGTATAAACCATTATCAATAAGAAAACAGGGTAAAACAATGGATATTGTTTACAGCAGTAATAACAAATGTATAGTAAGTAAAAAGAAATTTAACAGGAATTATGCAATACCCTTTAGAAGGTATGTGACTTTATGAGGCAGCTTAGGTTATGTTGGCTGGTAATAATAAAAAATAACCTACAATCTCAATGACTTACGGAAATAAAACATGTATTTCGCACCCATGCTACATGTGCATCATGGATTGGCCGGGGTGCTATTTCTCTAGTCTTGATCTTGACTCAGGTGTCCAGGCTGAACGAGCATGCCCAGATCTACATTTCCCATGAATGAAAAGGACACTGTGGAGCCACATCACTTCTTTAAACTTCCTTTCAAACGTGCCAATGCCGCTTCCAGTCATACTTTCTTGGTCAAATGGCTCAGCTCTGATGTTAGTGGAGAAGGACTGTGTGATTATCCCATAGATTTTAAACAATTCTATTTTCTTTATCTGAGTACAGTTGGCACTCAATGCTACATTAGTTTTGGGTATAAAACATAATGATTCAACAAGTTACACTATGCTCCCCACAAGTATAACTACCATTCGTCACCGTACAAGGCAATTCCTGCACCATTGACTGTATTCCTAACAAACAAACAAACAAACAAAAACTACAAATAAAGAATAAAAAAAAACAATTCTATATTCCCACCCGCATCATTTTTAAGTGGCACTGATAAATTTTATAGCAGAAAAAGTGACTCTTGTATACAAAGAGAAAACTTCACATGAACAAGGTAAAAAGAAAATGGATGATTATTTGCAAAAAGGTATAACACAGATTGTCACCGAAAACTTAACAGCTATTACCTGTAATTACTTGGAAGCCGCTCTACCTTAATCGATGCTATCTTCTGTTCGCTGGCGCTAAACGGAGAGGACACAGATTTGGCTCTGTTTGCAGTCCTCCTCATACTCACTTCCCCACACCTTTCCTTTAGGCTTCTTTGCACATATTTATTGTTATTGCAATTAGCAAATATCTTTTCCATAAGAATTGGAGTGGTTCGAAAATTGTAAGAAAATTATCAACACTCCAATAGATGGATGGGTAATTATTATGAGAGGAACCATCACAAATTAGGAACTAGAAACAATAAAGAAACATGGAAAATGTCCAAGAAGATTTGTAATGAAAGCATAGAAATTTAAGCAACAATGAAAGTCAATTTTACACCTATTAAATTAACATAAATCTAAATACATGTTAGGTTTGAATCCAAAACGAGTCACACAGAATCACACTAACCCCTTCCCAATGACACTGCAAATTGGTACAGTTTTGGAAAGCAAAATGGGAATATATTTCAAGAGCTAAGAAGAAGTTATTACTCTTTAAGCTATCAATCCAACGGTTGGGTATTTATTTCTAAGAAATAAGTCAGTGGAGGAAGTCTCCCTAGAGCTTACACTATTTTGCCAACACAGACTTTAATGGAAACCAAACTTCCCCCATGAAAACCAGTTCCCAAATCTCAGGGCTTCCAAATGGAGTTGTGCTTTCACCTAGAATGGAAAGATGGGGTGGAGAGGTCAGCACGGCTGTCCCCTTAATGCTCCTTTGGCTCCTATAAACCCCCAGCTTACAAGCAGCTGCCCGGCAGGAAGCAATGTGGGACCTGGCGAGCACACAGTAATGATTTCTTGAATGATCTCACTATAAAGAAATGATCGTAGAGGCACATGGGTGGCTCAGTCAGTTGAGCATCTGACTTTTGTTTTCAGCTCTGGTCATAATCTCACGGTTCGTGAGTTCGAGCCTCCCATCGAGCTTTGAGCTGCCAGCGTGGAGCCTGCTTGGGATTCTCTCTCTCCCCGTCTCTCTGCCCCTCTTCTGTGCTCACTCTCTCTCTCTAAGTAAACAAATAAACTTTTAAAAAAAAAGAAATTATCTTCATTGTAAAACAGTAGCACCCAAGAATGTTATTGGTGACATAATCAGCCAAACTTGCGAGTAGGAGAAATAAAGACAATTAGCTGAAGAAAGAGTGGCCGGAAAGGTCAAGATCATGATCAGGCAGCTAAGAGATGCTTCTGAGGTGAACTTCAAGGGATATTTTCTGAGCAAGGTAATCACTGAGAACTGTTTTGTTCAAAAGTAGAAACACACGCACTTCCCGACAAGTTCATGCGTGCATGCACACGTGTGTACACACACACACACACACACACACACACACTGGTTGAAACCGTGCAGAACATGAGAAAACATCAGTGAACTAGGGTTCTGTTACTCTTTCCTTTAATATTCCTTTAACGTGGAGCCACTGTCTTGGAAAGCGGAAGCTGAGTTTGGGGAGGATGCTGGCAGGCAGAAGGTGTGGGTAATGCTTCCGTTTCCGGTGCCTGACTGCGCTCAGCACCCCCGGCCTCCCCTTTCCTTGGTGGGCGCCATGTTCACGACAAGCAGCCTGCTGACTGGACCCTTTGAAACATTCCACACACTGCACTTTTAAACTATTGATTAATTGTAAACAAACTCCACCTTCCATTATCAATTGACTTAAATTCCAAGTATCATTAGCCCACATTTTTGAAGAAGTTCCCATGGCAGCCACACTCTCTGTTTCTGTTTTCTTCATTTAATGGAACTTGGTTCCTTATCTGAAATGAGCTCTACTCTCTGCTGGTAAAGTATTTCTTTCTTTTTAGCGTCTTCATTAACTCCCACACATGCAGCAGTGCCTGGCTTGATAAATCTCTTTGTGTAAATGGCTCCTCCCTCAGGACGCCCCATCAGGCCGCCATGGATTGACACATTTCCAGCGAAAATGCCTGAATCATTTGCAGCTTGCTTACTTTGCTTTACATTAGCTTCTTTCTTCTTTTTTGTTTCCCCGTTTCCTCCAGTGATAGCCAGAAAGGGAGCGGGATTACAGGAGCCATGATCTATTCATTCAGTGTGGTTCCCCTTTACGGTTCAATGGATCCTTCCTCCAGTGACTTCCTTGGGAGGGCACTGTTTGGTGAGTCATCCCATAACACGCCAAAGCAGAAGCTGAACATAAACCACTCCCTCTTGTCTTGCTTACAAGCAATGCTGACTGTCTGAAACTTTTGGGACTTCTTGTTGACACTTAGGTATGCCATTAGGGGAGCAAGTTGCTACAATGGGTAATGCTTGGTTTCAAACTAGCTTTAAGTTATTGACATTCTGATTTCAATATTTAATTGCCTCAGGGTCTTTTGTTAGCAATTTCTCTGCTTCCTGGAACCTCTAGTGTCACTTGTCAGCTCTTTCTCATGCCATTCATTGCCCCCCCCCATCAGAGCTTTGACTCCACCATTAAGCTGGGATTTCATTTCAGGATACAATTTGTCGGACAGACCATAGCAAACAAGGAGAAGTCGCCGCCTATCAACTGTACTTGTCATGACAACGCCTGCAAAGAGATTGATGTCTTTTTGTGTGAAATTTTGCCAATCCTTGACCAAAATCAACAAGTTAAGAGAATAACCTCAAGCCTGAGAGACCTCAAATGTTGGCTTCCATTCAGTGACACAGATGGAGAAGGGTGCATGGGACCCTTCGTCACAAATGCCCATTGGGTTGCCTGCAGTGTATGCCCAGATCTGGGTAAAGAGAAGGCTAGCTATCTAACAGCCAAGGTGCATGAGGGCTCCACATTCTAAGATTCTCAGCCTTGCCAGGACCCTCCAAGTAGCCTCCCTGTTCCGGAAGCGCCCCATCACAGTGAGCGACACAAAGGAATATTCAGACCATAAACGATAAATTAAAGAAAATGAGTACCATATTTTATGGCCTAGTCAGTCTGAGATGAGCTCTTCCAAGTAAAGCTGGAAAAACCTCTTAATGAGAAACCAAGAACATCATCAATCATAATAGCATTAAAATTGAACTTGGAGGGGCCAGTATAAATAATCCCGAATGCTTATGGAATACAACAGTGGCTTCAAAATCTATAAATATAATCAGCACCTAGATTTCCCTTTGATTTTCTGATATAGTTCAGGTAATGAACTTTACCTAGGCCACAAGAAGGAGTACCTCACACTCTCCTAAGACCCCAGCGTATGGACACAGCAGTTGAATGTCATTGAATACTTATTCTGTGTCAGGTGCCCTGCTATGTATGTACTTTCACACACACACACACACACACACACACACACACACAGGCATTTAGCCCCAGAAAGCATTATGAAATGCTTGAGTATTGAAAGCAAAGACTCACGAAGGTTCAGTGCCTTCTTGCGCACGGTATGGGTGGTAGGGATGTCATGAGGAGGGGATTCTGTACAACCCTCAAGCTCAACTCCATTATGCCGTAATTCCAGTTTCATCATTTAGGAGGAAATGCCATATTCTGAAAGAATAACTTACTAGAATTCATGTGGTTTTCAATGATCCTTAATTTTCCACCAGGGAGTCATTGGGGTGTTGAGGAAAATGTCTACCCGTCTTAACACGTGGCGATGGGTTTCAATGTTTCCACCTTTTGTTTCTTCCCTTCTCCTAATACGAGCTGATATTTTATGTCACTAAGATTGGGAAGTAAGTAAAATTTGTTTTGGCTCCCTCTTCACCTCACCTTTGTCATTAATTTTCTCTATCTGCTCCCAAGACCAAATGCGAATCATTATTAAGTCTCTTCCTTGTGGTCCAGTCCCAGGCCAGTCCACCACACCAGGGCCAGCCTGTCCCCTCTGGAAAAATTCATGTTTCCTCCAAGCCCTGACGTCAAGACGTGAGCCTCTCAGTGGTATTTTGTGGCGTTTAGCTGTTCCCAGTTTTAAAATTTTTCACATCCATGACCTAGTTGGTCTTTACCAACTTGTGAAATAATCTGGTATGAGCACACCCATTTAACAAATGGGGAGACAGAGTAAGGCAGGAAGCTGCCCGAACATTACTTATGGGGTGGAAATTCAGAAGTTCAAGTACAGGTCTCAGCACACCATCGCCTAAACTTCCTTCGCTTTTGATCCATTCATGAGAGCAACAAAAGAATTGGCCTAAAGGATGACCCCTGTAGAATTCCAACATGGGACTCTGGAGCCTTGAACTTGTGTTCTCAAAGCGTGGTCCCCGGACCAGCAGCATCCACCTCTCTTGGGAACTTGTTGGACGTGTCAATTTGGGGGCCCCTGCCCCCACCTGCTGAATCAGAAACTTTGGGAGTGGGGCCCAGCATCTGCGTTTAAACAAGCCCTCCAGGGGCGCCTGGGTGGCTCAGTCGGTTGGGCGTCCGACTTCGGCTCAGGTCACGATCTTGCGGTCCGTGAGTTCGAGCCCCGCGTCGGGCTCTGGGCTGACAGCTCAGAGCCTGGAGCCTGTTTCCGATTCTGTGTCTCCCTCTCTCTCTGCCCCTCCCCCGTTCATGCTCTGTCTCTCTCTGTCTCAAAAATAAATAAACGTTAAAAAAAATTAAAAAAAAAACAAGCCCTCCAAGGATGCCGTGCCTGCCAGACATAAGAATGAATCAGCCATAGGAGCCACTGAGACCTCCGTAGCCAAGAACTTGAATCAGGCTACGGTTGTGAACCTGTCACACCCCTCAGATCGACAAACATGGTGAGACTATACGAGGTTCGGATGGTCTTCGACCTTTTTGCTGCGGACGTCCCAGGTAGGGGAACGGATGACAGAATTGGGAACAGAACAAGCACACTCTTCTGCAGATCCGCTGAATCCAGGGACTCGTGGCTCCACAGACGTTTTTCAGAGGCGCTCACCTGCAGAAGGACCTACTCAGGCTGCTCTTTCCGCTTCCCTGAGTCTTGCTCCACTCGTCTTGAAAATCAGAGGATTAGCTGCTTCGTTCCTAAAATACGTGCACAGCATTCTCTATGGAGTATTACTGTCAAAATATTTAAAAGCTGATTTAATCACGCTTTTTAGGTTACACTTAGGTTAGGTTACACTTAGACGCTACAGAAAAAAATCAGCGGAGGGAGGGACAAAGTAAATGGCACCGCGAGGACGCACGCAAGTCCACAACGGTGGGTGGTCGACACGTTAAATATCCCCCATGTTCATTGCCTTGAAATTTAAAGGCGGGGTGGCTACTCTTGAACAAGTGGGGCTAAAAAAATCTAAGAACAAATGTGTTGTCATGTGTGAGACTTAATTTGTGCCTCAATTTGGAAACAGTGTGTTAAAGGGCACGTGGGTGGCTCAGCGGCTGAATCCTCAGACTCTTGACTTCTGTATAGCAGAAAAGATTTTATAAAAAACTTTCCCGTCTGTCTCCCCCGGCATTCCCTGAGTGAAAAACACCTGGTTAAAAAAAAAAAAAAAAAGAAAAAAGGATATAGAGGCCAACAGACTTTTGTTGAACTACCAAACCTCTTTCTTGACCCCTTATTCTATGGGAGTTATTCTAACTCCTGGCCCAAAACGATGTCTTCTCAAGTGGCCCGAAGGCAGACGGTATAGCGAACAGTCTGAAATGTAAGGAGCAAGAAGGCATTTTCCTGATCAGCTGCCCCACCCTCTCTTGGGACTCTGTAATCCTTGTTGTCCTTCTCAGACCATGGTATGTAGCAGGAGAACCAAGGAGAATAAAGCCAAAGAACTTGGGGGTACGGGGGGCCAGTAGGCATGAATATGCACCTAGGAGACAAAGAGAGATCAGAGGAGGGGGGTGTCGGTTTTCTCCACAAATTTTGTGACATAATATCAAGTTCATTATAAAGTTTTTATTTAGTGCTTATTTATTTTGAGAGAGAGAGAGAGAGAGAGAGAGAGAGCGGGAGAGGGGCAGAGAAAGGGGGAGGGAGAATCCCAAGCAGGCTCCACACGGTCAGCGCAGAACCCGACACGGGGCTTGAACTCATGAAACTGTGAGATCATGACCTGAGCCGAAATCAAGAGTCAAGAGGCTTCACTGACCGAGCCACCCAGGCGCCCTTCATTTGAAAGTTTTGACAGACATATTGCTTCAGGCTCATAGAAATTTTCCTCTCCCATCCACTCTCCGAAACCACCTTTTTCCACATCACACTGAGCGAGTTGAAAACTACGCGAGATGACACAAAGCATGCCTACGGACAGGTGCGTGTGTGTGCGCGTCCCAAGACACAACATGAGTGTGGGTCTACGTGCACGCATGCGTGTGTGCGAATAACATCTTCCCCTCCGCCAGCTGCTGATGTTTACAAATTGAAGGTTTGAGGCATAGAGGTTTACTTAATGCCTTCGGTTCTGGATTGCCGTGTTATTTTGCTTCCTTTCCTTTTTGAAATTTCCCCCTATGCATTTATTATTTCACTGAAACGGAGCAGATGAAGACGGCAAAATCTCCAGCTACTGTGCTTCATAAAATCACAGGGTACAGCTGCCTAGGCTTTGTCCCCAAGAGGAAAGAAAATAACGGTCTTCAGATGCAAGAGCAGAGTTGTTAATCACTTTCTAATATTCTGTGCACGGAAGTATTGATGAGAAATCTGCAACCAGACCCACGCAGCCTGGGGTTTTACTTCTGTATGTTGGTGGAATCACAGGGGCCATGCAAATGCTCAGCCTGTGCTCGGTGCCTTGGGATGGGAGGCCCGCTTCCCCCTTTCCTAATGCGCGCCGAGTATCATTTGACTCTCAATCAAACACACACAAATTAAGTCCCACGGACAGCTCCGGGCTTTGCATTTTCCCTTTTCAAATGTGCTCGTGTCTCAAGTGTGTTTTTCTGCTGTGCCTTCTCAGACATATTCCAGGGAGGGTTCCTCTGAACGAGCGTACAGATCATGATTATGGTTACTTTGTTTGGGGCTGTAATTCAGGGACTATTACAGCGTATTTCCCTGTGCTGTTGCTCTTGTCTCAAGATGGGAGGAGACAATCCCTAAAAGCTAAAAACTTATCGTCGTTCTCCACCAGCTAAAGGGACGCCCGATGTGGTTTGCTAATGGCAGAAAGAGACAGTTGATCTCTTTGGAGAAGTTTGTTTTGTAAGAAAACCTAATGTATATTTGATACTCTAAAACGGTCCATGTTTATTCAATTGATTTGGAGAGGGCCATGGTTTACAGCTAAAAGTGTGGTACAATTTCTGATTCAGGGAATGAATTATCGGTTCACCCATGATTGAACACACTGATTATGATTTTATTTTCTCCAATAAAATAGAAGATCCTGCCTTTGGATTGATTCTTCTTCTTCTTCTATCCCACACATTTCCAATGGGATAGAAAATTACTGGAGTTGATATTCCAACTACGACACCAAATCTATAGTATCCCCCACTGATCAACCCTGTTCCAAACAATTCTGGGGGGGGGAATTTAACAAAATAATAGAGGAGGTGCTCACTGTATGATAGTATCCAGATAGGAATTCAATACTCCGTTTCACCAAAACAGCAGTTAAGACCATGAAGAACCTTCCAGTAATCACCAGCACACATTTCAAGCCTGCTGTGCCCCACCTCTAGTACAGTTATTTACAAACATGATCTCAATCAGTTTTGAACCTTACCAGATAGTTCCTAATTTTTACAGATAAGAAAACCCATGTCTCGAATTTTCACTATTTACTTCATGCAGCTAGATGGTTGAAAAAGTGGTATTCAAACCCAGGTCTGTCTGATCCCAGTTATGAACACTTTAAACATTCTGGGGGCACCGGGGTGGCTCGGTCGGTTAAGCCTCTGACTTTGGCTCAGGTCACGATCTCATGATTTGTGGGTTCGAGGCCCGTGTTGGGCTCTGTGCTGACAGCTCGGAGCCTGGAGCCTGCTTCAGATTTTGTGTCTCCCTCCTCTCTGCCGCTCCGCTGCTCATTCTCTCTCTCTCTCTCTCTCTCTCTCTCTCTCTCTCAAAATGAAATAAACATTTAAAAAATTTTAAACATTCTGAACTGAAATGCCTCTCATAATAACCCCGAAAACTATTGCTAGACTCCAAAAGGAATTTCAGTACATACAAAGCCAAAATGGGAGTTACTATAATTTGCAGCTTATAATGGCAATTTTTCACCTTCCTACCTAAGGGAGAGCAAGGCCACTGGTGAGAAGGACGAAAATTTAATTTATGTCTCATATCACCTCCCTCAAATCTCAGAAAGATACAGCACTTCAAATTAAGTCAGCCAGCCACTGAAAGGTGTCCCTCTCTTATTCAGTTTCTGTATCCCTTTGTCACTATAAATCCTCATTCTTATAGATCAGCTCTCCACGCCGAAATCCCTAAGCACTGAGCGCCTCCAGAGACGGAAGGAGACATCTGATAATACCTTGCATTCAAGGTTTAGAAGATAATCGGCGATAAATAAGCTTTAATACATTTTACAATCTACGGACAACAGTTGTTCATTGCCCTTTTCCATTCGGAAAGAATTAAGGATAATTTCAGAGTCTCCAATAATGAATTTCACACTTTCTTGTGCAGCGATCGAGGACCTCGGTCCCGGGCCCAGCTCCCTCGTGAAATAAATAATTCAGAGACAGCAGGCATTGGAGCAGGAGCCTCTCACACCATTAGATTTGAACTTCAAATTTAAAAGGAGGAATCTAACAACCATGAGGAGAATGAGCAGCACCTGACCTCTCCATCCAGGTGCGGGCACGGAGCTGAATGGACCTCTCTTCCAGAAAAGGTTGCACAGTGGTGAGGAAGGACCCAGATGCCCCGGGTCTATAGTGAAAGAACATCGGTATTCACGATAAATAGGAAAATCATTATTCTTCAAAGAACACACCCCCCAAAAAAGCAGTATTCACCTCGGGCCTTCCACTAAGGAAGAAAGTATAAATCCCGAACCGTGATTATAAATAGGCAATGTGATGTACAGAGATCAGGGTAAGCCACGTAAGCTGGGCACAGGCAGCCCCAAACCGGATGCCAAAAGAAGCAAGATCATGTCCATCCTAAGCGGAGGGCTGGGGCGGGAGGCACAGAGAACAGCCAGTTCTGCAGTTCCTGCACGGTCAGGAAATTGGTCTCTCTGAGACACATCGTCATATCCAGATGGGGCTGCATGTACATTCAGTGATGCACAGACACTTTTAGAAGATGTTCTCCATACAGCTTCGCCCCTGTGACATTACTGATTTGCCCACGGTCCATCATGATGCAATATCTTCCCTTCGCTTGAACATTTGTGTAATGCACCTGCTCTAGGCAGGGTAGTGATCTTAATCTTGGGTAACAGAACAACGAACCCAAGAGACAAAAGCCTCTGCCCTTGTGAGGTTTGCATTTGGGCGGGGGGGGGTGGGATGGGCAGAGGAAGGGGGCACAGATAATTGGCAAAGCAGTGTGTGAGGCAGAAACTCACTAAGTGCCCGGGAGGAAATATAAAGCAGAGAAAAAGACGAGGGTCTCTGGAAAGAGCTCTGGAATGAGCAGGTGTTTACCAGGCACGAGAACCGGGAAGGAGGCCGCGTGGCTGCAGAACAGGGAGCAGTGGGGGTCTCAGCAGGGGAGACGGCACAGGGTGGCAGGGGTGGCCATGAAGCAGGGACGCCCCAGTGGTTTGCATGAAAGGAGTGGCGTCTCCTGAGGATGGTGGCCAAGCCAAGAATAGATCCACGCAGGTCAGAAATAGGGACACCCGGTTCGGAGGTTGTGATGACATCCCAATTAAAATGTCATGGCGGATGGCCCGCAGGGTCCCAGGGACGGCGGGAGAAATGGCCAAATTCTGGACTCGCTTGGAAGGCAGAGGACTTTCTGATGGATCGTACGCAGAGCATGAAAACGAGGAAAAGCCAAATGAGTCCAAGACTTTGGTCTTGTCAACCGGAAAAATGGAATGGCTACTAGCTAATTGAGAAAAGAGCTGGGACTTTCTAATGGCAAGACTTTGGAGAAGTGAGGAGAGAGCCGAGTATCCAGATAACATGGGCGGCCAAGAAGAAATGCGTGAAGTGGGTGGGGGGATGGAATCAGTAGTGTGGTGTCCTTGAAACTACTCGATGAAAGATGTGCAGGTGGAGGGGAGCCTTGGCTGCATCCAGCGACCGTTTGGGGGCAAGTTAGGTGAGGCCTTGAGCGTGACACTTGGATTTAACAACAAGAAGGTGTTTGGTGGCTTTGGAGGCGGCCGTGGTGGTGAATGCTACATCGTGAGAGGCACGGAGGAGAAACGGAGGACAGAACTCAGGCACAGTGAGCAGAAATGAGCCTTTGGAAGAGCCGGTGGTCAAAGGCAGCAGAGAAAAGAGGTGGGAGGTGGGGAGAGATCCATTAGGGAGAGAAAAGGCGTTGATATCTGAAGGCCAGGGCAGACTTGTTGGCGGAGGATGGGATGCATTGACCCCATAAAGGTTCTGGGGAAATAACGTTCAATGCAGCACTTGGAGAAGTTGGGTCTCAGACACAAGCCCAGACAACACGGAGGGGTGGGTGCTTCGGGCTAGAAGGAAGTATGTGGAGGGGTGCCTGGGTGGCTCAGTGGGCTAATGCCCTGCTCTTGATCTCAGCTCAGGTCACGATCTCACAGTACATGAGTTCGAGCCCCATGTCGGGCTGACAGCGGGGGGCCTACTTGGGGTTCTCTGTCTCTCCCACTCTCTCTGCCCCTTCCCCTTCTCATGAGTGCATTCTCTCTCTCTCTTCTGTTCCCTCTCTCTCTCTCACACACACACACACACACACACACACAAACTTTAAAAAAGAAGTATGTAGGGGAAAGTGTGTAATGCTATTTCATGGACAGTTACCACAGTTACCAGTTTTTCCCACGGTTAGCATTTTTATTACTGTCATCACCATCACCATCATCATCATCATTAGTGGTAATGGTAGTATTTAAAACACGAGGTAGGCACGCCTCGGTGGCCGAGTCAGTTAAACGTCCAACTTCAGCTCAGGTCATGACCTCATGGTTTACGGGTTCGAGTCCCACGTCGGGCTCCGTGCTGACAGCTCAGAGCCCGGAGCCTGCTTCGGATCCTGTGTCTCCCTCTCTCTCTGCCCCTCCCCTGCTCACACTCTGTCTCTCTCTCTCTCTCAAAACATAAATAAACATTAAAAAAAATAAAATACGCAACTGAAGACTTTGGACCAATACCTAAGATGTTGAGGAAAACTGAGAAGTCACAGTTCATGAGTGCAGGCAACAAAACGTGCCCCCAGACGTCCCAAGTCCCGAGAAACAAGCTATCGATATGGACACTCCATAAAAATATTCCTAAGGAGCTTCGAGTTTATAAATATTTGAATCAACCTTAAAAACATAGCAAGATGGTGGTATTGCAACGTAACATGAACAAGTGACCACTGCAACTAGCCAAACAAACTCAACTGATTTGAGCCGCTTCCACGTAGAACACATTGAAAAGTTAACTCCTGCGAGAAGATACACAATTGAACGGTTAGTAAGAAGATACACAACTGAACGTTAGTTAAGATCATCCCAGCGTGTACAAACAAGCATTCAGGAGGGGGGCAAGGAGGGAACATGCTCTTGTGCTCTGAGTTATACATTGTCGACCAAGAAGAGGCTACAAAGTAACTATCGGTGTTTCTCTGGGGTCTTGGAGATTGTAATCTAGGAGCCACAGTAGGAGGAAATGGAAAGGAGCTCCTTTCCATTTCCAAGCAGGCAGGGCCAGCTTATAAAGGCACCACCACCAGGGTTGCATAATTTGTTTCGAAAGAATTATGATTTGGTGGGGACACAGGTGAGCTGACTACTAAGCAACTGGCTCCCCAACGAACAGGTGTTACATAACCTCTACCTTGGCCCAGAGGGGAAGGATGTGTTCCAGGTGGTGGTGCAGGTGCAACTGACAATTGCAATGGACAAAAGTCAGAAGTTCATAGTGTTTGGGGAGTTGAAGCAGACCTACCCTGGCGGGGCTTCGTCAATATCCCCCAGACTCTGTTTTGAACACTCTCTTAGCAACGTTTCCTTCACTTTGGTATCTTTCGCCAGACATATTTCTAACATGGATAATTTTTTTTAATGTTTATTTATTTTTGAGACAGAGAGAGACAGAGCATGAACGGGGGAAGGCCAGAGAGAGAGGGAGACACAGAACCGGAAACAGTCTCCAGGCTCTGAGCTGTCAGCAGAGAGCCTGACGCGGGGCTCGAACTCATGGATTAACATGGATAATTTTTGAACTTAGAGGCTAAATCACATTGCTCCGGGGGTGTTAGCTTACATTACTTGTATTATTGTATATTAGTTATTGTGTTGTATTATTAGCGTATATTTCAAAAGCAGTCTTGAAAAATGTCTTTGAAGTAGCTCATCAAAGAATTTAAATGGGAGTGTATGCTTTCTAAATTTCAAGGAAAAACAAAATAAATAACCAAAGGGAGAATGCGTATGAGAAGTAAGATATAAGATATCTTAGATATAAGATATATAAGATATAATGCCATATAAGAATGCAGATAAGAAGTAAAAAAGACAAAATCGCCAAAAAAAAGATGACAGAAACGGCACTACATGCATTCTTTTCTCTTCTAATATAATGGGCATGTTTCTTAAAAACATCCCCAAATACTGGGGCACGTGGGTGGCTCAGTCGGTTGGGCATGTGACTTCGGCTCAGGTCATGATCTCACAGCTCGTGGATTCGAGCCCCACGTCGGGCTCTGTGCTGACAGCTCGGAGCCTGGAGCCTGCTTCGGATTCTGTCTCCCTCTCTCTCTCTCTGCCTCTCCCCCGTTCACTCTGTCTCAGTCTCTCTCTCTCTTTCAAAAATAAATAAACATTAAAAAGCTATTTTTAAAAAATTTTTAAAAAACATTCCCAAATATTAAGAGTCTACTATTAAAAATTATGTGTTTTGACACAATATCAGAGGGAAAGATCATGTTCACGTTTCAGCAAATATAAAATATGTTTCAAAACAGTAGGATTCTGATTTTATAAATGTATAAATATATACACATTTGTGCCATCAAATTCAAACAGTATTTTTTCTCTTCGTCTTAATGAGAGGATTGCAAAAGGATCTGATTCACCTTATTTTTATTTTTCTGTGTTATAAATTTTATCTCCGTATACTAGCAACAGTACTTTTTTCATTCAGAAAAGAAATGTCATTGTGTGAAACATCTTCTCTACTGCCTGAAAAGAACAAAATCCCAACTGTCATTGCTTAATATGATAATAATTCAGAAGCAATTAATTGCCTTGGACACTTAAAACAGATATTTGTGTCAAATGCGCCTTTGTAGCATATGAAATATATCGATAGTCACAGAGTAATAGATACTTTGACTCAAAGGTGCGTGGACTTGACCTTGAGTCACATAGGAAATGTTCAGACGTGTAAGTTGTGCGTTGAATTTTGGATTGAATCTGGACTAATTGATCTAAGTACTCTGTCAGCTATTAACTGACACACTTTGTTTTCTTCCCTTTTCCCGCCCTTACATCTAATTTATAAAACAGACAACAAAATCTGTAACAGCAAATCCTTATTGTAGAAACCAGATTCTTGAGGACAATAACACCATCTATCGATCCGTAACACTTAAGCCACAGCGTCCTCGGGGTCTGAGAGCAGGGTGTGAGGGCGGGAATGCATTAGACATAAAGTCAGGTGGCCAGAAATATAGGGTTAATAAGGAAATAATAATGGCACAAAATGGGAACATTAGAGAATTCAAGAACGCTTCTCTTTTCTCCACAATCAATGCAATCAAGATTCTCCTCCAAGTGGAGAGGGTGATCCTGATGCCAAGGTTTTATTGACGAGGGTTTAAAATTTGTAGTGAGACGATTATCATAACTTAGAGAAGACACAGTCCACTAAGCCAGTCTGTGGTTCAAAATCCTCAGCCTCGTCAATCAAATTACTAAGCACTCGGTGACGATGAGCTAAAGGCTCTTCTCCCGTATCCACCGAGACAAATGAGGATATAAAGCGTAAGCCCTTGAGGACAAGGAACAATATGAACTTAAAAAAAAAAAAAAAAGGAGTGGTTCTATTTTAAAATGGAGAAGAGATACCAGCCAATAAAGCTCATGTGCCAGTGGGTATAAGGATTTTAGGAACACCTGAACCACAGCGATTTAAGAAAATATGTTTACAATTACTGGAACCCATCTATCACCTCCAGGCAGGTGGGTGTGGGCGACAAACAGGTCAGCTGTCCGCCTCATGACTATACCACGCAGGTACGCATTATAAATTTTTTTTGATGTTTTTATTTATTTTTGAGACAGAGAGCATGAGCAGGGGAGGGGCAGAGAGAGAGGGAGACACAGAATCCGAAGCAGGCTCCAGGCTCTGAGCTGTCAGCACAGAGCCTGACGCGGGGCTCGAACTCACGGACTGTGAGATCATGACCTGAGCCGAAGTCGGACGCTCAACCGACTGAGCCACCTGGGAGCCCCAACAGGTACGCATTATAAATGTTCAAAGAAGAATGTGGTTCCCTGCTGGACGCCCAACAGGCAAACAGTCCGCTGATACTTGTTGTACCGGAAGCACCTGCCAGGCTGGTATTTTGTGAGATAAACACTTTAGGAAAAGCAGCCCCTTGGGAGGTTTTAAATGAGTGATGGAGAGAGAGAGCAAAGATGAGGAAGGCGTGCGTTGTGATTGCTAGTCTCCTGTTCATTTCTTATTATCAGATAATGCCGCAGAATCCATCAAAAATTTGCTAACGTCACCGCAATAGCCTTCATTTCAAGCATTTTCTAGACACTGGATGAATTTCATCATTCCACATTTGAAAGTTCAGTTTTCTGCCTGATCATTTCTCCAGAGAAAAGGAAAAAAAAGGACAAAATATCTACAATCAGAATGCCATCACTTGGGAAACATTCTAACTTTTACCCATCTCTTTTATAAATTTTTCATTAAAATATATGACGGTGTCAACGTAATTCTAAAAGGCCAGCTGTTCAAAAGCATTTGGAATTGAATGGAGGACACTTCTGGGTGCATCTGCACGGCAAGGTGAAATTAACAGCAAAAATCGTGTTACCAATGGAAATCTTACACTTATTGGAATAGTGGCAATATTCCTGATTCCACCTGACGTGTTTTAATATAAGACGAAAGGAAACCACTCCAGTAATCGATGTCACTTCCTCATACTGCGCCATGAAGAAAAACATTAAAGTTGTGTTGTTTCCTTCTTTCTCTTTTTTCTTTTTTAAATGCTTATTTTTGAGAGAGACAGAGACAGAGACAGAGTGCAAATGCAGGAGGGGCAGAGAGAGAGAGAGGGAGACACAGAATCCGAAGCAGGCTCCAGGCTCCGAGCTGGCAGCACAGAGCCCCACACGGGGCTCGAACCACAAACCAAGAGATCATGACCTGAGCCGAAATCAGACGCTTAACCGACGGAGCCACCCAGGCGCCCCCATCCTTTAAAAAAAAAAAAAAGGAAATTGGGCTCATCTGAGGCAACATCAGTGAACCTGAATACTACACTAAGTGAAACCAGCCAGTCATGGAAGGCAAGGACTGCATGATCTCACTTACGTGAGGTACCCAAATATTCAGACGCACAGAAGCAGAGAACAAAACGGTGGCTTTCAGGGCCCAGGGAGACTATGAGACTTGTTCAATTGGTACAAAATGTCAGTGATGCAAGATGGAGAAGCTCCAGAGATCTGCCGTCCAGCATGTTATCTATCATCAATGGTACCGTGTTGTGCATTTACATGTTGTTGAAAAGGGTAGATCTCCTGTTAAGTGTTCTTAGCATGGAAAAATAGGAAATAAAGACAAAGGGGCACAGCGTGGGCACCTGGGTGGCTCAGTTAGGTGACGTCCAACTTCAGCTCAGGTCATGATCTCACTGGTTTGTGGGTTCAAGCCCCGTGTCGGGCTCTGTGCCAACAGCTCGGAGCCTGGAGCCCGCTTCGGATTCTGCATCTCCCTCTCTCTTCCTGCCTCTCTCCCGCTCGTGCTCTGTCTGTCTCTCAAAAAAATGAATAAATGTTTTAAAAAATGACAAAGGGACACAGGGAAACTTTGGGAGGTGATGACTAGGTCTCTCACCCTAACTACGGTGATGGCCTCACGGCTAGATGCCTCTGTCCAAATTGATCAAACTATATACGTTTAAGGTCTGCAGTTTATTGCATATCAGTGTTACTTCAAGAAAGCTGTTTAAAAGAAAGAAAAAAACAGACGTATTTGAAACTGTCACATTCTCTGCCGGTCCCATAACACGATTTCCACAATATCGCACTTCAAATTTAAGAAGAAGAAGGAGAAGGAGAAGGAGAAGGAGAAGGAGAAAGAAGGAAGGAAGGAAGGAAGGAAGGAAGGAAGGAAGGAAGGAAGGAGAAAGAAAGAAAGAAAGAAAGAAAGAAAGAAAGAAAGAAAGAAAGAAAGGGAAAGACTGAGACATCGTGAGACCATATTTTCTCGGCTTCCACTTAAAGTTGGAATAATTTTTTTCTCTTTCAGAAAGGCAGTGCTCAACCAGACTTGGACTGAAATCTTGCCCCAGGGGGTCCGGTGTGTGAGCCTCAAAAGGATACACTGCCTTTTACATGCAGTGTCCCAAACTGTGGACTCAGGAAGCAGATCTACGTGAGTCAGGATCTGGCTGGATCCCATTTAACAGAAACACCAATAAGGATGGTTTAAGCGAGCTGAAAGTCTACCTCGTCCTGAAATAAAGATTTTAAGGAAGAGGCTCTGTGGCTCCCGGAGCTCGCCTCCTGCCCGTGTAGGGAATGGGGGCGGGGGGGGGAAGGGTTGGGGGAGCTGGGGGGAGGGGTTGGGGAGGGTGGGCAGGGGGAGGCTGTTTCTGTCTTTACTGGTCTTTGAGGTGCCCTCCTGCCCCCACTTGGCCTCTCAGATGCCTCTGTCACCGATAATACGGACTTCCTGCGTTAAATTTCTCTTGCTTTTTATATTTTGAGGGTTTCAATGGCTGGACCCTGCCATCTTTCAACAACCAACCTTCACTCCGTTTTTTTGGCTTCACCATCGGCCAGCTAAAACTAAGGGCAAAACGAGACCCAAAGCTTGCTTTTGTAGACAGAGTTCTATTGTTCAGAGATGGTTTATGACCACACACTCTTGATAGCAAAGTTGGGTTTCCGCTAATACTCTTGACAAAGATGTTCCCCTTGACCTGATTCTGGCCCGGGGGCCTCTTGCCCTCCTCTGAGTAAACAGCCACAGGCCACATCTGTAGGGTGACCCTGCCCTCCCCCCCCACACCCCCCGACCCCACCTTGTAGTGCTTACCTAAGAAAACTCACGGTGGCCAGGGCATTCACTCTTTGTCCCAGCCAGCATCTGAAGACAGGGCCCTGGATCCCAGACCCCGTCAGCAAACCCACATGGGTCTTATTTTTCCTGCTTTCTGTAATGTTTTAGTTCCCTGACCCTGCTAAGCTTCTGTTCACCACTGCCCATTCTTCCTTTAAAATGCCCGGCCATTGGGGTGCTTGGGCGGCTCTGTCGATTAACCTTCTGACTCTTGATCTCAGCTCCGGTCATGATCTCATAGTTCGTGAGGTCAAGCCCTGCATCAGGCTCCGTGCTGATAGCCCAGAGCCTGCTTGGGATTCTCTCTCTCTCTCTCTCTCTCTCTCTCTCTCTCCCCCTCTCCCCCTCCCCGACTTGTGCTTGCTCTCTCTCTTTCAAAATAAATAAACTTTTAAAAAAAAAGAAAACTATAAAAGTGCTTGGTCACGTCTACACCCATCAGAGTTGAGTTCCGTTCATGTTGGTCATGCTGGACCATCTTCCCTGCTGTAACACCACATCACCAGTTGAAATCTGTTCACAGCACTTTAACTAGTGTCTAGTTTGTCTTTGACACTGAATAGCCTCCAAAGCCCAATGGTACAACCCGTGTGGCCCTTCACAGGAAAATTTGTCGGGTCCAGCCTCAGAAAATGTCCTCCTTCTCCTGATATGGGATGATTCACCAGCAATACCCAAGTGCAAGCCCTAGAAGGGAGGAAGTAGGAACAAGGTCGTGGCCCAGATGATGCACATGATTTCTCTTATCCTATCTTGTAGATCTGGGCTCAGTCAAATGGTGACACTTAGCCGCAAGGGGGACTGGGAACATGTGCCTTTTTCTGCGTAGCCAGGAGCCCAGGTACAAACTGAGAATCCTTGCACTTTGAGAAGAGGTGAGAATTGTAGCCCTCAGAAGCAGAGCCAAGAGCATCCTCATTTTCATTTGAGCAAGAAACAGCCCAGAGCAAGGACATCTGATGCCTTGCATGTTTGCGATGCTAGCCAAATGTTTTTATTAAAAAGTGACAGTGATGTTTTTAAAAGTCAGCCCCTGACGCTGTCTTCTTGAGCCCTGACATTTTATGACTGTAACAGTGCCTGCTAGAAGTTGTTTCCTGAATTTTGATCACTTTACAATTATCCTGGAATCAGGATCAGTGCGGCTTAAGCCAGTAAAATCCCCACAGCATTCGGAGCACAGAGAGAAAGCTGTTAGAAACACCAACCCGGGGCGCCTGGGTTGCGCAGTCGGTTAAGCGTCCGACTTCAGCCAGGTCACGATCTCGCGGTCCGTGAGTTTGAGCCCCGCGTCGGGCTCTGGGCTGATGGCTCGGAGCCTGGAGCCTGTTTCCGATTCTGTGCCTCTCTCTCTGCCCCTCCCCCGTTCATGCTCTGTCTCTCTCTGTCCCAAAAATAAATAAACGTTGAAAAAAAAAAAAAAAAGAAAGAAACACCAACCCTGTAGCCCGCAGCGTGGCCATAATCCTTAGCCCTGGCTGATGGACTATAATTTACCCTTTTGTCTTAATTTAATACCATTTTTTAAATTATGAACCTATTAGCTGGATTTTTTTTAAGTTTTTTGGGAAATGGATGAATAATACAGACACCTTAAATATTTCACTGTATGTCTTTGTTTTTCTTCTCTCCCCGTCATATACCTTTCTCTTCATTCACGATTGTATTATGACATACATAAAATGTGAATACAGGCAGTATTAACATAGAGAGGCGTTTACAGCTCATAGTGATGGCCTCTTTGAGTCCTGGGATATTGGGGGCAGGTGGAATCTGAAGGTTTTCTTTGACAATAGCATGGGAATCAGGCCCAGATTGGCTCCAGAAGAGAACGGTTTTAGAATAATTTCTTTTCTGCCGATTTCACTCCCACCACAACACCACAGCAGGATTTCCCACATCCACAGGAGTAAATCCTCATTATATCCATCTAAACCATCATCTGGAGAGGGGACCATACAGTGACATTTTCAGACAAAAGCCGGGAGACTTTAGTGCTTGTACAGAAAGAAAAACTTCCTGTAACCTCTTAGGTTCAGTGTCTGGGGACATGTGACTTCAACTCTGACACCATACCGGGGGGGGGGTGAAACAAAGTTTTAGTGGCACTCTAAACTGATAAAGATGTGGATTTGTGTACCTAGCTTAATGGGGAAGTGGGAAAAAAATTACATTGTAAGAGCAAATAGGTTTCTAGGAAAACAAACGCGAAATAAAGTTTGTGATAGGGGCGCCTGGGTGGCTCAGCCGGTTAAGTGTCTGACTTCGGCTCAGGTCGTGGTCTCAAGGCTTGTGGGTTTGACCCTGAGTCCAGCTCAGTGCTGAGAACTCAGAGCCTGGAGCCTGCTTTGGATTCTGTGTCTCCCTTTCTCTCTGCCCACCCCTCTCCCATTCTTTCTCCCTCTTTCTCTCTCTCTCTCTCTCTCAAAAATAAACATTTTAAAAAATTTTTGTGATAATGTCTGTTTATGCACGTGCAAGTGTTTTGTTTGTTTTTGTTTTGTTTTTTTTAATCTCCTCTGGTGAGGAGATTTCTGACAGCCTCACTCTGCCGTTAGGAAGAGGGAACCGTTTGCTTTTAGGGAGATACGGGAAGCTCCCAGAAGGCTCCTTTATTTATCTGTTGAATCTCAAACATCCTGAGTTTATCACAAGCTTTATGTCACTTCCAGAAGTCTGAGTGGTCCCCACAATTCCCTTGTCTGAAATTTCCCTAGGAGTTTCACAAAAACCCTGGCAGATTTCTGTGGAGAGAAGATTCCAGTTCGTAGCTGTGAGAGAAGAGATCCGCAAAGGGAACTAGAACAAGGAAACCGAGGGTAACAGCTGGAGTAAATTATTAACCCACTGTCATCATCCGGAGGGCTGCCAGACCTCTCAGTGGTGGGTTCAGAACACCTTCAGGAAGGGTGACAGTGACAGAGATCAAGATTGTTTGCTGGAGCAGAGCTGGGAAGATATGTGTGTTCTGGAAGATATGTGTGTTCAAGTTCTTGAGAGGCCCACACTGCTGTACCCATGAATCCTTTGACATCTGTATTGAGTCAAAGAGCTTCAATGTGCGGGAGTCTGAGGAAAAGTCAATTTTACTTCTCAGTCATGCATAAGACAATAGGATCCAATTTCCAAAGGGGTGGACATAGCTAAAAAGCAATGCCCAGGACTGAAATCTGATGGCGCCCACAGGACACTATCACTTTCTCTTGGCAAAGGCCCTCTTTAGTTTTGACCAAAGATAATCAAAGGTAAGTCTGGCTAGAAAAATAAGCCTTATCTCACTACATTTTGCCTCACGATGTACATAAATGTGGCAACGGTGCTAATCAATGACATAGGTCTTTTTAGGTTTGTTTTGCCGGACCTTGGCTAAGGAATCTCAGATCCGACTTCTGAAGGCCACTGAGGGCTGTGAAGCCAAGCCAAGAGTTGGTCATCACATTTCACAGAATTCCTCTCTTCTGAAGGTCTCCAACATAAACTGAGATTCCGGGGCCTGCCAGGAAGTGAGCTCCCTGACTCACCGCTGTTGAGAGGGAAAATTCTCCCGCTTCCCTAAAGCTCGTCCAGCCAGACTAATAATTATTAAGTTTACATGAGACAGGTGAGCATAAGAACAAAACAAACACAAAGTTTCATTACATGTGCACGGAGGCCTCCAACCCAAAGAAATGACCAGGACAGGCAGTTTTTTCACATTTTAGACACAGAGACAATACATTTGTGAGGAATTGACAGGATAAGGAAAATAGGGAGCTTTAATCAGTAGGGAATCCTGAGTGGAGCTTGGGCTGGGGTATTAGATGAGTAAAAAAGTAACAAGGTTTATTTTTACAGCTTTCGGAGCTTTGAAGTGTCTCTGGTGATAAGGATGTCTTTTTATTTCTTAGTACAAGGTGAGTACCTTTCACACGGGAGATGTGTTTCCTGATTTCAAGGGGGACAGAGGAGGGTCTGAATGTCCTTTTGGCAAAGGCTGTCTCTTATATGTAACTTTTATTTAAAATAATCGATATGACAAAGTGGCCCATTTGAGGGCAGCCTGCCCTTGGCCTCTACATAACAAAGGCTGAGAAACCCATAAGCCAAGAACAAAGCCAGGTTTTCCAAGAGGGTTTTGTGGGCATGGGCTTCAAAAATTCAACTTCAATCTTTAAAACTTCTCACATTGGAGTCTATGCACTTCATTTTCTTTTTTTTTTTTAATTTTTTTTAACTTTTATATTTATTTTTGAGACAGAGACAGAGCATGAGCAGGGGAGGGGCAGAGGGAGAGACACAGAATCTGAATCCGAAGCAGGCTCCAGGCTCTGAGATGTCAGCACAGAGCCCGATGCGGGGCTCAAACCCACCAACTGTGAGATCATGACCTGAGCTGAAGTCGGACGCTCAACCAACTGAGCCACCCAGGCACCCCTATGCACTTCATTTTCACATATGACTTTCCAGTCAAAGCCTTGGTTATATAACCAACGTTATTATCCTGTTGTGAGGAGAACAGATTCTTTTCCTTTTTCAGTTTTATTAAGATATAATTAACTTATAACATTGTATAGATCACTCTTTACCCATTCATCTGTCAATGAACACTTAGGTTATTTTCATGTTTTGGCTATTATGGATAACTCTGCAATGAACGAGGTGGGGGAGGGGCGCCTGGGTGGCTCAGTCGGTTGGGCGTCCGACTTCAGCTCAGGTCATGATCTCACGGTCCGTGAGTTCGAGCCCCGCGTCGGGCTCTGTGCTGACAGCTCAGAGCCTGGAGCCTGTTTCAGATTCTGTGTCTCCCTCTCTCTCTGACCTTCCCCCCATTCATGCTCTGTCTCTGTCTCAAAAATGAATAAACGTTAAAAAAATTTTAAAAAAAATAAAAAATAAAAAGAACAAGGTGGGGGGCTGTTGCTGGCATCTATTGAGATAAGGATTTCATTTTCTTCAGATATATACTGAAAAGTGGGGTGGCTGGATCGTATAGTATTTCTTTTTTTAATTATTTGAGAAACCTCCATGCTGTTACCCATGGTGGCTACACCAATTTACATTCCCACCGACAGTGCACAAAGCCTCCCTTTAGGAGAACAGATTCTTATTGAACTTATACAAGTAACTATATTGCCAGGAATATAAAAACAGTAAGAATTTCTGAATTCTGGAGGGATCAAGTAGGTAGAAACATAAATGTTTTATTTCTGTTTATAAAAGTATGATCTGCTAAATTTCTGTAAGTTATAGGACTTAAGAGAACAGGTACTCCTTAAATCCATAAAATAAAACATTAAAAAAACCCAATATTCTAAGCAAGAGTCATAAAAGGAATCGTAATTATTTTTTATCAGTTCACTCAGTCCTATGTGGTTAAATCCAGTCCTGTTTGGTCTTGGGTTAGTAATTTCACAAATCCACCAGTTTTTTATTAGTTCTGGAAATCCTTACTCAGTCCAGGGGTATGAGGTCAAAGGTATTAATGCCATCAGGAGCCTGAACCTCAGAGTTACTACCAGACTCCTTTCTAGGAAGGAGTCTCTGAGACAGTACCTTTTGTTGAAAACAAGCTTCTGGCCCGTAGCTAATTGTGAGAACTTTCAGAGAAGCTTCAGAATAAAACAATAACTATCTGTTAATGAAAAAAGCTTCAAAATACCCTTGGCTAAAGATCTGATGAGACCTTTATTTACATTATAATGCAATTAACAAGGAAATTTGGTTGTTTCTGTGACATACAACATTTTAAGGCAGTTGTTGGCATTATGACTGCTAACGTTATATCAGGACATACTATGGACAGCAAGGACATTGATAAATTTCTAGGAAGTTTATATAATTTCTAAAATACTTCTATTAATAACAGACGTCCCTATAAATTGAACATAATGAAGGTTATGCATTTCTTCTCATTTGACAATTTAATGTATCAAATAAACCCGAGTAGTTTAACATCCTCTTTTTATAAGGTGAGAGAATAAGTCGAGATGTTCCAGGGGCCCTCTGCAAAATCTCAAAGTCACTTCAAGGTCAAGAAGATTTCATTTAGAATTTGATTTGGGGAAGTTGTCAAAAGGGTCAAGAAGTTTCAACATCTGATTAGATAAGATCACAAGTCACTGTGGAACAGCATTTACTTATCCATTTAGCCAAAGTAACCATAAAAGATTTCAAAAATAAATATAGGAGGTCACATGATGAAACACACGTAGTTCTTTCATTACTGGGAGGACTCAGTTTGTCTAAATCATCCGAGATGCGATAAAGACAACATGAGCCATAAGAAATGATTTTGATAGGACAGAAAAATTATTGTTTCTTAGGCAAATTCCTCACAAGCTAAAGAGAAACCTTTTACAATCTCTTGTGAGGAGCAGAGCAGCAGTCCAGGAAAACTTTTTCATTTTACAAAGAAAACCAGAGTCTGCTTTGACATTGATGCACTCTAGATGCTGAAGCTCATTTTATTATTTTTTTAAATTATTTTTTTAAGTCTACTTATTTATTTTGAGAGAGAAAGAGACAGAGAAAGACACAGTGCCTGACACGGGCTCTGTTGTTCATACACACGAGCCAGGAGATCATGACCTGAGCCAAAACCAAGAGTTGCACGCTCAATAGGCTGAGCCACCCAGGTGCTCCTGAAGCTCATTTTATTTATTTTTTTTTTAATGTTTATTTATTTTTGAGACAGAGAGAGACAGAGCATGAACAGGGGAGGGGCAGAGAGAGAGGGAGACACAGAATCTGAAACAGGCTCCAGGCTCTGAGCTGTCAGCACAGAGCCCAACGCGGGGCTCGAACTCATGGACTGTGAGATCATGACCTGAGCCGAAGTCAGATGCTTAACCGACCAAGCCACCCAGGCACCCCTGAAGCTCATTTTAAAGCTTATAATTAGCTTGGCCATTTTCAGCATAAAAGGTAGGTCTCTCTCAATCTCTCTCTCTCTCTCTCTCTTTTTCTCTCTTTCCTTTTATCCATAAACCCTGTGGTTGTTGTGTTTTATTTTTTTCTCCATCTTTCCATAACAGTTTTTAACCTCTAAACAATCACTCAGGGCTGCCTAGGTGGCTCAGTTGGTTAAGCGTCCTACTTCGGCTCAGCTCATGATCTCAGGGTTCATGGGTTCAAGCCCCACGTCGGGCTCTGTGCTGACAGCTCAGAGCCTGGAGCCTGCTTCGGATTCTGTGTCTTCCTCTTCTCTCTGCCCACTCACACCCTGTCTCTCTCTCTCAAAAATAAGTAAACATTGAAAAAAATCAATAAATAAATGAATGAACAATCACCTAAGGACAACAGTTACTTCCCTTTTATTTTCTTAACAAAATTTTTCCCTTTATACTGCATATCTTGTGTACTTGTCCTTATGGAAAACTCACTTTACTTTCCTTGCATACTTTGCATGCAACGTTCTTTCCTTTCACCCTTATTGCTTTGTTTTATTTCCTTTAATGTTTACTCATTTTTGAGAGAGAGAGAGAGAGCATGCACACGTGCAGGAGCAGGGGAAGGCCAGAGAGAGAAAGAGAGACAGAGGATCTGAAGCCAGCTGCTCGCCGACCGTCGCAGAGAACCCAGTGCCGGGCTCGAACTCATGAACCACCGGAGATCGCGGCCTGAGCTGAAGCAGAACGCATAGCTGACTGGGTCACCCAAGTGCCCCCACCCTTATTGTTTTAGTACTTTAATATACACCTATTGATTATAAACCTTGTTTCTTAGTATTCTTTATTTCCCAGAGAACACTAGAAAGTAGACAAATGTAAATGGTCAGGTATTGGCATTTTGTGGTAGATTAGCAAATGTTGAATATACTTTTAAGATCTCTGGAGGCTATGCTTTTTTTAATAGTGTGGTTTTTGATGTGGCAAAGGAACACATTTATTAATTACACCCCCAAACTTTCATCTCCTTCTAAAAAATTGAAATGCCAGAAGTATAAACATGTAAACTTATGTTCACTAACTGATGTTTGGGTGTTTTATCATATTGAGAAAGGACAAAGATGTTCAGTGAATATCTGACATGGCATTCAATATAACGTTAAAGTTTCAAGTCATAAAAAGATTTTGGGAACTACCTTTATGCAGATACCTTATAAAACAGTTATTGTTGAAACAAAGTTGGTCAGAACCATGACTCAATTTGATTAACATCAAACCTATGCCTTTAACCTTAAATATATAATAAAATAATATTTGTTTTCTAGTAAACATAGTGGAATAAAAACTATATTTCTGCATTATGTTTAACACTGGCAACTCTGAAAACATACCTCTGTTTCGTAACCAATACTATTAAACTAGTTTTATTTACCACAGATGTATCCAAATCATGTGAACTTAGAAAGTTTTTGAGTTGGTTCCCATATAGCTGAAAATTACAAAAAAAAATTCATTTAAGGGGCATCTGGGTGGCTCAGTCGGTTGAGCATCCAACTCTTGATCTCAGCTCAGATCTTGAACTCAGGGTCATGAGTTCAAGCCTCATGTTGGGTTCCACTCTGGGCGTGGAGCCTACTTATAATAATAATAATAATAATAGTTATAATATATAGTTATTATTATTATTAACTTATAACCACTTATTTTTCTCTAAACAAATTTAGAATACAACTTCCTTGTAATATCTTTCAGAGGTCAGAAAATATCATATATATGTATATATATGTGTCATATATATAAAATATCATATATATGTATATGTATGTGTATATATATACGTATATATAGTATATATGAACAGCATACATATTCATATATATATGCTATGTGTGTGTATATATACATAATATATATAATATATATTATATATATAATCGTAATATACATGTATACACACACATATAGCATACATATATGAATGCATATATGTGTCATATATATAAAATATATATATGTATATATGTGTATATATATATCAGCATACATATTCATATATGTATGCTATGTGTGTGTACATATATAATATATATAATATATTATATATATTATATATACACATAATACACACGTATGCACACACTTATACATATATGAATGCATATATGTGTCATATATATAAAATATCATATATATGTATATATATGTGTATATATACGTATCAGCATACATATTCATATATGTGTGCTATGTGTGTGTGTATATATATACACGTAATATACATGTATACACACATATAGCATACATATATGAATGCATATATGTGTCATATATATAAAATATCATATATACGTATATATGTGTATATGTATACGTATATATGTATATATGAACAGCATACATATTCATATATGTATGCTGTGTGTGTATATATATATAATATATATATTATATATATACACATAATATACACGTATACACACACACATATAGCATACATATATGAATGCAGACAGAAGCAGACAGAGGCAAACGAGATTTGACGGATTTCATGCTCAGGTTTTAGCCGTGAGTCAGCTTTAAATACAAAACTCAATAATTATATAAGTTGACTATCACCTTTGCCTCATTTTTTTAAATCCAAAGTATGTTTCTGACAGAGAACAAGTCCATGTGTGTTTTGTGTTCAATATGAGGGCTAAAGCTTTCCATCAATATTTGCGGGTGTGACTTTTAAGGTTTTTTTTTTCTTGGCATAGAACCTTATGGAGGCTGTGGCTTTAACCCCAGGTGGTGTTATCGGTCATGGGAGAAGTTAAAGTAAGGTGTCTTTCTGACTTGGAACCAGAGTAACAACCTCAGATATTTCCTCTCTTTTTCATTTTTTTATTATTATGATTTTTTAATGTTCATTGATTTTTGAGAGACAGAGAGCAGGGGAGGAGCAGAGAGAGAGGGGCACACAGAATCCGAAGCAGGCTCCAGGTCAGAGCCCGACGTGGGGCTCGAACTCAGGAACTGCAAGATCATGGCCTGAGCCGAAGTCTGACACCCAACCGGCGGAGCCAGCCAGGTGCCCCTCTTTTTTTATTTTTTTAAACCTTATGTATCTTGAGAGAAAGAGAGGGACAGCACTGAGTGGGGGAGGGGTAGAGAGAGAGGAAGAGAGAGAGAGAATCCCAAGCAGGCTCCATGCTGCCAGCTATGAAGCCTGATGTGAGGCTCGATCCCATGAACTGGTGATATCACGACCTGAGCCGGAATCAAAAGTTGGACGCTTAGCCGAGTCACCCAGGTGCCCCAGATGTTTTCCTTTCAAAGAGAGAGCGGTCAGGCCCTCGAGAGGGCCGTGCTAGGTGCTACAGAAATTACATCTCAAGGAAGGAAAGAAGGGATCCAAGTTTTCCGAAAGAGCTGCTCTCAGGGGCAATTTGTGGCAATATTCGCCTATCACCAGCTTTTCGACTGGAACAAACATTAAATTCTCCCCGTGGCGGGAGACATTTTACAACAGTGGGACAGGGTTGGCGGTAGCTGTGGATTTAATATTTGTTCTAAATCGGACGTCTGCACTTCAATTTTGTTAAAGGAGTATTTTAAGTAAACCATACTTTTTCCCCTTTTGTTACTTTCATCCTCCGATAGATACCAAGGGGACGTGTGTTCGGTGCGAGAACTTTCCAAACATCTTTCTAAATATAAAAGCTTTCTCCATTCAAAGGATCTGTCACCCAGCCATTGGCAACGCAGACTCTCCTAAGGTATAGTTCCAAACTGTGACTCAAATCCAGGAAGCCTTTTCATGGCTCACCCATGAATGCAAGATGCGTCTCCCACGGATGCAGCCGCCATGATCCAAAGTGACCCCCCCAAAGATAGTCAAAAAAGAAAGAAGCCAGGTTGTCATGGGCAACAAGGCCAACAAAGGAAAGCATTTAGATTTTGACCGTCCCCCGAGAGCTGGGCAGAATCAGTAGGAAAGTGTCTCAGGCGCCCAGTCTGACAGCTGTCCACGCAGCAGGTGCAAAAAGAGAGAGAGAGCGTTCCCCCTGGATCCAACCCACACTCTCAGGACACAAAGCAAGACAGGCAGGACACAAGGGTACTACTGGGAGGTAAAGAATCCATAACACAAGTACTTAAACCAAAAGTCAGCAGCGAATCATAACACCCAAAGAATTAACCCCCACAAGTGTTTTCTCCTGTTTCATGTGCCAAGGGCCAGGGGCCAACTGGAAATGCCTGTTCTTTTTTTTTTAATTTTTTTTTCAACGTTTATTTATTTTTGGGACAGAGAGAGACAGAGCATGAACGGGGGAGGGGCAGAGAGAGAGGGAGACACAGAATCGGAAACAGGCTCCAGGCTCTGAGCCATCAGCCCAGAGCCCGACGCGGGGCTCGAACTCACAGACTGCGAGATCGTGACCTGGCTGAAGTCGGACGCTTAACCGACTGCGCCACCCAGGCGCCCCTGGAAATGCCTGTTCTTATTGCAGAATAAGACGAGGTCATGAAACAAATAAATAGCCTGCCTTCACATAAAATTTTGATATTTTATCCCTATCAAGGCTTTTCATTAATTTTGATTTTTCAAAATGTTGAATTTTGGTTCTCAAAGTGTTTCAAAACTTCGATTTTTTACAGTGTTGAATTAATAGATTCTTTATCTTGATTAGTGAGGTTTTTTGTTTTTTTTTTAATCACCCTCTTAGATTCTGTGACTGCTGTAGGGAAGGAAAAATTTTCCCTTCTGCCCTTCTAGGTTCTGTGGCTGATCCAAAAATTAAACCGACATATGACAGATTAACAAGAGGATAAAAAAGAATTGTAATGGGGCGCCCTGGTTGGCTCAGTCGCTTAAGTGTCTGACTTTGGCTCAGGTCATGATCTCGCAGTTTGTGGGTTCAAGCCCTGCCTCGGGTTCTGTGCTGACAGCTCAGAACCTGGAGTCTGCTTGGAATTCTGTGTCTCCCTCTCTCTTTGCCCCTCACCTGCTTGCACAATCTCTCGCTCTCTCTCAAAAAAGAAATAAATAAAATAAATCATTAAAAAATTTTAAAAAATAATTGTAATTATGTACATATGGACAGAATCCCACAAAGATGTAGGGAACCCAAAAGGCAACTAGACTATTGAGGCTTATAGATGACCCTGAGCTGAAGAAAGGGACTGGGTCTGAGGTTTCAAAGAGGGACCGCAATTCACAAGAGGGTGACAAGAGGAAATACTTGGTAAACAAAGACTGACCTCCCTTGCAGGTAAAGTCTGACCAGTGAAAATGTGATCTCTGGGAATGGCTGTCTTCCTGGTGTGGCCCTCTAGCCATTGCAAATTTCCTTTAGAAATGCAAGTTTCTCTTACAAAACAGAACCTTCTACTTTCTTTTCAGAGCTTCTCCTGCGTCTTCAGTTGCTCCAAGCAATTGGTTCCAAATAATCTTTATGCCAAAGAGCACATTGTGGCAGGCCCATTCTGCTTCCCTTCCATACCTTCCTTGCCTCGAGGGCCTTGAGCCTTCAGGAAGAAGGAACTTATCAAGGAAGGCAAGTGAATGCAAGAAGCCATAGTGAGCAAATAAATGGTAGACATGTAAATAAACCTAAATATTTCTTGATTACAAGCGCTACAAATTAGTGTTGCTGTTTTGCAAGGATTAAACGGGAAGCAGCATGAAAACGCTAAATAATAATGACATGATGGCTGGGAAAAGAGTGAAAATTACAGTGACATTGCTTTCCTTTCAATGGTGTGCATCAAGTGAAGATGATTTAAGAATAGTCCCCTCTAAGAAGAAGAATCGGCAGAAGGGAAAAAAGGCGAGCGTGTGAGTGAATAAAGTACGGGTAATTTCATTAAAGATGGGCAAGAAAACAGCAAAGTAGCACAGCGAGCAGATGAACAGTAGAAAACGTACAATAATGTGGGGTGGCTCAGTCCGTGAGTATACAAGTCCCGATTTCAGCTCAGGTCACGATCTCACGGGTTCGTGACACCGAGCCCCACATCGTGCTCCGCACTGACAGTGCGGAGCCTGCTTGGGATTCTCTCTCTCCCTTTCTCTCTGCCCCTTTCCCCCCTCTGAATAAATAAACTTGAAAAAAAAGGAGAGAGAAAGAAAATGCCCAATAATATGATAGAAATGAATCCAAAGAAGAGCACCACGGACCCCCCCCCCCACCTTTGCCAGGGATTCCTTCAGGGTGTATTGGTGTGCTACTGCTGTGTAAGAAGTCATCGCAAAAAAAAAAAAAAAAAAAAAAGCCACTGCAAACTGCGTGGCTTAAAAAAAAAAAAAACACCCCCCATTCATGATCTCACTGCTTCTGTGGGTGGTGTGGTGGGGAGCGTCTGCGGGGCTCAGCCGGGTTTCCCGCTCCCGGTCTCACCTGGATGACGCCCAGCTGTTAGCCAGAACTGGGGTCTGATCTGAGGCTCAGGGTTCTCTTCCAGCCACAGGTTGTTGGCAGAATTCATTTCTTTCTGGTTGTAGAACTGAGGTCCCTCTTTCTTGCCTGGTGGTCCATGCGCATTTCTCTCGGCCCCAGGAGCCCGACCCTCCCCACGGGGGGTTCATAATGTGGCCATCTGCCTTCTTCCATCTTGGCAGATGTTTCACTGTTTTTTTTTTAAGGCTCTTCTGATTAGGTCAGGTCCACCCAAGATGATTTCCCGTTTGAGTAGCTCAGAGTTGACGGGTTTAGAGCCTATCCATACGAGTGACCTAACGTCACGACCACTGGTCCTGTCCACACTCCAGAGGAGGAATCACACAATATGTATACGGCGAAGCGAGAAACTTGGTACTGTGTTAGAATCCAACCTACCGTGAAACCGGGATCTAACAAAAGGAATGTAGGTGAAATCCTGTGAAGAATTTCTTCCGTCTTTCCTGTAAATGAAAGTGAGACCCTTTTGAGAAGTTTTTCCTGCTCTCCTGATTTTCCATCTTGATGTAGGGGAAAGCAATGCCTGAACTGCAGCCTGGAGCCCTGAGACGAAAACCCAGTGACCACGGCTGAGCGGTGGGTACTCTGTTTCTCCAGCAACTAGCATGTCAGGTGGTCCAGAAGCCTGCATGAGATTTATAAAGACATACCCAGAAAAAGTGAACACGGGCTTCTGGTTTGTGTTTCCTACGCATTATGGGAAGGAGGGAGAGAAACGCATGGGAGGGACCTTCACCAAATCTGATTTTGTATTTACTTATTTAGGTACTTATTTTTCTATTTTTATTTATTTTTTAATTTTTTGAACGTTTATTTTGTGTATTTTTGAGAGAGAGAGAGAGAGAGAGCAGAGAGAGAGGGAGAGAGAGCATCTGAAGGAGACTCTGCATTGTCAGCACGCAGCCCGACACAGGGCTCGATCTCAGGAACCATGAGATCACGACCTGAGCCGAATGCAAGAGTCAGACGCTTAACCCACTGAGTTGCCCAGGCGCCTCTACTTTTTTTTAATTTTTATGTTTTTCTTTTACAGAGAAAGAGACAGAGGGGAGAGAGAGAGAGAATCCTAAGCAGGGCACACCCAGTGCAGAGCCTGTGGACCCAGATCCCAGGACCCTGGGATCGTGACCTGAGCCAAAATCCGGAGTCGGTTGCTTAACTGGCTAAGCCACCCCAGTGCTCTGATTTTTTTTTTTAATTGTTAAAAAGATGACAGAAAAACTGCCAACATGTTCACATTCCCTAAATCTGAGTAGTGGGTTATAATGAGTCCATCATCTCATATCTGGTGCTCGTCTGCATTTTGGAGTATTTCTTAACTTACAATCGGGGCCTACTTGGTGCCACTGTGAGAGCACCCACAGAATGACCTGCCACATCGCTCCTCTGGGTCTCGGCTCAGAGCTCGGGGTCTAGCTTCCCGGGGGCACCCGTGTGAGAAGGATCTGATGAGCTGGAGGAGAGAGAGAATCAAGGAAACTTCCATTTCTCCAGAAAGCACATATTCCAGCCTATTGTTTTCTGAATGGACCATGATCAGGCATGTGGGCGCCCATGGAAAATTCTCAAACATTCATTTTATCCTTAACATCGATTACATCTGATGAGAAAAAGATTACCCCAACACTTTTATTACCGTATAATTTGCGTATCATCAAACGCTTACGTTAAGTGTGAAATGCCACGATTTTCAGTGGATTCACTGAGCAGTGCAACTACCATTATTATCCAGTTTTACGATCTTCCCGTCACTCCGATAAAATCCCCTTGCCCGTTTAGAGTTACCCCGCTTTCCCATACTTGGCTCAGGCAACCACGAACGAATCTGCCTTGTGTCTCTTCAGATTTTCCTTATATGGGCATCTCGGATCGACTGAGTCACACAGTATGTGATCTTTTGCCTCTGGCTTCTTCCGCTCGCACGGTTTTGAGGTCTCTCCTGTTACAGTGTGTATCTGAACTTCATTCCCCTCAATACCTGGATACTAATCTGTTGACCAGCTACAATACATTTTGATGATCCATTCACCCGTTGTTGGACATGTGGATGGCTTTTACCTTTTTGGCAGGTAGGAATCATCCTAGTGTGAACATCCACGAGCAGGTGTTTGCATGAACATAGGTTGTTGTGTTTCCCCACTTTGGGAAGGTGTTTAGGAATGAAGTGGCCAGGGGCGGGGGGGAGCACCTGGGTGGCTCAGTAGGTTGAGCGTCCGACTTCGGCTCAGGTCATGATCTCACAGTTCGTGAGTTCGAGCCCCGCATCGGGCTCTCTGCTGTCAGCGCAGAGCCTGCTTCGGATCTTCTGTTCCCCTTTCTCTGTGCCTCTCCCCCACGAATGCTCTCACTCGCTCTCTCTCTCTCTCTCAAAAGTGAATAAGCATTCAAAAAAAAAATACGAGATGGCTGGGTCATCTGGTAAATTAAAAACGAAAACAAAACCCAGATATTCTTTTTTTTTTATTTTTTTTGCAACGTTTATTTATTTTTGGGACAGAGAGAGACAGAGCATGAACGGGGGAGGGGCAGAGAGAGAGGGAGACACAGAATCGGAAACAGGCTCCAGGCTCTGAGCCATCAGCCCAGAGCCCGACGCGGGGCTCGAACTCACGGACCGCGAGATCGTGACCTGGCTGAAGTCGGACGCTTAACCGACTGCGCCACCCAGGCGCCCCCAAAACCCAGATATTCTTAAGCTTTCTGCATCTCTGCTATTTCAGAGGACCACGCCAGTGCAAGACTGCAGGTCTGTTAACTCATCAAGTATTGCGTCTCAGTCGGCGTAAAAAGCGAACAACAAATACTGTGCCGTTAATAGGGCTTTCAGAGCCACTGTCTGCATGACTTTGGGGGAATGGTCCCATGTGGCAATTTAAAAATTTTCTGGGCTAATTTATCATTCTGTTTTGATAACAAGCAATCATCCGACTAGCAGTATTTAATCTACTTGTTCATTTACTATAACATCATAAACGTTTTCTGTGTTGCTGTGTATTCTTTTAAATAGCTGCTTAACATTCCAGCGAACACACTTGATATTTACTTAATCATCCTACTATAAATGAGAATTCAACTTATTACCCCTAAAAAAAATGATGACAAAAGCTTCCAAGATCATCTTTGTGCAAACAGCTTTCCCGTATTTCTGGGTAATTTCCTTAGCAAAGGAACATCCAAATGCCGTTCCCGAGTTAAAATAAATGCGCACTTAATGGCTTTTGACCCATGCTGCCAAATTGCTTTCCAAAAGATCTGTACCGGTTTATACCTGCCACCGGCACTGTAAGAATGCCAGTTTCCTTACGTCCCCAGCAGCATCGGGTTTTACTTTTTCTAAGCATGGCATTCTTACAACTGTCTTTTTTCTCAATCATAATGAATCAGTGTAGAAAACAACAGCAACAATCCGAGCTCTCCTGTCTCCTTTTCCTAAAATTTGTATCGAACCTACAACCACCTCCTGGTTCACAGCACTCCAAAAGGGCATATTTTCTTAGAAAAGCTCAGATTCTTACTTAGGCATGCGTCTCTTCCTCTTTGCTCCCTTTGTTCTATCCTTGTCTGCCCTCTCCGGCTTGCGATCTGAATAGACCTGCCTCTCGGGCTGAGTTCAACCATCTGGCTGACATCGTGTCTTCCCAGCCAGACAGATCTTCCCCAAAATCTCCCCAGCAAGAAAACTACCAGAAGAGCAGCACTGCCCATTTTCTCTTCGGGGTGCTGAGCCGACAGTGGGCCAGGCAGGATTCTTCCTAAATATGGAGTCACGTGTCAGTAATGGCCGCCCTGGAGCCAGGCGAGGTGATATGGCCCTTCTGCTGTTTCTGAAGGAGCTCCCCGAGGTGGCTCGTCGTGGTCCCAGCTCATGTGGCTGTCTTTCAAGGCTACACAGGCAATGTGTGGTGGTATCCCTCAGTGGCTGCCGACACAGGACGGTGTCCAGGCCAGCATAGTCTCTGAGTCACAGCGCTGGGAAGTTGGGTGGGAAGCTCCAGTGCCATCGTTTAGCTCCCACCAGGTAGACCTCACTACAAGTTCTTGTGGGAGCACCGCTCTAGAACTCTAAGGAGACACAGCTGGACAGTGGCCAGTAGGTCACCTTCTGTAGACTCAGGAAGTGGCATTCACGTAGATTTCTCCTCCCCACCTGAACACTCCTGAGACAGACGTGGTGCTCTGACTTTGCTTTAGTTGAGATCAAAGCTCATTTTTAACCATAACACCATTCCTTTCTGGTGACGCCCAGTACAGTATCTACAACAGTCATAGCCAGGACACATCTCTCATCAAAAGACGACACTCCTGTTCATCAACGAAGGACATGCCCAGCACGTCTGACACCCAAGACTTTCCAAGACAAAGGGGAAACAAACTAATTGCAACAATGATCATTGCCCGATTTTGTAAGTACTTGCAAAATCCATCACCGAGACAGTTCATAACAGTGGGATCCTGGGCTACATTCAAAAAAGAAAAAAAGTAGAAGGGATGGGTGTTAGGAAATTGATATTTTTTGAATACCTATTAAGAGAAAGGCAGGGTTTTTAAGGGGTGCCTGGGTGGCTCAGTCAGTTAAGTGTCCAGCTCTTGGTTTTGGCCCAGGTCACGATCTCACAGTTTGGGGGTTCCAGCCTGTGTCAGGCTCTGTGCTGACAGCCTGGAGGCTGCTTGGGATTCCCTCTCTCTCCCTCTCTCTGTCCCGCCTTTACTCTCTCTGTGTCTCACAAAATAAATCAGTAAACTAAAAAAAATAAAATAAAATAAAAAAGAGAGTGAGAGATAAGCAGGGTTTTGGAAACGTCTTCATAGACATATCTATCTGCACACAAGGAAGGCCCACCCCTCCCTTGCCCAGGCTCTGTGTCAGCGCATGTCACTGGTGCCTGATTTACTTCTCATTAGACAGCGACGAGCCTGCCCAACAAAACGAAATGGGTATTGGGACTTGAGTTCGAGGCCAATGAGTCTCAATTAATCAGAACCAAGACCTCAGAGTCAGAGGAAGCTGGTGTGACATCATCGAAGTCTATAGCCCCGTGGCAGACAGCCAGACGTCAGTCGAGTAAGAAGCTTCATCCAAGTTAGCTGAAAAAGATTAAAAAAGGTAAATGCCAACCACTGCTTTAGCCCTCTTAAACGTTCACCATGTTTGAGACAAAAAATGAATACATTTTTTTCTCGGACGTGGCAAGCATTCTGTGCCTTCACAGTCAACTGGAGGTCGCCTGGGAAACCACCGGTGCATTGTGTCTCCCAGGACCCATGTGTGGGGGTCCTGTTCATGACCACAAAGAAATAAACAAGTAATGTAAGAATACCTGCTCTTGTTGCCTCACCAAATTGGAGATGATCTTTCTTTCTCCATCTTGCCACCCAAAAATCTATCTCTTCCCATGTCATGTAGAGACAGTCCTGGGCTTGTTCAAACTCTGTCTCCATCTCATTCTATTTGAGAAGCCTTGGGAAAAATCAGGGAACCTCGCTGGGCTGAGGATCGTCTATGGGTATGACAGGGATGTGGTCTGGAAACCACAAGTGGAAAGAACCCGGAACTCAATACCACTGACAAACCAGAGCCAGCTCCACTGAGGCACGGTCAGGTCATTCTACCCACAGAGGGCTCCCCTCCGATTCCCAAAATCAGTTCATGAATGAGGAAGCCAAGGTGCAGAGAGGTAATCTCAGAGACAGCTGGTGAGAACCGTGACAGGGTCTGAAGCTCCCTTAGAACGTCCAAAAATCCAGCCCGAGCCAGTAATCGACGCTGTGATTTTTTTTTTTTAATTTAGCCAAAAGCCACAAAATGAGAAGGCAACAAAAAATAAAACTTGTGTTGTATATGATTTTCAGAACATTCCTTGTACTGTTTTCTCATATGTAAAAATTAAGAGATTTTTTTCAAGGTGATGAAAATGTTTTAGGATTGACAATGGTGACGGCCGTACGCGTCTGTGGATTGTGCCCAGCGTATGAATGGTATGGTAGGTGAATTCTATGTCAATAAAGCTGCTAAAATAACAAAGGCGGGGGGCGGCGCCCGGGTGACTCAGTTGGTTGCATAACCAACTCTTGATCTCAGCTCAGGTCATGATCCTAAGGTCGTAGGATCGAGCCCCACGTCCGGCTCTCCACTGAGCGTGGGGCCTGCTTGGGATTCTTTCTCTCTCTCCCTCTGCCCCTCTCCCCCCACTCACGTGCTCTCTTTCTTTCTCTCTCTAAAATGAAAAAATTAAAACTTACAAAATAATAAAGGAGTTCAAATAGATAAAACCAACATTCTTTACAGCCACACGAGAAAAAGACAAGAACTAGTATGAGCTTGAAATTGGGGAGCCTACATCCACCCGTGGACGGGCCTCATTCTAGCTGGGCGACTTGGGACAGATGACTGAACCCAGGAGGACCTCTGTCTCTGCATCAGTGAAAATGGGCTCGGGTGAAAGCGGCGGGCAGTAGTCAGGCCTAGGGGCTCGGGGAGTAGGGGTGATGATGCCTGGCACTCAAAAAAATCTTTGCTTTTTTTTTCCATTATTAAAATCCTGATCTATTAAGGAGGTGGCTGTATGTCTAAAAGTCACTGTTGGGGCGCCTGGGTGACTCAGTTGGTTGAACATCTGACTTGGTTTCAGCTCTGGTCACAAGCCCAGGGTTGTGGGATCGAGCCTCATGCCCGGCTTTACGATGAGCGTGGAACCTGCTTAAGATTCTCCGTCTCTCTGCCCTTCTCCCCTGCTCGCTCTTTCTCTCTCTCTCTCTCAAATAAAAATTAAAAAAGCATATACTCAAAAAAAAATAAAATAAATCAAGTGTATTTGTTAAGAATAAGACTCTTGTTTATGTGCAAACCAGTCATAATGTCATACACGGAAATGCACGTTTTTTTCTCGCAAGTTGGGCAGGTGACTTGGCTGTGTGTGTGTCGCTTCATTTTTCCAATGAAATATAGATGCAACGAATAATTAGGATCACACACGGGAACGCTTCTCAGATCTTCTCACCCGTCTAAACCGAGAGGGAAATGCCGGGAGACCCGGTGAGTTGCATTTGCATATCAGCACGGTGGCCTTGACTGGAGGAAGGGCTTACTTGGGGCCCAGAGGATTGCTTCCATACCTGCTTCCCACCTCTTGATCAGTAGGCGGGTGGCCTGTCCACTCCGGGATTCACATGCTCACTCGCAAAATGCTTGTCATGATACCTCTCTCGCGGTGACGGCCAGAAATAAAAGCATTATATAAAAACTGCCCAGCGCTAGGTTATATGCCCACCAATGTTTGCTTTCTTCCCTCTCACTAAAAACGCAGACGTGGGTCATCAGGTATGAGATCTAAAAACTCACTGGTCTGTGCGGCATCATATGGGACCACGTTACCTTATGTCTGCCCGGTCTTGCTTTCCAGCCAGGCGTGTGGGGACTGATTTTACGTTCTGCATCACGGGGGTTTGGGAATGGAAATCGCCATTCTTGGGAAACCTGGGGAGACCGTGAGGCGTTCAATGAGCCACCCATCGCTCCTGCTGGCTCTTCGGGGTTGCCAAGAGTCTCATCAAGTATGCACGAAATTCAGCAAAGAATTTCCCTGCCATTCCAGGCTTCCCTGCCCTTTGCCTTCCCTTTTCTTCAATTCTCAGGGGAAGAAAACATAACAACCCCCCGAACCCTCAAATCTTTGTATCTTCCACTGAGGTTGCTAAACTCTCCCCCCCCCCCAACACACACACCTTTTTGTTTTTGCCCCGTGTAGATATGAAAAAGATATGGTCTTGCCTCTGGGATACTTGCTCTGTGGGAGAGAAGCTGAAATAACATTCAGGACGCAAATAGACTACAAATGACTGGAGCCCTTTGAAAATCACTCTCTCGGTTTGGATTCACTCTGGGAATGAAAGCCTGTTGGACCGACTGAAGCCAGCCCCCGGGCAAACACAGACCCAGGGCTGCAGAATCCTACGGGGGAGGCCGGAGTGCTCAGAGAAATTTTAGCTGCCAACGGCACTTAGCAACATGCCCACCAGCTAGGCACGCGTTAACTCTGTTCCAGCCTTTGAGAGGCTGACCATTTATTCTGAACACACTCGCTCCCATTTTCAAGTGATGGGTTGGGAAGAAAGAATGAAATCATTATTTAATGCAGTAGCTGTGATCAGCAGAGATATAACAACACGGTGCTTTTTTATGTTTCAAAGCTCTGGACTAAACATTATTGTATTTTTAATCTTCTCCCTGACCCGCGCGCTGTCTTTATTGCCGGCAAAAAGAGAAGGCAAGTGGGAGTTGGGGACCGTCCTGTGTTGTACCGGCCCAGCGTTGGAAAGAATGGAGGCAGGATTTGACCCCCAGCCCCTGAGTTCTGCTCAGGATCATCACACCTCCCCAGCAGCTTCCGAAGCTTCCAAGAGTCAGAAACACACTCATGGACCGTCCATCAGCGTAGGGTGGTTTAGTCGATGATGCTAGAAACGCAGAACGGAAAACCACACGGCCATTTGCGAGCATGAGTTAGAATCTGTCACTGACATCGAAACAAGTCTACCTCTGCTGTTTGGGGGTAAAAACAAGCAGGCAGTAATACACGAGGGGCTGTGGCATAATTCAATGTCGGTTCAGGAAACTATTTCTATGTCTGAGCAGTTTTTACGAGGAGGACGTTCACAAAACACCTACGTGAGTATATTATCCCCTCTGGAGTGAAAGGTGTCACTGGTTTGGGGGACCGGGGGCACAGGAATGGTTAGCATTTTTCATTTTCTTCAAGTGATAGGGTAACGGCACCAAGGCCCTCCCGGGCCTTGTGCTCCAACGATGTAACTAGTCAACAAGGTCGGAGGCCGGATTCCTCTCTCTTTCTCCCAGTGTGTTTTTTGCATCATGAGAATAATTCTAAGTAAATAAAACTACTTCTGTTGAGCTGACACAGCGCTGAGAGCCCGGGTGCAAGGCTCTTTTATCTGTCACCACTGCCCTGCCCGGGAGGCGACGATCGGGGTTGGCGTTAACATGAAAACCAGTAGCTTTCCTGTGCAAACGCGCACGGAGCGCACGCTTACAGGTTCCTCTAAAGAGGAGCTGGTGTCTACTGTGTGCAGAAGACCAGGCCCTGACGCAGCTCCTGAGGGGCCGTCATCGCTCATTAGGTCAAGGAACTTGGGGCTCAGCCAAGGAGCACCCCAAGTCGTCTGCCACCAACGTTAGAACCCAAACCCAGATCCAACGCTGTGGTCCACACGTGGGCTCAAGGTGGAGATGTGTGCACACACCTGACGGGAGACACTAGGGAGAGAAAGACCCTAGCCATGGTCTCCAGGCTAAGAGCAGAGAAGATAAAGTGAATAAAGAACATTAATACACCTGAAGGGATGGGTTGCCCCAGTACCAGCAGGAACGCCTGCTCCAGAGGCCCCTACCTTGATCTCAGGCACCGGGCATGGCCGCCTGTTTCCTTACCTGTCCACAAAGCGGTCTGGTGAATGCATCCCTTTCATTTGGCCACCGTCTCTGGGGTCATGTTTATGAGTGAACTTCCCACCCCGGGAATCTTAGAGGAACGCAGAGACCTCCTCCCACTTAGGAAGTTCACAACGTCTGACCATCCCGTCCCCAAGGCAGACAAGTGGCCTGGGTTCATCACTTGTGTCCCCATCCTGGCTGGGATTAGAAAGCCACTCATCCAGAGGCACGGAAATTGCCCAGAATGCCCCAGGCATGTGGGGTCGCAGGCACTAACAGCTTCCCTTTTCCAGGGGCTGCATGGTCTCTAGAAGCAACATCTCTTGCCCCAGTACTCAGGGTGTCAGTTGATTTGGGGCCACACAGAGCCGTGAGTGACATATTCACCAGACTTGACTCATAATGTGATTTTAGACTTTGAATTCTGGCATGGTCTTCAAACATGGACCTGAGCTCTCCTGGAAATTGTCTAAGCCACTCAATATCTTATAATATATTACCATTCTGCTGAGATCAGGCAAAGACTGGTTGCTGTAGTTCACTACCCAGATCGGCTGCCGGCTGTAGATTTATTGAGTGAATGATAAACACGAATCAATGGTCAATGGTCAAGTTCTTAGTTTCTCTTCCCCTTGACAATGTCAAATCAATGGCATGTAAACATAAGAATATATTTATTTCCTTTATGTGTTCCTATTCCCCAATCAGCCCCAGAAAATAATTTGGACACTCCTGGTAATGCTAGTCACTGGTTTAAAATCTCACCTCTTGGGGCACCCGTGTGGCTCATTGGTTAAGCGTTGGACTCTTGATTTCTGCTCAGGTCACGATGCCTTCATTCGTGGGTTGGAGCCCCATGATGGGCTCTGCGCTGACAGCACGGAGCCTGCTTGCATTTCTCTCTCTCTCTCCCTCTCTCTCTCTCTGCCCCTCCCCTGCTCTCTCACTCTCTCTGTCTCTCTCGAAATAACTTTCAAAAGTAAAAAATAAGTAAATAAAATCCCATCACTTTTCGACAAAAATTTAATTCAACTCACGTATAACTAAGCCAAACACTTTTCTTCACCCCCTCCTCTCTTCTTATTGTGGCGCCTAATTCCACAGGGTTTTCATATATTTATGACAAGGCAGGAGCAGGGAGGGAGAGGGGGTCTGCTCGGCTGAAGGGGCACAGTTTGGTGGAGACGGGACACCTCCGTCTTGTCTGTGTCTAAGCCAGAATGATGGGGAGAGATGCTGAGGTCTGCCATCCGCCCCTTATTTCTGACGTTGGCTCGATCACGTGGCATGCTGGGCGCCCTCTTAGGTAGGTACCATCCTAAGATCATGTGACCAAATGCCCTGCAGCCTGTGTTGGGGAGGGTCCTCCCGGTGCCCCTGAGAGGACGGAGCTAACAAAAAGAGCACACCTTCTAATGAAACACCCCAGACCCCATTACCCCAAAGAACCTGCACCCAAATTAACTCCTGGGGCAGCAGGTGGGAGTTTGGGTGGTAGGATTATACTGTCTCTCTCCCATCCTTTCCCATGCCCAGGCGGTCCTGGTGCTTCTCAAACCCCATAGGAGAGCCAGCCTCCAGTCTTTTTGGTTCAGAATCATGGCCAAACCTCCGAGAAGATTCCCTGAGTCCTCCCTGCCTCTGGCTCTGCTCCTAGAATCACCTGGTGTGGGGGGGGGGGGTGGACAGTGGCAGCAGAAATCAGTTGTCTTCAAAGTGAGGTCAGCGGGCCACCAGCATCTGGACACGTGTTAGAAATGCAAATCCCGCACCCCGCCCAGACCTACGAAATCAGAAACTCTAGGGGTGATCCCAGCAGCCGCCACCGTCACAAGCCCTGTAGGGACTGCTGCCGTACCCTAGAGCTTGAGAACCACACACCTAAATCACCACTAACCCGCTTCTCCAACACCTGGACCCCAACACAGCCAGGCCTGGGGCACAAAGCCTCTGTCTCAATTTCCACCTTTCCTAACCGCAAGACAGTTTCTGCCCCTCGCATCTATCTTGGTGACAGTCAGAAGAGAATGACCCTTTGGATTTGGTTCCACTTGAACTTGGCCTTGTGGAATACTCCCCACTGGGTGCGTGCACGCGTGTGACCGTGTGTGCGTGTGTGAGCGTGTGCAAGCATGAGTGTGTGTGCGTGCACATGTGGGCACACCCGTGTGCGTGTTACACAAGGCCAGGAAGAATAGGGAGGCACCGGCTGGAGCTCCTGTCTTCCGTTCTTGCCAGCGAGCTAACCCTCCCCACCTCCCCCAGTAGGGTCTTGGTGATCATAGGTAAGAAGTCCCACCTCCCCTTCTTCTAACCCCCAAGCTGACCCAGTTCTTGGAACGGGATTGGAACCCTGTGACAGCACCAGGGTACTCAGCAAGTTGTCCAAGCCCCAAGAGATGTCCTGCGGGGAGTTAATGAACCTGAACAGAGCTCCCTCTCTATTTTTCCCTCCAGGTCTTGTGGGATCTGTGTTCTCCCTCTTTTCATAGAATCAGGATATGAGTAGGGATGGGGGTTGAGAGAGGGAAAGGGTTTCACTCTGACAGGCTCCTCAACAGGCTCCCTCCCGCAGTTTAGGGGGGAGCGGGGGAGGGGGGCTCCCTACCCAGCAGAGAAGGGCAAGCTCAGCTCCTAGCCCCACCCACAGAACCAGCCCCCCTTCCCAAAGGCCAGTCACGGGGCAGAATGAAGGGACCACCTGGACCCACCTCGTGGTGAGATTCGCAAGGACAGCGGACCTTGAGCAGGGCCAAGGCCGAATCTGCTCAAAAAGGAACATGGGACTGAGATGTGTGTAGGTGGGCATCGGGGTGACTGACATGAGTCCCCGAAGCCCTCGAGGTTGAAGTGCCTTGTGCCAAACGCCCTTGGTGCTGTCCTCACAGTTCTGTGCTCGCCCAAGATGCCTTTAAATTGCAACATGGGACAATCTGCAGAGACAGGGAACGTTGCAACCAGGCTTTTGGAAGTCGTGGCTACACAAAGCCTTGCACGTGGAAAGCACAGAGAAAAACAATTGGAATCATTTCAGGCTTTGAAAACTTATAATTACAGGTGAGTGGCTATTATGTTATTGGAACAGCCATTATAACTGAAAGGTACAATTTGAGATAATGTATGTGAGGACATTAATACACCATCAGATTCGTACAGCACGAGCATCACAATGCACCCGATTTCAAATGAAAGGTTACCTTCCTGGGGCTTTTTTCTTCATTCCCTGCCTCTATTTTTAACTAGAGCATTCATGTGAACTAATGGCATCCTTTCTCCAAAAAAAAACAAAAAAAAAAGTGATAACTTTTGCTCGTGCGTATTTTTCCCCACCATTTCAAAGTCTCCAGGCCTTTCGCGTTTTAGAAAACAACAGAAACCAGAATTACCCACCAGTACGTGCCCCACATGACTGTCGCCTCCGAGTTACTTTTGCTAATTAAATAGAGCTAGGGCACGGATAATCCAGATGGAGGGCCATATCGAAATCATCTTTGTTTACACTTAGAATTTACATCTAAATGGAAATGTGTGGTGATGCTTTGGGGAGGGGGGTCCCCCAACAGGGGATGAAGAGACTCAGCGAGCGGGGCAGGAATTATGAGTGACTCAGGGACCCATGGAATTCTGTCCTCGACTCCATCACCTTGTCGTTGGCTCACAATCTTAACATCCTGGAGCCTTGGGGCCCTACCGCGTGATTGCCCTTCAGACAAAGGTGAGGGGCCAGGAGTAACACGGGGACATCGGCACACAGTCACAGGGGCGGGAGCACTTTCCTCGTGAGGCCAGCTTCCTTTGGCCACATTCCCCTAGCAAGGCCATGTTGTCCCCATCTGAACTAGAACTGAGTGAAGAACCCAGTAGGAGCTCCCATAGATATTCTCATTTTGTCATTCCCACAAGGATTTTTTTGTGCCTTCCTGGCCCCTCTCAACTGCTCTAGACAGTCCCTGGCTAAGCGGTTACCTGTTCGTTCATAGAAATAACTGAAAAATTAATACCAGCCACCCAACACGTGCCTAAGTACTTATTTTGACCCTGGAGGAATTCTAGGCCAGCTTCCCAGGTGTCCTGGCAGGCCTATATCCCAAGTAGCTCAGCTTAGTGCCTGGCCTGTTATAAGTTTGTTTTTTTTTTTACAATTCTTTAAGAGTTTTTATTTTTTAATGCTTATTTATTTTTTGAGAGAGAGAGAGAGAGAGTGAGCAGGGGAGGGCAGAGGAAGAGGGAGACACAGAATCGGAAGCAGCCTCCAGGCTCTGAGCTGTCAGCACAGAGCCTGACACGGAGCTCGAACTCACAAAGTGGGAGATCGTGACCTGAGTCGGAGGCGGATGTTTAACCAACTGAGCCACCCAGGCGCCTAAGTTTTTATTTTACACTAGTTGAGGGGCGCCTGGGTGGTTCAGTTGGTTGAGCGTCTGACTTCGGCTCAGGTCATGATCTCACAGTTCATGGGTTCGAGCCCCGCGTCGGGCTCTGTGCTGACAGCTCGGGGCCTGGAGCCTGCTTCGGATTCTGTGTCTCCCTCTCTCTCTGTCCCTCCCCTGCTCACACTCTGTCTCTCTCTCAAAAATAAAGATTAAAAAAAAACTTAATTCCACTAGTTGACATACAGTGCTGTATCAGTTTCAGGTGTACAATATAGTGATTCAACAATTCCATACAACACCTGGTACTCATTGCACGTCCCCATCACCTGTTTCCCCCAGCCCCCCCACCCACCTCCCCTCTGGTGACCACCAGTGTGTTCTCCACAGTTACGAGTCTGTTTCTCAGTTTGCCCCTCTCTTCCTTTTTTCCCCTTCACAAGTTCGTTTTGTTTCTTAGATTCTCGACACGTCAGCTCCGCCATTTCAGAAGATTGCCAAGGCTCTAACCCTCTAAATCGCCTGTCAAAATTCCATACAGAACAATGTATGTACTTCCACAGTACCTAGTTAGGCCAACACAGGCCTGAATTAAGCTGTCTTTTACTTTTGCATTTATTTTTCGTGTGTTCTTGAGTTGCCTGAAGTACCCAGTTCATTCTAGGCTTAGCTCAGAAACTGACTTGGCTTTCTTTTGTGGTTTTCTCAGAGACTAGTGGATCAACGGTTGTTGGAAAGAGTGAAAGAGAATTGTGGCAATAACAGATTTCATTAGATAAGCTGCAGCGACGAGAAACTGATCTAAATAGAAGCAGAGAAGGGTTTGAGAAGAGCACTGATTATAAATGACTAAGAATGAAATGGCTGAAATGAATGAATTGTTACGATGCAAGTTTCTGCAATTCGTTGTGTTTTCTGTATGAAACCAAATATAAACAGCCCAAATTGATTCATGATAACCTGGCTTTTCTTTATCTAAAGGTCGTCTCATGCCCATATATACAACATAATTCTGAAAATAATATTAAAATTGCACTGTGCCTGTTTGTCTTGAGTTGTATCTTCAGAGTGGTAAGCATTTTCCCAATAGGTAAGAAGAACTTACACATGCCAATTCATGAAGATCAAGTTGAGAGACAGAGCTGGCCTAAATAAAACATGACCTGGGATACCTGTGTCAGATTATTCTAGATACTATAAAAGATAAGACGTGTGTTGGGGGCACACATCAGTAGGTGTGCTTATTATTTGATGGGCGCAGGTATTTTGTGAATATTTCAGCCCTAATTATTCCTTTCTTTTTAAGTTTATTTATTTACTTTGAGAGGGAGAGAGAGATAGAAAGAGAGAAAGAGGACAAGCTCGAGTCGGGGAAGGGCAGAGAAAGAGGGAATCCCAATCAGGATCCAGTCTGTCAGTGTAGAGCCCGATGTCGGACTTGAACTCACTAACCATGAGATCAGGACCTGAGCCAAAATCAAGAGTTGGATGCTTAACCAACAGAGCCACCCAGGCGCCCTTGGTCCATCGTTATTTCAAACTAATTGTGCACAGATTTCCAAACAGAAATGTTATGACTCCCTACATTCTAACACATCTGTTCATTTTCAATATGGAACCATGACGTGGAAGGGGAATAAGTTGTGAACAAGTATTTAACCTTCTCTGTGTATGTTGTGAGTGACACACTTAATGAGAAGGAGGTTCTTTGCTTGTGCCAGTTGTATGGATTCTGCTCGCGTGGTCCAGGTTATCGGTCGTTCATCTGTGTGTCTCAGGCACCTTCTCTGTGTCAGGCACTGTGGGATAGAGACTATGACAGTCCCTATTAAACCTTTTAATTTTCCACGTCAGTTTGGCCCTTGAGTCCCCGGATTAAACATTATATCTGGGTGTGTCTGTGGATGTGTTTCTAGACGAGATTAGCATTTGAATCCGTGGACTCAGTAATCACCCTCCTCCAACTTGTGCGCACCATCCAATCTGTTCCCGCTTCGTGGCTTGAGCTGAGGCATCTCATCTCATCTAAGATTTATACCCTTGACTCCTCTGGTCCTGGGGCCTCTAACGAGGACCAAATTACACCGCTGGCCTTCCTAGCTCTCCAGCTTGCACATAACAGACTGGAGGACATCTCAGCCTCCAGCATTGTGGGAGCCAACTCTTCCCAACAACAAAAAATACATAATAAATTACACACAAGAATGTAGTATTGGTTCTGTTTCTCTTGAGAGCTATGTCCAATACAAAGAGCTGGAAATCAATGACACAGAACCCCTGTCCTCGGGGATAGGACCGTTACATTCTCCTGTTCCTCTCCCACTTCTTTCTCCTCCTTGCCACACTTGTTCGCTCCCGGATGACGGAACTCCTTAAGTAGTGTAAATAATTAAATGAGCTTTATTCAACCAACCATAACAATCTAAAATATGGGTTGACGGGGTCGCCTGGGTGGCTCAGTCGGTTGAGCGTCTGACTTCGGCTCGCGATCCGTGAGCTCTAGCCCTGCATCAGGCTCTGTGCTGATGGCTCAGAGCCTGGAGCCTCCTTCAGATTCTGTGTCTCCTTCTCTCTCTGCCCTCACCCCCACCCCCGCCGACTCTCTGTCTCTCTCAAAAATAAATAAGCAGTAAAAAAAAAAATTAAAACATGGGTTGACAGATAATAGAGGTATAAAAAAATGTAATCCTTCTACACAGCCGAGAAACTTAATTCTTTTCCAAACGTATATATTAAAGATGAGACATTTTTGTTCCCAAAAACCTTTAAAAGGGAGAGACTGTTTTCTAACCACAGTCATATAAAAATAGTCTGTAGAAGTGGCAGAGACTGTTCAAAAGGTCACCGAGTTGCGATTCACATACTCTTTAAACGTGGACTTACGTGCTCACGTGGCATTCCATTTTCAGAACACATTTAATAAGCAATATGGCAAAGTTACAGAAATACTTTCAAAGCATGTGCATTCATAATGTGCAAATAACTATGGTGCAAATTAGCTGCATTATTCATTGAGGTGCAGTGCCAAACAACATTATCTGGACTTGAATTCCTTACAGGTTTGGTTCATTTTTCAAAAACCAGAATTGACAGCTCCTTATGATGCCTGAGTGCACACTGAATCCATGTCTATATAATGCTAAAGCATTAGTGGGGAAAAGCAAATATTCAGCCAGCCATCCCCCATGATTCTCTGTACAAAGCCTAACACATCTGGATGAAGAATTTAGACAAAAACACCCGGTTGATTGATTACAATGTTAAGGTTAAACCTGGGAAACTGAATCCATTTTTGACAGTTTTATAGAATGTTGGTCAAATTGCTTGGTTCTATGTGAGTAAAGAGGCCAAGGGGAGTTGAGTGGTTTACGCTGACTACGTGTCTGATGGCTGGAGAAGCCAGAGGAGGTATTGAGGGTTTTGCCTACCTGTACGGACTCCCACCCTCTATTTGCCTGAGGTCCTCTTCATGGAAGGAAAACCAGTGGTTTGGGATAGGGGATTCCTCCAAAGTGAAGCTAGGTCCTTTCCCAAAAATGGTCACAGAAAACTGTTTGCAACACTTGTTTCATGTTTCAAGAGAAGCATCCAGCAAAAGATGCCTTTCATAGGACAACACCACAATGTTGTGGGGTGCAATTCTCACCCCGATTTCTTTCTATGTGAGATTTATGTAGTGCCTTCATTCACACTCAGACTGCTACCCTCCCTCCTGACCTTCACCCTGGGATGGGGGCGCCTACAGGATTCAACAAAGGTGTTCTGGAGGCGTCTCTGGGATGAACGGTAGAGTGGTAGGTTGTCTTTAAAGATGGCCTCCAACAGCCGCTCCCTGGCACTGATAGGCATGCTGCTGTCCCTTCCCTCAAATCAGGATGAGCTTCTGATTTGACACTTTGCCAATTTTAGGTTTACCAGGCCCGGCAACCTTCAGTCTCCTCTCTTGCGTTCTGGTTTCCACACACGAAGGAAGCAAGTCGAGACCACTGGAGAAAGAGAGACACCTGAGGCAGCACCACTGTGAGACGGAGGAGTGAGGCCTTTCTGTGAGTCCCAGACCCCGTGGAGCTTCCAGTGGATTCTGGAGACATGAGCAACCTCAGCCAACACTACATGGGACAGAAGGACCACTCAGCGGGGCTCTTGGCAAAGTCACGGAATTATGAGATGTGATAAATGGCTGGTGTTTTAATCTACTCCATTTGGCGCTGTGAGGCAATAAGACGTAACCCAAACGAAAAGCATCCAAGTGTCAGAACATAACACATGTGGGGTGCTTTTGGTCACTTTCACTTCGGGACTTCTCATTCAGAATTGCCAAGTCACATGAAAGACCGAGCCAGAGGCTCCTCCAATGATATTAAACACGTTCTGAGACAGGGTGAGGAAGGGCTGTCTCCTAGATCGTCACACGTTCCTTCATGTAATGAAGATGGGGGAAGGACCCTTTGTGGGGGAAGCGTGGAGAAAAGAAGAGAAAAGCCTAGTGACACAATCCTAGGTGTGTGCTGGCTTCTAGCCTCACGACAAGACAGCTACAAGAATCAAATCGAGGAAAACTTCCAGCTGGCTTCTGGTTTGTCACCATCCCATACTAGGAAGTTAGCAGTGCAGGGGCCAAAAATCCATCATGTACGTATTTTGGAGCTTGATCCTCCGGGAGCATGAGAAAATTGGCAGTGCACGCATCAATATGAACTACACAAAAAAACCACAGTTGTGCACCTTCTTTTTCACTTAACCAGTCCTAACGGACAGGGTGTTGGGTGTGTCACATCACACAATGAAGTGAGTTTGTCATGCATGCTCATGTGCTTTCTTATGTCCAGTGCCACTTGTACCCAGCATATAATATATGCCATGGCTCCAATGATGTTGCCTCCTCGATGGTGTCCTTTTGAAGTTCACTGATTATATAGCAGGCCAAATTTTACAATGGCTACTTATGCAAGTTTCAGAGAGCCAGAGAGGATATTGAAATGTGATCTATATCAAGCTTAATGTTCCGTTTCATAGCAATTTTAAATGGGAGAAACGATATGCCCATAGTCCCAATAATCTTGAACTCTCAGCTATCCTATAATGTGACAGTCTTTTCTAATCAGTGAGCAATGAGCAGATGAACTCATCATATAAGAACCCCAGAGACTGTCACAGATAGACCTGCCCCCCCTTCAACACAATGACCAAGGGAAACACCATTGGTCTTTCATCAGGGGATAAAAACAAAACAAAACGAAGACAAGCAAAAACCGGAAAGACACGTGTGCAGTGCCAAAGAAGCTGTGAGCAGAGAGGGCAACAGGGCTGAGAACCAGTCTTTCACTCATTAAACTTTTATTTAGTGTCTCCATTATGTGTGTGTCCGGGAAGACAGGCGATGAAAATTCTGTTGAATAAACATGGTCCTTCCTTTTTGAAACTCTCATCAACTGGAGCTGGTCATTTAAGAAGCAAACAATGAAAGGCTATGTCAAGTTTTATAATTCAATTCAGAAAACAAATGACCAGCTTTGTCCTGGCACTGGGAACTTAAAAAGAGTCTAAAAGATATGGAAATTTTGAACATTTACAAGGCGCTGTGTCGCACACTTAACACGGACAAACACAGAATACTATAGGAGCCTGGGGAGGGGCTGCTAAATCAGCCTGCAGAAAACCAGAACATTTTCCTTGAGGGAGATATGTATGTTCTGGGTCTTATAAGAAGGTTTAGAAATGGTGAGTAGAGAATGGAGAAAGAACGTACAGGGTGGAGACCACAATGGATGAAAGAGTGTGTCGCATGCAGATTGGCAAATGAACCCTCATGGCCATCACACAGAATGAGTTTGGGGATAAGAGGATGTGAATCTGCCAGGATTTTATGAAACTGACCACAAAGGACTTACATGCCACACTAAAGAGGATAGAGTTCATGGAAAAAGCAATAGAGGAGACAAACCAACTAGATGTAAAAGACACGCAGAACACTCTACCCAACAATGGCAGAATAAATACACATTCTTTTCAAGTGCACATGGGTTTTTCCCCAGGACAGACTATATGTCAGGCCACAAATTAAGTCTCAATATTTTTTTTCATTTTTTTTTCAACGTTTATTTATTTTTGGGATAGAGAGAGACAGAGCATGAACGGGGGAGGGGCAGAGAGAGAGGGAGACACAGAATCGGAAACAGGCTCCAGGCTCTGAGCCATCAGCCCAGAGCCTGACGCGGGGCTCGAACTCACGGACCGCGAGATCGTGACCTGGCTGAAGTCGGACGCTTAACCGACTGCGCCACCCAGGCGCCCCTAAGTCTCAATATATTTAAAAACATGAAGTATCTCCTCCAACTACACTAAGATAAAGTTAGAAATCAGTAACACAAGGAAAACTGGAAAATTCGAAAACGTGTGTAAATTAACACACTCCGAAGCAGCCAGTGACTGAAAGAAGAGGTCAGAAGGGAAATTAGAGAATATCTTGAGATAATGAAGATGCCACACACCCAAACTTATGGGAGGTAGCAAAAGCACTGCCAAGGGGGAGATTTATAGTTATAAATGTTCACATTACAAAAGCAGAAATGTCTAAAATCAACTTGACAAACTAAGGAATTAGGAAAAGAACAAACTATGCCGAAAGCTAACAAAGAATTTGTAATGATTACAGCAGAGATAAAGGAAATCAAGACGAAAAAGACAATAGGGAGCACGAACAAAGCCAAATGCTGGTTTTCTGAACAGGCCAACAAAATGACAAACTTACTGCTAGACAGACGAGGAGAAAGGAGAGAAGATGCAAATTATCAAAATTGGAAATGAAAGTGGGGCCAGTCTTACCAATGCTGCAAGAAGAACAATGGATGGATTCTGAGAGTACTATGAAAAATCATACACCAACACATTGAATAACCCAGATGAAATGGGTTTTACCATTTACAAGACCTACTAAGGCTGAATCGTGAAGAAAAAAGGCTCCAAATAGACCTATAACTACTAAAGAGATTGATTCAGTGATCAAAATTCTGCCCACAGAGAAAATCCCTGGTTCTGATGACTTCACTAGTGAATTCTCCTAAACACTATCCTTCTCAATCTTTTCCAAAATTTTGAAGAGGAAGGAACATTTCCTCATTCATTCCATGAAAATTACCCTGATACCAAAGCAAGACAAATACATTACAAAAAAAAAATTATGGAACAACATCCCTTATGAACATTGATGAAAAAATCCTCAACAAAATTGTAGGACACTGAATTCAGTAGCATATTAAAAAGATTATATACCGGGGCGCCTGGGTGGCTCAGTCAGTTGAGCGACCGACTTCGGCTCAGGTCATGATCTCATGGTTTGTGAGTTCAAGCCCCGCGTCGGGCTCTGTGCTGACAGCTCAGATCCTGGAGCCTGCTTCGGATTCTGTGTCTCCCTCTCTCTCTACCCCTCCCCCATTCATGTTCTGTCTCTCTCTGTCTCAGAAATAAATAAACATTAAAACAATTTTTTTAAAGATTATATACCATGACCAACTAGAAATTACTCCTGGGTGGCTTAGCGTATGAAAATCTATCAATGTCATATATCACATTAACAGATTAAGTGAACAAAAATCACACAATAGTCTCAATCGATGCAGAAAACATTTGACAAAATCCAGTACCCCTTCCTCATAAAAACACTCAAGAAGAGAAGGAAGCTATCATAACACAAGAAAGGCCATATGTGGAAAACCCACAGCCAACAACATAATCAATGGTGAAAGACTAAGAGCTTTTCCTCTAAGATCAAGAAAAAGCAAAGATGCCCACTATCACCACTTTTATTCAACGGGAATTTTCTAGCCAAATCAGTTAGTCAAGAAGATCAAATAAAAAGCATCCAAATTAGAAAGGATGAAGTAAAATTGTCTCTGTGTACAGATGACATGATCTCATATGCAGAAAATCTTGAAGATTACACACACACACACACACACACACACAGTGAATAAGCAAGTTCTATAAAGAAGCAGGATACAAAATCAACACATAAAAACCAGTTGCATATTGACAGACAACGATGAACAATCTGAAAAGGAAATTAAGAAAGCAATTTCATTTAAGATAGCATTAAAAAACGACTTTGGAACTAACTTAACCAAGGGGGTGAAAAACAACTACAATTAAAACTACAAGACATTGCTGAAAGAAATTAGAAGACCATAAGTAAGTGGAAAGACATTGGTGTTCAGGGATTACAAGACCTCATATTGTTAAAATGCCCATACTCCCCAAAGTAATGCACGAATTCAATGCAAACACTATCGAAACCCCAATGAAAAATTTTACAGAATAGAAAACCCATCCTAAAATCTATGTGGGACCCCAAATAGTGAAAAAAAATCTTGAGAAAGAAGAACAGAATTGAGGTATTCACACTCCCTAATTTCAAAGCTCACTGCAAAGCTACAGTCATCAAAACGGGATGGTAAAGGCATAAAGACAACCATATGAAGCAGTGAAACAATAAAGATCCCAGAAACAATTCCCCACACATATGGTCAAATTACTTTCAACAAGGATGCCAAGGTCATTCAACCAGGAAAGGAGAGTCTTGACACCAAATGTGCTGGGGAAAGTGGATATTCACCTGTAAGAGAATGAAGTTGAAGATTATCTTTCTGTCTGGGCTGCTATCACAAAATACCATAAACTAGGTAGCTTAGAAACAACATTTATGTCACAGAGTTCTGCAGGCTGGAAGTCCAAGATCAAGTTGCTGGTAGATTTGGTATCTGGTGAGACTGTGCTTCCTCATGGCCATGTTTCCTCTGAAAACTCATATAACAGGAGGGGCCAGCTAGTTTTCTGGGGTCTCTTTTATAAGGGCATCAATTTCAGTCAAGAGGACCCTGTTCTCATGACTTAATCACCCCCAAAGTTCCCAATTTCTAATGCCATTACCTTGCGGGTTAAGATTTCAACATATGAATTTGGGAGAAGCACAAACATTGTGACCATAGCAGGCCTTTACCTAACGTCATATATAAAAATGGAATCAAACTATATCAAAAGCCTAAATTAATCATAAGAACTAAAACTATAAAGTTAAAAAAAAACACAGGACAGAGTTTCATGACATTGAATTTGGCAATGATTCTTTGGATATTACGCTAAAGGCACAAGCAAGAAAAGAAACCATAAATCAGACTTCATCAAAATTAAAAACATATGTGCATACAAAGATACTATTAATAAAAGAAAAAGGCAATCGACCAAATGAGAGAAAATTATTTACTAACCATATATGTGATAAGAGATTACTATCCAGAGTATTTGGAGGACCCCTAAAACTCAACAAGAATAGACTACCTGGCTCAAAAATGGGCAAACGGACCTTTCCTCAAATACACATGCCCAATAAAATGCTCAAGATCACTTATTGTTTGGAAGATGCATTTAAAACCACGATGAGATACCACCTTCTACACATTGCCATGGCTACTATCAAGAAAAAAAAAAACATAGGGGCGCCTGGGTGGCTCAGTCGGTTAAGCGTCCGACTTCAGCTCAGGTCACAATCTCACGGTCCGTGAGTTCGAGCCCCGCGTCGGGCTCTGGGCTGATGATGGCCCAGAGCCTGGAGCCTGCTTCTGGTTCTGTGTCTCCCTCTCTCTCTGACCCTCCCCCGTTCATGCTCTGCCTCTCTCTGTCTCAAAAATAAATAAACGTTAAAAAAAAAATTAAAAAAAAAAAAGAAAAAAAAACACAGAAAATAACGAGTGTTGACTGTTGACAATAGATCTCTGTACACCCATGTGCGTAGGCAGCCATATTCACAATAGCTGTAATGTGGGAGCAACCCAAGCATCCACTGATGGACGAATGGATTAACTAGATGTGATGTATGCTTATGGCGGAACATTCTGAAGCCTTAAAGAGGCAGAGTGCTACAATAGGGATGAAATTTGAGGATATTAGACTGACAGAAGCCAGTCACGAAAAGACACATTCTATGTGATTCCACTTATATGAGGTCCCCTAGAGCAGTCACGCTGCTAGAGACAGAAAGTAGCATGGCGGATGCCAGGGGCTGGGGGAGGGAGATGGGGAGCCAGTGTTTACTGGGGACAGAGTTGCAGCTTTGGAAGACGCAAGGAGTTCTGGGGGTGGATGGTGGTAATGGTTGCACAATATGAATGTACTTCATACCGCTTACCTGTACACTTAAAAATGGTCAAGACGAGGGGCGCCTAGTTGGCTCAGTTCATGGAGCGTCCGACTCGGCTCAAGTCGTGATCTCCCGGTTCACGAGTTTGAGCCCCACATAGGGCTTGCTGCTGTCAGTGCGGAACCCACTTTGGATCCTCTGTCCCCTCCTCTCTCTCTGCCCCTCCCCCATTCCTCCCCATCAAAAATAAACAAACATTAAAAAAATGGTCCAGATGACAAAATTTATGGCATCTATATTTTACCACTAACCAATGTGTCATTCATTAAAAGGAAAGAAAACCAGGGGTGCCTGGTTAAGCATCCGACTTCAGCCAGGTCACGATCTCGAGGTCCGTGAGTTCGAGCCCCGCGTCAGGCTCTGGGCTGATGGCTCAGAGCCTGGAGCCTGTTTCCGATTCTGTGTCTCCCTCTCTCTCTGCCCCTCCCCCGTTCATGCTCTGTCTCTCTCTGTCCCAAAAATAAATAAACGTTGAAAAAAAAATTTATAAAAAAAAAAAAAAGGAAAGAAAACCAATGAGGGAGAAATGGAGAGGTTTTAAGCAAAGAACGGGATGCTCCTTTTCTATATTTTAGGAAGACCGTTTTGTTAGCACATCCAGAACCGATTGAAAGGAAGTAAAACATTAAGAGAAAATACGACGAGAAGACTCTAGGACCTGAACCAGGATACCGTTTTTGGGAGAGAGGGGAGGGCACTCGCTCAGAAGACACAGGAAGGCATTGGTGATCCACTGAGATGAAGTCCAGAGAGAGGCAGGTGGAAATCTCTCAGCATCTGGCCCGGTAACCTTTCCAAGGTGGAGAAGACGAGAAGAGAAGCTGACGAAGAAGGTATGAAGTCCAGAATTTTCCACGAGCTTGAGGAGACAGCCCGAAGGGAGCTCTGCGGCAGGACCCTGGATGTGGGTGTTTTTGTCTCCTGCTCAGAAAACACCTCACCTTGAGCTAAAGATTTGAGGATCCTGAGCATACAGGCAATGCAGACCTGAAAGTGGGAGAAATAACCCTTAGACAAATCAATAACTGACCTTACGCATTCCACAGAAGCCAACGGGAATCTGTCATCTCCCCGGAATACAAATCCCTAACTTGAACTTTTCTGACATACTCACTTGGATTAAATATTGGATTTGATGTGATACAATGACCAGTGCTTGTCCAGAAATTGTTATTTTTAGTGCTATAAAAAAAAATCTGCCTGTCACAGTGGTTTTGGAGACGAAAACAAATCTTCTGAGGGGGCGAGAGTGATAACCTTAATTTGAAAAAGACAATATTCTACTGGCCTCTGTGGATATTGCATGTTTGGGAGTAGGAGAGCAAGGTTATGCCAGACACCTTTAGGAAACACAGACCTGAGTCATTTTCCTAGCTGTGTTCAGAATGTAACAGCTGTAGCATTTACTTGTTGGGAACATCAGGTTCGATTAAAAAGGTGGGAAGTGGTAGAATCTGAGCCGTATCCAGGAGAAGAAGAAGTATCGGCCGCGTGGAGGCAGACGGAGTTAGTGTGGGTTGTATTTCACAGCAAAACCTTTGAGTCCTGGATTTCGGAACAAGCTTTAGTGTGTTCTCTTAACGGAACCTCTCGCCCAGTAAGCAATCGGCAACGTTCACGGAGGATACGAATCCTGGGGAGTGTTTATTGGGGAAACATCAGCAAGGTGGTGGTTTGCTTGTTTTCAGGGGAGTTCACTGAGGGGCTGATAAATATTCTTGGCATCAAATCCGTAGAGGGGAATTAAATAAGGCTTACCCATAGTGCCATGGCCCGTTGAGGGCTCTGTGGATTCGAGAAAACTATGCCAGCAAGGGAGGGGATCTCCTCAGATCCACAGGGTGCAGACATTGGCTGGTCTTGTCAGCAACTACCAGAGGGTGTAGGGCACACTCACCTCCTGAAGTTAGCCAGGCTTTCCTCCAAGAATAAATGCAGCCTTGGGGAGGTCCGAAGCTGTTTCCCAGAGAGACCAGTGTGCCAGCATGTCCAAAGGAAGGACCCAGAAGAGGGGACCCCTAATGTGGAATGGAATAGAATGGCTCGGAGTCCTTACCTAGCCAAAGAACGGTCACGTGAAAGTCCAGGAGGGGGCATTTTCATCAACCGTAAGGCAGAGTTTGAAGGTCAAGGGTCCTACAGGTGAAGCCGTGCCTTCCATTAGGACCGCGCAAACTGCCAGCCGGCATGCAAAGATCGTATTCAACTTTCTGCATGACTCCCCAAGCAGATGGCTCAGCCCTTTACTGTGTGAACATCATGGCAAGAAAACTACATGAGCAAAATAATACATCCTTTGCTGGAACTTTTTAAAAAAGGATCTTTAAACCCATAGTTGGCTCTTTTCAAAAAGGCAACCTCGATCATGGAAGATTGAGTTGTTGAACCAATAAATGTGTAAAGTCAAGAATTCTAATTATTTTTTCTCATCTCGAATTTCCTGTTTTCCTCAGGGGTATGATTATAAAATGGCATGTTATGAACAATATCATACTTGGAAGCTTCGATTTCGTCTGATTACAGTTCTGTCTCTTACCTGAGGTATAGGTACCTTAACCTCATTTGTGATTTGAGGGTAACTATTCCTGACTTGCCTAGTAATGTTTAAAACTAACAGCTATTTAAACCAATGTTATTTTAAGGTGTGGAGGGACAGTATAAAATAAACTACTCTTTCCCCTTCAGGACGCATAGCCTTGAAAAATTATATTTCAAGAACTTGCATCAAAGCACACAATTTTTTTTTAATTTTTTTCAACGTTTTTTATTTATTTTTGGGACAGAGAGAGACAGAGCATGAACGGGGGAGGGGCAGAGAGAGAGGGAGACACAGAATCGGAAACAGGTTCCAGGCTCTGAGCCATCAGCCCAGAGCCCGACGCGGGGCTCAAACCCACGGACCATGAGATCGTGACCTGGCTGAAGTCGGACGCAAAGCACACAATTTAAATGAATGTCCATGTTGCTACCTATATATAGAGATTTTTACCGCCACAGACTTTGGAACCCAAAAAGGCCAGGAAAGCAGTGTTTTCAAATATGTGCCCTAATCAAAATGCCTATTGGAAAATCTGGATCAGTTTTCATTTTCCATTTTCAGAGGACAGAAGATGTGGTGTACAAAATTTTAGTGGGGAAAAAAAAGGACAGAATTTGGGGTCTTTTCAGGACGAATGGGGGCTTTTAAATAAATGGAACCCAACCTGGAAATGTACAGGAATTTTTAGCAGAATCTGGGGGTTGATTATTCCGTGGCTGTCCTTGATTTACAAATAGGATTAGATCACAGGCAGAGACAAATCCTTACAGCCTTCTTGTAAAATAAAGCCACGAGAGGAGTTACATAGGAGAACTCACACGCAGATTCTGAGAAAAAAACTAAAGTTCCATTATTAAAAGCAGCCGAGGGGCACCTGGGTGGCTCAGTCGGTTGAACGTCTGACTCCTGATTTTGGCTCAAGTCATGATCTCAAGGTCATGGAATCAAGTCCTGCATCAGGGTCTGTACTGAGCATGGAGCCTGATTACGATTGTCTCTTTCTCTCTTTGCCCCTCTCCCCTGTTTGCTCTCTGTCTCTCTCTCTCAAGTAAAAAAAAGGCAACCCAAACACAGGCAGAAATAAGGAACTGTCTGGAGGCCGTGAGGGTATGCCAACCATTTTAGGACAATCGAGACAGAGTCAAGTCAAAAAACTGGCAGGATGGTCAGACCCTTCTATAGTAAAAAAGTCCAGTGTTGACATGAATTGGGCTCCAGAGATTTAAATTTCTTGGGACAAAGTGTGGTACATGTGAAATTAAGAAACTAGAATTCCATGCCAATTGGCAAAACGTTTTCCAAGTTTCTCATCCTTTCAACGATTGCTTTTTATATCTTTCAATTTGAACAGAAATTTGTTTTTATATATTTATTGCACACCAAAAAAAAATTACCTGGCTCTTGGGTTTCTCCTTTACCAGTGTAAAAGACGCATGGCTATACAACCTAAAATATACATAGTACTGTCATTTGGTACAAGACACGCCAAATTTTAGGCACCATACTCCCTGAGAATTTCTCATTTCCTTTTTTTTAATGTTTATTTATTTTTGAGAGAGAGAGAGCATGAGCAGGGGAGGGGCAGAGAGAGAGGGAGACACAGAATCTGAAGCAGGCTCCAGGCTCCGAGCTGTCAGCACAGAGCCTGATGCAGGGCTCTGCCCCACGAACCATGAGATCACGACCTAAGCCGAAGTCGCATGTTCAACTGACTGAGCCACCCAGGTGCCCCCCTAGAATTTTTCATTTCTCAGGGACTTTTCCTGCCATCCAACTTTTTTCTGGCATAATCAGAAACTCCCAAAACTCTCCCTCTTTCATGACATAAAACTTTCTCCAGTCTCCCCAAGACTGAGCATAGAGATAGGTACAAAAGATTCAAAATAACAGGGAAGGTGTTCTCTCTCCCACCCTAAGAGTTTAGCTGGGAAGGGAGGTAAATTTGAGTTGACACAGTTAAAGAACATTGCCTGTTTGGCCTCGGCAGATGCTTTTGTGTGACCTGAGTTCACCGGGCATTGTCAAGGGCAAAAGGCATAAAACAAAGAAATATAATTTCTGTCCAATGCTGAGAATATTGGAAATAGTGAGTAAAGGAAGATTTTAAGCAGAATATTGATGCAGTCACAGTGCTATTTTACGAAAATGAATCAAAATTTTAAAAAAAGATGGATCAAAGAATAATGTGCCCTGGAAGAAAATAAACCACACAGGATACCATCACAACAGTTTGGGTGCAATTTGGAAACAATGGCAATGGGGAAGGAGAGGAAGAATGGATTCTGTAAGTGTAATGTGAAGAATGTTCAGGAAGAAGGCAAAAAGAGCCCCTGAGTTAGTTTCTTTCTCTTTCTTTCTTTCTTTCTTTCTTTCTTTCTTTCTTTCTCTTTCTTTCTTTCTTCCTTTCATTTTTCTTTTTTCTTCCTTTCTTCCTCCCTCTCTTTCTTTCTTTCTTTCTTTCTTTCTTAATTTTATTTTGTTTTTAATTTACATCCAAGTTAGTTAACATATAGTGCAACAATGATTTCAGGAGTAGATTCCTTAATGCCCCTTGTCCATTTAGCCCATCCCCCCCCCACAACCCCTCCAGTAACCCTCTGTTTGTTCTATTTAAGAGTCTCTTATGTTTTATCCCCCTCCCTGTTTTTATATTATTTTTGTTTCCCTTCTCTTAGGTTCATCTGTTTTGTCTCTTAAAGTCCTCATATGAGTGAAGTCATATGATTTTTGTCTTTCTCTGACTAATTTCACTTAGCATAATACCCTCCAGTTCCATCCACGTAGCTGCAAATGGCAAGATTTCATTCTTTTTGATTGCTGAGTAAGACTCCATTGTATATATATACCACATCTTCTTTATCCATTCATCCATCGATGGAAATTTGGGAAGATCCCCTGAGTTTCTAAAGGCAAATTGATGGAGACGTATATATTTTTTTTTAATTTTTTTTTCAAATTTTTTTTTTATTTATTTTTGGGACAGAGAGAGACAGAGCATGAACGGGGGAGGGGCAGAGAGAGAGGGAGACACAGAATCGGAAACAGGCTCCAGGCTCTGAGCCATCAGCCCAGAGCCTGACGCAGGGCTCGAACTCACGGACCGCGAGATCATGACCTGGCTGAAGTCGGACGCTTAACTGACTGCGCCACCCAGGCGCCCCAGTGGAGACATATATTTTAACATGTCCGATGCAGTGCCAGGACTGGTGAAGTGAGTGAGAAACTCACCTTGGATGCAAAATGTAAGAGGACACTAAAAAGCTCCATAATCAAGATATGTCATATTTTGGTGTAATAGTTTCTAAACATAAATACAACTTGATGCAAAACCCATCTACCTCTATCTTCTGTCTATCCATCTAGACAGGGAGATTTATTATAAAGAATTGGCTTGCGCGATTACAGCTGCTCTCCAGGGTGAGTCAGCAAGCCGAAGTCCTAAGAAAGTTGATGTTATAGTTCCAGTCGGAGCCCAAAGGACTGAGGACCACAAAAACTGATGGTATACTTCTAGACTGAGGCCAGAAGGCTTGAGACACAGGAAGAGTCGATGTTTCAGTCCATGCTCAAAAGCGAGAAGAAGCTGATGTCCCATTTCGAAGGCAATTTTATTCGGTTCTCTCCAGGCCTTCAGCTGATTAGATGAGGCCCACCCACATTAGGAAGGGCGATCTCTTTTACTTAATCTTTATTTAACTGTTAGTCTCATCCAAAAACATCCTCACCGAAACACAGAATAATGTTTGACCAAATATCTGGGCACCCTGTGGCCCGGTCAAGTTTACACATAAAATTAACCGTCACAACAAAGTATAAAACTGTTAAATAAAGACAGGATTAGTATTACTGAATTTTCTTCTACCTGAGACCGCAGTATGGTTTGGCGTGATACTCCTTCTCGCCTTCTGTGTCTTCTAACATCTACTTGGCACAGTCTCTTGAAGGAAGGTACTGTGCAATGTGCACTCGCTATTCATCTAATGTTTGCAATGTGTCACATACGATAGGAAGAGTCAATATGTGTCATAGTGATGCAAGTTAATTTATGTAGTTACAGAAAGATTTTCCCATCGCCGACATCAGCCACATAAATTTAATACCAAACAATGTAGCATCCCCTTAACTGTTTCTTTTCGATGTCCCACCCAAAGTGCATCTACATTGTCATTTAAAAAAATGTTTTTAATGTTTATTTATTTTTGAGAGAGAGAGAAAGCGGGGGGGGGGTACAGAGAGAGGGGGAGACACGGAATCCAAAGCAGGCTCCGGGCTCCGAGACGTCAGCACAGAGCCCGACGCGGGGCTCAAACCCACGAGCCGTGAGATCATGACCTGAGCCGAAGCTGGACGCCCAACCCACTCAGCCACCCAGGCGCCCCTACGTTGTTATTTTTTAACCATTCACACCAAGTTTGCAAATGAACAGAGGAAAGCCATTTTCATCCGTTTTCTATGGCTGGCATTTTAACACCTGTAACCACAGAAATAGCAGCCCAGGATACTGGACCCAGCTGCCTAGCACTTTACTGCACATTGTATTACATGCTATTAGGAGGGTTATATCAGTGCTATAAAAATTAGAACACTAAGGCTCAAAGACGTTAATTAACTTGAGCCTGATGGCATGGGTCACGAGCGACATGACGTGGTGCTACTTCTGTCCAACTCCCAACTGCAGGAAATTTCCACTTTGACCTCCAGGATGATCTCCCCAGATAGGTAAAACAGAAAGAAACCACCTTTGCTTGTGTTCTTGCAGTGTCAATATGTACTTTTGAGACATCTATGAACTGCAAACAATCAGTTTCTCCTTTTGTTTTGTAGATCTACACCACAATGCCGTTTTACAAATACGTCCAGATGCAAATTCGGTGCATTTCCCCAATAAATTCGACGTTACCTGAAGTCAACTTAAAATAACCAACTGTCCAACAGTATCGTTCCAATCAGGAAGAGTAACCATAGCAACATAATTATGAACTTCACGCAGTCTCACCCCCTCCATTTGGATTCAGAAAAGGCAATTTGATTGAATTACTTGTTTACGTATTTCTTACCATGTAGCTTTCTGTCGATACTAGCTTCTCATTCAAGTCAGATACCCTCCCCCCACCATAAATATCCCGAAGTGAAATTTACAAAGCAAAACCTCTCTAATCGGTCCTCATCCTTTCCCGTGACCCTGACTGCCCGACAGATCATTTGGTAAGCGCTGTCTCTTCGCGTGTAAATATGGGAACAAAAACGCTTCAACATAAGATTGAATAGATAATGTCTTACTATAAGATGCTTTAACATAGGACCAAGGATGTTTTAATATAAAACTGGAATATCAACTGGTGTACTGTCTGCAACATTTCTTGTTACCCCGTGACCCTTGTGCTGTTCAACAGCTAGACCCTGAGGCGTCTCTTGCTTCAAGGAAATGTTTTTATGAAAAGCACAGAAGAGAATTAGAGAAAATAGGCAAATGTTTGGCTTTGAAGTTTTTCAAGCGGAGATCCGGGTGCGAGACACAAAGGATTGGTTGTGGTCCCTGTGGATCACCTCCCAGGGACTGACAAACAGCCAGGATGATTAAGAGAATTTCAGCTCAGGGGAGCCTGGGGGGCTCAGTCTTTTGAGCGTCCGACTTCAGCTCAGGTCGTGATCTCACGGTCTGTGAGTTCGAGCCCCACGTCGGGCTCTGTGCCTGGAGCCTGCTTCCGATTCTGTGTCTCCCTCTCTCTCTGCCCTTCCCCTGCTCACACTAGGCCTGTCTCTCTCTCAAAAGCAAATAAACATTTAAAAAACTTTTTTTTTGTAAAAGAGCGTTTCAGCTTAGAAAAGAGATGATAGCATCCCCCACTTTCCAGGACCTAAACACACCCTCAGCTACAAGGCTGAGGGGCGGGCTGGGAAGGAACTCAGTTAGATGAATTTGTCACTTAACTGTGATTGCACCTGTAATGCTAGTGAGAGAGCATTCGGAGGATATTCAGGATAAGCATAGAACACACAAAGTAACATTTCGCACATCCCTAAAACGTGTGGTCTAAGATTTGTATCTGCCGTGATAAAAATACCCCCAGAGCTCGGTGATGGAGATGAAGTGAGGTGACAAGTGAGACTTCCCTACTTTCTCTCCTGGACAGGTGTCCATCATTCTGGCTTCCACCATAGTGCGGATTCACAGTTGAAACTACCACTTGGGGCACCTGGGCGGCTCAGTCAGTTGAGTGTCTGAGTCTTGATTTCAGCCCAGGTCATGATCCCAGGGTCCTGGGTTCAAGCCCCGCGTCAGACTCTGCACCTAGTGTGGAGCCGGCTTGGGGTTCTCTCTCTCTCTTCGCCTCCCACACTCAGGCACACAGTCTCTCTCTCTGTCTCTCTCTCGTAATAAATAGATAAACATAAAAAAGAGAGAAAGAAATACCTCTTTGTTGGCTATTCCTGAAATGCACTAACCTCATCACTCCCTTGTTTAAAATCGCTCGAGGTAAAGTCTAATAAAAGGGCTCCTACATTTCTATCGTGCCCTCCACCCTTGAATTTCTCACCGTTGCCCCAGTTCACAATGTCACCCCTGGCTGACACTGCCTCCACCACTAGAACGCACGAACCCCTTACGTATCTGTTGACTCTTCTCCATGCCTTAACATTTGTCTGAAATATTATCTTCCCTGGGATTCTGTGAATGAATCCCCCTCCTCCAACATGGACCTTAAGCAACTTCTTCCTCTGTGCTATTGGAGAACCAAGGTAGTCTTATCTCTACGCTCCTAACGCACCAGGCAGCAGTTTAATTGTTTTCTTACTTCGGTGACTCTTTCGCTAGAATCTCAGCTGCGCAAAGAAAACGATTTTATTTTTTATTTTTATTTTTTTAATGTTTATTTATTTTTGACACAGAGAGAGAGAGACAGAGACAGAACATGAGCGGGGGAGGGGCAGAGAGAGAGGGAGATATGAATCTGAAACAGGCTCCAGGCTCCGAGCTGTCAGCACAGAGCCCGATGCGGGGCTCGAACTCACAAACCACGAGATCACGACCTGAGCTGAAGTCGGATGCTTAACCGACTGAGCCACACAGGTGTCACTGAAAAACGATTTTAGATTTTTCTGTACTTCCTCAGTTTTAGATTTTTTACTCTACTTCCCGTAACTAGCCCAATGTCAGACATACAAAAAGTTCTCAGGAAAAAATGATTTTCAAATAAACCTCACTGAGATGTGTTACATAAAACGAAAGATGCAACTGGTCCTAATACCAGATTTTTTTTTTCATCAGGAAGGCTACCGAAAAAATGATTGTTAGATTACAATCTAGCCTACCCTCAGAAAATTCTTCACAAACTCAGTTTTGAGGGTGTGATCAGTGGCTGTACTTATTTGGAGTTCACGTTCTCCTACCTGTTGACCTGGATTCCTGAGTTCGTTTGAAGTGCATCCCAAAGAAGAAAGGACTTGGAAAAATTCCCAACTTTAATCCAGGAGATGCCCCTGCTTGGGATCCCTTCCTTGTCCCCGCTCCTGCCCGTATAACCACCCCGCTCGCTCTCTGTGCGTCCTGCGAGACCCCCATTGTAACACAATGCTCACAAGACACGCACGTTTTGGATTCTACGTCTGGCTTCGTCACTGAAGCAGACATGAAATGAAGCAGGGCGTTTGATGGCTGTACCGGAAAGGTTTTAAACTCCTTCAAGCCATTTGGAGCACAACGCCCTTGACGATGTCATCATTTCATTCTCACCTCTGCAGTCTTCCATCAAGATGTGTTTGCTGTCGGTCCGAAGAGTAGCCTTTCGTTTGTGTCAAAGAATGGCCAATTCTTAGTTTTTGTTTTCCTGGAATTCTCTTCACTTTACCATAATTTTGGAAGATGTGGTCACTTCATGTCAATTCTATATCAAGTTACTTTCTTTTTACACCTGACGCATGTGATTCCATTATCCTTCGCCCTGTGTGGTTTCTACCGAGAAGCTTGATCTGAGACGCTATGGCTCTATTGCATTTTTAAATTGTCTTTCCTTTCTAGCTGCCTAGGAGAGTTTCTCTGGTACCTATGTTTTAAATGCTTGTTTAAGTCTTCTTTGAACTTGTGTGTGTGTGTGTGTGTGTGTGTGTGTGTGTGTGTGTGTGTGTTTGGGGAAATTTTTATAGTAAACATTTGGACAACATAAATACATTATAAGGAATTATCTCCTGGTGACTTGGGCTCATTGTGATATGCAAAGTAGCTGTTGACCACTGCTCCGGTGTGGCAAATGTGACAGACACCGTGTCATCTCGAGTACATCTATTCCAGCTGTAGAGACCCGGAAGCCCCATGGAGACTTCCTCTTCGATGCTGCGGTCCCTGGTCCCGTGTCACTACCCAGAGAGAAAGCCTTTGGTGTGGGTATCTGCTGCCATCCCTCGGCAGAGTCTTATCACCCACAGAACAAAGCCCCAACCAGGAGCTGGAACAGCATCTGGTTCCCAGATGATGCATCTCACCCCCTGTGGTCAGGCTCTGCCCATAGCGGGCCACGCTATCAACAACGTCTTGTGTCTTGTCCCCTAAGGTCCCCTGTTCCTTCCCACTATCATGGCTCTGCTCACGTGTCTTGATCTGGTGAAAGCCCTGTCTTTCCCCCATGGATTCGCTCTCTATTTCATATAGATACCACTTCCATTTGCAATTAACGGTAAACCTGTCTCTCCATTTCCTAAATCATAACTTCTTTGAAACTAGAGACTTTATATTCTTGGCATCTAGTGTTGAGTATGGTACACAAATGTCCTTTGCTTTAATCCTCTTATATTCAACAATGATTTACCAGCAGGTAGCAGACAAACACCAGGTTAGGCATGGGTCACCGTCAACAAGATGAATGGACGACGGATGGATGGGTGGATGGATGAATGAATTGGCCCTCACACCTCGCTCAGAAAATCACATTTTCATAACTATGATTATACCTATAACTATAATTGTGACTCATAACTATAATTATAACCATGCGAAGAAAGCCACGGGCTGCACCACAGTGTTTTGTGAGCATGCAGTGCCTCCGTTCTAACACCAAGTCGTCATATCCAGAGTTTCCCGCCTACGTGCGAGATTCATAGGTAGAAGACTCGAGTGTGGCAGTCACAATGATCTGTGATCAATGCACTTACATGGAATGTGATTGGAAATTACATGTAATTGGAAAATCCATGAAAATGGAATTTTCGTTTCCCAAAGACGTTTTCGTTTTGCAGCAATGTTGCGTTGTAGATGACGCTTCAAGAACATCAAAAATGAAAAATGTGCCTATTACTTAACAAACACAATTGGCATTGAAAAATACTTAAAGGTAACACTTTGAGTCCTATTATTTTCCCCAGTAATATCCCTTTTTACCTTTAGGGCCTTGAGCATAACTATTCATGATTCTTGCCATGATATCTTATAATTGTATTGCTACATTTTCTTTCCCATGATTATCTAACTGGCATTTTCTCAATTCATCATGTGCCGCTGATTTCTTTGTATATTTCCATTGTATTACAGGATGAGGTCTTTTGTGGTAGGAGGGCAGGGTTGGGAAGGTCGAACACAAATCCATGCCATGGAGGATAAATGATAGTTTTCTATTTGTTTTGATCCAAAACAAGTTTTTTGGAGAAAATCATTTTAAAGCCCTAGTTTTTATAAAACATGATCCCGTGGTCTGTAAGACCTTAAAAAACAAAAGCAATCGTGGCCATTACCCCCACTCTGGAAACAACTACTGGATAGTAGAAAAAATAAGGCAATTACAGGTAGATGATAGATTGATAGAAAGATAGATAGATAGATAGATAGATAGATAGATAGATAGATACATAAGTATAGATATGCTATGATAGATGTAGATAAATGATTAATGATAATAGATACATAGGTAGATATGAATAGATGATTGATTAATGATAGATGACAGATAGGGGTGCCTAGGTGACTGGCTCAGCTGGTTAAGCGTTGGCTCTTGGATTCAGCTCAGGTCATGATCTCACAGTTCTTGGTTTCCAGCCCCACATCAGGCTGACAATGCGGACCCTGCTTGGGATTCTCTCTCTCCTCTCTCTCTGCTCTTCCCCTGCTTTCACTCTCTCTCTCTCTCTCCCTCTCTCTCTCTCTCAAAATAAATAAACATTAAAAATACATTTAAAAAAGTGATAGATGATAGGCATGGATAAATGATTGATTAATGATAGATGATAGATAGATATAAAGGTAGGAGATATATGTATGTGTATATATATATATATGTATATACATATATATATATATATATAGATGATTGATTAATGGTAGATGGTTGGAAAATTGGTTGATGGATGGATAGCTGAACAAGACAGACCATAATTAGGATTTACATAGGATCAGAAGCAAGCTATAAAAATAGAGGGGGAGAGAGGATTAACTCAGCAAGGAGAAATTACAGAAGGCTTCTAAGATTATTCTTGTGACTCCTTGGATCCAATTTAAGAAGATCTATGTTGTAAAACTAGTGTAAACATAGAGAAGGCCACTGTGATTGGAAGGCTTGGTTCCAAAGCCGCTCGGGAGAAATCGGATATTTTACAGCTACTCACAGGCCAAACCTCATTCCAGGCCAGCCCTACGCTTAGGTAGAATTGCCAAAACACCGCATAAAAACAGTCAACAGATGATCAAATGCCATTGTCTAATTTGAAAGTGAACAAGCAATTGTAAGAGCAGTGAGGGAAAAAGAGGCTTTTTGGGGGGTCTAGTTTTGCTTCATTTTGTTCTCCAATGATATAATCCCACCACCTAAAACCTCCAAAAAGAAAATGGGCCTAATTCCCCCAAATAAAGACCCATCCAACGGTGGCATCCACCACCGAAACTAGGAATTCTGTGTGTTCAAGCAAAGGGTTCTGTGAGGCTTTTTGTTTTGAGGTCAGCCCAGCTTTGTCATAACACAGTCTCCACCTGCCCAGACCCATGTTTCAGCAGCCAGCCCCAGGCGACAACCCCATCTGTGTTGGGAAGATTTAGGGACAATTGACACGGCACCGGGAAACATGCTGCCGAGTGGATTTCGTTGCTGAAATCCACATTCTTCGGAAGTGAAATGCAGGCAGGTAACAACGGGACGTTGAAAAGGAGCTCCAAATTCTGAGGTGTCGAAAGACAACTGAATGTCTGTCTGCCTCGTCGTCCAGTAGGGAAAAAGATTTTGAAAATAAGGAGGATAATTTGGGCAGGAAAGCTGATTGGAGGCCCCAACTCTACGGAGACAAGAACAAGCACATAGCTACAAAAATAATTCGTAGGGCGCCTGGGTGGCTCAGTCAGTTAAGTGTCTGATTTCGGCTCAGGTCATGATCTTGCAGTTTGTGGGTTCGAGCCCCGTGTCGGGCTCTGTACGGACAGCTCGGAGCCTGGAGCCTGCTTTGGATTCTGTGTCTCCCTCTCTCTCTGCCCTCACCTCCCACTCTCTCTGTCTCTCTCTCTCTCTCAAAAATAAAACAAACATTTAAAAAGTTTAAAAAATAAGTAATTCTCATTAATAAAATATTGCTAACAAAATAACGAAATTTGCCAGGTATTTTAACGTCTTCTTAGTTCCCATTACTATTCCTTAATCTTTCCAGGGAAAGCATCGTATGAGACACACTGAAGTCCGGGTTTAAGTGGTGTGCCAAAGGTCACCCAGCTGCCAAATGCAGATCGAACTCCAAAGATCATTCTTGATCTTTCTCTTATGAGATTAGGTGTGAATGTGCATGTCGGTGTTCGTGTGTGTGTAGACCTATGCATATATGCACGCTCACATGCACATGCGTGTCAGTTGGGGTGCTAATATCTGAATATAAATCAACCTCCAGATTAACAATTTTCAGAGAGATACTGCTAAATTGCTGGGAAAAGAATGACTCAACCCAACTTGCTGTGTTTGCCACTTAGTTGTGCTATCCCGGGCAAGTCATTTAAACTCTCTGTGACTTAGTTTCATCATCTGCAAAACGCGGATAATATTAGAACCGATGTCACAGGATTTTCTGATGAAATGAGTTTGTGTATCTGACGTACCTAGAACGTTCCCTGGCACATTGCAATTGCCATATAATTATTAGCGGTGCTATCACACAGCTAATTATTATGGGTGTGTGTTGTTGAAAACTGGTTTTCTATTTCCTTTATTCTTGCCTTTTATTGTTTAGTTGTTTATGTTTATGTTTAGTTTTTTTATTTTTTATTTTATAGAGAAAGAGAGCATGAGCAGGGGCAGCGAGGGGCAGAGAGAGAGATTCAAGCAGGCTCCATACTCAGCACAGAGCCTGATGTGGGACTTGATCCCATGACCCTGGGATCATGACCTGAGCTGAATTCAAGAGTTGAATGCTCGACCAACCGAACCACCCAGACGCCCTATTGTTGAGTTGTTTTATTTGGTTTCCTGTTTCATTTCCCATAAGAAACTCCAGCATGTTTTGTAAGCCAAATTTCTCTGAAGGAAGGATGAGTTCAACTACCTTCCACAATAGAGGCCTCTCTCGTATGACCCGGAATAGCACCTACCTTTCAGAATAGAAGGCTCTCTCGTATTACCCAGAATAGGACCCCTTCACAATTGACAGACACATCATTAGGGTAACAGAGCTGACACAGTGCTACACGGTTATGCCACTGTGGGCTGTTTTTCACTCACCAAAGAATGGGTGTTGGTCCCAAGGAGGAGGAGAGGCTGTCCATGCAGTGCCCACAGTGGCCATCCTGGAACATGTGCCCAATGTATCCTTCCAAGGTCCCGGCCAGATTCGCAATTGACCCATGGTCGTCACAGGCCATTGAGTCGAGTGTGAACAATATAAATTCTCATTTGTATGATTCCAGGGTCCAGTCTATCAACTTTTATCTCCAGCTCATAAAACCTTGCCAAACCTATTTTCTACTCAATTAACTATTTACTGTTTTCAGTTTCCCAATAAACCAATGCATCTCAACAGCCTCCTCTCAATATTCTCCACAAGCGCATACAGACGTAGGGTCCCTGGCAGGCTGAGAAGGATTCTGAGAAGTCACAAAAATTATTTCCATCCTACAGCATTAAAATAAGTCTCAGCCAGTAGAAAATACATATTCTAAGCAAAAGTGGATTTTGTGATTTTCAGAAAGAAAATCATTTTCACAGGAAGCAAGTGGATAAATTGTCCAGCCTGTCTTGAAACTCAACGACCCTTTTTCTCTTGCGGAAAGGCCAACTTAGCGTTCTCCATATGCAATAAGCACATGGCGGCCTTGACAGGTGTTAGAAATTCATTTGTAGATACATCCAACACAGACACACAGCGTGACTACAAAAAGGCATGTGCCTATACACCTGTACTCACACACACACAAACATACATGCACACACACACGTGTGGGCAGTTAGACATGTATACACACACATGCATGCACACAGATGTACACACACCCTGACACACCAGTAGGGAGAGGACAGTGGACCCACGCCCTTCCCTGTTCTTCCACAGTGATTTTCCAGGACAAGCTGCTTATCCGTAGTTCATTATTTTCCACCTCTTCCTCCACCCATCTCCTCTGTAGACATTATAGAGAAGTCTCAAAGAGAATTTTCACATCTTCCCTGGCGACCAAAGCTATTAACAGGCTGTATTGTATAAAAATTGCCATTCTGTACCTTAAAAAGGTCTTGTATAAGCAACTTTTTATATGGCTTCATCTAATGCATTGCTTACTTTGATTCATTGAAATACAGTGTACGTATAGTAAAATACACAGCTGTCAAGAGTACCGTTTGATGGGGTTTAACTAATGCGTAATCTGTGCAGCTAAGACACATGTCATTATATAAAACTATTCGGCCACCTCAAAAAATGTCCTCATGCCTTTTCACAGTCAGTCTCCTGCCCTCCACAAACCACCATTATCATTTTTATCAGTATAGTTTAGTTTTGCTTGTTCTGGGACTTCATACAGTGAAATAATGCAGATCCCTTTATGTCTGGCTTCTTTCATTCAGTATATTTCTGAGCTACATCAATGTTGTCATATATGTTAGTGGCCATTCCTGTATATTGCTGAGCTATAGTCCATGGAGTGGACAAACCACAGTTTTTTATTCTCCTCTCAGTGGGCATCTAGACTATTCACAGTTTGGAGCTAATATACAAAAAAAACCAGAGAGATGATTGATTGATTGATTGATTGATAGATACAGAGATAGAGAGATGAGAGATAGAGATAGAGATAGAGATAGAGATAGAGACAGAGATAGAGATAGAGTGGATAGTTGGGTGGATGGATAGATAGATAGATAGATAGATAAATATGATAGAGATAGATAGATGATAGACATAGATGATAGATAGATTGATTGATAGATTGATAGATGATAGAGATAGATAGATAGATAGATAGATAGATAGATAGATAGATAGATAAAAGCTGCCGTGAACATTCTTGAATGAACCTTGATATAGACATGTAGACATATGCTATCATTATTCATGGGCAAATACTTGGGTATGGAACACCTGTGTTACATTTATAAGAAACCACCCATTGACCAAAGCGGCAGCACTGGTTTTCTGAAGCGATCCTACATTCTCATTAGCTGTGTGTTCAAGCTGCCTTTGCTGTCCCTCCAGCATTAAGCATGGTCAGTCTCTATAATTGTAGTCGTTCTAGCGGGTGTAAAGCGGTATCTCGTTGCAGTTTATTCACACATCATGACGTTGAACACTACTCATCTGTATACTAGCCATTTACATTTGTCCTGATATTTCATTTAATGGAGATTGAGAAAATAACTAATTGGTTTCTGCACATGACAAAATCAGTAGCATGCCAATTTGGAGCAAAGGTGAGATATTCACTATTTCCACACACGAACGGAGGCTAACCAGAAGGAGGTCTGCAGATGGAAAGAAAGAAAACAGGAATGATATGCAGGACACCAGCCCTATAGGAATGCCAAACATTCCAAGCATGTGTGGGATTCCATTCCTGAATCCTGGTGGTTTTCCTGAATCTGTGCTCTGTTCCACAGTAAGCTTCCTTTTCTTACTTTAAACAACTTCAAGATAGTTTCTGTTATATCCCTTCAAAAGCAACTTAACCCCCCAATTTTTTGATCATTAATTTTTTGTCCTATTACAAGTACGCATCTCTTTTAGTTTCTGTGTATTGCAAGTGGCAGAAAGGATCTTTACCTAAACATTTTACCTTATCTTAATTTAACCTATCTTCATTAAAATAAATAAAAACTACATGTACGATAAAATACACCCCTCAGCAGCATTCCAATTATCTTCAAGGAAATATCCAACAATGTGTCTTTTGCATATTTTTAGAAAACAATATCGTTTTCCCAAAGAGAATAGATTAAAAAAAAATTGAGTAGTTCAAAATTAATATTTTCAGAGCATGGATTTTGTGTATTTTGTTAATTTTTATGTGTAATTGGCCATTTTAATGTGTAGTGGGAGAGTCTTGCAATTTTTAATTTTTCTTTAGTTTTTTTTTTTACTTTATATTTCAATCATATGCTAACAAAGACAGTTTAATTTCTTCATTTTTTTTTCTTCTCTTATTGCATTAGCTAAGATTTCCAATATGATATTGAGTAGGAGTGGGGAGACAGGACAGCCCTACCTTGTCTCTGATCTTAGAGAGAAAGCATCCAGTGTCCCACCATTAGGTAAAATATTAACTGAAGGATTTTCGTAGGTGTTTTCTATCATGTTCAGGAAGTTTCCTCCTATTTTTAGTTTTGTGGGAATTTTTTCATGGACGGGTGTTGTATATTTGTCAATTTATTTTCTTGGCCTATTGATGTAATGAATTATAATAACTGATTTCCTAATGTTAACTAGCCTTGAATATCTAGTGTATATATTTTTTGCCCATTGTTGGATTCAATTTTGTGTTGAACATTTTTACATTTATTTCGTGAGAGATACTGGCCTTTCCTATAATGTCTTCAACTAGTATGAGTATTAGGGTAATGCTGGCCTCATAGAATGAGGTAAGAAGTGTTCCTTTTTCTTCTGTTTTCTTTCTACAATGTAGAGAATTTCTTCCTTAAACGTTTGGTAGACTTCACCAATGAGAACATCTGAGCCTGCTGCTTTAAATTTTGGCAGGTTATTAATTTTTCATTCAATTCATTTAATAAATATTAAGATATTGGTAATTTGAATTTTCTCTCTTTTTCTCTTGATTCCTTGGCTAGGGTTTTATTGAATTTATTGACTTTTTCAAAGAACCAGCTTTGGGTTGTATTGATTTTCTCTACTATGTTCCTGTTTTCAATTTCATGGATTTTTGCTCTGACATTTGTTTCTTCTTTTTACTTAGAATGTCATTTAATTTTAATTTCTCGTTTCCTAAAGTGTAACTTAAATTAGTGATTTTAGATATATATATATATATTTTTTTTCTAAGATATACATTCAAAGCTGTACATTTTCTTGGCTGCTTCCCCTACTTCCCACAGTTTTTGATAGGTTGGATTTTTGTTTTCACCTAGTACAAAATATTGTTAATATTACTTGAGGCTTTTCTGATGCATTTGTCAGTTAGAAAGGTGGTTTCTAATGTCCCCAAATTCTAGGATTCTCCACCCATATTTTTTTATTAATTTCGACTTTAATACCACTGAGGTCTGAGAACACACTTCGTGTACTTTCTACTCTTCTGAATTTAAATTGTGTTTTATGGCCTAGAATGTGGTCTATAATGATGATTGTTCCCTGAAAGCCTGAGAAGCATGTGTACTCAGACACTGTTGGATGAAGAACTCTATAAATGTCAATTAGATCCAGCTGATTGATGGTGCTGTTCAGTTCAGCTACGTTCTTTCTGATTTTCTGTCTGTTGGATCTGTCAATTACTGATAAAGGAGTGTTGAAGTCTCCAGCTATGATAGCGGATTCATCTACTTCTCTATGCAGTCCCATCAGTTTTTGCCTCATGTATTTTGATACTCTGTCATTGAACAAGATTGTTATGTCTCCTTGTAGAATGGGCGTCTTTATCATTATGTAATTCCTCTTTTTATCTCTGACAATTTTTCCCACTCTGACAGCAGTTTTCACTGAAATTAATATAACTATCTCTTCTTTTGATTAGTAATAGCATGGTATATCTTTCTCCATCCCTCTACTTTTAATCTATATCACTACATTTAATTTTTTTTTTCAACGTTTATTTATTTTTGGGACAGAGAGAGACAGAGCATGAACGGGGGAGGGGCAGAGAGAGAGGGAGACACAGAATCGAAAGCAGGCTCCAGGCTCTGAGCCATCAGCCCAGAGCCTGACGCGGGGCTCGAACTCACGGACCGCGAGATCGTGACCTGGCTGAAGTCGGACGCTTAACCGACTGCGCCACCCAGGCGCCCCTATATCACTACATTTAAAGCAGGTTTCTTATAGACAACAGATAGGTTAAGTCTTTTTTTTTTTTTTAATCCAGTCTGACGGTCTCTGTCAATCTCTGCCTTTTATTTGATGTATTTAAACCATTGACATTTAAAGTGATTATTGATATAGCTATATTAATATCTACCACATATGGAATTGTTTTTTTATTCATTGCCCTTGTTCTTTGGTGTGTGTGTGTGTGTGTGTGTATTCTTTTTCTGCCTTTTTTGGTTTTAGTTTAGCATTTATATGATTCCATTTTCTCTCTTGTCTTAACCTATCAATTATGTTACCTTTTGAATGTTTCTCAGTGGTAGTCCTAGCATGTGCAATGTACATTTACAACTAACCCAAGTGCACTTTCAAGTAACATACTGCTTCACAAGTAGTGCAAATATGTTACACCAGAGCATTCCCAATGCTTCCTCCCACCCCTTATAACATGGCTGTAATTCCCACCAACACTGAATGAGGGTATTTTTTTCCACATCCTTACCAACACTGGTTGTCTCCTGTGTTTTTGATTTTAGCCATTCTGACAGGTGGTATCTCATTGTGGCTTTGATTTACATTTCCCTGATGATGAGAGATGTTAAGCATCTTTTCATGTGTCTTTTGGCCATCTGGATGTCTTCTCTGGAGAAGTGTCTATACAGATCCTCTGCCACATTTTAATTGATGTTTTGTTTTCTTTTATTTTGGTGTTGAGTTGTGTAAGCTCCTTATATATTTTGGATACTAATCACTTATAGGATATGTCATTTGCAAATATCTTCTATTCAGTAATTGGATTTTTTTGTTTTGTATGAAGAGATAAAGAAGCTATGAGGGAAAAAGATGTGACATATATTTTTTTTTCTCTGATATTTTTCTTCTTTTTACTTATAATGTCATTTGATTTTAATTTCCAGTTTCCTAAAGTGTAAGCTTAGATTAGTGATTTTAGATACCAGTGTTTTTATACATATATACATTACTTGGCCAGGAAAAAGAATAAAATCTTACCATTTGAAACAACATGGACGGAGCCAGAGGGCATTATGCTAAGTGAAATATGTCAGTCCAAGAAAGACAAATACTATACGATTTCACTCATATGTCATATGTGGAATTTAAGAAACAAGACAAATGGGCAAAGTGGGGGAAAGGGAGAGGGAGAGAGGCAAACAATGAAACAGACTCTTAACTATAGAGAACAAATGGGTGGTTTCCAAAGGGGAGGTGGGTGGGGGGATGGGGGAAATACATAAAGGGTTTAGGAGTGACCTGCCTTGATAAAAACTGAGAAATGTATAGAATTGTTGAATTGTTACTCTGTACACCTGAAACTGATATAATACTGTATATTATACTTCAATTTAAGAAAAGAAAAATAAAAATGCTGCTGCAATGCCTTTCATTTGTCCATGTGTTATGGTGACAAAATACATTCATGCTATTATCATTTTTGAACAAACCGTTATCTGTTAGATCAGTTAAGAATAAACTAAAAGATTTTCTTACACTTTTACTTATCCCTTCTCCAATTTTTTTCCTTTCTTTATGTATGTCTTAGTTCCTGACCAACATCATTTTCCTTCTGTCTGAAGAACTTTCTTAAAGATTTCTTGTAGGACAAATCTACTGGCAACAAATCCCCCCCATTTTTGTTTTTCTGAGAAAGTCTTTATTTGTCCTCTATTCCTAAAAAAAATCATTTTTATGAAAACCAAATTCTAGGTTGCTGATTTTTTTGTTTTTTTTGTTTTTCTTAATATGTTAAGTATTTCACTCCAAGGTATTCTTGCTTGTATCTTGTCTGAAGACATGTTCAATTTAAACTTCCTCCTTGTTTCTTTATGGGTAAGGTGTTTTTTCCTCTGGCTTCTTTAAACGTGAATTTGAAAGTGTCTCTTTGCCTTTTTTTCTGTAGTTTAAATATGATATGCTTAGGTGCTTGCTTTTGGTGTTTACCTATCTTTCTCTGAGATTTTGGATCTGCATTTTGATGTTTGTCAATAATTTTGAGAAAATCTCAGCCATTACCTCAAATATTTTTCCTGCTTTTTTTTTCTTTATTTTCTTTCTGGTAAGCCTATCATCTTTCATGGTGGCTATACCTTTTATAATTGTCTGAAAATCCTTTGATATTTCATTCTATTTCATTATTTTTTTTCCTCTTTGCATTTCAGTTTTAAAAGTTTCTATCAGTATGTCTTCAAGTTCACTGATTCTTTCTGTGAAGGTCTTTAGTGTTGTCTGTGTACTCAGAGTCCTTACTCATAGTTACTTTATATTTTTGGTCTGCACATCTGACTTTGGTGAGTCTATCTCTTGTCTGTGCTTCCCCCACCCCCTCTTTCAGCCTTGCTCGTAAATTTTTATTGAAATTTGTAAGTGATGTATTGAGTAAAAGGAACTAAGGTATTTAAGCTGTTAACGTGTGTTACAAATGATCTGGCCAGGAGTTAAGCTATGTTTACTATTTGCCATGGCTGTGTGTTCAGAGGCTAGAATATCTTCTAGAATCTTGTATTTTTTTTAATGTTTATTTATTTTTGAGAGAGGGACAGAGACAGAATGTGAGCAGGGAAGGGGAAGAGAGAGAGAGGGACACTCAGAATCCGAAGCAGGCTCCAGCCTCCAAGCTGTCAGCACAGAGCCAATGTGGGGCTCGAACCTACAAACCGTGAGATCATTACCTGACCCAAAGTTGAAGGCTTAAGCAACTGAGCCACCCAGGCACCCCCTAGAATCTTGTTTTTGTCAATGTATTATCTGTTGGTATCCCTAGAGACTCCTTGGCTAGGGTCTGACGCTTGTAATGCTTTTAGCTATAATCTTATGGTATTATACGGGAGTCCTGTTGTTGTGATAGGAGGGAGTGAGCGAGGAGAGAAACACGCTATATATAGATCTCTGTGCGGTTTCAGTCTTTTCAATGAGCCTGTACTGAGTATTTCGCTTTCCCCACATTAAAGGCTAGATGAGGCTGCATGCAGTTGGGTGTTTATCTTCCCCGGGATAGGTTAGGTTCTGGTAAAATAGCTTCCATGAGACTAGGCCTTACTAAGGAGAACAGAAGGTCCTCATGTATTTTTAAATGATTGTTTTCTTATGGCTTTGCCTGAAGCCCCAGGGCATCTTGTCTTTTTTTTTAAGTTTATTTATTTATTTTTGAGAAAGAGAGAGAGAGAGAGAGAGAAAATGAGTGATGGAGGAGGAAAGAGAGAGGGAGAGAGGATTCCAAGCAGGCTCTGTGCTGTCAGCATGGCCTGAACCAAAGATCATGGCCTGAACCAAACTCAAGAGTCAGTCACTTAACCTACTGAGCCATCCAGACACCCCACCAGGAAATAACTTCTGATCATCACTTTGAGAACCTGGTAGGGATTCTCAGGATCAACTCATGACAGCGTGCGGTCTGGGGCATAAGACTGGGTCCCTGTGGAGTTTTTAGCTCTCAAGCACTCTGATCCTCCAGCAATTTGTGAATCATGGTTTAAAATGTTCTCATAGAGGGGCGCCTGGGTGACTCAGTTGGTTGAGCATCTGACTTCGGCTCAGGTCATGATCTCACGGTCTGTGAGTTCGAGCCCCGCATCGGGCTCTGTGCTGACAGCTTGGAGCCTGGAGCCTGCTTCCAATTCTGTGTCTCCCTCTCTCTCTGCCCCTTCCCCACTCATGCTCTGTCTCTCTCTGTCTCTCAAAAATGAATAAACGTTAAAAAAAATTTTTTTAATGTTCTCATAGAGTCTCACATTAGCTGGAGATTCTGCTCCTGGACTTCTCCCCCTATGCTGTGATTTTCTGTATCTTCCTGTCTGTCTTTCCAATTTTTGGGGCAGCCATTTCCCCTGTGGCCTCAATCATCTGATGGATATAAAATGCATTGTTAATTTTCAGTTCTTCAGCTTTATTCTTGTTTTTTTTTTTTTCCTTGCAAGGGTAGAAGGGATGGCTTCCAAGCACCTTCTATGTAGGATTAAGACCCAGAAGTTCTCTGCTGTCGATCAAATGCTTAGATCTAATAACACCCAGAAATGTTTTCCTGAATTAGCGTTCCTTATCGTCTTTGCAGTAAGTTGACTCTGGTCTGAGGTAAGAGTTCACTGCACCAGCCTCAAACCCAGGTGGACTGCTTCCTATACCAGTTCTATTCCTTCTGTTAATTAATTCAACTTTGCTGGACGTGTGGAAGGAAGTCTTAGAAATTGATAATTAGGCTGAGATTTGAGTCAAATGAGAGTGTCAGTGGAGCAAATGGGGTCTTTCTCAGCAATCAGCGTGTATCATCAGGACATTATGATGTGCAAGACTGACCCACACACAATCTCACACGTCAGTGAGATGTCCAATACCCTGAGGTTCGAACGATGCCCGCAAGTCACCAGGATGGAGTAAAGAATTTCTCTTCTCGGGGCGCCTGGGTGGCGCAGTCGGTTAAGCGTCCGACTTCAGCCAGGTCACGATCTCGCGGTCCGTGAGTTCGAGCCCCGCGTCAGGCTCTGGGCTGATGGCTCAGAGCCTGAAGCCTGTTTCCGATTCTGTGTCTCCCTCTCTCTCTGCCCCTCCCCCGTTCATGCTCTGTCTCTCTCTGTCCCAAAAATAAATAAACGTTGAAGGAAAAAAATTTTTTTAAAAAATAAAAAAAAGAATTTCTCTTCTTAACAAGTTGTGTTCACAAAGTTGGGGTGGGCCATTGGTCAATAAACCAGTCACATAGTGATTTCCTGATCCGACAAGTCTCAAATCAGTGGTCATTACAGACGCCTACTTTTCCCGAGGGTGAGGGCCATGCGTCTCGCGGTCACCCTTCTGTACCCTGTATGTGGTATCAGGGTGGCATGGAACAGCAGCTCACAGCTCTTTGTGAATTAAACAAGTAAAAGAATAAATTGTTGCTTTTTTCACCCAATCAGAAGCCTATAAAGAGCCGGAGGGCACAGCCTCAGAACTGTAGAAATTGCAAGAGTGTCAGCAGGTGTATTTCTGCAGCAGGTGTATTTCTGCAGCAGCTTGGAAGGCAAATATTTGGGGGGGGGGGGTGGGACATGGCACAATGAATGTCACTGAATGAGCCTTGGGGGGCCTTGAGCCCCCCAGGAATTTGGGGAAAATATTTTCCGTGGACCTGTTTGTGCGGGAAGGGCCACGACTCCCATTAACTGCCAAGACAATTATGCGACGTGCGAGGGTATAACGGTACAAAAGCCAGGTGAACACTCCCAGGGCCCACCCCACCCCCCCGCAAAGCCCCTGCCTCCAGCGAGTGAGTAATAGGTGTTAGAGCGTGTCTACTCTGAGAGAAGGGACACACAGATGGACCTGCCCAGATCTGAGGCTGAGCACGAAGGAGCGTCCTCCACCGTGCTCACCACGACTCTTGGCGACGAGAGAGAACAGGCCCGGTGTTGGGCACAAGCAGTTGTTTAGGTTGAAGGCAGTTTGAGATACATCACTAGTATCCGACCGCAGATGATCCATCTTTCCGTTTTTATTTTGACCCAAAGCACCTACTGAATGTGTTCCCTGTCATCAGCTAATGCCCGATCCTTGTCACTAAACAGCCGCATCACGGAAACAACAGAGAAAGCCCTAAACCCGTCGTATTTTCATTTCCATCAGCGCTGACCTAGTTAGGCACTCTTCTTTGGACGTCAACTCTGGCATTTTAAGGAGCATTTCATGGAGGCTGATTCCTCCCCAGTCGCTCACCACGCCTCTTCCTTTACCTGGACCCTCTGGAGCAAGACAAGGCAAAACAAAACAAAACAAAACAAAAAGGCCAGGATGTCCTGACTGCCGTCGCTCAGAAAAGGCTGAGGCTGCAGAGAGAATCCGATACAGGAGACGTTCAGCGTACAACTCGAGGCACCGGGAGAGACGATGTTTTCGCCAAGCTAGAAGGAGGTGGGAAATCGTCATGCCAGGTAAGGTCAGCAGCATTCTTACGGGGGCAGCCAAATGTTGCCTCACTAATTGGACCGTTTCCCTCCCACAACCGTGACAAGGGTGGTTCCTCTGCACTTGTCAGACCTTTAAACCCTGCAACCGATCAGGTGGCTTAAAAGCGGGAGAGTCTGTTAATTAGTGCTAATTGATTCCACCCCGACGGTGACTTTGCATTTCAGCATCTGCAGGATGTCCTGCCTCCTGAGAGGTGAGGAATGCTGTGTGTGTTGGGGAGAAGGGAAAACTAAGAGGCCCTGGGTGAAAGAGGGAGAAGGGTGCATAAGGTGAGCAGGGAAAAGCAGCGTCCATTGGGGGTTTTGTCTGTGTGCCTCTCTGAGCCCCTGAAACTCACAGTCTTCTGTTGGGACAGTTCCTCCATGCAAGGCTCTAGGAATTGCCAGGTGGAGGCAGGGTCTGATGGGAAACCACAGGGCTTATTAAGACGCTTTGATTATTAGACGACGCTGTTTCCTGGGAGATTAAGACGTATATGCTATGCATAGCATGTTATTAGACATGATATATGTTTTACTCAGAATGTAATATTTTTATTTGTTTCTAATTTTTAATTTTATTTTTGAGAGAGAGTGAGAGAGGCAGAGTGGGAGCAGGGGAGGGGCAGGGAGAGAGAGGGAGACACAGAATCTGAAGCAGGCTCCAGGCTCTGAGCTGTCAGCACAGAGCCTGATGAAGGGCTCGAACTCATCATGAACCGCGAGACCATGACCTGAGCCGAAGTCAGATGCTTAACCGACTGAGCCACCCAGGCGCCCCCAGAATGTAATATTTTTAAATTAATAGTTCCATACATGTTATAAAACTCCGGTTCATCACAATCCTGCCCCCCCATATATGACTAAAGGTATAAGTACCAATTCCCTTTATCTTATTCTACTTCTCACTTTCATGAACATCAGTTTTGCCTCAGCAAGACATTTCAGGTGAGCAGGATTTGGCAAATGTGTCCCTCTAGCATGACAGAAAGTACTCAAGGAGACCTCATAAGGGAATGGCATGAATAGCAATTGAATAGACATTCTAGAGAAAATTAGTGCAGACTCAAGTTCCCATTCCTATATATCACGAAGCTCAGAGCCCTTTAGGAATCTAACAACTTGTCCACAAAAGCCCAGGCAGACCCCCTTTCTTCCTTGTGTCCCATTGTGTTGCTGGTGGCATCTCAGACATAGGAGGTGACTATCTATCTATCTATCCGTGGAGCCTGTTGTCTTTACCTTAGTGATTTGGGATTATGTTGCTAGGCAGAAGCATCTTAAAGTAGCTTTGGGAGATTTATTTTGTATGGGTCAGTTACACAAAGAGGTGCAGATTACATTTTCTTGGAAGTGCTCTAAGAAGCATTAATAGACATGTCTTCCCAGAAGGCAAATGACAGAAGGCAAATGAAGGCAAATTATATATATATATATATATATAATTATATATATATATTATATTATATATTATATATATTATATAATATTATATTATAATATATTAAATAATATTATTAAATATTAATAATTAAATAATATATTAATATATTAATTAATATAATATATTATAATATAGTATATTATTATATTTAATAATATAATTACATATTAATTATATAATATATAATATAATTATATATTAATTATATATTAATATATAATTATTATTATATATTATATTATAATATATTATAGTGTATATTAATATTAATATATTAATAATTAAATAATGATATATTATTATTATATATATTATATATATTATATTATATATATATATATTCTTAAGCAAAACAATGACTCTAATTCCATTTTAGAGAGGAAGACCCCATGTATAGGACATAAACAGAACTTGAAAGAGCAAAATAATGGAAAACAACAGGGCGAGAGGAGATTTGAACGGCTACCCACACCCCAGACACAGCCACTAACAGCCAGCAGGGTGCAAAGTCCCTCCCGGGGCTGTGGGCAAACAGAGTTCTCACAGCCCATCGTTGGATACTGGCTCCCAGAGCTGTTCAGTGGGTCACCTTCCTTAGCTGTGCTCAATGATCGGTTCCTTTACATTTCAACCGTGTCAGATGACTCGCATCCAAATACCTGGGTCGTGCTCTGCTGTTTCCCTGTAGAAAGGTATAGCTACTGAAAGAAATGATGGATTACGATAAAGAACCTTCCAGCCAAGATGGCAGAGGAGGTGCCAATCGGATCCCCACTCTGTCGGATAACCATTGAGATTTTGGTGTCCACCAAAAACGTTCTACATGTTGCCTAATTGGATCCAGGGGGAATATTGTGTCTAATTCACAACCATTACACAAAGGAGTAAAACGGAGAATGTGCCTGCCTAAGTTGGGCAACTGAAGGGACATAAGGTGAGCAAATACAACAGGTGCATCGAATGTTCTCTGAGAGCAATGCTTGGAGTCAAGGAGAGCAGAGCGGGTGGGGTAGAGGGTCCCTGGTGCATATGCAGGGACTCCGATTCTGAAGGGGAACAGAGAGAAGGGAGGCAGTGATCAGCTGAGTGTCTGGGCATGAGCAAAGTCTCCAGAAGAGAGGGTGCTCGGCCAGCTCCAGAAGTGGAGTTGCCATTGCTGCGGGGGTCCAAGGGGCGCAGGAGGGAGATTAGTCAGACAGGAACTGATCTGCTTGGTATGTGGCCGGAGGGCTGGGTCAGGGCTTTGGATCAGGTGAGTTACACTCTTATTTCTTTGACTATTACTTTTTACATTGTTTTGTTCTCTACTATTGGCGATGGCTTTCTGGCTCTGTTTTTCTTTCTGTTAATTTATATATTTATATGTTTACTTTAATATATTAAGTGTATTAGGCCCTTTTCCTAAACTTTGAGATAATTTCTTACGCCTGTATTCTATTTTCTTAATTCAACTTCTGAGTACCCCATCACATATTTCTCGGATGGATAGAGGGATGGATGGACTGACAGATGGACAGATGGATGATGGACAGATGGACAGATGATTGGATGCATGGATGGACGGATGGATAGAAAAATGAATTGAAGATAACATTCCTGAGATGAATGTAGCCTATGGAGATTGAAAAATGTATCAGACAATTAATTTAAAATAATGGAGGAAACAAATATATTTCTATAGATATTCTGGTACTATGAAATACCAAGTTTTTAACTGATTACAGGCACTAAGGCAGGGAAAAGTTACCAGTAGATAGATGATAGATAGATAGATAGATAGATAGATAGATGCTAGATAAATAGATGATAGATAGATAGATAGATAGATAAAAAAATGATAGACAGATGATAGATAGATAGATAGATAGATAGATACATGAAATGAGTTTCAGGCACCTCCATAACACAACTGCCAAAGACAACTCATGGATGGCTACAGGTTTGGTGGGAATGATGGGAAGCAAGGTATTTTAATCCCAGTTAAGTGTTATGATGTGTGATCAGGTACATCGGGATAAAATGCTTGAACTTTCCAAGACTACTTTCTAAAAGATGTGCTCTGGGTTAGATGAGAAATAAGTCAAATCAAGTCATTCAAGATTGGGAGGCATTGGCACAGAAGATTATCCCAGAACAATGGTATCTGTTATAGGCAGAGTCCTTTGACTAAGCATTGTTAACATGTAAATGAAACTTCATGCAAATGCAAAAAAAAAAAAAAAAAAAAAAAAAGGACCGCTTGAACAGGAAACAGACAAAATCCAGAATAAAATCTGCGTATGAGACAACAGCAATGAAATTGGGATTGAAATCATTTAAATATAAAAAGCCTCTCAAACCTCAGAAGAAAATATGGTCCGCATTTAACAGAGCTCATGTAGGAAAACAGCTTTCTAAACATCAGTACAAACAAAAGAACTGGAAAGGGAAAACATGACAAACCCAACCAGACAAAAATTTAGGACCGACGTGAAAGTAAATTTTACGGGAACAAAAGGCAACTTACAGATGAGAAAAGAAATGAACAGTGGATGGGTATGTGTGGGTAGTGGGGAACATGTCCCGGCAGCCCCTCCACATGAGAAACAAAACCTCTTCAAAATAAATAAGAAAAAGATGAGTGTGTCAGGAAAAAGCTGAACAGAAGAAATAAATCCATGCACAGATTCTAACGGCCTGTAAATATTCTTAAAATGTCCAACATGTCCTAGTAACAATTATACGATTCTCCCATATCATTTTTCCTACATAAGTGGAAGTTTTTGTAACAATTGAAATAACAGTTAAGCTCAGTATTGGGGCGTACAAGGAGAGGGGTGCGTCATGCTCCTGTAAATGTAGAATTTAGGACAAACTGCCCAGAGGGCGGATGGACAGCGCCAGGAGACAGCCTCAAACAAACACATGCGCTCTGATGAAGGGGCTTCATTTCTAGCAATTTGTCCTAAGGAGTCAATCACAGATGTTTAAAGAGATGCATGCTCAGTACTGTTCTTTGCAGCATAATTTACAAGAGTGAAAAATTGGAAACAATCTAAATGGCTGCCGATAAGCGATGGGCTTTTAAAATATGGAACATAGAAACGATGGTGAAATTCAAGAGAATGTGTCAGGATTCCAAATGAAGTGGGGAATGCTCGGTGAGAGAAACAGGATCAAAATAACACAGAGGGTGACCCAGGCTTGATTAAAATATGTGTAAATGTAATGCTAACTGTTTACACGTATGAAATATGCACGAGGGAACGGGCTGAAATTAAATATAACATTATGCTATTGGAGACTCTCGAAGTCAACTTTGCAAAACAAGAGCAGAGTCGGACTGTCCCTCCCAAATGTTAAGATAGAGTACAAAGTCTTTGAAACACACATATTTATTGGCCTTGAAGAAAAATCCATAGGAAGGAGCTCCCCTCTACTTGCTAGATGGGGTGCTGCCTGATTCATGAATCCTTAACAAAGTCACCTAATCTTAGGGAAGGGAAGGGAAGGGAAGGGAAGGGAAGGCAACGGAGAAGAGGAGAGCGGAGGGGAGGGAAAGGGATGGGAGGGGAAGGAAGGCGAGGGGAGAGAAGGGAGGGGAGGGGAGGGGAGGGGAGGGGAACGGAGGGAAGGGAAGGGAAGGGAAGGGAAGGGAAGGGAAGGGAAGGGAGAGGAGGGGAGGGAAGGGAAGGGAGAGGAGGGGAGGGAAGGGAAGGGAGGGGAAGGAGGGGGAGGGGAGGGGATGGAAGGGAAGGGAGAGGAAGGGGAGGGGAGGGGGAGAGGGGAGGGGAGGGAAGGCAAGGCAAGGCAAGGCAAGGCAATGGAGAAGAGGGGAGGGCAAGGAAGGGGAGGCGAGGGGAGGGAGGGGAGGGGATAGGGAAGGGAAGGGAATGGAAGGGAAGGGAAGGGATGGGAGGGGATAGGGAGGGGAGGGGGACAGGGGAGGGGAGGGGAGGGGAGGGAGGGGAGGGAGGGGAGGGGAAAGGAGGGGAGAGGAAAGGAGGGAAGAGGAGGGAAGGGAAGGGAAGGGATAGGGAGGGGAGGGGAGGGGGAGAGGGGAGGGAAGGGAAGGGAAGGGAAGGTGGCAAGGCAAGACCTATAGGACAATGGAATCAGGTGGAGAAGCCACTGATTTCTATACAAAAAGTTAACATTTGAATAAGATGGCACCAGAATTCCAAAGAAAAAGTATGGGTGGTTTCACATAATGGTGAGAATAATTGTTCATTGAATGAAAAAAAATAAAAATAGTTTTATGCCCAATGTCATGTATAAAAGTGGAGGCCGAGTATATTAACGATGTAAATGTAAAAGTAAACATTTTCAGTTAATAGGAATATGGTAAGAGAACATTTTTCTGACAGAGAGAAGAAGATTGATGAAGGAAAACTTCGGACCTACACGCCGTAACGAAGAAAATGGTGAATTTATCTATAAAATTTAATGAGATCTCTTCACTTGTAATAGTTTTCATGAGGCACAATGGATACGGAGAACCACACATATTTGATGTGTAGTTTGATGCGTTCGGGCATCCACAAACACCTGTGATACCGTCTCATCGCCACCATCAAGAGTTTCCTCCCGTCCCTTTGTTTTGGTTTTTGTTTTGTGGTAAGAACACTTCACATGAGATTACCTTCTTAGTGAAATCTGAAGTGCCCAGTCTCATTCTGTTACTACAGACCCTCCCCCGCACAGCAAATCTCTAGCACTTATGCACCCAGCACAATTACAACTCTATCCCCAGTCAAGAGAGTTTATTAAACAATGCCAAAGCAGGCGGAAGATATTTGTCATGCCCAAATGAAAGGGATTCGTCTCTACAACGGGCAATAAGATCCCACAGGTAATAAAGAAAACAATTACTGTAATTTTAGAAAGGGTAAAAGTTATGGAGATAACTGATACACAAGTAAACCTAAAAGTCTATACAAATACGAACAGATGCTCACATCGAGGAGCAATCAGAGAAATAGAAGTTGTCGCAAAATTAACACATCGCTGTATACATGTTAGGTCCGGAAAACTTAGGAAGCTGGAAGATGCCAGAATGGGGGTATAGAGAAGCAAAGGGCTTGCCTTGCCCTGAGAACGTAGATTGGGAAGACATTCCAGAAACCAGTCTGGTTGGCAGCAATGGGTCAAGTTAAAAATATTTGTATTGTAGATCAAAACCACACTGAGATATCACCTCACGCCCGTGAGAGTGGCTAAAATGAACAGATCAGCAGACTATAGATGCTGGCGAGGATGTGGAGAAATGGGAACCTTCTTGCACTGTTGGTGGGAATGCAAACTGGTGCAGCCGCTCTAGAAAACTGTGGAGGTTCCTCAAAAAATTAAAAATAGATCTACCCTATGACCCAGCAATAGTACAGCTAGGAATTTACCCAAGGGATACAGGAGTGCTGATGCATAGGGGCACTTGTACCCCAATGTTTATAGCAGCACTTTCAAAATAACCAAATAATGGAAAGAGCCTAAGTGTCCATCAACTGACGAATGGATAAAGAAATTGTGGTTTATACACACAATGGAATACTACGTGGGAATGAGAAAGAATGAAATATGGCCCTTTGTAGCAACGTGAATGGAACTGGAGAGTGTTACGCTAAGTGAAATAAGTCCTACAGAGACAGACAGATACCATATGTTTTCACTCTTATGTGGATCCTGAGAAACTTAACAGAAGACCATGGGGGGAGGGGAAGGAAAAAAAAAGTTAGAGAGGGAGGGAGCCAAACCGTAAGAGACTCTTAAAAACTGAGAACAAACTGAGGGTTGATGGGGGGTGGGAGGGCGGGGAGGATGGGTGATGGGTATGGAGGAGGACACCTGTTGGGATGAGCACTGGGTGTTGTATGGAAACCAATTTGACGATAAATTTCATATTAAAAAAATAATAAAATAAATTATGGAAGAGGCAAAAATAATATTTGTATTGTAAGCTACAAAATGTTGACTGCTGAGTATATTTCCTAAAGGTATTTTCTTACAAATGGATAAGATGTATTTATGTAAAGGAAGCTGGGGGGTGGTTACCAAGTCGCCAAGTAGAGTCATAGACTTACACAAAATATTTTAGGTAAAATGAAGGGAGAAACATTGAGGCAAAGACCATGGGAAGAGCACTCCCAAAGCAGTGTTTGATTCGTAAGACAAAAGAAAAAAAAAATTTTTTTTTGAGAGAGAGAGAGAGATTGAGAGAGAATCCCAAACAGGCTCCACTCTCAGAGCCCAATGCAAGGCTCAGTCCCACAACTCCAGGGGTATGACGGTATGATGACCTCAGCCGAAATCAAGAGTTGGACGCTCAACCAACTGAGCCACCAAGGCACAACAAAAACGTCACAGAGCTACGAGGAGGAATTCACAAATTAACCTATAAGGAAAGACTGTAACACATCTCTTTTAGTACTTTATAAATCAAGGAAAAATACAAAAAACAAAAAACAAAGACAAAAACAAGAAGGCCACAGATCAGGACATTAACAAGTTTGAACTGGTGGATACAGAATCCTGCACCCAATAGTCAAGGTTGCACATTACTTTCAGACACACATACAGTACTTACCGAAACCATGACCACCTACCAGGATATAAACCAAGCCTCGACAAAATAACGCCAAAGAAAATAGAAGGAAAAAAATAATGAAAATGAGAGGCAAAATAGACTAGATTTGATTAGGTATACCATATTGTATATTTTTAAATTTAGTTTTTATTTATTTCATTTATTTTTTACTTTAGAGAGAGAGTGCCCACAAGCAGGGAATAGGGGAAGAGAGAAAGAGAATGTTTAATGTTTACTTATTTTTGAGAGAGAGAGGGACAGACAGAGAGAGAGCGTGAGCAGGGGAGGGGCAGAGAGAGAGGGAGACACAGAATCCGAAGCAGTTTCCAGGCTCCGAGCTGTCAGCACAGAGCCCGACACGGGGTTTGAACTCACGAACGGTAAGTTGGATACTTAACCAACTGAGCCCCCCAGGTGCCCCGAGAGAAAGAGAGAGACAGAAAGAGCATCTTAAGCGGGCTCCATGTTCAGTGCAGATCCTGACGTGGGGCTTGCTCCCATGACCTTGATCATGACCTGAGCTGAAATCAAGAGTCGGATGCTCAACCAACTGAGCCACTCAGGAGCCTCTACTCTACTATATATTTAATATAGAACACATACGGAATATAATATATAGTAGTACCAAATATATAGTTAGATATTTTAAATATATGTCTCATAACATATATTTTATACAATGTAATAGAATATCTAATATTATAGAGTACACTTGAAATAAGGAGTATGAAGTTCTAGCAGGATAAGCAAAAGACATCAACACAATGTTAGAAAAAAATCTATAAATGCTGTGGGATCAAGGATAACAGGGTATTGCTGTGAAGAAAGAATGAACACAGCAGATCTTACTTTCTCAAGCACTGCTTCTCCCTGGGGACATCTGGAGCCCTGGCCTTGACCCCAGATCAAACTCTGAGAGCTTAATTCCTGGAATGTTCAGTCGGTCTGTGATTAGGATCCTGTTCTGTATGCCCAAGGCAGTGGATCAGGGTGTCTCAGGCTAGCAGCACCATTTAAAATAATCATGAGAGGTCACCCAGTGCAGCTGGTTTGGGTTCAGCACCCTGACTGGTCATACAGCTACTTTAAGTCTTTATAATAACTCTAGACCCCAAGATCCAAGTGAGCTCACTCGGTTTTCCCTGAGTGATAACACATCTCACATCTCTCTCTGTGGCAGGCAGGTGGAAAGAAACACTACCGCAAAACCCCCACAGAGAGAGGCTGCTTAAAAGCCCCTAGACTTCACTTACGGGAATGTTCTTTCTGCTCTACTGTATCCCATGCTACAATAAACCCTATTGGCAAGGAAAACTTTATGCAGAGGCAGATGAGTCCTTCCAGTGAATTACTGAACTGGTGGATGGTCGAGGGCCCCGAAAACAGTTAAGTAACTTTATGACTATAAACATGAAAATGTGAAAGAAATAGATCCCTACGCAATATAGCTTAGAAAAACTGACTCAAAAAGAAATGGAAAACCAGAAGTCATGTAACGATTAAAGAATTCAAATCTGTAAATATTCCAGAATGATAAAACACCAGTCCAGATGACTTTATAAGTGATTTTACCAACGCTTCAAGGGAAAGATAAAGTCAGAGACTAGAAATGTGGGAATGTCCGAAATTATTTTACTAACCGTATGAAACAAAGCACACGGTTATGGGGCCAGGCAGATGTAGGTTTAATCCCAAATCTACCAGGTGATAGGTTTGGAACACCAGAATAATTTACCTAACTGGTAATAATTTTTCTCATCATCACTCAACAATATTTATTTGGCACCTACTTTGTGCCAGGAATGTTTCTACATAGTGAAGACACAGGAGGGAACACAATAGACAAAAGCCTTTTTTTTTTTTTTTTTCACGGACATGGTAAAAGAGTGTCATGACAGATAAGAAGCAAGTGTTCAGGTGAGGGCCATGTGTGCACGGGTCCCAGGAGGGAAGCAGGCCAGAGACAGCCATGGCCCCAGATAGGAGGGGCCAGAGTATTACAAGTCGCAGTCAGGCAGGTGACAGGAGCCCAGGCTGCGTTTGGCCTTGTTTGGCAGGAAGTGACAAAAGGTAAGACAGTGATGAACCGAAGATTCCCAACATGAATGAATGGGGCTGTTTTAAAATAATGGGGAGCAGTTTAGGGAGCAAGGCTTCTTTCCTTCCTATTTAAGTATTTAAGAACGGAAGACTAAAGTAATAACAGGTAGGGAAATCCCAAGACAAGTGAGTTCAAGAAGACCAGCCTTGGATTATTTAACTAAAAGGACATTTGAAGATTTTCTTCAAGTTGATACAGAAAACCATTAGTCTATCATGATAGAGAACATTTGAGCCTAGGTAGAAAGGCATTTTAATATTAGGGTTGGCTCCCCTGATCAGACCCCTGAATCTCATCAGAGTCAGTGGTGAAAAATGGTTCTGGGTAATCAGGAGTCTTTGGAAGGACATCAGGTGAGAACAGGATCGAGGGAAAGGGTGCAAAACCAGAATCACAAAAGGACGAAAATCAGGGTACCTTGAGAAGTCTTTGTTTGATTTATTTTATTTTATTTTTTAGAGACAGAGTGTATGACCTGGGAGAGGGGCGGGGGAGAGAGAGAAAGAGAGAGAGACAGAGAGAGAATCCCAAGCAGGCTCCATGCTCAACGCAGAGCCCGATGCAGAGCTTGACCCCACGACCCTGGGATCGTAACGTGAGCTGAAATCGAGAGTCGGACACTCAACGGACTGAGCCACCCAGCACCCCTGAGGAGTCTTGAAAGTGGAAATTTAATAGTGATAATAGCAATAATGATAGTGGCGATAACAGTAGGAACCGAGCTTCATCTGTGAAGAGGATGCCACAGACAGGCATCATGCGTAGCCTAAGTCATGAATTGTCACAACAAGTAACTATGAGATATTTGTTATTACCCCCATTTTGAGACGACAGAATGGAAACGTAGTGAAGTGTTCCTTACCAAAACTTCAGGAACTCTCTACGGGGCAGGAAGCCTCACTTGAAATCCGAGGTTACCCACAGTGACTCAGTTTCTCTCAATGGCACCCGCCAAGGGATCGGTTGGCTCCAACCAATTTTTCCATTCCACCACTGTGTTCAAGGCTTAAAGGACCAGGAGGACCCCAGAACCTGGAGTCTTGGGAGCAGAGCCTCTAAAAAGGGCCTCAGTGTCTACCCTATTTTCACGCCTACCTTATGAGGCTACCGCAGAGCTGATATGCACACAATTATTTGGCCCGATTAGCTCCCTTGATTCGAAAATTCACGAATAAATTCAAGGTAATAGGTTTATTGTTCACTGAGGAAATTTGACTTCACACACACACACACACACACACACACACACACACACAGCTGGTATGGTAGTGCACACCTATCCCTAACCCCATCTGGCCATGCCTGGGATTTACCCATGACAGATAAAACAAAGAGTTAAGGAAGCAACCAGAATTCCCCAGGAGCCTTGTCTACCAAGCACTGGGTGTTGTATTCCACAAAGATGTCTTCGTTTCATGCTCAAAGCACCTAGCAATGTAGGTATGGTTGACTCCATTTCATAGCTGAGGACATCCTATTTAGAGAGGCTAAGGGGCCCCAGGGTGACTCAGTTGGTCACATCTGACTTCGGCTCAGGTCGTGATCTCGCTGTTTGTGGGTTCGAGCCCCACGTTGGGCTCTGTGCTGACAGCTCGGAGCCTGGAGCCTGCTTCGGATTCTGTGCGTGTGTGTGTCTCTCTCTGCCCCTCTCCTGCTCTCTCTCTCTCTCTCAAAAATAAATAAAACATTTAAAAAAAAAAGTTTTTTAGAGAGGCTGAAAAACTGCCCACCTGACACAGCCAGTTAGTGTGATTTCCACCTACTGTTCTCTGCTTCCAAAGCTCACACTTCCATTGCCCAGGTGTGGCCATGTGTGCCTCCGTCCGCAGTCATGGAAAATTCCTGCTGCACACCGTTAGTGGGACAGCTGGGTCATCGTCTGCAAAGGGGCTGAAGCCCCTATCCTAATTTACCATTTTAATTTGTTCTACACAGAGAGAAGCTGGGGAAACCACTGCAGAGGCATAGTGCTTAACCCAGATGGTCCCAGAAAAAGTCTGCGGAACCTCAAAGGGCATGCAAATCTGAGGCAACTGATTTTATCGCACAAATCCAATTTCATTCTCCTAAAAATAACTAGAAATAACTGGTATTTCTCCTAGAAATAACTGGTATAACTCCATTCCGCCAACTTCCTGGGTTTTTTTTTTCCTCTTGGTGCCCAACCCTTGCCCCATCGCTGCAAACTTTGATTATTTCCAAGACTTCTCAGCTGTATTTTCTCTCTCAGTTCCATTTGTGGCACTGCTGTTTGAGGACAGGGTGTGGACACAGACACAAGCTTACAACCAAAACTCAAGCCCCCCGAAGTGCATGTGTCACAGTCTCTGCATCAAAGATCCCACGGAGGTAGAGAGGGGTTGCAATCAAGGACCTAATTCCCAGGGTAAATCCAGCTGAGAGCGACGAACAGGGGAGGGACAGTGAAGGTTCCAGAGGGAAGGCTGAGTGGATTCCACATGGCCAACAATGAAAGCAAGCTAAGCCAAAGCCGGCCATCTGCACTTGAGAGAGCAGTACTGACTTCAAGCCGTGAGAGAGAAAAAAAATGGCAATAAAATGTTGAAAACTGTAGAAGGCAACATTCAAATTGAGCCTATAAACCAAATTGCATTAGGTCTAAAGTGCATCTTTTCTCTCTCTCTCTCTCTCTCTCTCTCTTCTCGATTTCACTCCCCCTCTGGCCTTCCAGCCGGGCTTTTTAAATTTAAACATAATTAGATGTTTTCACTACATTTTTTTTTCTGTAATCTAATTTTTCCCCAGTTCTTTAGACCTCCTGAGGTGGGGGGGGAGAAGTTTCACTGCGAAGTCTAGAGAGAAAACCACATACACCCTCTCCCCACAAACTGATAAAGGTTCTACAACATGGTATACGAACGTTTGGCTAAGACCCCCTGGTGGTAGCGCTGGGAACAGGGACCCTCCATGTGAACAAACCACTGAAATCTTGGGGTGTGGACCTGCTGGGAGTGTCCATGTGAGGGATATTGGACCATGTTTTGTCCCCACCACCCCCTCCCCCATATCTTACCTACCGCTTAACTTGCCCCCTGTCGGCAGATCAGGCAGCTCAGGGCTCTCCACAAATACACTTCGACCCCCCAATGTTACAAATCCACTACAAATCCACTTCAGTGACACAAGCCAACCGCCCCCCGTCGAAATCCATGGCTGTCTGTGCCATCCCCTCCGCAGATGTCAATGAAATCATTTGCTCGCAGTTTCCAATCATGCTTCCAATATGCGCTGCCTCTCTTCTTCTCCGCCCTCTCTCTCCCGCCATCCCCCTGACCCCTCCGCGTCCTCCAGATGGTTCTCTCAGCTTAGTCCCTGGCTTGTTGGGAGTTCCGATCACTGTTCTCATCCTAACGGGGACCCAGGTCATCAGCCCCCTTCAAATAAGGAAAATATCTAGAATGGGACTATGTGACAAACACACAATGAGAGCCACAAACGTGATTGTTGATTTTCTAGCAGCCCCATTTAGTAAAATAAAAGGAAGGAGGAGAAATTCATTCCGGTCATAGATTTAATGGAGTCCGAAATACTCAAACATCATCATTTCCACGTGCGACACTACCCAAGCTTCAAGAATTGGATAACGACACGTGGCCAATGGAGAAACCCATACCCTTCTGAGCTCTCGCTGTGCAGAAGGACATCACGAACATTCTCACGGGGGGGGGGGGGGTGACCGTGTCCACTGCACGATTAGAAAGCTGGAGATCAGAGAAGTCCTGCACCCCGCCCACTGTCGCACAGCTTGTAAAGCTAGAATTTAAACTCACATTTATTCTGATTGTGAACGGCAGGCGCCGCCCACATCACCACAAATCTGTCTGATTCCAGAACAACAGACTCGCCAACCTAGTTCTGAGGCCAGCTGCCTCAAACACGCGACAGTCCTTGAGAGCTTCTTCTCTTCAGGCAAATCGGGCATCAATTACTTCCTCCAATCTCTGTGCTCTTGATACAGAGAGAAGAAAGGGGCAGGGGAGAGAGAAATGGGGGAGAACTTAATGTCTATTAACTTATACCAGCCAAACGCGGGAGGAAGCACTCTCGCAGTGGTTTGACGAGTTGGCCACTTCACGTGGCCTGAAGTTTGTTAGTATCCACAACACCCATGTCAAGTGGCTTCCTTTACTACCACTCTACTGGTAGAGACCTTCCTGGGGGGTTATTTAAATAAATGGCATAATCAGTTCTCCTTTTCCATGTGGCTACTACAACTATGGTTATAAGACATACTAAACGGATTTTAGTTAAAGAATTGTGGAAAACACAATTATTAAGTTTCTAAAGCACAATAACTTTTCTTAAAGTAGTTTCACATAGGGGACGCCTGAGTGACTCAGTCGGTTAAGCGTCTGACTCTTGGTTTCGGCTGAGGTCATGATCTCAGGGTTCATGAGCTTGAGCCCCACGTCGAGCTGTGTGCTGAGTGTGGAGTCTGCTTGGGATTCTCTCTCTCTGCCTCTCCCTCTCTCTCTGCTCCCTCCCCACTCATTCTCTCTCTCTCTTTCACACACACACACAATAAATAAATAAAAAAATAAAATACAGTAAAGAAATAAATGAAATTTAAAAGTTTCATATATTTTTAATACTTTGAAATAAACCAAAGGCCAGCACTGCCCCAAACCCTGGCTCTCACATGGCCCACGATTTTGCCCCATCCGCTTCTCTATCCCTTACTTGCGACTCTGTCTAGAGCCTTCTCACATTTCTTGGTCATTTCTTTCCTTCCCAGAGACCTTCCCATATAAATGGTTTTCTGGAGGGCCCCCAAGGAAGCAGGCTTCCTGTCAACTTTGATGTGCTTTCCTTTTGCTTCCCAGGGTGTTCCCCACTGTCCCCAGGGCCTTGCCAAGTGCCTGGCATGTAGCTGGTGCTCAGTAAACAGCTCTGGAAAGAATCAGCAAACAAATAGATCAACGGTAGACTGAATGAAATGAGGGCATACTAGTCTTACAAGATAGTCAACAATAGAGTTCTGTGACTTGGGGACTATCCCCACTGCACCATCTTGGAACAACGCCCCTTGGCACATTGAAGAAGCAGAAAAGGTCATCCCAGGCCAGTAGGACTGCCACCAGTAAGCTGTCGGGACCAAGACATAAGGACACCACCATGTCTTAAACATAGGGCAGAACCAGTGGATGTTTTGGATGCAGCATTCATGGGGAGCCCAAGCCACCATCCACACTGCAGTTAGAACATGCAGTAAAGTCAAATCTGTTCCTCTCCTCAAAAACTGTCCTTGTCTCCCACAGGAGAAGCTTCAAGGTCTCCGTTATCTGATCTCACCCATGTGGTCAGACAGGACCCATGGACATCTCCTGTGCTACGTTCTCAAGCCCCAACGTTCCCAAATTCATCTTCAGGCTCAACAACTAACTCAAGGACCCCGAGACCGAACCAGAGGGTAAGGTGTGCTCGTACCTGGAAAGTCTGGGTATCGACGGATTAATTTCTTTTCCACTCATTGAGCAGTATACATGCATAGTACATATGCCAAATAATACATTATATTATATATGGCATGTAGGTATACATGTAAACATACATTATAAATGGTACATATGTGTGCTCGTACATATAGTGCATGTTTTTAAAAAAACCAGGATCCCTCATTCAATTCCATGGTTATTTTGGTTTCCACAATTACTTTCGTTTCCAAGATTAGCCAATTCTTTTAGGAAAGTGAATTAGCCGGGGTACCCGGGTGGCTCAGTCGGTTAAGCGTCACACTTCAGCTCAGGTCATGATCTCACAGTTCGTGAGTTCGAGCCCCGTGTCGGGCTCTGTGCTGACAGCTTACAGCCTGGAGCCTGCTTCAAATTCTATATCTCCCTCTCTCTCTGCTCCTCCCCCGCTCATGCTCTGTCTCTCTCTCCTTCAAAAATAAATAAAAACATTAAAAAAAAAATTTTAAAGAAAGTGAATTAGCCAATTCCTTTGGCATTAGCAGGAGTCCTGGCACATGCTGTTTTAAAAGAAAAGACAATCTGATTATGTCAAACTATGATGTAATTATTTCACAGACAAGGCTTCTATGGATTTCAGTCCATGTAACAAACCGAACAATTCCAATATTCGGTTCATGGGGGAGACACTGAAGGATTCCACTGCAAAAGTGCCAGAAGTTGGATCCACTTCGAACAAAAAGCCAAGCGATAGGAAAAGTTGTACTAAAACCTGGTGGCCCGTAAGTTCCTTTCGGTCTGAGAGTCAGACCAGGCCAAGAGGGTCCTTTATTTTCTTTTTTTTAAAAACAGGCTCCAATGTATAAATCAAAATCTATGTTTATTTTGTTATTAATCTCTGCTATAATTTCTGATTAGGACAAAAGAAGGCAATCGCTCCTGCACACGGACACGAGAAATGAGAGGAATCGGGGAGGTAATCTGGAAAAAAAAACACAATAGCAACTACAGAGAGATAGAGGGGAGACAAGAGGGAGGGAGAGGAGCTCTCAGAAAGAAGAAACTGCATTCTTTCAATCTCCAAATGCCAGACACGGACTCCCAGGAAACAAGGGATATGACAAAAGGTTCTTAAACAACGCAATACAACTCTGTGGTTGGATGTAGCTCTCGGTTTAAAAGGCAAGAAGAGAGAAAGTAAATTTATTTTTACCCTTAAGATGCACCTTCACTCTTCCAATTAATTGCTTTGAGTGACAGTTGTGGATAATTCATGAGCTACAGATGTCCAGGTCCAAAATTGCAAGCCAGGGAACATGGCTTATCGGTCCTTTTCAAGAAAAGATAGGGATTTATCGCCCCTTCTTTTCTCATAAACTCTGCTGTCTTTGTAAAATATCTCTGGTTCCATCTTCAGAGGAATAATGTGTGTGCAGCTTGGAAAGAGAGACTGATCTGCGAAAGCCCAGACTAGTTTATCAAAGCAGTTCAGCACGCCGCCTTCCTTTGCGATGCAGACCAAATTCCCAAAGAGCCCAGACAACGAGAGTCAGACTTAACTGCCTGCCTGTGGTTTTCTAGGCTGAAATGTTTCTCGCAAACTGATAATGTATTTATTTCCAGGATGAACGCACAAGCTCTCTGGAAAGGAATCGTACCGCGAGGGACACCGTTGGACAGTGGGCATGCCTCCAGAGTTTATCTGAGTGTTTTCGAGAGAAAAAGGGAGTGAGGCAGGTGGACGGGCGGCTCTGATTGCTAAAATGCGTTTGGATGGTTATTAATCAGCTTTGAACGCCGGAGGCGGGACAGTCGGGAGCCCCCTCGGATTCAGAATTAGGAAGCTTGGTTCTAACACCCTAACCGAACATTCAGTTCAGAGACTGCCCCCGTGGCCAGCCGAAAGGATGTGCTGGAGCACAGATGAGCCACTGGCAACAGCGAGAGGAGACACTGTCCCTCGTAGGAGACAATCTGGCTGACACCCTGACGGCTCAAATTACCAGCGCTGCAAATTACCAACAGGAACCCACAGGAATCGGGAATTTTGACACCAGGGCCCCGATGCTGTTCAAGGTCAGAGAATAAAAGTACATAGAGGGGCGCCTGGATGGCTCAGTCAGTTAAGTGTCCGACTCTTGGTTTCCACTCAGGTCATCATCTCACGGTTCGTGAGATCGAGCCCCACGTCGGGTGCTGCGGTGACTGCCCAGAGCCTGCTTGGTATTGTCTCTCTCCCTCTCTCTCTGCCCCTTCCCCACTCGTTCTCTCTCTGTCCCCAAAATAAATAAGCATGAAAAAAAGCAAATAGAAATCTAGATTTCCTTTTCTCCTCCTGAGGCCCACATCAAAGCAGATTAAAACTGTTAAATTCGCAATTACAAGGATAGTGTGGCTTTTAGTGGTGTCTCAGATAACAGACCGGGGAACTTTTATAGGATATCTTTAAAAAAGCCATCCCACCATGATTCACCAGACACTCACAGGCGGTCATGAAAACACCTCAATGCCTGAGTATTTCCAATAACCGAAATTTAAATCCAAGAGAGTCAATACTTACATTATTTATGCCTTTCAATAAAAACTAATTAAAGCTACTTAAGTTTTTAGCGATGGGCCCGGGAATGTAATTGAGCGAGCTGAGATTTAGCAGGCCATTAATTGAGTTCCCGATAAGGATTTGAATGAAGAATGAGTCAGTTGGTGGCTTGTGGATTTGAGCGCATTCGGCCCCAAGGTCTCTGAGCGGGAAGGGAGGGAAGCTTGTTTCTGTCTTCTCTCTCAGCCCCTGGAGGGACAAAAAATTAGATTCTTTTTTTTTTTTTTTAAGTTTTTTTTTTTTTTAACGTTTATTTTTGAGACAGAGAGAAACAGAGCATGAGCAGGGGAGGCGCAAGGAGAGAGGGAGACACAGAATCCGAAGCAGGCTCCAGGCTCCGAGCTGTCAGAACAGAGCCCGACCCGGTGCCTGAACTCGCAGACTGCGAGATCATGACCTGAGCCGAAGTGGGTGGGACGCCTAACTGACTGAGCCACCCAGGCGCCCCCCAAAATAAGATTCTTTTAAAGGCATTGTCAGGAGTTGCCAGAGATGGTGCTTAGGTGAAGTTTGATTTTAATTTTTCAGCTGGGTCATTTTTCTTTTTTCTCCAGAACGTGCGTAGAGGCAGATGCCAATCACGGCCCCGGAAAAGAGGGAGTAATTAGCCACGCGATGTTCAGGTCGCTTTTAGCTCCAACTTTTGTCTCGAATGCTGCCTAGAAAACACTCCAGTTCTATTTTAAAGACATCTTGGCATTCACAAAAGGCTAGGGCACATGCTCGCTGCCGGCTGCTGTGAAGGGGAATTCAAATTCCGGCAAACTGCTGCTTTCATCTGGTCCTTGAACAAAGAAGCTATTTTGAAATTCTGATTGCGTCTTGGGGAAAACAAGACATACCCCAAAATTTAGAAAATAAATTTAGCGCATTCCGCGTGCAACGGCTAACCTCCCCAGGGAAAAGGTAGAGTCCTTGTACTAGCAGTACATTCTAGAATTCGGAGGAGACAGGGATCAGAAGCAAGATAAAAATGATCGTTCTTGGGGCGCCTGGGTGGCTCAGTCAGTTAAGCATCTGACTCTTGATCTCAGCTCAGGTCCTGATCTCAGACTGGGTCATGAGTTCAAGCCCCACCCAGCTTGGAGCCTACTTTAAAAAAAAAGTGATATTCACCCTTAATTGTCCATTTTTACTCCTGATCCACAAAGAAACGCCACAGAGAACACAGCTTGTCCTCAATAACATCGTGTCTTCCTTGGCCCATGAGAACATAGGGCTTGTCCCAACTCACCAGACTCTCTAAGCTTCGCCCTTGGAAGGACCACAGCATGACTTCTGATGTTTGACAATGGTTAGCGACACACAAAGCCAAGTACAACCCACCCGAACCATGAATTGCATGTTCAGTGTCCGTCTGCCCCAGTGGATGGAAACACAGTAGGAGAGGGACTTCGAACACCCGGTTTGGTCCATGATCCTCGGAGCCTAGCACATTGTAGGAAAGCAAAAATAAACGCCCATTGAACTTATAAAAGAATAAATCGGGGCTCCTGGGTGGCTCAATTGGTTAAGGGTCTGACTTCGGCTCAGGTCCTGATCTCGCAGTTCGTGAGATGGAGCCAGGCTCTGCGCTGACAGCTCGGAGCCTGGAGCCTGCTTCAGATTCTGTGTCTCCCTCTCTCTCTGCCCCTCCCCCACTCACGGTCTAGCTCTCTCTGTCTCTCAAAAATAAATAGAAGCATTAAAAAAAAAAGTTTAAAAGAGTAAATCATGGAGTGTATTTTTCTCCATAATATCCTCGAGATTATACTCTATGTAATAACTCTCATCATTTTGTTTCATTTCTCCAAACCAGCAGCAGTGTTTTGTAACATTGTGTCCCAAGAAAGTGATTTTGATTGGCTATTTGTTTGAAAATATTTCTCCCACAAGATCCTGTGATTTTTTTTTTCCAGAATAGTTGCTCCAATACAGTAGTTTCTGGTGTTAGAAACTCCTTGGATTTGAAAATAACCCTAATCATCCATGGTATTGGCAGTAAGAAATGTTGCTAGGGCACAAACTTAATCTCAGCGTCTAAGAAACACTCAGCAAACCTAGTCAACAGCCCCGCATTCATATCTCAGCACAGTTTTGTTTTTATTTGATATAGGCCTTCATCTAATCATCACAGCAAACACAGAGAATACAAACTAAAAGCGATTTGCAAGTTTGTTCTCGGAGGTCTGAAAATGTCAAGGTTCTGGTTCAGTTTGCCTCAAACACAGCTAGGTTCAAAGAAAAAAGAAACTACGTTTTTAGTGGGTAACACTTTGCACCTGCCTTCTAAGAGGGAAACATGTTTTCATTAGTTTGCTCGCTTTTGAAGGGCACTGCACGCATAGATTACGGACGTGAACGCCATTGAAGTGCCACACGGCGCTCAACCTGAGGTAGAGTGGATCTTTATGGTGTCGCACGGATTTAGATAAGGCCCATAGGAAACAACAAAGGTCCCGTAATTAATGGCTTTTGAATGCATTTCCTAATAATTGAAGGTAATTTGCGTAATTCTGATAGTATCTGGCTGACTTATTCTAATGCATGTGGACGTGTTGGGTCCAAGAATTCATATTCATTGTGGGATACTTAGCTGCATCTCTGGCCAGTACCGCAGGATAAGCACCCCCCTGAAATGACACCTAAAAACGTCTCCAGACGTTGGTGACAGTCTCCTGGTGGGAGAAGGGGAAGATCACCCTGCCTGAGAACCACTGCTTTTTGCTTTCTTGTACAAAGAATGCTCAACAGTGAGCCTGGTGAATAGGCAACACACTGCACTCAGCATCTTATAAGTGTGGCCACCAGTGACACTCTAATGGCACCTCGTTCCAACTGGTCAGTGAAGAAAGTCTGAGCACCATTCCACGCAGACCGCTTCCAGAATTGCACCTAAAAAATCAAAATTACATTTTTAATAGCTCATAATTAAGTCATTGCTAAGCTGTGCCAGGAACGCCCAATGGCCATCATGCCGTGATTACACGGACCGCACTCTGTTGGGCACTTCAATAATTTCATTTTCTCAAAAACCTCACAAAGCAAATAATGTCAGTCCCCGTGTATAACTGGAAAGCAGGCCTGGAGAGGTTAGGAATTTGTCCTCGTCGCACAACTAGAGAGGGACAAGAGTGATGTCGTACCATCTGGCTGCCAGTCTCAGGTTCTCTCGCTGGCAACCTGTGATCTCTTGCGATCTGCAGTCTGCCAAAGTGGGATTCAGTTCATTGACACAAGTCTTGACATTAAGTCGAGAGGATGGTGGGGAAAGCCAAGGCCTATGGCAGGCCAAGGGCAGCGACCTCATCCTCCTAATGTAGCCTGCCTCTGCTTCCCACTCTACTCACTTCTGGTGGCCTCCAGATCCAGGGACCTTCCGTGGCCCCCACCACCTGCCCGGAGCCTGTGCTGCCCGTCTTCCCTCCAAGTGTTATCTCAGGAGAAACCGCACCTTGAGATGGAAAAGCTAACCCAACTGTCCCAGGGGTAGGTCAGGAGACCTCCAGCCCTTATCTGGCCTCTGCTGCCCCAGGGCTAATGACACTTCCTTCCTGCAGAACAGGAGGACACTCTTGTTCCTGGAGAAGCCCAGACAGGTCACTTTCCTGGGGGAGGAACGGACTTTCTCCATCTTTCACACCAAGTGGGTTCATCGCTGCTGGCGCCTGGTTTCCCACCCAACCTTCTATAACTCAGTTTTAACATGGTATTCCTACTTTCCCTGATTTTGTGCATTTCCACAGGAAATGGACAAGAGGGGTCTCCGCGGGAGCCATGGAGGTGGGGGTTGCTAAGAAGCCCCTGTCCAGCGCCCCCCATCCCTCTGTCCGCTCAACCCTGCTCACCTCCTGGGGTTTCCCCCTCTATTGACATTTTGTTCTCCTTTTCCTGCAAGTTGGATCCATTTCACAAAAGATTAAAGCAGGAGCTCTCCCTTGACGACCAGGGGAGGTGTCTCACCACCGTCCCCTAGGGTGGCACTGGTTCACTGAGCTGCAGGGCGCCCGGTGAGGCCGAGCCTTCTGGCTTCGGGAAAAGCTCCCAGAACCCAGGTCCCCACATGAAACCGAGGAGGCAGGGCTTGGCCCGCTCTGAGCCCTTGAGTTCGGCCGTTCTGCCGGTCACTCATCAGGCTACGTTCATCGTGCTGATTTAGAGTGAGCAGTCTGGGGCAATGTGTCTGGCTAATGATGTTATGTGAGATGGACAGAGACATCAGGTCAGGAAATGGGCTTATTAGCAATCATTAGCATATGTGCGTGCAGCTGGGCACCTGTTTCAGCTGCGCGCCGACCAGCCCGCGAGTCTCTCCCCGTTGCCTGAGCACCAGCCCTGTGTCCGCGCAGGCACTGGGATCCCCGTTCACTCTGAGGACCCTTTGCAAATGCTTCTTCTCACCCTCCGGATGTTATAGGCCCTGGCTACTCAGAGGGGGCCCCCGGGACCAGCGACGCACGGGCTCGTTAGACATGCAGCCTCTCAGCCCCGCCCCCCAAAGTGCCACATCACGATCTGCATTTTAACAGCCATCTCCTGCTGATTTATGCAGACCTCGGGAGGTGAGCACGCATCCGGTCGGGTGGCATCCTCCCTCTGTGAGATTTCCGTGGTCTTAATGCAGCTTACCTCCCAATGGAACCAGCTGTTTGGGGTGAACGGTGACCCCCCCCCGACAAAATTCATATGATAAAGTCCTAACCTCCAGTAACTAAGAATGTGAATGCGCTTGGAAATAGGGTCAGAGCAAATGTAATTAGTCAAGATGAAGTCATCCTGGAGGAGGCTGGGCCCCTATTCACTATGCCTGCTGTCTGTCTGTCTAAAAGGGGACATTTGGAGACCGTCACAAGCGCAGGCAGATCGCCATGTGACGATGGAGGCAGAGATTGGCATAGCACTGCTACAAGCCGTGTAACACCAGATCAGATGACCAGCAACCACCAGAAGCTTGGATAGAGGCACAAGACAGGTTCTCAGAGCCCTCGGAAGGAACCCACCCTGCCAACACCTTGATCTCAGACGTTTAGCCTTCAGTCCTGGGAGAGCAGACATTTCTGCTGAGTGAGCCACTGCATGACCGCCCAGCAAACTGATGCAACATGGCAGGGCACCGAGTTAGAAAGTTGGAGCTTCTTGGGACGCCCGGGTGGCCCAGTCGGTTAAGCGTCCAACTTCTTGCCAACCCGGCTACACAGAGCCAGCCAATGCCACAGGCTGAGCTCACATGGCTGTGGGGAATTTTCTGGAAGACAGTGTTAGGCTCTGTCAGGTCCCTACATCCTTGGATGTCCCTGACAGGTGGATTAAGCATGGACTTCTCGCAGCATAATTCAACACGTTTTTGTTTTGTTTTGTTTTGTTTTTTAAATCCCCTTCTCTAGGGGCACCTGGGTGGCTTAGTTGGTTGAGCATCTGACTCTTGATTTCAGCTCAGTTCATGATCTCGCAGTCTGCAGGATCGAGCCCCATGTCGGTCTGCTTGGCATTCTCTCTCCCTCTCTCTCTCTCTGCCCGTCTCCTGCTCGTGCTCTCTCTCTCTCTCTCTCTCTCTCTCTCTCTCTCTCAAAATAAATAAATAAAAAAAATCCCTTCCCTAAAAGAGAATTTCAGTGTCAGGGCAACGTTGCCCTCTCTGTGGCTTGTACTTACATTTTTGTGAAATTTGTTTCCCTAGCCCAGGAGCATAAACTGTTGGGGCGTAAAGATGCTTCTTACGTAAAATGGCAAAAGACAGCATGAATCAAAACGGCCTTGAATGTTTGCAGTCTGTCATCGCGGCAAGTTCAGAAAGCATTTTTCGTCATAGAACATATCTAAGCTGGTCAGCACAGGGGCACTAGTAACACTGGGTATTACTGGGTTTTCCACATAGACAACAACTTTAGTGGAGCCCGAATTTATTTCCTCTGGCTCTGCCCTATCTGATCTGCAAGAAGTCTTTATGTAAAAGCACAGTGGTCCATGAAATCAGGTGTTTTCTTGAAAAGATCTGTCAGAACAGGCAGCCTGTCTCCACATGGGTAACAATGCGTTCTCTGTGCCTTAGTTAGGGCCCCCTCCCCTACCCCACGGAGGGAGCTGCTTGGCGCCCGGTTCTGGGTCCTCCCCTCTGCTCCTCAGAAAGCATCCTCTGCAGATACGCTGTTTCCGCATCCTGCATCTGCTTACGCGGCCCAGGCCCTTAGTACAATAAAATGGGATTTCTCTCACTTTTATTGATCCTTTTCTAGCTCTGAAGCAGGTAGAAGCCCACCCCTTGGCCCCTGATACGTTGTCACAGAGCCAACTTTTTCCTCCTTCTTCCCGTGGTAATCCTCAGCGTATCATGTGCTTTGTGAGAGCTGGCTGTACTTGTTTGAAGTTGTCTACCTTTTTTTATCTGACAATTCTAGCCATTATGAAAGTCATACACGTTATTTAAAAGATGCATTCTCATGGGCTAAGCTTGCCAAGTTACAGGAAGTCAATAAGGCCTCACAATGAACCCAGCACATAAAGACTCTGTTGAAGCAGGGGGAGCACTCCCGTGGGAGCTACTGAAGCAAGGGCAACACTCCTGTAGGAGCTACTGAAGCAGGGGGAGCACTCTCGTGGGAGCTATTGAAGCAAGGGGAGCCCTCCCGTGGGAGCTACTGAAGTATGGGAGCACTCCTGTGAGAGTTACTGAAGTAGGGGGAGAACTCCTGTGGGAGCTACTGAAGCAGGGTGAGCACTCCTGTAGGAGCTACCGAACCAGGGGGATCACTCTCGTCGGAGCTATTGAAGTAAGGGGATCCCTCCTGTGGGAGCTACCGAAGTAGGGGGAGCACTCCCGTGGGAGCTACTGAAATAGAGGGAGCACTCCCTTGGGAGCTACTGAAGCGAGGGGAGCACACTCGTGGGAGCTACTGAAGTAGGGGGAGCCCTCCCGTAGGAGCTACGGAAGTAGGGGGAGCACTCCCACGGGAGCTACTGCAGTAGGGGGAGCACTCCCGTGGGAGCTACTGAAATAGGGGGAGCACTCCCTTGGGAGCTACTGAAATAGGGGGAGCACTCCCTTGGGAGCTACTGAAGCGAGGGGAGCACACTCGTGGGAGCTACTGAAGCAAGGGGAGCCCTCCCGTAGGAGCTACTGAAGTAGGGGAAGCACTCCAGTGGGAGCTACTGCAGTAAGGGGAGCACTCTCGTGGGAGCTACTGGAATAGGGGGAGCACTCCAGTGGGAGCTACTGAAGCAAGGGGAGCCCTCCCGTAGGAGCTACTGAAGTAGGGGGAACACTCCCATGGAAGATACTGAAGCAAGGGGAGCACTCCCGTGGGAGCTACTGAAGTAGGGGGAGCACTCCAGTGGGAGCTACTGAAGCAAGGGGAGCCCTCCCGTAGGAGCTACTGAAGTAGGGGGAACACTCCCATGGAAGATACTGAAGCAAGGGGAGCACTCCCGTGGGAGCTACTGAAGTAGGGGGAGCACTCCAGTGGGAGCTACTGAAGCAAGGGGAGCCCTCCTGTAGGAGCTACTGAAGTAGGGGGAACACTCCCATGGAAGATACTGAAGCAAGGGGAGCACTCCCGTGGGAGCTACTGAAGTAGGGGGAGCAGGTCCATGGAAACTACCAAAGGAGTGGGAACACCTCCATTGAAGATATTAATTCAGTGAGAGCACAGGAGGAGCACTCTCGTGAGAGCTACTGAAACAGGGGGAACACTTCCATGGGATCTACTGAAGCAAGGGAAGCACTCCCATGGGGGCTACAGAAGCAGGTGGAGCATTCCCATGGGAGCTACTGAAGCAAGGGCAACACTCCTGTAGGAGCTACTGAAGCAGGGGGAGCACTCTCGTGGGAGCTATTGAAGCAAGGGGAGCCCTCCCGTGGGAGCTACTGAAGTAGGGGAGCACTCCTGTGAGAGTTACTGAAGTAGGGGGAGAACTCCTGTGGGAGCTACTGAAGCAGGGTGAGCACTCCTGTAGGAGCTACTGAACCAGGGGGAACACTCTTGTCGGAGCTATTGAAGTAAGGGGATCCCTCCTGTGGGAGCTACTGCAGTAGGGGGAGCACTCTCGTGGGAGCTACTGAAATAGGGGGAGCACTCCCGTGGGAGCTACTGAAGCAAGGGGAGCCCTCCCGTAGGAGCTACTGAAGTAGGGGGAGCACTCCCACAGGAGCTACTGCAGTAGGGGGAGCACTCCCATGGGAGCTACTGCAGTAAGGGGAGCACTCCCGTGGGAGCTACTGGAATAGGGGGAGCACTCCAGTGGGAGCTACTGAAGCAAGGGGAGCACTCCCGTGGGAGCTACTGAAGTAGGGGGAGCACTCCAGTGGGAGCTACTGAAGCAAGGGGAGCCCTCCTGTAGGAGCTACTGAAGTAGGGGGAACACTCCCATGGAAGATACTGAAGCAAGGGGAGCACTCCCGTAGGAGCTACTGAAGTAGGGGGAGCACTCCAGTGGGAGCTACTAAAGCAGGGGGAGCAGGTCCATGGAAACTACCAAAGGAGTGGGAATACCTCCATTGAAGATATTAATTCAGTGAGAGCACAGGAGGAGCACTCTCGTGAGAGCTACTGAAACAGGGGGAACACTTCCATGGGATCTACTGAAGCAAGGGAAGCACTCCCATGGGGGCTACTGAAGCAGGTGGAGCACTCCTGTGGGTGCTACTAAAACAGAGGGAGCACTTCCATAGGAGCTGCTAAAACAGGGGACTTCCGTAGAAGCTACCAAAGCAGTGGGAACACTTCCATGGAAGATGTTAATTCAGTGACAGCACTTCCACGGGAGCTCTAAAGCAGTGGGAGCACTTACGTGGGAGCTACTGATGCAGTGGAAGTAGTTCCATGGACCCCAACTTGGGCTCAACTCCAAAGCCATTGCATACCAGGTACAGGTTTTTAACCTGCATTTACCCTAATTCTCAGTTGACCAAGCTTCGCAATCCATGAAGCAATATATGTGAAATGCATGCAAGTATTTTTTACATATCATACAAATGTAAAATACATATTTTACCATACAAACGTAAAATTACGTAGTACATACACCTACGGGACACTTACGTGTCTGTAGTTCTGTCTAGGCATACCAGGTAAATCATTCCACCACATTTGAGATCTTATCATTCCATGATTTAAGAGGAAAGACAGCAAATGAGTAGAAATCTATACAACACCTAAGACAAATGTTATACCCAGCCAGGTTTCTAAATTTAACTTTAAAATAATATTGATGTGAAATGCTCTGCTACCTTCAGGTGAACTTAAAGCTTTCAATTTTATAAGTTTCTGGCTCCCCGTGAGGGAAAATCCTTACAAATAAAATGTGCATGCTCTGACCTAAATTTCAAACTAAGTCACGTAATTAAGATGTAAACTTATACGTCTACAAATTGTTTGCAAGTCTAGAGATTGATACCAATTATTAATATTTTGAAATTAATAGCCTGGAAGAAAGAAACATCTGTCAAGTTGTAACAACAGTTTTCTAGATAAATGCTTTACCTGGAGACAATCACTAATAAATATCAGATGCATTTTCTGTGCCTTTCTTCATCTGGACCAAGATGGCTGCCTCTGGGTATGTGACATTTACAAGTATCCCTCCCTGCCTCTTAAAAAAAAATCCAATGAAGGAGATAAAGTCCAATCGGAAATTCAATATTTAATAATGATTTTTTTCTTTAATTGTCTGCTAGTAAAACATTTATATACAAAATCTCGAAAACTGTAAACATAGGCAAAACTTTCACTGGGATGGTGTAAAACATTTGTAAATGTGAAACTCAAGGAACCCAAACGTCCAATCTGTGAAAGAAGGCACAGCGCATCCCGAGTAAAATGCTTCTCTCACTCTCCAGGCGACCGTTCCTAAACGTCTATGGCGCCATCAGGTAAGTGTCACAAATTGCCCCACAGACTTGAAAACTGATGGTGGGAAAAGCAATTATAGACCTACTTAAGTCTCAGTGCCTCATGGGCGTCTGACCTCCCCTGAAGGGGGAGCCTTCCCCTGAAGGGGCAAATCTGGGTTCCAATCCCTTTCCCACCATTTACTCCCCATATAAACTTGGACACATTTCCTAATTTTCGAGTCACAGTTTCCTCATCAGTGAAATAGAAGTAATATGAAATACCAACACCTGGTTGCCATATTACAGCAAGTCTTAAGATATTGCACATAAAATGCCTGGAAGTTTTTAAAAATACTGACACATAGTAGCTATGACTAGAGTTATCTGTGTCTTAGGGGGCCTGGGTGGCTTAGTCGGTTGATTTCAGCTCAGGTCACGATCCCAGGGTCCTGAGATCAAGCCTCGCATCAGGCACCTCACTGAGTCTGCTTGAGATTCATTCTCTCTCCCTCTCTCTCTCTCTCTCTCTCTGCGCCTCTCCCCCACTCATGCTCTGGCTTACTCTCTCTAAAATAAAAAATAAATAAAACAATAAAGAGAATTATCCCACGCATCCCCTGTCAATGGATGTAACCAGTCCCAGGACGATGCTGTGTAATGACAGAGGCTTGGTTTCTTCCCCGCCCAGCCTTTCTGCTCTTCTCGCCTGGAAGGCTGCACATGTACACAGAGAAGAGCTACTCAGCTCCTTCCCAAAGGCTCAGCCATTGTGATCACCCAACCGCTTCAGACTGAAAACAGCTTTCCATTCTCCCCAGTGCCTACTTCCCTGAGATGCATAGACACATAGCCTAAGAATAAAAGTCTAATTTTTGACATATCCTTTATTGCAAAACCAAAGCTTCTCCCAACTGGCCAATCAGAGTTACATAGCAGCCCACGCTAAGGTTTCCACTATCCATGGAAAAATGTGCAATGGACCCTCATATGCCCCTTGGAGGTCTCAGGTGTTCTGACTCTGGACACCTGACCCAACACAGAAAACCTATTAAAGTGTCCCCATGTCCCAAAAGTCTAATTTTTGACATATCCTTTATTGCAAAACCAAAGCTTCTCCCAACTGGCCAATCAGAGTTACATAGCAGCCCACGCTAAGGTTTCCACTATCCATGGAAAAATGTGCAATGGACCCTCATATGCCCCTTGGAGGTCTCAGGTGTTCTGACTCTGGACACCTGACCCAACACAGAAAACCTATTAAAGTGTCCCCATGTCCCACAATAATTACATCTGATACAGTATTACATGAACCGAGTTACAGTTAACTAGTTGAACCATTGTTATATTTCATGGGCAGGTAAGATCCATTCCTCTTGATTGTGGAATCTCTTTCCACATTTATATATTTGAGCCATTTTTCCGCAATCTTCTGCATTTGTTAAGGCTTTGAGAAGACCACGTATCTACTGTGCCTTTGACTAGGGCTAACCCGAGGTCCGTCTCCAATGCAATCCAGAACTTGTGCTACGATGTGAATCCATATACTAGTTCCTGCATCGGGAAAGGTTCACTAGTTTAAAAAAAAAATTGGCTGAATTAGTTTAGTGAAGTGACTGATATATAGTCCGGGACAAGTTCCTTATTGCATTGCACACCGGTGACAAACAAATCCTGGTAGGCAGCTTTCCTTACTAATTCATGTCTGAAATGCTCCTTGATTACCCCCAAGGCTGGTGCTATTACATCCTGTTTTATTCTAACTCCTGCATAAATATAAGCACGGGTATGCTAAATTTATCCCAATCAATATTTTCCGAAATTGTGGGGACCTAAGAAGCATTTGGGGAGCTTGTCGAACATACAGATTCTAGGGCCTTCTCCGCTTTAAATCGGTAGGGTCTGTATAGGGCTTAGGGCTCAGGCATTAAAATTGCATTTTTAACAATTTCACCAAGGAGTTCTAATATTGTGATTCATAAGAAAGACTATCCATCGGGCTGTGCTGTCAGAAGTGTCTCTGCTGTCTCACCTACAGAGATGACGCCCCAGTCATATGCAAAGACCCAAGGGAAATATGGTAAGACCTTGGTTGGTGAGCATAATTTGTCCAGAAACACGCTTGCAATCCAAAGCGTTTGGATATCAAAGCAAATTTCAAGAAGCTTTAGCTCAGTGGTGATCATGTGACATTCAGCATCACGCACGACTCATGTTGCAAGACATCACTCGTTTATCAAGTTCAAATTTATTTGAAATGTTTGCTCGTCTTGTGGGACACTCAGAAAAAGTTACTCGCAATCCAAAGTTTTACTGTGTTGAAAAATAACAAAGGCATAGACATATCTGACACCAAGAGAGGGGTCTAATAGCCGCCACCCCATCCCTCCCTCTTATAGAATCCCCCTTCAATGGGAAAAATTAACCACATTTTGTTTCTGCCATTTACAGCCAAGTGTGATGCATGGATCGTCCCCCAATGATGATGAACCACCCTGATTTCTCTCTCTACATGCTCACTTCTGAGTACAATGCTTTTCACTCCTGCTAACCACTTTGTCACCTTACATAATTTCCCTCGTGCTATCCTGTTTTATGGATGACAATTTTGCCTTCCCAATAAGATCTTAAGTGATTTTGGAAGTGTCTCCATAATATCAGCAATGTTGTGAGTTCTATGCTGTATCATAAAAATCTGGGCTGGTGATCCAATTTAAAATGCGTGGCCCTCTCAACTAATCATGCACTATTTCAACTTAGGCTCTGGACGCTCCAGCCGCACAGGAGATTTGGAATTCCTGGGATCCGCTTTTCTGTTTCGGGGATGTTTCATAGGCAGCGTTCCTGCCCTGACATACTCTTCTCCACACATTTTACCTTCCAAATCCCCACCCGTCCTTCAGGTTTTAGTGTGAACTTATCCTACTCGCAGGTTAGGTATCCCTTTCTAATGTTCCATTGGACACTGAATTTCCCACTGATCCTACTTACCACACTACTAATTACTAGTTGGTTGTCTATCATACAACCATCTGTGGAAGCTACACAGCTCTGCCTATGACCAATGTAGAAAACAATGTATTATGTCTTTCTCCCTGAATGCTTAGCCCTTAGTCCGATGGCTGTCACATGGTTGGCAATCAATCAATCAATGTTGAAAGAAGGAGAAGATGAATGAACAGATGGTTCGAGTATTACAACCTCTAGCTGTGACTTTGACACTGGACTTTGACATCTTGGATCAGGTGTATGTCTCTGAAATATCTCCTGAGCCATGTAGAGCCCCAATCACTACAGCATCGTGGAAGGAAACCATCTTTGAGGCTACAGGACTCAAATGGCATGAACAAGCTCAAGGTCAATGGTCCTGAGCCATGTTTGAGAACACCCAGAAGAACATTGATGAAAGCTTTTCTTCATTTTCTCATCACATGCAGGAAGTAACCGTTTTGACAGCCAAGCAGGTTACTTAAGAACCCTATGACCCTACACTGATCCTTGGTTACAAATACTTGCAGGAAAGTATCTTCAATTTTAATCCAAAACCCCATTAAAGACATTGAGGAGATGGGGAGCCACTCAAGTCAGGTGGAGACCGAGGGACGACAAAGACCACCAACAAGGAGACCCTGGGGCCAGCATTGGGAAAGATCAAGAGTTCGCTGGCTTTGGAGAGTCTCATTGCCCTCCAGCCCCCAGTGTCCCCACACCCACATCTGTAAGCAACAGGTGTGTGTTGACTTAAGACAGGGGTAGGGAAGACGAATTCAAAACACAGCAGTGTTTTCTAGTCTAAGTGTCAAGAGTCTGCTATTCCTTCTATGAGCGGACTCAAACTGAATCATTGTAAGTGAATTGTCTGAGCCAATGTGTTTACTTTTCTGTTATTTAATTTTGTGTGGAAAAAAAAAAGTGATGGCCCACAATGTGGCAAGCCAAACAATAATTAAGGACCTTACAAAAATCTCCCTGGTTGTGCAAGTACGGACAACCTTGAGTTAGAATATTTTTCACAACAATATTTTCGGGGATACATGCTGTCTTGTGATCACCATAGCTTTCTAGGCAACCCAACCTTTACTCAATTTTGAGCAGGCTTTCCTAGAAGAGATCTGAAGCCACTTTGGTGGAAGAAACTTTAAAAATACTGCTGCTACCAGAGAAAGGTATTAAAATTTAAAACTAAATATGACAGGAGCGCCTGGGTGGCTCAGTCAGTTGAGTGTCTGACTTCGGCTCAGGTCATGATATTGGGGTTCACAGGTTCGAGCCCCGCATCGGGCTCTGTGCTGACACCTCAGAGCCTGGAGCCTGCTTCGATTCTGTGTCTCCCTCTGTCTCTCTGCCCCTCCCCTTCTCATGCTCTGTCTTTCTTTCTCTCTCTCTGTCTCTCAAAAATGAATAAAAACATTTTAAAAAATTATGAAAGAAAGTTAGCTCATGACTAATATTTCATAATATTAAAATTAAATGTGACATATCACCATATGGTACACATCCACCTACCACAATTTATATTTGAAAATGAATACGTTTGAATACCTTCTTAGCTTGATTAAGAAGAGGCAGGCAATAAAACGCAGTGTATAATAACCAGTCTTATTTCATAAAAAAAGGATATTTTCTTACAATGATTTTCTGACAAAATTAACGAATGCCCAGGCCACCACATTGAGAAATAATGATATTCTCGCCATGATGCTTTCTGACTGGGATACGACTTTCCATGTGGCTTCGCCTATGGGGAGATAATTCATTGGCTGGAAGATGTAGGCAGTTATATTTTTCATTTCATAGTAATTAAAATTATTTTTTTGACTTCTACAAAAAGAATCAATGGCATTTCTTATTAAATTTAATCTTGCAAGGGAAAGAGGGGAAAAAAATCCTTTTATTACTAAATCCCAGTGCAATATGCTTCAAAATATCCCGGAGTGTTCTCAGTACCTCATGGTCAGCTTGCAAAGAATAATGAATGGCTGAATATCAATCCCCCCCCCCCTTATGGGGCCTACACAGGCTGGTATAGGCCGAGGCCAACAGACGGAAATTCAAAGGTATGTCTCCACTAATACCCTGGGGCAGGGGTATGTAATATCAAAGTTAGTCCAAAGTAGGAAAACCTGACAATGCAATTTCATATCAAAGTCCTTGAGGGAAACTTGAATGAGTGGTAATAAATACCATCTACTTTTTATTGTGTGTATAATCAATGTGCTATACAGCCTTCATAGGAATCACAAAATTGTTGAAATGTGAAGCTATGGGGCCCCGAGAGGTTAGAACCCATCAGGTACGTGGTAACTGGGCCAAAGTTGAGTCCCAGTCTCTCCACCGCTCTGGACACCTTTCCAGTTTGCCAGTGCTGTCTCTCCAGTCCCCAAGGAGAAGAGGCCAGACGCAGACTCGGTACCCCAAAGGGAAGGACGGGCTTGCAAAAAGAGAGGCAGAACCAAGCAGCAGGTGCATACGGGAAAGGGACTCACGGGAAAAGTGTCAGAAAGGGTACAGGTGGCTCTGAACCCCGGGACCCGGGCGGGGGAATCAGGCCGGGCTCAGACTCAGCCTCCAGAAGACAGAACACACAACTGTGGGTCAGATCTTAAAAAGCCAGGAGCCACCAGCCATGTAGTCACTTCGACTGAGCGCCTGTAACCGGGGGGTGTGAACCCTCACGGGAGTTAGGTGAAAGAGAAGGAGGAAAGAGCTAGCAGTTCCAAACTCTAATCAGTTATCGAGACGGGCTTTACCCTCGGAGATCCCTTCATCTTCTGGAGTGAGGAAGTCTTGTCTTCCCCGAAGCCTGGAGCAATTACCGGCAGAACCGGCACGAGTCTGTTCCAGGAGCATGTAAGGTGGAATGTATAGAAGACGATTTTTCAAATTCTTTTATCAGACCCCCTACTAGATTGCTCTCCTCAGACACTTAAGAAAAAAAAAAAAAAAAAAAAACCAAGAAGATTGAAACATGGAACGCTTTGAGGTCGGAAGAGCCAGCAACGAAACACAAAGTAAGAAAGATTATTCCCGGCTCAGTCCCGTGAAACAAGAGCTCTTTTACATTACTTCTTTTTAAACTAAAAATAACACTTGCCTCTTTTCTCCTCTCCTTTGCAATGAAAGCAATAAATATGCATTAGAGAAGAATGACAGAGCTTCGAAAATCTATAAGAATGACAGAAATCCACATGTGTACTCCTCTGACATGTAACAGTTGTACTTTATAATTTTTGTGTGTGGAGATCTTTATTTCCGAAGTGGGTGTGTACGTGTGTGTGTGTGTGTGTGTGTGTGTGTGTGTGAGACGGTGTGTTCAAAAGAACAATGAGGAAGAAGAGGGCTCGTCTCTGGTGATAGGACTTGAAGAGAAATACAGCCGACAGATCTCAAAGAATGACGGAGGCTAACATGAGCAGAGTATTGGTTGTATGTCTGTATGTTGGCTGGATGTATGATGTATATCCCCAAACACCGCCATACCCCCCCTGCTTTCCCCCAAATTTTCTCTGTATAATCCCTTCTCTTAGTGACAATAAAGGAAAGAACCCCTGTAATCCACCGTTTCATTGAATTCAAGTGGAGAGAATTTAATACTCACAGAGTAGAGATGAAAAATTCAGTAGGAAAATTAGACTGGGAAAACCACAAGCCCTCAAAGAATCCTTAATGGTTTGGGGAAAGAACTTCAGCTCCTCAAACTGCAAGAGAAGTATCCCCAGACAGATTCCTAAAAACATTAATGGGCGGGTAGTTCAAGAATGGTATAGAAATTGAGAAAGTTTCTGGGAAATCTCAAGCAGCCCGGGGTTGAAGATGACACCCCATTCCGTAAAACACAGTCCAGAAGGCCAAGGCAAGTCCCAGTTCTCGGAATGTTCAAAGCAGTGGCCAACAGATTTTGAATCTGGTCTGGTGACCTTGGGACGTTTAGTCTCTTCCCCTGAACTTCCTTTGTAAAATGGCAGCGCCCCATTCACACCGTGGTTGTGTGCGGACGCCGACTTGGGGTGAGGAGACCAGCATCGTGTCCCATAACTCACACACACATTCCTATCCCTCAACTGGGCAGACCTGTGCTTTGCTAATTAATACCCACGTGGCTCAGCAGTGTTCCCAAAGTTACCACTCCCCACCCTGGAGTTTTCTGGTGTGAACTTTCTCGTATCTCTCACCTTCCTTGGATCAGAGGCTCAGTGCCTGGCAAGGTGGTAATTTCGACATTTACTATGTTTGTTGGCAACAGTCTGCCAGCGAAAGGTAGTGTACGCAGGACGTGGGGACCCATCACCACCCACTTGGATATCATTCTGTTCTTTCAAATTCCACGCTCTGGAGATATCTAGACAAGCCGGGGAGGAGCAGAGGAGATAAAACGGTGAGAGGCATGCTACATGGGAAGGTTTGCAGGGATTGTGCTCAGGAGCGAAAACAGGAGAGAAGATTCAGGGGACTAAATGATCGCTGTCTTCAAGGGAGGTAATCTGGCGTTGACTTTACAGTATTCAGTATGCAGTGAATTTCCCATTGGAAAAAATCTCTCAGAGTGCATTGCAGCCTCATAGGATCGCTTTGGAAGCCGTGTCTCTACTGTGGGCCCAGGAGAAGTATAGCTGTCTTCCTGACACCTAAAATCCAGGGCTCTCCCAACCAAAGAAAACCGGACCTGAAAAAAGATGGCTGGTCTTAGCAACGCCCAGGAGCCAGTGGGGTTAACGACATTGTAACCTGCAACAAAGAAGCCACCTCCTTGCCTGTCAGGGACATGTCAGGACTAAAAAGGCAATGAAATAAGCAAATCTCATGTTAATTGTGATCCAGATTCTCTCTGAATCATTTTTATTTGAGATCCAATGACTAAAAACTGAGTGGAGAGAGGGTGTGGACCTCTGACGCAGAAAAAAGAACAGCCTTAGCTTGTTCTCTGTTAAATAAATTATCTAGAACTAGGGCCATTAAGCGTAAGCCACAAGAGAACATACTTCTGTTCCGTGGGAAAAGGAGCCGGAGAAATGGGATGATGGGCTACATTACCTGAGCGGGACGTGAGCGTGTCATTGGATGCATTCCAATGCAGGCCATGTGCCCACGCAGCAGGGACGTGGAAAGAAACCTTGATGGCCTCACGCGCTCCATCTAGGCAACGCTGAGGGTTCCATCTATGTCTGAGAGGTTATGTAATTCTAAAGGGGGGATCTCAACGGGGGGGACTTCAAAGCAGGTAGCAAGTGAGGACCACGGGCATCACAGGTCATTGCTGCAGGATCTTTGATCTGTCAAGATCCAATGGCACCATTTGCAACAACGTGGATGGAGCTAGAGAGAGTGTTATGCTGAGCGAAATAAGTCAGTCAGAGAGAGGCAGAGATCATATGATTTCGCTCATATGTAGAATTTAAGAAAAAAAAAACCCAGATGAACATAGGGAAAGGGGATGAAACATAAGAGAAAAACAGAGAGGGAGACAAACCGTAAGAGATTCTTAAATACAGAGAACAAACTGAGGGCTGCTGGCAGGGAGGTGTGTGGGGGGGGATTGGCTAAATGGGGGATGGGCATTAAGAAGGGCACTTTTTGGGGCGCCTGGGTGGCGCAGTCGGTTAAGCGTCCGACTTCAGCCAGGTCACGATCTCGCGGTCCGTGAGTTTGAGCCCCGCGTCAGGCTCTGGGCTGATGGCTCAGAGCCTGGAGGCTGTTTCCAATTCTGTGTCTCCCTCTCTCTCTGCCCCTCCCCTGTTCATGCTCTGTCTCTCTCTGTCCCAAAAATAAATGAAAACGTTGAAAAAAAAATTTTTAAAAGAAGGGCACTTTTTGGGATGAGCACTGGGTGTCATATGCAAGTGATGAATCTCTGGGTTCTACTTCTGAAGCCAATACTGTGCTATATGTTAACTAAGTTGAATTTAAATAAATAAATTCAAAATAAAATCTTAAAAAAAAAAATTCTGAAAAAAGACCCAAATGGCACCCCCTACACCACACTGCCCCAGCTTCTCGGAAATGTTTTTTTTAATTTTGTTTTATGTTTATTTACTTTTGAGAGAGAGAGAGTGAAAGCCAGAGGGAGAGAGAGAGAGAGAGAGAGAGAGAGAATGAGTGGGATAGGAGCAGAGATAGAGAGGGAGAGAGAGGATCCCAAGCAGACTCTGAGCTGTCAGCACAGAACCCACTGTGGGACTCGAACTCACGAACTGCGAGATCACGACCCGAGCCAAAGTCAGTTGCTTAACCGACTGATCCACCCAGGCGCCCCAATCTATTGTTGTTGTTGTTGTTGTTTAATGTTTATTTTGGAGCGACAGAGAGAGAGTGTGGGGAGGGACAAAGAGAAGGGGACAGAGGATCCAAAGCAGGCTGTGCTCTGACAGCAATGAGACCGATTTGGAGCTCGAACCCATGAACCGTTGAGATCATGACCTGAACCAAAGTCAAATGCCCAACCGACTGAGCCCCCCAGGAGCCCCAATATACCATCCTTCTTTTTCATCATCAGTATTTCAACAGATCTTAAGTCCAGCCCTTGAGTCCTGCACTGGGAGGATGGTGGAAACGGAGTCCATGAGCCTCCTTGAGCTGGGATGTTCACTAGCGTGCCATTGCCATGGCTACTGGGGGGTTTCCGAAACCCCCCGACACTCGGGACCTGTTCCAGTTGGCCCACTTCCAGACGAGTGTCCTCTGCTCTGCATGGGCACGCTGACAGTCTCCCAGTGCTAGCAGGATGCAGGTAGCCCCAGAAGGAGGGGCGCAAGACAACTGATCCTACAACCCCATGTCTACGCGGACGGGGCCCACCGAGGCCCAGCAGCGCCACCACCGGCAGGTTCGCCCTGCTGAAGCCCACCGCTGCCAGCAAACAAAAAGTCGTTTGTTACCCCATGCGGTTTCTGCATAACTCGGCTCGCTTATGAAATGTGGCAGGTGTCTGGTCCCCGTTCTTATACAGCACAATGAATATATCATCCCATTAGCCCGAAGCTTAGATCAGCTTAAGCTTAATCGGCAGCTTAGGGTTGATTTTGCTATCATTGCTCGTTCAGGACTAATAGTGTTTACCGAGGCTTCCACGGGGTTCTTTGTGACAGGCGGCCAAGGCCAGCCGGCCAATTGTAGCTAACGGGCTCGGAGCCGAGTTATTCCAGTGGAAACTCACTGGCTCGCGGCGTCTCAAGGCATTTGACTCGTGTGCTCTGAAAAACTCAGAAAGTTCTAACAAAGGAAAATAAACTGCTAGCGACCAAGACGGGCCGAGGAGAATAACAGGTAACCCATAAAGAGGCGTGAGGGTTTTTAGCAACCTTGCACAGGGAGGAGGAAAGGGGAGATGTGGCCCGCTTATCAGATGGCAGCAGTGGGAGTCGACGCCTGGACAGAAGTGCTGGGACTTGGGGCTGGCCGCCCACAGACGCCCGGTGTGACTCAGCAGTGTCTGAGCAGGGGCTGGTGGCAGTCACTGCCTGTGCTGCGCCTGCCCGCCCACCTCTGGACCACACTGTGTGTGAGGAGCGACCAAGCCCACGTGTGCAGTTTCCAGACTTCCTCCCGGCCTGACCTACCCTCCCCCGGGCCCTCCCTCAGCCAGGTTCCTGTCGCCAACAGCCTGCATCTGGCACCGGGGCCTGGGCTCTGCTTCTGTGCCTCTCAGTGTTCAAAGTGTTCACAGCAGCCATCGGCATACCCTGAATCCCACAGCAACGAGACAGGAGTCTTCTAGAAAAATCATTCTCCCCGTGCTTTTTACAGATTTTTCAGAGCTGCTCGATAGTTATTACTCTTTGCTCTCGGTCGTGCCCTACTCCATTCTCAAGAGACCCACCAGTCTCCTCCCCACTTCTGTGGCCAAGGTGGTGACAGTTGTTTGGTTTTCCAATCATCCCGGGAACAGCGTTTTCCTGATGAAGGGCGGCGTCAGGGAAGGCGGGGCAGCACAAGGTGACAGGTGGCTGGAGCGTCCAGGGAACAGAGGAGGTTCCATGGTGAGGGAGGGTTGTGTCCCCGAGCTCTCGGGCCTCTGGAGAGCTGGGACCAGAGACGCAGAGCCTCCCCAGCTTCGCCAGGATGAGGTCAGCTAGCACCGCAGAAGGTGCTTTCTGTTCCACCTGCTTCCCCTGTGAACCTTCTCTGGGTTTCAGTGTGCTCGTCATTATGACCGAAGTCACAACAGAGCCTCTTTCCAGAGAGAGGTGAGGAGACATGAGAACACACATACAGCCCGAAGCACAGCCTTTGCTCTGTGCTCCCTACTGTCAGCTGGTGGGGATGACTGACTTCTCTCTGCTCACCAGTGACGCCGGAGACCTGGCCACATGACAATATGACCTGGGCGCGCTGCTAACCCCTGGGGGCACCAGTGGGAGCCCCAGTGCTGGCCTCTCAGCTGTGGTGGGAACAGCCCCTTCCCTCCCCTCATCGCCATGGCAGGGGACGCTCCCATCCAGCCTCCTTAGAAGGGATGAGACAGGGGCGCCTGGGTGCCTCAGTCAGTTAAGCGACCAACTCTTGACTTCGACGTGGGTCATGATCTTGTGGTTCATGAGTTTGAGACCCGCATCGGGCGATTTTCTGTCTCCTCTCTCTCTGCCCCTCCCCACTGGTGCTCTCTCTCTCTCTCTCTCTCAAAAATAAATAAACTTAAAAAAAAAAAAAAGAAGGAATGAGACAGAGGCTTGGGAAGGTGGCGAATGAGGGTGTGGAAGAGAGGGCGCCCGCCAGATCCCAGCTTGGTGCCTATTTCTAGCAGCCCCCAGACTCCACGAGGCCCCATGCTCCTGGATTACACGTGCAGGGATGAAGACGGGCAGCACGCCCTGGGGGGGGCACAGGGATGCCAGTGGGCGGGGGTCTGACCCACAGCGAGCACCCAGTAAGCAGTAGTGACTCAGCCTACCAGTGGCTTCACCCTAGGCCAGCATCTGGAAGGCCCCGCAAGGGGTGCCTCATAAACGGGATAGACGCAAAAGGCAGCTAGCTCCATGATGAATGGAACCACTTAACTCCCTCAAACCTTGAGACGCCAGACATCCATCAGCAGAGATTATCTGTCTGGTACGAGATGTCACCGTTTGCGTCCCAGACGGAGCCACATGGGGCCTCACGGTCTTGGCGCGCTCAGCAAATCCGGAGGCCGGGTCCCCTGTGCAGGCAGCTCGGAGCAGTACTTGGGTCAGCCTAGTACTGACCCAAGCCCAGTACTCCCCCAGCCCGAACTGGGCAGCTGGGGAGTTCAAATCGGGTGCAGCCCACAGGGGTCCGATCGTCTGAGGACCGGTCCCAGGGGGCTGTGGCCAGAGCCCCTGAGACGTTGTGTGTGGGGTTCAAAGCCACGGGGCCCTCGCCCCGCAAGAGGCTGGAAAGGTTACCGGCAAACGCACCAGGAAGGAGGCAAAACAGAGGGAGACGGACTAAGACCCAGGGCCAAGCTCCCAGGAAGAGGCACAGGGGAGTCTGTGCGGGGAGGGGGGCAAGGGGGAGGCGTGTGAGCACCGGGCTCTGGGGTCTCAACAGCAGCAGGCGTCTGCAGCCCCTAACACAAAGGGGACAGCACGTCTGTTCTGAGCTGGATTGTGTCCCTTCCAATCTCACACACTGAACCCCCAGCCCCAGCACCTTAGAACGTCCCCGTTACAGCTGCAGTGAGTGGCCACGAGGCCCCCCCTGGAATAGAGGGGGCTGCTAATCCCATGTGATTATTGTCCTTACACAAAGGGGACATTTGGAGATGGGGACACCCTCGGAGAGAATGCCGTGTGCAGCATAGACCCTTCCCCAAGAGCCTTCGGGCGGCACTCAGCCCTGCAGACGTGTTGACCTCAGATTTCTGGCCTCCAGGACGGGAACTGCCTGCGGTTTACCCACCCGCATCCAGGCGACTTGACCCGAGCCTACGTTGTTGGCATAAAGCAACAAGACGGAAGCAGAGAAATACACGGAAGCCGAAAACGCAGTTCTGAGCGGTTCTGATTTCTGGCTCTGAAGCCGCAAAGCCCCTGACATAACAGTTACTTAGACGGTGGGAAGCCGGGAGCGGAGGCTGGCAGTTTGAAGGGCTGGAAAACATTTTTCTAAGCTGCCCGGCCGTGCGTGCAGAAACACCGCTTCTGTATTTATTTGGCAGAGAAGCACCGAGCTTCCTCGGGGTTTGGGGAGAAGTCAGGGCTGACTGTGAAGGTTCTCTGAGCTCCTGTCCCAGTGCTCCTCACACTGGAGATCAGCTACCCCTGGCGGCCCCGGCATACAGCTGGGAAGGGGCTCGGCGAGATCCTTGCTGCGGGCCCCCGATGGGTGATCCGACCACGTTTGAATGCGCATGTGGCACCTAATTTCCTGATGCTGACGGCTTGCTTTCTAAATTAGCTCCCCACCTCGGGGCGCCTGGGTGGCTCAGTCGGTTAAGCGGCTGACTTCAGCTCAGGTGACGGTCTCGCAGTCTGTGAGTTCGAGCCCTGCGTCCGGCTGTCTGCTGTCAGCACAGGGCCGGCTTTGGATCCTCTGTCTCCCTCTCTCTCTCTGCAGCACCCCCCCCCTCCAAATAAATACACATTTAAAAAACAAGCAAACGGATTAGCTTTCCACCTCTTTTTGGCCAACGTTGGCTGGAGCCATCGCAGTGCAGTGTAGGAGTCTCAGAGGCTGCATTAGCCCTAAATTGGGGGACGGGGGGGTGGAAGGAGACCCTGAGTGTCCGTGACCTTGTGGGGACTGGTATCCGTCAGCACGAGAGGTCTGGTGCTCCCCACGTACCATCACTCTCCGCCTGGTGTCTGTGACTCAGTGGACCCCTGGGTGGGGGAAGGAGGACCAGTCCTCAGTCCCTACTCCCCCCTCCTCCCACTCTCTCTCCTGCTGCCCTCCCCCCCCTTCCCACTTGGCTTCCATTTTCCTCAGCCGCCGTGATTTGCAGCCGCGTAACTCAGATTCTCAGGGAGGCACTTCGCACAAATGAACTGTCTTATGTTTGAGTAATTCTCCGGCAAACCTGACGTGAGAAGCGACTGCACAGAACAGTGTCATCCAATAGACCCATAACGTGAGTCGCATAGGTAATATTCCAGTGGGCACATTTAAAACATAGAAAGGAACGGCTCAAATTAAGGTTAACGGCATAGTTTTAGCCAAGCAGGTCCAAAATGTTACCATTTCAAAATACAAAATGTAAATTTTTTGGGGGGGGGGGGCGGGGGGCGGGTTGCGCCTAGGTGGCTGGGTCGGTTAAATGTCAGACTCTTGGTTTCCGCTCAGGTCATGATCTCTCGGTTCATGAGTTCGAGCCCCTAGAGAGGCTCTTGCCTGACAGTGCGGAGGCTGCTTAGACTTCTCTTTCCCTCTCTCCCTGCCCCTCCCCCCACCCACGCTGTCTCTCTCTGTCTCTGTCTCTCTCTCTCAAAATAAACCCCATTTGAACTTTTTTTTAACGTTTATTTATTTCTGAGCTGTCGGCAGAGAGCCCGGGGCAGGGCTGGAACGCATGAAGCATGAAATCGTGACCTGAGCCAAAGTTGGATGCTTAACCGACTAAGCCACCCAGGTGCCCCAATAAATAAACATTAAAAAAAAAATTTAGGGGGGCCTGGGGGGGCTCAGTCGGTTAAGCCTCCGACTCTTTGTTTCGGCTCAGGTTATGATCTCATGGCTTGTGAGTTCAAGCCCCACACAGGGCTCCGTGCTGACAGTGCAGAGCCTGCTTGGGATTCTCTCTCTCTCCCTCTGTCTCTGCGCCTCCCCCTCTCACTCTCTATGTCTCTCTCTGTCTCAAAAATAAATAAACTTACAAAATTTAAAAAAAATTAATGTTAAATATAAATCCAGCATTATGTTATGCTGACAGCACATCTCAATCAGAACTGGTCACACTCCCAGCACAGGCAGGTGCTTGGGGGGGTGGGGGGCGGTGCCTACAGCACAGTACCTTCTAGAAGCCACAGGGCAGAAGGATCCCTTCATTCATCCCCAGAAGGACCTTGTGCCCATTATTTAACCTTGCTAAGACTTAGATGACGTCATTTGTTAAAGGAGGTCAGTAATAGTACCCATCACATAAGATTGTCGCAAGCATTAAGTAAGAGGACACATTCCCCCGCGCAGCCTTCCCGGAGGACCTACATCTGAGCTACAAGGTGCCTCTACCTCTGTGCCAGTCGCCGGGATCTCAGGCTGTCCCCTCTCTGTCACCTTTCCACCAGGCGCAGGTGTAGGAAAGACAGGACCTGGGCCAGCTCCGAATGGTATGACATTGCCCGACAGGAAACTGGGTCGGGCGCCCGGAGACCCAGCCCCTCAGAGGAAGCGGGCTGTCCACGCCTCTGATTGCCCCCCATTCACAGAAACACCCATTTCTTTTTTTTGTTGTTGTTTATGTATTTATTTTGAGAGAGAGCAAGAGAGCACTGAAGGGGCAGAGAGAGAGAGAGAGAGGGAGGGAGAGAACTCCAAGCAGGCTCCAGACTGTCAACACAGAGCCCGATGTGGGGCTAGAACTCACAAACCATGAGATCATCACCTGAATGGAAATCAAGAGTCTGACACTTAACCGAATGAGCCCCCCCAGGTGCCCCAAGACACCCATTTCCAAAAGCATATTTATAATATTGTTTTGTAGCTGGATAGTCACATGAAGGCTTCCCCAGGCGTGTGGGGAACGTGATATTGGTTCTTTTGAAACTCCTTCTTCTCCTAAGCCTGATCCCTGGCATGGGGTACTTAGGGCCGCCCTGGGCATTGGCTCTGCTGTGGGACGGGCCACCTCTCTCTTGGCCACAGGGAAGGGCCACTAGTCACATGACCCTCAACTCTCTGGGAGGGAGAATTCGAAAGAGAAGACAAACTCTATGGTGGCCAGAGTGAGGACCAGGGTGGGGGTCCACTGATGGAGGGGCAGCTAGAACTGGAGGAGAGGAGGGCAGTGAGTTGAGGACCGCCATGTTGGCTGGAAAGGAAAAGAGTGCTGGACAAGCAGGTCCCGGGAGTTTCTCCTTCTCCCCCTCCTGCTGTTCCATTTATTCCTCCAGCCCCAAGCTGCACGAGCTCTGAAGGCATTCTGCCCTCTTAAGAGCATTTCCCTTTTGGGGTGCCTGGGTGGTCAGTCAGTCAAGTGTCTGACTCTTGATCTAGGCTCAGGTCATAATCTCATGGTCTTGAACTCCACGTTGGGCTCTGAGCTGATGGCATGGAGCCTGCTTGGGATTCTCTTCTCTTTCCCCCTCTCTCTCTGCCCTTCCCCTCCTCGTGCTCTCTCTCTCTCTCTCTCAAAATAAATAAATAAACTTAAAAAAATTTATAGGTGCAACAGAGAAACTCTATTTAAGGCAAACAAAGAGAATGTTAGTGTCAAAAGAGTTGCTTTTTTTTTAATTTTTATTTATTATTTATTTATTTATTCATTTACTTTGCATTCAAAGCATTCTGTTTACCATTCGGGTATCTCCTTAGGCTTCGTGATGTTCTCTTTCCACAGAGCCTCTTTGTCCACATCCGTGATTCTTGGCAGGAAACATCCAAATCGCCTGGGGAATCAGTGAAAATGCAGAGGGCTGGCCCCGGCCTCCCAGAGTTTCTGATTCAGTGGTCTAAGGCGAGACCTCGCATTTGCCTTTCTACCAACTCGTCTGGCGATGCAGACGCTGCCCCTCCAGGGACCCAGCTTCGAGAACTATCAGTCATTTTCCACCGCATGCTGGAATTTTCCGTAAGGTTCAAAAAAAAAGAAAAGAAAGAAAAGAGAAGATGCCCATGGCCCGTGTCCTACACACCCAGAACGACTAAGGCTGGATCGCTGTCCCTGGAACGGCACAGGTAATGCTGAAGCATTGCCAGAGATCCTAAACCAGTGTCGAGAACACCCCCAAACGAATCCAGACCAGGGTGTGCAGCCCTAGGCCCACCCAGATGCCCACAGGACGTCTTCTTCCTCCACAGGCTCAGTCTCATTGTTACTCCTGGTGAAATAGGGAAGAGTCCCCGCCGAGAGCTGAGTTCAGGCCATTGCAGCAGGTGGCTCGGGTACCAGGAGCCCAGCCCCTGTCACACTTGTGTTCTTTTGTTTCTGCTGGTGGGCGGGCGGGAGGCCGTCTGTCCTGTGATCACAAGAGCCCGATCCCTGTGTCTGTAGGGCATTGTCTATAAACGGGGCCGGGAAGAGTCAGGGGCGACCTGAACCTGGGGACTTTGATCTCCCTGTATCTCTTCTTCTTATATCCTAAGTCCAATTGCTTCTTACTGGGTTTTCAAGGAAATTTGTATCTGTGGGTAGACATCGGTGTGTTTCTTTCCCTGCACCTCTTTGAAGTCTGAAATGGAATAGGAAGTAGAAGTAACATTCATGAATAAAATAATAACATGGTCATTTGTTGGTGACACCCAGGGCATTTGGGTGGCAAATGTCTGCAGTAAATACATTGCACGGAGTATACTCAGAGTTCTAGAATTTCTGGGACCATGTGAAAAACAGGACAGTAGTCTTACCATAGACTTCCCACAGGAATCACGATGAACACAGAATTATAAATACAATAAAGAAGTAGGTTGTCAGTAAGACCAGCAGCGTCAAGAGGACCCAAGTCCTTCTTAGAAGCATAAAATTCTTGGGGCACTTGGGTGGCTCAGTTGGTTAAGCATCCGGCTTTGGCTCAGGTCATGATCTCGTGGTCCGTGAGTTCGAGCCCCACGTGGGGCTCTGTGCTGACAGCTCAGAGCCTGGAGCCTGCTTCAGATTCTGTGTCTCCTGCTCTCTGCCCTTTCCTTGCTAGCAGTCTCTCTCTCTCTCTCAAAATAAATAAATGTTAAAAAAAATTTTTTAAAAAGAAGCATAAAATTCTTGGGCCACACAGAAACCCACCAAATCAGGAATTTGAGGTGAGCTAGAGGTCAAGACATTACAATCCTGCACTCCATAGGACTGACCACCCAAGCTGACATCTCCCTGTCCTTTGTTGCTGCCAATTCTCAACCTTTCCAGAAACTTCTAAATGGGCTGACCCCCACCCCCCACCTCCTCCAGGACCCTCCTCAGGTGCAGTTTTAGTGGAAAACGTTGCCCCTCCTCCCTGTGACTGTACATACCCCATGGGAAGTGATACTTCCTATTGCACTCCTTTCTAGAACCTTCTCAGATCGGACCTCAGAAAAGACCAGTAAAAGTGCCTACCCGGCTTCCCTGTCCTGAAAGATCCATTAATTTGCCTGAGTTACATTCAGATTTTGCATAATGCTGACCGGGATATAAAAGCACATGCGTGGAAAATCTTCACGGCCCAAGAGATCATTTGTTAAATTAATAAAAAATGAAATAATGGTGGGGCGAAAATAAAACCCAAAGCCCACCACCTTGGGCTTTGGGTTTTCATCTGGGCTCTGCCCACAACTTGTGGAATGGCCATACCACGTCTCTCTTCTTCCTTGTCCTCACATTTCAGGAGAGGAGGCTGCAACCGACCCACACCTGCCAACTGAGTTCCAAGGAGCCTCTTAGGCCTTGGCAAAGGTATTTGGGGAAGAAAGTTATGAAGCAGAATATGATTCACCGGCCAGCAGACGCCGTGATCCTTGGAACCGGTATGGAATGCACAAGGTATTGTGGAGTTTCTGGGGAGGAGCCGGTGGGTAAGGCAGGGCTGGGTGACACCAGACCAACCCACACGAGGCCAGAGGAGGCCAAGGTTTGGAGGTGGGGGGCTTTGTCGAGTGAGACTGCAGTTACGGCAGCTCGGGTGGGGCAGTGGGAAGTGAGGTAACAAGGTGCGTGGGGAGCCTGGCCTGGCAGGCCCGAAGGTTCCTGGCAGGATCTTCCACTGAGGGCCACCTGGACGCCCACCTCCTCCCCGGGGAAGAGACGCGGTGCCATTGTCCCACTGTGTGTGGCTGCTCCTTCGCTGTCCCCTCCCCCTGCTTGTTTTGGGCACCTGCCGAACCGCGCTTGGTGCATAGATGCGTCGTGTCTTTAGTTCTCACAGCAGGGATTTATGAGACCGTTGGAGAAATTAAAGTTTGATAGGCACAAGCGGAGATTGGGAAGCCATACATTTCAGTAACGTTCTTATTGATGTTCTCATCTCTTAATGTTCTTTATGTTCTAGCGAGACAGATCATCTTAGCTACCTTAATTATAAAAGAAACTTGAGGAATACTGGACACCTATAAAAAAAAAAACAGAACAGACACATGGGGACTTGATGAGAGAAGGAGGCCCTTGGGGTCGAGGCCCCAGGAGCAGGTGACTGAAGGGGTCGTCACCCCAGGGCACTATCTACGGAGGAGGTGACCCCACCATCTCTGTATTTGACCAGTCCGTACAACATCCACATTCCTGGGAAGGGGACGGGATGGGCCCTGCTGGGACACATGCCCATCATTCCTGGGCTGGTGGCCCTGAGGCACTGAGGCAGGTGGCATCGTTTCTCAAAAGGAAGAAGATGTTGATGGAGCGATTCATCCCGTCCAGGTGGGGAAGGGCCGGGCCCTGAAACTTCCATCCCTATGGAAGGAAGAACTGATTTGGCTTTGACGGAGGAGGGTGACATCGGCGGGGCAAGTTGAGGGCCAGAGGGACAGGGCAATAGGGATATCTTGGCTGTTGTTGATTCAGTGGCAAAGACAGGTATCTGGCAGGAATGGAACCTGGAGGGTGACAAGTGAGGAGGGGGAGGGGCGCTGACGGTGCTTGGCCCTGTGCCCCGTGTCACAGCCGTTTGCCCTCCTCCCAGCGACACGGTGAGGCAGGGTGCCTGCTTTGGGAGATGCAAAGTGGAGTCCCCCCGGCCCCCCTTCTACACTTATCCCACCAAACAGGATGGAGGGGTCCTGGCAAACCTTTATTTTCCAATGTTACTTAGCTCAGGGAAACATTCGACCTCCGCCTTCCCCACCGAACACACAAACTCTAACTTCTCTGTGTTTTGACCTGGGTCCTGACGTTTTTAAGTGCTGAGGTGTATGTAAAGTGTATTATTGATTTTGAGAGAGAGAGAGAGAAGGGGAGGGACAGAGAGAAAGGTAGAGAGAGGAGCCCGAGCCGGCTCCACGCTGTCAGCGCAGAGCCCGACTTGGGGCTCGATCTCATAAACCATGAGATCACGACTTAAGCTGAGTTCAAGAGTCAGATGCACAACCGACTGAGCCACCCAGGATCCCCAGCGCTGAAATGTATTTCAAGACTTAACCCAATATGGGTTTAACCCAATATTCTTCTCTCTTTTTTCTCCCAACAGTGGGATAAGTATCTTTGTTGGAAATACCACCATTATCTTCTCAGTATACATTTATTTATCTGTACCTCTGTCAATACGGACCAGGTTCCAGGACACCAGGAATGCGGGGGGCAGGTAAAGAAAGCCTGCAGTTATAAGCCACCAGGCTGCAGGACAAAGTCGTACCAGAACAGCTGATTGTCCTGTGAGCTCGTTGCCCAAGCAGCAGGTGACTTTGGTAATGAACACCGCAGCGGTGGCCGCACCTCTGAGGCCCAGAAGGTTGGCTGTTAGCCGTGTGGGCGCCCGGTATGACCTTGGCACACAGCCTTAACCGGGCTTGGAGGAGACTCCTCCCCAGTGTGGAGGTCAGAGGTCACCTCTCTTAGCCTGCCAACGCCTTGGAAGAGGGGGCGGGAGGAGACCATGGCTCCAAGGCCTCCGTCAGCTCCCCTGTAGTTGATTTGAAGGCAGATCCTGAACTATCCCTGTTGTGCAAATCCATCCGATTACTTTTTCCAACGGCACAGCTGCCCTCAGACTTGGCCCCCCGTGACCTGTGGCACAATAGCCCCTTCTCCAACCCAGGCCTGAAAGTCTGTGCTTCTGGAACAGAGGGACTGATCATGGCCCCGAAACAGGCAGAACCCGAGAACTCTGCGACGTTGCCGCACCGAGGGACCACGAGGAGTTACCTTCATGGAGCACCTACTACGTGCCCATGCTCTGCCCCATCACCCATAGCTTTTTCTCACTTCCTCCTTACAACACCCCTGCAAGCAAGGTGGCCGCAGCCCCTCTTGACAGGTGAATGCACAGGTTGTGAGACTCGCCCTCCCGGAGACATGGGGAGTTAAAGGAAGGGGCCCAGGACCAGGGATTGGGAGGCAGGGCCAGCCAGATTTGCTTTTGTCTCTGTCGTTGACTAGGTGTGCCACCAACTAGAGTCATTTCTTTATAAATACTCTTAACCCCGGGGCACCTGGATGGCCTCAGTCGGTTAAGCTTCCAGCTCTTGGTTTTGGCCCAGGTCACCATCTCATGGTTTGTGAGTTCGAGCCCCTCGTCAGGCTCTGCACGGATGGTGCAGAGTCTACGTGCCATTCTGTCCCTCTCTCTGTCTCTTTCTCTCCATGCCCTTCTCTCTTTCTCTCCCCCTCTCCCCTACTCTCTCTCTCAAAATAAATACATAAATACCCTGAGCCCCAAGGTCCTCATCTGTAAGGTAACGTATCTGTATGATAGCATATATCAATGTGTATCCTACAAACTTGTTATGAAAATGAGTTTTGCTACATATAATATGTCTGGGACGTGAGCATTTAACAAACTGTCCCCTCTTCCCCCTCCACAGAGTTGACTGTGCTTGGGATTGGAATTTGGCCGTCTAGGCTCCGGGCCCCCTGGGCTGCAAGCTTGTTCCTCTGTGCTTACGTCGGCGAAGCTCGGTGCGATGTGCCCCAGGCCAGGATGTATAGCGTCAGACTTAAACCTGCCCTAGACACAGGGCTAGATACCCCGACATCGGCAGGGGAAAGAACGAATTCCTATCCCTGGCGACAATTGCGTGCAGTCTCTCCCAGCTTGAGGTCCGCTCTGTGGACATACGTGTCCGTTAGTCCTTGCAAGATTTTTTTTCCCCAAAATATTACGAACGGGGCACTGCTGGACAAACAGATATTAATGATTCCTTTTTATGAAATTTAGCTGCGAAGCCGGCCTCCGTCTCATTGGTACCAAGGTCTCCATCCCGGCCACGGACTTCTCTCCGTGGAGTGTAGGCACCTCTCGCACCAAGCCTGACGTCTCATTGTGGCTCATCACACATAGGCTTTGTTTCTTTTTTATTTATTTATTTATTTATTTATTTATTTATTTTTTTTACGTAGGCTTTGTTTCTGCCTTCTGGTCCCTTCTTTTGTCTTCAACTGCGTATGTTCTGATCTGCAGAGATCGTCTGCAACACTGGAGAGTGTTCTCCCAGAAAGCCCTATCTGAAAGCCACACACACACAGAGGCACACGCACGCACACGCAAACACGAACGTACGCATACGTGCCTGCACACACATGCACACGGAGATACACACAAGCATATACACACATATATGCACACACATACATGTGTGCACACACACATACGCACATGCACACATACACAAACACACACACGCATGCATGCACACAGAGCAACTCACATGCACACACATGCAAACACACACCCACACGCATATGCATGCACACAGGGGCACGCATGTACACACGCGCGCAAACACACATACGTGTGTGCACACAGAGGCATGCACGCACATACACACGGGCACACACACAAACACGCACACACAGACAGCATATAGAGACGCGCGTGCACACACATGCAAACACACATTCACACGCACACACATGCACGCAGAGGCACACAGGCGCAGACACATACAGGCACACACATACACACCCATCCACCCTCACGTACACCGACACTTTTGAGCGCTCGGCTTCGTGTCACCGGGGCGCAGCTCAAACCTTTACACCACTGAGTTCACGCACTTCATGTTCTTGAATCTCAGTCCCCTTCTCTGCTGACCGCAGACGCCATGTGTGTCCCACGGGGCAGAGGGTAGGTTCCCATGACATAACACAACGAATCCCTTAATAAAGCATCTCTGTCATTACGCGGTTCGTAAAGAGCGCACGCGGTTCACTCTTTTTTTTTTTTTTTGTACTGTTTACTGGTGTTCAACTCTGACAACACAACTTCCAGAGTTCAGGAAACCGTCAAAGCAACTCTCCAAGGCTCCCTCATTAAGGCTCATCATCAGACATCTCTTTATTCCTTCATATTCATTATGCAGAGGCTAAAGTAAAAAAAAAAAAAAAAAAAAAAAAAACCAACAAACCAACCTGTCAATCAAAGGAAACGGAACAGTCCAGAAAGGGACGTTTACTGTACGTTGTGCTACCACAGGCAAAATTCAATTTGAAAACAAAAACAGATGGACACATTAATTGGGAAAGCTGACGGGCACACCTCTTGCTAAGGTCACTTCAGAGTGAGTAACTATCTAGATATATTTCGATGGAAATGAAGCGTGGGGCCCAGAACTTCTCTGACACACCACAATGGAGGCTGCTCGCGCCCTGTGTCCTCATCCTGAAATTCCCTCCAGAGATGCTGGCCATGCAATTTCCTTCGGGACAGAAGCACCCAGTAACACATAAATGAATCTTAACGTTGCTCTCGAAAACGGCGTCAGGAAATAGACCTCTCGTTTGGTAGGCTGGGCTTCCCACGGTTTTCAGTGATTTGGGGGTAGGTGCGGAGCCGCTGTCCCCAAACACCCCCCTACCTGCTCCCTGATGCATGCAGCCTCTATCCGTTCAAATCGACCCTGGCTCTAACTTGCAATGCTTATGCTGGGTGGTTCCGCTACTGAGTTTATTGGTGGTGGCTGTGGGCTGGACATTTATGTTCCTCCTAAATCTGTATGTTGAAACCCTAATCCCCAGTGTGATGGTAATTGGAAATGAGGCTTTTAGGAGGTAACGGGGTCATGATGAGGTTGTGACTGAGTCGCGACTGGGTCGCGATTCACTTCATGAATGGGATCACGGCCCTTAGAAGAACGCAAGACAGCTCCCACCTGGTCTTTCTATCTATCTCTATCTCTATCTCTATCTCTATCTCTATCTCTATCTATCTCTGTCTCACCCCACCATGTGAGTGCACAATGACAAGGCAGCTGGCTACAAGCCACCAGGAGGCAGATCCTTCCCAGGAACCAAACCTACCAAAACCTTGACCTTGGACTTCCCAGCCTGCAGAACTGTGAAAAAGAAATGTCTCTTGTTTAGGCCACCCCATCTGAGGTGTGTGGTTATGGAGGCCTGAGCTAAGACAGTGGTCCATGAGGCCACCCGTGTCCTCACTTTCTGCATCCTCAAAGGAACCGGTCGGCCTGTCCTCCTCTTTCCATTGAGTGCCTAAGCCCGCGAAGGCCAATCACAAGAACAGTTGGGTGGAGGTTGTTGGAACAGCCCCAGGTGTTCAACAATTAACTCACTTGCCTGGAAGTCGGGCAGAATGATCCCTCGGAAGAGACACAGGGAGGGGTGAACTTATGAGACACAGGGAGGGGTAAACTTATGAGACACAGGGAGGGGTGAACAGCAGATGGGGGAAGCCATCAGTAGGGGGCCTGACCAGATGGAGGAAGGACCAGTCAAAGAAGAAGCTGGACTTCTGGAACACAATACACATTTGGGAGCTGGCAACGCAGCCCAGAAACCCCAGGAAATCAGAGGTGACCTGCCTGTCTTGGATTTTGATTTTGTTAACAAAGCCACTGAGAGCCTCCATATTTTATAATCGAAACTCCCTACAAATACACTGAAACTAGCCATCATGCAAATGCACCCTGAGTGTCATCTGAGCAGCCCCCAGCATGGTTCTGCCTCTGAACCAAGCTCCTAGCCTAGGGCCTGACACACACGAGGACCTGAACGCTCTGTGTGAGCAATGGATAAGTCAACATGCATTTAAAAAGTCAAACACCAAGGTGATGGGGATTAAGGAGGGCACTTGTCATAATGAGCTTTGGATGATGTAGGGAAGTGTGGAATCACCATATTGTACAGCTGAAACTGACATAACACTGTGTTAACTACACTGAAATTAAAATAAATAAAATAAATAAAATAATTAAAATAAAATAAAATACATAAATGAAATGAAATGAAATGAAATGAAATGAAATGAAATGAAATAAAATAAGGGCGCCCGGGTGGCTCAGTGGGTTAAGCATCTGACTTCGGCTCATATCATGAACTCACAGTCTGTGAGTTCAAGCCCCGCGTCAGGCTCTGTGCTGACAGCTCAGGGTCCGGAGCCTGCTTCGGATTCTGTGTCTCCCTCTCTCTCTGCCCCTCCCCTACTTGTGCTCTGTCTCTCTCTTTCAAAAATAAATAAACATTCCAAAAAATTTGAAAATTAATTAATCAATAAGTTAATTAAACCCCAGGGAAGGCAGGGAAGAAGAGAGAGCCCATGGTGGCTGGAGATAATTTGTAGCTGCCTTCCCCAGACTAGCAAGGGTTTGTCCTTCATGCACCCAGTTTACTCGGAACTGTACCCAATTTGGTGGGCTAGCCAGTGTTCTTCAAGTGTTTTTTTCCCCCAAAATAAAACCAGAGCCCATTTATGTGACTTGCAACCTCAGATCTCTGATGTACACATAACCCCTAAGTGTCCTCCTCTCCAATGCCCTGACACTTTTCCTCCTTAACTTGCTCTCCTGACGCCGTGCCCTACTGGGCCTTTCTCATCAGGCCATGACCCAGGCCGTTCCACTGACTGTATCCCCTGGGATACACCCCCTGCCTAACGTTTCTGGATCTCAGTTTACCCATCAGTCTCCTGGAGATTTTAATAACCCCTCCCATAATGCCATTCTCTCAGTCCATGAATACATCTAGTGAAATAAAGTATAAATAGAGAGAGACTTTCATAAGGACCAAGTATTATACAGTACAGGTGTTCACTGCTTTTATTTCAGGCAGGGAAGAAAGAAACAATGGGAGAACCCTAGGGGCGGTTTGAATGGGATCAGTTAGCTGGAATTTTCCACCTGCAGCTCTGTTAATGTCAGCAAGCTGAAAGGCCTTCCTTTTGTTGAGTTTCTAAATTTTTACCATTTATCCAAGACCTTAGGTCCATAATGTAAAGCATTTGCATAACATTTAGGAGTGTTCTCGAAGTAGACGGACATCTTTTGTCATTTTCTTCCAGGCTTTACCAAACAGGACTGGAGTAACCTCATAAAAATGTCATCCAACTTCCACTCGCTACACTAAACTTATGGAAAGAATTAACAGATGATCATCATTTTATTTTTTACGGCAATTTCTAACTGATCGCGCTGTGCCCACAAAGGGCCGTGTCGTGCATCGTGAACTTTTATTTTTTTTTTTAAATTTTTTTAACATTTATTCAATTTTGAAAGATGAAGGGGGATAGACCATGAGTAGGGGTGGGGCACAGAGAGGGAGACACAGAATCCGAAGAAGGCTCCAGGCTGTGAGCTGCCAGCACAGAGCCCAACGTGGGGCTCAAACTCACAGACTGAGAGATCATGACCTAAGCCGAAGTCGGACGTTTAGCCGACGGAGCCCCCCAGGCGCCCCTTGTAAACCTTTATTAGAGGTGCCCCTGCTATTGGATAATGTCTTCTGGGATAAACGCATCTGTGGCTCATTCAAACTCTCCACAGCCCCTCAGCTCCGACCCGTGCACCAAATACTATAAATTCCTGATACTGGAAACAGAAATGTGGGAGGGGCCTACTTGTGGAAAGAGGTTCTAGAAGGTACAGGTGGACCTATTGCCCCTCCCCCTAATCCTACCTAGTCCCTAGATTGTTCGGTTTTTTAAGTTTATTTTTGAAAGAGAGAGCGTGAGCAAACATGGGGAAGGGTCAGAGACAGAGAATCCCAAGCAGGCTCCACACTGTCAACACGGAGCCCAGCGTGGGGCTCGCATTCACAAACCGTGAGATCAAGACCTGAGCCAAAATCAAGGGCTGGATGCTTAACCAACTGAGCCACTTAGGTGCCCCACTCCCTAAGTTTGAAAAAAAAAATTTACTTTGGACTTATTTATTAAAAGTGAATTTTGCTGGAGTTCTGGCAATATCGAGTCTCTTGACGAAGAGTTGGCTCCTTGCTTTACACGGAAAGCCAAGAGGCCAATGTTGACCTCAAGGCATCACCTGAACAAGCGGGGTGCTCACGACCTGGGTCGTCTCACAGCTGTCCAGTGCTGCGTCCACCTCCCAGGTTCCTCCTTGGCCTCTGCCATCTAAACGTACTCAATAAATGGGATGGTGTGGGAAGGGGGGATCTCTATCTGTCCTTGGCCCCCATGCCTATCTTATTTAGGGTTGGCAATGTAAAAACCAAATCCTTTTCAGGACAGATTAGGGTTACTCTCTCCATCCACCTGTCTACAGGGATGCTGAGCAGGGCCCCGGCTTCCATTTTTCAAGGAAAAAGAGAAAAAGAACATCCTGTACCATAAATCCCCCATACACACGGTAAACATGTTCCTCCTTTCCTCCAAGCCCAGAACAAAGTGTTATAGAGTAATAACCAGGAGAAGTTGGAGGAAAAGCCTCTACGTGAGTCTCCAACGCAAAGGAAACCGTCTTCCTATCTCAGGGTATCAATTCCCAGGAAAGAACCGACTTCCTTGCTTCCCAGGAGGGAAGCCGGGCGGAGGGGGGCTTCTATCCCCAGCCCCCCAAGGGCCTGGCAAACGGATGTTAAAGCACAACAAAACGACATTCATCAAAGGTTGCTCAGGTAAAGAAGCAATGCTGCTTTCCGGAGGCCGTCCAGGCTTGCCCCGGTTCCCGCTAACATGGGCTGCGGCCAGCTTGTGGCAAACAGCTGCCCTCTGGAGTCGCGGTTGGCAGCCAAAGGTGGCTTAGTCCAATTAAACAGACTCATTTAACAATTCAATGAGCGGGAGGGTGCTGGCAGCCAACAAGGGGATGAGTGGGACCGTAGGTCGCTCTGCCCAGGCACCAGCCTCCCCCGTGTGGCCCGAGGTATCTGAGAAAAGGCCTGGCCACAGTCCCTACCATGTTCCCTGGTCACCTTGGAATACCACCAGCCTGCCCCCAGGACGATCCCCCCACACCCAGCCCGGCCAACAGACACCCAGCAGTGGGTCACAAAAGGGCGGAAGCGCCTAGAAAATCAAAGTCCCGGTCCGGTTTCAGGAATGGCATCGTGGAATATTGTTTTGACATACTTATTATAGCAGGTGGATGGGTTTCTTCCTAAGAATCAGAGCCGTTGGTCCGCGGAAACATGGACTCTGACTTTGAAAGAACTACAAGGCACCTGATTCTTGCCTCCAGATTGCCTCTCCGGCCCCTCACCCAAGACCTCAGACAGCACACGTCGGTTTTCTCTCGCCCCGCAGCCCTGTCTGCCGTTGCTTTCAGAAAACAGGATTAGAAAATGCTGTCAGAGTAAATAATTTTTCTCATGACAGTCTCCTTTCTTCCATCGTGAGTTCTTTTTAAAAACCGGTTTCTAAAAATGTTCCAAGGCGTTGGGGCGCCTGGGTGGCTCAGTCAGTTAAGGGTCCGAGTCGTGGTTTCAGCTCAGGTCATGAGCTCATGGTTCATGAGTTCGAGGCCCGCATCGGGTTCTGCGCTGACTGCGGAGTTTGCTTGGGATTTTCTCTCTCCCTCTCTCTCTGCCCCTCTCCAACTTGCATGTGCTGGCTCTCTCTCTCTCTCCCTCCCTCTCTCAAAATAAATAAACTTAAAAAAAAATGTCCCGAGGTGTTTCGCATTTGCTACTCCAGATCATTCAAAGATTCCTCTTTTTGACATGTTACCGTAGGGCCCTCTGATCTCCCCTGGGACTTAGTGGTTCTATTCTCTTCATTCTGTATGTTTCTTTTAAATTCAGAAGCTAATAGTTTCTGGGCCAGGCCGGGTCCCAACAGGAAACAGTGTTATTCAAAGAAGGTCTCTTTACACACAGGACTAATGGCCACAGTGTGGTGTGGAACAGGGAAATCGAGGGCCCGGCCACTGCGGGCGGGTAAGCAGAGCCCTGGACCGGGGAGGGATGGTGGAAGGAGAAGGTACCAGAACCTGGGAGTGGAGAGCTATAGTGAGACACCAGCAGTGACTTGTGCAGCAGGGAGCAGGGGAGTGGATGTCCCCCGGACTGTCCCCCCTGTAGGGTGAGGGAGTGCACTGAAGTCCCCAGGACAGCCACCCTGAGGGGCGGGTCAGGGCCAAGTGCCCCCAGAAGACCCTACACTTGGAAGCCGCAGTCCCTGTCTTTCCCATGCAGCTTTGCAGTAATAATTCCTTCCGCCGATCCCCTCCTCCCTGAGCGTCCTGCTTCTCCCGTGTCCCGCGTCACCCTGTAGAGCCTTGTCTGCCTGTTTTACGGACGCTTTAAAGTGTCTTCCTACGGCTTTAGTGTCCCAGCTGAGGGTGCCCCTCTCCCCTACTTGATGACCACAAACCACACTTGTCATTGCCCCCGCCATTCTGCCACTCGCATGTCCCCAAACGGTGGCAGAGGAGGGGGACTATGGGGCGGACAACACAGTCCTAATGGGACCAAAAGACTGCCCATTGGGGGGCTGGAGGCAGAGGAACAAGGACTCAGGGGAAAGGCGGAGGTCCCCAGCGTCACCACAGTCAAGGGCTGAGCCCGCAGACCACCTCCTGCACAGAGGTAGCCATTTCCGGTATGTTCCACTACCCTGGGTCACCCAGACCTGTGCAGGTCCCTTGTCCTTGATGTTCAGAGCTCCCTGCTTCCCCGGAAAGCGAGCCAGGGCCTTTGCGAAACCACATCTCTTTCGTGTCACACGCAGTCCTGAGCGTCTCTCCCCAGTTCTCCTTGGCACCTTACCAGCCCCCAGCACGAACAGCCAGTCTGCCCACGTCTCCGACGGGGGGACCCCAACGAGCTTCGCCTGACCTCAGTGAGCTGCTCCCCTGCCGAGCTCCGGCCTGTCATTCCCAGAGCCTGGGAGCTCCACTCTGTGACCGCCAACAAATCGCAGGGACACACGCCCAGCTTAGAGAGTAGACGTGCGAACAGTTCCTGCCTCACCTCCCACCTTCCACACGTCGGCCGCACAGGCGATGCTGTCTCTCACTCCACCTGCCAGATGCCAGCTCCCAAATCCGCCTGCGCGGGCGAAACTGAAGTTGACGCCTCCCTCGGTGACTCCTGTCCCAAGAGAAGAGGGAGGAGAAATGCCCTGTGAGTCGTGCGCCCCTAAAAACATGGTACTCCCTGAGTGAAGCAGGACCGGATACGGTCCCTGACCCCCTCCCTGGGGACTCCCTGGTGGTGACAAGATATCCCTCCTTTCCCCAGAGCAGACCAGCCCCGTGCTGTCACAGAACGTCGCACCAGGGCCCAAAGATTCACGGTGCTTTTACCCCCTCAGGGGACCACGAAGCACGCACCTCATCGAGCCAAAGGCTGACAGCCAGGACATTTTCCCGAAGAAAACGCCTCGAAATTCAAACAGAAGCAGATGCTAAGAGTTCAGTGGAATCAAGGAATGCGATCTTGCCATTTGAGACAGCCTGGATGGACCTCGGGGGCATCGTGCTGAGAAGTCACAGAAAGACAAATACCGTATGATTTCCCTCGAAGATGGCTCTAAACAGCAAAACAAATGAGCGTACAAACCAAAAGCAGCAACAGAGCCATAACTAAAGAGACGAAACTGATGGGTGCCCGAGGGGAGAGTGGGGAAGGGCGAAATGGGTGAAGGGGAGGAGGAGTTATGGGCTTTCAGTTCTGGAATGAACAGCGCGGGGATAGAGTCAGTGCTGTTGGAACGGCGTCGTGTGGGCCCCGATGTGCTACACTCATGGGTAGCCATGCTGAGTCACGACGTCGTACGCCTGAAACAACGTCACCTTGTGTGTCAGCCGTACTCAAACTACAAAAGGAATTTAAAGAGGCGGGTAGAAATAGTTACCCAGTTTCTTTCACTGTGGAACGTTTTCCTGTTAACACAATCAAAATGGCGTTCCACTTCCTCCGAGGGGAGGGCCCCCAGGACTCCGAGTTCACGGGGCACGTGCCGCTGTCCCACGATGCTGCCTTCTCTGTCCTCTGGCCCCCTCTCTCTCCCGTGTTCCTGTGGCCGCTGGGTTGTGGACACACGGAAATTGTCGCTGAGGGAGGTGGCAGATGCACCTTGCCGTGTTCATGGAGGGTCTGCGCGTTTCTACGATCCCCAGGTTTACTGGACCCCCTCACTTCATGCTAGAAAGCGTCTCGGGGACCCAGAAGATAAGACTGTCCCTGAACACAGCCGACTGCTCACAAAGGAGGCTGAACGCCCCTCCGTGCTGGCCAAGGTCTCCAGTCTATTCGTAGGTTTGCCTGTTGGAGCCCATTAGCTCCAAAGAAAGGCAGGCGTCCTCACGCCTGTCCCCACCACGGCCATCCGGAGGGACGGTTTGGTGTGCGGCGTGCCCAGCCTTTGGCCTCAGCTTCCCTGTCTATGATGTTCCCACCTTTCCATTTGCCCGATCCGTCCTGCCTCCCATCTAGCAGTGTTTGCTCTTTTTAGCCAAAAAGTCGACAGCACGATGTTTCCCGCTGTTGGTTTAAGATCCCCCTTGGTCACATAGCATGTGCTTCCCTCCCTCTTTTTTTTTTCTTTCTCTTTCTTCCTTTTTTTTTTTTTTCTTTATTACCGGCATTTAATCCGAAGCTTTTGTGAGGCCCTTTGACACACCTCCCCCAAGAGTAGCCATGGACCTTACAAGGTGGTTTTGAAAAGCTTTGCAGAGCGCTGAGCACAGTAAATGAATCATTTCTCCGCTGTGTATGTGCTCGGGCTCCAGGAAAGCCCTTGACGAGAAGCGAGACTTCCCAAGCCTGGCATTTATGACCAATTTCCGTAGCCATTAAACAAGGTCGGAAGCTTTTTGGAAAAGTCGACCCACCTGTGACTTTGTTGTTGCCGTTTCTCTAACTGATAAGAGTTCCTGGTTGCTGAGTATTCTTCTGTAGCATCATGAATAATACACCAAGGGTAATAGAATGGCCTCTAGTTTTTATTTATGAATCTTGAATTGCGGGCAGGCAAATGCGGAGCTTAGTTTTTCTCCAGAAGGCCTATCACCATCCGCGTGTTTCGGCTATGTTCAGGCCCACGTGTGGCTCCCCAGGAAGACCAAATGCAAGGTCAGAGCCTCTGTGCCCCATCCGTGAAGGGCCAAACAGCTCTGCACTCTGGGAAACTCCCCCGAGATCAGTCCTCGCCAGAAGGGAGCTGTGTCCGAAGTTTGGAGACCAAGAAAAATACGTGTTTCCACACTTGACCACCTTAACCTATTAGAGCAGACACACTAGGGTTGTATTTGAATTCACAAGCACGGTCATCACAAATGAGGTCACTTTTTTTTTTTAAGTTCATTTATTTATTTTGAGAGAGAGAGCAAGGGAGGAGCAGAGAGAGAGAGAGAAAGACAGAGAATCCCAAGCAGGCTCCACAGTGTCAGCGCAGAGCCGGACGTGGGGCTCTGACCCCTGAACTGTGAGATCTCCGAAATCAAGGGTTAGACGCTTAACCAACGGAGCCCCCCAGGCGCCCCATGAGGCCACGCTTTACGAATAAGATTACACAGAACTCAAGCTGTAATGCGGCTCAGGGCAGGTAGATTTTCTGAGCTGCGCATCCTCGGTGGCTTTCTGCCGCCCGGCAGGGACTCAAAATGACGGAACGGCCCCGTGGCATCAAAGCCCCAGCCCCCACTGAGATGGGGCTGAGATGATCATGCCCCAGTTTGGAAGGCCACCCAGCCAGGGTGCGTGCGTCTTTTTGCGCCTCAATTATCAAGACGAGTGGACCGTCCTTGGTTGCGCTTCAAACTGGCCCGAGAAAGCTGAGCTGGCTGGCCGGCTTCCCTCTCCTGGAAGCTCGTAAGCAAACACAGAAGGGTCTGTCTTCCCGGGCTTCAGCTCTGCCCTGGGAGTGGTGCCCCGGGCCGGGAAGCGAGGCGCTGTGCCAGGCTCCGACAGCGACTCCCAGCTCTGTGCCACTTGGCTCACCAGCGCTGGCAAAAGGTTTACTTAGACATTCAAGGATTCATTGTGACAGAAGCAGGCTTCCACCGGGGGAGCGAGGGAGTGGGCACAGACCCGCGGATCCTCGCGTCCGGCCTCCCCGCGAGCGTGGCCACTGGCTCCGCCAGGAGAACGTAAAATGCGGGGAGAGTTCATCTTAAACCCCTCAGGAAACCCTCCCCGCAGCCCCCCTCACCCCTGTCTGCAGCCCACGGGATGCAGCAGGCACACAGCCGACCCTTAGAGCAGGCGGATTCCGCAGTGAAGCTTCACGGGCCACAGACTGGCCAGCTTCCCACCGCCTGCCCCCCGGGGGGCTCCGATGGCTGCTCCAAATCTCTGCTCCCCCGGGGTGACAAAGCGTGATGCTACACCACCAAGCCCGGCTGCCTTCCGGAAGGAACGTCAAGAAAATTCAGTAGGGTGGCTCCGCCTGCGGGAGCAAGCCTCAGGAAGATGGGATCAGAGAGACCAACCGGGAGAGCCGCGGCAAAGATCGTTCTTGACCGGTCTCTGTGTCACACGCTCACTCCTCCCTCGCTGATGATGCCGCACTGCCTTCGCCCCCCTCCAACCCTGGCCTGACCCCGGGATCGCATTCCAGCCTGCTCCCCGGGGGTCCACTGGCAAATCCAAAGCTGAGGTGCCCTCCTAATGCACAGACTCTCACCTAGCACTGACTCCTCAAGCTCAGTTCCGATTTCTGATCGATTTGTCCATTTCCCCCTACTTGGAAAAGCAATATTGGGCAACTCTAAGATCAAAGGAGGAAGCGTACATTGACAAGCACAAGGTTTGTCAACAGCACTTAGGCAAGACAGCCCCTTCTGATGCTTCCATAATATGCCCTTCTCTTTATTAATTTTTTTGAGTTCATGTATTTATTTTGAGAGAGAGAGAGAGCAGGGGAGGGCCAAAGAGAGAGGGAGAGAGAGAATCCCAAGCCGGCTCCGCACCGTCAGCGCGGAGCCCCGTGCGGGGCTTGATCTCGCGAACCCGTAAGATCACGACCGGAGCCGAAGTCAAGAGTTGGACACTTAACCGGCTGAGCCCCCCGGGCGCCCCGCTTTATTGGGTTTTACAGACAAAGGTTTGCATGAGTTCTGGGAAACTTTTCAGATACCAGGTCCACGCAGTCCCCACCTGAAAGGGGGCAGGGGGGCTTCGTGAAAAAGTTTGAAGAAAAAGACAAACAGATTTCCCCCCACGTGAAGCTACGTGGCAGCCATGTGCAGGAACCTGACCTTCAGCTCAAAGCCTCTGCCTTCAAGCTTCATATCATCCCCACTGGATGATATCGCCTCCTCCGCCCTGATATTTTAGCAGCGGTTATGGGACCTACTATGTGTCAATCACTAAACAGGTGCTGGAAAGAAAAGAGAGTTAAGGGAGTTTCAACTGCACCCTGGGTGCTCACGGACCCTAACGCAATGTGGTGAGGGGGCCAGAACACTCCCGGGAGTTAGGGACAAATATACGTAAGCTAATAGTCAAAGCACCCAAGGGCGCGGGGTGGTTCAATCGGTTAAGCATCCAACTTCGGCTCAGGTCATGGTCTCGCACTTCATGGGTTCGAGCCCCATGTTGGGCTCTGCATGGGATTTCTCTCTTCCCATCTATCTCTGCCCCTTCCTGGCTTTCTCTCTCTCTCTCTCTCTCTCTCTCTCTCTCTCTCTCTCTCTCTCAAAAACTAAATAAATAAACAGAAAAAAGAATAAAACATAATAACCCAAGCATCCCAAAATGGAAAGTGGCCCATATCTGTACTCAAATGAATAGATAAACTGTGTTATATATCCAGACAGGGAAATAATTCAGAGCAATGACAATAAATGACAATGACAATAAACAACACACAAAGCGGTGGATTAGTCTAACAGAAGTAACGTTGAGATGGAAAGCATCTGCAGAGGTCTCCACTTCTGTAGTAGAAAATCAGTGAAAACAATCCATTTGTTAAGGATTTCCACGGGGAGGTCATGAGCTGTAAAGAATAAATAAATAAAAAAAGCAGGGGACTCGGGTGGCTCCGTCAGTTGAGCGTCCGACTTTAGCTCTTCTCATGATCTCGCGGTTCATGGGTTCGAGCCCCGCCATCGGGCTCTGTGCCGACAGCTCGGAGCCTGGAGCCTGCTTCAGATTCTGTGTCTCCCTCGCTCTCTGCCCCTCCCCTACTCGCACTCTGTGTGTGTGTCTCTTTCTTTCAAAAATAAGTAGACGCTATAAAAATGTTTAAAAAAAACTAGGAACTGATTAACATAGGTAATAGGGGAGTGACTGTCTCTGGTGAGAGGAAGCCTGTTGTGATCAAGAAGGACCATATAGGGGTACAGTGCTTTCATCAGGACCAGCTTCATGGTGTGAGGTCCAAGCATGGATGGGTCTCCATGCTTCCAAGGTCCCTACGCTTGATTTAATGCTGTGCTGCCCCTGACTACTCTGAGATGTAGAACCATGGCTTCCAGGTAGCTTAGCATCTACCTTGTGGCCTCTTGTAGCAAATGAGCAGGTCAGATGACTCTGTTTCCAGACCAGTACCCCACGTCTTCTCTCACTCGTCCTTGGTCCTCCTAGCCCCATGTGCTAATCTTATTTTTAGCCCCTCTTCTTTGCGAAGGCCGTCTCAGCTCCGTTCTGGAACAAACCGGGGACAAAGCACAAGTAAATAAGTGATCGACAAAAAAAAAAAAAAAGAAAGAAAGAAAGAAAAAGAAAAGAAAAACCCAACCCACAAGGTGCTTAGGTTGCTCACAAGAGAAGATGGGGAGCCTCGAAGACAATTCTAGCCACCATTAATCAAGTCAGTGATTTTACCTTGGAAGGTTCAAGAAGAATGAGTCTGAGGAAATGAGTCATTGAACAGGTAGCTTTCACAGAGAGTCAAAAGAGAAGAAGCCCCTGTAGCAGGAGCTTCTCCATGATGGGGGACACTGATAAGGCCGTCTAAGGACGGGCTGACCCTGGAAGGATGCTGGAAGACTACAGAGGAGTATGCCGGAGGCAGAACCAAGGAGTGTCCCCACTCCAGAATACGGAGGCATGAGCCAGCCTACAGGCACTTCTGAGTTCAGCACCAGCCATCCTAGTTTCTCCTTGGTGACTTGGAACCCATCACCCTTACCTTCAGTGTTAGGTACCAGTCATCTGTTGTCCCAGCTTGAGCCTAGACCCTGTCTACTCCTGGAATTCATACCCACGCCTCCAGGAAAAGTGCTGGTGGTCACCTCTACAGCTGGTGGGTGGACTAAAACTGAACGGGGACAGCGCCCACTCACATCTCCTTCTGACCTCCCCCATCTGGGACACTGCAGTGACACACGCCTTCCTTCTGGTGTGTTGAAGGGTGATTTTGATGATCTTTCACAAGTTTGGTTCCAAGAATCTTAAAACAGAAAACTGTCAGCAAATTTTATATGCAGATCCCTGGCTTTTAAAAACTCTCCTTTGTGGGGGTGCTTGGGTGGCTCAGTCAGTTGAGCGTCTGGCTCTTGGTTTCGGCTCAGGTCACGAGCTCAGGGTTCATGGAATGGGCCCTGCATCAGGCTCCACACCATGAGCACAGAACCCTCTTGAGATTCTCTCTCTGCCCCTCTCTGTCTCTCCCCTGCTTTCTCTCTCTCTTTCAAACTAAACTTAAAAAAAAAAAAACCTCCCCTTTTCTGGGCTATAAACCCCTAGAAGACTGGATTTCTTTTTAGCCCAAGGTCTCTACCAGTGTCTGGGACATAGCAGCCCCATGATAAAGACACATTGGAGTCAAGCCAACCGCTCCATGCTGCCCCTAGGACACTGGACCTTGAGACCAAATGTTTTCCAGATCGACTTTTCTAGAAATGCTGATGAATACTTAACAAGACTTGGTTCATACCTAAATGTGGGTAGAGAAGAAAAAGAAAGAAAGGAAGAAGGAAGGAAGGAAGGAAGGAAGGAAGGAAGGAAGGAAAGAAAGAAAAAAGGAAGGAGAGAAGAAAGGAAGGAAGGAAAGAAGGAAGGAAGGAAGGAAGGAAGGAAGGAAGGAAGGAAAGAAGGAAGGAAAGAAAGAAAAAAGGAAGGAGAGAAGAAAGGAAGGAAGGAAAGAAAAAAGGAAGGAAGGAAGGAAGGAAGGGAAGAAAAAAGGAAGGAAGGAAGGAAGGAAGGAAGGAAGGAAGGAAAGAAGAAAGGAAAGAAGGAAGGAAGGAAGGAAAGAAAAGAAATGTGTGTGTACACTGTGTGGAAAAAAAACCTGCCCAGATGGAAAGGCCTGGAACGCAGACACTTGAAGGATGCACTCCTCATAGCTCCCCCCGCGGAGGAGGTGTGAAATACAGAGTGAAGCTGTAGGAGTCCTGAATAGGAAGGAAATAAAGTAAAACAAGGGCAGGTGGTAAATTTTTCCATCTTTGAAATCTTGTGTGACTCAAATCAACGACCGAGGAATGAGGCTGTAGAGGACCAGGAGATCGTTAGTGAGCTTGAGAGCCACTTCCATTATATTTCCTAGGCCACTGAGCATAGGTCTGGATGAAAACGAGTAATCCTGGGGCTCCTGGGTGTCTGTCGGTTAAGCATTTGGCTCTTGCTTTTTGGCTCAGGTCATGATCTCACAGTTCGTGGGATCAAGCCCCACGCCGGGCTCTGTGTTGGCAGGACAGAGCCTGCTTGGGACTCTGTGTCTCCCTCTCTCTCTGCCCCTCCCCTGCTTGCCTGGACTCTCTTTCTTTCTCTCTCAAAATAAATAAATAAGCATTAAAAAAAAGAGTAATCTTAATTGGAATAATATCAGCTCACCAAATAATGGAATATAACACAGCATCACGTTTAGGGTCTGCCTGACCGCCCTTGACACGGCCGAGGGCCGACCAAGGAGGGGAAGTGAGAGGACAGAGTCCACCTGGGTGTATATGGTGGTTCCTGCTGACTTAAGTCACCGGGCCATGTTGTTTCTGTGTTGTCAACAGTAAAGTGGACATCACGCTCCACTCCCCACAGCGTTTTGTGACAACCGAGTCAATACCCAAAAAGAGCTGAACATGCCGTGCAGCACGTAGAAAGTGCTCAGCAGAATTAGCACTCTTTGCCAGCTGTGCATCCGAGACCAAAGTTCTTAAACTCCGACCCCTCATTCCCCACGTTGGTAAAATGAGGTAGGTTCTCGCTCAGTGCCCCTAGTCAAGATCTGTTTCCCCGCTTCCGGCCCCAGTAACCCCCACCATTAAGGCCAGCCAGACACTTGCTGTTGTCCCCAATTTGAGGTCAGATATACCGAATACATCACCAGCTTTCCCCATGAGCAGCTCCCATGCATACCTTGGTATATTTCCTTCCTTCCTTTCCTTCCTTCCTTCCTTTCTTTTCTTTCTTTCTTTCTTTCTTTCTTTCTTTCTTTCTTTCTTTCCTTTTCTTTCTTTCTTTCTTTCCATCTTTCTTTTTTTTTGTGTGATACCTTAGAATCTAAGAAAAGAAACTCAGAAGCTTATAACCACCCCCCACCACCACCACCATTAAAAGTATGGATGTTAAGATCGCTTGAAGGCAAGTCCAAACTCTCACATTCACTTAGCCTCAATTTTTCTCGTCTTATAAATGAGATCAAATCGTTACACTGCCTTTCTGCCGGGTGGTTACAGAGGTTAAGCGAGGTAATGCCCACTGGAAACAGTTTGGCACCTGGCACATTGCACACATTTGATAGGATGTGTTTCTGTCATCATAGTGCCGTGTGGTTATCGACTGACTATCCTATCTCTTGCTACCAAATGGTTACCTATTCAAGGGCAGGGACTGCTTTCCTCATTAAGCACTACCTAGCTTAATGTAGTAATTGGTGAAAATTATGCTATGATAGAATTAAATTGCATAGTATGTGTATATCATCTATCCTATTGGCTCTTAACTCCGATCCCTCCAGTATACATCAGAATCACTCAAGCAGTTTACAAAAATACCCGTGTCAGTTCTTCCTCCCAAGCCAATTGAATCAGGACCCCTCAGGGAAGTTCACAGGAGTGGGCGTTAAGTAAAAGCTCCCCGGGGGCGCCTGGGTGGCTCAGTGGGTTAAGCGTCTGACTCTTGACCTTGGCTCAGGTCATGATCTCAAGGCTCATGGGTTCAAGCCCTGCATTGAGCTCTACACTGACAGCTCAGAGGTTAGCGACTGCTTCAGATTCTGTCTCTCTCTCTCTCTCTGCCCTCCCCTGCTTGCACTCTCTCTCTCTCTCTCTCAAAAATAAACAAACGTTAAATTTTTTTTAAGTTAGCAAGAGGCCCCCCCCTCCTCACAACCTACAGAGAAACATGCATAAATAAATCACTAATAAGTCGCCGCAGCACCAGCCCTGCAAGAGAGCCGTGTGCAGAGGGGACCACACAAGCGCAAGGAGACCGGAAGTGGAGGACAAGGTACTTATACATGAGAGACAGAATTGGGGAAAATGACCTTCGGTGAATTGCGCTTCATCGCGCGTTCAGTATTTACTCAGGATCATCGTCATGAAATCAGTATTTCCACTGTCCGACTCAGGGACCCCGTTAAAGGACTGTGGTGAGAAACGTTTCCATTTCCTCTTGCTTGGCAGAACAGAAGTAGCACTTGGCTTTTCTCTCCACGTGTGATTTCTTAAAACATGTCCCGACTCACTTAGAACTCCGGAAATTTGATAGACAAGCTTCTGTTCATTGCTGAATTTTGTAGTTACAGTCGCCGCTGAACTAGAAAAGGTTTTCTTCTATTTTCTTTTGGACCAGTATTCTTATTTTTCAAATTACCCTCAAATTCTCTTTTTAGAAAAGATTGAGAGAAAATAATTAAATCTACATGTTGTTCTTCTATAATCCTTCATAACCAGGATTCCATGATTCATACTTCTTAGTTCCACTGAGTTAGAATGGGGATGGGGAAATACATATTTATTGAGCGCTTATTGTGTGCCAAACAGCTTGTTTGTGCTTTACATATATTATCTAAATTATGTCTCCCAATAATATCATTAACTCTGGTACCAACCATACACAAGTATGGCGTCGGACAACTGGTACATAGCCCTTTGAGGGGCTGGAAGATACCGTCATAGTGCAAGGTCGATTGTATTTCTGACTCGTGTCTCTTCCTCTGTCCAACTTTACTGTTCGATTGCCAAAGATCCCCAATCCCCACTCAAGTGAGTTTTCAAATGCAAATCCCAAGTCTCAGCCATTCTACATCATGTACATGCACTCGTTAATTTAATAAATGTAATGTGTTGCTAACTGAGGCCCATCAGGGATGAATCTGAAATGTACTCTGCTCCAAAGGGAGTTTATAAACTATTAGAGGGCGAAAAACACACACATGGTAATTAAAACCAATACATCAGCGCATCCCTAACCAAGACAAAGAGCCACTGAGATGTTCTCTGCTCGCCATCAGATGGTGAAGACGGTCGTTCAGATAATTCCCCGGAGGAGACTCTGTAGGGTGAGAGCTGGTGGTGAGGTGGAACCCGAAGAGGATTGGTACCTGGAGCCAAAGAGAAAGGGAAACATGCCCATGGCCCAGGCAGCCAGAACTGTGACATGTGCACCTGCATTTGGGGAACCACTGCAAGGGCAGGTTATGATTCTCAGATCTGCATTTCCAACAAACTCAGAACTGAAATGCTAGTTCAGGAGCCACACTTTAAGTAGGAGGGGTCTAGCAAGGGTCAAAATTGTAAGTTCCACAGGGTGATACGGTTCCTAGAAGAGTAGGAGAGGCTAATGGTCAGGGGACAGGACAGACAAATGAACGAAGACGAGAACAAAGCAAGGAGGGTCAGCAGTGCACCCAGTTCACGCCGACCAGCACAACAGGATGTCACAGCATCGCTCCCCTTATGTTCTGGGGGCTGGGAGGTGGCGGATGAGCCAGCTGAAGCTGTCATAAGGCCACTCGGTGGATGGACGGCCACTCAGTGCTCTCACTTAAAATAATTAACCAACCAGAAATGGGTCTGAAAATAAACTGGAAATCCAGTGTCTCAGGTCTCATTAAGAAACCCAAGTTAACACATGTCTAATGGCATCTTGGGGTGGTCGTGTTTGGTTCACTTCTTCAGCTTCTTGGTCGTCTGTTTCTGTGGCTGTTTGGTTTTTTGGTGGTTGATTTTTAATCACGGAGGAGTTTGGACATGTTGGTGAACACATGGTGGCTGATGGGATTGGAGCTAAGAGAAATCTCTTTTGGAGGGCACCTGGGTGGCTCAGTCGGTTGAGTGTCTGACTCTTGAACCCAGCTCAGTTAAAGAGTTGATACAAAAGTCCTGTGCAGGGGCGCCTGGGTGGCGCAGTCGGTTAAGTGTCCGACTTCAGCCAGGTCATGATCTCACGGTCCGTGGGTTCGAGCCCCGCGTCGGGCTCTGGGCTGATGGCTCAGAGCCTGGAGCCTGTTTCCGATTCTGTGTCTCCCTCTCTCTCTGCCCCTCCCCCGTTCATGCTCTGTCTCTCTCTGTCCCAAAAATAAATAAACGTTGAAAAAAAAAAATTCAAAAGTCCTGCGCAAATACAAGTCATTTGGATTTTTCAGAATTTGGATTTTCACTGATAAGAGAAAAATTGCCCTAAAAGTCTAATCTCAGCCCAATACCCAAAATTCCATGATTCATGTAGCAGTAAAGCAAATATGACTACGTTCACATGTACGTCCTACCAAGAATTTGGAATTCTGAATTTCAATGTTGAACTTGTTTCCCTTACCGTGTTGGCTTGTACAAGAGCACGTGGGTTGACAACTTTCAAAAGGAATCTGACTTTTCAGTTCTGAGTCACGATACGAAAATGACAGCCAGGATGATTTGACAAAATGGGCCCCTGGCATAAACTTCACGCCCTGTCGTCTGAAGTAGACTTCCAAAGGCTTAAGACATTTCCCCCCAGAGAGTTCTGAAAATAGAAGCCCAGGGCACAGAGGTCAAGAAAGTGAGGGACACCTGGGTGGCTCGGTCGGTTAAGGGTCTGACTTTGGCTCAAGTCATGATCTCAGTTTGTGAGTTTGAGCCCCACGCTGACAGCTCGGAGCCTGGAGCCTTCTTCGGATTCTGTGTCTCCTCTCTCTTCCCCTCCCCCACTCACACTCTGTTCCTCTCTTTCTCAAAAATAAAAGAAACATTAAAAAAACTTATGGGGCCCCTGGGTAGCTCAGTCGGTTAACGTCTGCCAAGCTCCGGAGACATGAGCCATTTGGATGCACGATAAAAGAGATCATTTGCAGAAAAGGGCCCAAGAATTCATTCCAAGATCCAAGTGGGGGACCTTCTGCCAATGGATACTTTGGGGTCCTGGCAACTCGGTGAATATGAAAACCACACTTGGACCATTTTCACTCCCCAAATATGTGATGGAATAGGCCACATGTATTAGAAGGGGACCCACAGCAATGAGAACAACATTGGGCAACTACTTTGGAGGTACTATTTGGAAAACACTGGATCCGACATCCGCACAAGAGACACGGTGGACCTCGCGCCTGGCTAGCGGGGCAAACCCTGTTCCATCATGCAACAGGGCAAGACGGGGCGAGACACAGGGAAAAATGGATATTTTTAGTCCCTTTTCTCAGTTCGACCGGGGACTATCACTCTCCAGGCTCAGCAGATGGCAGACCAGACAGTTTTGTCTGATGAGCTAATTAGTTTTCAGCTCCTCATTATCACCTTACAATGGAATCTAGAATAAAAGCTCAAAGTACAGAATGTTTAAAGGGCTTATTTGAATGCAGCAAAGTGAATTCTGTAAGTTACATTCTTTCATCAGAAATGGGCTTTATCTGCTCAGGAGGCATGAAGATTGAGGAGGGAATCACTAATAGAGTAGCTTGTCTCTAACGTGGATAAGTTGTCAAAAGGCGGATGTGCATCCCAGACAACCGCGGACAAGCCACATTTTGTAGTGAAAGGACACTGGGACCAGCAGACCTGAATTCTAGGCTCCTCTCTGCCACTGATTAACTCCATGGCCGGAGGCACGTCAGCTTCGTCGAGCTCCACTTCCCCATCTATGAAACGAACTCGCTGGACGAGGTCCTTCTTGGGTTCAAGTTCTATCTTGCTAACACTTCGTCAGGGTCCACTCTGCCATCTTCTAAGGCGTACTTACGAGATGTCATTTTTGCAGATACAATAATGTGCAGAACTGCTTCGCGTTGGAAGCTTTTTTATTTTTTAACAGAGCATAATGGCTTTGGCAGACCCATCTGTCTCCAGCAACAGCGTTCGACACACCATGTGCCCAAAAGCACTAGTCGAATTGGCAGAGAAGCTGAGCCCCAGGGGCAGAAAGTTAAGGTCTACGCAGGTTACGTGACAGCCAAATTCAACTCCTTTCTGGACAACCACATCAACGACGGCTCCTGACGTCTGGGATTCCCAGGGCAGGGAGGCGTGTTGGCTGAGCAGGTGACAAGCTGGGGGGCTGTGTTCTCCACCTTCGATGTCTACCTAGCTCCTGCTTTGGTGCTTGATAATGATTGCACGCAGGCGGGATACAAACCACTTCTGCACAATGGCTTAATGCACCTGAGATGTAGACTATTTCCCTGCCCAAGTCAGGTTTTTGTCCGACATGACGTAGAAGGTAGTAAGACCTTCCAGACAGCAAATGGCCTTCCCCTTCATGCTGCCAACGCTCCAGACCGGCACAGCCCCATTTGGTAGCCACTAGTCATGTGTGTCTATTTAAATTTTAATTATAATTAATTACTATTAGATGGAATTTAAAATTCAGTGCTTCAGTTGTGCCTGCTACATATCAAGTGTCCAGCAGCCACGTGAGACACTAGTGGGAACCAGAGGGGACAGGGCAGGTGTGGACGATTTCCAGCCCAACAGAAAGTTGGACCGTGGGTCATCTGGAGGTTGGAGAGATGAGACTTAACTCGTGGTATAGTAGAGCGATTTCTCTCCTTTGTCTTTGCAAAAATGCCAAGTGCTCTCACCAAAACAGCGCTAAGAATAGAGAAATCTCATGTCGGAGAAAGAAATGTTATAGAAAAAAAAATAATAATCCGGCAAAGAATCTGTGCTCTTTTCAACTTAAAGCATCAAGCTTCCTTGCGTACTTTATATTCTTACATTTATATCCTTTGTACGAGTTGGCATGTAAATTGGGCCAAGAGGCATCACCCAGAGGAAGAATCTCCCAAAACTATTCCACAGTTTATGCTCTACCTTCCTAGGAGTCCCTTTTTTTCTTATTTCAGTCTCCGATAGAAGCATCTTTTTTCTGTATTTGATCTAATTAAAAGGTTGGCGTTTGTTGGTCTTTATGGACTTTTCGTTGTGAAGATTTTTTTTTCTTTTTGACCCCTCTTTCTTGAAAAGGTTAATTCATAGCGGAAAAGAATCAGCTGACGATTTTTCCTCTGTGGCCACTAATACTTTAAAAAAAATTTTTTTTTAAGTAATCTCTACACCACACATGGAACTTGAACTCATGACCCCGAGATCAAGAGTCGCACGCTCTACCAACTGAGCCAGCCGGGCGCCCCAATGGCCACTCATGCTTTATCTGCTTTGCTTTCTTCCTTTGAAAGGTCCCCTTCCTGCTCCTTTATTTGAGGTGTTCTATTTGGAGCATAGACTAACACACCTTACCAACCTAGATGATGTGTAGGAATTACTTCATATTTCTACAAATGTTTTCTTTCCCAAAGTACGGAATTACAGAATACCGATTTATATCAGAAATTATTCAACACTGAATAGGCTACGATCCTCTATGGACAAATAATGGATATATGTGGGGTTTAGCATAGCTTCTATGCCCATTCTTCCACTGCAGATTTCCTGGTTTTCTCCCAGGACCCCAGCCTCTCCTCCTCTAGGTGGCCAGCCGGAAAGCCTGTTCAGTGGCACACGGGGGTTGGCCCAAAGATGGCCCACCCAGTGATCAGGACACCAATGACTTCAGTGCACACCCTTCAGCCAGCCCCGGGAAGGACTCGGGCCAGACCTGACATCCCACACTGTGTCTCTGAGAATAAATCCAGAACCAGCGCAGAAGACAGACATGACAGGGGCAGTCAGAGAAACCGCAGGCTGGGGACATCTCCGAGCCCTCAATTCCACCAGCCTAGAGGTTGGACTTTTTACTCCAGGAAGCTTCTCACTCCTGACATTTACATACATGAGATTTCTACAGCTCTGACCTCCAATAGATTATGCAACTCTTTGTCGTGCGTGGTTTCCATTCTGCAAGTCCTTTGGAAAACATCTTAATTTGGTGTTAGGCCAAGCAAATGATTTCTGAAACCTGGCAAGGATTTGAACAGAGAAAAACTTTGCTCGCACTCTCCAATTAGCAGCAGCGCAAGAAGAGGGCCGTGAGACCCTGCTATAATTAATAGGCACATTGTTAAGTGAATTATGCAATATGAAAATATCACCGAGGGGACAGAGCTAGAGACAAATGTCCTCATCCGGGCTGGATGGAGCTCTTCTGGAGAACCCTGTTATAAAGTTCTTTAATTTAAAAAATTACATTTCCAAGGCCTAGTATTGTCAGAGAGACAAATAATCCGGCTCGGTAAGAAATATAGATTTAGAGGATTGTACTTAAGGGTCTAACACGGTGGCTGTACATCACTGTCAAGTGCGAACTAGTCGGGCCACGGAGGCTGCGTACCTTTTTCCACGGGGCGAGTGTGCGTGGAAAAGGTATCCTTGAACATCTCTAAATCTGTGATGGCTGAGCCCCGCACCCTCTTGTCGATACACAGCCAGGCTCGCGTGCTGTGTTCATACGGGCTTTGTGGTTATTGAGCTGCGGCGAGGCCAGAGACCAAGGGATGACCTCCATTCAAACGACAGTTTGTGTCTCACAGATCCCCAAGGAGTTGTGTCTCACAGATCCCCCACAGATCCCCACACTCACAGGGGCCACCCAGGGAAGCATCGGGTTCAGTCAGGAGGCAGAGGGGGAGGGGAAAATGTGGACAAGATCCTTTATTATGGCCTCTGTAGAAAGGCACAGGCGAGGCACGGTGAACAGACCGAGGATCTGCTAGTCTGAGTATCTTCAGGAGGGTCTGGGGCACGGGGAGCCGTCCCCCAGTTGTCTGGTCCCTAGCCCTGGGGTTATCAGACCCGCAGAACAGCGGCCCAGAGTGCGAGAGCGCCAGAGAGGAGGCGTTGCCTTGTAAACTTGGGATTGGTTGGTTCCCAGATGCATCCCTAGGAACTGGCTTCCCCTGGGAGGAGAGGAAAAGTCCAGGCTCAGCAAAGCCCCGCATGTCAAAGCATCAGATCACAGAAAATCAAAGACGCGGTGAACAGTGACACAGTTAGTGGCCCCAGGCTCAATGCCTGCGTGGGTGACCGCTGGCGTCCCTGGGGGCCCTTCTACCGGGTGCAGAGGGGAGAGCCAAGCTGCTGCTGGCCACCATACTCCGCAGACTGAGCTGAGAACCAAAGGCGAGCCAGCCTGTTCGGCTAAGGGGCCCCCATGAAGAACGTGCGCCCTTTGCCATCAACACACCTCATTTCCCCGTTCTCCGTACCCGCAATGCACCCAGGGTGGTCCCTGAACTATTAATGTCGTGTGCACTCCAGAAGGCACAGCCCCTCGCTCTGACTCCCAAGCCCCTCCCGAGAGGAGCCTAACAGTATCTGAACCTGAGACAGGGCTGTGGCCTCCCTCCGGGGATCTCCAGCACTTTGGAAACTGTAGGTTCTGGTGAAGACGGTTGGCCCAGGAGGAAGCTGTCTCAGCAGGTCTAGGACCAGGCCCCCGGCTCCCTGAGTGTCCCAGTGACGAGCCATCCACTCTTTATTCAGCTGACCCAGGACATGACCCCCACAACAGCCCCTACCCGCCCCTGCCCCCGTGCCCGGGGAAGGGACTGCTCCCCGCCCTCCATCACACCTGCAGAGGCCCCTGCACCTCTCAAGCAAAAAGCAAGAACAAAACTCGAAAACCTTCCGCCCAGCAGCCCGTGAGAGCCTGGCCCTTTCTCTCCAGCGTAGCAAGAAACCGAGCAAGCCAAAAATTAACTTTCTCTCGCTTCGAAACCACGCCCATGCCAAAGGCCCAAGGAGTATGAGCAAAAATTCAGAAAGAAGGAGAGAAGCCAAACCACCCGGGGCTCAGGAACCCGAAGGGGAGCAGAAGGCCAACAGGAACAGAGCCGGGAACAGACTCTGAGCTGCAGGCGGGGAAAGCAGAGGGGACTCCACTGGGCTCCAAACCTGGTCACCTGGCCAGGCTCCAAAAACAGTATGCTCATCACCCCCACCTTCTGACTCAACTAGTGTGAACCACAGCCTGGGCCGCGGGGGTTTCAAAGGCTCCCCCAAGACCCTAATGTTTGGCCAAAGTTGAGAAGCACATCTGTAAGGAGATGTTGCAAAACATCACTTGTGATTTTTTTTTTAATGTAATAAAAGGAACTGGAAAACAGAATCAATAGTGGTGAGTCGTGAATCCGTAATCTGGAAGGTCAGAGGGACTACTCCCTCACAACACAGCAAAGCGTATTAAGAACCAGAAATCACTTTTATTTATTTCCTAAACGCCTATCTAGCACTCACGCATGCGGCGTTATTATGAGTGCTTTGCAAATATTAACTCGATTCCAATCGTGAGGAGCCTGTGGGATGGGTACTATTTTTATCTGCTTTTTATAGACCAGTGGACAGCGACAGAACAGTTTACATAATTCAGCTTGACTCAAACACCTACGGGACAGGGGTGAGGAGGTAAGGGAGAGCAGCCCCTGTGGGCCTTTGGGGCGCACAGGGGGCCCTGGATCCTGTCAAAACGCAGATTCTGGGGGCACCTGTGTGGTCCAGTCAGTTAAGTGTCCGGCTCTTGATTTCGGCTCGGGTCATGATCTCATAGTTGATGAGCTCGAGCCCCTCATCAGGCTCTGCGCTGACAGCACAGAGCCTGCTTAAAATTCTCTCTCTCCCTCTCTCTCTGCTCTCTCCTGCTCACGCACTCTCTCTCTCTCTCTCTCTCTCTTTATCTCAAGATAAATAAATAAAGGGGCACCTGGGTGGCTCAGTCGGTTACGCGGTTGACTTTGGCTCAGGTCATGATCTTACAGTTCGTGAGTTCGAGCCCCGCGTCGGGCTCTGCGCTGACAGCTCGGAGCCTGGAGCCTGCTTCGGATTCTGTCTCCTTCTCTCTCTGCCCCTCCCCCGCTCGCTCTTTGTCTCTCTCAAAAGTAAATAAACATTAAAAAAAAGAAGAAAACCAGTAAAGGAAGTACCTGAAGAGCTGAAGAAAGGCTTGAAAGAGCTTATTTTCAGTGACTCCAAGGGTCAACGAAAACGAGACCCTGGGCGACCATGAGGGTCCTCGACAGCATCCAGAGTGATGTGATTCCTGAAAAAGTGGACGGAATGAGAGCAGCGTGGGGTGCGGACGGGCCACCAAGGCCGGGACATGCGGCAACTATGTCCAGGTGTCTTAGCCTCGCAGGCACTCGGAAGCTATTAGATGAGTTCATTTTCTGCGGGATCTGCCTGTGGAAATGCCCAGCCAGGGGAATATTCTTCAGTCAGGACAACAATCTCAAAGCAAAAGACACCAGAAACAGCTGTGAACTTTCAAAAATAATGAATTTTGAGCTGAAAGGCATAACAGCCCGGCCTTATCATAAGCCGTCCGTGGTGTTGGTCTGAATGAAGATTCGATTTCGTCTTCGAGGGAGAGGGCGGGACCCGGTGGGTGGGGAAAGATATTGGGGAGCTCTCAGCTTTCTTCACGGGCACCTTAAGGAGAGAAAAGCAGAGGAGAGTGTCAGAGAGGAGTCCACAGTCAGACCCAGGAGATCAGAGGAGGAGTGTTTCTTCAGGAGTTATATACGGAATATTTCAGAGACGCACTCCAGGGCGTGGGCGTGGGGAGGGCCTCACTGACTGACCACTTCTCTGAGGTCATCTCCACGTCTTGGGTCCACCTTGAACAAAATGGTGGAGGGGCACCGAAGGCCTTTTCTCCTGACAAGCTTCCAACAGCCTTCACCTTGCTTCCGAGAAAGGCACTTTTAAGAAATGTTCAGCAGAGGGGCACCTGGCTGACTCGGTTGGAAGAACATGCAACTCTTGATTCAGGCATCGTGAGATCGAATCCCATGTTGGGTGTAGAGATGACTTAAAAATAAAATCTGTGGGGGGGCCTGGGTGGCTCAGTCGGTTGGGCGTCCGACTTCAGCTCAGGTCATGATCTTGCGGTCCGTGAGTTCGAGCCCCGCATCAGGCTCTGTGCTGACAGCTCAGAGCCCGGAGCCTGTTTCAGATTCTGTGTCTCCCTCTCTCTCTCTGACCTTCCCCCATTCATGCTCTGTCTCTCTCTCTGTCTCAAAAATGAATAAACGTAAAAAAAAAAATTTTTTTTTTAAATAAAAAAATAAAATCTGTAAAAAGGAAAAAAAAAAAAAAACATTCCGGGGATACCAGGCCTGGCCATGGCTTTCAGAATGATTTTGGGAAACTGACAGAGCCCTACCTGCGGAGGCAGCCTGAAGGCAGCAACAAGCGGGGGGGGGGGGGCTGGTCAGTGGGGAAGCAGAGGGGTCAAAATAAAAATAAATAATAAATGAACATTAAATAAACATTAAATAAGTTGTTTTATTTTGCAAGTTCACTTTTTTCTTTTTTTAAAAAAATTTTTTTAATGTTTTTATTTATTTTTGAGACAGAGAGAGACAGAGCATGGGCAGGGGAGGGGCAGAGAGAGAGAGGGAGACACAGAATCCGAAGCAGGCTCCAGGCTCTGAGCCGTCAAGACAGAGCCCGACGCGGGGCTCGAACTCACGGACCATGAGATCATGACCTGAGCTGAAGTTGGACACTCAACCGACTGAGCCACCCAGGTGCCCCTCTCTTTTTTTTAAGTTTATTTATTTTGAGAGAAAGAGAGAGCCATCAAGAGAGCTGGGGAGAGGCAGAGAGTGAGAGGGAAGAATCTGAAGCAGGCTCCAGGCTCTGAGCTGTCAGGACAGAGCCCGAGGCGTGGCTCAAACCCACGAACTATAACATCATGACCTGAGCCAAAGTCAAGAGTAGGACGCTTAACTGACTGAGCCATCCAGGCGCCCCTGCAAGTTCACTTCTGATTCCACCATGCTGGTGCAACAAATAATTTTTATACTTGCCTCTGTGAGAGTATCCACATACACCCCTACGTCGTGTGCATGTAACCTGCACTCAGTGTGATGCCTTTGTTTCATGCCCTCCTTTCCCACATCCCGACCCAGTGGCGATGGTTAGCATCCTAACCACTATGTGATGTGCATTTGTTGTGCCATAATTTACTTATGCAAACACGGGGCATTGGCTATTAATACTGTTTCCCAAATGGAGTTTTGCTAAGTTGAGCGACACGATGACAAAGACTGAAAGGCTTTGGTGTGAGGATTTGGTTGGTCTTGGGAACAAGGCCAGCAGAGAGCTGGGAAGCCAGCGTGAGAATATAGAATGTGTCAGAGATGTGACACGCCTGGACATGGCCATCCCACGGTAGGGTCATTGCCAAAGAAGAGCAGGAAGCTGGAGTGGTCTGAAATCCGTCTGAGAAAGTCCGAGAATGACACCGAGAGAGTCTGGTGAGCAGCTTGGTTGGGGACAGGAAGCAGGTTAGGCGGAACCAGAAACATCCCCTCGGCAGCTCCCCTGGAACTCCGGCAACACCGCGGCTGGCCCTGCACGCCAGACACAGAGACACCCGGGTGGACGGCACAGCTCAGGACTGGCGAGGACGCACCTACTCCCAAGCAGGAGCTGGGCAGCCCTGGTGATCATGACCCGCCTCACGGCTCTTTGCAACAAGCCTTGAGGGCTTCCCTAACACAGGAGTCACCACAACGGAAGGAGGGTTTGCTGGAAATTTCTAAACTCACCGAAGTGAATAAGAAAACTAGGCAGTCCCGGGTATGTTAATTTCCCCCCACTCTGGGGGCGCCTGGGTGGCTTGGTCGGTTAAGCGTCCGACTTCGGCTCAGGTCATGATCTCACGGTCTGTGAGTTCGAGCCCCGCGTCGGGCTCTGTGCTGACAGCTCAGAACCTGGAGCCTGTTTCAGATTCTGTGTCTCCCTCTCTCTCTCTCTCTGACCCTCCCCCGTTCATGCTCTGTCTCTCTCTGTCTCAAAAATAAATAAACGTCTGGGGCGCCTGGGTGGCGCAGTCGGTTAAGCGTCCGACTTCAGCCAGGTCACGATCTCGAGGTCCGTGAGTTCGAGCCCCACGTCAGGCTCTGGGCGGATGGCTCGGAGCCTGGAGCATGTTTCCGATTCTGTGTCTCCCTCTCTCTCTGCCCCTCCCCCGTTCATGCTCTGTCTCTCTCTGTCCCAAAAATAAATAAAAACGTTGAAAAAAATTAAAAAAAAATAAATAAACGTTAAAAAAAATTTAAAAAAAAATTCCCCCCACTCTGATGCTTCTTGGACATTCACAAAGGTTGGGTCCCAAGACACTTAGAAAATCCCAAGTGTATGACCCAATACATGCTTGTACAGTCCTCTGGCTTTCTCTTTTTTCAGCCATTCTTTTCCAGGGAGTTTCCTCACACTGCAGGCTATCACCTTTCAACACAGGTTAAGTTCTCCCTCTCCCACAAAAAGCATGGGACCAAACTGGCTGGAGGGCTTCTTAGTTTCAAGAGTCCATTGGCTGTCACTTGCGGGCTTGGTGGCCAGAGCGAGCCTGGATCTCTGAGCAAGCGCAGCCGCCAAGGCTGGGGCCCTGGGAGTCCTGGTTGCCCAGGGAAACGCTCTTGTTGCAGTAGCCTTGTTGACATGAGGTCTCCCCCTCCACCAGCCTGAATCCCAGAGGGCAGCCATGCCGGGAAAGACCGAAATACCGAAATACTCACACTATAGTCCTTCTGCCCAAAGAAGCAACAATTTGGGTGTACAATCAAGCCAGTCTGAACCACTTTTTTACTTTCTCCCATGACTTGGGACCAGAGGGCGAGGTAAAACTCAGAAAAACCGTATCTCACCCGTGACTGGTGAATTCTTTCCTAAAACACTCGGCTGTCCTCCACCCGAGCTGTGTTCCTCCGCGTGGGTCTAACTGTGCCCGCTGCCCCAAAGCGTCACCTCCGGACGCTCGGAGACACCACCGACGCTCTGGGACCGATCATGAAACAAAAAGCATCACAAGAGGCAAGAGCCTCTCTGCTGAGGGCAGGGTGCACGCTCTCTAGCCTGAGGAAGCCAGCACCCACTGAAAGTGCCAGGGCTGACCCCCTCGGGTGAGCAAAATGCCCACGGTACCTCTGGCCCTTGAGAAAGATTAGATGTCGCTACCCTTGTCGTTCTCTGGGAAATCTTAGCCCTGCACCTGTCTGGTGGGGCCTCACCAATGGTTTCTCAGACCCTGCACTGTCATCTCTGTGTTGGGTCGGTTGACCCAGTGAGCACCCTACAGGGAAACCTGAGCCGTGGGCATTTTACCAGAACAGGCAGGGTGGGCCGGGAGCCCATGATCCCAAGCCAGCTGGTCTCTTGGCTTCTCAAGCAAGCCTCCATTAAAAACACTAGAGACAATAATAAAATACTTAATATTCATGACGTACTTGCTTTGATGTCATTACTGTTCTGAATATTCTCATACATTAATTTATACCTGGAGTGTTTATTATTCCATGGCAAACACAGGAAGAGTCAGAGGAAGATTCCTGCAACAGAAGATGGGCCCTAGGCTATTTTCACGGGGCGGTGGGGGGGGGGGAGGGGTGGGTTGGTAAGCTCAAAGGGCCCAAGGAGGAAAAAGTACTGATTCCAGGGCCAGGCCACTGGAGCCCAATGGTCTCAATTTTAATAGGGCTGAGGGACGGTGCATTGATTCCAAAGCAATACTATCTTACTCCATATGTGTTTAAATAACAGCCATAATGTATATTCCAGAGGGTTGTAGGCCAGAACCCAGGACATCTGTTAGAAGCAAGAGATTCCAAACACTGTGGCAGCTGCCCTGGGATGTCACAAGCGCCTGTAAGCCGACCCTGGGCACTGATGGCCAGCACGGCATTCTGCTGTATATGTTCTGTGTTGCAGAGTCAGAGAGGAAGACAGAGGAACCTCTCATGATCTTGTCTGTTTGGGATCTTTCTTGCGGTTCTTTCCTCTGCCCTGGTTCAAATACCGTTTTCCTCCCAAAGCTATTTCACCAACACTCTCTCTTCTCAATTTGGATGTTCTCCCTCAACAATCCTACTTCTTCTATGGCTTTGTATAGATAACTTCTATAGGAAAATACACCCGAAATAAACACACCCGCTCCAGATGTATCTCCTGAGCTCCCAACCTCAAGAGGCAACAGCCTGTGGGCATCTCTCTTTGGCTGCCTCCTAACTCTCTGTCTCATCACCTTCCCTTGAAAGGCAGTGACCTTGTTTCCCTTGGTTCCACCTTTTTGAATTGCACTCACTTACTAATGGTGGAAATGCGGCATTTTTCTTCCCCCACAGCTATAAAAATCTTGTAAATTGCACTTTTCTGGGTCTCCCAGAGTGCCCCACTTTTTTGCCCTGCTTAAACTGCCCTCCTTCAACTTTTCACCCTTTGTCCCTTATTTACTCCAGCAGACGTGGAACTGTTCTGCTCTTTTTCAGCTTCGATCTCTCCACATTGCCAGAATGGTGCACTTACTGACTTGTAAATCTGCTACCATGCCGCTGTTTTAAATCCTCCTCCGGGGGCACCTGGGTGGCTCAGTCGGTTGACCGTCCAACTTCGACTCAGGTCATGACCTCGCAGTTTGTGGGTTCGAGCCCCACAATGGGGCTCTGTGCTGACAGCTCAGAGCCTGGAGCCTGCTTCCGATTCTGCATCTCCCTGTCTGCCCCTCCCCCGCTCCTGCTCAGTCTCTCTCTCTCTCTGTCTCTCTCTCTCTCTCAAAAATAAACATTAATTTTAAAAAAATAAAAGAAAATTAAAATTAAAATTAAATCCTCCTCTGGAGCCCCACAGCCTTCAGAATAAAATCTGACATCCTTGGTCTGACATCGTAGGTCCTTCAAGATCTTCCTCTCGCATTTTCTGTAGCCCTAGTCCTAGTCTACCTTCCAGCGACTCTGATAGAAAGGCACCAGCCTAGGGGCGCCTGGGTGGCGCAGTCGGTTAAGCGTCCGACTTCAGCCGGGTCACGATCTCGCGGTCCGGGAGTTCGAGCCCCCCGTCAGGCTCTGGGCTGATGGCTCAGAGCCTGGAGCCTGTCTCCGATTTTGTGTCTCCCTCTCTCTCTGCCCCTCCCCCGTTCATGCTCTGTCTCTCTTTGTCCCAAAAATAAATAAACGTTGAAAAAAAAATTATTATAAGAAAGGCACCAGCCTGAACACATTTTTCTCTGTCCTACTTTCATGCCTAAATTCCCTTCCTAAGAGATTAAGCTGTGGCCAAGCTCTTTTCATCCTTCAAGACTCAGTTCCTCTTTCCTCACACCTGTTTTTCCTATCATAAGATAGGAAACAATTGTCAATGAGCAATTGAAGGCAGTTGATGTGTTAGATGGAGCACGGAAGCAAGTGTCCCCAAACCTAAGTTACGTTTGCCTCTGACCGCCTGACATGGGCTGCAGAGGATAAGGTCAAGCCATCGGTTAAATATAATTAGTTAGACATGATCATTTTAAACATACATGCACCTAACGACTTATCCTCAAAATAACATGAAGCAAAAATTGACAGGAAATAAAGGAGATAAAAACAATTCAAGAGTGACTAGAGATCCCAATATACCACCTTCAGTAATATATGCAACAACGAAGTACAAGATCAACAAGGAAATCGAAAATTTGAACAACACTGCAAACCAACCAGCCCTAACAGATATCTACAGAACACTCCACTGAACCACAACAGAGCACATGTTCCTCTCAAGTGCACCTAGAATGTTCTCCAGGATAGACAGTAAGTTAGGATGTAAAGCAAGCCTTAACAAATTTCAAATGATTGAAGTCACAAAATGTTCATTTTCTGACCACAGTGTAATGAAATTAGAAATCAACATAAGAAAATGTAAGAAAGTTTAAAATGTGAAAATCAATGAGTCAAAGGAGATATCATCAGGAAACGTACAAAATACTTTGAAACAAGTGAAAACAAAAAACATTCCAAAATCTATGAAAAGCTAATAAAGCTGTGCTTCAAGGGAATTTTATGGTTCAAAAAGAAGAAAGACCTCAAATCAGTAATCTAGCATCCATCTTAAGAAAATTGAAAAAAAAATTCAAAGCAAGAGGAAGGAAAATATAATAAATGCTAGAGTAGAAATAAATGAAATAGAGAATAGAAAACCAATAGAGAGAATTATTGAAACCAAAAATTTGTTCTTTGAAAAGATCAGTAATATTGACAAACTTTTAACAAGACTGAGGCAAAAGAGAGGAGATGTATATTGCTAAGGATATGAATGGAGATGTCAGGAGACATCACTACTGACCATACATAATAAAAAGGACCATAAGAGAATTGTATGAATAATCGTATGCCAACAAATTGGCAATCTAGATGAAATGGACAATTCCTTAAAAGATACAAAGTACTGAAACAGACTCAAAAAGAAAAGGAAAATTTGAAGGGATCTATAATAAGTAAAGTGACCAAACTAAAAATCAGAAAAACTAACCACAAAGAGAAGTCCAGAATAACATGACATTACTGATGAATTCTACTAAATACTTAAAGAATTGACATTTAGGGGCGCCTAGGTGGCTCAGTCGGTTAGGCGGCCGACTTCGGCTCAGGTCATGATCTCGCGGTCCGTGAGTTCAAGCCCCGTGTCGGGCTCTGTGCTGACAGCTCAGAGCCTGGAGCCTGTTTCAGATTCTGTGTCTCCCTCTCTCTGACCCTCCCCCGTTCATGCTCTGTCTCTCTCTGTCTCAAAAAAAAAAAAAAAAAAAAGTTAAAAAAAAAAAAAAGAATTGACATTAATCATTCACAAATTCTTCCAAAAAATAGAAAAGGCAGAAACAGGGGTCCATGGGTGACTCAGTTGATTAAGCTTCTGAGTCTTGGTTTCAGCTCAGGTCATGATCTCACAGTTCATGAGTTCTGAACCCCACATCAGGCTCTGCACTAACAGCAAAGAGATTGCTTGAGATTCTCTCTCTCTCTCTCTCTCTCTCTCTCTCTTTCTCTTTTTCAAATTAAAGAAACTTAAGAAAATATACTAAATAAAATAAATTTTAAAAAAATTTTAAAAAGAAAAGGCAGAAACAATTCTCAACTCATCCTATAAGGCCAGTATCACTGATACCAAAATCAGGCGAAGACATCCCAAGAAAAGTGCAGACCAACATCCTTTTTGAATAGAAACATAAAAACTCTCAACAAAGGACAGTCAACCTGCATCTAGCAATCTACCAAAAGTATTCTATAACATGACTAAATGGGCTTTATCCCAGAAATCCAAAGTAGTTTAGCATCCAAAAATCAATCAACATAATAGTGATTCATACAAAAAAGAACAAAAACACAGAACTATGTCATCAAACACAGAAAAATGCTGTGACAAATCCCAATATCCTTTCATGACAAAAACTCTCAACAAACTAGGGATATGAAGGAATTTCCTCAACCTGATAAAGGTCATCTGTTAAATACTTACAGCTAATATCACAGTTAGTAATGAAATACTGAATGTTTCCCTCTAAGATTTTAGTACTTCTATTCAAGTTTGCACTACTGGGCAAAATAAAGAAATAAAACATATCCAGCCTAGAAAAAAGGATGTAAAACTCTATTTACAGATGACATAATCTTGAAAGTAAAAAATCTTGAAGAATGCACATGTACATACACACAAAACTAATAAAACTGATAATTGTGTTCAGTATGATTATCAGATACAAAATCAACATACAAAAATCCATTTCATTTTTATTATAAAGATTAATAATCTAAAAAGGGAATTAAGAAAAACAATTCTAACCAGCATCAGAAAGAATAAAATTAGAAATAAATATTTTTTAAGTGTCTTTATTTTGAGATAGTGTGTGAGTACACACGTGAGAAGGGGAGGGGCAGAGAGAGAGAGAGAGAGAGAATCCCAAGCAGGCTCCGAGCTCTCAGCACAGAGCCCGACACACTGCTCAAACTCACAAACTGTGAGCTCATGACCTGAGCCAAAATCAAGAGTCAGACGCTCACCTGACTGAGCCACCCAGACATCTCTAGAAGTAAATATTTTTAAGAGCCAAACTATGCACTGAAAATTACAAAAGGTTGTTGAAAAAATTAAAGATCTAATTAAATGGTAATAATCCCATATTCATGGACTGGAAAACTTCATATTATTGGACGTGCAATACTAACCAAATTGACCTACAGATTCGAGGCAGTGTCTATCAAAATGCTTGCTGGCCTTTTTGTGGAGCTAATGTCATATTCCTACAGAAATTCAAGAATAGCCAAAACTATCTTGAAAAAGAACAACGGATTTGGAGGACTCTCACTTTCCAACTTCAGAACCTACTCTCAAGCTACAGTCAACCACACAGGGTGGTATCGGCATCAGGACAGACGCAGAGATCAAATGTATGAGATTGAGAATACAGATAAAGCCTTCACATTTATGATCAACTGATTTTTCAGCAAGGATGCCAAGGCAAATCAACAGCGAAAGTGGTTTCTTTCCAACAAAGGATGTGAAAACTGGATCACACATGCAACAAACAAACAAAAAAAAGGAGTTAGACCCTGATCTCACACTGTACTCAAAAACTAACTCGCCTGAACCAAAGGCCTAAATGAAACCATAAAAGGCTTGCAAGAAAACATACCAGTAAATCTTTATAACAATGGTTTTCGTAGAAATGACGTCAAATGCATGAGCAATTTCGAAAAACAAATTGCACTTCATCAAAATTAAAAAGTGTGCACTTCAAAGGGCACTGTCAAGAAAGTGAAAAGAAACCCTACAGAATGAGAGAAAGTATTTGCAAAGCATGTATCGGACAAGGGTCTAATGTCCAGAATATTATAAATAACTTACAAGTCGACAATAAAAATAAAAATTACCTTATTTTTAAAAATTTTTTAAATTTTTTTAAATTTATTTTTGAGACAGAGACAGAGCATGAATGGGGGAGGGGCAGAGAGAGAGGGAGACACAGAATCCGAAGCAGGCTCCGGGCTCTGAGCTGTCGGCACAGAGCGCGACGCGGGGCTCGAACTCACGGAGTGTGTGATCGTGACCTGAGCTGAAGTCGGACACTCAACCGACTGAGCTACCCAGGCGCCCCAAAAATTACCTTATTTGTAAACGGGCAAATGATTTGAATGCATGTGTCTCTAAAGAAGACACATTACAAATGGCAACTAAAAACATTAAAGAGGCTTGACATCGTAAGTAATGGGGAAAATGCAGATCAAAATTACAATGGGGTAGCACTGCACGCACACTAGGGTGGCTAAAAAAAAATGACAGATGGTAACGAGTGTTGGTGAGGATACAGAGAAAGTAGAGCCCCCTCTATGTGGCTGGTGGGATTGAAAGATGTTGCATCACTTTGGAAAACAGGTGGGCAGCTCCATAAAATGTTAAACATGGAGTTACCAAGACAGCATTCCTTGGAGTATGCCCGGAGAATTAAAAGCATCCACACAAAAATTTGTGCATGAATGTTCAAAGCAGCGTCATTCACCAAAAAGCATAAACAACCTAAATGTCCATCAACTTATGAATAGATAAGCACAATATGTTATATTCTTACAATGGAAGATTTTTCAGTCATAAAGAATGGAGTACCAATCCATGCCACCACGTGGATAATTCCCTAAAACCTTTATTCTAACTCTAGCCAGACACAGAAGGTCACATGCTGTAGGATTCCATCATATGAAATGTCCAGAAGAGGCAAATCCATAAAGAACCCAGAGTAGGTAAATGCTGGCCGGGAGATAGAGCCCTACAGGGTGCTGGTTTCTTGGGGGCTGAGATGGTTGTACCACATTGTGGATACACCCCAAACCACTGATTTGTACCCTTCAGAAGGGTGAGGTTTTTTGGTAGGTAAATTATATCTCAATAAAGATGGGACAGAAAACAGAATTTGGCCAGTGACACAGCAAGGGCATTACACACAGGGTCATGTGAGCCCTGGAGGTAGTGTCCACCATGTGAGGTTTTTACCTAACTCCCTCTGCTTCTGTGTATACGTCACCTATGATTACTCGTTTCAGCTTACCACATCTCTTTCCTCTTCTTCCACTTCCAGTTAAATCTGTGAATCTCCAGGGGCATCTGAGTAGCTCAGTGGGTTAAGCATCCAACTCTGGATTTTTGGCTCAGGTCACGATCTCACAGTTCATAGGTTCGAGCCCCACCGGGTTCTGCACTATCATAATTCTCTCTCTCTCTCTCTCTCTCTGTGCTCCTCCCCAGCTTTCAGAATAAATAAATAAACTTAGAAAAAATAATCTGCCTTTCCCTTTAGTCTGGTTGCGTGGGAGTTCTTCGGTCTACGATCGGCCTCTGCCAAGGTCGGTTCCGAGGGGCTGTCCCAGTGCATGCAGGTTGGCACCTTCCACCTGCACGTGGCCACCCTGGCTTTGAGCCTGTGACTGGAGCCAGTGCCTTGGCCTTGGCCACCTCATTGGATGGGTGCTTCCCCGAAGCTTCAAGCAGGGCTGCGTCACTTGTCCTTGGTATTTATCACTCAATCAACAAGCGGGTCTATTGTTTACTTGTAAGAATGCCGATAGGTATAATAACGTGGCCGCTGTAGTGATGCGGGCATTTGTAGACAAGAGAAATACTGCCAGAAAAGCAGGTCTATTATGTTGTGCCAAATTAGATTTGGCAGGTCTTCCTGGCTGGCCTCAGAATGAGATCATTATATTACCTGAGAAGGGCATACGTGTACTCAGAGATTCAGATAATACAGGAGCCGAGGGTGTGTAAACAGAGCGGTGCTTTTTTTGCAAAGAATCTGGCATCAGACTGGGATCTAAAAATAGAAATATAATATGTGAAACAAGAGCCCTGCTGACCCCAGCTCGGAAGCATCTCTCACGTCCCTGGATCACTGTCATTTCTCAGGCTGCTCCTTCGCCAGCCCCCACCCGGGGCCATAAAGATTGCCCCGTAACTGTCCCCAGCCTACGGTGGAATCTTCTGAAGCTGCTCTTGAGCACAACTCTAGAAACACCTGTCTGAAAAGGAAGTGTGTCCATCGTCCACAAGATGAAAGTGACACCATAAGCCAAGCTCTTCGGTTTTTGTTTTTGTTTTTGTTTTAGTGTCTTTGCCTTGTCGCCCTCACGATGCTGTCCTGATGACTCTCTTGAATGTCTGGAGCCCGTCATTCATGCCTGGAGCCCCAGCAGGCACCGCGCTGTAGATCTTACTTCATATACTTAACCCTCCCATCAGGACTGCCCCCTCCGGACCGGCAAAGACATTACATACATGGTCAGGTTCACTCAGGCACCCAGAGCAGGGCTGTCCGGACTCCTCTAATAAGCAGCCAACCAGATGACCTGGGCGTCTGAGCTCTCGTGGACCTGCACACCATCGCACATAATGTTCCTCTCCCGACACATCTGGGCTCCCTGGCTGCCTCCCTCCCACGCTCCTCTCGGGGCCCAGGACCAATGTCAGCTGTCACATGAAGCCTCCTGGACCCTCAGAAGTTTCCCCTGCTGGCCTTCCCTCCTTTCCCGTAGATTCTGGGCTATTTCTATTACTTTGGGTGTGTGGTCTCACAACCCGGGTGTGTAAGGCATTACTTTGCCATCCAGGTGTGACATGTACTGGGAATACACAGAAAAACATATTATGTCACCTATTTGGGTCAAGGAAGTAATGAGACTTAAAACTGGAACGGACTTGACAGGGCCCGAGCGGAAATTCCTTCTGATGACCTCTCGGCCAATCGGAGACTTTCCAAGGATGTGCAGCTCACCATTACGTGGGGCAGCTCAGCCCTTTGTTTTTTAAACATAAGCCCTGTTTTGTTTTCTTTCTTTGTTTTTTCAGCTCACAGAATGAGAAGTGAACCTTATTCTTCTCCCCCCAGATTCTTCAGAGCTCTGATTTTCCAGGGGAGCCTGTCCCGACTTCCCAGGCCGGTGGGGAATGTCTGTCACCAGCTCTCAGAGCTCTCTGCCCTCCGCCTTCTCAGATTTGTCACTTTGGCAAACAAACAAAAGGCGTATACGTCCTTGTTGGTCGTCTTCATTACCCTCAGAATGTGAGACTGCCCCGCGCCGTGTCCCTGCGAGGGGCTTGAACACCGTACTTTGCATGCTGTGTTAACTTAATATGTTAAATGAATTCAATGACTAGGTAAAATCATCTTGTGAAAGTTTATCTTGATATTGAGCGGAAAATTGCTTCCTTATCATTTCTTACTCCTACAGACCATATGCTTGGGTGCCCTCCAGATCCATATGTTGAAGCCCAGACCCCCAAGATGATGGTAAGAGGAGGGGGACCTTTGGGAGGTGATAAGTTTTCGATGAGATCGTGAGAGTGGGGCCTTCAACACGGTTAGTGTCCTGATAAGTTGAGAAAGACCTTTCCCTCCCTCTCTCTCCCTATGTGTCTCTGTCCTTCCCTCCCTCTTTTTCTCCCTCTCCCTGCTCACTCCCTCCCCACCTCTCTTCCTCCCTCCCCCGCCCCCCACCACCACATAAAAACACAGCAGGATGACTTCAGTCTGCAAGCCAGGAAGAGCACTTCTCACCAGGAACTGATTGGCCAGCATCTTGACCTTGGACCACCCAGCCTGAATGGCCTAAGACACTTACCACTGATCCTCTATCAAATTATCCTCCAACGGCAAAGATGCTCATTTTGGAGGTGGCCCTGTAGGTGTGGCTTCCTGTAGGGTCAAGGTCGGAAGAGAAAATGTATCTCGTTCTGATTGGTCGGTATTGTCCCATTCTTTTTATTTTTTAAGTCTACTTATTTATTTTTGAGAGAGAGAGAGAGAGAGAGACAGCATGAGTTGGGGGGAGGGAGGGGGGCAGAGAGAGAGGGAGAGAGAAAGAGTCCCAAGCAGGCTCTGGGCTGCCACGGGGCTCGTACTCACAAAACCTTGCGATCACGACCTGAGCCGAAATCAAGAGCTAGACGTTTAATTGACTCAGCCAGCAGGCACCCCAGTATCGCCCCATTCTTGATGTGGTCTGAGCTCCATTTGCTTTAACCTGCAGAAATAAAGTCTCCACCTCAGGATCTGACCAGGCCTAAGCCACCCAGACGCCCACCCGCCTCAAACCACCAGCTTCCCCGGAGCCCACGCCAATGTTCCTGGAGAAGCAGGCTCATAGAAAGGTATTTTGAGTGCTGGGTCTGTCTCCTGCAATGGCTCTTGTTTCGAGATGAGAGTTTTTGTTTGGTCAGAAGCCAGGAAATGAGGGTCTTCCTGACTTCTTTCTTATTCCTCTCCCCGTCCAGTGCTCTAAAAGGCATTGTAATCATGTAAATGTGAGGCGTGGTGTGGATACAAGCGTCTTAGCCATTATGACCTTATACCTGGCTCATTTCATGAATTTATGTTAGTTGGGTGGCCCTGACGTATTTGACATTTCTGCACGGGGTGTAGATAATTCAGGGGCCATCCTCGGATCAGAAGGACCCAGAATGAAGGAGGCAGATGGGATTTTTACCCAACAGCTCTGAGCAGGGAGCCTGCCAAACTCTCTCACCTTCCTTCCTGAAAGCCGACTTGAGGACAGATTCCTGGAACCAGCAGAGGTCTTTACTTATCCCAGGCAAGAAGTCAGGGGTTACAACTGTGGGGGCAGGCTTGGCAATTCTACCTCCAGCCCTCAGTGCACAGGCCCTGGGGTGCCTGAAGACGGTGGGATGGTGAGCCTCCGGGATGACTGAGACCGAGTGTTGATGGAAGGCTCAGCCCCTTGACGGATGGCACGGGCTGTAGTAAGTCCTCGCGGGCACCCTCCACTGGCGTTACACGGAAAAAAAAATACAATTTCTGTCCAGGGGCCCAACGCGAATCCACAGGGTCATTTTCCTTCCTTCGGTCTGATGAAGACAGGCAGGATTAGGGAATCTGTAAGATGCCCCATTTACCGTGAGCTGGGTGTAACAATTTGGCCAAGTGGCTGGGAGCAGGACTAGGTGTCCTAGTCAGGGACGTGTGAGCCTGGCTTATGCAACATCTGACTGTTTTCTTCACTGAGAAAAATGGAAAGAATAGCGGGAAATGCGATATGGAAATGACAGCGCCCAGGGCGCAGGGTTGTGTCTATGCACGCGTGGGGTTGCACGGGACCCTGTCCAGCCACAGCCGGACCATGCACACAGGGCTGGGTGTGGTCAGTGTGACAGCCACAAACCTGCTGGCTCACCTTCTCGTCAAGTCCCAGCTCCAAGGTCACTGCCGGTGTTCAATTCCAGCGCCCTGTTTCCTGACTGCCAAAGACTAGATGTTTGCGTCCTCCCAAAATTCGTACGTTGAAATCCTGCCCCCCCCCCCACCGTGTGACACTGTGAGAAGGTGGTGCCTTTGGGAAGTGAGCATAGAGACGTCGTAGGTGGGGTGAGTGTCCCTGCAGGAGGAGATACAGAGAACTTGCTTCCATGGTCTCCATCCACCAAGCACGCAGGCCACGAGAAGGTGCCATCCGCGAACCCAGAAGGGGGCCCTCGCCAGACACGGCATCCGCCAGCGACTTCCTCTTGGACTTCCGGCCCCCAGAACCGTGAGGAGTCGATGGTGAAGCCACCAGCTTGTGGTTCTTCGGCTGCCGCGGCCCAAGCTGACGCAGACACCGTGGAGTGACTTGGAGGCCGTCCCGTGCCCCATGGTTGCTCACCTGCGCCGGGCAGGGCGCGACCACCCTCTCCCCGGACAGTGTTTGGCTCACGTTTCCTGAACAAGCTCCAGCACTTTACGAACGCTGAACTAACCGCAACCCCCCCCCCATCGTTTTATGCATTCTTCTGTCTCGCCCCACCTCCCAGCCACGCATCGCAGACCAGAGGCACTCTCTTGGACAGGCCTGCCTTTCCACTTTTAGGGGTGCGGTCTTGGATGAATCTCGTCAAGTCTCTGGCTTCAGCGTTCTCGTCTCTAAAATGCGAATTGCGACATCTCTGCTTCAGGTTCACGGTCAGGATTAAATACGAGCGAGGGAAAGGCCTAGCCCGTGCCAGGCACGTGGTAGACATTCACCACCCCCGCAATGGACACACTGTCCCTCAGCTTCCTTTCCCAAAGAGAGGTCAACACTAAGGTCACCCCCTGTCGTGACGTCAGTCATATGCTCAAGCCTCTCAAAAGATTGTAGGTGGCTTAGTTCTTTTTTTTTTTATTTCTTTTTTATTTATTTATTTTTGAGAGAGAGAGAAACACAGGGTGTGAACAGGGGAGGGGCAGAGAGAGAGGGAGACACAGAATCCGAAGCAGGCTCCAGGCTCCGAGCTGTCACCACAGAGCCCTACACGGGGCTCACACGAATCGCAAGATCACGACCTGAGCCGATAGCCGATAGTTGAGTTGGACACTCAACCGACTAGGCCACCCAGGTGCCCCAATTCTTAAAAGAATGAGGTGCAACCACTACCAGCTCATGGTTTTACCCCTTCCAGCGTCAGCATGATCTCTCAGTCCCCAGGGGAGAAGAGGGATACGGCTTAGGGGCCCCCTTAGTGCAGGGATTTGACTGGAAACTGACAAGCAGCCGTGTCCCTCTAAGTAACTAGATGAGGGACTGATGTCACACGTGCAAAGCTCAAGGCCTCTGCTGTGGCCCACGTGTTATTTGGTGGCGGGGGTGAGGGTGGGGGGGTTGACTTTCCTTGTGGGGTCCTGGCAACCTGCCGGGACCAGTGACCATCGTTCCCTGTTTGTGCCTTTAATAGGCCCCTGGCTGTTTTTAAAGGTGCAAACTTTAGTCAACCCCAGACAGGCAACTTCTACTGCAGACATTGACCTGAGCCCGCGAGGCGAGACAGAAATTAGATGAAAGCTTGCCTCAAAACAGACATCAAGCTCGGAGCCACTGGCGTGGGAACTATTTTTGCTCCCTTTAAAGTGTTTTTCAGGCAGGACTGCAGGCTGGGGCTTTAACGGCCACGGCGGCTCCTTTCCAGAAGGTCCGCGGGGCCCGGACACGAGACTCCCTCGCCTTCAAATCGTCGGTGCTGTTCGCTCGCGATGCTGCCTCCAGAGGGGAGCATCTAAACGTCTTCATCGTGTTGCAAGGCATCTTCGTTGCAGGGCATCTTCGTGGTGAGGGGAGGACGCGGGACCCTGACCGCCCTGGTCCTTGGGGTGTGTGCACAGACACCTGACGTCACACTGTCCCACGAGGGTTCGGCGGGATCACACTGGTCTTTTCCAAGAAGTAAATAATAAACCTAGGCCTGTCTTTGGGTTTCAAGGACTCAAGGCAGTGAGCTCTGCCCTGAAGAAATGACCGATGTGATCAGGGAGCAGAGAACCACACGCGGGCCCGGATTATGCAGGAAAATGCTTTCCTTACAGGGTGAGGCGAAATACCACTCCAAACACCGGGAGAGCTCTGTCAAGTCCTGCTTCCTTGGGAAATCAGTGAGAGGCTGGACAGGCTTGAAACGAGATTTTGTCATTACTGTCAGGAAAAGAAGCAGTTCCAGCCGAAAGCAAAGGTTCTGATTAAACTGGAGAAAAAAGAGAGGCCCCTCAGGAGAAGGGCTGTGAATTCAGGGCAGGCCCTAGACAGGGAGGGAGCAGGGAGGCCTCTTCAACCCCTCAGCCGTGCTGGGCCAGGGAGGGGCAGGGACCACAGAAATCCCACACGAAGAGAGATCAGAGGAGCACCTGGGTGGCTCAGTTGGTTGAGCGTCCGACTTCGGCTCAGGTCTTGATCTCACGGTCCGTGAGTTCGAGCCCCGAGTCGGGCTCTGTGCTGACAGCTCAGAGCCTGGAGCCTGCTTCCGATTCTGTGTCTCCCTCTCTCTCTACCCCTCCCCCTTTCATGCTCTGTCTCTCTCTGTCTCAAAAAAAATAAATAAATGTTAAAAAAAAATTAAAAAAAAAGAGAGAGAGATCAGATCCCAGAGGCGAACAGGAATCATACCCCTAATAGGACCCCAGAGGGTGGCGTCACCCGGCAACGGAATCGTCCGCTCAGGAAAGTCAAGGCGGAGAAGAGTGGATTGGTGTGGCCCACGAATGCTCTCAGGAGACCCCCAAATGATCGAATTCACAGTTTTTTCACCTTGGGAGATCCACAGCATGAAATCGAGAAGGAAAGCAAGTATCTGAGCCTGAAAGCAAAGATGAGTTTAAAGGGAGACTAGGAGGGCAGCAAAGCGGCCACGGTCGCCCCGCGGGCGGGCTGGGCTGATACAGAAGTGATAGGAGAGAGGGCACACGACCGCGTGGTTTGGTCAGGTAGCAGTTTTCATCTGTTCCAGGAGGAGGAGTGTCCACACCCCGCCCCCCGCCGCCCCACAAAGGCGGCTTCCCAGGGAGGGGACTCAGAGGCTCGGGAATCACTGGCAGGGGTGAATAAGGTGCTGGAGTGAAGGGGCGGGGACATCACACACACTCCCCTGCACCAAGGCCTGCAGACCTCGCCCAGTATAGGGAGGGAAGGAAGGAAATTAGGACCATGCTGGATCTGTGATTCAAGTTTGTAACTGAAGAAAGATTACACTGGGTGTTTATTAACCAGGAAAGAGAACAAGAGATCTTCCCAGGATGAGGAAGGGCACGTGGGGTGGGTAGATAGTGACTCCGCCTGGATGTCAGGAAAAAAAAAATTAAAAGAAAAATATGGGGGGCCTGGGTGACACAGTCGGTTGAGCATCCGACTTCAGCTCAGGTCGCGATCTCCCGGTTCGTGGGTTCGAGTCCCTCCTCGGGCTCCGTGCTGACAGCTCGGAGCCTGGAGCCTGCTTCGGATCCTGTGTCTCCCTCTCTCTCTTCCCCTCCCCTGCTCGTGCTCTGTCTGCCTCTCTCTATCTCTCTCAAAAATAAGTAAACTGGAAAAAAAATTTAAAAATAAAAACACTCTGTCAGGCCTTCTTTGGCTGAACGTAAAAGGAAAAGAGGATGAGAAGGCTAAGTTGGGAAACTTCTGGGAAAATTCCAGAAGTTTGGAATAGTAGCTCTGAGAGGTGGAGAAGGGAGCCCGTAAAAATGCTGTGCTCAGATAGAATTCCTAATAACACGGATCCACATAATGATAGAGGTCAATGTGGGCAGGAGCGGAGGAAGACAGAGGGTGGGAGGTATCACCGAGTAGAGCTTGTGACCAATGGTCACGGTACCCAAGCAGGATGGTTACCTGGAGTGGCCGGTGGAGGGGAAGGGCAGTGAGATCACAGTGTTTTTTGCAGAGCCTCTTTGAGATCAAATTTGTTGAAGCGGAGTTCTGGATTGTGACCCAGTGGAAGACAACCATGATCCTAACAGAAAGGAGTAAAATCGAGGTGAAATCACTGTATCTACGTAGATGAAGAACGTGAATTCCTACCAGCCATAATGGCACGGGGCCAGAAGATAGAGGAAGTTTCCAGACTCCTTAATACATGGAAACAAGTGATTTAAAAAAAAAAAAAAACATTTTTTTAACCTTTATTTTTGAGGGAGAGAGAGAGACAGAGCATGAGCAGGGGAGGGGCAGAGAGAGAGGGAGACACAGAATCCGAAGCAGGCTCCAGGCTCTGAAATGTCAGCACAGAGCCCGACATGGGACTCGAACGCACAAACTGTGAGATCATGGCCTGAGCCGAAGTTGGACGCTTAACCGACTGAGCCATCCAGGCGCCCCCTTTTTCTTAATTTTTTGATGTTTATTTCTGAGACAGAGAGAGATAGAGCATGAGTGGGAGAGGGGCAGAGAGAGAGGGAGACACAGAATCCGAAGCAGACTCCGGGCTCCGAGCTGTCAGCACAGAGCCTGACGCGGGGCTCAAACTCACAAACCGTGAGATCATGACCTGAGCCGAAGTCGGACGCTTAACAGACTGAGCCACCCAGGCGCCCCTGTAAGTGAGTTTAGTGGCCGGGATGAGAAAAGGATGCTGGAACCTGTGAGATGGGAAGAAGGGGTCTTTGCATAAGAGGGATGAATCTTGGGGATTACAGAGGAGAAGCAAGGAGGGTACCACGATTCCTACTTGGCTATGAGTACGTGGGGTGTAGACAGTGATCAGGCATCTTAAAAGGACCCCAAGGGAGTGGTGTGCTCGAAAGCAATCTGGTTTCCACTTTGGCAGGCAGCTGAGAGAAGCATCTGGGAACAAGAGGAAGAGAGAAGAAGGTTGTTTTGTTTGCAGTGCATGGTGGGAAGGTCAGCTGTGCCAGCCTGAATCCCACAGAGGAAGTCTGGGAAAGTACAGAAGTAAAGAAACAAAGGAAAATGGAAAATGGAGATTGCATTTGGGGAATCCTCCAAAGGTCCCAGGGCTGAAGGGCTCAGGCGTTGTCCACAGGCTCTGAGCTCTACCCGGACATGTGGGTTGGGATCAGCCATGGGAAATTGTAACCATTCTGCCCTGACCACTGAGGGGTGGGGGAGATGTTCTGTGTGCATTTTAAGTTTACTCAACAATCAAATGATAGAGATCTCTTTGGCTGGTAGAGTGACCACATTTTACTGCTTGGTCTCCAAGCTCCTTTCTCCCCAAGCTTCTCGTCCCTGCAGGGAGGGCTGAGCGACACCCTACAGTCCCGCGGTTGATGAACGCCGATTTGCGTTCCCAGGGAAACTTCCATAGGACCAAATCTGCAGAGTCCAAACTTACAAGGAAATGATATTAATGGCAACTTTTCTGTGCCTCTGTCATAAAGATACAAATACAGGGGCGCCCGGGTGGCTCAGTCGGTTAAGCGTCCGACTTCGGCGCAGGTCATGATATCGCGGTTCATGAGTTCGAGCCCCTCGTCGGGCTCCGTGCTGACAGCTCGGAGCCCGAAGCCTGCTTTGGATTCTGTGTCTCCCTCTCTCTCTCTGTCCCTCCCCTGCTCACGCTCTCTCTCTCTCTCTCTCTGTCACTCATAAATAAATGTTAAAAAAAATTTAAGATACAAGTGCAACCAACTTACATACAGGTTATGGATCCAAAACCCTTTACGTGTTATTTTGTATGACAGTCTGCCTTTCTGAATTGCTGAACTCAGCGGTATCTTTACATAAATAGCACGACGGCAGCCCCACTTGCTGAACCATGAGATCACGTTCCAACACTTCGCTGTTCAGATAACCCCACAGTAACCCCATACGAGGTAGGTATGAGTCTCCCCATTTGACAGGTAAGAAAACATCCTGTTGTCCAAAATCATACAGCTGACGCGTGTCTCCAGACCTGAAACTCTATCACTACGTCTCTGTTGTTTTTTTCTATACATCTCTAAACTGTACTGCCACAGGAACTCTTCCAACTGTAATTAGAAACGAGATGGGAGAAGTGTTTTTGGTTTGATATACAGTCGCAGCCCTCAAATGGGTTATGAACGACATTGGCCCTGGGGGACAAACCGTGTTTCCCATCTGTGGAATCACCACCGCGGTGCCACGCCCACCCTGGCTCTCCCGGCTCTGAGCCGGGTGTGAGCACAGAATCCTGCTTTCAGAGAACATGAGCCGCTCCCCTCCACCTCCACCAGAAGACTTTCAGATGCCCCAGAAACGGGTAACATTTGCTGCAGATCTGCTCACTTCTCAAACCATTACAGACGTAAGTATCAATGTTTCCTTCAAAGGCAGCCATAAAGCCAGATGACCTACTTGGAGAGGGCGTCTCACTGAAAAGAGAAACAAGGACATTCAGACCGCTCTCATGCAAGAGGCTCGTTTCTAGAACACCTAACACCGGGTGTTTATCCTTGAGCAGTTTGTTCTGCGCCGAAAATCACGGAGGCGAGGTGATCACAAGAGGAAGACGTTGTTTGCTCTCTTCTGTGCCTTCTGTCCGGCTGGGTGACCGTCGCTGGGGCTGGCTTTCAGCTGTGACGCTTTGGGACCCGTATTTCACCCCCCTTGACCCTCATTTTTCTAGGATTCCGTCCTAATTCTCAAACTCTTTCATCGCAAGTAACTGCGCTGGCCCGGTGCCTTCATCGCCTGTCTCACTCACTGTCACCTGTCCTCCTCAGCACGCATCCTTCAGGCGCCGAGCGCGGCAGACCCTCGACGGATGTCCCTGCGGGAAAGAAGGAGCCAGAGCAGAGGAAAATAGGGAATACTCGCGACTGTGAGACGATCTCTTCGACCTCCTGTTTTTATTAGGAATAAGTTGATTTGGGGGCTTCATCTCCATGGTCCCTACCAGAGCTACTCGTGTGCTGGGAACATATTTGAGTCTCATTAAATATGAAGGAATGATAAATAATGAACAAAATGTTCACAGTTAATGAGACACAGAAGCTCTTGCCTCTAATTCAGCTGTCTGGCGGCAGGCTGTAAAGGCAGAGCGGGGAAGGAGCCCCCCTTCGCCCTTGCCCCCCTCCACCCCGGCCCTGGGGACCCACCTCTCTGCACCTTGATCCTACCGCCCAAGCAAACTGCCCGGAGGCAGCCAGTTGTTGGCAGATGTCCTAGCCGCACCTCCCGGCCATCACTCTTCATCTGTCCAGCAGATGCCCGCTGTCCTATCCAGCCCTTGCCAGACCACGGGTGAATCTAGCGAGCGGACAGGCTTCCATTTCTGAAGGCTCTGGCTTTCGGAGACGTAAAAGATCCCAACGCTAAATCCTGGAGGTCCGCCTGGCTCTTCGTGAAAATAATCCTGATGGGGCACCTGGGTGGCTCAATCGGTTGAGCATCCGACTTCAGCTCGCAGTTCATGGGTTCGAGCCCTGCGACAGGCTCTGCAAGGACAGCTCGGAGCTTGGAACCTGCTTCAGATTCTGAGTCTCCTGCTCTCTCTGCCCCCCCCCCCCCGCCCACTCTCTGTCTCTCTCTCTCTCTGTCTCTCAAAAAGAAATTTAAAAATATTAAAAACAACTGAAAAATAACAAGCCCTTCCCTAATATCCATGAGTAGTTATACTTCTAAAAAGCACAGGGGCGCCTCGTGGCTCATTCTGTTAAGTGGCCGACTGCAGCTAAGGTTCTGATCTCACAGTTTGTTAGTTCAAGCCCCACGTCAGGCTCTCTGCTGTCAGCCTGTCAGTGCAGAGCCCGCTGTGGCGCCTCTGTCCCCTCTCTTCTGTCCCTCCCCATTCACACTCAATCTCTGTCTCTCTCAAAAATAAATAAACATTAGGGGTGCCTGGGTGGCGCAGTCGGTTAAGCGTCCGACTTCAGCCAGGTCACGATCTCGCGGTCCGGGAGTTCGAGCCCCGCGTCAGGCTCTGGGCTGACGGCTCAGAGCCTGGAGCCCGTTTCCGATTCTGTGTCTCCCTCTCTCTCTGCCCCTCCCCCGTTCATGCTCTGTCTCTCTCTGTCCCAAAAATAAATAAACGTTGAAAAAAAAATAAATAAACATTAAAAAATTTTAAATTAAATTAAATTAAATTAAATTAAATTAAATTAAATTAAATTAAATTAAAATTAAAAAGTACAAGGTCCCAGGGGATGGGAAAGAAGCAAGACGGCACCTTGGGCTTCTTGGGCTACGATCTCATCAGCTGAGTCCTGGGGATGGTCACTCCTTGAACTCAGGGCCCATTTCATTCACGCATCATTCCCTGGCTCGACGTGGCCACGAGAACCCTGGGGAACACTGTCTCACCTCTTTCAAATTGCAAAACAGAAAGCACCCATCGCCCGCGGGCACCATGCCAACCCGTCCCTGAGTGACGCACACACCTGCTTCAAGGGCTTTAGCTCCTGCCCGGTTTTCCTGCCCTCCCTCTCTGCTGGCCTGCCTCTGCAGACTTCAGCCCCCACAGGGGTGACGGACTGGACACCTGTCTTGCGGAAGGCTGCACTCTTCTATTTCTAGCCACCTTCCGGCAGACCTGCGATCCCATCTCTGAACTTGGGCTTGCCTACTTCACCCACGGAAACTTGGAAATCCCAGCGTTTGGCTTCCATTATCTGCTACGTGTGCCCCTCCTTCCTGTCAACCTCGTTCTTGGGAGTCATCGATACTGTGGTCGTAGGTTCCTAATCTCAAGAATATTCCTGGGTTCCGTGGCCAAGCCTACTCAGGCTAAACCCAATTCATCGCTGCTACTCTGCCCGAGTATTGCACGGACACGTCACCCGCTGCTCTGCTCTGTGCACTCCCCCGAGCTTCCTGGGCACCACGGAGAGACCCCTCTAGGGGTCCCCTTTTCTCTCCTCCCTCTTTTAATTTTCTCTTGCGTCTTATTTATCCCAGCCTTTGGTCTCGCTCCTTTCTTCCTTCCCCATGTGTTCCAACCACAGCTTCCCCCAAAGCCTTCCTTCCGCATCCGACGTACTCACCTTGTCCCTTTGCAGACTGCATCCCTGGCTAGTTCCCAAGGCCTGGTGTCCCTCAATTCTCAGTGACTGCCGCGTAACAGGACTGGATGTGACGCCCTTCACATGGCTCTCCACTTGGCGAACTGAATGCGAGAGTAAGAGCCCATCACGTCTGTGGTCTCCACACCTAGGCACCACCATAGAAATGGCTGAACTGAAGGGAGTTGAATCTCATCGAGTTTGAATTGGGTTAAAGGACAGTCCATTCTCGCGTGCCCAAGTGGGAACGCAAGGGTGAGGTTAAATAGAAAGGGGACCAGGGCACAGCCTCTTATGAGCCCATGGAGAAAAGTACTGCCTGCGGCCTCAGGGAGAACTCGCCAGAAATGAACGACGGGCCGGAAATCCTTTCGTATCAGAGTCAGACCTGCTAAGGCTGGTTATGGACAAGTCGGCCTTCAGGAACCAGCTTCTCTGAAAGAAGAGAAAGTTGACAACGGTTCTAACCCGCGAGGAGTGAAACAACGGCACTGAGGAAAAAGAACGGTTTCTCAGCAGTCGACGCCCGACCCCCTAAAAATGATTCACAAACACTTGCACACACAAAGAGCAGCCAAAGTAAGAAAGAATTCAGAATATTCATCAGTGTCGATTATACGAAGCCCTCCAGGCGCATGCAGCCCACCTCCGTCATGCCTTTTAGCCAAGTATTTTTTTTTTCCTTTCCTTTCTTTTCTTTTTAAGTTTATTTTGAGAGAAGGGGAGAGAAAAAACGAGCATGAGTGGGAAAGGGACGGGGGACAGAGGGAGAGGGAGATTCCCAAGCAGGCTCCGCCATATCAGCGTGGAGCCCGAGGCAAGGCTCAAACTCACGAACCGTGAGGTCATGACGTGAGCTGAAATCAGAGTCGGGCACTAAATAGACTGAGCCACCCAGGCGCCCCCACTGAATCATACATACAGCTTAGAAATTGCTCCAGTTTCGGCTGACTCAGGGATTAGGAATCAAGCAGAAAATACTTCGGGGGCACTTGGTGGTTCAGGCGGTTTAAGTGTCCGACTCTTGGTTCTGGCTCAAGTCGTGACCTCACAGTCTGTGAGCTTGAGCCCCGAGTCGGGCTCTGCGTTGACAGCACTGAGCCTGCTTTGGATTCTCTCTCTCCTTCTCTCTCTCTCTTCCCCATCCCCCACTCGTGCGCTCTTGCACACGCTCTCTCTCAACATAGATGAAATAAACATTCAAAGAAGAAAGATGCGCCTGTGAAATGCCTACCACGTAGAAGAGCAGGGGAGAGGCTGCGGACAGGACCACGGTGAACAGACTTCATCCCTGCCCTTCCAGGCTTCCCTGTCTCTCCACGAAGCCGTGGAGGGGTCCCACCCCCGGAATCAAGGGCTGTCACAGATGCCGTGGGGGAATCTTAGACCTGAGTTTGCCTGTCTGGTCCATTTGAGATTCCCGGGGAGGCGGGATAGGGCGGGTGTTAACATTTGTACTTTCCAGCAATCTCCCCTCATAAACTGCAGATCGCCCTGGAAAGCCAGCAAGCAACATATTCTTATCAGCGTATTTCCTAACGACTGGCTGAGAGGAAATGGTGTTTCTGGCAGGTAAGCATTAAATGGAGCGTGGCTGACAGAACGTCAGGAAACGTGCTCAGCGTGAGGTGCCTCCCGGATGGCTGGAGGGCTGTGGCAGGGGACGGGGGACAGCATGGACACCGCGAGAGTCTGATGCAGGAGCAGGACATAGGGAGGCACCCGTGGGGGGGGTGGGGGGCGGAGGCGGGGAATGTTGTCTCTCCAGGGCCATTCCCACCATGTCCACCAGAAAGGATCCAGGGACCGTTGGTTAGCTCTGGAAGAAACATAAACACTGTCTTGTCTCTATGCCTGCTTCACAAACTGGACGACAAGTGGCTTGTAGAGAACGCAGTGAGTTGACAGCAGAAGTCGACTAAACTCCAAGCTCATGGACTTTCACAGCATGAAGCAAAGATCTGCGGGGGGGGGGGGGGGGGGGGACGCACCTCTGCTCTGCTTCCCAGCCTGCTTCTCTGGGGTGAGGGGGGGGGTCTGTGCCTCAAGGGCGCACTCAGCCCCTCCCAGGGCTTCAGAAGGGGAAACTGATATGAAATCAACCAAGAACAACAGGAAAGCTTGTTTTTATAAATAACTCTTAACAAAGGAGAGGAAGGGCTTGAGGATATGGATTACCCTGCAACACTTAAGCAAGGCAGCAAAATTAGTACTGGGACCATGACATGTTTATTAATAGGGAGAAAATATAATAATAATAATAATAATAACAGTAATAATATCTAACCACCAACTTTGAAACTGTTAGAAACCCCTAGAGCCACAGACTGGCTCTTTCACCATGGAGGTGGAGTTGTTGGCTACATCAAATCCTTTGTGAAATCAGTGTGCCCCCAACAAGCGTGGCACCTGCTCGTGTCCAACCGGCCCCAGCGAGTCCTCGACCCTGAGCGTCAAGAAGCATCATGCAGCTTTTCTGAGTTGCACAGAGAAAATAATCCTGAACCCCCAGAGCATCAAAAGCAAGCAGCATTGCGTGAAATGCCTCCTTATTCATTTCCTTGTTGTTGTTTTTTTTTTTTTTTAAGTAAGTTTCTACCAGAAATTCATGTGTGTCAGTCAGGGTTCTCCAGAGAAACAGAACCAAGCAGAGATACACACGTATACAGAGAGGCAGAGACAGAGAGAAAGAGAAATTCATCATAGGAATTAGCTTCCCTGGTTATGGAGGTCAAGAACCCCCACAATCTGCCACGTATAAGCTAGAAAATCAGGAAAGCTGTTGGTATCATCTCCCCCAAATCCAAAGAGGCCCAAGAACCAGAAGCTCAAATGTTTGAGGGCGAGAGAAAACGGATGTACCAGCTTAAGAAGAGAAACAGAGTTCTCTCCTCCTTCACCCTCCCGTTCCATTCCACCTGATGCAGCCCACAGGGATGTGGGCGGATCTCTTGACTCAGTCTTCTGAATCAAATGCTAATCTCCAGAAACAGTCTCACAAACACACCCAGAAATGTTTTCCCAGCTGGGTGGGCATCCCTTAAACTCGCCCAGTTGACGCGTGAAATTAACCATCACAGGACGTGAAGAAAATAGCAAAGGAGTAAGTAAAACCTCAGGGCCAGGGAAACCAGAGCAGGAAGACCAGGGCAGAGGGAAATAATGCATTGCAGGAATAAAGAGCACTCGGGCCCTCACAGATGGTATAGGTGAGCCACCAAATTGGCTCTGAGGTTCCCAGTGGCCAAAGGGAAGAGAGAGACAGCTCCTGGAATGAATCGGGTACCCTAGATAAGGATTTTTGTTTTCACTTTTTTCCAGCCACTCTATGAAGGAAGAATTACTACCTCTTGTAGATAAAGGGGACTGAGGGTCAGAGAAAGCCTGATGGGTGCTGAAAACTTGGATTCCAGCACGGGCCAGTCCAGCCCCAGAGCTAAGGAGCGCATCACGTGGGGGCAGGAAACAGCTGCCTGCCCATGCGGTGACGTCACACTCATAGCACCGGTGACGCCTTTCTCCTTGTAGCGCTCAGAGCCTCGTCTAAAGAATTCAGGCCTGAACCTGCACCCAGCTCTGCGTGCCTCAGCACAGGGTCCTACGGGGTTGAGCCGCAGTGGTACCATGAGTGAGCACAGGCTTTGGAGTCCTCCAGCCTTGGGTTAGGATGTTAATCCCTTCAGTATTAAGCCATGGGATCAGCTCTGGGCTTTGCAACGTCTGACACAGGGTAAGTATTGAATAAGCCATATTGTTTTCTTTATTTATTTTTGAGAGAGAGAGAGAGAGAGAGAGAGATCAGGGGAGGGGCAGAGAGAGAAGGAGACAGAGGATCCAAAGGAGATTCTGTGCTGGTTGCAGGCAGCCAGATACGGGGCTCAAATTCATGAACCAGGTTAGCTAACCCAGGCGCCCCAGAGCTATTCTGTCACTAAATTTTAACTTTTCCACCAAATCGTAACCCAGACTTTTCTAACTTTTGCTTGGAGAGGGAAGAGGGAGGCTGGCTCTCTGAAGCCACCCCTTCTCTGTCTTCCTCTCCCCCTGTCCTGCTTCAGCACCCGCCAGAACCACACCCTGCCATCTCCTGACAACTCCTCCTCTCCGGTCATCTTGGTAGGAGCAGCGAGTTCTCAGCAAGACCATCCCTTTCTGCAAAAGTTCTGCTTCCCAGGAACGCCTGATTCAGAGGACAGTCACATGCCAGTCCCTGACCAGACAGCCCTTCCAGGCACAGACCTTCAATAAACACTGGAGACGGAGAAGTGTCCGTGCCTGGCACCACTGAATCAAGGTCACCTGCTTTGCAAGTGGAGTCAGAAGACAACAGAAGCTTCTCTCATCCCCATACTGGATCTTGGATTCAAGGAAAAGATTAAGCCTCGGGAATCAAAATAGGGAGTTCGGGGCCAGAGGAGAAGAAGCCACAGAAACACCTGCCAGGCCCTGCTCAGAGCTTGCTGCAGTCCTGCCTCCCGGGGCACCTGGGTGGCTCAGTGAGTTGAGTGTCTGACTCTTGATTTCGGCTCAAGTCATGATCTTATGGTTTGTGAGATCGAGCCCTGTGTCAGGCTCAGCATGGGGCTCGCTGGGGATTCTCTCTGCACTCATGCGTGCTCACACTCTCTCTCAATAAAGAAATAAACTTTGAAAATAAATTAATTGGGGCGCCTGGGTGGCTCAGTCAGTTGAGCTTCCGACTTCGGCTCAGGTCACAATCTCACCGTCTGTGAGTTCGAGCCCCGCGTCGGGCTCTGTGCTGACAGCTCGGAGCCTGGAGCCTGCTTCGGATTCTGTGTCCCCCTCTCTCTCTGCCCCTTCCCTGCTCACTCGCTTGCATGCTCTCTCCCTCAAAAATAAATAAACATTAAACTTTTTTTGAAACATGGACATAATAACTCTTAATTCATGAAGCTGCCATAAACAGTATACAGGTCCCAACAAGAGATTATCAAGTAACGTATAAGAAAAGAAAATCAGCGTATTTTAATCATCATGGCAATAATTGATTTAGGCAAATATTGCTAATTGAAACTAAAACAGACTTAGTGGGTGAAGGTGCAGAGGAACAGGATATTTGCAGAGCCTCAAAATAGTGTTAACAAATTATTTATTAACTGAAAAACATAGTAACTGTAGAACGGAGCAATGATACCAGAGTTAACACCATCAGTGTCAGAACAAACCAAATTCGTGTGCCCCCCAGCACAATGTTGGGAAGGACACAGCATCACTCGCGAAATCATCCTGCCCCAACACGCATCATCTGAAACATTAGGCAAACCCAAACTGAGAGGAAGTTCTACAAATAACCAGTCTCCACTCCAAAAATGTCGATGATATTAAAGACAAAGCCCGGGGTTCCGGGAATCAACAGACACCTGGCAATTCACTGCAGTGTGTGCACCTGTATTGGGTCCCGGACCAGAAATTAAATTGCTATAAAAAAAAAATTTAAAGCAACTGGAAAACTGGCATACTGGCTGTAGTTTTGATGACGATCTTGTGTCAATGTTAAATTTCCCGACTTTGATAACTGTATTGTAGTTATGTTAGAAAACATCCTTGTTCTTAGGAAGGAGAAGGGTAAGGATATCTGAAGTCTTAAAGGGTAAATGATATGGTACAATCTACATGTGATTTAGACTCAGGTGCTTTAGGGAAAAAAAAACAGATGGAGAGATATATAGGTTCATGGATACGTACATACATACATACATACATAGATCCATGGATATGTAGATATAGAGGGTACCTACAAATAAGTTGGGCAAATATTAACAATGGTGGGTCCATGTCAAAGGTACGCAAGTATTCATTACTCTATTCTTGCACTTTGTTGGTGAAATTATTTCACAGTCTAAAATCGAAGAAGGAGGGGCACCTGGGTGGCTCAGTCGGTTAAGCATCCGACTTTGGCTCAGGTCATGGTCTCATAGTTCGTGAGTTCGAGCCCCGTAGCAGGTGAGCTGGAGCCCCACTTCGGGACTGTGTCTCTCTATCTCCCTCTCTCTGCCCCCCGTGGCATTCTCTCCCTCTCTCTCTCTGCCTCTTGCTCGCTTGCTCGCTCTTTCTCTAAAAAGAAAGGAAAGAAGGAAAACTGATTAAAAAAATAAAAATAAAATCGGAAAAGGAAAGAATGAGAAGTTACATGTCAGAACATCATAGAATTGGTTCTTAGAAAATTCGGTATTTTTTTTCCTCTCTGAGTCTCAATTTCTTTACCAGCGGAAGGGAAATCAATCACAACACGCCTCTCACGGGCCTCCCCCAGAACAATGGGCATTGGATGAATCCAAGTTGGCTCTAAGATGTCGAGTGATGATCCCCACAGTACAGATACGGAAAAACTGGTGGGTTACATGCGGCTCGCCCTTCGTTATTCCAAAAGACTTGTACTTCCTGGACCGTGCAAGGTGCATGATGTCCCCTGGGTCAGCACATTTTCTATCCCTGCTCAGTCTTATTCTATGTACAGACGTGTTTTTGTGCCTCATGCTGACTTTAGAAAACATCCGACATGTGAGTAGCCTCTAAATTAAAATAATATTAATTAAAACAACAGATGTATTAGGCTTGACACGTAGAGTCGCACTTGACCCGAAGCCCCAGCAGCAATCCCAACACCTGTGTGCTCACTAGAAATGAGCATCAGTGTCAATGTTCAGAAAGTATTTGTTGCCTGGGAAGTTTTCAAAAACTGAATAGACAGGGAAATATATTTTTAAACGTGAAGGGGGTAAGTACAACAAACACTAGGATTACTCTGAGCCAATCTAGGCAGAAAGAATACACAGAAGTAGAAATGACCTTAGAGATGCTTTAATCCAGCGCTCTGAGAATAGCAACCATTTATTGAGTGTCTCGCATACATTGCAGACCGCCTTGCAAGTTGCATGCTATTACTCATTTTCTAGATGAGGAAATTACTCTCAAAGAGTTAACAGAGCTGCTCCGGTCTCACTGTTCAGGGGGGTCTCCTAAACCCTGGGGCAGTTTTCTTTATCTGATCTCCAGAGGTGGTAAACGCCCTTTATTGTACCCTGTGGGCTCACACAGGCTCTGTCCTCCTGCTGTGCCCCCTTGCATCTCCTGGGATATAATATTACCAATATGCTTCTGCTCCAGAAGAAAGGTGTAGGCCAGAAAGAAAGATGGATCTATCTCGACCCAACTGCTTTCTTTTCCTCCAGCAGGTGTCCCTAATTTTCCAGACGGTGAGGACACAATGTAGTGAAAGTAAGACTTCAGTGGCATTGGATGATTTAAGTTATTAGCCCCTGCCCATCCGCCATATTGATTTTGCTCCTCTGTAAGCATCGAGGAATTTTTCCATTCAGTCATTGAAGGCTTCTGGCTCAGAATTGCAAAGAGGTAGACAAAACAGATGACATCATGCCAAGGTTCCCCAAACACTTGGGTCTGAGAAGTCCCCTGGCAGCTGGGAAAAAGAAGAAAAAAAGGATGGTTGCAGAACCACATGGTCATGAGACAGACTAGAATTCTAGAAGCCCACATTGAGCCACTGGAGATTACTCAACTGTCTGAATGACGTCTTTTCTCATGAGAGGGTAATTCCGTCAATAGCGAACCATGAGAGCTGGCAAGTAACACAGATAGAGAATAATGGGAAGCTATCTCACTTTTCAAACTTGCAAAAAAGAATCTTCAGAAACACATTCAGGAAGCGCGTGAGCGTGGCCAATGCCTGTCGGTCTTATTGGAAGCCATAATCCAGGTGGTGTTTTGCAGGATCCCAAGAGTTTGCTTAAACACTGGCTCACTTGTTACTCCCAACAGAGAAATAATTTCCTTTTCTGAGAAACTCAGGTGAGCAGATCAATGCTCAAAGCCCGTCAGCCAGCACGCGGAAGCCAGTTTCCTGAGTGCGTTTCTCTTTGCAGGATCGCATACTCCCTGGTTCTCTTGAAAGCATCTTCAACCAAGTCAAACTCCAGTATCATCCCAAGAACATTTGCCCCCCAGATCGCCCTCGTATTAAGGCATAACCCATTTGACCAAAACTCCCAGGTGACTGATTTTAATGTGTTGCTCAAATTCTGTTGAATGCAGGAATGCACCACTGAAACATCCATCTTGCTGTCAAAATGATAATCGTGACACAGGGCTGTTCTATTACCCGGAGGCGGAGTAGGCGGCTTCAGGCATTGCAAGAGACGGACTCTACTGAGGCTCTCTACAAATAAAAAATTAAAAAATGCACCTGCCGGCACCACCGAACGTCTGTTTCCAAAGGCTCTTATCGTCTCCGCATGACAGGTGGAATGAACTTTCTAAAGCAATTAGACGACCCCGATTCTCAAATGCGCTGCCAAATTCTGTCCAGCGATAAAGCAGAAAGGAATCTCCCTGACACGAACATCGCCCTTCCCACCATCGTAAAGCATAAAGGAGTAAATGTTCAGGAGTTTCAGTCAAGCAGGACCTAGGATTTCCCAACAGATGGAGAAAAGAAGCCTTGGGTCAAAAGGTTTCCCATGTCAATGGAAGTCAACCGAGCATCTGGAATGCCCCAATGTTTGCCTGTCAAGTTTGGGCTCCTTCCTCCGGGCCCCCTTAGCACTGGAAGACGTCTGCGCTGTGGGCGGAAGTGACCTAGCTGTGCGTCAGGACCCCAGCTGTGAAGAGCCTGATGGGAAAGACCAGTATGGCAAGCCCTTGGCGTAGTGCCTTGCACAAAGTGCCTGGCATGTGTCTGTGGAGCTAACTGGAGGAGGAGAATGGACAGGCTCGTCTATGACCACTGAGCAGGCAGAGCACGTCATAACTCATCTGGTGGTGGGATTTCATCCAAGGCAAGGAACACCCTTTAGTCACCTGCCAAACTGCTGATGGAATGGTTCCGAGGAAACCCGTAAGCTCAAGGTGAGCCTCAAGGGAGGGAATCACAGATGGAAAGCAGGAAGGGAGGTCGTGGATGGTGTTTTACTAGAAGGTGAGGCAGAATTAACCTGGAGTTGGTATGGCCCGGGTGTTACATTTTGTGTAAGAGAGAGCTACTCCCCAGGGGGGCTGGCTACGTCTGAGGTGCCAGCCAGCCTCCAGAAGCCCCCCGTGGTCCCTTCCCAGGAAGACAACATGGCGGACGTGATCAGATGTTAGCTATAAAAGACCGGCAGCTTCTGTCTTGGGCGCTCCTTCGCCTGCCCCAACTCTCTCTCCTTCTCCTCTGTCTCTTTCTCTCTCTCACTCCCTCTCTCTCTCTCTGTCTCTCTCCCTCTCTCTCTTTCCATCTCTGTCACCATTCGCTCTCAGGAAGCCATGCCGTGAGCACCCTGTGGGGACACCCACACGGGGGACCCAAAGCACCCTGCCCGCAGTCACGTGGGTGAACTCCGGTCGGGTCCTGCAGCCCCATCAGGCTTCCGGGACCGTCGGGCCGACGTGTCACAGGGTGATGGATACCGGATACCTGTGACCAGGCGAGACGAATCGGTCTGTGTGGGTGAGGCCTGGAGGGGTGTGTAAGAGCTCCCTACAATGTGCCCCAAAGGCTGTCCTTAACCAGGGCTGGAGGGACCGACCTGTGAGCACCTCCTTGCAGACCCTGAGCTGCCCTAACAAAGCACCACAGACGGGATGGCTTGAACCACAGAAATTTACGGTCGCATAGCTCTGGAGGCTGGAAGTTCAAGATCACGTCATCGGCAGGCTCACTTTCTTCCCAGGCTGTGAGGACAGGATTCCATTCCAGGTTCTGTCCTGGCCATGTACACGGCCTTCCCCCTACCTCTTCCCATTGTCTTCTCTCTGCAGGGTGGGTGCCCCAACCCCCCTTCTCATAAGTCATATTCAATCAGGACCCACTTAACGACTTCATTTTTTTTTATTTTTTTTTCAATGTTTTTATTTATTTTTGGGACAGAGAGAGACAGAGCATGAATGGGGGAGGGTCAGAGAGAGAGGGAGACACAGAATCTGAAACAGGCTCCAGGCTCTGAGCCGTCAGCACAGAGCCCGACACGGGGCTCGAACTCACGGACCGCGAGATCGTGACCTGGCTGAAGTCGGACGCTTAACTGACTGCGCCACCCAGGCGCCCCATCGACTTCATTTTAACTTACTTGGCTGAGAAACGACCCCCACCTCCAACTACAGTCACATTCTGAGGCCCTGGGGGTGGGACTTTGACACATGAGTTTGGGCAAGGGACTCAATGAACCCCATAGTACTCCCTTAATCTGTACACTCTCTTAATCTGGCACTCAACTTAATCTGGCACCTGCCTCATCATCAGGGGAGGAACCAGTCACTCAGGGAGCAGGTGTATTTTTCAGGAAGGGAGCCGCCCTGTCCCGTCCAGAGTTCTAACGCCCCAGCTTGAAGTCCCTGAGGGAAAGGGAAGCACCGTTGTCTTTGTGCCTCCGCCTAAGGAAGACCAAGAATAAAGACGGTCCTCCATGTCTGTTCCTCCGTGCTTGCTTTTAAAACCACGCCAGTCGCGCAGAGGTGACATTCAGACCAAAGTCAGAGCTGGTAGGTGATCTGTATGTATATGAAGCCCTTTTCCTGTGGTTGGTGAGATTGAAATCTGTATTATCTTTTATTCCATCACGACTGTTCTCCTAAATGTGTGCCCAGAGGCCATTTGCTGTGACGGCTACCTACAGAATTTAGAACAAACGTGTCTCTGTGGCTGCCCCATTATTCAAATGTATGAGAAATATACACTTGGCTGAAAGATTAAATGTTGAAGTACACCTTGTCATTTTTTTGTAATATTTGAAATTCGCCTTCAAATGGCTATCAAAGATACCAGTCTTCTGCTGCTGTCGAAGGGAAAGGAGACCCTCTTTAGTGTCTGCCACGATTAGATTGCCCTGCGGGTGGCCATACCCCTTAATCATACGCTTTACTGTGGGTGGTAGGTGACCACATCCACCGACACCCGAGATGTCATAGCCCGAACTGGGGCTGGACAGGAAACAAGTCCTCCTGCCACTCCCCCCATCCCCCCACCCCCACCCCCGGCAACCCTCCCACGGGTGGCGTTGGTCATGTGGGATGGGGGCTGGCCAGTGCCCACAAGCAGTAGGTGAGCTGTTTCTTTACAGGAGAATTCGGTAATCAACATAAGCATCAGAGAAAATATTGCAGACTCTTGAAGTAGCATAGGATTATCAATAACATTTAAGTAAACTTCAGCGCAAATCAGAAAACAGATATTAGTGGGGCGGTGCAGTCAGTTAAGCATCCAACTCTTGGTTTCGGCTCAGGTCATGATCTCACGGTTCATGAGTTCGAGCCCCGCATCAGGCTCTGTGCTGACAGTGTGGAGCCTAGCTGGGATTCCCTTTCTCCCTCTGTCTCTGCCCCTCCTCTCCTCACCCCCCCCCGCCCCCCCCGCCTCACTTTCTCTCAAAATAAAGAAATAAAGAAAACAGATGTTAGTAAAGAAAGTGAACAGGTCTCAGAGGAGGCCAGGGGCTGGAGACTGCTGGTCTCAGCAGTTCACTCCCATTTCTGAGTGCCTGAGAACCAAATGCTTGGCCATTACCAGCAACAATGGTACTGGCTGGTGCTGGGGACTGAGTACCAGATGGGGACACAGGTCCTGTTTCTGCCTCAGGGGACATAGCTCGGGTCATAGCAAACAAAGCAAAGTATTGCCCACAGTTCAGTTAAATTTTGACGTGAGAACTCAAGGTAATTAACACGACAAGGTGCCTAGCACAGAGCAGACACTCAAAAACTGCTTGTTGTTCTCAATGAACTGAACAGCTTCCCTGGGGCACGGACGAAGCTTATGAACAATCGTGAATTGTACTGATTGCGGGAGCAAGGAAGGTTAACACGGGGAGGCTTAATGGATCATATAACCTTGAGTCCGGTAGGAGATCCTGGCTCCCCATCGCTGCGGCCTCCTATTTGTTCAGCCAGACTAATTTCTCTCCCCTAATTTCACTGTCTGGGAGAGCTCATTAAGAGATTTACCTGATCAGACTAAACGTTTCTTTGCTCAATCCGTCTCATTACGCTTCCGACACCCCCTGTCCTGGCCCCAAACATTTGAATTTCATAGCTTCCATTAATGCAAATAGAATCTCATCAGGGTCTAAAGATTCCTAGGAGAGCGGAGGTTCAATGTCTTCATCTGAATGCAAAAGGGAGTAGCCTCCCCTTGGATGGTTCCCTTGTTTACAATGTTTTCCTTCTTCGGTCAGAGGTGAGATCACCCGCGCCTGAGAAAGGAACGAATGCATTTCAGATTCGCTCACTGTCTGAAGGAACCCAGCTCACTTATTCAACCTCAGACCCGGCCGATAGGATGTTTCTGATGAGCTGAGGGGAGGCACGAAGTAGGGAGCAGGTGGCATGGAATTTGTAACTTTCAAGCCTGGTGGATGCTCACGCCCAAAGGAAGGAGACTTGTGAAAGAGAAGCAAAGTACTGAAGAGGAAACCTCTCTGTGAAAAGTGTGGGTCCAGTAAGAAACCCCAGCTGCTGCGCAGGGGGGCTGGAGGAGCAGTGTGGATTTGAAGCCTCATCTGCGCGGCCACCAGCTGTAAGAACTTGGCAGCACCCCTGGGCAGGCACTTGCCTCCCTGTGAAAAACAGGCCTAACTATCCTGACCTCAGAGCTATAGGGGACTAAGAGCTGCCAAAATGAACACTTGCCGCATAGACGGGGGAAGAGCAAAGAAACAGAGATACGACGGGGAGATTAAATCCCCATGAGAATCGAGGTAAAGAAAACCCGCTGCTAACAAATGCAAAACACTCAAGCCTGGTGGTCAGTTCGTACAATAATGGAAATTAATATAGTTAACCCAAAAAAGCAGACCGAAAATAAGTTAATTGTTAAAGAAACTGAACAGTCGGGGCGCCCCGGGGCGGGGGGGGGGGGGGGAGGGGGGTTAATTGGTTGAGCATCCGCCCGACTTCCACTCAGGTCATGACCTCATGGTCTGTGGGTTCGAACCCCGCATCGGGATCTGTGTTGACAGCTCAGAGCCTGGAGCCTGCTTCCGATTCTGTGTCTCGCTCATTTTCTGCCCCTCCCCCACTCAGGCTCTCTCTCTCTCTCTCTCTCTCTCTCTCTCTCTCTTTCTCAAAAATAAACAATTTAAAAAATTAGGGAAAAAAAAGAAAACTGAACAGTTTGCACGAAAACATGCAAACACTCGTACAAATATAAGGAATTAGGAAAGAGCTGATTTCCCTCTTATACAAATGGAAATAAAAGAATTTTAAAAAGCTGAAGAGAAAAAAAAACAACCCAAGTCATTATTCAGCTATTAGGAGCTCAGTTCAAGAATTTAAAAGGGTGTTGGAGAACATGAGGGGAAGTGACTCTCAATAGGGAACAAAAAGGCCAAAACCCTAAATAAAAACCCACACATCACTTTCTGCAGTGTATTAAAAACACATAATGATCAACAAGGGTCTCTCTCAAGAGCACAGAGGTTCTACAACATCCGAAATCCTAACAATATTCCCTATTCGCAGGTTAGAAAAGAAAACTCTGTGATCATTTCAAATGATGCTTGACAAAAGGTGAAATTTAATGTCTATTTATGATTAAAAGGGCATTGAGCAAGCGGGCTGGAAATAAATGATTTCCTTAGCCTGGCAAATGACCGCAGACAGAAACCCAAAGTCGATACCATAACTAATAGTAAAACACTAGATGCATTCTAGTTAGAGGCCGAATAAGGAAAGGATACAAATTCTCACCACTTCTGGTCCACCTTGTGCTGGAGATCCTGGCCAGTGCAACGAGAAGAAAATGTCCTTCAAACATAAGGATAACGGGGCGCCTGGGTGGCTCAGTCGGTTGAGCGACCGACTTCGGCTCAGGTCATGATCTCGCGGTTCGTGGGTTCGAGCCCCGCGTCGGGCTCTGTGCTGACGGTTCGGAGCCTGGAGCCTGCTTCAGATTCTGTGTCTCCCTCTCTCTCTGCCCCCTCCCCACTCACGCTCTGTCTCTCTCTGTCTCTCAAAAATGAGTAAATGTTAAAAAAAAAATTTTAACATGAGAACAATAAGACGGAGAAATGAATCAAAGTGTCTTCGTTTGCAAACAATGTTCTTAATTGCAAGCATGTCCTTTCCAACAGAAGCAACAAAGAATTTATTTAAAAATGCTTAAAAATAAAATAGCAAGATGCCTGGATGTAACAGAGATTCTCTCCTTGCCCAAACTCTCCATGAGGTCCCCGAACTTTCCTATGAGGCTTACTTCCGCTTTGCTCTCTGCACTGCCCGGTTTTACTACGAATCCTGATTAAGTCAGTTCCTCCAGCATTCCCCACTTTCTGTAGCTGATGGGGTTCCTTATCCTCTGCCCTCCCCCACGGGAAGCCTCATCACCCTGGCCCGTCTTCAGCAAGGATTCTATTAGTTTGGGTTTGCCAGAATCCCGAAACCCTCATGTTTTCTCCTAGTATTTTCTATCCACTGACCACCCTCTGCTCCTTGGCTACAAATTCCCACCAGCCGGTGCTACATTCAGAGTTAAGCCCAATCTCTCTCACCTGCTGCAGATCTCACTACACTGGTCCCTCCACCCATCATCACGGTGCCCCTTAAAATAAAGTTTGCCTTGCCTTGCTTTTTTTTTTTTTTTTTGCTTTTTTAAATGTTTATTTATTTTTGAGAGAGAGACACACAGACAGAGCATGAGTAGGGAAGGGGCAGAGAGAGAGGGAGACCCAGAATCTGAAGCAAGCTCCAGGCTTTGAGTCATCAGCACAGAGCCCGACGCGGGGCTCGAACCCACGAACCGTGAGATCATGACCTGAGCCGAAGTCAGTCGCTCAACGACTGAGCCACCCAGGTGCCCCCAAGTTTTTTTTTTCCCATTAAACAGATACACGATAAGCATGCAAACATCAGCAATATTCTTGTACACCAAGCAAAAACTAAAACGTAATACAATTTTAAAATACGACTCCATTCTCAAGAGCAACAGGAAGCATGAGGCGTTTGGGATAAAAATTTTTAAGATATTTAGAAATTCAAGAAGATAAGCTGCAAATTGTTTCTGAATGAAAAATGAAAACCTGCGTAAATGTAGGATATCCTTATAGCTATCAGTATAGTTCGAGAGGTAGACGCAGACACAGACCTAGAAGAGAGGTAGATACAGATACAGGTGCCCACGGGTATGATACGGATGCAGGGATAGACAGAAATAAAGATGAGACGGAGACATAGATACAAAAAAGTGGGATACTAAATGCAATGAACATATGAATTCTTACCCTCCCCCCGATTTATTTATAAGTTTATTACAATTACACTCAAAATCCAATGAGGTAATTTGCAGAACTTGGCAAGCCAAAATTTATGTGGAGCAGAGAGCCAGGACGAGTTAAGACAACTTTGAAGAAAAGCATAAGGAAATAGACTTTATGTTGTTTTATTATTCAAGTAAAAAAAAAAAGGGTGGAATATAAATCAATAAGAAAAAAGAAACCCAAACAGAAGCCCATAGATATGACATACCAATATATGACAAAGGCAGCATTATAAGTAAATAGGATAAGGATGAATTATTCAAGAAATAATATTGGAAACTGACTATCCAAATAAGAAAAATATACAGTAACTCACAACATAGAGAAAAACAACCCCATAAGGAATAAAGTCCTACACATGATAACCAAACCTTCAGACTTTAAGCAGAAAAAAATATATATCATTATGACTCCAGGCAGAGAAAGATTTCTTTAAAAAGACACAAAAAACACAAGAGATGAAGAAAATATTGGGAAATATGACTATTGAAATTTTATTTTTTTTAACTTTTTATACTGCTTCATTGAGGTATGATTGATGTTTTTAAAGATTGGTGGAATTTATTTTTAAATACTTTTTATTTGGGGGTCGCCTGGGTGGCTCAGTCGGTTAAGCGTCCGACTTCAGCTCAGGTCACGATCTCGCGGTCCGTGAGTTCGAGCCCCGTGTCAGGCTCTGGGCTGATGGCTCAGAGCCTGGAGCCTGCTTCCAATTCTGTGTCTCCCTCTCTCTCTGCCCTTCCCCCGTTCATGCTCTGTCTCTCTCTGTCCCAAAAAATAAATAAACGTTAAAAAAAAAAAAAAAGATGAACAAAGTTTAAAATAAATCACGCGATGAATGGGTGAAGGAGAGGTGGTATATATACACAATGGAATATTGGTGATCAACAAGAATGAAATCTGGCCATTTGTAACAACGTGGATGGAACTAGAGCGTATTATGCTATGAAATAAGTCAGTCGGAGAAAGGCGAATATCACAGGATCTCACTCCTCTGTGGAATTTAAGAACACAACAGATGAACATGGGAAGGAAAGAAAAAATAAGATAAAAACAGAGAGGGAGGCAAACCCTAAGAGACTCCTAAACACAGAGAACAAACCGAGGGCTGCTGGAGGTGGTTGGGGACGGGTTAAATGGGTGATGGGCATTAAGGAGGGCACTCATTGGGATGAACACTGAGTGTTGCACGTAAGTGGTGAATCACCTGGTTCTACTCCTGAAACCAGTACCACAGTGTATGTGAACTAAATGGAATTTAAATTAGAAATAAGCGTTAAAAAATAAAAATTAAGTCACAAATAGGCTTCAAAAAACGCTTCAGAGGCATACATAGGTAAAAGAACTGGTATGAAAAATATGCAAATAGCCACATATTATATACAAATTATATCAAATAAACAAACAACCCCAGTAAAAAATTGAACAAATGACATTAGCAGTTTTCCAACAAAAGAGGAAATCCAAATAGCCAAGACACGTGAAAAGACACAGGTAATGTAAATATAAATAAAATAATAATGTACCATTTAATATCCACGAATTGGGCAAAAGTTCAAAAAGTCTGGCAGCCTGCCAGAGAAAATGTGGAGAACGGATATTGGTGAGGGAATAAATCCGTGCAAGTGCTTTGGAACCAATTTGCAGCAATCAAAGAAAGTTGAATACATATATGCCTTTTACTTTGTAAGTTCACTTCTAGTGTTTATCCCCAAATAACGTTGGCCTGTACGCTCAAGGCAGAATGAAGGTGAATGCCATTTTAGCAACAACGGCAATGGCCAAACATAAGCCAAACATCCCTCAACAGAACAGAATAAATAAATTCTAGTCCATTCAGACAATAAAATACGATACAGAAATGAAACTGAATGAAACAGAGTTGTGAGTGTTGACACGCGTAAATCGCAAACTATAATAACTAAACAAGAACACGTTGCAAAAGCATATGTAGGATGTCTTAGCATTGTGTGGTAGGGTCCCCTCCCTAAGGAAAGGAATTAAAAAAAAAAAAAAACACCTCAAGGCCACTGGCTACATGCCTATGTGACAACATCCCTCATGACCTTGTAACGTGAGACCACTTAATCAGACTGCATGTTAGCGTGTTGCCGTATATGGGAGACAAAGAATGAAAAAACATAAAAAACTATGCCATGTGGTGATCAGGGCTCAGTTCCTCGGGTACGAACCCAACTGAGCAGTACCGGCACGAAGAAAGTTGCTTCCTGGAGAGAAAAGCCTCCATCTCAGGACCCTCTGTGTGAGAATCCTGCTACAGTTGAACAACAAAGTGAGCAATGTCATACTGTATACGGTTCATGGATAGAGGACAGTCCTCTTTCTGGTATGGCCACCTGGCTCCTAGCAGAAAAAAACCTGATGACAGCAACTATGTAATCTTTGAAAAAAATAACAAATGTCAGGCACCTTATACTAAACAAACACAGGCTGAAGTTAGAAATGGACACTTGGGAAAAGGGAAAGGAAAAGTGAGAATTTTCTGTTTGGGGACTTTTAGCCCCAAGTCTGTGCCGGGAAGTATCTAAGACTCCAAAGGAAAAGTCATAATCTCACTAGACCAAAAAATAGTAACAATAAAATTAAACAATGAACCTGGTTTGGGGATAGCATAGCTGATGAAGAAATAGGGAGATAATTGCCAGAAAGGAGAAAGCCAGAGAGAGAAAGAGAGAGAGAATCCTATGTTTGAAGTATAAGCTCTACCCAAATCCCTGAGTCATAAAGGAGAAAGTCAGAGAGAGAAAGGGAGACAGAGAGAGAGAGAGAATGCTGTATTCGATGGATAAATGCTACCCAAATCCCTGACTAATCACCCATGTAATGTTCATGGGGTAAATACTAGCCCAACTAACTAGCCCAACTGACATAAAATAATTAAACTGAAATTTGAGCTCCCAGGACCTCCAGGGAAAAAAATATAGTTTCAGCCAATTATCTGACTGCTTAAAAAAGAATAATTATGTTTCCAGAAGAACTTAACAGAAATCAGGATTTCTACAACACATCAATCACAAGTTCTAAGATGTACCTCCCTGAGGCAGAAGGAAAACCTAATTATTCTCAGAAGGAAGGCAACAGAGACCAATCTCCAAATGAACCAGATGGTAAATTAGGCACAAAGAGCTTTAGGGATGTTAAAACTATCCCCCAAAACAAAAGGAAAACATGATCGCAATGAATAAGAAAATGGGATCTCAGCAGCGCAAGAGAGAGACTAAGAGAGAAGAACCGGAGACTCTAGAACTGAAACCGTAGCATCTGAATTTATTGTTTTATTCACCAGAGACACTCACAGAATGGAGGTGATGGAGGAACGTGTCGTGTCCTCGATACCCTCCGACCCATCGTAGCAATGCTCCAAGCCAAAGAGCAGAGACCGGAAGAAGTGAGCAGAGCCCCTGGGACCAGTGAGAAAAACGTGGAAATGTCTGACGGACTCGAAATTGGAATCCCGTGAAGGAGAGGAGAAAGGAAAGGAGAAGAAAGGAGAAAGAGCTTATGGCACAAAATGTATTTGAAGAAACACTGACCCCAAGCTGCCCAAAGTTAGCGAAAGACAGAAATTCACAGGTTGAAAAAGCTCATGGACCTTTAGCAACATTCACACACAGAAAACTACACCTGGGCCCGGTAGTCATACGGTGACGCATTGCGTATACGAGAATGACAATTTGGGTTTTTTTAAATTTTTTAATTATTATATCGATTTATTTTGGGGGGCGGGGAAGGGCAGAGAGAGAGGGAGACACAGAATCCCAAGCAGGTTCCGGGCTCCGCACTGTCAGCACGGAACCAGACACGGGGCTTGAACTCACAGACCGTGAGATCGTGACCTGAGCCGGAGTTGGACACTTAACCGACCGAGCCACCCGGGCGCCCCTCAGTAATTTTAGATTCTCTACGAGAGACAGCGGTCTTTCAGGAACGTGAAAGTCACAGTCACCTGCACGTAGCGCTGCCTCTCTGGGTTGAAATTGTTCACCTTCTCTTTTGGTTTCTTTGTTATTTCCGCACCTGTCTCTGGATCCCTGTCTTTTCCTCGTGCTCGCCCTGCTCTTCTCCCTACGCGCTCCCCTGTCTTCCTTGGACACCCATTCTCCTCTCTCCGCCTCCTCCTTTCTCCTCCGCCCGCACCCCATCCTTCTAATGGCCTCTGCTGCACACCCTCTCCTTTTCCTTTGGCTCCTGAAGAATGACAATGACAAACTGGAAACAGTGAAGATCTGACGTATTCACGGTCCACACGCGTGCCCGGATACATCGGCAGGATTGAAATACTGATGGCAAAAGCGCCTGTGTTGGTTTGGTAGAAAACTCTTATTCACCAAACCCAAGGAAAGGGCAGGAGCCCACAAGGTAATTTTTAATCTGAGGAACTTTATCAAACTGCTCTTTTGAGTCGGTTCATCCTAAGCCAGAGGAAGTTACATGATCAGGAGAGGCAAAGTCATGGGGGGACCCCGGTTGTCATTCATTAAAAAGGGTCAGGGCTGTGCATTTATAATCTATGGGTGCCATCCCAGCCGTCAGCAGGTGGTTGTCCGGCCCCTGGAACCCAAAAGAAACTGAGTCAGGACCCACTCGTTAGGAAGCGAGCGGGGAGCCTGGTGGACAATGCAAGGTCCCTGGGGCGTGTTTTATGTTGTACTCAGGGCTCTGCCCTAGAGCGACAGTCAGCTACAGACCTCAGCCACGGGCTTCTAAAATCCTACGGTTTTGTTAATATTTTGGCATCCACAATAATTTCTATTCCAGCGAACGTGAACAGACAGTTGCTCCTTTTGCAGGATAGTTAGATATTAAAGCGTAGACGAGTTGTTTGAAGCTTGCTACCTGCCTGCCCCCTTTCCCTGCCCCCTGCCCACCAAATAGGGAGGGGACAATGTGGAAGGGAATGTAGGAAAGTGTTGAGAGCAGGGACAATGGGGACAGAGAAAGGCTGGCTTCAGCGAGAATACCTTGGCCTTTACTAGCCAGATTGCCCCAGGCCATTTGCTTCGCTTTGAGTGTGCTTGTTCATTCATTTACTTTTTGCAAAGGTGTGTGTCTGTGTCCATGTATGTACATATATGTATGTGTGTGTATGTGTATAATTACGTGTGTGTGTATGTACTTATGTGTATATACGTGTATTTTGTCTGTCAAACAGGCACCCGCCCCTCTTGTTGAAGTACAAAGAGAATCACTTATATTTTCTGGTATTGTTACAATCCTATTTCTGGGCATTTTTTTAAAATTCAGACTCTGCTATTTTTGACATTTCTGCTTTAGATGTTACCCTACTATGAGGATGGGGATTTAATCTCTAATATTTCACCCCGGAAACACTCACTGAGCTCTCCTTCCACTAGTACCCCAGGACAGTTACAGCAAAAATCGTGTTTAGCTCGAACTCATCTGTTTACTGTTCTATGAATGTGTCATGAGTCACAGGCGGGCCACGCAGTCTGATTAGATTCCATTTCGGGTACAATTTTGTGTTTCCCCCTAGAGTAGGTAATGGCTCTCTCTCTTTGTGACCCTACTCCTCTGCCTCTCTCCCTCTCCTTTCCTCTCAGTGGACAGAGGGAAGCTCCTCCCTCTTCCCCGTCTTCATTAAAGCATCCCCAAAACCTTGCACAGAAGGGTGAGTCCGGGTTCAGGACGTCCAAGCACGAGATGCTTCTCTGTGCGACAAAGTTACCGTCCTCGGAACTTCCTTCACCATCCTGTTGAGGACTTTCCTTGCCTCTCCCAGGTAGGATGCCTATCTATTTCGTAGACCCTGTGCCCTTCTCGTTATTGCTTACAACCTCAAAATGTGGAGGAACACATTCTCCACGAGCCTCCCGAGAAGATGTGAGAGCTAAAATTTGTTTTAATATTTATTTATGTACTTAAAGAGGGAGAGAGAGCATGTGCATGCACACAGCAGGGGCAGAGAGAGAGGGAGAGACTCCCAAGCAGGCTCCACGTTCTCAGCACAGAGCCCGACGCACGGCTCGAACTCATGAACGGTGAGATCACCACCTGTCCGAAATCGAGTTGGACGCTTCACCCACTGAGCCACCCAGGTAACCCTGAGAGCTAAAATCTTGAAATGTATATGCCTGGGTAGATCGGTGATCTACTCACACAACTGGTTGGATATCACACTGGGTGCAAATTTCTGACTTGGAAGGAGTTTTCACAACCCATTTTTCTCCGACGTTCTGAAAGGTCACCATCTTGTTATTTCGCACACACTTATTTCCGCCCATGTCGCTGGGCATTCAGGCAAAGCACTCAACCTGGAGACCCCTGTCTTCAAGTCTGAGAAATTATTTCTTAATAATGAGTTGCTTTGCAGCATCTATCACATGGATACTGGGCCTCCGGGGCTTCTGCTCAGTGTTTTGGTCTTTCCGTCTTTTAACTCTACTTTTGAAGGCAAAAGCCTATCTTCAACTTTATCTACCATCTGTCCACTTAATTTTTCACAACTGATACTTTTTTGTTTATTTCCAGGTGATTTGTTGTTGTTGTTGTTCTCGGACTATTTTTATTTTTTTAATGTTTAATTATTTTTGAGAGCGAGAGACAGAGCACAAGCAGGGGAGGGGCAGAGAGAGAGAGAGGGGGCCACAGAATCTAAAGCAGCTCCAGGCTCCGAGCTGTCAGCCCAGAGCCTGATGCAGGGCTGGAACTCGGGAACCGGGAGATCGTGACCTGAGCCGAAGTCGGACGCTCAACCAGCTGAGCCACCCAGGAGTCCCTGTTCTCTGACTTTTTTATTTTTTATTTTTTATTTATTTATTTTTTTTAATTTTTTTTTTCAACGTTTATTTATTTTTGGGACAGAGAGAGACAGAGCATGAACGGGGGAGGGGCAGAGAGAGAGGGAGACACAGAATCGGAAACAGGCTCCAGGCTCCGAGCCATCAGCCCAGAGCCCGACGCGGGGCTCGAACTCCCGGACCGCGAGATCGTGACCTGGCTGAAGTCGGACGCTTAACCGACTGCGCCACCCAGGCGCCCCTCTCTGACTTTTTAAAAATCAGCCCCCATATTCCTACTTCACAGGTGTCATATTTTCTCTTATCTTACTGAGGATTTTATAGATTTTTCCAAGTTTTCCATTCTCTACATATGTTATGTTTACTCCACTGTGTTCATTTGTTTTGTTTTGTGTTTGCTAATTGTCCGGGTTTTTTTTTTTTTAATTTTTTTTTTAACGTTTATTTATTTTTGAGACAGAGAGAGACAGAGCATGAATGGGGGAGGGTCAGAGAGAGGGAGACACAGAATCTGAAACAGGCTCCAGGCTCCGAGCCGTCAGCACAGAGCCCGACACGGGGCTCGAACTCACGGACCGCGAGATCACGACCTGAGCCGAAGTCGGCCGCTTGACCTACTGAGCCACCCAGGCGCCCCTGCCCGGGGTTTTTTTTAATGTCTTTCAAGTTAGAGGTCTCCTGAAAATATCTGCATATTCTTTCTACTGTCTGCTTACATTTATGGGTGAGAGGAAAAGGTCATTTGAAATGCTCTCTTGTGGATGGGATGTATCTACTCCTGGACTCACCCAAGAAAAACCTCACTTGACCATTTTGATGGCTGATCTCCATATTCAGTTTCTGTAGGGTTTTCTTGCTGGTTGATCAGTTTTGTGGGAAAGGAATTCTTTATTTTTTTAAATAATTTCTAAGTGTATTTCTTATTTATTTTGAGAGAGAATTAAAGAGCGAGTGGGGGAGGAGCAGAGATCGAGGGGACAGAATCCCAAGCCGATCTCACGCTGTCAGCGCAGGGGTCCCATGTGGGGCTCGAACTCACAAACCGTGAAGTCAGGACCAGAGATCAAGAGGCGGGCACTTAAGCGACTGAGCCACCCAGGTGTCCGGATTTCTGTAGGAAAGGAATTCTTTAGTCTTCGACAGGGAATTGGGATTGGTAGAGAGCTGAATTCTTTATAATCCTGGGTGCTAATGTTTTGCATTATCTGGGAATATCATGTCATTTCCTGTAGGTTTTCATTAAATTCCCTGCCCTCGCCATTTCTAGTAGATAGTCTACCCGCGGCTGTGCCTGCAGACTTAGAATTTGTCCTTTACAAAGAGGACAATCCCATGTTCCACTAGGGTTAGAAAGATGCAGTGCCTCAGATTCTGTGTCTCCCTCTCTCTCTGCCCCTCCCCCACTCATGCTCTGTCTCTCCCTCTCTCAAACAATAAATAAACATAAAAAATTTTTTTAAAAAGAAAGAGGCAGTTGCCAGGCTTATCAAAGTGGGAGAAGGGCTCTGGGGGTCAAAATACCTATTATACAACATTTTCCAAAAAACATCGTCATCTCAGCCCCCACCTCCAGTCCCGGGTTTTGTAAATGCTTGTTTCCTCCATATCCTGAGCTCCTGGGATTGTAAGAAATGAATTTGCTTCCGCTGGGTTTTGGGGGTTGCTACCTCGGATTGCAACCTGTGCAGGCCTGCTACATTGGTGTCCTCTCGTCAATTACCGCTTTAAAATGTTACTTCTGGGGGCGCGTGGCGGGCTCAGTCTGTTAAGCTCTGACTCTTGATTTCGGCTCAGGTCATGATCTTGCGGTTCATGAGTTCAAGCCCTGCATCAGGCTCTGCGCTGACAGTGCAGACTGCTTGGGTTTCTCCCTTCTTCTGTCTCTATGCCCCCCCTCAATAAATAAATAAGCTTTTTAAAAATTTATAAAATGCCACTTCTGTGTCTTATCACCTGTTCTCTCTGACCTTGGGGGTACATGCCTTTTAAAAATCGGTTTTCCCATCATTATGGTGATATTTCAGGAGGAAACTGGTAAGCCCACGGCTTCACTCACTGTTCGGGAACCATTTATAAATCTGTCAAGTCAGTTCATCTCTCTGTGACTCAGATTCCTTCCCTCTCAAATGGGTATCACAACTTCATGAGGTCATTTTAAGGATTTAGAGGATACTCCCTATGAAGTGCTCAAACAGGAAGTTAGGGAAAGCCAGGCACGAGGGGAGAAGTGTGGGTCAATCCTTCCAAACCATAGCAGGCAGTTAAAAAGAACCCGCCCAAGGGGAACCTGAGGGGCTCAGTCAGTTAAGCATCTGACTTCTGCTCAGGTCATGGTCTCACCATTCATGAGTTCGAGCCCCGCGTCGGGCTCTGTGCTGACAGCTCGGAGCCTGGAGCCTGCTTTGGATTCTGGGTCTCCCTCTCTCTCTGCCCCTCCCCTGCTCATGCTCTGTCTCTCTGTCTCTCTGTCTCTCTCTCTCAAAAATAAATAAACTTTAAAAAAGAAATTTTTTTCAAGTGGTTGTCAAACTGCCTCCCCAGGGGCACAGTGTTTTCTGAGCTGCTCAGAATTGTCCCGCCCCCGGAACGCAGTAAGAGAATTCTTGTCACTGAATCTCATGACTCCATGAACCAAATCATCCTACCCTTAATTTTCAAGTATTTTGTCCACTAATGTATAAAAACACTCAGTGCCTACTCCTGTTTCTGGACTCCAGCCCTTCTGAACACACATCCGGAGCAAAAACTAAGCAAAATGCCTCTGAGCCCCCAACACTGTTTGCAGCCCTGGTTCTTTCCACAGACACCATGGCCAGAATCTTGTTAACCCCCGTGTCTTTGGGTCACCCTCCCTTTCATTGCACCAGGATGGGAAGCCAGCCCGACTCAGGTATCTCTTAGCTGTTTGGTCACGCTTCAATCTGGAGCTTTCTCTTTTCACATTCTTCCGTATTTCTTAGCATCCGAAAAGCGACACATTGCTGTGTTGGAAATATGGAAAGTATAGAGAAGCGCAAAGAAGAATTTAAATCACCTCCAGAGACAGCCGCATTCAATAATATCTAACTTGCTGGGAGTCGTTGTGCATATTTTTATAAAAATGGGGTCGTGCTGTTTTGAAAAGAGGGAGTACTTACCGTACCATGAACATTTGCCTGTGTTTATCCTTCCATCATGTAGTTTCCACCCGCCACTGTGGATTCTTTTACACATACCACAATGTAGTGAACGAATCTCTCTACATGGGGATTCGGTATGTTTCAAGTATCTCATCGCTACAAATAATGCCAAAGACATTTCAGAGTCTCCTTTCACGGGGAGACGTGTTTCCTTAGGATTACCCGATATTCTATGTTAGTGGAATTTTTTAAAAAATGCAAAAACAACCAATATGCTGAGCATTGGGAGACAGAGAGCTACATCTTTAGGAAGATTTTACGAAAGAATTTAGGAAGGTTATTACTTTGCCTTTTCATGTTTGTTTATTTATTTTGAGAGAGAGAGAGAGAGAGAGCACAAACAGGGAAGAGGCAGAGAGGGAGAGAGAGAATCCCAAGCAGGCTTCATGCTGTCAGCGCAGAGCCCGACGTGGGGCTCAATCTTACAAACCGGGAGATCACGACCTGAGCTGAAACCAAGAGTCAGATGCTTAACTGACTGAGCCACTCAGGCGCCCCAGGAGGTTATTATTTTAAATGGTTAATATTTTTATAGGGTAAGCTTTCTTCATCTACATGGAAATAGCACTTCAGCGAATGGCCTCGTTCCCCCAAAATGTCAAGGAATATTAACCTTTCACTGGACAGAATCCAATATAGATAAAGTTAGTAACGGCTAACAGATAACTGTCCTTTCCCTCCGTTTTGACTATGACTTTCACTCTCCAGAAAGAGCTTGGAAACAGAAGAGGGTCGACACAGACCTAAGGACATAGCGACACTGGCAGGGCCGATTTTGTTCATGATTCGTACGATGACGCTGAGGTTCAAAGAAAGCAAACGACTCGCCCAAGGTCACAAGCAAGGTCACAGCAGAGCTTGGAGCTCCAGATACCCGCGTCCTGGACAAAGTTTTATTCTCGATAACATTGGTTTGGTCAAAGCCACGTGGGCCGTTGCCCGCCCAAAAGGTGGAATATTCAATTCCTCAAGGAAAGGCAAGGTTTCCAGTGTAGAACAATACCGCCTTGCCAGTTACTTAAAGGTGTCTCAGAGGAATCCCTCAGGAGAGGGTATTTCTAGGTATTTGGGGTTTGGCCTCAAGGGGTCCAGGTGGGGAGCTGATTGGCTATGGCGTGGCTCGTGATTTAGGATTGGTAAATGCAGTGAAGGGTGCATCGTCAGCCCCTCTTGAAAAGTAAACTATGATGTGATGGGTAGACTGTCTGCTCAATAGTTCTTGCGAGAAGAGCTGTCCACCCACAGAAATTGGTTTACAGGAAAGTCCTACGGCAGACGTCGAATCATGGGTTGGCTCACAGCCTTATCTTTGCAGGATTTCCAAGAATCTCCCGGCAGAGAGTTAAGTCCTGATGGTCGAAGCTCTCCACCCTGAGAGTCCAATTCTGTGACTGCAGGTGATTTCAACTCTCGGTCACTACACAAAGGAGCCTGTGGTAAAGATGCAGCTAGTTGCTTGGCCCTCTTAGGAGGTGACTAGGGAGTCTGTCGTAGGCATTGATGAATCGGCAAGATGCAGAGCGTCATAGACACTCATCCGGTTATCGTCACCGTTAACAATTCCTATCGCATCAAAGATTTTTAAGAATACAAGGCATGGGAGCGCCCATACTTACAGCTGAATTTCCCTAAAGTGATTATTCTGGTCTGGAGGTCAGGGTTGGGGCTGAGCCAGTCAGGACCACTCAGGACCAGTCAGAACTAGTCAGGATCTTCTTTAATCCATCCCCCATTACGTTTTTGAACTTCTGATTAAGTATCCACTGAACACCCAGCACTGAGCTAAGTATCAGGTGCATCTTAAGAGGTTTGTGGCCCATGAAGAATACGGACGAATATATAAATATCTCCATTTTTATGGAGTGAGGTGGTGAGGAAAAGTCACGCAAAGAAAATGATATTCATTGTGGCTATACGTTTATGTCCTCTCAAAATTCCTATGTGGAAGCCTTAACTCTCAAGCGATTGTGTATGGATGTGGGGACTTTGGGAGGTGATTAGGGTTGGAGAGGTCATGATGAGTTCATGAGGGTGGGATGCTCATTATGGGATTAGTGCCCTTATAAGAAGAGGAAGAGACCTCTTTCTCTCTCTCTCTCTCTCCCTCTCCTTCTCCCTCTCCCTCTCCCTCTCTCTCTCTCTCCCTCTCTCTCTCCCTCCCTCTCTCCCTCTCTCTCTCAACATTTGCTGAGGAAAGCCAATATGAATACACAGTATGAGGTCCATGGGGTACAAGCCTGGAATCAGGTCCCCACAGACACCAGATCTGATGGTGTCTTGATCTTGGACTTCCCAGCCTCCAGAACCATGGGCAGTAAATGTCTGCTGTTTAAGCCATCTGTCTGTGGTTCTTTGCTATAAATGGCATGAGCTGACTAAGATATCATTCAAACTGGGTCATGAAGGCAATGGATTTTGCCAGGTAAAGTTGGGAGGGAAGGTCATTTCACAAAGAGCACATCAAGTGACCTCCAGAAATGACATAGTCTGAAAACATTGGAGGGGTTGACTGGGTGGCTCAGCCGGTTAAGCATCCAACTCCTGATTTCGGCTCAGGTCATGATCTCATGATCGGTCATGAGGTCAAGCCCCGTGTCAGACTCCACACTGAGCATGGAACCTGCTTGAAATTCTCTGTCTCTTTCCCTCCGCCCCTCCCCACCCCCGTTAATGCACACATGTTCTTTCTCTGTCTCTCTAAAAAAATAAATAATTAAATAAATGAAATGAAAACATTGGAGGACACAAGCTATGCGACAAGGGTCCATGAAGGAAGACAGACGTGGGCCGTGTCTTTGAGGGACTTTTATGTTCTTCTAAAGAGCTTACTCCTTAAGCAGATACGAGATCGTGACAATTTCTAAATCAAGATTTTTATTTCAAATCAAGATTTGATCTGAGTTTCATTCAGATATATCCTGCACTTTGGTGGAGGATTGATTGAAAGGGGAGACAGAGAAATTGGCCAGAGGTCCATTGGCCAGGGGGCAAAGTCGCTCCCACGTAAGACTAGAAGGGAGCTGCTATGGGCAGCGGAAGCAGGGGAACATCCCAGGACCCCCAGCCGCCATTGTGTGACTGCAATTTGCTGGCACCACACATAAGGCACATGGGAAAGTGTGAGTTTCTGACTCGGAGGTTGGGGAAACACAGGCTTTGTTCAAATGCCCCCTCAGCCTGGTAAATGAGAAAATTAAGAATGAAAGCAAACTTTTTCTTATGGAACTGGTGAATCATCGATCATTCCTTACAGAATCCCTCACCAAGTTACTGTGTAGGTCGACCCGACCTTGGGCAAGAACGGTGCAAAAGTGGATGCTCCTCTTGGTAGTAAGCAAGAGTTCTTTGCATGTAGAGCTGGGCACCATTTGCAGTCATTGGGGTTTGGCTCTGGGAATGGGCTGGGCTCTCCTAAACCCCAAATTCAAGAATGGCATCTTCCAATCAGCTTGGGACCACTTACACTCCTGCAGGAGAATGCAGGGCAGTGGGAAATCATGAGAGATTTCAGGCAAGGACTGCCATAATGGGGGGCCGCTGGCCTAAGGGGGAGAGCCTTTGGATCTCCTGGATCCTTTAATTCTGCTTCTGAAAGAAGAATATGACGCACTCTTCCCATTTTCGTTTGTGATCGGGGTCTAGTAAGACCACAGTGACATGCGTGAGCCTGATGTCGTCTTGAAAACGTGGCGACGTCCATCAAGACACATCTGTAGAGGGGGCTCTTCCAAAGTCTCCCCAGACGAGTACACTGCACACTAGTGATGGGAAATCTGGTCTGCTCAGACGTCTCCATCCGAAGGCTTCTGGGACACCCAGTGGGTCAGGTGTTCCCATTTCTAAGGGACAGTTGCTCCGCACCACGAGATGCAACACACAAAAAACAACCAGCTAAGATTTCTGAGGACACACAAATTCTAGAGAAAGCAAGGTCACATTTTGAGTCTCAGATATCCCATTTCTCATCAAGGTGCCCAACTGCTCATGACAGGCTGAGCATTGTTAAAATAGGAGAGAATTACTGAGCTGTACCCAAGAGTTACAATCCTGGGGTGCGGGGGATACAGCTGTATACACTGACAAGGTTAGGCCTTCTAGAGTGGCTTTAGGCGTTCATAACATCACTCTTTGCTACTTCTGACCTTGGTAAGGTCAGTGAATTCTCCCGCTGTCCATCTTCCATACATTACTAGAGGCCTGGGGGTGATAATGCTGCTAAGGGGAGTAGGGGGGCTGGAGGTCCTGGACACACAGGTGATTGAGTTCAGACAGGCCTGGAATTCTTCCTAAAAGATGAACTAATTCTAACTTTGAGCATTTGACTTAATGCATGTCAGTCTCAGTTTACCCACCTGTAAAACAGGAATAATAATAATATCTTTAGAAGTCTAAGAAGACTGGGGCACCCGGGTGGCTCCGTCAGTTAAGCATCCGACTTCAGCTCAGGTCATGATCTCAAGGTTCGTGAGTTCGAGCCCCGCGTCGGGCTCTGTGCTGACAGCTCACAGCTTGGAGCCTGCTTTGGATTCTGTGTCTCCTTCTCTCTCTGCCTCTCCCCCAGTTGTGCTCTGTTTCTCCCTATCTCTCAAAAATAAATAAATGTAAAAACAAAAATTTAAAAAGTCTTAGAAGAGAAATACCAAGAGTTAGTATTTATTATGTTAATTCTGGGCCAGAGGACTTAGCTGAATAATCTGGAGAAACCAATTCAAAGAGGTGAAGATAGTTTCTGTTTTACGACTTTTTAAAGCTTAATAGTTTTGGGGCGCCTGGGTGGCGCAGTCGGTTAAGCATCCGACTTCAGCCAGGTCACGATCTCGCGGTCTGTGAGTTCGAGCCCCGCGTCAGGCTCTGGGCTGATGGCTCGGAGCCTGTTTCCGATTCTGTGTCTCCCTCTCTCTCTGCCCCTCCCCCGTTCATGCTCTGTCTCTCTCTGTCCCAAAAATAAATAAACGTTGAAAAAAAAAAATTTAAAAAAAAAAAAAAAAGCTTAATAGTTTTTTTTTAAATATTTTATTTATTTTTGAGAGAAAGAGAGAGCACGCACAAGCTGGGGGGGGTGGGCGGTTACAGAGGATCGGAAGCAGGCTCCGTGCTGACAGCAGAGGCCAATGCGGGACTCAAACTCGTGAACCATGAGATCATGACTTGAGCTGAAGTCAGACGCTTAACCAACTGAGCCACTCAGGTGCCCCGAAGTGACTTTTCAAACGTGTCTTTAAACGCTCAATCTGGCACTCCGAAAAACAATGAAGTTAGGGGCATCTGGGTGGCTCAGTCGGTTGAGCCAGTGACTCAATTTCGGCTCAGGTCATGATCTCACAGTTCGTGAGATCGAGCCCCGCATCTGGCTCTACACTGACAACATGGAGCCTACTCGGGATTCTCTCTCTCTCTCTCTCTCTCCCCCCCCCTTCTCTGTCCCTCCCTCACTTGCTCTCTCTCCCTCTCTCTTTCTCTCTCAAAATAACTAAAAATAAACTTTAAAAAAATGCAGTTAACTTCAATACACGTCAACGACTTATTTGCAGACCACCCTGTGGTCATTGCCCCACCAAGATCACTCCTTTTTCCCTTGGTGAGCATGTGCAGGTAAAATGGGCAGACGCGGCTGGCGTCAGGGCGGCCACTGCAGGTTCCAGGTCGCGCGGCTCTGTAAATACTCTGAATGGCCACGCGACAACTGCTATCAAGTGTCGGTCTGAATACTCGAGTGTATGACTTCTGTAAGTCAGCAAAAATGAAACTATAAATCAAAGTCCCTGGGGTAGAAATGTCGCTTCTTGCTAAGCCCTCAGCACACGGGGGACGGTCAGCCATCGTGGTAATAAATGGGTCCGCCCGAAACCCCGAGCAGGAGGTTTTACTTCAAAGGAAATATATTCACTTCTGCCTCCTGCCTTTCCAAATAGCATTCTATTGGAAATGTGCAAATAATCTTTTATAAATTAGGCACTTGGTCACTGAATTTAAATTGAGATGTAGCTGTGAGGTTCACATCCACTAGCTTCAATGCATCTTGAGAAATGTGCATTCAGAAACCCACAGCTGCAGCCTTCCCTGGCATACAAATAATTTAAATTACGGCTTTTTTCTCACTACTCTTGCCGTATGTATGCTCTGTCTATCACCAGGGAGAAGACAGAACTACGAAGGAAGGAGAGAGGCATCTAATCCTGGCCCCAGACAGAGGTCAGACCTTCTCACAACCACAGCAGACTCAATGCTTTAAAATTCACAAAGCAGGGGTGCCTGGGTGGCTCAGTGGGTTAAGCATCTGACTTCAGCTCGGATCGTGATCTCACGAAGCGTGGGTTCGAGTCTCGCGGCAGGCTCTGTGCTGACAGCTTGGAGCCTGGAGCCCGCTTTGGATTCTGTGTCTCCCTCTCTCTCTGCCCCTCCCACACTCACACTCTGTCTCTCTCTTTCTCTCAAAAAAAGAAAGAAAGAAAGATAAAAAAAAAAATTGTTTTTTAATGCAATAGCCTAGCTCCATACTGAAGTTGGCTGCATGCAGGAACCACTCACCCCACCTCCCCCGCCCCCGACCCAGTGGATCTCAAGTCTGGACCAGGAATGGGTCCCAGGGCACACTCATGCTTTCCAAAGCTGTTCATCCTGATATTATGGGGAGAATGCAGCCTCCAACACACTGGCCTTCCAATTTCGATGGAGAAACAGGAAGGGAAACGGTGCTCTCTTTCCAAAGGTCTCAATCCTGAGCTACCCTAGGTGCCATTCTAGAAACCACTGCATCCATTCGGCCTAATCACCTCCCCACCCACCCCCCGCCAGGTTATCTACAGATGGGAGAGAGTTTCTCTCCGAGGTCAGAGGGTATCAGACGTTTCTAAATTTTGCCAAGAAGAAACCAGCAGAATATTTTTCCTAATTACCAAAATTACTGTAATTCACAGAATAATCTGAAACAGCTGGTCACCCATGTGGGAGACAATTTCACATCGTCGCATAAAAATAAACGGGCGCCGGGATCACTGCACTCGCCTATTCTTGCCTGCATTAACTCACAGTCTGGAATGAATGATTGAATCGTGGGTCGCCGTGAATCCCAAGCCGCAGCCTTCCCGTGCCATCCAGCGTATTTCCCAGCACGAGATTTTCAGCAACTTGTAGTCAGTAAGACGGCCAAGTCATTTCAAGACTTGAAACAGGAGAATATCCACTTCTCCTGATAACTACAAAAGAAGACGGTTAGCAACTGCTCTCAATTGCTTGACATGAAGGCATGCATGCGTTGAAAATCTCGCATCGAGAGAGATCGTGAGTCTTTGCAAAGCAACCCGGAGCCTACGCGTCTGAGGCTCCCAGACACTCCTCACACCTGCCTGAAGGCCAAGTCCTTTGAACGAGATCTGTGTTTCCGTGTTCTGCCGATTTAGCTGGGAACTATAAAAGCATGTCTGGACAAATTTCTCCATTGTAGTCAACGGCTTTGTTCGTGACGCCAATTAAAGATGTCAAGGAACATAGTAGAAACTTCTGCCGGGATCACACAGGCAGTTAGTGCGAGCTCAGCCTAGCGGAGGCAACGCGGCAGAATTACAATTGCAAATACCTCACGGGAGCGATGAAGCTTGAAACATATCAATGTGAAAGGTGTCACACAAGCCTCAGGAGAGAACGTAGGGTGCGGGGTGGGGGGAGGAAACAGGGTTTGAAACCCAAGGGAACACTGGAGAGCCCGGCTGGGATCACAGGGTAACGAAAGAACAATCACGCCCCGTGGGTGCAAGCCACCAAAGGCTTAGGAATTGAACCCCAGAATGTCTGGTACATTCGCCTTCTCCATCCAGATAAGTCAGCCTCATCCTGGCCCCGGGCCTGGTCACCTCCTACATGCCACCTGCCCCCTGAAGAGCAGAAGGCCGTGTGATCGTTGATTTTAAATCCTTCTCTTGCACAAGTACATTCTGAGACGCTCTAGTGGTCACTGTGTATTTATACTTGGCCCATGAGATAACAAAGCGATAAATTGACGTTGCAACCCCTAGTCCGTAGAAAGTGGGATCTTGCCTCTGATTTAGTTGGTCACCCCACCAAGACCCCGGCCGAACGGCTGCATAAGGTGGTCGTCACCAGCTGCCGTGAACAAGGCAGCACCGAACTCAATGGCAGAGAGAATTCACAAGATCCATCAGTCCCCTGAGATCTAGGCTTCTAGGGTAATGAAAAACGTCCAGGGGGTTCCCGGAGCATCGGTAACAATGGGTCCAAGGCAGTAATGTCACACTTTGTAAATCAAAACACAGGACGCCCAGATCACTTTTACTCTCAGGACACACAAATCCTTTGCTAGTGTAAGTATGTCCCAAATAATCATGGAGCTAAGTATAGCCATGCAGTGATCGGCAGAGCCAAGGTATGCTGGCGTTTAATCTGGTAAGCCAACTCCAAGGTTGGAACTAAGGAGAACGTGCATCCCCCTACCACCCCCAAGACGTGACTGCTTCAGGGCTAACCTGTCTGTGACAGCTCGGCCGTCAGCGGGGTCATCAGCCGCAGCAGCATTCCTGCAAATGCAGCCAATCCACGGACAGCGGCTTCAGGGATATATATGATCTGCTGATTCAGATACGACCCTCACCAACCACTGCAGACTTGACAGCCAACTGGAGGGTCCCAAACGGTTCATGTTGGTGGCCGCCAGCCTCACCGGCCCAACGCACCAGCCTGATGCCTGCAGGGCTTGAAAAAAAATCAAGCACACACATAGCTATCTTTGTATTCCCTTCAGATTCAAGTCAAGGAGCTCCCTTTCAAATATCAAGCCTTACATTCCCCTTTTTTAAAAAGGAAGGGGCGCCTGGGTGGCCCCGTCAGTTAAGCATCCCACTTGGGCTCAGGTCAGGATCCTGCGGTTCGTGGGTTCGAGTCCCGCGTCGGGCTCTGTGCTGACAGCTCGGAGCCTGGAGCCTGTTTCAGATTCTGTGTCTCCCTCTCTCTGTGCCCCTCCCCCCGTTCGCACTCTGTCTCTGTCTCTCCCAAAAATAAGTAAACTTTGAAAAAATATATATATATAAAAACTGTTCTAAGCTTGAGCTGAGGGAACGGTGGCTCTTGTGACAACCCGTTACAACGTCCCTGAATAAAACACAGGAGTTGCCACCGGCTTTATGCCTCCATCTTGACACAAACTGCCAGGAAAATAAAGGGTTAAGTGGCCCCTTGCTCTGCTCTCCTCTCAAATGGCTTCTTCCCTCCTTGCCTCCTGCGGGAAGGAGTTCTTCGCTATAACTTGCTTCAGCTCCTTTGTTCTAAGGGCTCTGGTATAAATACTCGTGATCTTTTACAAAGCTTGGGCTCCTTTTAAACATATTCCTTTGATAAGTCAAGAGTTTTTCAAGGAGACCCTTAAATAAACCGGTGACCCTGGCGGCACCAACAAAGTTCTCTTCTCTGCTGGTAGGAACCTTCGTAAGGCTGAGGGTCCCAACCCAGAAATCAGGGCCAGCCTAGCAGAGGCAGGACCATGGATGAGGATATGCAGAAAGCAGGGCAACCTTCGCAAATGTTATTAACTGACCTTTAAAGAAGAACCCAGGTGACTAAGGACGCTTTGCGCTGAAAGCCTCTGTGCCAGGAAACACCGAATTCCATGATCTGATTTCATTCCCAGCAGGTGCACGCGGGGCCTGAGTGCTAATGGACCCAGACAGCGGTGAGAATGTCAATTCTGGCTCGCGGGAGAGCACTTTAGGAAGGGGCCCTCACCACCAGCCAGGGCTTAAAAATGAGCACAAGGGGAGTCTGTAGAGCCCCTGTTCTTCCGGGGGGGGGGGCCTCTGGACGGACATATGTGGGAATTCTAGAACTCTGCAGAGAAGAGCCACAGCTGGAACAGACCCCAGACCAAATGCTGCTTTCCAGTTCCGGAGAGAGGCCAGCAGACGTTGTGTCCCCAGGCTGCCAGTGTTGCCTGCCACATTCACCCCCAACCCACCCCAAACCAGGATTCTCCCCCAAGACGCAGCCTCTGGTCTGGCCGAGAGACACCCTGTCTTTGGAAGTTTTTTTTTTTTTTACTGTTTTAATGTATGTTTGTTTATTTATTTTTATTTTTGAGAGAGAGCACAAATGGAGGTGGGCCAGAGGGAGAGGATCCCAAGCAGGCTCTGCACTGTCAGCACAGAGCCCGATGCGGGGCTTGAACCCACGAACCACAAGATCGTGACCACAGACGAAGGCAGACACTTAACGAAATGAGCCACCCAGGTGTCCCTGGAGTCTTAAACAATAACAGAGAGGATAGATGAGAAAGAAAATTCAGAAGATACCACCATATTTACACGCACATGCCTTAGATGTTCATGAACTCACTAAGAAATTTGCACATAATTTTTCGAAGCCTTTGTCCTCTTGCACAGACCCTGTATTCTCACTTACTCACTCTCGCGTCTCCATCGCCCTCCTATTCTTCTCGGCTCTCAAAGTGCGGTCCTTGGTCTACAACCCGTCAGAAACGGCAAGTCCGTGGCCTCGGTCCAGACTTCCTGGCTCAGGAACTCTGGATGTTGGGGCCAGAAACCAGGACCCTTGTGTCCTCTAGGAGACGTCGAGGCAAACTCCCCCCGGAGGACTTCTGCCGCAGGAAAACCAATTCTCCACCTTCTATTCCTGCAGGATATCCAACGCCATCCACAGGCGCTGGGCCTTCCAGAATGATTCCTTCTAGAATTTAGCGGTGCCCTGCACAGGGGTAGGTTTCGGGGGAGACAGCAGTGTGAGCACCTCCCTAGCTGACAGCCCCCGCTTCCAGCTCAGGGACTTGGGGCAAATATCTCCCATATCTGGCGGTCAGTTCCTCGGAGGGTAATGGTAATAGCGAGGCTCTCCTCGTAGGATTGACAGTGAGGTGACATCAAACTAATATACGCAAAGCCCATTGCGTAGAATAGAGGCTCAGTCGATGACAGTTATTTGTTTCCACCTGCAAGAGCTACTCACCCCCTCCCGTTCTGTCTTTTTTTTTTTTTAGTATGAAATTTGTTGTCACATTGGTTTCCATACAACACTCGGGGCTCATCCCTGTCCCACTGTCCCACCGTCCCACTGTCCCCTCCCTCCTACCCCCCATCAACCCTCAGTTTATTCTCAGTATTTAAGAGTCTCTTATGGTTTGCCTCCCTCCCTCTCTAACTTTTTTTTTCTTCCCCTCCCCCACGGTCTTCTGTTAAGTTTCTCAGGATCCACATAAGAGTGAAAACATATGGAATCTGTCCTTCTCTGTATGACTTCTTTCACTTAGCATAACACTCTCCAGTTCCATCCACGTTGCTACAGAAGGCCAGATTTCATTCTTTCTCATTACCACGTAGTACTCCATTGTGTATATAAACCACAATTTCTTTATCCACTCATCAGTCGATGGACATTTAGGCTCTTTCCATAATCTGGCTATTGTTGAAAGTGCTGCTATAAACATTGGGTACAAGTGCCCCTATGCATCAGCACTCCTGTATCCCTTGGGTAAATTCCTAGCAGTGCTATTGCTGGGTCATAGGGTAGCTCTATTTTTAATTTTTTGAGGAACCTCCACACTGGTTTCCCCCCCCCTTCTATCTTAATTGTACTTAGTTGTCTATCTTAATTGTACTTTGCACCATTCGATACCTGTCACAAAATCGGGAGGGAGGGGGCGGTTTTTAGGAAGATTTCTTAATGCCCAGCAGCCAATTCTTAGCTTCTACTAAATCCTGTTTGGTCCCATTGTCGAGGTGATTCTCCTATTCCATGGCTCAGTCGAAGTACTTCGGGGGCAGGGGACACGCGCTCAGGTCTGTGTTGACTCGACGCCTCGTGTGGAGCACACGGCATGGGGTTGGCAATGTCTGTGGTACCATGCAAGGTCCAGTCTGATGCCTGACTTGGACTTCGATCACCCTCCTTCTGGTCTCTGATTCAGTACAGCTGCTCCCACGTGAATCTTTTCCATGCCCTCCTCAAGACTTGGGGGTGTGGTCTAGTGGACGCAGGCCACTCTACCGAGTGGAGCATCACTATGGGCTCGATGGTGTCCCCCACAGAGGTAGAGACTGGGGTTTGACCCCCAGGACCTCAGAACATGACTGGGAACATAGGACCTTACAGAGGTGATGAAGTTAAATTGAGGTCTTTGCAGTGGCCCTATAGTCCACCGTGACAGGGGTCCTTATAAGAAGAGGAGTTTGGGACATACACGCACAGAGGGAGGACCATATGAAAACACTGGGAAAAGAGGCTCGTCTACACACCAAGGAGAGAGGGCTTCAAGAGGAGCCAACTCTGCCAACATCCGGGTCTTGGACTTCAGCCTCCAGGACTTGGAGGAAATATAAGCCTGTGGTGTAAGTCCCCAGCCTGTGGTACTTTGTCATGGCGGCCCCAGGACCCTCATGCAGCTCCGACCACCTTCTTCCACCCCAGCCCAACACACAGAGTGGGACACAGAGACCATGAAACAGGCTCAAGTCTCTCCAGGAAGGAGCGTGGAAGTGAAGGAGGTGGGTCCTTCCGATCCCACAGGGAGGAGGAGGAGGAGACAGAGAGCAAAACCACCCGTGGTCCAGTGGGCCAGCAGGTCTGGGACTGTAGCATATAGTGGTGATGCACTGGAGGGTGCTCCCACCAGCCCCTGACCGGCCTCCTAACCCTTCACCTCACACGGCCACCCAGCTTGGATGTTCGTGCCTCTCCACACATGCGTGCATGCACACACACACACACACACACACACACACACACACACACCACTTCAACAGCGGCTCTGTAGGTTTCTGACACTAGGAGGAAAGCCCTGGGTACTGCTGTGCTCCCTGAGGTCCATATTTTCCGTGTGCTGGCAGCCAGCTGTCCCTTCTCTCATCCCTGAGACTCCGAGGGAATGTTCTAACGTTCTCTGCCCTTCTGCTTGTGGGGAGCCCTGTGCTTCAGGGGCAGCACAGCAGGTGTGGTGCAGAGGCCCCCTGGAGTAGTTCACCTCCCAATAGTGGCCTGAGGGGAAGGAAGGGACCCTCACCCAACCCACACTCACTCTTTATTAGGGGCTGTGTATGGGGGCACCCCAGAATTCATATATCCGAGCCCCAGCCCCGTGGGATGGCATTTGGAGGTAGAGACCTTGGAGGGAATGAGATTTAGATTAGATCAAGAGGGTGGGGCCCCCAGGATGGAATTAGTGCCCTTAGAAGGAGAGGAAGGGACCAGAGCTCTCTCCCTGCCCTGTGAGGGCACAGGGGTAGGATGGCATCTATGAAGCAGGAAGCAGGGCCTCACAGACCTTCATCTTGGACTTCCAGCCTCCAGAACCGTGAGAAATAAGTGTGCTGCTCGCACAACCGACCTGTGCTGTTACAGCAGCCTGAGTTGACTGAGACGCCTCTCAGACGGGGCTTCATCCAGCATTGTCCTGCTCTCTCTCCTGGAGGTGTTAAAAAAATATCTCCCTCGCTCTTGCCCATCCTCGTCGACCTGCCGCGGGCGCAGGCATGGGCAGGTGGTGCTGGGGAGGAGGGACATTCAACGCTCAAAGTCACCCCTTCCCCTGGTCTTTAAATCTTGACGTGTATGATGTCAAAGCCCTGAAGCCCCAGCTGGGAGACCCCGTTACCTTCCTTCTACATTTAATATGCTTTTCTGTGGGCCTGTGACTAAGTTATTTGGGGGAGGTTAGATTTAACAAGTTCTAGGGGAGAAAACTTCTTAAATAACCCTGCCAGCGAGACCTAACATTGCTACTCTGCATTACCTGAGAGGAAGGATGTTGTTAAGAAATCTGGGGCGCCTGGGTGGCTCAGTCAGTTGAGCGTCCGACTTCGGCTCAGGTCATGATCTCACGGTTCGTGAGTTCTGGCCCCGCGTCGGGCTCTGTGCTGACAGCTCGGAGGCTGGAGCCTGCTTCACATTCTGTGTCTCCCTCTCTCTCTGCCCCTCCCCCGTTCACATTCTGTCTCTCTCTCTCTCTCAAAAATAAATAAACATTAAAAGAAAGAAAGAAAGAAAGAAAGAAAGAAAGAAAGAAAGAAAGAAAGAAAGAGAGAAAGAAACCGGAAAGAACCATGAGGTCCTATCTCCACCATCAAAAACTGCCCCAGATTTGGCAATATTTTATTCCATAGTCTTATCCATGTATTATGCAGAACGGGAGGAAAAATTCAAGCCAAACATGCATCCCACCTCCATTTATCTGTCTGTGGCCTTAAAAAGGCACCAATCGTCTTGTCCCCAGCCACACGGTCCCCCTTCCCAGCCGAAGGAAGGTTTTTGCCTACAGTTTCCTGGGGGGGGTCCCCATTTATGACCACAAGCATTGTGGATTTTCAGGGGGAGCTGACACCAGCTGCATTAGGGTGCGGGTGGTCTGGGCTCCTCCTTCCTCGCCCTTCCTGGCCTCGTCCCCACTGGCTTCCACCGTGCCCTCCACTGTTCCTTGCTGGCCCCAGCACCTGGTCCTTGGTTGATGCTTGCCCTGTCCAGGTCCAATGTCAACTTGAGCTCTTTTCTTGAGGTTTCCCCCACACACCGTGTTCCCACAGAGCTTCAGACCCAACAGTAGAACCTCCCACATTTTGGACTTGCTGATTTCCACACCTCTGTCCCGTTGGTAGACACAGGTACGCTCTTGAAGGGGCTCTGTCTCCTCCCCCCTCGCATGGGACACCAGCCCACCTGCTGCGGTGCTCTGTAATAGTGCGTCCCTTTAGGAGGGATGCGATGTGACTGCAGTCCTGGACAAGATGCCCCAAATAGACCCCCATTCCTGGTTGCTCTCTACGGAGATCGAATCAACTTGGCTCACTCACAGTTGTTAGTTTCCAGCCAAAGTAAAAGGATGGTTTTGGAGAACTCCACGTTTGGTGATGTGGATATAGGAACGTCTAAGTATTATCACCTTCGGTTATGAAAGAGGCGATGCTCCTGACAAACCCTGGGTGGGGAGCAGACCCACTGCCCAGGGCAGAGCAAAGCTCATGGATACCAGTGTGACTGTCACTTCCCCGCGGGGGTGGGCGCACTGGGGGGTCTGCACTGAGCTCAGGGCACAGGGGAGCCCATTCATTCCATGCCTGGTGAGTCTGGCAGAAGAGGTAGCACGTGGGAGGTACTCTGTCCTGTGTGTGCACCACAAATCCAGGACCCAGGGGCACTCGCTCCATCTCCGTCCTCCCCACGTGCCTGTGAAGGAGGCCCACAGGGGCTGCAGTCGGGATCGGAGAGAGGAGGGACCTCTCCAGGAGCCACAGCTCTGGGGCCCCGTCACTGCTGGCCCGGTCTCCGTGCCGCCAGGGTCGCTCTATTTCAGCTCACACGCCCAGCCATTCTCTACAAATGAGGGAAGGAAGGTTGTTAGGGTTTCACTCCCATGTTTTTGAGCTTCCCCATTGAAGAAATGCAAGTGTGGCTGGTTTTCCAATTGAGCCTAAGCCTGTCTCCTTTATGACTCAGACGCGTGTGGGCATCAACACAAGGCACTCATGGGAGATTCCACACAAACACACACAGAAACAGATATAACAGGGAGACGCATATGTATACGCATGCGTCACGGGGCAGGGACCTATAAGGCAGGTGACCCGACTAGTGCTGCTCAGACGATTCCTGATTGCTTGGTCAGAGACTGATTTCTGGGAGAGAGGAAATCGTGAGCGGATCTGGGTTTGGTGACACGGGGCTTAGCATAAGCGACTCCATGTTGGGGAGCCATGCTGGGGCCTGTTGTCTGGTTTTTAGCAAGGGACGTTCAGGAGAGAAGTCAGGGCTGGGGGTAGCACGTGGAGGCTTGGTGAGGAAAGGGCTTGAGGCCTGGATGAGGTGATGTGGGGGTAGTTGAGGGGTAAGAAGAGAAGTGAGGAATGGGCCTGAGACACACAACTTGGTCAACATTTCAAGAGACCGAGGCGGCCGCCTGGGTGGCTCCGTTGGTTGAGTGTCCAACTCTTAATTTCAGCTCAGGTCATGATCCTGGGGCTGTGGGATCAACCCCTGCGTCGTCCCCGCATTGAGCGTGGAGCCTGCTTAAGATTCTTGGGGTGCTAGGGTGCCTTAGTCAATTAAGCATCCAACTCTGTATTTAGGCTCAGGCCGTGATCTCACAGTTCGTGGGCTGAATCCCCATGTCGGGCCCTGCTTGGGATTCTCTCTCTCTCTCCATCTCTCTCCTCCTCCCTCCCCGTGCTTGTGCTCTCTCGCTCTCTCTCAAAATAATAAATAAACATTAAGAAGAAACAAACTTTCTCTCTCTCCCTCTCCCTCTGCCCCTCTCTGTTGCCCTCTCTCTCTCTCTCTCTCTCTCTGTCACTATAAAATAAAATAAAAAATAAAATATTAAAGAGAGCAAGGAGCAGAAGGAAGGTTCTGGAGTCTGAGACAGGCACTCTGGCAAAGCCGCAAGAAGAAAGCTCTCCGAGAGCCAAGCCGGGAAAACAAGCCGTCCTGAGCGCTCGCGGGAGACCATGAATAGATCGCTGGGTTAGGGGATGCTGGCGTCCTTAGCAACAGGGTGACGGGGACAAGGCAGGAGCCCTGTGGCTTCAAGAAAGAAACAGCAGTTAAGGAGAATCCAGAATCGTGAGTCCTGGGAACTGCAGAATGGGAAGGGAGGGAAAAGGCAGACGAGTTTACAGCTCGTGTGCGCCCGTGGGAAAGGGGGAATTTGCTGACACAGGCACCAGAGCAGGGGTATCAGCAGAACCAAATTCTCACTTAGGCCGGAGGATCAGGGAGCCAGCACATCAGGACGGTGTCTGTCGTGGGGAGGGAACCCGGCGGTCACTGGAGCCGGAGTGAAGCAGGGCCAGAGGCGAGCACGGATCTGATGGTATGGAAACATCCAGTTGATTTCATTTTCTCAGTGAATCAAGGGGCAAGGGCATTGAGTGAGGGGCGGGAGGGCTGGGGGGAGGGGTCAACAAGAGGAGGGGTGAAGCAGTGTCCTCGGAGCGAGCGGCACAGGGGACTTCACCAGGGAGGGATGGAGGGTGGCCGGGCCGCGCTGAGCCCACTGACCCTTCTGGAAGAAAGGGAACACATCACACGTCTCTCAATGACCCCATAAGCATCTTTACCCTAAAGACACAAAACACAGCCTGGAAAGATCGTGAGGACAAAACATTCGGGTCAGTGGCCAGGAACATAAACTCTTTTCTGGCACATCTCCAATTGGAGCCCCCAGGGGAAACAGAAAACAAGAGCAGCAAATATTTGACCTACGGAGAGACAGCCTAATCCTCTTTGGGTCTTAAGAGCCTCCCATTTGTTCTGCATTCCTTTGTCTTTTTCAAGCATTTTGCAACATGAGCCTCAAAGTCAGGCACCCTTGTGTTCTGACTACAGGGATTCCGGGGTGAGCCGGCGCTGAGAGAGCCGGGGCATCCCAAACATTTCGAGACATGCATCTGTGCCAAATGGAAAGATACCCTTGGTGAAAAGGGTCACTCGACTGCCAAGGAAACAGGAGCCTCAGAGTTTCAGAAAAAAATAACCTTTCGGTTCCGGTTCGGACGCACACGTCCCCCGCCGCCTTCCCAGGGGCTCGCGGCGCTCACCCGCCCTGGCTGGCGTGTCAGTGCCAGAAAAGGCAGGACTGGGAGTCTCACGTCTGTTTTGCAGATGGCAAAGGCATCATGCAGAAGGGCTGGTATAATTCAAGGGCATGTGACTCCCCAGCAGCAGGGCGTGAACTAGACATAATTGTCTGCAGCGGTGAGACTTCGAAGGAATAACAAACACACAATGAAATGCGTCCTTAGCTGGAATCCCACCTCTCAGCAGCCCTGTAGAACACACATTTCTGGGCTTTTGTTGTTGCTGTTGTTTTCCTACCCAGGTAAGTATTCATATTTACAGAGTAATTTTATTTCCTTAGCCATCACAGTTCTGAATTTCACATTTCAGAATTTCCTTGCAGTGATATTCCGGCATCAGAGAGGAAAATTGATCGCGATATGCTGGAAAGAATTAGGTCCCCAATTTAAAAAGCAATTATTCTCTTTGACATCTCATTTGGCAGGAAGCCTGGAGACGGGGTCCTGGGCTGCAGTGAGAGAGTCCCGGTGAGGACAGGGCAGAGCACCGGAGAGGAAGGTCCCTGGGCCTGGGGACAGCCAGCCATGACTTCAGACGAGTCTGGAGGGTCTACACCCGGGGCTCCTGAGTGTAGACTAAACCTGTGCCCGTTCTGATCAGATCTGCCGGTTCTTTAAGAGAAAAGGGAAGTTTGCATCACCGGGTGGGAAATCTCCACACATGCAAATACCACCAACTATTTCAATTCCTTTTCGGTTCACGGTGTGGACCAGACTGACCACTTGGGGTCTCTACTTTTCAAACCGTGTGTTCGATCGATTCTCAGTCCTAAGGATCTTCGGTTTTTGTTGTTACCGGCATTGTGTTCTAAGCGCCGGATGTCGGCGTAGGGGGCCCGAGGGCCACACTCCTGTGGGGGGAGGGGGCTGGGGAGCCCCAGGTGTTGGCTCCACTGGTGAAGTGGGGCCATTCGCGTTACCTGCCACGCTGTCCCCTGTGCTGGGGGCGAGAGAACCACGCGCACAAGGAGCCTTTCCGTTCCCTGATGCTTTCGTTGGGCTCTACCTCCAGCTCACTCGTGGACCACAAACTTCCTGTCAACTCTGTTCCACACGACAAGCCACGGAACTCCCAGGGAAGCAGAAAAGGTCTATGGCCAAAAGCCAGGACTAAATAAACATTTAAAAAAAAATGATAAAATAAATAACGTCCCTCCTGATGGCGTAAAGCAGATGACGGGAGCCGCAGACTCATCGTTGCAACTTAGACTTGGAACAGTCCTTGACTTAGACGCCTTGAGTCCAGCTTGCCGGCCGCCCATGGGGCCTGGCACCAGCTACATCTGAGGACTCCCTACCTTCCTTCCCTCGCGCAGAAAGCCAGTGCCGGCCTCGCAGGCCTGTGCGCAGAAGGACCCGCAGCGCGCGATGCTCTGCGGGCCCCGTCTGGAAATTCTTAACTTTGAATTGGTCTTTTTGTAAGTGAAATCTGCGGGGGGGGGGGGGGGGGGGGGAATAGGTTTATGAGCAGAGGAGGTATTATGTTTATATCATATCATCGTCTAGTCTAGCATGGTACATTAATATGACAATCCAGCACCTTCCACGGCTCTTTTCCCCTTCCTGAGAGCAGGAGGGCCCACATTTCCATGTTGTACTGGCTCAAAATGAGCTCCCAGGTCCCGCCTGCAGAAACTGTCTCGTGATCTCCGCCTGCAGCAGGAAGCTGTGAACAAAGGATGAAAACACCGACCATGGAAAATGCAACCTTCTGCCTGGAAGGTTGTGTCTTTCTTTTTTTTTTTTTTTTAATTTTTTTCATGTTTATTTATTTTTGAGAGACAGAGAGAGACAGAGCATGAGTGGGGCAAGGACAGAGAGAGAGAGAGGGAGACACAGACTCCGAAGCAGGCGCCAGGCTCCGAGCTGTGAGCACAGAGCCTGACACGGGGCTCGAACCCACGAACCGTGTGATCATGACCTGAGCCGAAGTCCGACACTGAACCGACTGAGCCATCCAGGCGCCCCAAGGTTACGTCTTTCTAATGGCACTTCTGTACCCAGGCTCCCTTAAGCTGTGTTTGACCTAAGCTCAGAAGGCCGCGGCAGGCCTGGGCAGTGGGCCTCCTTCCCTGCCTCCTCCCTCACCCGGATCAGCAGAATTCAGCACCGAGAGAACGAGGAAGGGGAGGGTACCCCGGAAAAACCTCAGGAATAGGACCGATTTTGCCTGCGGCGGGATCCAGCGAGTACCTGGAGGTGCTTCTCTTCAGAACCCAAGTCCCAAGCCAGCTGGTGCGGACACCTCTCAAAGCGAATCACAGCAGACCTTTGTTCTGTACGAAACGAGGACTTTGTGGTGATAACTCTTACCTTCTCCGGCACCCCCCTGTACCATGTCCCCTGCGTGCAGCACGGCCTGGGTTATCTCTCTTTCCTTTGGATCTCCCCTGAGCTCTGCTACAAAGCCCAACATAAGCAGACATCTGTCCTGGGCGGGGCCCGGGGGACAAACTTCTGGCTGTCTTGACTTTTGTCATCTGTAGTTGAGACAGTGCACCATTGGTCAAGAGCCCAACTCAACTACTGCATTAATTAATTACTTTAAAAAAATTATTATTGGGGCACCTGGGTGGCTCAGTCGGTTGAGCCTCCGCCTCTTGATTTGTGCACAGGTCATGATCTCATGGTTCGTGGGATCGAGCCTCACATGGGGCTCCATGCAGACAGTGCTAAGCCTGCCTGAGATTCTCTCTGTTCCTCTCTCACTCTTCCCCTCACCCAGTCATGTGCTCGCTCTCTCTCTCTCTCTCTCAAAATAAATAAAATAGGAGCACCTGGGGTGCTCAGTCTGTTGAGCATTTGACTTCAGCCCAGGTCATGATCCCACTGCTTGTGGGTTCGAGCCCTGCATTGGGTTCTGTACTGACAGCTCAGAGCCTAGAGCCTGCTTCAGATTGTGTGTCTCCCTCTCTCTCTGCCCCTCTCCCACTCGTGCTCTCTCTCTCTCTCTCTATCAAAAATAAGTAAACACTCTTTAAATTTTAAAATAAATAAAATTTTTGAAAATCTGTTGTCGACGTCTAGTTGACTACGATAATATGACCTGAGCTGAAGGCGGACGCTTCACCGAGTGAGCCACCCAGGTGACCCTGGGTTATTTTAGGTTTTAAATTTATATTTCCTCCTGGTCTTAGAAAGCAGAAAGAATGCCTAAAATATTTAAAACACAGTCCTTTGGTCTTTTATTTTCATCATGACAAGTGCCCTCCTTAATCCCCATCACTTATTTCCCCACCCCCCACCCACCTCCCCTCTGGTGATCATCGGTATGTTCTCTGGAGTTAAGAGTCTGTTTCTTGCTTTGTCTCTCTTTTTTTCCCTTTGCTTGTTGGTTTCTTAAATTCCACATATGGGTGAAATCAATGGCATTTGTCTTTCTCTGACTGATTTACTTCATTTAGCATAATACTGTCTGGCTCCATGCATGTTGTTGCCAATGGCACGATTTCATTCATTCTTTTTGATGGTTGAGGAATATTCCATTCTGTGTGTGTGTGTGTGTGTGTGTGTGTGTGTGTATACCACATCTTCCTTATCCATTCATCAGTCAGTGGACACTTGGGCTGCCTCCATAGTTTGGCTACCGCAAACATAGGGGTGCATGCACCCGTTTGAATTAGTGTTTTTATACTTTGGGGATAAATACCCAGTAGTGCAATTGCTAGATTGTAGGGTAGCTCTATTTTTAACTTTTTGAAGAACCTGCACACTGTTTTCCAGACTGACTACGCCAGATGGCATTCCCACCAACAGTGCATGAGGGTTCCCCTTTCTCCACATCCCGGCCAACACCTGTCGCTTCTCGTGCTTTTGATTTTAGCCGTTTTAACGGGTATGAGGTCATAGCTCATTGGAGTTTTGATTTGTATTTCCCTGATGATGAATCACGTTGAGCATCTTTCCATGTGGCTGTTAGCCAACTGAATGTCTTCGGAGAAATGTCTGTTCGTGTCTTCTGGCCATCTTTTAATTGGATTCTTTGTTTTCTGGTGTTAAGTTTTAGAAGTTCTTCATGCACCTTGGATACTAAACCCTTTATCAGATATGCCATTTGCAAATATCTTCTCCCCTTGCAGCGGTCGCCTTTTAGATGTATTGATTGTTCCCTTCACTGTGCAGAAGCTTTTGTTTTGATAGAGCCCCAATAGTTTATTTTTGCTTTTGTTTCGTGTGCCTCAGGACGCCTACCTAGAAAAATGTTGCTATGGCCGATGTCAGAAAAATGACTGCCTGTGCCCTCTCCAAGCATTTTTATGGTTTCAGGTGTTGCCTTTAGGTCTTCAATCCATTTTGAGTTTATTTTGGGGTATCATGTACAAAAGTGGCCCGGTTTCATTGTTTCGCACGTGGTCATCCAGTTTTCCCAGCTTTCCTTTCCCAAAGGAAAAGATTACTCTCTTCCCATTGTATATTCGTTCCTCCTTTGTCAAAGATCAGTTTGGGCACCTGGGTGGCTCAGTCAGGCAACCGACTCTGGATTTCAGCTCCGGTCATGGTCTCACGGTTTGTGGAGTTCGAGCCCAACATCGGGCTGTGCTGACAGCAAGGAGCCTGCTTGGGGTTCTCTTTCCCTCTCTCTCTGATCCTCCCCTGCTCACACTCATGCTCCCTCTCTCTCGAAATAAATGAACACCTAAAAAGGAAGATCAATTGACCATACAATTGTGGATTTCTTTCCGGGTTTTCTGTTCTATTCTAGTGATCTATGTGTCTACTTTTATGCTGGTTTCACACTCTTAATTATTACCGCTGTGTGACAGAACGTGGAATCTGGGATTGTGTTGCCTCCAGTTCTGTGTTTCTTTTTCAGGATTGCTTTGGCTCCTGGGCGTCTTCTGCGTTTCCATACAAATTTTAGGATTATTTGTTCCAGTTCTGTGTAAAATGCTGGCGGTATTTTGGTAGGGATTGAATTAAATGTGTAGATTGCTTTAGGAAGTATAGACACTGTAACAATATTGTTTCTTCCAACCCACGAGCATGGCATGTCTTCCCACTTCTTTGGGTCGTCTTCAGTCTCTTTCATCAGTCGTTTACAGTTTGCAGAGGACAGGTTTTTCACTCTTTGGTTACATTTATTCTTAGATATTTTATTGGTTTGGGTACAATTGTAAATGAGATTGGTTTCTTGATTTCACATTCTGCTACCTCATTATTAGTGTGTAAGAATGCAACAGATTCCTGTACATGGACTTTGTGCCCTGTGGCTTTACTGATTTTATTTATCAGTTCTAGTCGTTCTTTGGTGGAGCCTTTCAGGTCTTCTGTATATAGAATCGTGTCATCTGCAAATAGTGAGAATTTTATTTCTTCTTTACCAATCTGGATGCCTTTTATTTCTTTTTGTTGACTGATTGCTGAGTTTAGAACTTCTAGTACTCTGTTGAATAAAAGTGGTGAGAGTGGGCATCCTTGTCTTGTTCCTGACCTTAGGGGAAAAGATCTGTCTTTCGCCACTGAGTGTGAGGTTGGCCGTGGGCTTTTCATATATGGCCTTCATTATGTGTAGGTATGTTCCCCTCTAAACCTCCTTTGTTGAGGCGTCTATCATGAATTGATGTTGTCCTTTTTCAAATGCTTTTTCTGCATCTACTGAAATGATCATATGGCTCTTGTCCTTTCTTTCATTAATAGGACGTATCATGTTGATTGATTTGTGGATATTGAACCACTCGCATCCCGGAATAAATCTGACTGGATCATGGAGAATTATCTTTTTAATGTGTTGTTGGAATCGGCTTGCTAATATTTTGATGAGGATTTTTGCATCTGTATTCATGAAAGATATTGGCCTGTAGTTCTCTTTTTTGAGGGGTGCCTTTATTTAGTTTCGGTATCTGGGTATTGCTGGCCTCATAGAATAAATCTGGAAGTTTTCCTTCCTCTTCTATTTTGTGGAGTAGTTTGAGAAGATAGGTATTAACCCTTCTTTAAATGTTTAGTAGAATTCACCTGTGAAGTTGTCTGGTCTTGGACTTTTGTTTGTCGGGAGTTTTTTGGTTACTTGGTAGGTTGTACTTTTCTAAGAATTCATCCATTTCTTCTAAGTTGTCCAATTTGTTGCCATATAGGTTTTTGTAATGTTTTATGACAATTGTTTGTATTAGTTGTTACTTCTCCTCTGCCATTAGTGATTTTCCTTATTTGGGTTCTGTCTCTCTGTCTCTCTCTGAGTCTGGCTAGAGATTTATCAATTTTGTTGATCTTTTCAAAGAACCAGCTCCTGGTTGCATTGATATGTCTCTTGTTTTTATTTTAGTTCATAGCATTTATTTCTGCTCTAATCTTTATTATATTCTTCCTTTTTCTGGGTTTAGGTTTTGTTTTTTCTTCTTTTTCTAGCTCCTTTAGGTGCAAGGTTAGGTTGTGTATTTCAGATTTTTCTGCTTCTTGATGGAAGACTGTGTTGCTACAAACTTCCCTCTTAGAACCACTTTGGCTGCATCCCAAGGGTTTTAGACTGTTGTGTTTTCGTTTTCATTTGTTTCCATCTCCTTTTTGATTTTATCTTTGACTTATAGGTTGACCCATCATTATTTAGTAGCATATTATTTAAAATCTATATATTTGTGGTCTTTGCAAATTTTTTTTCTTATGATTGACTTCTGTCACAGAGTATGACTTTGATCTTTTTGAATTTGTTGAGACTTGTTTTGTGGCTTAATGTGTGATCTGTTCTGGGAAATGTTTCATGTGAACTTGAAAAGAATGCATATTCTGCTGTTTTAGGATGGAATGTTCTGGATATGTCTGTACCACACAACATTATTACAACATTATTGATGACATTCTCTATGCTTGTACTTTTCATCTTCGTGACTTATTTAATTTATAACTGGAAATTTGTACCTCTTAACCCCCTTCACTTATTTTTTTCCATCTCCCTAACCCTCTCCCCTCTGGCAACCAGCTGTGTGTTCTCTGTATTTATGATCTGTTTCTGGTTGTTGCTTGTTTGTTAATTTTTAAAAATTAAATGGAAGAAGAATAAAAAAAGAAAAAGACACAAGTCCCAGAAATGACCCCTGTCCCCACAGGTATAACCATTTAAGGTGGGAGTATTTATCCTACAGTACATAGAGTTTGAGACCCGCTGAATATGTCCCTGTAATTTATTTAGAATCTAATATTTACTGAACACCAGGAACGCTCCAGGAACTGGGCTGGGTGTTTTCCAGAAACAGAAAGTAAACAAATATTTAAACAGAAAGTAAATAAATAAATGAGTCCGAATAAGTCCCCACTGGCTCAGCTGGGAGCAGGGAGCTGGGGACAGGAAGCTGTGCAGTGTTCAGAGCATGTGTCTTCAGGAATATCCTAGCATCTGAAGAGTTTTCAGGAAGACTTCTATCTGCTACCCTGTGGTTGTAGGAAAGTTAGATTACCTGTCTCAGGCTGTTTTCCCATCCATAAAATGGGGATGTTAACACATACTACAGGGGCTGCTGTGGACATTCAATGAGATAATATGGGCAAACCCCCCAGCTCAGAGCTGGGGCCACAACAGCCCCCTTACCGTGTCCACAGCCCTCCTCCTCCTGGTGAGCAATCCGCACCGCCCATGTTCTCCATGCCCCTGAGCTCTGCGATTTCCAGCAGTCTCAGAACGTGACCTTCCAGCCCAGAGATAAGACATCACCGGGATTACCTCTATTATTCTCCACTACTCTCTGCTACCCGGATCCTTAGTTTCCACTTGGTGCATTGCCCACTTGCCAACAATGATTCTTATCCACATCCTGGCCTCATCCTGCAGCAGCCAGGGGCTCCACACAGCTCTGTTCCCTCCTGGCCTCAACCGTAACACCTGGTACAAACACATGTGTTAATGGGGTCAGATTATACTCCATGAGAAATCGATAAATCATCCACAAAATAGCCCATGGCCTTTAAGTCATCAAGAATAATCCTTACCATCGCTGGCCATTGTGTGAAGCTAGACTCCAGTGTCCCCGCCTACAAGTTCTGCCTCCTGGAGTCCTTGGCCTTCTCCTCATCTCAGTGCTGCCTTTGCACCCCTATGTGCTTGCTCGAGCCTGCTCACAGGGTACACACATTATGGGATACCCTCAGGTCCCAGTTCCCATTCTATCCCCTTACGACCACGGGCTTCTAGCCCATCCATACAGAGTTCCCCCTTTCCCTTCAATGGATAATTACTCTTAAGGGTCTTTACCTTCACTCTCCAACGAAAAGTTAGCATGTCCGAAACCAGGTCCCCTAACTATATTGTTTGTGGTCTCTACTTTCCTACTTGGTCAGGGTGGTTCAAGGGTTTCGGCTTGTCTCAGGCATCATAACCTACATGGAAACTTCAATTAGATAATGCATCACGTTGTGGAATCTGCAGTGTAATGTTACTGACCAAGAGTCTACCCACTTCATTCATTCATTCATTCAATAGCCATTGAGTGCTTTCTGTATTACAGGCATGTGAGAGTACAGTTCAGACTTTTCACCATGTAACGTCTCCTATTTGAATTAAGTGAAATTAATCAGTCAGTTGGGGGGGCACCTGAGTGGCTGAGTTGGCTGAGCGTCTGACTTCCGCTCAGGTCATGATCTCGCAGTTTGGGAGTTCAAGCCACCCATCGGGCTCTCTGCTTTCAGCACAGAGCCACTGCTTTGGATCCTCTGTCCCCTTCTCCCTCTACCCCTCCCCTGGTTCATGTTCGTGTTCTTTCAAAAGTAAATAAACATTTCAAAAAAGAAAAAAAAAATCAGTCAGTTGGATCAAACTGATGTCATTTATTTTTACCATAAAAATCTTCTTGGATCAGGTGTTTATTTGGTTACTTCAATAAAGAAAAGAAAAAAAGAGAGAGATTATTTGAGAAAGGGTAAAATATATTTTGAATCCAATCAACTGGAGTGAACATTTCAAATAAGCACGTGACATCTATACAGTGTTAGGCAGGGTTGGTGGCCAATGAGGAGTATCCACATGCAAGAACCCCACGTCTCAACCTTGTCTCAAGTTCTGTGGGGTCAACTGATGTCTACTTCTCTACCTTTCCGTATACGTGGGTGTTGTTTCTCCTTTTTTAAAAAATTTTTTTAACATTTAATTAGTTTTGAGAGACAGAGCATGAATGGGGGAGGGGCAGAGAGAGAGAGGGAGACACAGAATCCAAAGCGGGTCCCAGGCTCTGAGCTGTCAGCGCAGGGCTCGGACCCACAAACTGTGAGATCACGACTTGAGCGGAAGTCGGACGCTCAATCAACTGAGCCACCCAGGTGCTTTTGTGTTGTTTTTCCTTTGAACACATCTTGCAATGGGCTTACAAAACCCTTCTGAATTTACTTCACATCTAGTCTTAATTTAATAAGGGTTCTGCCCCTGTGATTGCATAACAGTCCTCTCAAGACCATTGAGGACTTTGCTGCCTACATTCTCGAATTTTCCCTTCTATCCCCTGTCCTGGTGTCTGGGCTCGCACTCATTCCCATGCTCTTTTCTGCATCTGCGTTCAGGGTCACCCCATCGCCTTGTTTGTGGAGACACTGACACTGTGGTAAAGAGCAAAGGGCTAGAAGCTGGTACCTCGATCGTAACTAGTTCCTCCACTGAATTTGTTGAAGCTGCTCGTTCTCTTGGGGCCCGAGGGATTCTGTCAGCGTGCAAAGAGACGACATCATCACACCTGGCCACGGGCTCCCTCAGGACAAATCTAAGCTCTACATAAGCCAACAGAGTTACGTGCCAGACTGGCCTCGGCTGCAGACATTTCTCATGCGGTGACATTCACAGTTCCTTCTGTGTCTGGTGGGGAATGCCATCGGCCCCCCTGCGTCGGGTCTTCCCCAAGTCAGTGGCGGACAGTGTCTCCAGCACACATACGGAATGTCCCCATGCTCTGTCCTATTCTCGATTCAAAATGCTTCCTTGGCCAGAGCTGCAGAGGAAAGGACTCCCTCCCACCCCTCAAAGCGACCGCTTTGCTCTCGTTCCTGAGAACCAAGCACGGCAAAATGCTCTGCGCTTTTAAACTGCATTATGCCCGTGGTCTGGGGACCACAGGTGCACCTTGGCCCTCATATATTTTGTTTCCACTCACACACCTCACCTTAATTCAGAAAGGATTCGACACAGCTTACAACGATGTCTGTAATAAACACGAAAATACAGGTTAAAAATCAGGCACCAACAATAAGACTGACAGGAGAGTAAGACAGTAGACTGACTGAGCAACCGTTAGTGTCTGACCGCTGCGGCCAGTAGGAGCGGCCACAAATGCTTGGTTCTCATCTCCTGGCAAACCCCTGGTGTTCCTCTGGCGTAAGGAAGGACATAGCAATGAGATTCCCAGAGACAGATGAAAAACCTGAAGGATGCTGACATTTTGGGAGAATTTCTTCTGTGTGCTCTCAGGAGAAGCTGTCACGCAAAATAACTCATACCTCCTGCTCCTACTCTGTACCCATTACATATGTATTGATTGTGGTCTTTCGTCCTCCCATCTAAAAATATGAAAATGAGAATAACGGAACGAGTTGCATTTTTTTCTCCGGCTTCTTCATAATTCCTCTATCTCCTTTGATAAACGTACAGGTTTTAATCGGAAGGGTTTTTTTTGTTTTTTTTTTTTTCAAAATATGCTTCTTGGGCCACATCTTTTCGGGTTGAGTCCAGGCTCAAAGTCTAGACAGCAGAGTCTAGTTTGGCTTTTGATAAGAAGGGTTTCAGGATTTATGCTGTATAAGTAAGATGTCCTTTTATTTTTAACATATGTGAGCCTTTTTCTCCAAGGACACTGTAAAGAGAAAAATAATGAAACCACACAGATGAAATAGACACTCTAGGAAGCTCAGTATTAAATTTGGATCTTTCTGTAAGTGGGTTCTGTCAGAATTCTGCATTTCCAATGCATCGGAGCCGTAAATCCCCCAAGGTTCCTTTGAGGTAACTCTACCCAAGCACTGCAGAACATCTATCAAGTTTGCAGAAAACAGATAATAAATTATCGAAGGAAATCACTAGTAAAGGACTATTAATGCCTATGGCTTCGAATCATTTCCTTTTATTTGGGGCTGCTTAAACCCCTTTGTTTCTTAGCCCCCGAAGTTCAGTCAGCCCAGCAAGATGTGTACTCAGAGCACAAGGCTGAAAAAGAGAGAAGTGGAAATCGCTTTCATTCTCAGTCTATTTGAGAATCTATATTCCAAAAACTAAAGAAAAGAAAAGAATAAAAAGAAAGGAAAGAGAAGAAAAGACAGGACAAGACTAATCTTTTCTGAAGTTGTGTCAGAATACTGGCCTCCACATGGAAAACCATGGCCCGGTGAACACATGTCCCCCCGAGTGCCCTTCATACATTCGGACTCGCAATCCTCGGGGTTTAGGAGTAGATATTTTTGTTGAACAAGCGATTAAGTATTTCCAAGTGAAAACACTTTTGGAAAACAGGATGGTGAGGTTTTCGTGCGGGGATTTCTGTGATCCAGCAGTGACACCCAGTGGCCACTGTCACTTGCAAGGTTACAGAAATGTCCCCTTTACCTGAATTTATTGATTTATTTATTTTATTAAAAATAATGTTTTTCATGTTTATTTTTGAAAGACAGAGACACACAGACTGCGGGCAGGGGAGGGGCAGAGAGAAAGGGAGGCACAGAATCGGAAGCAGGCTCCAGGCTCCGAACTGTCAACACAGAGCCCAAGGCGGGGCTTGAACTCACAGACCCTAAGATCATGACCTGAGCTGAAGTCAGACGCTTAACCGACCGAGCCACCCAGGCGGCTCTCCTTTACCTGGATTTAGTAGAGGGAATCGGGGCGACTCTTTGAGGACCAAATGTTGAGAAAGAATCCATGAAAGAGAAGGTAACAGCGTGACAGGCAACGTTTGTGGAGGCCTCGGCCAGTGCCCACCCCTCCCCTCAGCAAAATCCAGGGAACATGAACCCCCAAGAATGATGCTTACGGACAGGGTGTAGATCAGACAATGACAGGTCGTGAACACTGGATCAAACCGCAGAGGTCAGCGAGGCAAAGACAGATCCCATGACATGCACGCGACGTCAGCCAATGACTCTGCAGCTTGGACACAACCGTGGGCCTCCTAGGTCGGCCATTTTTTTTCTTCACGACATCAAATCACAAGGCATTGAGTTTGAGGGAATATAATAAGTATACGGGAAGAAGTAAAAATATGCTTCCGATCCTTATAGAATTTTTTTTAATTTTTTTAACATTTATTTATTTTTGAGACAGGGAGAGAGCATGAACAGGGGAGGGTCAGAGAAAGAAGGAGACACGAATCTGAAACAGACTCCAGGCTCTGAGCTGTCAGCACAGAGCCCGACGCGGGGCTCGAACCCACAGACCGTGAGATCATGACCTGAGCCGAAGTCAGACGCTTAACCGACTGAGCCACCCAGGCGCCCCGAGCCTTATAGGATTTTAAACTAACATTGAAATACTTGGCACGGAGTATCCACCCAGTGCTGTACATCACAGCAGGTTGAAGATAAACTTTAGCGCCAGGAATGGTTCATTCCTACTCTGAAAGAGGGTGGAGGCGTAAATATGGGGCAAGAGCTATTGGCCCTCGGGAAATCCTCAGAGGCTGCTGTTGTCTAAGGGGAAGTTGTTCTTTCTGAAGGAAGACGGTACCCCTATAACCAAAGTCAGGGGCTCAGAGCTGTTTCCCCAATCGTAGGACGTATTGGCTTCACCACACCTTTCCTCAATGCTCTAAAGATGGCTTGTTTTTCAATTGATAAAAGGTGAGGTAGTACAATGGAAAAACCATCAAACTCAGACCCAGATGACGTGGGTGTGAATGGGTGTCTATGACGCATTAAGTACGTATGTTTGGTCAGCTTCCTTAGACATTCTGAAACCCAGTTTCCTAATATATATATAGTATGTGTATTTATTTATTTTGAGAGAGAGAGAGAAAGATTGTGCCAAGCAGGGGAGGGGCACAGAGAGAGGGAGAGAGAGAGAGTCCCAAGCAGGCTCTATACATGTCAGCATTGAGCCCAACACCGGGCTTGAACTCACGAACTATGAGTTCATGACCTGAGCTGAAACCAAGAGTCGGATGCATAACCCACTGAGCCACCGAGGCGCCTAAAGGTACACTTTTAAATAATGACAATACTCCCCTGAGAGCACGATGCTAAAACGGGTGACATAAGCACACTTAGAGTGCCCATGACTTAACATGGAAATGTGTATTCTGACAGTTTCTTGCAAAACTTTTCAAACACACAGAAAAGCTGGAAGCATTTCACGGCGAACACCCGTATACCCACAGTCCAGATTCTACCATCCACGTGTTACTGCACTGCCTTTATCATTTGTCTCTCCCATCTCTCGGTCCGCTACCCATTCATCAATCCATCTTATTATTTGTCGGTGCACTTCAAGTTCGTTTCCAAGGGTCATTAGCGAGAGCGCGGTATTTGTGGCTCTATGCTATTCCTTGGAGTAGAGTTCGCAGACAATGAAATGCACAAACCCGAAGTATGGCATCCGACCCAAAGGGACCCAGAATCTATGTCACATGACTGGAGCTCTTGCTTCAAGTAGACTTTTCCAAGTAACCAGCAGTCCTAGCCCCACACCCACGCATTCTGCATTATTGTCTGCGTCTCCGTTTCTAAGAACAGCGGCCCCGTTGAGAGAGGAGACGACAGGCGCATGCGCATATGCATCCCAAGCCTCTCTCAGAGGTAGTCACCATAGGCTGAAGCAGCGTCCGCACCTGCAGTGAGAAGCGCCACCACCAGATGGCAGCAGTCCCCCACCGTCCTTGCCAGAGACCGGTTTTCCCAGGTATTCGCGAAGTTCACTTTTTGTTAGGAGCCAGATGCTAACAACTGAAGAATCTGTATTTAGGGGTGGAATTTGTTAAGCAGGTAAACTAGCTGCTCGTTGCATGTCGTGCTCACAGCCCCGCGAGGGACGGGAGCTGGCTCTCTCCTTGCAGATGAGGAAATTGAGCCTGGGAAGTTTCCAAAACTTGACTGGAGTGGCTCCTTCTGCCAGTGGCCCTGAGCCCCCGCCCCTCCCGGTGCCCCCCCCCCACACACATACCTGGTGGGACATCTCTGATCCTCACTACTAAGAAAGCCAAGCTGAGTGGGAACGTGAGTTTTCTAAAACCTCACAGCCCGCCCCCCCCCCCGGAAGTGACCCTGGACTCCAGATCCCATCCTGGTATCTGTTCCACGAGGCAGCACCAGCCTTAAATACACCTTTTTCCACTTCTCCCTTTCCATGTGGCACTTCTCATTTGCAGAATATTCTACAGTAAAACCTTGGCTTGTGAGCATACTTCATTCCGGAAGCAGGCTTATAATCCAAAGCACTCGTATATCAGAGCGAATGTCCCAGTAAGGAACAATGGAAACTCAGACGATTCCTTCCCCAACCCAAAAACAATCATATAAAATACAAAATAATAAAGAAAATACAAAATATGAAAGTAAACGAGTTAACCCCGCATTTACCTTTGAAAACCCTCGTGGCTGGTATGAGGGAGACGAGAGAGAGGAGGGTTACTGTGTAGGACGCCTTTCATGATCACTAATGGAATCACTGCTGTCTATTGGTCCCATGGGATCTTTTTCTGCGTGGGGGCCCTTGTATATGCTCGCGTGGAAGTTGACTACGGTACAGTATTAATAAATTCTTGTCATAGACTGTATTTACTGCAACTGGCAATATGGCAACGGAGGAAAGAGTCTCTATCCGCAGGCAGCCTGATGTAGAAGGAAGCAAAGCATTCCTAAGCTCACTCTTGGACGGAAAAGCAAAGGACCATCCAGGGGTGCTTTGTATTGACAAAAATACACCAGTTCCAGTTGTGGGCACCTTCCAACGTGCTGGAAAAAAAAAAAATCACTCATTTCTGCCAAATACCACAGCCTGAGACCGAGCATCCAAGTATGGGAGATGATCACCCACAATCCCACAGCAAGAGAGAGAGAGAAGAACCATTGGCTCAGTGGCGATCATGTGACGTTCGGCGTCACGTACGCCTTGTATTGCAAGCCATCACTCGTGTATCAAGTTAAAATTTATTAGAAATGTTTGCTCCTAGGGGCGCCTGGGTGGCTCAGTCGGTTGAGCGTCCGACTTCGGCTCAGGTCACGATCTTGCGGTCCGTGAGTTCGAGCCCCGCGTCAGGCTCTGGGCTGATGGCCCAGAGCCTGGAGACTGCTTCCGATTCTGTGTCTCCCTCTCTCTCTGCCCCTCCCCCGTTCATGCTCTCTCTCTGTCTCAAAAATAAAATTAAAAAATGTTAAAAAAAATTAAAAAAAAAAAAAAAAGAAATGTTTGCTCCCCCTACGGAAGACTCGCAGAACAAGTTCCTCACAATCCAAGGTTTTACTGTACTATTATAATAAGTGGACTTCATTTGTTAGAGCGTTTGTCACAAATGCCCCATTTTCCTTCTGTCCCTCTTACCCTTACCCGGTACCTTTAGCTACTCCCCCTTTTCTTGACTCTTACAAGCTCTGCTCCTCGTAAGCCCACCCCCTTTGCTTCCAACTGTCACTGCACCGCACCCAGTCCTTCCAGAAACACGTTCTCCATCCATCAGCAGGACCACCCTGAAGTCTGTTCTCTCTCTGTTCCTCAGCCCCCACTCCGTCCCGATGTCTGCGCATTTCTGCCCTGGCGGACTGGCCCAGCAAACCTGGGTCCTCCTTCTGGCCACACCCAGGCTACTTTTCTCGTCCGCCTTGCATCTGGGGGGTCAGGGGTCCTGTGCCCAGCTGGCCAGGAGCACGACACTGCGTCCCTTCAGAACTTGGCAGTGAAAAGTGGCGCATCCTTCCCGCGCGCCCCTGTCCCTCCCAGACTGGGCACAGGGCAGGACTGTGAGCCCCACCCCGTGGCACTAGGAGGGTCGAGCCATGGGGCTGGGGGTGCTGACTGTGTCTTTTCTCTCCCCTCCCTATCGGCTCTGCTTCCTGCCATACACATCTGTCAAGCATCTTTTCTCCCGGGCAGACAATATCTTCGCAGACTCTTGTTTTCCCTCCAAGTGTCTGACTCACTTTTTCACCGTCGCCGCGGCGAATAATTTGCTGGGAAATACCCTTAGCCCCTCCTTCTGTATGCTCCTTAACCCTTGGCCATCTGGCCTCCATCCAGCCCTCTGACAGAACCCCTACAGCTGTCGGTCTTCCAAGGGTCTTCAGGGAGCCACACCTGATCATCCCGCCCTGATCCACCCTGACCCCCCAGGCATATTGTCCAGCCTTCCCCCAAAACTCGTGCCATTTTCCTCCGTGTTCCATCCTTTCCTCTCTCCGTGACTACTTTTCTTCTATCTCATTTTCTTTTTTGTTTGTCTCTGTGCTCCCATCCCCCCCCCCTCCACCAGTTAGAGCTTGGATTTCAGACACCCCAGGTTCAAGTTCTGGATCCTCCAGGATTCGTCTGACCTCCAGCAAGTTACTTAAATCCTCGGAGCCTCTGTTTCTGTAAACAGGACGGGATAAGGGAACAATGAATCATAAAGGCCTAAGCGAGAAAATGGGCAAAATTGCATAGCGGAGGGGAGGTAGCATTCGACGTTCATTTCCTGACCTCCCGTTCCATGTTCACCTCTAGATCCCACAGAGATCCTGGCGTAGAGAACACTTCCTAAATATTTGTGAACGCGCATAAGGTCGGTAGTCATACAGGATGACCAGCTTCTGGAATGAGGGCTAGGTTAGCTAAGACTGGAGAGTCAGAGGACCGCCAGAGGAGTCAAGCTTCTTGCCCAGCAAATTCCATGCAGATTTCTCACCTAACACCCCCTCTTCCTTTGCACCCCCCTCCCACACCCCTGGACAGTATCTGCAAACCCCCTTGTCGGCAGCCAGCGGAACCCACAGACGGGAGAGGTTAGCTGAGCTTTTCAAAAATAGCTCAGATGTGGACGCCAGGACTAAAGAGAGAACATATTTTTGTCCTGCTTGCAAAAGCCAAACAAACAAAAATCCTTATTTTTCATGAATGTTGTGTTCTTGTGTAAATGGCATAAAACTGATGATGTTGTCCTATTCGATTCAGAATTTGGACGCTGTTTTCCTTTGACACAGAGTTTATACTTCTGTGTTTGTATTTTGTGTGTTTCAAAGTTTTATTTAAATTCTAGTTAGTGAGCACATAGGGTATAATATTGGTTTCTGAAGTAGAATTCAGTGATTCATCACTGACATACAACACCCAGTGCTCATCCCCAAAAGCACCCTCCTTAATGCCCATCACCCATCTAGCCCATCCCCCACCCACCTCCCCCCATCAACCCTTAGTCGGTTCTCTATACTTAGAGTCTCTTATAGTTTGTTTCCCTCTCTTTTTTTCCTTCCTTCCCCTATATTCATCTGCTTTCTTTCTTAAATTCCACATATTAGTAAAATCATGTGATATTTGTCTTTCTCTGACTTATTTCACTTAGCACAATAAACTCCAGTTCCATCTACGTCGTTGCAAATGGAAAGATTTCATTCTTTTTCATTTTTTTTAATGTTTATTTATTTTTGAGACAGAGCGAGACAGTGCGCGAGTGGGGGAGGGGCAGAGAGAGAGAGAGAGAGGGAGACACAGATTCCGAAACAGGCTCCAGGCTCTGAGCTGTCAGCACAGAGCCAGACGCGGGGCTCGAACCCATGAACCGTGAGATCGTGACCTGAGCCGAAGTCCGACGCTCAAGCAACTGAACCACCCAGGTGCCCCAAGATTTCGTTCTTTTTGATCGCCGAGTAATATTCCCATCGGATGTATGTACCACCTGTTCTTTATCCTTCATCAGTCATTGGACATTAGGGCTCTCTCCACAGTTTAGCTATTGTGGATAGCACTGCCATAAACATCACGATGCATGCGACCCTTCAAATCAGCATTGCTGTATCCTTTGGACACTCCTGTGTTTAAACCGCTGAACCGCCCTGACTTTGTTCGGGCTCACAGTACACTTTTAGAATGAAGGCAGCATCACAAATTCTTAGAAATCATGACTACAAGATTCTTCTTCACAGCACATTCTGGAGGAAGAAAGGACTTATTCCAGGATCCAACATTCACATCTATCAAATTCCCACACTGGCTTCACGGTGCTTTTAATGCAACGAGAAATGTGTTCATTCCCAATAAATGTCACTACTCTCCGCTGGAATTGGCACTCTTTAAAGTCCTTTTTAAGTTTTATTACTCGCCAGAAGTAAAAGCACCCTGGGGCACTAATGAAAATAATTGGTAACAGCTTTATTGAAACATAATTCCCATATCATAAACTTCCTCATTTGAAGTGTGTAGTTCAATGGTCTTTCCTATCTTCACAGAAATGTGCAACCATCAACATAGTCTAATTTTAGAACATCTCATTCACCCAAGAATGAGACCCAGTAGCATTCAGTCCCTGAACGGGTTGAATTGTGTTCCCCCGCAAAATCACATGGGGGAGCACCAGCTCCCGGCACCCTAGAATGCGACCTTACTGGGGAGTAGGGTCTTTGCAGTTGTAATTAATTAAAGATGAGGTCACTGGGGTGGGCTCCAATCCGATATGCCTGGTGTCCATATACAAAGGGGAAATTTGGACACAGACACGCACAGGCACAGAGAAGACCATGTGAAGGTAAAGGCAGAGATTGGGGTGGCGCGTCCCCAAGTCAAGGGACACCAAAGACTGCCAGCAAGTTACCAGAGGGCAGGGAAGAGGCATGGAAGAGATTCTCAGAAGGAGCCAATGAGGCTGACACCTCGATTTCAGGCTTCCCGCCTGCAGAACTGGGGGAGCAGACATTTTTTTCTGCGCGTGTCAACCATTCCACCTGTGCCCCCCCCTCCCCACCCCAACCCCTGGCAACCGCTAACCTGCTTTCTGCCTATAGGTTCGCTTACTTTGGACATTTTCTATAAATGGGCTCACGCAATACACGGTCTTTTGGGACTGACTTCTTTAGCATATGATTCATATTATTTACAGTATAATGTTTGTAACATCCATCCATGCTGCAACGCCTCTTTCTTCCTATTGCCAAATTACATTCCATTGCATGGGTATACCTGCTGTGGTTATGCATTTATCAGTTAGATATTCGGTCCTTTTCCCACGTGAGTCATTATGAATAATACTGCTCTGACCATTCACATACAAGTTTGGCGTGGGCACGTTTTCATTTCTCTTGAGTGTTCACCTAGGACAGAAGCTACTGGGTCGTCTGCTGACTGTCGATACTTTGAGGAACTTCCACACCATTTTCCCAAGTGGCCGGACCATTTTACATTCTCACCAGCCAAGCACGAATTTCCAATTCCTTCACATCCCCATCAACACCTGTGACTGTCTCTCTTATATCTTAGCCATCCTGGTGCATGTGAAGCCGCATCCTTGTGTTTTTTATGTGCATTTCCCAGACGACCAATGTTGCCCGGCATCTTTCGTTATGCTTGCTGGCCACTTAAATATCTTCTTTGGAGAAATGTCTGTTCAAATTCCCCACCACAAATTTTATCTGGGTCACTTGTCATTTCATCATTGAGTTTTAGAAACACTTTTTATATTCCGGACATCAGTATTTTCTCAGGTATTAGTTAAAATATTTTCTCCTAGTCTGTGGGGGGTCTTCTCACTTTCTGGATGGTTTTTACATGTTGGTCTGTAAATCACGTACAACTAATTTTTGTGTATGGTGTAAAGAAGGGGTTGAAATTCATTCTTTTGCATATGGACATTCAATTGTCCCATCATTGTTTTTTTTTTTTTGAAGCAACCGTCCTTTCTCCAGTGAATTCCTTGGTACCATGTTAAAATTCGGTTGGTCACAAATAGTTATAAATCATGTATAGGTGGACTCATAATTCTATTCTGTTGATCTATATACCTACATTTAATGCCACTATGGCACAATCTTACGGTAGCTTTATTGTAAGTTTTGAAATTGACAAGTGTGAGTCCTTTAACATTTTTATTCTTTTCAAGATTTTTTTTTTTGAGAGAGAGAGAGAGAGAGAGAATCCCAAGCAGACTCCATGCTCAGCACACAGCCCAAAACACGGCTCAATCTCACAACCGCGAGATCATGACCTGAGCCGAAATCAAGACTCGGAGTCCGACGCTTAACCAACTAAGCCACCCGGTCCACCACGGTTTGGGCTATTTGCTATACCAGAATTTTGCTATGAATTTTAGAATCAGTTTCCCATTTTCTGCAGGAAAGCAGGTGGAATTTTGATGTAGACTGCATCGAATCTGTAGATCAATTTGGGAAGCATTGCCATGTTAAAAATAATTAAGTTCTTTTATTTTTTTAATGTTTATTTTGAGAGAGTGGGGGGAGAGGCAGAGAAAAAGAGGGAAAGAGAGAATCCCAAGCAGGCTCCACGCTGCCACTGCAGAACCCGACATGGGGATCGCTCTCGTGAACCTCAGGGGAAATCCACAGTGGGACACTTAACAGACTGAGCCACCCAAGCGCCCCCAAAATAATTCAGTTCTGATTCATGTTTTGTGGTTTTTGTGTACAAGTTTTACACTTCCTTGGTTGGATTTCTATGCATGTTTTTATGCTATTGTAGATGGAATTGTTTTCTTCATTTAATCTTCAGATTGTTCATTTCTAGTGTATAGAAATATAATTGATTTTTGTATTGATCTTATATCCTGCCACCTTGCTCAGTTTGGGTATTAGTTCTAATTATTTTATATTGGGCTCCTGAGGATTTTCTAGATACAAGATCATGTCATCTGCCATAAAGGTAATTTCACTGTTTCCTTTCCAATCTGAATGTTGTTTTTTTTTTTTTCATGCATGGAATGAATCCCAACTGGTTATGATGTGTCTTCTTTTCAAACTGGATTTAGGTGACTTGTATTTTGCACAAGTTGAGGATTTTTCGTGCCCATGTTCAGAAAAGGTATTGATCTGGGGGCGCCTGGGTGGCTTGGTTGGTTAAGCATCCGACTTCAGCTCTGGTCATGATCTCACGGTCCGTGAGTTCGAGCCCCGCATCGGGCTCTGTGCTGACCGCTCAGAGCCTGGAGCCTGTTTCCGATTCTGTGTCTCCCTCTCTCTCTGCCCCTCCCCTGTTCATGCTCTGTCTCTCTCTGTCTCAAAAATAAATAAACGTTAAAAAAATTTTTTTAAAAAAAGAAAAGGTATTGATCTGTAGTTTCCTTGTGATGTATTTGTCTGGTTTGGGCATCAGGGAAATATTGCCCCATATAATGAATTGTGAAGTTTTTGCTCCTCTTCTGTGTGTTCAAAGAGTTTGGGAAGGATTGGTATTTAGCATTATTAAAACATCTGATGGAACCCACCAATAAAACCGCCTGCACCTGTGTTTCTATTTGTGAAAATCTGTTAAGTTACTAATTCAGGGGCACCTGGCTGGCTCATTCAGTTGAGCATCCAACTTCGGCTTGGGTCATGACCTTGCGGTTTGTGGGTTTGAGCTCCGGGCTCTGGGCTGACAGCTCAGAGCCTGGATCCTGCTTCAGACTCTGTGTCTCCCTCTCTCTCCGCCCCTCCCCCACTCACAATCTGTCCCTTCCTCTGTCAAAAAAAAAAAATAAACATTTAAAAAATAATAAATAAATAAATAAATAAATAAATAATTCGATCTATGCACCTGTTGGGGAGTATTTCTCAAATACTCTATTTCTTCTTCTGTCGGTTTTGATAAGTGGTGTCTTTCTAAGGATTTGTCTATAGGTCTCCATCAACTAATGTGTTGGGACACTAGTAAAAATTATTTAACGATATATTCTATGAGCAAATATCTCTTGAGCCTTATCGTATACCAGGGCATTTGCGAGATGTTGCATTTCCAAGATTTTGAGGCACTGTGCGCTTGCCTTTAAGGAACCCCCAATCTAAGGAGGGAGATAAAGACAAACAGGTGCGACCCCATGGAGTGAGACATGCCAGGTCAGAGTGTGAGAAAAGTTCGGAGCTTAGGTAGAAGAGTGATAAACTCTGCCTGAATAACCGGGAAAAGAAGAGAAGAGAACGCGAGCTGGAGTTTGGTGAAGAGGCGTCTGCCTGAGTACAAGAAGCCAGGCCATTCCAGAAAGGAGAAGACATTTCCATGCTGGCACCCTTCGGGAGCTGTCCTCCAGCGTGTTGAAGCAAGACATTCGTTCCGGGCGGCCCTTGCAACACCAGCCCCCCCATAGATCTTACAGCACAGGGATGCCTCAGTGGTATCCAAATAAGTGACAATGCTTGGACTTTACCTGCTTCCCCCTCTCCTTATCTTAGTAGCTCATCCCCAACCCAGTTACTTCATAAGCAGGGGTGTAAATGGAGGCTCATGTACCCTGTGTCTAAAATGTCAACACTCAGAGGGGCGCCTGGGTGACTCAGTCGGTTAAACGTCTGGCTCTTAATTTTGGCTCAGGTCATGATCTCACGGTTCGTGGGTTCGAGCCCCATGTCAGGCTCTGCGTCGACAGCGTGGAGCCTGCTTGGGCTTCTCTCTCTCTCTCTCTCTCTCTCTCTCTCAAATTAAATAAATAAACTTTAAAAAAAATAAATAAAATGCCAATGCTTACAAATTAAGCTAAACCACTGTTAAACAAAATGCACTTTTTTTAATGTTTTTATTTATTTTTGAGACAGACAGAGAGAGAGAGAAAGAGATGGCATGAGCAGGGGTGAGGCAGAGAGAGACAGAGACACAGAATCTGAAGCAGGCTCCAGGCTCCGAGCTGTCAGCACAGAGCCTGACACGGGACTCAAACCCATGAACTGTGAAATCATGACCTGAGCCGAAGTCAGACGCCTAACCAACTAAGCCATCCAGGTGCCCTAAAATGCACTTTCTACCCCCTTCCTTTTATAAAGGTAGCTTGGTAAGGACCTCAAAGGTCTTAGGGCTTATCAGATGTCTGGTCACTTCACATCAGAATGTGAGTCACAGGTAGGCCAACCCCCCCATGCCCGGCCCTCAGCCGGACTATCTCCCTTCTCGTCCCACCCCTGGTCCCTCCCATACCGGGAGGAGCCTTGTGTACCGCTGTGTAGACATCGCAGCTTGGGGGTCCAGATTCCGTCCACAGTTCCTGAAATCACCCGTTCTTTGGTTTTGACCCATCCGTGTATATCTCATCCCTGGATCTCTGATGATGTGTCTTCTCTGTGCTGACATCCACTGTGGGTCTTCTCGTCTTCGGCGGCCTCCACAGACCACCCATGCACACTGCCTGTCTGTCAGCGCCCTGCATCTCTGCTCTGACGCCCAGGTATGTAAGAAGCGCGGGCCTCGTCTCAGGCCACCTGACACTCGGAGTGCTGTGTAGGCCTTCTCTGCCCACGCACACCTTCGGCTAACTGTACCCCCTGCCCCTGGGCATCACTGGGCATCAGAAGATGGGCCCAGATCCTCTCCTCTGGAGCAATCAGAAGAGTCATTTTGACCCCTTAGTGAGTACGGGAGGTAGGGGGGCGGGAATAACTTACTCAACAAGCAATTCTTAATAATATGTCTCCCGTTACACCGTAGCAGGTGAGCGTTAGGAACCAAGAATCTGATGTGCGTGTTCTCTGGTTCACCAACTCGTAGGAACGGCAGACCTCCAATCTGGCACTGGGAAATTAATCAATAGTCTAGGTTTAGTCTCCGGTAACGGGCGAAATTCAGTGGCTCCAAACACAAGAGTCTGTTTCTCACGCACGCAGCGTCTGCTGTCAGTGAGACAGCTGTCCTGGATGCTCCACACGGTCCCGCGGCGTCTCCAGTGTCACGCAAGAGCCGTGCGCGCCTGCTTGCAACGACCAACTGTTGGCATCTGCTCCCGCTCTGTGTTCAGAGACAGCACAGGGGCAGCGTGAAATCGGCCTTGGTGGCAACGCACCACGACATTGGCCAATGCCACGCTCGTGTTGACCTCGTGCCCCCAAAGGACCACGTGTCGTGCGACATTTACCAGCATGCCGTTGACCATCTGTCTCAACACGTGGCCTCCGAGGTGACCAGTGCAGAGGGGGCTTCATCTTGAGAGGTGTGCACCAGTTCTCAAATGATTTCACCTGGAAAAGACACGGAGTGCTTCTGATAACAGCCTACTGGCCGGAACGAGCCACGTGACCCTGCCTCACCACCAGCCAGCAGGGGACCATGGGGATGCCTCGAGGAGTAAGGGTCTCTGTCACGTCCACTGACGACAGGCAATCCCATTCTACCCACACGGTCTCTATGGATTTCCATGAAAGCACAGAGGGAGAGGCATGTTATAAAGAGGCTTAGAAGGGACATCAGCTATTTGGAATAGAGAATAAAAATATATTTATTTATTTTTCATTTAAAAAAATTTTTTTTGCCCTCCTTAATATCCATCACCTATTTTTTTAATATGAAATTTATTGTCAAATTGGTTTCCATACAACACCCAGTGCTCATGCCAACAGGTGCCCTCCTCCGTGCCCCTCACCCACCCACCTCTCCCTCCCACCCCTCATCAACCCTCAGATTGTTCTCAGTTTTTAAGAGTCTCTTATGGTTTGGTTCCCTCCCTCTCTAACTTTTTTTCCCCCCTTCCCCTCCCCCATGGCCTTCTGTTAAGTTTCTGAGGATCCACATAAGCGTGAAAACATATCGGACAAAGGGCTAGTATCCAAAATCTATAAAGAACTCACCAAACTCCACATCCGAAAAACAAATAATCCAGTGGAGAAATGGGCATAAAACAGGAATAAATTATTTTTAATGTTTATTTATTTTTGAGACAGAGGGAGACATAGTGTGAGTGGGGAAGGGGCGGAGAGAGAGGGAGATGCAGAATCTGAAACAGGCTCCAGGCTCTGAGCTGTCAGCACAGAGCCCGATGGGGGGCTCGAACCCATGAACCGTGAGATCATGACCTGAGCCAAAGTCGGACATTCAACCAATTGAGCCACCCAGGCGCCCCGAGAATAAAACAATATTTAAAAGCTGCTTGCGGTGATTGCTTTTAGAGGTTTAAAGAGATTCCGTTTGTATGAAGGATTCTACCTGTTGTGGGTACCGGATTACAGAGTGAACAGGGGCTCTTCAAGGCTACCTTGACTGTGGGGGCGGAGCAAAGACCTGTATGGAAATAGAACAGAAACAGGGCATTGTCTTGGGGATGGACCGGAGGAATTCTAATTCAGATCAGCCGGAACAAGAAGGCCTTAGCACACTGGCACTTGAATGGTAGGAAAGAACCAGTCAGGAGGGGAAAACTCATACGCGTGGGGGATCCCGTGGGTGGATGTTCTAGAACAAATTCCCTCTCCATGAAATAAATAGCACTGTCATGATTCCCGGATTAGGGGATTTCCAGCAGTGCAGTTGTGAAGGGGACTCATCATATAGTTCAGGACAGGGACCTGGGAGTCCTGAGAAGTCCCCGTTGACCCTAAGACTCAACAACTCCACAATGGTCATTAAGGGGACAACAGGGACTGGGGGATGGAGACAGTTCTTGGAGACTGGAAAATAGGACATGGAGCAGAGAACGGTTGATCTTCCATTCAATAAAAAGGCAAAGGGGTCTCGAAGCCACCGCCCTGTCCCCGAATTCTGGGGTGGAGGTGGCTCCCTGTGGCTGTAGTGGCATGCGTGTGGCAGAGAATGCCCAGCTAGAGCCACAGCCACACTGTGTCCTGGTGGGATGGGGCTAAGAGACACCCCTGCCTGTCCTTAGGGATCTTCCCCCAGCAACAGCAAAGTAACCACACAAATTACTTCCTCTACTCGGATACAGCAAAACCTTGGACTGCGAGTAACATGTTTTGCGAGGGTTCTGCAAGACGAGCCAACATTTTAACTTGATAAACGAGCCATGTCTCGCAACACGAGTCGTCCCTGACGCCGAATGCCACATGATCACGACTGAGCCAATGGTTCTTGAATTCGCTTTGATACACGAGTGCTTTGGATGACAAGCACGTTTCCAGAATGAATTACGCCGGCAAGTGAAGGTTTTACTGTACTCCAATTACGCAGACATCATCCTGGAGACACATGGTACATTCGTGTCCACGGAGAGGTCAAAACAAATGGTCATATTATTCAGTAGGTTTTGTTGAATTACTTATGATTCATTCACTACCAAATCCCAAAGAGATGGGAGGCCACTCACAGTTTGCTTATTCATTCGTCTGTCTGTTGCTTCTCTACTAGTGCCTCGGTTATTAACTTGGCTGGGGTGTCTGGGGACATTCGACCCTTCCCCTCTCTCTGGGTCTGGAGCTGCCCCTTCTATTCCCACCAAGGAGCCCCAGTGTCTGTGTGACCCCCAAGAGTTTGCATACTGAGAAGGTGGCTTTCCTCCTTGGGCCCTGTAGCTGAAAGCCATGAAGCCAGGGAAAGGCGACCAGGGAAGGCTTGCTGTGCTGTGAGTACTGTACCTGAAGGACCCAGTTCTGGTCCCCGGGCCTGCGGTTCACCAGAGTGACCACCAGATGGCAGTGTCCGCTGCCCAATTGTGTCTCCTGGGTTCCCAGAGGGGTGTGCCTGTGCCAGCCCCATTCCTGCAGATCGAGGTCGAGGCCCGGCCACTTAGCCAGTGCTGGGCGAGCCATTTCACCTGCCCTTCCTCACAAGCTCCCTCTGGAGCCGCTGTACGACTGGCCCCGCTTTGCCCAGAGAGAACCTCCGGAAAGTGCTCGGGCCCGGGTTCTGGCTGCCATGTGGGTCGCACACGGACCAGGACTGCCTCTGTCATGCAGGTGAGACCCTCGGGCAAAGACTCGCCCAGCCTCACCCAGCCCTGCCCGCCTGCGGGACGGGACTCCAGCCCTTCACCACCGCCTTCACCAGCTGGGGCTCCCACGGGGTGGGGGGGGGGGGGGCGGGGGCGGGGGCAGGTCTCCGTCAATTAAGCCTCCAACTCTTGGTTTCGGCTCAGGTCTTGAACTCACAATTTTGTGAGTTCGAGCCCCGCGTTGGGCTCTCTGCTGACAGCCTGGGGCCTGCTTGGCATTCTCTCTCTCCTTCTCTCTCTGCCCCTCCCCAACTCGCACTGTCTCTGTCTCTCTCAAAATAAATAAATACGCTTTAAAATTTTTTTCTAATAAATAAATACTTCATTGCTAAGAAATGCTAACGATCATCCGAGCTTTCTGCGGGCTGTAACCACTGATCACAGATCACCAAAATAACCATAATAACGAAAAGTCTGAAATATCGTGAGCATTACCAAAATGTGACACAGAGCCCCAAAGTGAGCAAATGCTGTTGGAAACATGGCGTGGACAGACTTGCTCCACGCAGAGTTGCCACGAAATTTTACTTTGTAAAAACTCACGGTGCCTATGAGGCACAAGAAAGCAAAGCCTAATAACACGAAGTTTGCCTGTATTGCTTTTCCCGTAATCTGGAATCAATGTCATTACCTCTTAGACGATGCTGCTGTTGTACAATGTGCTCCTCACGATGTCACCATCACTAACAGAGGCAAGCATCTCTCCCCCAGGGAAGTTTGATAAATATGTTCTGTTCTCGGTGACTCCCACTAGGGACCCAGCACATCTTAATTGACCAGATCGGTAAACTCCCTCCCTCCACCTAGACACGTGGAAAGTAGGTCAGAGACGTCCCCAAAATGACAAGCTGCTAGGTCAGGAAATGCAGAGATGGGCCACTGGGTTTCTGCCACTGTGGTCTTTGAAAGGAGCCCGGGACACGGACATGGGTTTCTCCTCCTTGGACGTCCCCCCAGCCGCCCGCCAAAACCCCGGTGACTGTTACTGTTTTCTTCTTTTGCTCGCAAGTGTGGAATCCTACTGTCTGTAAATGCAAAGGGAATATACGGCCCCTTTCTGTGAGTGAAACTGTACCACGTGATTCATTATGTTGGTTTCAAGCAGGAACTTTTGACTCACTTATTTGGGGTTGTCTTTCATCACCGAATTAGTCTCTGTTCAATCCGGCTGTGGCTATAATCTTCATCTAGCTGTCCTTTCTTTTTTTAAAATTTTTTTAGAGTTTATTTATTTTTACCGGGACAGAGACGGCGTGAGCAGGTGAGGGGTAGAGAGAGAGAGAGAGAGAAAGAGAGAGATTCCCAAGTAGACTCCATACGGTCAGCTCAGAGCCTGACGCAGGGCTCAGACTCACGGAACCCTGAGATCACGACCTGAGCCGAGATCGAGAGTCGGACGCTTAAGCACTGAGCCACGGGGGTGACTCTTTAATTTTTTTTTTTTTTAACGTTTACATATTTGTTTGGAGAGAGAACAAGAGAGATAGCAAGTGAGGTAGGGACAGAGACAGAGGGAGGGAGAGAATCCCAAGCAGGCTCCCAGCTGTCAGCACAGAGTGCGATGCGGGGCTCAAGCCTGCGAACCGTGAGATCCTGACCTGAGCAGAAATAACAGTCAGATGCTTAACCGACTGAGCCCCCTAGACGCCCCTCTTCCTTTCTTTTTTTAACCCGAACGTTTCTAAACAGACACAAAAATAGAGAAAAATCATAACGTGAACCCCCACTGCCCAGCCCCCACGTCAACAACTCACAGCCAGCGTGAACCTTCCCTCCCATCCGTCCTCTGTGCTCCAGGTGACACCAAATAGTCCCCAACACAGTGTCGCTTCATCCGCGTCCATATCGCAGCATGTGTCTCTAACAGACAAGCTCTCCTTAAAAGAAAATCATCACGTCGCTCCCCCCAAGTTAACACCGATTCATTCGTGCCAGCCTGCCAAGATCTGGGCAGCATGTAAATGTCTCTGAATGTGGCTTTTGTTTCTAGGATTCTTTTTAGAATCAGCTCCTAAAAATGTCGGCACTTTTGCAGTTGGTTGATATGGCTCCTAAAGATCTCTTTGTCTTTGCCTTGACATGAATTTGTTGACGGACCGGGGTCATCTCTCTGGTGCAGTTTCTGCACGTTGCTGGCCCCCCATATCCTACAGGGGTGTCTGTCATGTCCCCTGACCGTGCATTTTCTGGGTCTTCCTCTAATTCAGAGGGGTTTTTTAATTAGTTTTTTTAATGTTTATATCTATTTTTGAGACAGAGACAGAGTGTGAGTGGGGGAGGGGCAGAGAGAGGAGGGAGACACAGAATCCAAAGCGGGCTCCAGGCTCCGAGCCGTCAGCACGGAGCCCGATGCGGGGCTCGAACTCATCAACTGCAAGATCATGACCTGAGCTAAAGTCAGACGCTCAACAGACTAAGCCACCCAGGAGCCCCTCTAATGCAGGGTTTTGTGATAAAAATATACAGATAGTTTGTATACTTCCCTCAAATCTGTCTCTCCTTTGATGATGTTAGTAGCCATTTAAAGATTAGGGCCCAGGGACGCCTGGGTGGCTCAGATGGTCAAGTCAGCTACTTCAGCTCAAGTCATGATCTCGCAGTTTGTGAGTTTGAGCCCCACATCAGGCTCACTGCTGTCGGCCCAGAGCCCACTTCAAATCCTCTGTCTCCCTCTCTCCCTGCCCGTCTTCTGCTCGTGTTCTCTCTCTCTCCTCTCTCTCTCTCTCTCTCTCTCTGTCTCTCTCAAATAAATAACACATTAAAAAAAAAAAAGATTAGGGCCCAGACTTAGTCATTCGTAAGTAAGCAATTGCTTCTCAATTCTTAAATACTAAAAACTAAAAATTAATAATAGTAAAAAAAAAATTAATGTATTTCTATCCACTCTCCAAGTTCCAAAAGGATCTGAGGCAAAGAAAACTTCGAGGTCCCCTCAGGAGGTCCACCAGCCAGCCCACAACCCTGGGATCCCCATTTTATCCTTGGAGGCAGAAAGCACTAACAGCCAGAAAACTAGCTCTTGACCCTAACAGATTTTAGTTACTAACATTTGTTCCCAAGCAGCAGGGCATCTGTGGCTCCGCCCATGCTGGGACCTGGGGGACCAGGGTCGAGATGGAGGTGGGCATAGTGGAAACACCTCTGTGGGTGGGACAAGGGGCAGATGGAGAGAAGCGTGGCCAGCCTGTCAAGTGCAAGAAACTTGGAAGAGAGAGGACGAGGCCGGCACAGTGAATCTTTGTGGGCAGGTAGCGCGCGGCTGGGTGATGTCCGAGAAAAGGAGCGCCTCTCCCAGGACCCCTGAGTGGAGACTTTGTGTCGCGTCTTCTTGGGACATGTGGGTAGCTTTCACAGCCCCACGTCCCCTGCTCCTCCCACGGTGGACCTAGATGTCCACTGGTTGGATTGCTTCAGCTCAGTCAGTCATAGTCCACACGTGGGATGTGGATTTCCACCACACCCCCCTTCCCCTGCCATCGCAGACTCCGCCTTTCCAGGGGACTGCCCTGAAACTGGCCACTGTATTCCGACTTCCCACGCCGAAGCCTACCCACCCACAGTCGGGGCGGGCCACTGGAGCCTGATTTGGATGTAGGGTCCTAGATGACCGAACAAAGCATCGAACGCAAGACAAATGGACTTTTATCAAGGGAAGTGACTGGAAATAAAAAGCTACGGTGTTGATGACCTACAGCTTCGAAAGACCGCGTGGAATGGTCCCTGTGCTTCAGCCTCCAGCAAGCAGTAGGTAGAGATGAGGAGGAGGAGAAGAGCCTCAGGCCATCTCCCAAAGGGCTGTCTTGTGGCCTAACGTTGACTAGAATAATGATGGTGGTGATGGTGATGATAATGACAATGGTGATGATGACAGTGGTGGAGGTGATGACGGCCATGAGGTCTACTGGGCACTGACCACGTACAGTCACTGTTTTAAGTGCTTTAAATGTTTTACCCACTTAACCCTCACAGTAACTCACTCTCTGGCCTGGTGAGTGTCCTAAGTGAACTCCTCTGGGCTCATCAATAAGGCCAGGATCCCAATCAGGAATCTGAAGAGGCAAAAAAGTGACAGGGATGGCAAAGTTGTCATCAGTTTTATGTTTATGTATTTATTTGGAGAAAAAGAGAGAACGCATGAGGGGGAGTCGGGGAGCAGAGAGAGAGAGGGAGAGAGAGAAAGAATCCCAAGCGGGCTCCGGGCTGCCAGCACAGAGCCTGATGTGGGACTTGAACTCCCAAACCCAGAGATCATGACCTGAGCCGAAATCAAGGTCGGACATGAGCCACGCAGGTGCCCCTCAAAGCCGTCGTTGTTATTCAGTAAGGTGCTGTGGGTGGAAAGTGTTGCAAGTTCCCATTGTATTATCACGACAGGCTCTAGAAATGTGGGTGCTTTTCAGGTGTCTGGTGGATTTCCCCCACTTGACATTCTGTCTACACCAGGGGTGCAGCGGACAAGCAAGCAGGATTCCAGAAAGTCTCCACCACCCACAGGAAGACCAGGAGACTCGTGGAGGGCCATAGGTGAGGGTGAAGAAGCGTTTGCTATGCTGGAAACTGTTTCGCTTAACCACAGTGTCTGCAACTTGGTCAGGAGAGCTGGTCCTTCTGTGAGCGCCTGTACTAACACGGACACGTGTGCCCGTCACCCGCGCCAGGCTTTCCGAGGTCCCAGACGGGTGAAAAGACCGGCCGAAGACACGGACCGTCTCAACACCATTTTTATGGTGTACCTTCTTGTTTGATCCAATGAAACATGCTTCTTCTTACAGAGCAGAATGATGGAATAATTGTTCGTATTTTCAGAAACGCGTGGAGGTGAAAATAAAATGTATGGCTCACGGTGAGGACCCCATGACTCAGACCCTGACCAGGTCCCAGCCCACCAGCCCCAGCCCAGCCTTTGGATGGGCAGGTAAGGGGTGTGGAGATCACAGCTAATGCCACAATGGCCCCGGGGGTGTCCACGTGTCGGAGATCTGTAGCCCCTGCGGGTGGAAGGCAGCATCACTGTACAAGGACACAATGACCAGGGCGCTCTGGAACCCAATGGGTTGAACGAGGGTTGCGCTCTTGTCCTGGGGTCCATGGTGGACAGACGGAGGGAGCAGGAATGACCCCTCGGGGCACTCAGGACCCTGGGGTGGGTACCATCCTCCAATCTTAGTAGAAGAAGGAGGAGGAAAGGAAGATACGTCAGATAATGATGAACACCAGGCAAAAAAGTAAGCAGGGGAAGGGGATTAGGAAGGACAGTTTTAAATGTGCCGGTAAGAGAAGGTCTCCCTGATAAGGCAACTGGGAGAACGAACAGGATTAACCCCATAACTGTCAGCGAAAGAGCATCCCAAGCAGGAAGACGAGCCAGGACAAAGGCGGGAGGTGACAGCTCACCTGTGGTGCTCCAGGGTGAGCGAGGAGCCCGTGTGGCCCAGCTGGGGTTCCTGCAGTGGGGCTGACACCCACTGGACCAGCCAGCAAAGGCCCACTATTAAGCGTTTTAGGAATCTTGTGTGCAAGTTGACCTCACTCCGGGAGCTTGAAATTGGCCATAAGGGGGAATTAACACCGCGGAAACTGACAGGTGCTACAAACCAGGGCGTTTTCCCCTCTGGGGAGCCAGTCCCTAAACAGGTGCAGGACAACAGCGGTTGACCCGGGAGACTATGAAGAGATGAGATCAGAGAAAATAGCCAGTGGTCAGCTCCTGGGGGCTGACAAATCATTGCAAGGACATTGGCTTTTGTTCCGCCTGACATGAAGAGTCTTGGGAAGGCTTTGAGAGTAAAGAGGACATGACTGGATTTTTTTTTTTTAATTTTTATTTCTAAAGGATCACTCTGCAGCCATGTGGGAAACAGACTCTCGGCGGATGAGACCGGAAGCAGCCATGCCAGCAAGAGGATTCTCGCCAAGACCCAAGCGAGAGACGACAGTGCCTTGGGTCCGCAGCGGGACATGCAGTGGTGTTGAGCACAGACCGGATTCCAGTACGCTTACTTTGGAAGTGGGGACACCAGCGTTGGGTGCGGGATGTGGGAGAAAGAGACAGGTTGGGGAGATCTCGAGGATAGTAGCTAGAGCTACTCACAAGGAAAGGTGGGGAACGGTGTGGCAAGAGCAGGTTCATGGGGGGGCGCCTGGGTGGCTCAGTCGGTTAAGCGTCTGACTTCGGCTCAGGTCATGATCTCACGGTTTGTGGGTTCGAGCCCCGCATCGGGCTCTGTGCTGACAGCTCGGAGCCTGGAGCCTGCTTCGGATTCTGTGTCTCTCCATCGCTCGGCCCCTCCCCTGCTCATGCTTTGTGTCTCTCTGTCTCTCAATAATAAATAAATGTCAAAAAAATTTAAAAAAAAAAAAGAGCAGGTTCATGGGGTACCTGGAGTTCAAGATGGGAGTGGAGGTCCACTCGGACTTGCAAAGTAGGCGTTTGGATAAATAGTCCTAGTCCTGAATTTCAGAAGAGAGATTGCAGAAGAGAAATACACTGTATGTCTCTTTCAAGTGTGCATTACCTTTATATGCAGACTGAAACCATGGGACTTTTAATACAACTTAACAGCCATCAAGGCTTTGCTGGTTAAGTGTTTGCAATCGTTCATCACTAGAGGGCAATAACAATTATCTTTTCCCATTTAACAAACTAAAAAGAGAGGATTAGAGCAAGCCTGACAAAATGATGGGTATTAGGCTAACGAGTCGGGTGTTCTAACCCAGAACCTTCTCTTGCTCAGAGAAGGGTTGGATGTCGTTGGGATTCTCCATCAGGGGATCGTTTATGTCAGGCCACCCAAGCAGGGAGATTTGCAAACGGACAGGTTCAGAAAGAGTGAAAAAGTCATTCTTTCCTGGTGTTAGAGCCACTGTTATATAGCATTTTCCCAAATGGTAGGCAAAATAGTCCCTATGGTTTCTCTGTGAGTTAACGTGCATATTTGTAGATATTAAAAAAAAAAACTTTGTTAATGTTTTATTTATTTTTGACAGAGAGAGAGACAAAGCATGAGCAGGGGAAGGGCAGAGAGAGAGGGAGACACAGAATCTGAAGCAGGCTCCAGGCTCTGAGCTGTCAGCCCAGAGCCCGACGCGGGGCTCAAACGCATGAACCGTGAGATCATGACCTGAGCTAAAGTCGCATGCTCAACCAACTGAGCCACCCAGGCGCCCCCCCGTATTTGTAGATATTAAGGAGAATGAAGCCAAGCACACACTTTCAACCTCAACAAAGGGCAGGCTGAGGTCATGGCATTACTAAGGGGCGCTCCCTTTGACTCTCTGCCCATCTCGTCACAGTTTTCTAGAAGGAAGTTGGGGGCAGCGAAGGGATAACATGTTTCCCAAGAGTGCTATCAGCTCCGAGGTCACAACGAGGCAATGAATACCCAGGATGGCACATTGAGGGAAGGTTCAACGTGAGTAAGAAAGGAAGCAGTGATAGGGAGACAGTGTGGCTTTCTAATACACGGGGGGAAGGAAGGGGTGAGACTGATCTGGGCAAGATCTGGGACCAGGCACAAGTTCCCGGGAAGAGAGAGTCCCAATAGGGCAGGCCACCCTGCTCCTGAGTCACTGCCTTCCAGCCGGTCCACGGTTACCTCCACGCATCACTGACACTCAAGGCCCTGACACTCAGGGCCGGGCGAGGGGAAAGTCAGTTTCCCAGGCTGACAGTCGGACACCAGCATGCTTTTCTCCGTAACCTGGGAGGAATGTTATCTTCACGACAAGGAAGGAAACCACATGGTGATTGACACATTCCATCCAATCCATGGGTCTCTGTGCTCGGGACGTAATGCTTGTAGTTATAGCCCCATAAAAGATGCTAACACCAAAGGATCCATATAAAATACATAAAAACAGGGGCACCTGGCTGACTCGGTCGGTTAAGCGTCTTACTCTTGGTTTCAGCTCAAGTCATGATCTCACGGTTCGTGAGTTCGAGCCCCACATCGGGCTCAGGGCTGACAGTGTGGAGCCTGCGGGGGGTTCTCTCTCTCTCCCTGTCTCCCGCTCACTCTCTGTGCCTCTCTCAAAACAAATAAATAAACTTTAAAAAAAATAATAAAACTCAGGGGCACCTGGGTGGCTCAGTTAGTTAAGCATCTGACTTTGGCTCAGGTCATGATCTCATAGTCTGTGAGTTGAGCCCCACATCGGGCTCTATGCTGACAGCTCAGAGCCTGGAGCCTGCTTCAGATTCTGTGTCTCCGTCTCTCTCTCTCTGCCCCTCCCCCACTTGTGCTCTGTCTCTCTCTCTCTCTCAAAAATAAATAAACATTAAATAAATAAATAAATAAATAAATAATAATAAATAAAATACTTAGAAACATAAAATATGTGTTTATTAGCAAATGTGAATCAAAAAATATCATATATGTCCTTATCTTTCTCAAATACTCGAAAGGTCCCAGCAATACCATAAGACAAATACAATTTTTGTTTGCTTTTTCTGGAAGAATCAGAGACAGACACCTCCCTGGTGCTCTAAAAGAAACCCAACTTCAGGCGTCTGCTTGAATATTTCTCTCTCTCGGCATAGAAAAAGGTAAGGTTACTGCCAGTAGAAAAAAGCACTGTCAAAGTAGGGATGAGGCTTCTCCATCCAGGAAGATACATAAGAAAAAAAGAAGCAGAAAGTCGTATACGGTTCACAGCTTAATACACGTGATAACAAACTAGTCTGATTGTTTAAAACTGGTTTTCTAGTGGCAGGAAGCGTGTTTTCAAGCGAGATCTTGCCTGGACCCCCAGTGTATGAGTTCATAAAAGGGGCTGTGTTCCCACTGGAGTGGGGAGGGGCCCGGGCCCCTCAAGTTCAGAGCCATCACTCAGCGACCCACGTGCCGCTCTTGGAGGCTCCACCTTGCGAACATTTTTGTCCCTTAGATACAACATGAATACTTTGGCTGAAAACCAAATCTGCTTCCTGGCCGAAGTAATTTTTTTTAAATCGAGTTTAATCTTGGAAAGTATACATATTTTTTAAAAATGTTTCTTTATTTTTGAGAGAGGAGAGAGAGAGAGAGCAAGCAGGGGAGGGGCAGGGAGAGAGAGGAGAGAGAGAGAATCCCAAACAGGCTCCACACTGTCAGCGCAGAGCCCGACGCGGGGCTCAAACTCACCAACCGTGAGATCCTGGCCTGAGCCGAAACCAAGAGTCGGACGCTTCACCGACGGAGCCACCCACAGGAGCCACAGTGGAAAACCACGGGCAGCTTTCTCCAGCTTAATAGACGCCAAGTCTATGGTCCGGTAATTTCACCCCCAGATGTAACACGAAGAGGAATGAACGCTCGGGTCCATAAAAAACACACGTGCTAGAGTGGCCACAGCCCTCACTGATGCACTCATGCATAACAGCCAAATGCACAAATCAACGCAAATGTGAATCAAAAACAGACTAGGTAAATACATCAGGACGTAATCAGACAACAGAATACTGCGAAGCAATACAACGACAAAGGCTACTCACCGTATGGAGCTCCGTGGGTGATACATGTGCCTTCACAGATGAATCTCCCTGCAAACAGAAGCCACCCAGGGGGCGCCTGGGTGGCTCAGTGGATTGAGTGTCTGAGTTTTGATTTCGGCTCAGATTATGATTCCAGGCTCATGGGATGAAGCCCCGCCTCGGGCTCTGTGCTGAGCACAGAGGCATTCTCCCTCACTCCCTCTTCCCCTCTCCACTCAAGCACTCAAACTCTGTCTCTAAAATTAAAAAAGAAAGAATAGGGGCGCCTGGGTGGCTCAGTCGGTTGGGCAGCCGACTTCGGCTCAGGTCGTGATCTCGCGGTCCGTGAGTTCGAGCCCCGTGTCAGGCTCTGTGCTGACAGCTCGGAGCCTGGAGCCTGTTTCCGATTCTGTGTCTCCCTCTCTCTGACCCTCCCCCGTTCATGCTCTGTCTCTCTCTGTCTCTCAAAAATAAGTAAATGTTAAAAAAAAAAAAAAAAAAAAAAACAAGAGTAGAAACAGTAGCAAAATGGTACTTTGAAAGCTCACTCTGGCTCTCTCCTTCCCTCCAGACTTCTTTGTTTTTTAATGACTGAAATCCCTGGTGGTGGAATCGAGGCTCCTATTTGTGACTCGAATACAATTTGTTTTAATTTTTTATAAATGTGATACATTTGGGAAACCTTGTAAACAACGTTTTCATTCAATGAGGGAATCCTGGATCTGTGCCCAAAAAGCGGTGAGCTCAAAAATGAACAAAGGTAAGGTGGAACTGATGGAGGTGAGGGACAAAGGCTGTCTTTGTCACACTTCTCCAACCGAGGGAAACCTGTCCGGCAGGGAAAGTGCAGGAACTTGGACGGCAAAGCCCCGCAGGCTGCCAGTGTCGGGCCCGGGGCAGAAAATGGTTATGGAACACAGTCAAGGCGGAACAAAATCCGAAGTTCATTTTCCCGTGTGCTGCTCCCTCGAGAAACACTATCTCATCTTAGGACACGGTGTCACCCAACGGGCTGGGAAAGGTCGCCTGCTGAACCGAACGAGACCGCTCCATCATGTGCGACAGCTTCTCCTGAAATGTGTCTTCAATTTGTAGGCTCTGCGTTTTTACTCTTCAGCGTTCTGATTGTCAACACCCAGCGATGTAACGTACTGCTCGCTCGGGGATGCTAGGGACACGGTCTTCCACAGCAGGGAGGGAGTGTTAGTAGATAGGTCTCATCTCAGGGGACACACAGTGAGGGAGGCGTGAACATCCTACTGGTACTGGCTGCCGACAGTTCCCACTGTAGACTCATCTCAGTTCAGGGTCTTATCATCAGCCCTCGCCTGGAAGTTTCTGCGTTTTCGTAAGCCCAACGTGGATTTGTTTAAAGGAAATGGCTCCCGTGAACCAAACGCGCAAGAGGAAGACGTACAAACCAGACGTCAACTTCTTAAATTATGAAGAGGTGTGTCAATGCCAAGAAGAGATGTCAGTCACACCCAACAGGAGGTGTCTTTGCTCCTGTTGGGAAGACTACATGGAAAGCAAATCATAGCCGGAAACGTGGATTCAGAGGCAGTTGTCAGTCTGAAGGCAAAGGCTATGGAGCTGAGGCCACAATTTCTCCTGGGCGTCTGGAGCCCGCTGGTCGAGACGCTGCCTCCTCTACACAGCTGGAGAAATCTGACCAAGTCTGACTCGTGGCATCCTTTCTCTAGACTCTACGAACTACATGCCTGCACTTTTATTAACTCTTTCTGCACAGATGATACCAAGCCCCAGATTCTCATACGCTCAGAAGTGTCCATTCTTCACGGCAATTTCTGAGGACATTCAGGCTCATCCATTACGTGTCAGTTTTATTTGCCGAACTATTGGGGTCTGCCTGACGGTTCTCAGGAGTTCCTCATCGGAGCAAGCCGTACTCTGTATGCTGCCCACGATTCTGGGTTAGCCGAATACTAACTAGCTGTGTGACCTTGGGCAAGTCAATTCACCTTTATGGACCCAAAGCTGTGGAGTCCCTAAAACTGTAGTGTATAGGGCAGTATTTGGACACTGGCTTTTTGAGGTTACTTCCAAACTGAGATCAAAGTTTTCAAGGAGACGTGAGCCTGAAACTCTAGCATCCACGCACCACAGAGCTAAGATTTGCACAGAGACCGAAGAGTCGTGGCCGATCACGATTCCCTGTGAGCTTTCTTCTTCGACTACTTTCTTTAGTGGTCAGTGAAATGGTCCATGAGAAAACACAGTTCTTGTCATACAGTCGTTCCTTAGGTGGGTTTGGCGATCTACAGCCTACCAAGCTTTGCTGCTTCGTAACAATTGTGTGACGTGCTCATTATTCTTTGCCCCATTTTATAGACTGGGAAAAAGGAGCCTCAGAGGCGCTGAATGGTGTGCCCCACTTCCCATCCCTGGTAATTATAAGCTGTGTGTCTAACTTCAAACGCAGCGCTGTTGGCAATAAACAAAGTGTCTGCCCTCTGGTTGTATTCGTATTATCACAGTTGATGGGGGATCACAATTGAGAGGGGATCACAGTTGACTGACGGGATCACAGTGGAGAGGGGATCACAGTGGAGAGGGGATGACAGTGGAGAGGGGACCACAGTTGACTGACGGGGGATCACAGTTGACTGATGGGATCACAGTGGAGAGGGGATCACAGTTGAGAGGGGATCACAGTTGACTGACAGGATCACAGTGGAGAAGGGATGACAGTGGAGAGGGGATGACAGTGGAGAGGGGACCACAGTTGACTGATGGGGGATCACAGTTGACTGATGGGATCACAGTGGAGAGGGGATCACAGTTGAGAGGGGATCACAGTTGACTGACGGGATCACACTGGAGAGGGGATCACAGTGGACAGGGGATCACAGTGGACAGGGGATCACAGTTGACAGGGACTGCACTGAAATTCAGTCATGTCACCACCGGTGACCCCGGTATGCACTGCATGCAGATTTAAATACAAGAAGAAATAAAATACAGCTTAGCGTACAGTCCCCTGCATGTAGCCCAGAAGTTGGGCTGCGCCACCCTATGGAGAGATCTGCTCACGGAACAAGGAATTGCTGCCCAGGTCCCCGAGTGTCCGAAGTTTCCGGAAGGGAAAGGATGTCGAGGCCAACTCGACACCAGGGATCCCCTACGTCCTTCCTCAGGGATTGAAACTCAACACCTGCCTTCACAATGCACACCCCGCTATCCTCTGCCTCGGTTGGAAGGTGCCATCAGAGCTCAGACCTGAAATGTGAGCAGACTCGTATCATGTGTCATGGGAACATCAGATCCCCAAGGAGACGCTGGGCGTGCATGTGGGCTCGCTGGTCTGCGCGGTTCCACGTCAATCTCCGACCTGCAGGCGACTGGCCTGAGGGTGTCCCAGCAGCTCCGGCTGAATCAAGAAGTGTGACGGGGAATGTTTATGTCTTTTGCCTCTTCATTTCGGCGTAAGCCCACTGGTTAATTAATAGCCACGGCCACCCAACCAAATCTATCCCTCTTTTCTTTGGAAATGTGCCTAAATTGCACATGAGTAAGAGGAATGGTGTGTAATTACTATATCTTGGAGCAGAGAAGCCGGAGATCCTCTGCCCTGTTACCTTCTCCAATTCCTTTCCAGCAAAAAGGAGAGAATCGTGTGTGGCATTGCCAAATGTATGTCTACAATAAAAACTGGTTTTAACAATTCATAACGGGTGGGGGGGGCACCTGCGTGACTGAGTCGGTTGAGTGTCCAACTTCGGCTCAGGTCATGGTCTCACGGCTTGTGAGTTCGAGCCCCGAGTCGGGCTCTGTGCTGACAGCTCGGAGCAGGGAGCCTGCTTCGGATTCTGTGTCTCCCTCTCTTTGCCCCTCCCCCACTTGTGCGTGTGTGTGTGTGTGTGTGTGTGTGTGTGTGCACGTGTGTGCTCTCTCTCTCTCAAAAATAAATACGTAAACATATTTAAAAAATTCATAATGGAGCCACCTGGCTGGCTCAGTCGGTAGAGCATGTAACTCAGGGTCGTGAGTTCAAGCCCCATGTTGGGCCCAGAGCTTACATTTTAAAAAGTTATAAAAACTCAATGATGGAGTAGAACCCTTTTACAGCGATATCACCACTGTAATGTAACATATTTCCTAACACTCTGCATTTGGAGAGAATATGTAATCACAACATCCCACGGGTAAGGATCCTAATGCATCATTTCTTCTTATGTAATGGGAAGTGATGACCCAAATCAAGAGTTCTTGAGGCCTGTCATGGGAACACGTTCCCACCGATTTGTAAGGAGCCGAGGACAGAAGCTGGGGGTGGAGATCAACAGCAGACATTTGTATGACCTTTCCTCTTCCACTTTCAAAATAAAATACTTGCCCAGTTTTTCAGTGATTGATATTCTCAGGACAATATCTTTTTCATAGTAATTTATATAAAGGAGTACAAAGAATACATGTATTCTAGCCCAGTCTTCATCATAACTGTAATTTTTTAATTATGCCAGCCAGCCAGTGTCTTGGCATCTGATTGACAAACTCATGTAGTAATCCAAAGTCTGCATCTGATATGTTTTCCATAAAATGAGGATTCTCTTTCTTCCTTTTTTTTTTTTTTTTGGTATTTTTCATTGCTGATTCCTTCATTGGCTGACGTAATCATCCACATAAACAATTCGTGTAGTTCCCAGGGTGGTCCATGACTGACACTTTTATTAGCTCATTGTAGAGATGCAATCTGCAGCCACATGAGGGCCCACGCTCAGGTGTCCATCCGATGGAAGCCTTTGACCCATGCCTCCCACTCTCCCACTGAGGTGACTGCTTGGAGCACAGCCTCCCCCTGGAGGATGTACTCAATCATGCGATCCTTTAAGATTAATATACATATTTTTTATTTTTTTCAACATTTATTTATTTTTGAGAGAGAGAGAGAGAGAGACAGAGTGTGAATGGAGGGAGGGGCAGAGAGAGGGGGAGACACAGAATCGGAAGCAGTCTCCAGGCTCTGAGCTGTCAGCACAGAGCCCAATGCAGGGCTTGAATTCCAGGACCACGAGGTCATGACCTGAGCTGAAGTCGGACACGTAACTAACTGAGCCACCCAGGCGCCCCTAAAGATTAATACTTTTTTAAGTTCTTTTTAAAATTTATTTTGAGAGAGAGAGCGCAAGAGAGCATGAGTCAGGGAAGGGCAGAGAGAGAGAGAGAGAGAGAGAGAATCCCAAGCAGACTCTGAGCTGTCAGTACAGAGCCCAATATGGGGATCGAACTCACAAACCATGAGATCACGACCTGAGCCGAAACCAAGAATCAGACACTTAACCAACGGAGTCACCCAAGTACCCCAAGATTCATATTTTAGAACATTATTAATTTGGGCATTCTGTATTATTGGCTGAGTAGCCCCAACTACATGCCCATTTTCTGACATGTAATGGAAACACAATGTGAAAGATCGAATGAATGATCTTGAAATGATGGAAAGGTGGATGAATGAATGAATCGTGTTGTTTTCTCAAGCTGATGGTTTGAAAATATCGCTCACCCCCTTAGTTTCATCACTGAGAAGCAAAGAAGGCTGAATCTACATGGAGATTTTCAAGTAGTTGATTAAATCACCTTTTAATTTTGTAAAATAGTGATACTTATGCACAATACACATATCAAGCAATACCATAGCTTTTTCAAGTTTAAAATCACCATAAATCCTTTCCTCAGAAGTAAGCACTCTCCACATGTTGTTGAATTATTTTAACATCTATGTGTATATGTGTCGCACGTATATATGTACATGTAGACGAATATACACAAATAGGACCATGTCCTTCCAAGTTATAGGAGAGGCATTATGGATGTATCTAAAATAATTCAATGGGAGAATTCTGTGTGCAAAAATGCTTTGTTAAATGTCCAAGACACCTGAGCAGTGCTCACAGATTAATGCTACCATATTATTTCAGCTTGGATTCGACAGACACGTGCAAATTCTCTAACGGAGATTCACGTCGGCAAGGCCATAACAATGTAATCCAATTTTCAGCTGCTCATTAAAGTTGCCTGGAAGTTAGACTGGATATTAAATATGTGCAGACGTTAAACTACGAAGCCCTGACCTAATATCCTTTAGAAATTTCAGGCATAACTGATCGGTATTGAAGGGTAGAGAAAACACCAGCCCTTTCTGGGGATGAAAACCTCCACATCAGGCTCCAAAGATCACCTTGTTTCCCTGGTACTGATATTTTGTTGTCAGAAAGCTTCCTTGTAGATGTCTGAGCAGCCTACATCCTATGGCAATGCTTCCCGACTTCTTTTTTTTAGTTTTTCTTGCCTTTTGTTGGTGGGGGGAGGGGTAAGAAACACAGTGCTTTTATTTTTATTAATTTTTGCTGTGCTCAGTGGCATCCGTACTGGAGAGGGAATTTGACGCGTTTTTGCTGGCTGGATGCCCGCAGCCCTTCAAGGCAGCAGGTGAAGGAGGCAGTCAGGCAGAGGGGGATTGAATACAGGTGGGAAAGGGAGATGACCCAAGGCTCCTTTGGTAGCCTACTCAGAGGTGAAACCTGTTTGCGTTTTTATCTGAGCTGATGGCCACTTTGGGAATCGCCTTTACCTGGGGAAACAGATCAAAGAGAACTCTGGGTTCTGATCGTTTGAAGTGGACAGCTAGCTGCCCATGGGAGCTGCCGGACGCCCTGGCTGTCCCCCAGCCCCTCGACCGAGCTCTCTTCTCCCTTGAGGCAGTGTCCATGCGATCCACGCACTTCACAGGGCATGGTAACCAGCTTGCAGGCTGGTGAGTCCGCTGGACCGTCCACACCTGTCAGATGGCAGGGTACCTGACAACAAAAGGCTTTTGTAGATGGGTTGGCATCTGTGAAATACCCCCACAGCTGCTGTCCATATCCCATTTGTTTCCCCTTCACAGAAAGTAGGAGAAAAGGGGACACTCAGATGTTATCACACAACCAAGGAGAGGGTTTTTCTATGCAGGGGAGGGAGGCAGGGGGTCCACAGTGCACAACAGCAGGACACATGGCCAGAAGGACAAGCCCATCACGGTGCCCCCGGGGATTTCATCCTTAGGGTTCCACCTGCCTGAGGTTGACAACAGCTCGCTCCTCGCCCTGCTGGTGGGAGAATGGATGTTCAACATTGTATCGTGTTATGCCATCTGGTCTCATGATGGCAGCTGATTAAAAACTCCAACATTGAGCTTTGCTGCTCAGGGAAGCACAGAAGAAACACTCAGCTGCTCATTTGATGATTTTGTCAGAGTCTGAGAAAATATTTACATTCTACGCCAGCCCAAATGGCTAATAGTGATTTATTTTCCAGCTTCTGGATTGCTCCTTTCTATGGGGTCACACTTTTCAAAGTAACAATCAGAGAGCTGACGAGTAACAACATAACCAAATAAAAGCCACACAAATGCGTAAGATCTTAGTGTATAGTCTCCCTGTCGTGTAAGAGCACATTCGTGCCTTGCCATCAAAATCGGAATTTATCTGAATTTCAAGAGTCTTTACGGGAGAAACTTCATCACCCACTTTAGCAACCTTGACGGTCAGGAAATCAGTTGTTCCGCTCTGGAAATTCTGGGTCAGAATTCTTCTGCTCTTCGAGCTAACCGAATCCAGTTTGTTAATTATTTTTGGTGGTTTTCTGCTGGCTCGTTCATGGGCTAACAAGGGCTGTGGTCTACGCATAGGCTCAGGAGGACTCTGAAAGGGTGAATTTTGTGATATGTGAATCGTAGCCCAATAAAAGAGTACAGGGGATCGCAGCCTATGCACACACCTTATGTATATAAATACGTACCTATTTATTTACTTCCTGGCTTCCTGTTTGTGTAGCCTTCAAAGGAAATATGATGAACACGTCAGGACTTTTGACTTTCTTCCGTCTCCCAATGCAAGAGGTTGGGTTCTCTTACAAGCCCTAACCCCCCCAGCTATAGCTTTTTCTACTTTACAGGCAGTCCTGCACATTCTCTATTTACAATTTACTTTGTATCTCTCTTGGCATTTACTTCACATGACCTTAAGGAATTCATTTACTTCCTTCTGCTGGCTCTTGTCTTCATTTTCTGCGGAATCACAAAATCACGCCTTCTTGTTCAGCACCACTCTGAACAAGATTAATTTCGAGGTGATCCTTTCTTGGGTCAAGTTGTCACGCTGGGTGCCACCTCTCTCTCTTCAGCCCAATCCCTTCCCCAATCTCTGAGCCTGGTACAGCTGTAAGAAATTACTGTGTGGGCCGCGCCTGGGTGGCTCGGTCGGTCTAGCGTCTGGCTCTTGATTTCAGCTCAGGTGATGATCCCAGGGTCATGGGATCGAGCCCCGAGTCGGGCTCTGTGCTGAGCACAGATTCAGATTCCCTGTCTCTCTCCCTCTCTCTCTGTCTTCCTCCACCCCCTCTCCCCCATTCGTGGGCTCTCTCTTTCTCTCTCTCTCTCTCAAATAAAAATAAAAAAATAAAATTACGGCGTTGGCCACACACAGTAGACGTCACCTGCTATCACGGGCTACCATCTTTCTGTGCTCGTGCCCTTGTCCGCCAACAGCTGGCAACGCTGCTAAGGAATAAAAGGTGCCCTCTACTGTCTTTATAGTTCTTTCCCTTAACCATCCTCCACTCGTGGAATGCCGTCTACGTGGGCTGCCGAATTGTGGGGGTCACTGTCTGCCAAGGTCAGTTTGCGCTATCACCCTCTATTCTGGGGCCCAATTTGTCCCCCGTATCAGCTGCGCACGTACAAAGCATGCTTCCTGTTTCGTCTCGCCCAGGTGATGGATACAGACGTCAAACAAACAATACAGGACCCCGGCCCAGCCACGGAGGGACACCTGTTCTGTTTCCCCGAGTATGGCTGATCCACTGAGAACCACTCTCGGGGCAAAGACCTCTTGCCGGCTGTGCTGTAACGCTCACGGAGCGTTCCTCCCCTGGCAGCCTGGTCCGGCTCTCTGGAAATAATTGCTCGTCCAAGGTGCTTCAAAAGGGAGGAAGCACAAATGTGATCTAGGTCAACATCTAATGGAACGTGAAATCGTTTTTCTATGTAAAAGAAAAGAACCATGAGGCTTCATTAACGTGCCTGGCGTGTGAGACAAAATACAGCAATTAATTCTTACGTAAGGGAGTTGAGTTGAGCAGCATTTGCACCCCACTTGTTAACAAGCTCCAGAGCTGACTAACAGGTTATTTGTAACACGTCATAATTAACTTCCAAGGACACTACAGACCGGTAGCTTTCACAACACTCTCCGTTTTCCCCATGCCCGTTTTACTGATTTGATTCTCGCTGCTCATAATTTAACATTTTCCGACTCACTGTCATCCTTCTGGTTTATACTTTTCTCGCTTATAATAAAACTAGACTTAAGTAGACCATGGGGTTAAGTTGAAGAGAGTTAGTTCCCAAGAGTGAATAGGGCCTAAACAGCATCATCTAGAATTTTATTTTGACTTTCCTTTTTTTTTTTTTAATTTTTGTAATGTTTATTTTTGAGAGAGAGAGAGAGAGAGCAGGGGAGGGGCAGAGAGAAAGGGAGACACAGAATCCGAAGCAGGCTCCAGGCTCTGAGCTGTCAGCCCAGAGCCCAACACAGGGCTCGAACTCACAGACCATGAGATCATGACCTGAGCTGAAGTTGGACACTTAACCCACTGAGCCACCCAGGAGCCCCTATTTTTACTTTCTGATCTACCCAAAGAGTCACACAGTGGGACGACATCTGTCAAGTGGTTATTTTGTCTTTTCTCGAAGCCCTGCTCTTGGACAGTGCCTTGGCCCCCATAGAAGAGCCCTTGTCAGTGTGTGTCCTCTGCACCCAGAGCTGCAGCCGCGAGGGTCCCATGGGAGGTGCCCAGCTTCCAGCCTGTCCTGGCAGAGCCACGGCTGAGTGGGGGGCTGCTGAGTCAGAGAACGAGGTTCAAGTCCCAGCTTTGTCCCTACTAACTGTGTGAACCCAGTCAATGATTTAATGCCCTGTTTCCTCATCTGTGAAATGGAGTAAATCATTACTTCCAGAGGGGTTTTGAGGATTTTAAGTAAGTTAATATGTTTAAAATAATAAAACACAATATTGTCTGTCTCTTCATAACAGGCAGCTTAAAAATTCTAGAAGTCCATGGTATTCTTGCCAAAAATACTTTCGTCTAATTATGAGAAAATATCAGATGAACCTGAATTGAGAGGTGTTCTACCAAAAAAACAGTAAAAGTTAATAATACTACTGAGGAGCTCTTACAAATTGGAAGGGATTTATAGTGACAGGACTAAAAAATGGAGTGAGGGAAACTGGATTGGATTCTGGGGGAAAGAAAGAACATCAGAGGGGCGCCTTGGGGGGGGTGGGGCTCGGTCAGTTGAGCGTCTGACTCTCGATTTCGGCTCAGGTCTTGATCCCAGGGTCATGAGATCGAGCCCCGAGTCGGGCTCTGTGCTGAGTGTGGAGCCTGTATGAGATTCTCTCTCTCCTTCTCTCTCTGCCCCTCCCCTGCACACTCACACACACACTCTCTCTGTCTCTAAAATAAACAAAAAGAAAAAAGAAAAGAAAAAGAACATCAGAGGAAAAACTAGTGAATTTCAGCTGACGTCTAGGATTTATTTATTTTTTTAATATTTCTTTAATGTTTTTATTTATTTTTGAGACAGAGAGAGACAGAGCATGTCTCGGCTTTAGTGAGTATGTTGGGCAAACGGCCGTGTTCTGATTTTGATAACGGTGCTATTGTTATTTTTTAAAAATTTTTTTAACGTTTATTTATTTTTGAGACAGAGAGAGACAGAGCATGAACAGGGGAGGGGCAGAGAGAGAGGGAGACACAGAATCCAAAGCAGGTTCCAGGCTCTGAGCTGTCAGCACAGAGCCCGACACGGGGCTCGAACTCACGGACCGTGAGATCATGACCTGAGCCGAGGTCGGACGCTTAACCGACCAAGCCACCCAGGCGCCCCGGTGCTATTGTTATTTAACATGCTAGGTTCTGTGCTGTATTTGCACCTTCTCTGCAAGTCTAAAATCACTTGAAAACATTTCAAAGTGTTATTTTTTAGTGTCAAAAATATTAAAGTTCTGTGTGATTTTCTTAAGTTGCATTTTTTTTGGTATAACTTCTTCCTCTTGACCATTCTTCATGGCTTCTTTCCATGTTTATCATTTTAAATTTTTTAATGTTTTTTTCATTTTATTTATTTATTTTTTTTTTAATTTTTTTTTTCAACGTTTATTTATTTTTGGGACAGAGAGAGACAGAGCATGAACGGGGGAGGGGCAGAGAGAGAGGGAGACACAGAATCGGAAACAGGCTCCAGGCTCTGAGCCGTCAGCCCAGAGCCTGACACGGGGCTCGAACTCACCGACCGTGAGATCGTGACCTGGCTGAAGTCGGACGCTTAACCGACTGCGCCACCCAGGCGCCCCTTCATTTTATTTTTGAGAGAGAGAGAGAGAGAGAGACAGAGCAGGAGCAGGGGAGGGGCAGAGAGAGAGGGAGACACAGAATCAGAAGCAGGCTCCAGGCTCTGTAACTGTCAGCGCAGAGCCCGACGTGGGGCTTGAACTCACGAACAGGGAGGTCATCACCTGAGCCAAACGGAAGCTTCACAGACTGAGCCACCCAGGTGGCCCTCGAGAGGGGCTATTTAAAGGAACCATCTTCCAGAAACTTGGTCTACAGCTGAGACCGATCGGGCACAGAGAGAAACGCAGTGATGGGGACAGGACCACAGAGTTGCTGGAGCAGTGCCCCCAGTGGCCGGCGGGGGGCGAGCAGCCCCCTACCCTTCCGAACAAGATAAAGGGCAGCTTCCTGGGGACCCGCACAGGCTCAGGCTGACCAAGAGATTAGAGCACTGGAGAAATTGCTTTTCCTCTGACTTCTGTTTTCTCATGAGTGGATGAGCACGGTCATAAGGGAGGAGAGAGTGGTGGGGAAGGTGGTTTGGGGGGAGGGGTCTCAGGAGATGTCAAAGGATGTGGCACGGTCCCGTGGAGGGTGGTCAGAGAATCCCCCAGGGAAACGGGGCCCGCGGCTCCCTTCAGGTGCATGGTCCTCAACTCAAGGAAGCGAATTCTCCCTGGTGATGAGCCCGGTCTGTTTCTCCAGCATGGCCCGGGCCAGGGGCCTGCAGGGGAGCTGGGGGGGAGGGTGGGGAGCGATGGCAGTGGACTGGGAATGCCTCGGTCTCCACTGGTCAGAGGACACCACCTAGAGATTCGGTTTTGTTTCGGTTTTCACCGCAGAGGTTTCACAACCTATGATTTCAGCTTGGCAAAGAGCTTAGAATCCGAAAACTGATTCACCTCTGTTAACATGTAAGCCCTTAAAAAAGAATGTGTCTGTGTGTACTGAGCCATATGTGTAAGGAATTAGACAACCTTTGAAGCAGCCTTAGTGTTTCCCTTCAGTCTGTCTTGAAATGACCCTAGGACCAGCTTCACCGAAAGGGTTAGCCAAGCATCTTGGTCTAAGGCTCCCATGGTGATCGTTTGTCTGAGGCTGGACAGGTACCGACAGGATGTGACGTGAACCACAAGGAGAGTAGGAGAAGGTGAGGGCTTTTCCTGGCAGTTGCTGGCTAACATTCAAGGGATTCTTAGAAAATGCCACAGTGGCGGTCTTTCCTGTCTTTTTTCTTTCCATGGAAGTCCTGGTGAAGGAGGACATGCGTGCTCTTGAAATCCTCCTAAACCCGGGCAAGTTCACGGGAACCTTGATCTACGTGTTAACTGCGGTCCTGGGTGACCTGTTTTTGAGGCCCTGGATCTGCTTTCTTACCAGTGCCCACTGTCACTCTACATAGACACAGGAGGCGTTTCGGTTTTTATGTGAATGTTTGCCGATCTCCAAAAATTTTGATGTCAACTTTACCCTGAAATACACTGAACTGAATCCGCAAAAGGAAGACATCTCAGGCCTTTACTGATGCTATAGTCTTTGTTGTCCAGTGGTCCAAATACCCAAATGGCTGTTGTATTTATAGATTAAAAACTGCATATATAGGGGCACCTGGGTGGCTCAGTCGGTTAAGCCTCTGACTTTGGCTCAGGTCATGATCTCGTGGTCCGTGAGTTCGAGCCCCGCGTTGGGCTCTGTGCTGACAGCTCAGAACCTGGAGCCTGCCTTGGATTCTGTGTCTCCCTCTCTTTCTGGCCCTCCCCCACTCATGCTCTGTCTCTCAAAATTAAATAAAACATTTAAAAAAAGAAAAAGAAAACCTCAGACCCCAAAATGGTATCACTTAGGGTAAGGCCCCAAGTCAGGAAACGGAGACTTAATACCTAACCTAAGTGCAGTTTCAACCCCCAGGAATGCAGCCTTTAACCAGCCAACATGGAAGTTCCAGGTCAATCCTAGGATATTTACTAATAGCTGCCTTCTACTCCCCTTAGGAGGGCAACTTTGCTTAAACAATGTATTCCTTGCTAAACTGTGTCTTTCTCCTTCTTTTTAATGCCTTCTCTTTGCCCTCAGAAACGTGTCTTTTTAAAATTTTTTAATGTTTTTATTTATTTTTGAGAGAGAGAGAGAAAGAGAGAGCACAAGCAAGGGAAGGGCAGAGAGAGAGGGAGACAGAGAATCTGAAGCAGGCTCCAAGCTCTGAGCTGTCAGCACAGAGCCCGACGTGGGCTCGAACTTGTGAACTGTGAAATCATAACCTGAGCCGAAATCGGACGCTTAACCGACTGAGCCACCCAGGCGCCCCCAGAAACCTGCACTGGGGTGCCTGCGTGGCTCAGTCGGTTAAGCATCCGGCTCTTGACTTCAGGTCATGATCTCTCAGCTCGTGGGTTCGAGCCCCGCGTCAGGCTCTGCATTGACAGCATGGAGTCTGTTTAGCGTTCTCTGTCTCCCTCTCTCTCTGCCCTTTCCTGAGTCGCGCTTTCTCCCTCTCAAAAATAAATAAATAAAATTTATTTATTTGTTTATTTATTTATTTATTTATTTATTTATTTATGCTGCCCTGCTCCATCCCTAGATGAGAATGGCTGAGTTCCTCACCCACCTGGTTCTAATGCCAGGACGGGTAGGTCATGCCCCTCGGGGTGGCCCGGTAGGTCGGGGCCACCTACCCCGTGAGCAGGTTTGCTGTTCCTTCCCCTTCAGAGCAGGGATGGCTGTCACAAGGCAGGGCGGAATCACATCCGCTTCATTCTTCCCAGAATCACTTGGTGCTTTCGTTGGTTACGACACTATAGGACAAGCAGGTTCCTTCACCCCCAGAGGGGTGACTGCATGACAGTGGCTGTGCTGTGTGGGACCTCAGTCCACTGTCTGGCCCTAGTTGGAGCAGAGATGGAGATAAGGCTCTTCTATTCTCAACTCCAGGAATCCACCTGTGCCCCAGGGCCCCGGGCTCTGGTATGTGCTGGGCAGATGCCTTGCAGGTCACTAGCAAAAGCTGTGACCTAGAACGTGCAAACGCCAGGAGAGTCCTCCAGGGAAACCTTGCAGCCCAGCAGGAATCAGCCTGGCTCAGAGGGCCTGGCGCCCAGGGGCTCTGGATCATTCCCACTTCTGCCCAAGTTCATAATAACCTATCACGCCATCGATGGGCTCTAGCTCCCAGTGAGGGACCTGTTTACCCCATTTACTCCATGGGATTCTTGGATAAGGCACCAGGAGTAGGGACCTCAAGACGGAGAGAAGTGACTTACTGCCAACAAGGCATGTGACGGTCAGGTGACAAACTGGAAAAACAAAAGCAATATTCGCAGAGGCGTAAACATTCCAGAGGTTACCTGCATTTGAGAGATTTGTTGACTCAGGCGAATTTTTAACCAGGCAGTGGGGGAAGGAACAATTTCGGCACCATTTCAGCCGGCCTGTCTGTGTTGGCACCTGTCGTACCTGAGAACTGCCTCCTCACTTGGTTTTCCTTTCCACCAGCGAAACAAATGAAAAAAGGGGATTGCAAAATGGAGCACAATAGTCCTGAGGCATTTCGGGGGTCTGATATCCCGTTCCGCTTTTCAATTAAAAACAAAAAACCAAACACAAAACCAAAACATCCACAAGTCCTTGGCACAGAGGAAGTGAGATGCCACTGAGCTCAGAAAAGAGGTTCGCCAGGGAATCCCTGGCTGGCAGGGACGCCCCGTTCCTCTGGGACGTGACGTCTCGACTCTCAGTTCAGCCATGGTGTCTCCGACTCAGCGGGCAGTAAGCGGCAGCTCGCAGGGGTAATGAAAGTCGCAGACACATCTGCTGTTCGTGTGTGGAAAAGGGTCCGTTAAATAGTGAAGCTTTGCATAAAGACACGCATGGAAGCAGAGATCTCCCTTCTGAAACACCATTCTAGAAAAAGCCAGCAGTTTGTGCCAACATCTCCATCGGTATCAACCTGCAGATTCTCTGAAAACACGCCTGGAGAATATGTCTGTTATATAACTAGGGTTTCCTAGGCTGCAATAGCCTGAAAGCAAGAATAACGCTCAACTAGGCATACGTGAATATGGTGAAATACTATGCAGCCATAAAAAAGGACAAGATCGTGCCATTCGTGACAACATAGATGGTCCTGGAGGGCTTTAGGCCAAGTGAAATAAATCAGACAGAGAAAGACAAACACCCTATTATTGCACTAACAGGTGGAATCTGGGGCGCCTGGGTGGCTCAGTCGGTCAAGCCTCGGACTTAGGCTCAGGCCGTGGTCTCACAGTTCGTGAGTTCGAGCCCCGCGTCCGGCTCTGTGCTGACAGCTCAGACAGAGCCTGGAGCCAGCTTTGGATTCTGTGTCTCCCTCTCTCTCTGCCCCTCCCCCACTAGTGCTCTGTCTCTCTCTCTCTCAAAAATAAATAGACATTAAAAAAATTTAATATGCGGAATCTAAAAAAAATGGAATAAACAAAAAAAGCATACTTACAAATACAGAGAACAAACTGACGATTGTGGGGTGGGGTAGGAGACGGGCAAAATGGGCGAAAGGAAGCAGAAGATGCAGGCCTCCGGTTACAAAACGAATGAATTGCAGGAATAAAAGGCAAAGCTTAAGGAATATAGTCAGTGATATCGGAACATCGATATAGCGTGACAGATGGCGGCTACACTTGTGGTGAGCACAGCACCATGTGTAAACGTGTTGAATCACCGTGTCGCCCACCTGAAACTAACGTGACATTGTGGGCCAACTATACTCAAGTACAGAAGAGTAAAGCTCAACGAGCACCCAACATCATAGCACCTAAATACGGACAGCAAATAGTGACAGAACCAAAAGGGGAAATAAACAGCAACACAATATAGTTGGGGACTTTAACACCCCACTCTCAAGAAAGGGTCGCTCATCCAGATGGAGAATCAATAAGGAAACAGTAGATGTAAACAATACCATTGACCCGATGCACATACCAGGCACATACGGAACGTTCCATCCAACGGCGGTGGAACACACGTTCTACTCAAGGGCGCGTGGAGCCTTCTTCAAGACAGACCACATGGCAGGACACAAGACCAGTCTCAACCCATTCAAGGAGGTAGAAATTATACCAAATGTCTTTTCCGACCACAATGGAAGGGAAGTATAAATCCATAGCAGGAGGAAAGCCAGAGAATTGGAAGATATATGGAAATGCAACACGCTCCTGAGCAACCAACGGCTCAGAGACTAAAGCAAGAGGGAAAATTAAAAAACATATCTTGAGAAAAATGAAAACGAAAACACAGTGTAGGAAAGCTTAGAGGGCGCAGCAAAAGAAGTGCCAGCAGGGAAGTTTCCAGTGATAAGTGCACACGTCAAGGAGAGCGAGAGCTCTCAGACAAATGGCTTCACCGTATGCCACACGGAACTAGAAACAAAAAAAGTGGACTCAGCCCAAAGTTAGCAGAAGAAAGGGACATATTACAGATTGGAGCATAAATAAACAAACAAACAAACAAAGATAAAAGGAAAACAATAGAAAAGATGAACAAAGCCAAGAGTTGGTCCTTTGAAAACAGAAACAAAATTGACAACACGTTGGCTAGACTAACCAAGGTAAGAGTACATTTAAGCGAGGAGGTGAAATACCTGTACACTGAAAGCTATGAGACATTGAGGAAAGAAACTGAAGAAGACACAGATAAATGAAAAGATAATCCTGTGTGCATGGATTGGAAGAATTAATATCATTAAAATGTCTATACTTCCCAGGGCGCCTGGGCGGCTCAGTCAGTTAAGCGTCCAACTTTGGCTCAGGTCATGATCATGTAGTTTGTGGGTTCGAGCCTTCCATTGGGTTCTGTGCTCACATCTCAGAGCTTGGAACCTACTTCGGATTCTGTGTCTCCCTCTCTCTCTGCTCCTCCCTGTTGGTGCGTGCACTCTCTCTCTCTCTCTCTCTCAAAAACAAATAAACACTTTTTAAATGTCTATACTTCCCCAAGTGATCAACAGATACCTATCAATATTTCAATGGCATTTTTACAGAAATAAAAAACAAATCCTAAAATTCGTATGGAACCACAAAGACCCCAGAGAGCCACAGCCATCCTGAGAAAGAACAAAGCTGGAGGCATCACACTTTCTGACTTCAAATTATACCACAAAGCAATGGTAATCAAAACAGTATGGTATTGGCACCATAACAGACACCTAGATCAATAAGGTCAGAATCAGAAGCTCAGAAATAAACCCGTGCATATATAGTCAATTGATATTTATCGCAGGAGCCAGGAATACTCGGTGGAGAAAAGACAGTCTCTTTAATACATGGTGCTGAGAAAATTGCATATTTACACATACAAGAAGGACATCGGACCCTCACCTTACAGCACTCACAAAAATCAACTTGACAAGAATTAAAAACTTGCATGTAAGACTTGGACCATAAAACTCCTACAATAAAACACACGGAAAAACTCCTTGACATTGGGTTTGACAGTGACACCAAAAGCACTGCTCAGTCGGTTGAGCGTCTGACTTCGACTCAGGTCATTATCTCACAGGGGTTCAAGCCCCACGTCGAGCTCTGCACCAACAGCTCAGAGCCTGCTTGGGATTCTCTCTCTCTCCCTCTCTCTCTCTGCCCCTCCCCTACCTGCGTGCTCATTTGTGCTCTCTCTCTCTCTCAAAAATAGATACACATTAAATAAAAAGGCACAGCAACAAAAGCAAAATTCAATGAGTGGGACTACATCAGACTAAAAGTCTTCTGAAGAGCGAAAGAAACAATCAACATAATGGAAAGGCATCTGCAGAATGGGAGAAGATATTTGCAAACCACATACCTGGTGGCTAAGGGGTGAAGTGAATCTCCGAAACATATAAAAAACTCATACAACTCAAAAGCAAACAAACAGAAAACAAAGAATCCAATTTCTAAACGGACAAAGGAGCTGAAGAGACGTTTTTTTCAACGGCGACATCTGAATAGCCCACAGGCACGAAAAATTGCTCAACATCACTCATCATCAGGGCAAGGCAAATCGAAACCGCAATGAGGTGTCACCTCACACCTGTCAGAATGGCCAGTATCGAAACGAGATAACAAGATCGGGTGAGAATGCAGAGTGAAGGGAACCCTGTATCTGAACCTGCTGCAGCCACCGTGGAAAATGGTGTGGAGGGTCCTCAAAACATTGAAAATAGAACCACCGTATGATCCAGCAATTCCTAAAGGAAATTAAATCACCACCTTGGAGAGATAACTGCTCCGTGCCATTGCGCCATTATTTACAATAGCCGAGACCTGGAGACAAGAGAATGTGATATACAGATGGAGATATAGGTTTGCAATGGGATATTATTCAGCTATAAAAAAAAAAAAAAGAAGGTGGGGCACCTGGGGAGCACAGTCGGTTGAGCGTCCGACTTCGGCTCAGGTCATGATCTTGCGGTCTGTGAGTTCAAGCCCCACATCAGGCTCTGTGCTGACAGCTCGGAGCCTGGCGCCTGCTTCGGATTCTGTGTCTCCCTCTCTCTCTCTGCCCCTCCCCCACTCATGCTCTGTCTCTCTCTCTGTCAAAAATAAATAAACATTTTTTAAAAATTACAAAAAAGAAGGAAATTCTGCCATGGGAGACAGCATGGATGGACCTTGAGGCCATTATGCTGAGTGAAATAAGTCAGACAGAGACGAATGCTGTGTGTTCTCACTTATATGTGGAATCTAAAAAAAACCCAAGCTTGGGGCACCTGGATGACTCAGTTGGTTAAGTGTCCGACTCGTGATTTCAGCTCAGATCACGATCTCAGGGTTCATGAGTTTGAGCCCCGCATCGGGCTTTGCACTGACAGTGCGGAGCCTGCCTGGGACTCTCTCTCTCTCCCTCTCTGCCCCTCCCCACTCAGGCTCTCTTTCTCTCTCTCTCAAAATAAATAAATAAAACTTAAAAACCAAAACCAAAACCTCATAGATACACAGAATAGACTGGTGGTTGCCAGATGCTGGATGGGGGGGGGGGGGTGAAGGGTGGGGGGGGGGGAAATGGAGAAAGATGGTTAAAAGGGTACAAATTTCCACTTATAAGATGAGTAGGTCCCAGAAATGTCATGTACAGCATGGTGCCTAGAGTTAACAATACTCTATTGTATATCTGAAAATCACTGAGAGCAGATCTTGAAAGTTCTCGGCAAAAACAAAGCAAAAGAGTTCCGAGAGGTAATGGGCGTGTGAATTAACATTATTGTGGTCATCAAGTTGCCACATACACGTACGTCAAGTCATTTTGTCGTACGCCTTAAATGTTCACTGTGATAGGTCAGTCCTACCTCAATAAAGCGGGAAAATAAAAAAATAATAATAACAATGCCCCATGACAGTAACAAACGGGCATGCTCCTGCCTCTAGTCCTCTACCCTTCAGAAAGTTCCAGCCGCTGACAGCTCTGGGATTCTCCCAAGGATGCTGTTCCACTGCATAGATCAGTACTCCTTGCTTCTGCACAACTGCTGGTAAGCCCAAGCCATCACCTACATCTCTCTGTCCCTCATTGCTGCTGGGACCCTGTCTGGTGCCGACCCTCGGCCTGATGCTAGTTCCTGCTGTCACCACAGAGCGCTGTGGCTCGGAGGCCACTGCCCCTTGGGCCTGCCAGAAGAAAGAACCCCCGGGGGTCTAGACCCAGTCACAATCTGGAGAGGGACACGGCGTGAGGCTCAAAAGCCCCCACCCCTGCTGATGACAAAAGCCTTGTCTCCTCTGCCTTTACAATGAGCCCCTCCTGGGAGGCTGCTCAGCTCCTCCCGAGATGTGACCCCTGGCAGATTACCCCTCTGTCCACCCCCGCATGCCCAGACTGGCCTGATGCCAAAGGGAGACACACAGTGAGCGTCAGCTGGGAGCTGTCCGGAATAGTAAATATCTGGGAACAGAAGAACGCAGAACCCATTCCTCCCTCTTTCTCCTCCTTGGGAAAAATGGCCCATAAACTCACTAAAAAGAGGAGATTGTCACTTTGGGAAGGAGGCCACGCGTTGGTACAACAAGCCACCAATACTCGAAACTGTGCATCGAAAACTTGGGAACGCTTCTGTCAGCGGGATCCCTCCAGTCTTGAACCACATTACAGAACAGAGTTTTAGCAGGCAGGGCGGGGTCAGAAAGGTAATACGGAGTGCTGGTGATTCCAGCGTTGGCTTCTGGAATAACACCAGAACTGAATGAAACCAAGCAAGCGTGAAAGATTGCGTCTTTTGTGTAGACCAGCGTGTGCCGAATCTTTAGCCTTCCCCCAAACCAGGCAAGTTCTCGAAGGCAAAATCATTTATAAAGACAGAACACACCACAGCCCGGGTCAGAAAATCCTATTTAGTCAAAACGCCAAGGATGCGGGTTCTGAAGAGGCTCGTGTTTCCAGAAAACACCACGAGGAATCCTAAACCCTGTTGCGTAATCCTTGCGTGGGTTGACCGTGTAGGTGCAATGTTACATAAGTTCACAGGCCCCACATCTCCGCAGAAAGGCGGAAAGATGCTTCCTCTTGATAGCACATGCTGGGAAAGCGCACAGCTCTTAGTATGATCTCAGCAGAAGAATCGTGACAGCTGGTGGCTAAAATAAAAGCTTCATGATAGAGTGGCAGGACAACCAAACCTACACATTCTCTCCATTTGCTGCTCCACAGTGAGCTAGGCACACGCTTGCTGACAAATCCTAAGTGCCGGAAGTGCCTGTGTGTTGAAATGGTTCGCAGGAGAAAACGGGTGCTGGGCGCAGATGAAAGCAACTGTGTTTGCATAATGGCCAAGAATATAAGATCCCGGGTAATGCTGTCTGGGCACAAATCCTTGCTCTGTGCAGCCTTGGGCTATTTAGTTAATCTCCCTCTTAGTTTTTCCACTGCTAAACTGGGGACGACAATAGTACCTATCTTTAGGGTTGCTCTAAATGTTAAATGATTCGAATTATTAAGAGTTTAACGCCGTGCTTGGCATCTAGGAACTGTCCTTCAATGTTAACTACAAATATAGTTATTGATTTAGCCAACACTACCGTACCCAAAGTTGGTTATTATAAGCATTGTTCAAGCCAGAAAGGAAAAGAGGTGCGCATTTCCTGGTGGATGCTGGAGGGCGGACCAAGGAAATGAGCCAGGGATGGGGGTGGGGGGCTGATTTAGCCGCAGACTTGTGCTTTTCAGACCCAGCATCTGCGAACCGCTCCCAGTGGCCTCAGCCAGGACCAGCCCCCTCGTGCCTGATTCTGGCATGGTCCCATCCCCTCTCTCTTGTGGTTCCTGTTCCAGGTCCTTTTCTGCCAGAGGAGTCTAGGTTTGGAGGGAGAAGGGTCCTGACACTCCTCGGTCCGATCCCTGATGATATTTTCAGGATTCCTGGGAATCAGAACCCCTCCCGACGCCACTTTGCGGGTTCCATCCCCTGGATTTATGCCTGATGGCTATTCAAATGGCATGAGCCCAGACAAGGAGAAAGAGGTTACGCTACAACCAATTACTTTTAAGAGGTCCTAATAATCAAAGCCCAAGGTGCAGAATGACAGGGCTTGAATCAGAGGACAAGCTACCACCGGTTCCCAAAGTTTTCTGTGCTTGACCCTATCCATAAATTACCACTTTGGAAAAAACATACTGTAATAATCATAGAAAAGGATTAGTTATCTACAATGCTCTACGCAACATGCCTTTGAAAAGCAACGGCTTCCTAGATGGAACACTAAAGTACGAGCAACCTAGGAGAAAACAGATTAATCAAACTTTGTCAACGGTAAGAAATTTTGGGCCTCAAAACACGCCGTTAAAAGTGTGAAAGAGTAACTCATGGTATGGGAGAAAATATTTGCAAATCTTATCTGTGCACAGAGCTCACACCTCAAAAATATATAAAGCAACGACCTGATTTCCAAAACGGGCAAAAGACTTGAATCACGTTTCTTCAAAGAAGACGCACAAAAAGTCATGAAGCCCACAGAAAGTCGTTTGGCATCATTGGTCATCGAGGAAATGCAGACCCAGATCACACAGAGATACCACCTCGCACCCATCAGGATGGCCGTAACCGAAGACAGACAGTAACAAGCGTTGGCAAGGACGTAGAGGAACACATTGCCGGCGTCAGTTGCAAAATGATACGACCACTTTGGAGAGACAGCGTGGTAGTTTCTCCCAGGGTGAAACGTGACGTTGGCACACGACCCAGGAATTCCACTGTTAAATACGCACGGAAGGGAAGTGAAAACAATGTCCACGCGTTTGTATGAAATGTCTTGAATCGGTGAACCCAGAAAGATTAGTGGTTGCCACTGAGCTGGAGCGAGGGAGGAGCCCGCAGTGAGTGTCAATGGAAGTAAGGTTTATTTGGGATGGGGGGATAATAAAGAATGTTCTGAAATGAAACAGTGGTGATGGTGACACAAGTCCGTGTATAACCATGGAAGTATAATACCGCTGAACCATAGACTTGAAACAGGTGAATTTTACGGTATTTGAATGATATCTCAGTAAAAATAAAAGCCTCTATGTAAACGTTTCTTTAAATCATTACTGTCAGTTAATGGTCTCACATAAAATTCGTCCTGTTTAAATCATTCACCACTCTAAAAAAAAAAAAAAAAAAAAATTCTCACCCAAGGCAAACTCGAGAGCGTAATGAGGAGGGAGTGAGCTCCGGTGTCTTTTCCTGTTCTAATAAGGACACCCGTCCCATAGAAATAGGGCCCCCTTCTTATGACCTCATCAAACCTTAATTACCTATTTCCAAATACAGTCCCAGGGAGGGGTAGGGCTTCAACCTTTGAATTTTGCGGGGGTCCTAATTCAGTGCACAGTACATTCGAGATAAATATCCACTTTGGTATTCAAGTTTGTACGGATCTCCAGGATGCTTGTTTCTTTTTTGAAGGTACTTAAATTGGATACTCACGCCCAGCAAAACCTCACTCTGCCCCGGATTGTTCCCTTTTGCAGAGGAGAAAACGAAAGCTTTGGACAGAAGTGCTCGGCCCTCAGTCATCCTGCTGGTGACTGGAGGACCGGGCAGGGTCCCTCGGTGGTCAGGACATTAGTCTCCAAGTTGGTGGGTGTTGGCTTGAAATGTGGACTCTCCAGTCCTACCCTGGACCCACTGTGCCAGAATCTGCATTCTAAGAAGCTCACAGAAGCATCTCATGCGTATTCAAGTAGGCTAGGGTGTCCCCACCAGCGGGCAGCTTTGAAGTGAATTCTTCCTTTCATTGTCTTCCCATGGGGGAAGCCCGAGTGACTCTGGGGGTGACCCAGGTACTCCATCAGGCTGCAAGGGGGCTGTGTGCTCAAGGGGCCTGGAGCGCCCCCAGGCTGCTGCTGTCCCAGGTGGGCCCACAGAGAGGAAGGATGGGGTCTGGGAGGAGAGGTAGCAGCCAAGGTGGGGCATGGGGCAGAGCAAGGAAGACTGTCCCTCAAAGGGACTCACTCTGGCACTCAGCAACAGTGACACCCCTTATTTTGGGTCAAGTGCTGACAGCATGGCAGCCCAGAGGCATAGTCGGTGACCAAGCCTGTGACCCAGCCTGGTGCCCTGGGACACCGCAGGCTCAGCCGTGCTTTGTGGATGAAAGGGACAAAGGTTCAGCTTTCGGGCAGTGAGTGCGTGGGCGGGCAGGACATGTGTCACCATGGCTGTGTGCCGGAGCCAGGCAGCCTGTCTCTAACCTGGTGTTCATGACGGTCGCCAGAAACCGGCTGATGTGGGGGCATTTACAGCACAAAACCTGGCAAATTCTACAAATCAGGGCTTTTTCTTCTGTTTTTCTTTCTTTTTTTTTTTTTAAAGAGCCATTTTAAAACATTTGTCAGGGGCGCCTGGGTGGCTCAGTAGGTTGAGCGTCTAACTTCGGCTCAGGTCATGATCTCGCGGTTTGTGGGTTCAAGCCCCGCGTCGGGTTCCCTGCTGGCAGATGGGCAGCTTCCCAACTGGTATCTGCACTTCCCATCCTCTGTCCCCCTCTCTCTGCCCCTCCCCCCCTGGTGCTCCCCCAAAATAAATCAATATTTAAAAAAACCCAAAAACTTGTCCACACATTCTTAGCTATTTCCAACCGCTGAAATCAATAGTTTAGTAGTAGTGCCTGAAAAGGTGCAAGTTTATCGAGGAAATGCAAAAGCGTGCAGGGAAGAAGCAGTGAGGAACACCTTTCCTTGAAATTACTGCCCTTGTGTGTGACTGGACAGTGTGCTCTAAAAGGTCCCTAGGACTCCCTCTCTCTCGGCCCCTCCCCCACGTGTGTGCGTGTGTGTGTGTGTGTTTGTGTGTGTATTCTCTCTCTCAAAAATAAATAAACTTTAAAACAAAATAAATAAATAAAATCAGAGGTTGGAGGACAGCCAACAAAGGAGAGCGTCCTACCGGAAGACTCTACAACCGTCAAGGTGGTCTTGGGGACCGCCCCCCCCCCCAGCCTTCTGCTGCTCAGCCTACACCCATTCCTGTTTCTCACCTTCTGTCTGGAAGAGTGAAGCCCCTGCCCGTCCCCTCTGCTCCCCTTCTCGGGCCCCATCTTCAAGATGGCTGCCGGTGTCCACACTGCCCACAGAGCCTGGCATGGGACAGGTGTTCCAGAGTACGTGAACCGCACCATTTTGAAAAGACCTCCATCCTGGTAGATCTCCTGGGACCCTCACCAGTAAGGAACATGCAGGGAAATCGGGTCCGATGTCCGCCTGCCTCCCGGGCTCTGCCTCGTGCTCCATCATGGGGTTGCCAGGCCCAGCCCGTGTGGACTCTCCACCGGAGGCCTTGGGAGCTCAGCCCCGCTCTGGTGGCAAGTCTGGCTCCATCCCTGCCCCGTTGTGATATCTCTTCCCAGGGCTCACCTTCCACCCCGGTCCTGGCCAGTGGTGCCTGTTGGGCGTTGAGGTCTGAGACACCGGGTGGCCTCCTGAAATCGGTAGTTGGGGCCTGAGATCCTTCCAGGCCTTCATCTCAGGAGAGCAACTTGAGCCTCCTGGGACATTGCCTCCTTGTCATCATTTTCCACCGACAGTAACTGTCCTGCTGAGAAACTCTTCAACAGCCCTGATACCAGTTTCAGGGGCCGCCTGCCCCCGATGCCCCCGGCTGCCGTCGCCAGGCCTGCGGTGGTCTATGAGCTGGATTTCCTCCCCAGGGACCTTGGTCGGGTGTAGGCCCACCACCCCTGGTCCACTTCTGGGCTCTGGCCCCTCCCAGGTTGCCCTTTCCCACGTGGTGTCTAGAACCTTGGGGTGGGGGAGGGGTCCTGATCTCAGCGAAGGATCCTCTGACCCGGAAGCCTGGAGGTGGAAGGCATTGTAGGGATTCTTTCATTCAGTGAACCCTCTGTTTTTTGTTTATTTCAGTTTATTTATTTATTTATTTATTTATTTATTTATTTACAGAGTGAGAGAGCACAAGCAGGGGAGGGGCAGTGAGAGAGAGGGAGAGAGAGAGAGAAAGAGAGAGAGAGAGAGAGAGGGAGAGAAAATTCCAAGCAGGCTCCACACTGCTCTCGCAGAGCCTGATGCGGGGCTGGAATTCACCAACCGTGAGATCATGACCTGAGCCAAAATCAAGAGTCAGATGCTTAACAGACTGAGCCACCCAGGCGCCCCAGTGCAGTCTCTGTTTATGCAGCACGACTCCACCTGCCTGGCACTGGTCCAGAGGCTGGGGGATTCAGTGACCCATAAAAGAGGCTCAAGGCCCAACGCTCATTGAGATCACATTTTGGGGAGGGGACAGATGACAAGCAGAAGGGCAAACTGTGTGCTGAATATGACACGTACTTATTATGTATATTCCGTTGATATATAACATATAAACCCACATTTATTCGCATATTTACATTAAGGTTAATAAAATGTATATATACACCCATAAGTAACATTTTATTTTTAAGTATAAACAAACATAAACATCTTTAGATGTAAACAAACAGCAAATATGTATATAAAATATATTATATATAAAATATATATAGGCATACACACATACACACACACACACACACACACACACACACACAGAGTGATAAATGCACAGAAGGAAATAAAGGAGGGGAGGCAGAGCAATGAGTTTGGGCTTTTCACACAGAGGGCTGAGGGGAGGCGTCTCTTCCGCATGGGGAGCAGGGTGCAGGGAACAGACAGCAGGGAGCAGGGGGCAGCCTGCAGCCTGGAGAACATTCCAGGCAGAGGCCCGAGGCGGGAAAGTTTTCAGGCATTTGGAGAACAACCGGAGGCTGAGGTCCAGAGCCAGGTGCACAGGAAGGAACTGGGTTCTGGGGGCGGAGGGGGGGGGACCACCAACCCCTGAGCAGCCAAGGCCTTGGGGGTCATGGCAAAGACTTTGCCTTCTGGGTCTAGACCGGTCTCCTCCCTTTGTTAATGAGAAAGCTGAGGCCCAGCCGGAGAAAGGCTCAGGCAGGCGTGGGAATACCGCCCCAAGTACAAGCTTTGAGGGGGTCACCTCCTCCAGGGCTCATCATTCTGCGCACTCACTTGAGCCTGCGTCTTTTCCACCTGGAAAAGTTGGTTGGTCGGAACCACATGAAAGTGTCCGTTTTGGAGGTCAGACTTGCACCCCGGTCCAAATGTTGTTTGTTGCTTTGGGCGGGCTAGGAGGAGTGTGGGGTGAAGCTGGGCTAGATCAGGGACCTGGCACTGCCCTGCCCTGGGCCCAGGCGGGGCTGCCTCTGCCAGGCACTCCCGCCTACTGCTTGCCCTGGGACCCAGCACGCGGCGCCCCACAGAGCAGCTGGGCAAACTTGAGCACGCTTCCAACCCAATTCCTGCCCCCCCCCCACCATTGTTTCTGATTCTCTAGGTCGGGGCAGGGGCCACGAATCTGCATTTGTACCCCGTTCCCAGGCGCTGCTGGCCAGGGACCCACGCTGAGGCCCGACGCCTCAGATAGCCCGGCACGGAGGAAGGTTCGGTGAGGTTCCAGGGCAGAGACAGCGACACCGGTCACTCGCTTCTCATCCTCCAACCTCAGTCCTTCCCCGGCTGGTCCGCCCACGTCGCCCTCGAGGGCCTCGCCGGGGCCAGGTGGTTCCCCCTGCCGCAACTCCTCCCCGCCGGGGCGCGGCCCGCGCCTCCGGATCCCCCGCGCCGCCCAGCCCGGGGCGCGCTCCGTCGCGGGGTGGAGGAGCCGGGGAGAGGCCCGGGAGGGGCGCTGCGGCGGGCGGGGTGTCGCCCCCGGGGCCCAGGCGCGGCCCACCCCGTCTCGGGACGCGCGCGGGCGGGCGGGGGCGGCGCTCCGGTGGGCGCGGCGCACCTTGCTCCCGGCGCCCCCGCCCCGCGCCAGCCCCTCCCCGCCCGCGACCGTCCCAGCCCCTTCCGTCCGCTCGCCCCGCCGCTGTCCTCCGCCGGCCCGCGTGGGAGGACGATGGGTCAGCGCGGAAAAAGTGAATGAGGGCGGCGGCGGCGGCAGCGAGCGCCTGACTCGGCCGGGCCCGGGCACCGCGCGCGCCCCCCGCCCCGCCGGCTCCATGGACGCGCCGCGCGCCTTGGCGGCCAAGCCCCCCACCGGGTAAGTGGCCGGGCGGCCGGGCGGCGCGCGGGCCGGGGCCCCGCTCGGACCGGACGCCCGCGCCGCGCGCACTCGGGGCAGAGGGAGGGGGGCGCGGGCGCCGTGAGGGGCGAGGGGGGGCGCGCTCGGGGCGGGGGGCGCCCCCTCTGCGGCCCGCGGGTCCGCGCCCCCCGCCGCGGAAGGGGCTTGTGTACTTAGTGCGCCCGGGTCGTTGCCCAGGTAACAGTGTCAGGCCGAGGCCGGGGCACGCTCGGCGCGGCGGTGTTTGTGTGCGCGCGCCCTTTTTGGGGGGTCCCCGCGGGCAGAGCCCTCGGCCTCCTCCCGAGCGATCGCCCCCGGCGCCGGGAGGGCGGTGGGAGACCCGGCCTGGAACTCCCGCCCCGCCACCCGCTTGCTCGGCGTCTGCCCCAGGTTCCCGTGGTGGCCGCTCGCCCCGCCGCGGTCGGCGGGTTACGGTCCGCTCCTCCCCGCGATGAAGGGCTTGCTCCGGGACCTCGCAGACGCCTGGGTCCGCCCTCGGGAGCGCGGTCGTGCAGAGGGCACTGTCCTCGCGCTCGGCGGACGTCTGCGCCCCTTCCCCCGGCTTGCTTCTCCGCGGTTCCCCGGGACAGTGTGCAGGGCACGGACCCGAGGAGGAGACCCCGACTTCGCAGCTGAGGTCGGGGCGTGCATCCTGCCTGCGCGGATCTGCGGCTGCCCAGACCTGTCCGGGTGTCCGCTTCCATCCCCGCACACCTTGTGTGTATCGATTGCTCGCCACATTCCGGTTTTGCTCGCAGAGTACCTGCCCCAGTGCGGGAAACGCTAGCAGGACAGTGAGCCGGAGTTTGAACGGCGCACCCCCAGACCAGGCCGCGGGGTCACGCGAGGCCCGTGCGGACACTGCGGCGGCGCCCTGCGACCCGCGCACCCGCTCGCTGGCCTGGGGCGAGTGTGCCATGAGTCTTGCGAATGGAATGAGCGGTTGGGTGGGTCCTGCACCTGCTTACGAATGGGCCCACTTTCCGCTGTGGGGACAACTAATCTCTTCTCTTTGCACTTGTGTCCCACTGACTCACCCTGCCCGAGTGCCCATGGCCGCTGTGTGGCCCAAGTCTGCAAAAGGTTTTCGAACGTGTTCTTTTTGTTTTTGTTTTTTTAACTCTCTTTAATGCCAGGAAAAAGTGAGCCAGGTTAGCAAATCAAATAATCCCGGAGCCGAGGAATGTTAAAAAGAACTTTTTCTTCTCTTTCTTTCTTTCTTTTTCTTTTTTTTTTTTTTTCGGTGCACTTAGTGGTGGTTATGTAATTGCATTTGAACAAACATTTCCCCAAAAGAAAATAAAGTGGGGAATCCCTTTTCACAGACACGGGCCTCCCGAATGGCATGATTCAGAATTACTTTTAAACCTGTCGCTTTGGGAACCTGTTTAATAAGCCCGTTTAAGGAGAGGGAATCTTTTTCTCACTATCACGTAACAGGAGGGGAAGTATGAAGGGGAGAGCTAATTGTAAGAGGCCAGCAGAACTGAATTTAGAGATTATTTGTGAAGGCCGGGAAGGGAATCTGATTATGTAAGGGAAGTGGCGAATCCTGACCTGGGCACACGCTCCCAGGTGCTGTATGGGCAAGAGGGGACTCCACAGCCATTCTTGTCTGAGCTCTGGTTGGACTTCACATCTCAGTCTTCCCCTGGGGAACCAAGGGCTTTTGCTGTGGATACAGTGACAACATAGGCAGTGGTCACTACCCATACATTTAGTTCTTTCCCTCTGATCTGCTTGCTTGAACGTCTTTGTCCGAGAGATGTAGACACGCGGCTTTTAGCTTCTGTAATTCCCAGTTTTTTTATCGGTCACCATTTGTTTTCGTCCCTGTAGTGAAGAAGCTCCTAGAAAATATCCAGGTGCTTGGATTTCCCAGGTAGGAATTACATGATTAATTAAGCTGTTGTGTGTTAAAATCGGAGGAAAGAAATGGTCTTGGGCTTTTTGAATATTTTATATAATTTAGGTGCTTTGTCTGCCTACCGGAGAGGGTGGATATGGATGTGAAATTTCTGGCTTTGGTAGATTATTGGTAGCAGTCAGGTGCCATTGGTTCTTCCCTGATCTGCTCCTCTGTTGCTGCAGGATAAGGCAGTGCTTGCCATGTGCTCTGGGGAAATTTGTTTTCTGCCTGATACTGCAAGTGATGACTATCAGATCAAACTTGGAGCAAGCTCTCGTTTTCCCACATGATCCAAGTGAGTGATGTGGTGAATTTGTTGTTGACTGAATCACTCGCTGTCCTGCGATACGTAGAAAGGGGCTGACCAGGGACCGGTGACATAAAAAGATTTCATACCACAAACCAAGAAGCCCTTCTTGAGGGGACCTGAAGGGATAATCTGTTCGTGGCTGTAGATTGTATATGCCACTAAATTATTAATAAGTGGTTACTAATTCTCTTTATTCAACCCAACTAGTTGGGTTGAAATTGTATGTTTTTACTAGTAATTTCATGAAAACAAGGACTTGTGAGTAACTTAACTGGGAAAAAAACTGACTCCTTTAGGCAAAAAGTGACAAGTCGACTTGATGTGACTTCTAAGGAATTTTAGAGCACAGTTGAGGTGTCATAATAGAATGTTCTGGAATTACCAGGGAAAACAAATTTCCTTTCAGTGAAGTTTTTAAATATACTTAAGTCCGTTTAAGATTAACTTTGAGTTTATCTGTTTACTTTTAGTCTCTTTTTTTTGAGTGTTTATGAGATCCCTGCCACTGGTGGGTGGTCACGGAACCCAGGGTGAACCTTCCCTCTCGGCCCTCTGTGAATGGGACAGTGTGCTGGGGGTTGGCAGGGTACTGGTTAATTTTTTTCTATGGAGGAAACACGGAGTTCTGTAGAATAGAATAGTCCCCAGTGACATGAAATGTCAAAACAGCCGGGGCATTCGCTCAATGGCCGCATTCAAGGACCATGCTTACATAAAAACCAGTGGAAGTTTGCTAATCAATTTCGCCAGGATCCGAGCTTCACGAAGGCACAAACTGATGCTCGTTTCTGCGAATCAGTATGTGTGGATTCCATCAAGTTATTAGAACAAGAAAATATTTTTTTTTAATTAATGGAAGTGGGTAACTTGTGCTGCTTCTGCCCTGTCACCAACCCCCCCAACAAAAAATAAAGTATAGGAACTGCTGTCTTGACAGTGACCATGGACCATGGCAGTGAGGTCTTCCATACAAGCGTACAGATGTTAATGAATATTAATGAATGTATACTAAAATAAGAAGGAAGGTTAGGTTTCTAGCCTTTTCTAAAAAACAGGTTTCTGTGGGGTGCCTGGGTGGCTCAGTTGGTTAAGCGTCGGAATCTTGGGTTTCCGCCCAGGTCATGATCTCATGGTTCGTGAGTTCGAGCCCCGCATCAGGTTCTGTGCTGACAGTGTGGAGCCTGCTTGGGATTATCTCCCTCTCGTTCTCTCTCTTCCCCCCCCCCCCCCGCTTGCTTCTCTCTCTCTCTCTCTCTCTCTCTCTCCTTCAAAATAAAATAAACATTAAAAGCATTAAAAAATGAAAATAAAAAAATAAAAACAAGCATTCTAGACTTTTGGGTGACATGTTTACGTTCTTTAAAATGATAGTCTAGGGGCGCCTGGGTGGCGCAGTCGGTTAAGCGTCCGACTTCAGCCAGGTCACGATCTCGCGGTCCGTGAGTTCGAGCCCCGCGTCGGGCTCTGGGCTGATGGCTCAGAGCCTGGAGCCTGTTTCCGATTCTGTGTCTCCCTCTCTCTCTGACCCTCCCCCGTTCATGCCCTGTCTCTCTCCGTCCCAAAAATAAATAAAAAAATGTTGAAAAAAATAAAAAAATAAAATGATAGTCTAATGATTTGCTACATTGAACGTTTCGCATTTCACTCCAAAGATGTTACTTCTTAACCATACTTTTGGGAGGCAGTTCACTTAAGGCTGTAATGTTAGATATTATTTGATGGGATGTGGAAAGCAGGCCTAGGGAATTTTATTCTTTTGCAATTATAGTTTCTCTGAATAAGTTCCAGGAGTTGGACATTCCCCTGTGACACTATCAAATGACCTTAGGGCACTTTTAGTATTTCCTCAGTGGCTGTGTAAGGTTGATGGAGCTCAATTATGATTTAAATTGGGTGTGTGGATATTCGTACCATGTCGCCTCTCTCCTGCGTCCTGGACCTCCTCTGTTCTTCCCTGGACGGCCTTTCCCCGGATCAGGGGCCTGGCAGAGCCGGTTGTCACTGAGCACAAGTGGCTGACCGCTCTGGACACGTGCATGTCTGTGTTTCAGTGGTCTTTTTCGCTTGGGACCTGGAAAGAGAAGTCATAACTTGTGTGCACCCAAGAGCGCGTCCATGCTTATTTAGAAAGCAATGATCATAGGCTATGTCTGCACACCATAATAAGTGGTTTGGGTTTCCAGGCGTTTCATGCTTTGTTCTTAATCATTAACCCCAATTTTATAAGTGGTCGGAGGTTTTGAACAGTGAGCGGAAAAGTATTTGATGCCAAAGTAGCCTGCAGGGTCGAGGATGTGCGCACTTACAGTATAGAAACACTTGGTTGCGATTTGGTCTTGAACTAAATGAAAACATGTAGGACACACGTAGCGTATTTATTAGGTGACGTTTCCCTAAATCCTGTCCATTCGTCTCTGTGTCGATTTTCTGCGTTGGTTAATTATACTTAATGTTTTTTTTTTTTTTTCCTTCGCTTACTTTGAACTATAACAGTACGTCTGAGCTCTTGACTCGCTGAGAACTTTTATGACATCCCTTTTTACTGTTTTTATGATTTTCATTGATTTAAGCGCATTTGAAATGTTAGCGCTCTCCCCCCCCCCCCGCATCTTATACCTTTGTTTTCTCATTTCACTGTGTCCCGAGAGTATTTACCCCAGTGTTCTCTTATGTCACTTTTCCTTTATGTTTCCACACTGCTTTATTTTGTGCCAGTCTCTTCCCATAGTAACATTACGCTTTTTTCTCATGCACACTTTATTTGGTTTCATTTGCTTTATACCAAGCAGATGATCCTTTCTGAAGGCCTAACGGTATTTGTTCGAGACTAGATTTTGCTGTGTACTCTGGTGTGACGATGACAGTGGGTCCCCAACAACGTCCGTACTCCCTCCTGCCTGTCTCCAGAACGTCCCAGGCTTCTGACAAAATCCCTCTGGAGAGAGCCCACCTCCCCAGCTGGGCGATGCTTCGTGGCCTCTAGCGGTTTTTACACGCTTCCATCTGGATTCCCTAATTAGGTGGGGAGCTGCTCCCTTGCCAAGACCCTATTTTCTACAGGTAAGTCTGATTAGAATAAGGTCCATGGCAAAAACCATTTCTTTTAGAAAAAGGGAAAAGAGGAAAAAGCTTTTCAACCATCAACATGTATTTCACTTATGTGCTTTTGATTAGACAGATTCCCAGACCCCGAACGCTTTTGCACAGACACTCCTGTAAGATTCCTACACCACCTTCACCAAAGCGAGCAATGCCTTTTGAAGAGACATTGATTGGCTTAGGGAAATCGTCGAAGTCCTTGTCCCTTTTCCCCAAAAAAATGACACAAATCCCCAAAGATGAGCCCAGTAAGTCAGGAGTCTTGACTCATGGATCTCCGCCCCCACCCCTTTCCTTCTCACTGTTACCCAAGAACCCAGATGAGGAACCATTGTCTTAGGGGCACTTCCCTTGGGGACAACGAGCTGTCCTTGTTCCGGGGACACATGTGGACTTGCTCGTACTCTCACTGGGCACAGAGGACAGGGTAGTGACCACGTGGCCCTAGTCCATGATGCCTGTGCCTGGGCAGGAATCGTGTTTGACTTCCTCCTACCAAAGCCTGACAGGCAGGCCCAGGGGAAAGGAAGACCTGGGTCTTGGGGTCAATCGTGCGGGATTCAGTTTAGCCTTCTTAGCCGGACCTGCAGGAAGCCGTCCCGAGGTGGCTCCTGCCCATCCCCCAGCCCAGCACTAACAAAACTGCCAGGCCGATGATGTTATGTGTCTGTGTCCAGTACGGCAGCCATGGAGCCCTTGGAGTGAGGAACTGAATTTCTCCCTTTTAAATTTTTCATTAATTTACAGGTGCCTGGGTGGTTCAGTCGGTTGAGTGTCCCGACTTCAGCTCAGGTCATGATCTCCCAGTTTGTGGGTTCGAGCCCCCCCCGCCGGGCTCTGTGCTGACAGCTCGGAGCCTGGAACCTGCTTTGGATGCCGTGTCTCCCTCTCTCTCTGCCTCCCCCCCCCCACTCACACTCTGTCTCTCTCGCTCTCAAAAATAATAAACATTAAGAAAAAAAATTAAGAAAACATTTAAAAACATAAAACATAAAAACCATTAAGAAAAAAATTTTTTTTTTAATTTTCATTAATTTAAACATAAAGAATTGCGCGTGGCCAGTGGTGCCTCAGTGGCCTGAGCAGATCCGCTGCTGTTTTGCTGCCGTCCCTCTGTCCTTCCTGAACTGGAACGTCCCCTGCTTTCTCAAACTTCCCCTCCCCTCTTGGCCTCCCCTTGGCTTCTCGTCTCCCGGCCCGGAAGATTCCTGCTCATTCTTCCAGCTGCTGTCCTGCCACCATCCATTCCCTCTTTCAGAAAACCTTCCATGGGGGACAGCATCTCCTACCTGCTTGTCTCTGACCCACTGAATTCTGAGCTCCTCCGAGGCAGGGACGTCACCCCATGAGTGTCGTGGCAGGGACCTCTGGCATGGGACAACTGTTCGCATGGTCTCAAGCCTCGTGTGAGCTCTAAAGTCCTGGGATTCCAAGTGTTCCCAGAAATTCTCCATCCCTTCTTGAAAAAAACAATTGAATTTTTTCCTTAAACTGACCCGGTGTGCCAGCTGTGCAGACTTACTCTTTGCAGACCCCGGAGGTGTCAGGTGTCCTATTTTGAGGGACATAAAGTATTAGACAACCCACGGCGATAGCGTCTGAAAGAGGAGATGATTTTCCATCACCCTTCCGTGAAAGTCTGCCTCGCTTGCTCCGGGCTGGCTTCGAGGTGTGGCTGGGATCTGGATGTTTATGTCCTCCCCCCCCCCAGTTAATATGTAGAAACCCTGACCTCCAAAGGGGTGGTACTGGGCAGTGGGGCTGTGGGAGGTGCTCAGGTCACGAAGGGGGAGCCCTCCTGATGGGGACTGGTGCCTGCGAAGAGACCCGTGAGCTCTGTCAGCCCCTCCACCACGTGAGGACCTGAGGAGACGTCTGCAGCCCAGAAGAGGGGCCCCACCAGACCTCGCTGGCACCTTGACCTTGGACTTCTAGCCTCCAGAACCGTGAGCAGTAAACTTCCCCTGTTTACAAGCCGCCCAGTCTGCGGCCTTTGGTTGTGGCAGCCTGAACAGGCCGAGGGGGGTGCCAGATCCTCGGGGACCTGCTTCTTTCTGTCTTGATGCTCTGCCACGGCCAGGGCGCCCCGTGAACTTGCCCCGGCCCAGCCCGAGGAGGGGTGAGGGATGGAGGTCACGGCCTCTGCTCTCACGTCTGAGCTGAACATTCCATCACGTATCCCTTCCCTTCTTTCCACCAACCCAATCTGTCTTCTGGTTGGTTTGTTTTTTAAAAAATCGTAGTAAACTTTACATAACGTAGCATTTACCAGTCTCACGGTTTGGTGGCATTAGGTACGTTCACACTGTTGTGCGGTCGTCCATCTTCGGCACTTTCTCCAGAACTTTCTTCCATTAAACGCTACCTGCCCATCTGCCTCCCCCAGCCTCTTTAAATCTCTTGCCCCCTTTCTACTTTGGGTGCCTGAGAGTATGACACCCCCCTAGGGACCTCACGGGGATGGGATCACACAGTGGCATTTGGGGACTGGCTCATTCATGTTGTGGTGTCTGTCAGGATGCCCTTCCTTTAGCTTTTTTTTTTTTTTTAATGTTTATTTACTTATTTTGAGAAAGACAGCAAGAGAGAGCATGAGCAGAGGAAGGGCAGAGAGAGAGAGAGAGAGAGAGAGAGAGGATCCCAAGCAGGCTCAGTACTGTCAGCACAGAGCCCGATGCGGGGCTCGAACTTACGAATGGTTAGGTCATGACCTGGGCTGAGATCAAGAGTCAGACACGTATCCGACTGAGCCACCCGGGCGCCCCAAGGTGCCCTTCCTTTTTAAGGCTGAGTGAGTCTCCGTAATGTCTATTTCCTGCTTGTTCCTCCTTGCTGAGACTGGTAGACGTTTTTGCTTCCACGTTTTGGCTGTCATGACTAACGCCGCTGTGAACGTGGGTTTGCAAGCAACAGTCCCCGCTTTTGCTGCTCTTGCGTCCCCTGGGAAATGGGATCGCGGGGCCGGATGGCAGTTCTCGGCTGCATTTTTGAAGACCCTCCATGCTGTTCTCTGCAGCAGGGGCATCATCGCACATTCCCACCCACGGTGTGTGAGGGTCCAGGGTCTCCACATCCTCGCCACGGCCCCGTGTCAGTCACCTGGCCATTTAAAATCTTGGAGGATGAGGGGACAGGAACCAGGGAGCATCTCCCACTCCCCAGGCAGGCAGGGGGGAGCTTTGGCACCGGTGGGCAGACAGGGTGGGTGACATGCCCCTCCGCCTTCCTCCAGGATCCTGGGAGGCCCCAAGCTGTCTCAGAATGGGTGCCCTGGCAGTTCCTCGGCCCCTGCTGGAAAACGTGTCCTTCGTTTGCTGTGAGCGTTAAGTCACAGAAAATGGTGCAGGGCTCCCTGCGGTGGCCATGGGTCCACCTGACGGGGGCCCGATTGGCAGCCGGCATCCTCGGGCAGCAGTCTCCCTGCACGTGCTGTCCTCAGCACTGAGAAGGTGGAAACGCCTGCACCCCGGCCCCATCCATCCGAGAGAGCGCTCTGACACACAAGGCCAGTGTGGACCCGGCTTTTTGTCTGCAGCACAGCAGGGCGCTAACACTTTCTGTCTCTGAGGTCTCCGCTCTTGTCATGCACGCCACACCCACTTTTGCGTGTTCAGAATGGTGCCAGCCTGCTAGGGTGGGAGGAAGGAGGATCTCAGAGTGTGGGGGTGGCCCAGGAGGGACAGTCAGGGCTTCCCACCTCCCCACTGGCCTGGGCATCGGGTGGGATGGGGAGAACGTGCCTGCATTTTCCACAGTGTGTGTGCTGCTGTGTGGCCCTAGGAGTCAAAGGGTGGAAGAAGGAAATACCTTGACCCTGCAATCACGTGTAAAGAGCTTGGACAGTTTTAGCAAAGTGAGGTCAGAAACTTGATGGGAAAACGGGCTGTGAATGCATGCGCGAGAGAGTGTGTGTGCCTGTGCATATGTGTGTGTGCATGTATTTGTGTGCATGTGGGTATTGTGTGTGTGCATGTAGCCATGTGTGAGTGAGTGTGTGTGTGTGTGCATATGTGCATGTGTGCACATGCATGAGGGTGTGCGTGCCTGGATATGTGGGGATCAATGTCAAGTTTAAAATCACTTGCAGCACTTGGCAGAGAAGCAGATTCCCAAATCAGATCCTGGAAGTTTTTTCAAGCCCAGCGTTTTGGGAGCTGAGTGTAAAAATAGCTCGGGTGAGAGGGACAATACGGCAGAAGTGTATACTTTTGTTCGTGTGGCTGATGTTCGAGACTTAAATGTAGTTTTGTTGGCTGGAGCCCTCTTCATTGAAAGCACAATCTGCTGATGTGCAGTAAACAAACCATTAGGTGGGAAGGAGACAGGGTCCCTGTGGCAAAAAGTGGGACATCGGCCACGGAGGCTAGCTGCTGACCGAGACCCTCGTCCACCCACCTGTCTTCCCTTCCCGCTGTCTGCAATTCTCATGGACACTCATTTCGGGGTGGGATTGAAAACTTTCTCCTCCTCTGCTTCCAAATGACCATCGTAAAGGTTACCCGTGTCCTGACAACGCCTGCAGAAAGGATGACGTAGAAGTGGTTTGCTTTAAAAACCGTTCATGAGGGGCGCCTGGGTGGCTCAGTCGGTTAAGCATCTGACTTTGGCTCAGGTCACGATCTTACGGTTTGGGAGTTCGAGCCCCAAGTTGGGCTCTGTGCTGACAGCTCAGAGCCCGGAACCTGCTTCGGATTCTGTGTCTCCTTCTGTCCCTGCCCCTCCCCTGCTCATGCTCTGTCTCTCTCAGTCTCAGAAATAAGTGTTTAAAAAAAACAAGCGTTCATGAAAAAAATAAATAAAATAAATAAATAAAAAGGATTGATGAGGGGGTCATGAGGTGTGAGTGTTTTTCTTGTCCAGCCGCCGTAGATCAGTCCCCTTTACCACTTCCCAGATGTGTCTACACCGATCCACAGTGGAAAAACACGTCCTACTTGGTGAGGTTAGCGTGTATCACGTCTCCAACATTCACAGAGCAGCAAAAGCTAGTTTGGAAACTTCGCTACTTTACTTTCTTTAATTAAAAAAAATTTTTTTTTGTTTTATTTTTGAGAGAGAGACAGAGTATGAGAGGGGGAGGGGCAGAGAGAGAGAGGGAGACACAGAATCCGAAGCAGACTCCAGGGTCCGAGCTGTCAGCGCAGAGCCCAACGAGGGGCTCGAACCCACGGACCACGAGATCGTGACCCGAGCTGAAGTCGGACGCTCAACCGACTGAGCCACCCAGGCACCCCCATTCTTTTTCTTTTCTTTTTGAGTTTATTTATTTTGATGGGGGAAGGGGCAGAGAGTGGGAGAGACAGAATCTCAAGCTCGACGTGGGGCTCGACGTCATGAACTGAGAGATCACGACCTGAGCCGAAATCAAGAGTCATCCCCTCAACTGACTGAGTCACTGAGGCGCCCCTGTGCTCATCTGTTCTGACACCAGGGGACCTTGAAGGAGCAGATGGTTAACCCCCCCACCTGGCATCCAGCTGGGGGCTAAAAAAGTGTCGCAAAGCACCACCCCCCCCCACCACGTCCTTAGCTCATTTGGGGCCTACGCAAGTCAAACATCCCTCAATCTGTTTTCTTCTGATAGTTTTAAAACTTGTTTGAGTCTGTCTCACAAAAATAGTTGAGCCCTCTTGATGATGTTTTACTTGACCTGTGCGGAACCCTCCCCCTGCCCCCACCCTGTCAGTTACAACCAACCATTAGAACTGACATCCACAAAGTTGGAAAAACAGGGCTTTTGTGGAAAACATTGCTCTGGAGAGGACACATCTAAGTGGGAGTTGCCGGGGGAAAATTCCATGTTTGAAATGTTTCCTTGATGTTTACCGCTCGTTTTGTGACTTTAAAATGATACGGTATCTGTGTGTCAGTCAGGGTTTGGACTTTAACTGGCGAGGTTGGTGGGAAGCAATGAATGAGCTGTTTTGTTTTGTTTTGTTTTTGAACTTTTAAAATTTTATTTAGAGAGAGCAAGTAGGCGGGGAGGGGCAGAGGAAGAGAGCGAGAGAATTCCAGGCAGGCTCCACGCTCAGTGTGGAGCCCGACGCAGGGCTCGATCCCCTGACCTTGGCATCATGACCTGAGCCGAAATCAAGAGTCGGACTCTCCACCGACTGAGCCACGCAGGCGCCCCGGCCAACTTCCTCTTAAAATGACTCTATTTTTTAGCTAAGGGAAGGTCGTGACGCTGAACAGGCTGACCCCACCTTGTTTCTGCCTCTCCTTCAGCCCACGAGGCTTGGGGGGGTGCCACCCACCGCCTCCTACCCCACATTGCACCCTTGCTGTTCACATCAGGGCACATGTGCGTGTTGACCTGTCACTGGATTTGGATGACAGGCTTTCCCGTCCACATTCAACCCACATCCAGATTTTTATAAAGGGCGTAACATGTATCTGCACTTCTGTCCATGCAAATGGGTGTAGGAGCACAGCCCTGAAATTACCGTGTGTTGTATTAACTTTGTAACCAGGCTCCGGTGGCCATTCCTTTATTGTATTTTCAAACACGGCAGCTCCAGAGTAGAAGTTTCTATGGCGGTGATGGCAACATCCATAGCTCAGTTCCGAGAATGCGGCTTCGAGTGATGCACGGGTCACTTTGTCACAGATCGGCTTTGGGAAGACGGAGCCAGCGAGTTAGCTCGTGCTTGACGCGAGTCAAGTCCTACGTTTCGAAAGCACGACCATCACCAGCATTGTGACCCTTCGGGAAATAACAGATGGTCTGCTCCCTTTGTCTTAGCAGCAGAATGTCTTCCGGTGGGATTTCCCATCCAGGTTGACCTCTAAGAAGTGATGGCGCCCTTGCTTTATTTCTGTGGCGCCTCCACATTGATTGTCCTGGGGGTGAGGCCAGACGCCCACCCCTTGTTAGCCAGCCAGCCCGTCCACGATTATTCCGTAAGCATCTCCTAGCCCCGGGGAGAATCCAGAGAGGGACCAGGCCAAGACGAGACATAAAAGATCCCTTAAAACCAACCTAAAGGAAGGTCTTCTGGCCATGACTGTGGACAGGGGGAGATGAGGAAAAGCTTACCACGCTTTGCAGTGAGGCTGACAATTAGATAAAATGCATAGGTGGGGAGGCAGAGACCCAGCACCGTGGGAGGGGCCGCTGTGAGTAGAAGAGGGTGTGAGGATCCAGGATCCTTCCTTCGTAGGACGATGGGCGGACAGACCTCCGGCTGACTGAAGGGGGGAGACTGCAGGGCTGTGCAGCTTTACTTATTTATTTATTAATGTATTATTTATTAATTTACTTAAAAGCGTATTTATTTTTGAGAGAGAGAGGGAGACACAGAATGCGAAGCAGGCTCCAGGCTCTGAGCTGTCAGCACGGAGCCTGACATGGGGCTCGAACTCACGAACCGTGAGATCGTGACCTGAGCCAAAGTCGGACGCTTAACTGACTGGGCCACCCAGGTGGCCCTATTTTTTTATTCATTTTTATAATGTTTTATTTATTTTTGAAAGAGAGAAAGAGAGCGCAGAGGAGGGGCAGAGAGAGGGGGGAAACAAAGGATCGGTCCAAAGCGGGCTCTGAGCGGACAGCAGAGAGACCGATGTGGGCCTCGAACTCACGCTGCGAGGTCATGACCTGAACAGCACGTGTTTAGATGCCCAATGTGGTGGTGCCAGGAGTGGAGGGCCAGCCTGGGAGTCTGGATTTCGTCTTAAAGATGTAAGGGATCAGTCAGTGTTGAGCAGAAGAGTGCCATCCTCATGGACAGAGTGTGTTCTTAGGAGTTTAGCCTGAAGCCAGGATGTGAGAGGCCCAGAGAGGAAAAGGGAGTGTCTGGGAACCAGCTGGGACAGCCAGCGTTCCAGTAGCCCAGGCGCTGACCTTGCCTCCACCGAGGTGAATGGAAAGGAAGGGATGGTGTTAGAGACACCAGGTGCACAACTCTGGGAGCCACAGGTCACAGAGTGGCGCAACTCCAAACATGGGTAACTGGGAGAGGTCTGTGGCCTTCGGGGCTACGATGGTGGGAGCTGGGAGGAGGGGAATGAGGAAGTTTGGAAGAAAGCTCTTCACTTACTCATAATGAGTGTGAGGCAGGTGAAGGAGAGGCTAAGAGATAATCAGGCAGGACTCCTGTCTTCCAGGTGCTTAAATCCAGTGGAGGACAGGGGGACAGAGCAGGCTTGACACGCACAGCCAGGGAAGCTCAGAGTGGGGCGCCCTGGGTCAGGGCAGGAGAGAGGAGGAGGCCTCGCGGAGAGAGCCACGAACAGCTCTGTGAGGACTTGGGCGGCATGGGTCCCATGTCCTGTCCCACGCCCAGGTCCCACGCAGCAACCACAGCCAGTGTTGTTGGGTGCTTACCGAGCACTGTTGAAAGTGCTTGCATGGGTCCCCTCACTGTATTCCTTAAAACAGTCCAGGAAGTGTGTGCTACTGTTTCTCCCATTTGTGAATGAGGAACGTGGGACATAGAGAGGTTCATCAGTGATAGCAGGGTCAGCGTGGTGGCGCAGTTAACCTGGCACAGTTCTTAACCCCTCCATGTAGTCTTTAGATATTGGCAGTAAGGTCGCTCTGGGCCACAAAGACAGTTCTAGGTTCAAGTCTGAGACATGGGGAGGGTTTTCTAGGAGACATGAAGTGGGACCAAAGTCAGGTCCTTGGGGAGGTGCAGATTTTGTGGGAGAAAAGTGAACGTTTGTAGAGCGTGGGGTAGAGCTCAGGGTGGGGCCAGGCTTCTGGTTTATTCCTTCATTTCACTTCCAGCACTTCCGATGAAAAGGCCATTATCCATTTTCTTTAGGAGGCAGTGGGCCTCATCCACCATTCCTGCATCGGGTGGTGGTAAAAGGATGCAGGGATTCAGGCCCAGACCTACCATGCACATACTGCTGTTTCAGTTTCCATGGGACACATTTAGTACCAACTCTCAGGAGACCCTGGTCGGATATGGCAGCCCTCTGTGCTTTAATAAGTGCAGTTTGAGTCTGAAACCAAAGGCAACCATTAACACTTGTAATAATAAAATCAGAAAGAAGCAATGAATCAGGTTTTCAGGGTCAGGTCTGCAGAGTCGGTGTTTGCAGTGGGCCTGGAGGCCAGTTCTATTCAAAGTATGGTCTGTGGACCTGTGTGCAGTGAGATACGTATGCAGCTGAGATGGCTGACCAGAAAGCAGCGCTTAAAACAGCTTGACATGGCTGTGACATCCAAGTGCCCAGTCTGAGTAGCGATGTGGTTGAACAGAGTATGCACAGTTCTGGTCTTGCAGAACACGTGTGGGAGAGCCAGTGGGGTGAGTGCTTCCTGTGCAGTGTTATTTATCCCCCTCACTAGACCTTTATGTAGTACCGTTACTGTCACCACTTGGGGGATGAGGACACTGAACCCCAGAGAGGTAACTAACTTGCTCAGGCTTCCTATAGCCAGCAGTGGCCCTTCTTACGTGCCTTTTCAATTGTGGATATGTTCTCTCATTCTCTGAACACGACTGCCAGCTTCCTGTTGCCCCAGTCCCATCAGTAGGGCACAGGCACACGGTGCTGGTCCTGCCTAGAATGTTCTAGTTGGGTCTGAGACCTTCCTGGCATGCTATCGGTCAGTCCCCACCAGAACCTGGGCCCATGTGCTGGGGGTTATTAACCCTGTAGCCAGTTTGAATCTTGTGACCCTAGGTGGAAAGAGACAGATAGGGGAAGATGAGCAGAATGTGGATTTCTGTGGTCTCAGCCTGATTTACCTCCTTTCAGTGCTTTGGAAGCTAGGGATTTGCAGAAGTTCTTTGGAACAGAGTACTTTCTTGACAGCCAGCTGTGAAACTCCCAGTCTGAAAGCGGTGGCATACGTTTGCTGGGGGCACTTGTTGGCAGCCTCATTAAATCCCTCGGGGTCTTCACAAGGCCCTGTGACCTGAGAGGGGCGTGTGCAGGTGTGCTCACGTGTGTGTACATGGACCTTGGAGGTTGTCTGCTCATTTCTGGGGAGGACGTGCCGGGCTCCCGTCTGGCCTCAAAGCCCGGCGGGAAGGCACTAGGTGCGTGCCAGCAACATCTCCTTGTGACTGTCCTGTCCTAGACTGCTGTGGCTCCGGGGGTGTCATGCAGGTAGCGCTTCCTTTATTCCACAAGCGAGTGTGGTCAGGGGATGGAGGTAGGGGGGTGGGGAGGAGCCTGGTCGGGGAGTGTTTGGCAGAGCTGAGCTGGGAAAAAGGAATTACTGTCACATGAGCGCCATCCTGGGGCAGGTGGGTTTGGCCCCAGAGCCTGGCGTCCTCTGTACGCAACTCGAAAGAGTCAGCTCAAGGCTTCGCTTCGGTTTTAAATCGTATAGAGTCACATTTGCTGCACAGAGACGCTCCGTCCATGTGGGCAAAGGTAGTCCCTGCTCCTGCCTAGTGAGTTAGGCCAACGCCACGGTATGTGAAGTGAGGGGGTCTATGTAACGGTAATTTACACGCACGCACGGTTGGCCGGCTTTCGCAGCACCCACACCGGCATCCCGTGACCCTGCAGGGCGGGCCTTTCTTTCCCCATTTTCCAGATGGAGGATGGTCCCATGGGTTAATTAAGAGTGATGCGGAGGCCTGCCTTGCATGCATGGCCCCAGCGTCTGTGCGGGGTTAGTGCTGGTGGGTGACTCAGCCCACGCCCACAGGAGCGTGCTCGTCAACCAGCTGTGCAGTGACCGCACCCCCGTGGCCCGCCGCCTGGGAAAGCGTGGCCCGATCACACAGGTGGCCGGCTGGAAGACCGTAGGTGTAGTACTTATCTTGCTGAACACAGATTACCCCAAACTTAGCAGCATAAAGTGTGACGGTGCCCCTGGACGGTTGTGACTCAGGCTGTCCCCTGAGGTTGCGGCCGTGCTTACAGAGTGGCCAGAAGCTGGCTCGTTCCATTTTTGCTCATTTTTGGCGGGACATCTCAGATCTTTGCTACGTGGTCCTCTCCACGTGGCGCCCAGCTTCCCGTTGAGCCGGGGATTCGAGAAGGAACTCGAGGAGGCTGCACTGCCTTTATGACCGAGCCTTCCAAGTCACACACTGTCACGTAGCCTCGGATCGCATTCCTCAGAAGCAGGTCGGCAAGTCCAGCCCACTCCCAAGGGGGTGGAATGAGGCTCCTAGTGAGGAAACTAGTGTAAAACACGTATTCTCACGTTTCAAAACCACCACGAGGCAATCTGGGCTTGATGGCCTTTTCCCAAAGCATCTTGGTTAAACCACTTGTGATAGTATTTAAAACCCACACTGGGGGTGCCTGGGTGGCTCAGTCGGGTAAGTGTCCGACTTGGGCCCAGGTCATGATCTTGAGGTTTGTGGGTTTGAGCCCCGTGTTGAGCTCTGTGCTGACAGCTCAGAGCCTGGAGCCTGCTTCGGCTTCTGTGTCTCCCTCTCTCTCTCTCTCTCTGCCCCTCCCAACTCATGCTCTGTCTCTCAAACAATGAATATACATTAAAAAATATTTTTTTTAATGCCACTGGAATTTTGATAGGGATTGCATTGAATCTGTAGATTGCTGTGGGTAGAATAGACATTTTATCAGCGTTAATTCTTCCAGCCCATGAACATAGGATATCTTTCCATGTATTTGTGTCTTCTACTTGGGGGGCTTTTGAATAAAGACACCTCAGCTTCTCCCCAAGAGAAATCAAGCGTCGGGTTCTAATTCAGCCTGCCAGCACTGGGTGAGGTTCAGTGGGAGTGCTCTGAGGAGCCCCCAGGTGGTTCAGAGGTCCCATCCTGGCTAAAGATTATCTGTCCACTTGTTCATTCACCCATCAAGCCCTTAAATGAAATTGAATAAAAATACTGTTCCTGCTCTCAAGGAGGCAGGCCTAGGAGTTCTGTTTAGTCTGCAAGAACCGTTTACTTAGCGCACGATTGTTCTGTGTCAACAGAAATTTCCTCTCCACGGGCCCTTTTGTGTATGTTTTAATGCACTTCACATGGTCTAACCAGGTTGCTTTGGAAAAAGACACCGAGCCCAGATCACAGGCAAGCACTCCTGCTATACTTAGCGCCTCGCTGTGAGTAATCACCAACACGGAAATGCTTCTGAAGCCTTGACAGGCATCCACCACGAGACAGAAACGGCTGTGCAAAACACTTGCAGCGACATTCATGTAATTGTCTTCCCGCAGAATTATTTGTCTGAAAAGGAAATCGTTGATCAAAAAAAGACATGAAGTGTTTAACTTGTGTAAAATAATGCTCTGGCAAAACAAAACAAAACAAACGAACGAACAAACAAATCCCCCCCCCACACACACACAAAACTAAAACAAAGAAAGAAAGTAAAGCCAAGACTCATTTCTAATTTTTGATTGTCCTGATATAATCAAACATCTCCCAGCACCTTTGGGTAACTTTGAATTAAAGTCGTGTATGTGATAGTCTGTATGTTAATTTTTTCTCAGGTTTCTCTCCATATTATGGGTGTTTAAAAGTGAAATGATAGGGGCGCCTGGGTAGCTCACTCGGTTAAGCATCCGACTTCGGCTCAGGTCGTGATCTCACAAGTTCTTGAGTTCAAGCCCCACATCAGGCTCTGTGCTGACATCTTGGAACCTGGAGCCTGCTTCGGATTCTGTGTCTCTTCTCCCTCTGCCTCTCCCCCGCTCGTACTTTGACTCTATCTCAGAAAAAAAAATAATAAACATTAAAAAAATTTTTAAAAAAGTGAAATCCATTTTTACTGATGTAGAATAATTTTAAAACTTATCCATTTGGTTAGCTGTGATTTTCTTTTAAATATGAATTAATTAAAACTCCTCTGTGTGCCGGCATGTTGGGTGTGGATAATTTGTCCCTGACCTGATAGAACCCACAGGATAGAAACAGGGACAGATCTCTAAACTAGGAGTTAGGACACATGCTGTAAGCGAGATGTGCACAAAGTGCTTTCGGAACACCCAGAAAAGACGGCGCATTTAGTCCTCCTCGTAGGGCGGGGTGGAGATAAGTCAGGTTTATTTTTATGAAAGGCCTTCTCATAAAATGGTTCTGCTGAAGCAGTTCTTAAATATAACACTCCTTCCAGACACACACAGCAGCCAGGCGGGAGGGGCTGTAAATATCACACCAAGATTAGCTCGCGTAAATGGACACTTAGAGCCTTATTCAGCGGGGAGTTTTTCCCCCCCGATGATCAGAAAGGAGAGTAAAGAGGTGTAGAAAAGTGCAGACAACTGAGAGACTGTCAGGATTGGACCCTTTTCAGCCCGGTTAAAGTTAAGATTAGCAAAACCACAATGAGATACCACCTCACACCTGTCAGAACGGCTAAAATCAACAACTCGGGAAACAACAGGTGTTGGTGAGGATGTGAAGGGAGAACCCTCTTGTGCCGTTGGTGGGGATGGCAGGCTGCTGCACCCGCCCTGGACAACATATGGAGGTTCCTCAAAAAATTAAAAATAGAACTACCCTACAACCCAGCAATTGCACTACTAGGTATTTACCCAAGGGATACATGTGTGCTGTTTTGAAGGGGCACATGCACCCCAATGTTTATAGCAGCACTGTCATCAATAGGGAAAGAGCCCAAAAGTCCATCGGCTGATGAATGGATAAACAGGATGTCGTATGGATGTACAATGGAATATTACATGGAGATCGAGAACAGTAAAATCTTGCCATTTGCAACAGCGTGGGTGGAACTGGAGTGTATTATGCTAAGCTAAATAAGCCAGAGAAAGGTAAATATCCTATGAGTTCACTCATATGTGGAATTTAAGAAATACAACAGATGAACATACAGGAAGGGAAGGAAAAATAATGTAAAATCAGAGGGGGAGACAAACCATAAAAGACTCTTAAATACAAAGAGAACAATCTGAGGGTTGCTGGAGGGGAGGTAGGGGAGGGGGTGGGCATTAAGGAGGGCACCTGGAATGAGCCCTGGGTGTTACATGTGACTGATGAATCGCTAAATCCTACTCCCGAAACCTATACTACACCATATGTTAACTAACTAGAATGTAAATTAAAAAACAAAAAATTGAGAGTAGGTTGTACCCTAGATCCTGCAGCGTTGGTCGCAGTTCTCGGACACGTGATCTGTGCAGACCTACATATGTGAGCAGCGTGTGCACTTAAGACACTGTGTGGTCTGATGGACCCGAGCGTGTGCTGTGTGCTGTTGGTCACCGGGCTGTCCCGTCTGCTTGGCTGGGTGGCTGGAAGTTCCTGGCAGCAGTGGTGTGGCAGGGCAGACCTAGGGCATGACCACATGCAAGGCCAGGCACTCACGGGATTGTGTCTTTGGTTCCACCGAATTGGATAATGAACCGTTTTTGAGAACTTTGATTGGGCAGGTGATACAGGTGAGAATTCTACATAAATTAAGTGCTGTGTTCGAGGACGACGCTAGATCTCCAGGGGATTCAAACTTACACGTATATTCCCGGACTAGCGAGGTCAAATAAAAAATGTTAAATGTTTATTTAGACAAAGTTCTTGTCTGATGAAAATCTTAGGAGGCAAATCGCTAGAGTTGGGAGTATAGTAACACCTTGGATCGCGAGGAACGTGTTCTGCGCGTGTTCCACAAGACGAGCAGACATTTCTAATAAATTTTAACTTGATAAACGAGCGATGTCTTGCCGTACGAGTCATAAGTGATGCCGAATGTCACATGATCACACCTGAGCCGACGGCTCTTGAAATTCTCTTTGATATACGAGCGCTTTGGATGACAAGCATGTTTCCGGAATGAATTATGCTCAGAAACCAAGGTTTGACTGTTGCGTTTATGTGTGGAGAACAATGTGTATTCTGGGTGTGATCTCGCGCCTTGAGGCGCTACAGCCAGGATGGAGTCTTGTACTGAGGTTGTTGGTCCTCATTACGAGTGACCTCCCTCATGCAATTATTCTTCGTATTTTGAAGGTTAGGATTATTTTTGTCTGGAGTTTATTCTTTTTGCTCTTTGTGACCGAGAGTGTGTACTACGTGTTATAACTATGGATCGAGGTATATTTATGTACAGTGAACGGCACGCTGTTCACATCCTTTAAACCATTGTCGCGTTTAAGGCTCAGTCTTGTCCGTCACTACCGACAGCTTCCTGGTGTCTTGTTGCCACCTGTTTCTCCCTGCACCGGCAACTGCTGATCAGCTTTTAGTCACATAGGGCAAGTGTGCGTTTTCTAGAACCTTCTATAAACGGTATTGTTTAGTGCCCTCTCTTCCTGGTCTAGTTCCTTCACTGAGCGTAATGAGTTTGGCTTCATCCTTCTTTAATGACGGCAGAGTTCCGCTTGTTAATTTCCAACAACGTGTTGCAGATAGAGCTGTTGTGCACATTTATAGTCTCTGTGTGGACATATGGTCCCATTCTTTTCGGTAAACACTGGGGGTAGAACGGCTGAGTCACAGGATTCGTGTCTTTTTACCCATGAGGAGCCTAGTGGCTTTACTGCGTTAGGTGCCTTAGCCGCAGAGGGTGAGGGACAGTAGCTGGGTCTCTCATTGGTTTTCACCATCATAACGGGTGCAGGTTCATCGGACGGTAATGTAAATTTGTGAACTGTTTAGTAGCTTACTTCTGTGGTTCAGTGATTGAATTCAGGCCAAGGTGGAGCCAGGGCCCCCAGGCTGGCATGTGATCGAGTGTGTGTCCAGGGCCAACAAGCCACAGGGCCCCCCAGAGGGTGGCTGGATTTCCCCAGCTTCTGACTGAGCAGTGTTTTTTTTTTTCTTTTTTTTTTTTATTATTTTTTTTTGCATTATCATGCATAAAAGTAACTTTTAACAGTAACTTTTAATTTGGGGACAGGTTATTTTTCAGGAGACTTACTTACATTTGATAATAAACCACCATTGATTTGAAGATTCAGCTGACTCCATTCAGTGCCTTTATTTATTTATTTTTTAATGTTTCTTTTTGAGAGAGAGAGACCGAGCATGAACAGGAGAGGAACAGAGAGATAGGGAGACAGAATCCGAAGCAGGTTCCAGGCTCTGAGCTGTCAGCGCAGAGCCCGACGTGGGGCTCGAACCCACAGACCACAAGATCATGACCTGAGCCGAAATCAAGAGTCAGGTGCTTAACCAACTGAGCCATCCAGGTGCCCCTCCCACCCCCGCAAGCGTACGATTTTCTAACATTTTCTTTGGCGTGGTTATTTTATGGGAAAAGCCCACACAGTTGTTTCCTTTGGAAACGCTTCCATATTCACCACTCACTCCCAAGGCTCTTCCCCGGACATCCTCTCATTACCTGGAACCAAACTAACAGTGAGTCCGCAGCACCAGCTTCCCTGCACATATGGGGACTTCTTCCCGGGTCATCTTCCCAGGCTGGCTTTAAAGGTTGTAAAAATGAGTCCTAAGCCACAGCCACTGGTGAGGACAACTGGTGAGGCAAGGCATTTGGCCCCGGTTGTTTTCCTTCTAGCAAATCTCCTGTTGGCTCCTGTCACCTCCTTTCCTTCCTGTGTCTTCCTGTCACCCCAGCGACCTCCAAGTGCTTCAGGGTCTCAGCCTTGCTCACATGCGTCTTGGGATCCTCGGCCTGTCATCGAGGGCTGTGTGCTGTGCACCCGCATGCACAGGTGACTCATGGGTCTTCTGCCGACTCACAGCGGCTGATGGAGGGACTGCGTACCCTGTAGACAGGGTGAGCATCTGGGTCACCATCTGGGCAGTGCAGGGCAATGAGGACGCCCGGAGTCTGGCAGTTATCTCTGAGTTTGAGAGAAATGACTCACTCCTGCGTGCTTTGTCTCTGCATCCTGTGTGTATGCAGGGGTCACCTGACCTCAGGATTGAGATTTAGAGGAAGACAAGCGCAGACCCCTCTGGGACACAGACACGGTTTTCTCCAGCAGACCACCTGAGTTGTGGCATCTCAGGTCTCCCATCACCTCTGCTGGGTGCCGACCGTCCACTTTGCCCGTGACGTCGGAACCCACGTTCCCAGCGGTTAGCCATCGATCCCCAGGTTAGATCAGTGAGATGTGCTGGTGGCACTCGGTGGCCCTGGTGGCCAGCAGCACGTGGCTGATACGACAGGCGCCGTGACCGGCCCATCTGGTGCGTTTCCCTGACCGCGGGTGCACACTCGATTCTCTTTGCTCCGGAGCGCACACCGCCTCTCCGATTCCACTGGAAAACGTGGCCAGCGCAGGGTTGCCTCTGCCTGCAAGCACGTCTTCCTCCTTCCTGTGCTGCTGATCTCCTCTGTGTCCTGCTTCCACAAGGCCGTGGTGGAGGGCCTGTCTGCAGGAACGGTAGTGAAGATAGAAACCAAAACCAGGGATGGCGGAGGGAGGAGAGATTCAGCCCTGAAAGCAGGTCTCCGTGCCACGATGGGGCATCAGCTTGGTCTCCGTGTTTCGGACAAGCCGGGCAGAGTGGGAAGCTCTGATTTCCATAGTTGTGGTCGGTGAACGTGGGACAAGGTCCGGTTCCCCACGGGACGCGGCGTTTTCCTGGCACAGGGGGTAATTCATTACTCTCGGTGGTTTGTGCTGGTCCCTGCCGCCCACCCGCACTCTGTGGCCTCCCGGAAACGCTCGCTTGTAGGGGACAGACACTGTGAGTGCACCTGCTGTGCGCATCGGAGAGCCTGGGCGGTCGCTGGCTGGGGAATGAATGGTCAGCTTTTCCACGTCGGGGCTCGGCAGGAGCCAGGACAGGTGTGCAGTGCACGGCCTGGATTGGGACGATGAGGGGGTTGGTTTTCCAGGAAGGGAGGCCAGCCGAGAGAACATGTGGCCGGACAGCCTTGCAGATCATCTGTGCCACGGGGTGGAGCCCATCCGTGGCCTCGGAGGACCCATGCCAGCTCATCAGCTCTCTTTGGAAAACACGTTCCGGGAGCCGTGGGAGGGCAAGGCTGCAGCTGGGGAAGCCTCGCTGGGAGGCTACTGTCGGGACCCAGGGGAAAGGGGGGAGGTCGTGAGCCTCTGAGGTCAGGCCGTGGGTGGGAGCGAAACAGGAGGGATTTCAGGCGGGGGTCAGAGATAGGACTGATGGACTGGGGACCAGTTGCAGGTGCAGGATGAGGAGAAACATGATTTGGAGTTTCTGGGGATGTGACCTGGTTGACAACGAAGGCGAGAACAGTTAACCTTTGAAGGGCACTTGGCAAATCCCGTTTGCCAGCGCTGAGAGTCTGTTGTCCTCGGAGCCACGTGCAGAGGGCAGGACAGGTCCCTACTGGGATTGCTGCACGTGTGGCTTGGCAAGACGCACAGACTTATTCAAAGTCACGCAGCCGGAAGCGGCAGAAGCCTCCCGGGCCCAGTGTCTGACCCTGCGTGCCCTTGGGTGGCCGGCAGAGCAGGATCTGGAATCTGGAGCCATCTGTTTGAAGTGAAGAGCAAAATGACAGCTTTCGCTTTGCATGTGGGTAGAACGAGGGCCTGTGGAGGGCAGCCGGCCTGGGATGCACAGATGTGGGGCTCTGCACCCTGGCAGCGAGGCCGGGCTTCGGGGCCAGCCTGAGAATTTACAACGTGGCATAGGACCTGACTTAGATCAGGTGCTTGCTAACTCCACCATGACGGCCCCATCTGAAGGGTGCCACTGTCCTGTGTTCCTGAGGATGCCAGGGCCTGGCTGGTTCAGGGTTGGCCAAGAAGATACATGATGCCAACTTACACGTGAATTGTAGATAAACAACAAATGTATTTTAGCATAAGTATGTCCCACGTAGTCACTGTTTATATGAAGTCTGCATGTAACTGGGCCTCCTGTATTTTTCTGTCATCCTACCCGACTCAGGGAACCAAGATTGCAATATATGACACCAAACTGATTTGGTTTTCCAGTGTCCTGTGGTGCTGCTGTCACCATGGTCCAAGAGTGAGCGAGTACCCAGGGGAAGTGTGTGAGGTAAGGGTGGATGAGAGCACCAACACCTGAAGGCTGCCGGCCCAGGGTGTCAACACCTGAGGGCTGCTGGCCCAGAGAGTCAACACCTGAGGGCTGCTGGCCCAGGGCACCAACACCTGAGGGCTGCTGGCCCAGGGGCCCAACACCGAGGGCTGCTGGCCTGGGACTCTCAGGCAGCAAAGGACTGAGGTGGATTTAGCCAGGCAGGTAGTGAGAGAGGATGGTGGGGCAGCTACTGATTTTCCTGAAGGTGTCTGGCAGTAAAGGAGAGGAGAAAAGTAGGGGAGAATAGCTTGCAAAATAACCAAATGGTGGATTGTCATTATTTGGGACCAAAGGCTGTGAACCAGTCAGTTGCTATCCATTGCTCACCAGAATGTGCTGACCTGCAGAAGTCGCTGGGCCCCAAATGCAGGGGGCACGCCAGGAGTCGCCTCTGCTAACGCAGACATTTCTCCGCCCTCTTGCTCACCCAGGCTGTATTTCTGTGCTATCATTATTCACGAGTGAAAATAACAAGTTCTGACTGCTAATGACTCTTTCCCATTATTCTTTAAAAAGGCAACAAGGATTCATCACTGTATATACATTAGGTGGGGAGGGAGGATTTTCCGTGGACATCTGTCTTGAAGATTGGCACTTGAATCTAGTTAGTTTCTCTTTGTATCTTTTTGAAAAATGTTTAATGTTTACCTATTTCTGAGATAGAGAGAGCGACAGAGGACCAGCGGGGTGGGGGCGGGGCGTGGGGAGGAGCAGAGAGAGAGGGAGACACAGAATCCGAAGCAGGCTCCAGGCTCCAGGCTCAGAGCCATCAGCACAGAGCCTGACGCAGGGCTCGAACCCACAAACCACGAGATCACGACCTGAGCCGAAGTTGGACACTCAACCAGCTGAGCCACCCAGGCGCCCCTTCTCTTTGTATTTCTAAATCTTATTTATTTATTTTTAAATGTTTATTTATTTTGAAAGACAGAGAGAGTACAGGGGAGGGGCAGAGAGAGAGGGAGATAGAGAATCCTGAGCAGGCTAAGTGCTGCCAGCGCAGAGCCCAACACGGGGCTCGATCTCACCAACTATGAGATCACAACTTGAGCTGAAACCAAGAGTTGGACGCTTAACCAGCTGACCCACCCAGGCACTCCTAAACTTTATTTTTTAGTTGACACAGAGTCACATCGACTCCTTAGGTGTAGAGTTGTGTGCACTTTCATGCACATACAGGTCTGTGCCACTGCCACCACAATCAGGATACGGAACAGGTTTATCACCCTCAAGATTCTTGCTCACACCATCCCGTTCTAGTCTTCAAGCAGCTGCTGATTTTTATAGCTACCATTTTGTGTTTCTGAGCATCCATAGAGATGTCATCAGTCAGTACGTATCTTCTGCGATGGACTGTTTCACTGAGTGTCCATCTCTGAGATTCAACTTCTTGCATCTATCACTTCCTCATCTGTTTTTTTTTTTTTAATTTTTTTTTTCAACGTTTATTTATTTTTGGGACAGAGAGAGACAGAGCATGAACGGGGGGAGGGGCAGAGAGAGAGGGAGACACAGAATCGGAAACAGGCTCCAGGCTCCGAGCCATCAGCCCAGAGCCTGACGCGGGGCTCGAACTCACGGACCGCGAGATCGTGACCTGGTTGAAGTCGGACGCTTAACCGACTGCGCCACCCAGGCGCCCCTCCTCATCTGTTTTTATTGCTGTAACATTCCGTTGTGTGGATCCTCGCCACTTGGCTTATCCGTCCACTCCATTGAGATCATCGTCTGTGTTGTTTTCAACATTCTTGTGATTTGTGTGTCGACTAGAAAGAAACAGTCTTTTACAGGTGTTTGTGTGGACTTCAGTTTTCATTTTTCTGGGGTAGATACCCAGGCATGGGATTGCTTGGGTCACGGGGTGTGCGTTTCTGTGAAACTGCCAAACTGTTTCCCAGAGTGTCTGTACCATTGTACATTCCCACCAGCAACGTTGGAGAGTTCAGACTGCTTTGGACACTCGTCAGCACTCGGTACGTCCAAAACTTTTTATTTTAGCCAATCTTAAATGTCTGAAGGGAGGGTGCACCGTGGTTTTAATTTGCATTTGCCTGATGGCTAATGACGTCCAGTGCTTCTCTTGTGTTTATCTGCCATCCGTGTATCTTCTCTGGGGCAATCTTTGTTCAAGTCTTTTGCCTAATTAGATTATTTGTTTTCATAGGTTGTACTTTGAAGGTTCTTTCTGTAATATGGATACAACTCCTTGGTCATATATGTGATTTATAAGTATTAGTCTTCCAGTCCATGGGTTGTCTTTTTGGTTTTTAACAGTTTTCTCAGAAGATTAGAATCCCAATTTTTTTGTTGTTGTTGTTCACTTCATGCCTTAGACAGGCTTTGGGTGCCATGTCTGAGAACCCTGGCCCAAGTAACCCCGGGCCGTGGAGATTCTCTCCTGTGGTTTGACTTTCCCGTTTGGCTCTGTGATTCATTTTGATTTCATTTTTGTTTAAGGTGTGGGATTTGCATCAAAGTTCTTCTTCCTTTTCATTGTTGTTCTGTTGTCCTATTGGGTCCAGTTGTTCCAATACCATTGTTGAAAACACTGTCATTTGTCCATTGATTTGCCTTTCCACCTTCATCAGAAATCAGTTGATTATATTTCTGTGGACCTATTTCTTGAGTCTCTAATTTTTTTTTTGACTGATCTGTTCCTTCACCACCATTTCGTTGTGTACCTTTATAGTTAGTCTTAAAACAGGGCAGCACGATTCTTCCAACTTTCTTGCTTTTTTCCCCAAAATTGTTTCAGTTATTCTCATTTCTTTGCCTTTTCTTATAAATTTTGGAATCTGTTTGTATCACCAATCATGCTGGACATTGGATTAAAATTTTGTTGAATCTAGAAATCAATTTGCATCTTCTAGCTCATGAACAATTTAGATCTTTTCATTTACACAAAGTCTTCTTAAATTTCTTTTATTAGTGTTTTGTCATTTTCAGCATATGGATTCTGTCCATTTTGGACACCCTGATAATTAAATATTTTACTTTTTTAGAGCCATCCTACATGGTACCTTAACGTTTCAGTGTCCAGTTCATTGTTGCACAGAGATATAATTGATTTGCATATTGACCTTGTCTCTTCTGACCTGCTAAATAAATTCATTCGTTAATTCTAGCAGGTTTTGGTCTTGTTTTGCTGCAGATTCTTTGGGACTGTCTATATATGTCTAGAAAATATGTATGGTTTTACTCCATTCTTCCCAATATTTTATTTCTTTTTCTCTTCTGACTTCACAGCATAGGCTGAATAGGAGGAATGAGGGTCTCTACATCCTTATCTTGCTCACAGTCTTAAAAGCATTCAGTCTTTCACCATTTAGTATGAAATTGGCTGAAGGTGTTTTGTAGAGAAAGCTCTCTCCTATTCTGGTTTAATGAGAGTTGTTGGTGTTAAATTAAGCCAAATGCTTTTCTTCATTTCATATGTCCATGTGCGCATGGCCGATATGGCACCTTATTTACTCACCTATTTAAAAGCAAACTGGCCTGTCCTTTATGCTCTAATGATGGGAGAGACATCACATTGATAAAATTTTAATTCAGAAGAACAGATTTTGACTTAAATACCCTGTAACTCAATTTGTCAATCTTTTAAAAAATAAATCATTTTTGGGGCGCCTGGGTGGCTCTGTTGGTTAAGCGTCCAACTTCACCCTAGGTCGTGAACTCGCCATTTCTGAGTCCGAGCCCCACATCGGGCTCTGCGCTGACAGCTCAGAGTGTGGAGCCTGTTTCAGATTCTGTTTCCCTCTCTTTCCGCCCCTCCCCCACTCATGCTCTGTCTCCCATCTCTCAAAAATAAATAAACGTTAAAAAAATTTTTTTCACTAAATTATTTTTTTTTATTGAAGTATATTTGACATCCAACATTCCATTCATTTCACGTGTATAACATAGTGATTCAACAACTCCATTCATTTTGTGGTGCTTACCATCCATAACCACCATCTGTCACCATGCATCACTACTACGATATCATTAACTATATTCCCTGTGCTGTTTCATTTATTCGTGACTTGTCATTCCATTACTGGAAGTACGTTTACTGCTTTTCAAATATTGAACCAGCCTTGCATTCCTGAAATAAACCCCGCTCACCTGTGGGTTCTTCTTCTCATATATCATTGGATTCTATTTGCTAATTTTTTTTTAGGATTTTTGCATCTGTGTCCATGAGGGATATTGGTATATAGTTTTCTTTTCTTGAGATGTAGTTGTCTGGTTTTGGCATCATGGTAATACCAGCCTTATACGAGGATTTGAGAAGTATCCCCTCCTCCTCCATTTTTCAGAAAAGGTTATGTAAAATTGGTATGGTTTATTTATTTTTCCTAAATGTTTTGTAGAATTTTCCAACGAAACCCTATGGGTCTGAAGATTTCTTTTCCATAGTATTCTTAACCACAAATTCACATTTTTAAGTACGTGTATTTGGGTTATCCGTTTTACCTTCAGGGAGTTTGCGTCATTTGTGATTTGGGGGGAATTAAGTTTATTTCATGTAAGCTGTTGAATTTGTGGTTTCTGTAGTGATCTCGTCTTTTTCATTCTTCATGTTACTAATCGGTGTCTTCTCTCTTTTCTGTCGTGCTTGTTATAAGCTTATCAACCTGATTGATCTTTACAAAGAACCACATTTTGTCCTCAATTCCTTTTTGTTTTCTCTGGTCTTACCTTTATCATCGTCTGCCTTCTCATGATTTAGGTGATTTGTTCTTTTTTAAATTTGATGGGTGGAGCTTGGACTATCTATTTAAGACATTTCTTTACTAATATAAGTATTTGATATTCTACATTTCCTTCTGAGGACTTTTTTATCATCTCACCAGTTACCAACTTGTATTTTTTTTTTTCATTTATGTTCAAGTTTTTGAGACTTCCCCTTTAACCAATCAACTATGTAGAAGTATGTTTTTTACTTTCCAAGTACTTAAAGATTTCATGGTTGCCTTTCTTCTGTTACTGATTTATAGTCTAATTTTAGTACGGTTAGAGAACCTGCTTTGTGTGCCTTTAATTCTTTTTACATTTGACAAGATTTGTTTTATGACCCAGGAGATGATCTATCTTGGTGAATGTTCTACATGCACTAGAAAACCATGTGTTTTCTGCTACATTTGGGTGGGGTCATAGAAATAGCAGTTAGATCTGGTTGGGTGATGTAGAGTTATTGAGTTCTTTCATATCCTTGTTGATTGTGTACTAGTTAACGTTGATGAGCAAGAGAGGAGTGTTGTCTCAAAATTTAATTGTGGATTTGTCTATTTCTCTAATCATATTTGTCAGTTTTTGTGTCATGTATTTCAAAGCGTCATTGTTTGGTGCATTTAAATGTAGGATAATTAAATCTTCTTGGTGAATTGACCTTTTTATTGTTATGAAATGTCCCCTTTTATTTCTGGTCATTTTTCTTCACTTGGCTAACATTTCATCCTTGTCTGATCTCGATTCAAGGCCACTCCAGCTTTCTTTTTTTCTTTTTCCTTTTACTGGATTTTTTAAAATTTTTATTTAAATTCTAGTTAGTTAACATTTTTTATTTTTAAAAAATTTTATTTTTGTTTTTAAATTTTTTATTTTTAATGTTCTAATCTTTCTTTTTACTTTTTATTTATTTGTATTCATTTTTATTTTTATTTATTTTTAATTTTTATTTAACTCCCAATTTTGTTTTGGTTAATATTTTCATGGTATATTTTTTCCATCATTTTACTTTTAAAGTGAATTTCTTGGGGCGCCTGGGTGGCTCAGTCAGTTAAATGTCCAACTTGGGCTGAGGTCATGATCTCACAGATTGTAAGTCTGAGCCCTGCATCACACTCTGCTGACGGCTCAGAGCCTGGAGCCTGCTTTGCATTCTGTGTCTCCCTCTCTCTGCCCCTCCCCTGTGTGTGCTCTCTTTCTCTCTCAAAAATAAAAAAAAAACATTAATTTTTTTTAAATAGTGAGTTTCTTGAAAATAGCATGTACATATCTTCCTTGACTTCTGATGGGGTTACATCCTGATGAATCCATCGTAAGTTGAAAATGCTGTAAGTTGGAAATGCATTTGATACACCTAACCTACTGAACTTCAGCATAGCCTAGCCTACCTTACATGTGCTCAGACAGCTTACATTAGCCTACAGTTGGGAAAAATCATCTAATAGAAAGCCTGTGTTATCATAAAGCGTTGAATGTCTCATGTAACTTACTGAATGCTGTATCGAAAGTAAAAAACAGAATGCTCGTATGGGTACAGCATGGTTGTAAGTGTATTGGTTGTTCATCCTAATGATTTCAGGCTGCAGCTCCCTGCCACTGCCCAGCATCGTGAGAGTATCCTACCACCATCACTAGCCCAGGAAAAAACCAAAAATCAAAATTTGAAATTCGGTTTCTACTGGATGAGTATTCCTTTCACATTATCATAAAGTCAAACACTTGAACCATTGTAAGTCGAACCATTGTAAGTCAGGGACTGTCTATATTTGAGTAATCTGTCCTTTAGTTGAAGTGTTTAGAACATTTACAGTAAATCATTATGTCATATCATTATATTAAACCATCAATATGAATGAAATATATTGACCTGTGGTTTTTATGGTATTTTTGGATTTAGGTCAATCATTTAATCATTGTTTTCTTTCTTACCTGTTTCCCCTTTCCTGTCTTATTTTTTGAAAATTTTTATATCTTATTTTAATTTTTCTGTTGTGGTTGTTAGTATAGCCTTTGTTTATTTTTATGGTTTTCCTAGGTTTAAAATACACATACTTCTCACAACCTCCTTGGAGGTTTATTCATGCAGAATATAGCTTATTATCATATAAGAACCCTCCTTGGTTGTTTGCTACCTCTGTATTTTTAGGAGGAGAATAGCCTATCATGCTTATTATTTCTCTCATCCTCATGTTCCAGATGTCCTTCTTGCATCATTTCCATTCTATCAGAAGAACTTACTTTAGCAATTTTTTTAAGCCAGATCTGCTGGCAGTGAATTGCCTTTGTTTGCCTTCAGTTGAGAATGCCTTTATTTCACCTTCATACAGGAAGGATATATTTGCTGGGTATAGAAATCTGCACTTACGGTTCTTTTCTTTCCACTTCATTCTAGCTACTAGTTTTTGCAGGTTTCTTTGTATTTATCCTCTTTGGGATTTATTGAACTTCTTAAATCTGTAGGTTTATGAGTCTTACCAAATTTGGGGGGTTTTCTGCCATTATTTCTTGACATTTTTTTTTCTCACACACATTCTTTCTCCCCTCCTCCTAAGAGTCTGTTGACATGCATTGTAGACCTTTCAGTATTGTCCCATTGGTTCCTTAGTCTGTGTTCATTTTTCATCAGTCATTTATCTTTCTGTCATTCAGATTGTATAATTTCTATGGACATATACTCAAAATTGGTGAGTCTGCTATTGGCCCATCCAATGAGGTTTTTTTTTTAAATTCAGTTATTGTATTTTCCAATCTAAAATTTACTTTTGGTTCTTGTTTATATCTTCTCTTACTTTGCTGAAACTTCCCATGTTTCTATTTATTTCAGGTGTGTTAGTGCTTACTTCTTGGAGTGCTTTTGTAATAGTTGATTTGAAGCCTTTACTAGATAGCCCCAGTATGTGGTCATCTTGTGGCCTCTGTGGGTTCTCTTTCCCTGTGAGTTGAGATTTTCCTAGGTCTTCATATGAAGAGTAAATTTGGATTTTCCTAGACATTTTGAATTGTACGTTATGATACCTTGGCTTTCATTTAAATCTTATAAGTGTGAATACTGCATTTTTGTCTCATCAGACACTTGACTCATTTGGGTGCAGGCTTCTGTTTCTGCCAAGCTTTGTGTGGTTGTTGTTTTCATGTTGGTTCTGTGTCCAAAGCCTTCACAGTGCATTCAGACGTTCCCATGTTCATGTCACCAGTGGCCAGTCTTGGACCTGGGTGGTGGTCCGTCTCATGGAGCAGTTCTCAAAGCCTTTTGTGGTGATACTATGGGACAAGTCCACACATGAGCAGTTCAGAGATGTCACCATGAGTCTATAAATAACTTTCTGGAGCATCTTGAGCTCCACCTTCTCTCCAGTCTCTTCTGTACTGTCTGGTTCTCTAGGCTTCCCCTTTTTGTCTTCTTGCCAGAAAACTGGGGCTTTATTTAGCCTGCTTTGAGGTGCACTTCCTGTGACTACCTACTTCTGGGGCAAAGCAGCAGAGCAGAGATTGGGAAAAGCAATGAGGTTTAGTCTGCCCTCTTGGGACCTCAGCCCCTCTGGTGAGAGAGAAAAGAGTCCCCCCTCAGAGTTTCTGGCTCTGTTGGGCCCCCGCTGCTGCGACTGTTGCCACAGGTGCCTCCGCTACGAAGGACCGCTTAGGGACTGGATCATGAGAAGGGAGGCAAGAATACAGGAGGATCCCCCATTCTCTCTGAGCATCAGGGGACCCCTTTCTCTCTCTTAGAGTCTGGAACTAGAGGGTTCCTCCTGCAGTGCACTCCATCCTTGCCTTCACCCTCTGTGGGCTCAGGCCGCGTGGAGTCCAGGCTAGGGCACAAGAGTGGCCAACTTAGCACCAGTTTGGAGGTATGGGAATTCTGGTCTTCGTCCTCAATTCACCTGGTAGAGTTTAGTGCTCAGCACCCTCCAACAGCCGAGCCGTGCACTCTGGCCAGGTTTGCTAGCTGCCCGGAGCGGGAGACAGAGCACGGTGTGTTCATCCCATTGGAACCACTAACTTTTTTCTTTTAACATGCCTGTGCTGGGTACATCCGGACAATGGGTCATGTTTAGCACTAAAAGGTAATGAGCTGTCAAAACATGAAAAGACCTAGCAGAACCTTGAATGCATATTACTAAATGAAAGAAGCCCATCCGAGAAGGCTACAGACGGTACGATTCCAACTCTATGAAGTTCTAGAAAAGATGGAACTATGAAAACAATGAAAAGGTCAGTGGATTAGGGTGGAGGGGAGAGATGAATAGGCAGAGCACAAAGGATTTTTGGGGCTCAGGGCACCTGGGTGGCTCAGTCGGTTAAGCGTTGGGCTCTTGATTTCGGCTCAGGTCATGATCTCGCACATGAGCCCGAGCCCCGCGTCAGGCTGTGTGCTGACAGTGCAGAGTCTGCTTGGATTCTCTTTCTCTCCTTCTCTCTTGCTCTGCCTCTCCCACCCCCCCCAAAAATAAATAAATAAACTTTAATTAAAAAAAAAAAAAAAAGAAAAGACAAGGCTTTTTAGGGCAGTGAAACTGGTCTGTATGATGCTAAAATGGTAGAGACATGTGATTCTCCTTTCATCCAAGCCCATAGCACGGACAACGCCAAGAGCGAATCCTCATGTAGACTGTGGTTTCTGAGTGACAATGATGTTAACGTGGGTTCATCAGTTATACCACTCTGTTGTGGGATGTGCTGAACACAGATTACCAGCAAAGTGCGGATAGTGCCCTTGGGTGGTTGTGACTCGGGCTATCCCCTCAGGTTGCAGCCGTGCTTACAGAGTGGCCAGAAGCTGGCTCATTCCACTTTTGCTCACTTTTGGTGGGACATCTCCGTTCTTTGCTACGTGGACCTCTCCACATGGCATCCAGCTTCTTGTCGAGCCGGGGATTCGAGAAGAACCTTGAGGAGGCTGCACTGCCTTTATGACCAAGCCTTCCAAATCACACACTGTCACTTAGCCTCACATTGCGTTCCAGAAGCAGGTCACCAAGCCCAGCCCTCTTAGCTGGGGAGGCTGTGCATGTGCGAGGGCAGGAAGTATATTCAGTACCTCCTGAATTTGCTGTGAGATTCTGCTGTGAAATTTTGTTGTAAAACTGCTCAAAAAAAAAAAAGTCTATTTAAAAAATTCATGTGCCAAAGTATCTCACATTAAAAAAATTAAAGGGGGGGTGCGCCTGTTAGTGAAGCGTCTGATTCTTGATCTCAGCCCGGGTCATGATCTCACGGTTCATGAGTTCGAGCCTCCACGTCGGGCTCTGTGCTGACAGCTTGGAGCCTGTTTTGGGATTCTGTCTCTCCCTCTCTGTCTGCCCTTCCCCTCAGCTCACTCTCTGTCTCTCTCTCAATATAAATAAATAAACTTGAAAAAAAATTAAAAAATAATTGTAGCGTTTGGTAAATACGCTTGAAAATTGTAGGCCCTTTATTTAAAGACAGAAAGGAAATAAAACGATCAAAAGCAGTATAATACACTTTTGGAAGTACACGGGGTAAACACAGCACATTCTGTTTTCTTCTTAGTAGTTCCGACAGGCCTGTTACTTTATTCCATATGTTTTCATTTTCTGGGCCATGTCCCTTGTTAGAACTGAGTGTCGGTAGATAACTTTCAGAGACGTTCAAACTTCAGTTTTTCACTTAGAATTTAAAATGGGTACAGCGCCTTTCACATAAATGTGTCATGTGGCCTGTCAATAAATCATTGAGTTTTTTAAAAGCTAAGCCCTACGTTATTAGCCCGTAGGTGCCCGGCTGGTACACAGGGCGGGACCTGCTGGTAATTCGAGAGGGACGACAGCTGTGCTGATCCTCATGGGGCCACAAGTGTCTGGGAGAGGAGTGTTCCCCGCAGGCCGCCTGTCGCCTGGGCGCAGGGACTGGTCAAGAAAGAGGCCCACGAAGGGTCATTACACTCAGCGTGTGCGGCAGCCTGGCTCTTACCGTACTTGCCAGCCCGCTTCAAATTGAAATCATCTAGAAAAATCGCAGCACACGTCGAGGGTCGAGGGATTCCCCTCCCCCACCCCACCCCCGTTCTGTAGATTATGGTTGTCATTTTACTACTGGTTCCGTTTACTATTTTTGTTGTTGTGGCCTTCGGAAGATGAGCACAGGGTTCACGGGCCGCGGCGTGCGGAGTCACGGACCTGCCTAAATATAGCGCCGCTGTCTGCTGGCGAGGCGGCAAGGAGGGGACACAGGTGGCCCTAAACGGGAGTGCTCTTCCTGCGCGAACCTCCCTTGGGCCGCGTGCTCCATTCGGTTAAGCCCCGGATCAAATTTAGCCTGTTTGGTGTGCATGCGTGTGGGAGTTTCTGTGAATGTGGAGCTTCTAAATTTATGCACCATTTGATACGGGTGTTTAGGAGTCGTAGCATCCGTGGCACTGGCACTCGAGGCCGGCCGCTGTGTTGTTAGTACAGAGATAAGGCTTGTCCTCCAGGACTTGCCCGGGGCCGTGCTTCTTATTCTGGGTGTCCCTCTGTCCTGTCTTCACGTAGGCACACAGAGCTCAGTAAATAACATGAAACCCACCTGCTCTGTAAGGGGGACGAGGGCGTCCGCCCTCACCTTCCGGGTTCCTCAGAAGCAGCTTTGGAATATGGCTGGGAGTCCCCAACCCGCTTGGAGAGCCTGGGGACAGGGAGACCATCTGTGTACCCATCCGTGACCGTCCCCTGCTCGCTTCTGGATCAGTCTTGTGCTTGGTGTGTTCACTGGGGGTCACGGACTGGGTTTCCAGAGCAACCCAGGAAGGGTGGCACTGTTGGGGTCATCTCCGTCTGGGAGCGCAAGAACTGCGATGGAGAAAGAACGTCCCGTCGTCACATCTGTCCAACGACCCCTCCGTTGGTCCATTGTCTGTCTGTCCATGCCTGTTCCTAGTGAGTGGTCATATACACGCAGGTCACTGAGGTCAGTTACTCGGAGCCACAGAATCTTTTTATTTATTTGTTTATTTGTTTATTTATTTATTTATTTATTTAATAAGTTTATTTACTTCTTTTGAGAGAGAGAGAGACAGGCAGAGAGAGAGGGAGAGAAAGAGAATCCCAAGCAGGCTTTACACTGTCAGCACAGAGCCCCACGCAGGGCTCGATCCCAGGGACTGAGTTCGCGACCAGAGCCAAAATCAAGAGTCGGATGCTCAACCGACTGAGCCACGCAGCCTTCCTGAATCTCTCTCTCTTTTTTTTTTTTAATTAAGAATGATTTACCCACAGAAGAAGAAAGGACCACATACACAGTAAAACATGATAATAATAATAATATTTTAATACGGAGGGAAATTTAGAAGAAAAAATCTTCTCAGCCATGAACTTTCGAAAATTAAAAATGTAACCACGACTTTTATTTGGAAAAAAAATTGTCTTAAATAGTTTCTCAAATTCTTCTTAGCCGTTTATATCTTGTACGGGGAATCTCACACGCACTCGTGCGGATTCCCCAGTTACTAACATGTACATTGGCTCGACAGTTCTCCCTCTTCCCCCCCTTAAGTTCACGTATGCAGGTACACACACACACACACACACACACACACACCTGTTTCCGGGCAGGACACACTCTGGGCTCACGCCTGTACCTCCCAGCCTCACAGACGGTGTGTCCATCTGGACCCTGACTCCCAGGGTCCTGGATGTACTTGCTTCTCAGTTTGATCCCCTGCCTTTAACCAGCCTCTTTGCTGTACCAGCCACCATCACCTAAGTCAGCGCTTTTTCAAGAAAAGGGAAGGAAAGGAAAGGAAAGGAAAGGAAAGGAAAGGAAAGGAAAGGAAAGGGAGGGGAGGGTAGGGGAGGGGAGGGGAAGGGAAGGGAAGGGAAGGGAAGAAAAAAGAAAAGAAAAGAAAAGAAAAGAAAAGAAAAGAAAAAAGAAAAGAAAGGGGAGGAAGAGAGAGGAGGTGAGGGGAGGGAAGGGAAGGGAAGGGAAAGGAAAAGAAAAAAGAAAAGAAAAGAAAAGAAAAGAAAAGAAAAGAAAAGAAAAGAAGAGGGAGGACTGTCTTTTAAAGAAGCAATGAAAGTTGTACCCAACAATGAAGGCTAGAGGGAGTTTAGAAATTTTCTTTCGAGGGGCATCTGGGTGGCTCAGTCGGTTGGGGGTCAGGTCATGATCTCACAGTTCCTGGGATCGAGCCCTGCGCGGGGCTCTGCACTGGTGACATGGAACCTGCTTGGGATTCTCTCTCTGCCCCTCCCCTCTTCACGTGTGCATTTTCTCTCTCTCTCAAAATAAATAAACTTAAAAAAAAATTTAAAGGAAAGAAATTTCCTTTGGGACTTCAGAACTTTAAGAGGGAGAAATGTTTACATTGAAAATAAACATTTTGTTTCCGTAATGTTGAAAAAATAATAGCTTTTTTGGGATGTAATTCATACACCATGCAATTTCCTTGAATTTTTAAGACCCAAGGAGCCTCTGGAGAATTTCAGGCCAGAGATGTGCCATTATCAGCTCAGTTACGGAAGCTTCCCTCACCAGTGTCCTTAGCGGGGGGGTGGGGGGGTGGGGGGGGGGTGGGGGGGTGGGTGGGGGGTGGGGAGGGCGTAACAGTCTCTCCTTGTGGGGATTTGACCAGCGTCATTCTCCAGGGGAGTGGGTAATGAGGGTGGCCGGGGAGGGGGCCTCGGGGGGCATGTGCTGGCCGGGCCAGGACCACGTGTGCCGGAATGTGGGCCCGGGGAGCCACATGCTACAAGCCGAGGGAGAGTCCGGCAGATCTTGGGGGTGGGAGGAACGGAGTCTCACAAGTGCAGACCTGGCAGTTTTAGGCTTTGCCTGATGTTTGCTTGGATCCCAGAGCACCCCTGGCGACAGAGACGGCCTTGCCCCTGAGCCTCAGGCACAGGAAGCCCGTCCTGGAGTGGCTTGTGGTCCAGCCCCTGGTGGCTGCCCCTGCAAAGGTCGATGGTGGCACCTCAGGGGAGCCAGGACCAGGGGGCTCAGGTTGTGTCTGCTGCAACCATCGGGGCATGGTCATTGCCCCTAGACGGGGTCCCTGACCTTGGTGCTGCACCACTCACCCTCTGCACCCTCTGCTCCGTCGTGTGACTCCTACCTGGCCAGCCTTCCAATTTTTATGACTTTCCGACGACTCCCTCCTCACTGTCTGCTGAGGGCCAGACTCGCCAGGGCCGGGGACCCCTCCCCACTGGCCGATCAGCACCTTTGCTCCAGCTACCCAGAATATCTGAGGGAATAGGGCCTGAGAGGTGGCCATGGCATGAGTCACCGCAGGTGGTAGCCACGCACCTGTGACCCTTTCCCCAAAGTGCTGCCAGATTGCCCTTTCCCAGAAGGAACCAGGCTTTTGGGCTCCCCGGTGGCCGCAGCGGGACAAATCGCCACGGCTGCCCCGTCCTGCCCAGCGAGGCTCCTGCCTCCGGGGACACCGGCTTAGAAGCAGTGAAAGGGCATCGTATCACAGGTTGCGATGGCCTGATGACGCGTGCTGGCCACGCAGCCCAGAATCTGTGGGCGCTCATTGCGCTCATTCCCGAGGATTCCTGTTTTCTTGTAACCAAAGGAGGGGCGTCTCTTCCGGTGCCTGGAGCCTGAACGCACATCTTCCTTTACAGGCTTCACCACGGTGTTTGTTTCCTCCAACAAGGAGCCCCCAGTGTTTAGAGCAGTGGCTTTTGTTTGGGGAAGCTGGAGGGCGTTCCCCAGGAAAAAAGAGCTGAGCTCACTGCCATTGAAGGGCAAATAAGGGCCTGATAAGGGCGTCTTTATTAAAACCCTGGCTGGGCAGATGGGAGGAAACAGAGAACCCAACTGGGGAGAGACGAGGGGCTGCAAAATGTAGTCAGTCTTCAAAGACACGTGTCGGAAAAAATGGAGACAGTTGCCTTTTGATTTTCCACTGCGAGGCAACAGCTGGAATTTCTGACCTTCTGGGTGATTCTTTGTCCTGGCCTGGTGGAGCTGCCTGAGGAATTCAGAGAGCTCCCAGTGGGGGAGGGCCTCGCCCCCCCCCGACCCCGCCCGCGTGCCCGGGGGGGGGGGGGGGACTCTGGGTCCCCGCTGCCTGGGCCTCTGTGTATCTTCCAAGTTGTCCAAGTGACAGCAGCAACATATGGTTGGGGACATCTCTGTCCCTGCCACGGCGTCTCCCAGGCCTCGACCTGCCAGTCTGCTGCTGGATGGTGGTGAGGACCTTCATTTCTGTTTTCTCTGGGCATGTCCTCGCATAAAGGGGTGCCTCCCTTCCCTGCTGGAGCCTCGCTCCCCTGTTCCCTGCCCCACAGGTGGGTTCTGGCAAGTGGGGGGGGCCCATCGGCATGGCAGGGGCGGGGGCTGCAGGGGCCAGACGCCACAGCAGCCCGGTCCTGTGACCCAAATCTGGAAGCGGGATTCCCGACAATCTCAAACGAAGTCTCATTGCGAAAGTGCACTCTGAGCCGACACTCAGGACTTTCCTTAACGTCACATAGCATCACTGGTAGAGAGAGACACAGAAGTCTCCAGGGCAGCCCTGGGCTTCAGGATTTAGGTACAGACCTTGTCCCTGCCTCTCTCTAGTGCCCCACCCGCCTGTCCCTGCAGCTGGGGGAGGCCCGGGTCCTGGGGCAGACTTGCTGTCCGCAGCCAGCCCTCCGGTCCCTCTCCCTCTGCGGGCTGGCCCTGGGTCCCCCCATTGCTCTGATGCGTCCTGAGGGGAGCAGACATCTACTGTCTCACTCGCTTCCCTGCTCCCCCTGTCCTGGATCCCTTTGCCTTCCCCACCCCACCTCCCTCCTGCATCACTTCTCACGGTGCTCAGGAAGCTGGGCTTTCCAGGCAGTAGAGAGAGTTGAAGACCAGGCCCAGATCGTTTTGACATTAATGTGATAATACTGGTGTTTCCCACGTCAGCCAAAACCAGTGTCTATAAAACGCAGACCTGGGGCATCTGGGAGGTTCAGTCCATTAAGCGTCTGACTTCAGCTCATGAGTTCGAGCCCTGCGTCGGGCTCTGTGCTTACAGCTCGGAGCCTGGAGCCTGCTTCGGATTCTGTGTCCCAATCTCATTGCCCACCCCCCACTCATGCTCCGTCTCTCTCCGTCTCTCAAAAGTAAATAATAAACACTTTAAAAGTATTAAAAAAAATAATAAAAACGCAGGCATGAAAATCAAGTCAAAGTATTTGCATCAGAGAAGAATTCACCCTAATAAGAGTATCTCAGAAGTCCCTTCAAAACCTGACGTGAGAGTGGCAGTGGTGACCGTGGACAAGAGGGGCAATAGTGGAGGCTCCTGCAAAGGTGTGGCCCGCGGGCTGTGGCCGGCTTTTGGATGTGGGGACGAGAAGGGACCATTGAAACTGAGTGATGCTTTTTGCCCGGCAGACGGCAAGGATGGTGATGACCTTGCAGGCACAGGTGTGTGTGTGGGAGGGGAGATGTGGAAACAGGCTGGTGTGAGTTTGAGTACGTGGGGGGAGGGTGGCAGCCGTGGACACACGCGGCAGGTGATGGGGGCCCTGGGCAGGAGAAGAGGTGGGTGCCCCAGCCCGAGGCCCAGGCTGCATTTGGGAAGGAGGTGGAATCTGAGGCCGGGGCACTGTCCGCTACAAGGAGGGAGTGCGGGTGGGGGACCAGAACAGTGACGCTGGGGAGACCACCCTTAATGGGGCGATGGTGCAGCTGACCTCACCGAAGGGAACGCTGGGTGGGTGCCCGAGCCTGGGAGCGGTTCGGTGACACTTTAAATATAAACACCTCAAATAAGCCGTAGGAGGTGTGGGAATCCTAAAACCACTGCAGTGTCTATGTATTTTTGGAGTTGTGTGTGATGAGTGAAATATTTAGGCAAGTTAACTGTTTTCAGATAGGTAAAATTAGTTTGCCTGGCGAAACTTAGGGTTTATTTTTAGAATCTTGACTTTAAATGCCAAATAAGCCCGGTCACTATAAATATGCCAGGAAAGGGCCCCCCAGGCACTTGGGAGGTGAGAGCTGCCTGCAGGGTGGGGGGATAGTTTCCCTTCCCACCCGCGGAAGCTCCTTGCAGAAGGTAAGTCCGCCTTGGCACCTGCTCCCCCGCTCTCTAGAATGGTTTTTTCAGGAACGCCCCTTTCTTTTTTGGCAAGTGGGGAATTGTAAGTATAGGCGCCTGCCGTATTGCCCCGAGCATTTTTGTGACAAGCTAGGACGCAGATTGAAAATTCACAGCACATACAGCTTTATGTTTTGGGGTTGCTTTGCAGTCGAGGATGATTGGACTGTAGTCCCAGGAGAGAGAAGGCGGGTATTTGTGGGGTTGTTGCTGCGGGTTCCATAGATGAGCACCCAGACACAGAGACGCGGAGGTGGCTGGCCAACCCTGTGCTTGCGTGAGCGGTCAGGGGTCTGGGTGCTCTGCGTGGATGCTGAGGATCTCGGGAGGAGCTCTGCTCGGTCTCCTTCCTGACCACGTTTATTCTCAGTACTCTGGATTTTCCCTTTAAAGGTTCCATATTTAAGTGAGTTATTTTTCTTGCACGGCCCATGGTGGAGTGTTAAATAGCAAAACTGTCCGTGGTTCTTGCAATGTTAAATGTTTATTTATGTGTGTGTGTGTGTGTGTGTGTGTGTATTTTTAAGAGAGAGAGAGAAAGATTGAGTGAGGGGCAGAGAGAGAGAGAGAGAGAGAGAATCCCAACGCAGGGCTCGAACTCATGAACCCTGAGACCGTGACCTGAGCTGAAGTCAGATGCTTAACCGACTGAGCCACCCAGGAGCCCCTGTTTAATGTCTTTTGACTGTGGCTTCTCTGGGGTCGAATCACAGAGTGGTTGAGGCAGGCTGTCCCAGGGTTGAAGGTTCCCATACCCTGTGCAGCTCTCTCAGGTGTGCGGTAGGGGACGTCATGGGGACATCATGGGGACTTCCATCACACGTGAACAGCAGGGAGCATGGGGACAGCGACCACGTGATGGCAGAAACCATTCCTCTGCCTTGGGTGGGATTAAGGATGGGTCACGTGGTCAGTACCTTAGTTTAACAGGCCAAGTGTTTCTACAAAAAGCCTTGACATGTTTTTGCAGTCTTCTGGTGCACACGCACCCAGGAGTCATTGCCCGCGGCTTTTCAACCGCAGATTCCCTAAAAAGTCAATCGAGAATTTGAAAAGAATTTTGATAAAATCTGAGTGCAGGACCTTCCGGCTGCTGACCAATTTGTTTTTTCCTCCTGTTCAGTTGTCTTTCTGTCACCCAAGTAAACATTCGTTCGTTCGTTAATTTCAGCCACCCCCCGCTTGTGTTCCTTGAATGCTTAACTTAGGTTCCGTGAAAATCATCCCGTTCCTCCTCTTTACGTCCTTTATGTTCTGTAACGTTCTATTTAAGTGACAGGATTATAGTTAGGTACCGCAGGCATAAACTGTTTGGGAATAACACAGTGGCCTCTTGGGAAGAAAATCCTCAGACAGGTCAGAGCCGCAGAGATCTGCCTTACTAGCTAACCACCCACCAGCTCCAAGGATCAATCTGTGCGTTTTCCAGAAAGGATCAAAGAAAGCGTGGAATGAGAGGGTCCAGATTCCGGAGGATCTGTGTGTCTGGCAAGGCTCTACGGGTGGGGAGTCTCCCCACTTGTCAGTAAAAGGCCAGATGGCAGGTATTTCCTGCCGCGGGGGGGCGTGTGTCTCTGTGGGGACCCCTCAACTCTGACATCTTTTGGCAAAAGCAGCCTCAGACCTTATGTAAATAAACGGGCATGGCTGGGTTCCAATAAAGCTTTATTTATGGACGCTGAAATTGGAATTTCTTGTGAATCCACGTGTCATGAACGATCATTCCTTGTTTGCTTTGTCCCCCTCAACCATTTTCAAATTGTAAAAACATTCTTAGCTTGCTGGCCATACAAAAACACAGTGGGTGGAAGCTTGTGGACCCCTGAGATAGACTGTCCCTGTCTTGTACCCCATGCATTGGAGCCAGAGAAATCAACAGAGAATCCACTCTTCATGCCTACTATACTTGGATGTACTTCCCGGCCCCTTAATCTTAGTCTGTCCTTTTTAAGTACCTGGGGGTAAGTTTACAGAAAGTAGGTGGAGGCTAATGGAGTCGGTGGGACCTATTATCAGTCAAGAGCTGTTTTTCTCTCTCCTCGACCCTTGCTTCGCCATGGTCGGCTTACACCAGTGGTCCTCAGCTGCGCTCAGCATCAACCAGGATGCTCTGTAAATATTCAGGAATCAGAATCTACTAGGGAATCGTCCGAAGTCCTCCAGCTGGCTCTTTTGTATACCAAAGCTTGTAAACCAGTGCATTGACCACCAGCATGGATGTGTACCAGGCTGCTGGGCCATCCCATATGGGTTCCCAGGTGGAGGACTGGTTAGACCACAAAGGATGAATACAATTTGGGCGGCCGCCGAGGAAGCATGTCCATGTTCCTTAGCTAAGGAGCTCCCATAGTATCTCTGTACAAATAATTAAATTTACCGAAAAGTTAATAAGACGTCAGTACCGTGTCTTGGGAGCACACATACACCCTTGCAGATTTCTGAACCCTGATCTTCCCGCATGCGTGTGTGTGATGTGTGTGTGTGTGTTTAAGTTGAACGACAGAATGTATTTTAGGCACACAGCAAATATAAGGAAATGGTTATCAAACCAACATTGAGGAAAAAAAAAAAAAAACCTTCGGATCTCTCGGGTCTCCACATGTAAAATTTGTGCCTCTCGTTTTTTCCCCTGGAGATACTCTCTTATTAAACTCCAGTCTCAGGATAGGATCTGACCACAGTTACTACATTTATGCTGCTGTGAATATTTGTGCGGGCATTACCTCTGTTTAATGAAGAGTGTTGTCTCTTTTTAAAGCGAGTCGAGTGTCAGCCATCAGCCAGATGGTTTTGTCTGATGCCAAAATGCACTGAGTTCCCGGGCCCTGTCTTCCCCCACAAGGCTCCAGAGAACAGTGCCTGGCACATAGTAGGCACATAATAAACATGTGAATGAATGAGCGTATTGAGGAAATTCAGGACTCTACCCAAGAATCGGCGTCTTTGGAGGAAACCTTGTTTTGAACGGAACTAGGGCTATTCACCACATCACAGCCAGGGTTGGCTCCGAGTTTTGCGGTGTTTGGGCTGCATAAAGGAACCTTTCGAGAGTAAGTGTTTTCTCTTCCCCTTTTCCTAAAGGGGTGCATTTTATTTTGTCCAACTCAGCCGTGTACTCAGGCGGGTGTCCAGAGTCGGCTGCTGTCCACAGGTTACGCTTGGCAGGAAGTGTTTCTAAGACAACACAGGTGCCTTCAGACCCAAGTTCATTTCAGAGGGTGTAAAAATAGACTTCAGATGGAAATGTGCGTGTTGGAGACATTTGGGTTTCTCTTTTCCGAATTTGCTGACTCAGTCATAGGGCAGAGGGGGGCCAGAAGCCGCACACAAAGAGCACTTCTGATGAACCGCTGTCTTGTGTAAATAGAATGGTCAACTGCTTTCTGATATTCTTTGGTGCTCGATCCTGCCACGTCTTCAATCAGGGTGACAGAGCGTCTCTTGTTTCTTGACCAAAGATTCTTCATCGGGAGGATCGGTATAACTGTGCACATCAACTTTCTTTTTAAAAAGTTTTTTAAGCTTATTTATTTTTGAGAGAGACAGAGAGAGCAGGGGAGGGGCAGAGAGAAGGAGAGAGAGACTCCCAAGCAGGTTCCGCGCTGTCCATGCAGATCTGGACGTGGGGCTTGAACCCACAAACCATGAGATCGTGACCTGAGCCGAAATCGAGAGTCGGACACTCAACCGGCTGAGCCACCCAGGCGCCCCGCGAACATCAATTTTCCAATTGAACCTCTAAACAAAGTGTCTATGAAGAAACTATAGAATACTCGTTCCCTTTCCTGACTCTGGCTTTTGCAGAATCAAGGGTTATTATGACGAACCAGAGTCACGGTTGGATTTGCTTTGGTTTGAGCTAAGGGTCGTCTGTCCCGCTGGAGGAAATGAGAAGGAGAGGAGTGGTGGAGCCCTGGGGAAGGAAGCTAGGACTCCTGAGCCTGAACCTGACCTGCCTCATGCGGACCCGCAGGCATTGGCAGGTTCTGATGCACCTGTCCAGATCTGTATACGTGCTCCGCTCTCTGGCCAGACTGATCAGACAGGAGACCCGGTGTGGTGGCCGCATCTTGTTCCTTGTGTCACTTATGAGCACGTTGTGACAACCCCAGGCCTCTCTCCAGTGCCAAGCAGCTCTCTCCTCCTGTCCTGAGGTCACTGAAGTGTGACGTGACTTAGGACCCAGTTGCTGTGAGGGTAAACTCATTTGAAAAGAGACAGTAAACAGTGGCTTTGGAGGAGGGGCCTCAGGTGACACTGAGCAGTGATCTGGCCACAGAGCTGTCAGCAGCCGGGCACCTGCGATCTGATGTCCGCTCCCTGCCCACCCCCCACTCTTGCTTCCCTGGGATTGCATGAGCTATGAAAGGGTCAGCACAGAAACTCAGGCTCTCTTTTCCAGGGAACCTGCTTGAGACGCTCCGTGTTTGTAACCCGTCTGTAACACCTGCTTTGTGGAGCCGTGAAGATCAAACCATTGAAGCATGTATATAACCCGTCCCATAGTGAACACTTACTACTTGGAGTATTATTATTTCTTTTTTTTTTTTAAGGTTGTTTATCTATTATTTATTTATTGGTGTTTGTTTATTTTTGAGACAGAGAGAGACAGAGTGTGAGCAGGGGAGGGGCAGAGAGAGCGGGAGACACAGAATCCGAAACAGGCTCCAGGCTCTGAGCTGTCAGCACGGCTCGCCACATGTATATATGTCAAACGCTGGCCCAAGTGTGGCCTCTGCATTCGTGTGCAGGGAGAATTGGGGCAGATGGAGGTGTTTGCAAAGTGCCAAGTGTGTTTAGGGACACTTCTGGGTTTCTCACAAGGCCTTCTGGAAATTTCGGCCACTGTGCAACTTCCCATGCTTTTTTGTCTGGAATCTCATGACTTCAGCTCCATAATGCATTGCAGGTTAAAAGTAAGCAGCAGAGGAGTCTGACCTTGAAAAGGTAATAAACATGGAGCTCACTTTGCCAATGTGCCTTTGGATTCTCCTCCCGAGACCCCTAAGCTGTGTATCTGAGTGAAAAAGTTAATCTCCTGGGTTAGGTGTCCTGAAATCTCTTCATTCTTCCTTTGCCGGACACAGAGCCTGTTTGTGCTGATGTACCTGCCCCATACCTCACTTTGTCATTTAAAATAGCCAGTCAAGGAGTGCCTGGGGGGGCGCAGTCGGTTAAGCCTCTGTCCGACTTTCCCTCAGGTCATGATCTTGTGGTTCTTGGGTTTGAGCCCTGTGTCGGGTCTGGGCTGACAGCTCAGAGCCTGGAGCATGTTTCTGATTCTGTGTCTCCCTCTATCTCTTCCCCTCCCCTACCCACGCTCTGTCTCTCTCTCTCTCTCTCTCTTTCCCTCTCTCTCTCTCAAAAAATAAACATTAAAAAAAATGCTAATAGCCAGTCGATTTTTAAAGCAAAACAAACAAACAAAAAAGCCCATTTCCCTGTACATTTGGTTTCCGTCCAGAAAATGAAATCCTGTATCACTTCGCAATTCCTTTGCCCACATATAAGGTTGTTTCTTAGAAATGAAGGTATGTTAGCAGTGTGCACCCCTAGTTAACATACAAAGTCAAGATTTGTCTTCGTATCTAATGAATATTAACTATCATGGTAGATGATGCCCGAGGGAGCACGTACAGCGATAGATATATGTACCGTGTGATGCCCTTTGGAGAACCGAGAAACCTCCACACACCGAGGCGCATTTGACTCTGACCCGTGTCGTAAACTCCGACGTGTGTTCTCATGCAGAGTAGATGTGTCCCGATGGCTGCTGGTTTGGGATGTGTCGGTGGATGTACAGTCTCTCACGTGGGCAAACACCTGCTAATCCACGTGGACGGCCGACCCATCTGACCTGCAACTCCTGATGGGACACACAGAGCCATGCTGTGGGGATCACAGACCGGTGGTGACAGAGGGAGGCTGTGGGTGGGCCACACGTTCCTGTCCCCAGGGTTCCATGAGCCGGGTCTCTTCCAGGGGCTGTGTCCGGGTGCCACACGGACTCCTTCCTCTTTGAGCACTCGTGTTTGGATCTTTGGACTGAGATGGGTTGTGTACCCAGGGCTGGAAAGTAAACTAATTTGCCTCCTCCTTCTTGGAGCCCAGGGGCATTTGACCTCAGCTGTGTCTGTCCGGCCTCTGTCTGGGGATTCTTCTGTCACCACCCTCACAGCTGCCTGCTGTTTGCCGCCTCCCTGGGGGTTTCCCTGTTGGGCAGGGGTCAGTGCGCTGGGGTCTGCCCTGGGGCTGGGCTCTCTGGGCCAGTTCCTTGGGTCTCCTCTGTTTGCAGAGCTTCGTGACCCTTGATTCCTCCTGCCCCTGACTTCCGAGGGGAGTGCAAACACGGCTAGCCTCAGAAAACCACCGTGAAGCTGAAACAGGAAGTGTGGGACTGTCTGGGGGGGGGGGGTGGGGAGAGAAGGGTAAGAGCTTTCCTAACGCTTTGTGGATGACCCAAGTGGGCGTTACAAGGGCTGCTGTTCATTGCACAGCACTGGGCCACTTCCCCTGTCTTCCCAGGAGGACTTTACGTTAGAAGCAAAGGCTGTGACCTGTCTTCCCCACACCCTGGAACCTGGAGGAAGGTAGCACCTGGCATCCAGAGCCCCTTGCGTCCTCTCTCTTAAAAATTAGCATTTGCAGGGGCGCCTGGGGGGCTCCGTCCATGAAGCGTCCGACTTCAGCTCAGGTCATGATCTCACAGTTCGTGAGTTCGAGCCCCGCATCGGGCTCTGTGGGCTCTGCGCTGACAGAGCCTGCTTGGGATTTTCTCTCTCTCCCTCCCCCCACCCCCTGCCCCACTTGCACTCTCTTTCTTGGTCTCAAAATAAATAAATAAACTTGAAAAAATAGCATTTCACACGTGGGACATTCAATACACTTATTCACATGAAATTTACTTTTGCAAGTGTGGGCATGCATGCGTGCGCGCGCGCGCACACACACACACACACCCCTCTATCTATTTGTTTACCTGTCTGAGGGACATGATAACGGGCCCTCCACATACCCCACTGCCTCCCACCCACTGGAGTGCCCCAGATGTTACAAGATTAATGTACAGATAAAAGTATTTGGCTCATTTTGCTTCAAGCTTTGTGGATGGCTTGTTATTATTATTCTTATTTTATTATTATTATTTATTGTTATTATTTGAGCAGTGACGTAAAACAGCTACCTTTACACAGTGTCCTCGTTTCTTCGTGCGGCTGCACAGGTTCATCCCCCCCCCCCCAACCGCCAACCCACCAGTGTCTTCATCAGGGTCTATTTAGACAGCCTGCGATGGATGGACGGAGGGACTTGGCGATGTCCCTGTGTCGCGGTAACAAGCAGATCCCCTCAAAACTCCTCGTGCGTCTGGCCTCCCCGGCCCTGCGGTTTGATCCGGCAGTTCTGGGAATCCGGGAAGGCTGCAGTCTGGACCGGGAACACATCTCCTGGCGGTCAGGCTTGCATAGACGTGGACGGGGGTCCTGGCTCCGCTCCGTCCTGGTCTCGTTGCCGTTTGACAGTCACTTAATGGAGAAGTTGGGGGTGATAGCCCCTCCCTTGTGCAGCGTGCTGTCACCAGAATTAATGAGACGCTGTGTCGGGATGTCCCTCACAGTCAGCGTTGTCCCCTCTCCGTTGTTTGCAGTGGGGACAGTCGTCCTTCTGTCACACTGCTTTGTGGAGAGGATCCTTACGAAATGTCTGGCAATTGCCTGGATGACATTAGGATTGTGTCACGGTCCCAAGCGGGTCCGACCAAACCGGTCTGGCCTGTTCCCTCTCCCAGCCAGAAGCCCTTGAACCTGCAGGCGGCTGGGATCAGGACCCACCCCTTAGCCCAGCGGCCACACCGGGATCCCCACACCCTCAAAACGGCTGGAAAGCACCGAGGCGTGGACCCCAATGTAGCACTAGAGTGGGGCCCTCCAGCACCGGTTTGCCTGCAAAAATGAGGTTTTTCTTCTTGTCCCTGAGGATGTTACAGATGCCATTATGAATAGTTTCTCCCAATTCGTTTCCGTCACCACTCCCTGGTCCCTAATCCCTAGCCCCCCAGGAAATCGGTGAACACGTAAGTCTCATGACTAACCTGAGATCCTGTGTAGGGTGGCCGGCTGGGCCGGTCTCAGGGGGCGGGGGGCTCCGCTGTCCTTGAGGATCTGCAGATCCACAGCAGGTAGGAATCCAAGCCGAGATTTCTGGGGGACCTTGGAGATCCACCCTGCCCCCCTCCTTGGATGGGACACTGACTTGATCTGAGGCACAGAATCCGGGAGGCTGAATCACAACGGTGGGTTAGAAGGCCTGGGTGGGGAGGGTGTTGGCGGGGCAGGAGGTGGGTCTGTCCGAGTCCTCCCAGCCCACCCCCTGCAGCTTCTGGAGGCTGTGTAGACACATCACTGTGGTCTCCATCTTCCCTGTGTGGGGAGGTCCGGTGTCCCCCGAAACGCAGTTCTCAGTTCCTGCCTCAGGCCTCAGCCTTTCTTCTCCCCCCTTTCACGCTGCTGCCAAAAATCAGTTTTTTAATGTTCATTTATTGAGAGAGAGAGACAAAGAGAGAGCGCATGCAGGGGAGGGGCAGAGAGAGGGAGAGAGAATCCCGGGGATCAGCACTGTCCGCACAGAGCCCGACGCGGGGCTTGAACTCACGAACTATGAGATCGTGACCTGAGCCGAAACCAAGAGTCGAATGCTTAACCGACTGAGCTCCCAGGGGACATAATTTTTGAAACGTGCCTTTCTGACTTTGATCCTCTTGCTTAAAAAGCCAAGCCATTTACTCCCTGGTTCTGGGATGGTGCTGCCCATGCGTCTCCCTGAAGCCCAGGGCAGGGACACTTTCTTTGTCCTCTTGCCAAAGGAGGGACAGCGTCTCCCTTCATCTTGTAGACCTGGCGTGGCCCTTGGCAGGACGCCTCCCAGTCTCTCCTTAATGTGCTGATACATCTGAATGTACTTTTATCACTTAAATTATTTTCCTTCTTTGTTTTCCACCTTCTGTGTGACAGTGAGTACACGGACAGTCTGGGTTGCCCTGCCTTGGGGGCGCACAGGCCCGGGACTGGATGGCCTGCCACGCTTCCCCTGGTTGAGGCGGTGGAGCCCAGCCCTGCCCTTTGTGACTGAGCCTTAGCTCGGTCGCCCTCGACTCACTCCTCAAGTTCAGAGGTACTTTCCCGCAACCCCACCCCCTGATGTCCCCTCAGCCCTGACTTCACTGGCTCGGTCCTCAGAGCGTGACTTTGATGATTGCCTCTTCTGGAACCTCCTCTCTGGCCTTCTTGGACCAGGACCTATTCATTCATCCATTTAATAGATATTTATTGAGGACGTATTATTCACCAGTGTTTCACACCTGGGAATATAGGCATTAACATACACGTTGTGCTCCGGGGGGTGGGGGGAGTGAAATACTTAAAGATGTAATTTCAGGCTGGTGTTTTACAGGGTGAACTGTCAGGGAAGCTTCTTGGAGGAGATGTCATTGTTCACAGACTTCCATGAGGAGAGGAGTGGGCCAGGCCATGGTGTGGGACGGCATGTGCAAACGTCCTGGGGTGGGGCTGAGCTTGGTGTGCCCGTGGAGTGGGAAAGCAGTCCGTGTGGTTGGAGTAGCTGAGCTTGGGGAGACTGGCAGGAGGGCAGGTGGGGAGAGGCGGCCTGTGGAAATGGATGTGTCTTTCCCAAAGGTTACAGGATGCCCTCAGAAAGTTCTGGATCAAGGCAGGATGTGATCCAAACCCACTCTCCTCACACCTTTAGGGATGTCATGGCCAGATGCAGACACCACCTTGTTATTATGGCCCTGCCTGCAACCCTTCACGGGTTTCCTGTCACAAAAGGGATGATGTCCAGTCATCCAGCCGTGACCTCTCTACAATCTCGGTTCCTCACCTCTTAGCAATACCCGATCCCACTCTTTTTTTTTTTTACTTTTTTTTTTTACATTTATTTATTGTTGAGAGACAGAGTGAGACAGAGCACAAGAAGGGGAGGGACAGAGAAAGAAGGAGACACAGAATCCAAAGCAGGCTCCAGGCTCCGAGCAAGCCTTCAGCACAGAGCCTGACACGGGGCTTGAACCCACGAACCGTGAGATCATGACCTGAGCTGAAGTCCGACACTTAACCAACTGAGCCACCCAGGCGCCCCTTTTTTACTTCTTAAAAAAATATTTATTTGTTTTTGAGAGAGAGGGCGTGAGCTGGGGAAGGGCAAAGAGAGGGAGACACAGGATCCGAAGCTGGCTTCAGGCCCTGAGCTGTCAGCACAGAGCCCGATGCGGGGCTTGAACCCACGAACCGTGAGATCATGATCTGCGCCAAAGTCGGACGCTCAACCGACTGAGCCAGCCAGGAGCTCCTGCCCTCTTCCACTCTTAACACATAGCGCAGCCTGCCCAGCTTGGATGCACCCTGCCCACTTGCCCTCCTCTGGGGCTGAATCAACTGATACTCGTATCTTGAGCTCCAAGATCACTAGCCTGTTGACTCGTAGGTGTCTGCCTGTCTCTTTCTCACCACCAGTGGACTTACACCAGAAGGGACCTCAGCGTAATAAATAAATAAATAAATAAATAAATAAATAAATAAATAAAACCTCAGTGTAAATTTTAGATGTTATGCAATTCTATACGTCAGATATATGAGAGCCATTTCATAATTTGTTTTACATATTTTAAAATACTATATGCTTTTAACTGTTAAAGAATTACACTCTTCTTTAAAATTTTATTTTAGAGAGAGCGTGAGTGGGGAGAGGGCAGAGGGAGAGACAGAGAGAGAGAGAGAAAGAACCTTAAGCAGGCTCTATGCTCAGCAGAGGCTGACATGGGGCTCGATCCCACGACCCTGGGATCATGACCTGAGCAGAAATGGTCAGACACTCAACCCACTGAGCCACCCAGGCACCCCATAATTATACTCTTAAACATAACATGCTGTCTTAATTTATTTAGGATAGTAAGTAGTAACTATCTTCATTAAGAGCAGTGGCTACAAGTCTTATTTCTAGTTACAAAAATGTACATTTCAAAAAAAGCTATCTTATTTCCAGGAAGAGTAATATCAAAATTAGCAAACAAGCATTATGGGTAAATAAATAATGCATTTCTTTTGTTGTAATGAATACACAATGTCCTGAAAGCTTAGCTTTAACTTTTGATTCATTAAGCAAAACATTCCTCATTGATTACTGATGCCTAATTGAAGATCTTTTCTGACAGGAAGAGAGAAGGGAAATGTAATCAAATCTGAGTGAATTTCTAGCACTTTTGTTAATGTATCTGTTTTTCTTTAGATCGAATTATTTTGCTAGACATTAAAATGGCTCTTCTTTTGTTTCATATTTTGGGTGATTGATGGCAAATGTTAATAATCTCAGAACACAATTTTTTTAATGTTTTAGTGTTTTTCAAAAAATGGTTTATTTACTTTTGAGAGAGAGAGAGAGAGAGAGAACGCACACAAGTGGGAGAGAGGCAGGGGGAGAGAGAGGGAGACACAGAATCGGAAGCAGGCTCCAGGCTCTGGGCTGTCAGCCCAGAGCCTGATGCAGGGCTCGAACCCACGAACAGTGAGATCACGACCTGAGCCCACGTCAGACGTTTAGCCGACTGAGCCACCCAGGCACCCCTTTTTAGAAAACAATTTTAACTGAATGTTTTACCTATACGTTTTATAGATCTGTGTACAATTTTATAGATTTATCTGTAGTAATCCCAGAGTAAATACCATGTTCTCAAACGAAAACATGCAACTGAAATACAAAGTTTAGAAGCGCCCCTTGCTTCACAGAATACACCTGTGCATATTGTTGTGCGTATTGTTCGACTGTATTCTGGACGTACCAAATTCATTGCCCATTTCGCAAAACCCAGAAGGGTTTTACAGTTCAGTGGGTGCACCTGCTGTGCCCAACCCCTCTGCTTCCCTTAGATATGCCGTGTTTTATCCTCAGTCAGCCCGCCCAGGGGATAGTTGCGAATTTGACTGGACTGTGTGGACCCTGCACAGAATTGAGCCTTGCTGGTTTTGTTGGGGGAGGAGAGGCAGCTGTTGGAAAACTGTTACTATGTATATATATTTTTTTTGTTTTTCGGCAGGCGTTAGGGACATAATTCGCTGTTTAACACTGTAACCTCGCTATGAAGGCTTGCGGGGAAAGTAGTCTTTGGAGGCACTGACTTCTTTCATCTTGGGACACAGGCACTTGGACTCTGGTTAGGCTTCCTGTCCGTGCTGTGAGCCCTGGGGAGCCCAGAGCCTTGGGCTGCTGCCGTAGGAGCTGAAGGTCGGTGGAGTCATGTGCTCAACTTACCTGGTTTGGGTCCTGTGCTTCATTCCCTGCTAAAGTCTTGTCCGTTGTATTCAGCATAACGAGTGACTAGGTCATGGGTTTTGCACGGAACCATCCCAGGTCTATGAAAAGCACCACTTTCTCCCTCCCTGCAAACCGAACTTAGGCAAACGGGGTGTGGGATGGGGAATGCCCTTGGGCTCAACAATGCGGCAAACTAATAAAACCTGTCATTGCTTTACCCGTTGGCGACCTTGGTCGAGTCGCATGGCCTCTGTGAGCTCTGATTTCCTCACTAGTAAATAGTGATGATGGTACTGACCCCAGGGGATCCCTGTGGTTGGGGGAAGAAGACGCTGGAAACAATGGACCGCGTGGAAAGAAGGCACGTGGAGGGTCTGACAGGAGGGGTTGAAAGTGAGTACTGATCCCCAGTGATGTGGTTGCCGGTGGGCCAGATGCCCCGGGGGCCTTTTCCGCGGGAGGCCGACCTCCAGGTAGGAACCCGGAGGCACACTGGTGCGGTCACTGCCTTTCTATGATGTTCTAAAGCAGGGGACTGGCTGCGAGCCACTGCATGTGCTCTGAAAGTCCCCAACGGGGCACTTTTCCGAGGTGCGGAGGCTTGCCTGTGGCATAAGTTCGCTTCCAAGAGGCCCTGAGAAAATGTACGGCTGGACAGAGGCCCCCGCAGGCAGTTTCGGGACCAGACCTTTCGTGTCCCAGCCCTCGGTTCCCCCAAGGATCGGCAGACTGAGAATGCTGGCTTTTCTCCATCAGGGGACGTACCGGGGTGGGAGGAAACAGCCCGTTCCAAGGGCTGCAGTTCAAGGCCGTGGCCTGGGAGCCCTCCCCTCCTCAGGCCTGGGGCTGCCCATCCAGCGGCCACCACCCACCGTGCGACCGGACCGCCCGGGCTTCTGGGCTGAGCCGCATAGCTTTGCAGAGCACGTGCCAGAACCGCTTTTAACTGCATGTCAGAGCAAGGAGTAAAAATAGCCACCAGACCTTTGGTGGACGGGGGGCCGAGAGCCAGCGCCAGGGCCAGGAAACTGGCTTGTGTCCATACGGCCGTGTCTAAGCAGCAGGGGCTTCCCCCACTGTGCACGAGCTGGGGGGCAGAGCAGGAGCTGAGCTGGAACCCGGGGCTGGTCGGCCCGGTGACCTTGGTTGGCCAAGTGAGGTCGCCTGGCTGGGCCCGGCGTGCCCGCCCACTTTCGTGGGCCGTTATCAGAGTTTCAGCAGATAACGTGGCTCCCTGCGGGCCAGGATTCAAGATGAGCGCCCCTCTCCCCGCCCTGGACCTGTGGACCTTCTGTCCTTGCCAGGACACGCTCAGCCTTTTTTTTTTTTTTTTTTTTCCATGTTTATTTAATTTTGAGAGAGAGAGAGGAGAGAGCACGAGCAGGGGATGGGCAGAGAGAGGGAGACACAGAATCCGAAGCAAGCTCTGGGCTCCGAGCTGTCAGCACTGAGCCTGACATGGGGCCCAAACTCACGAACCATGAGATCGTGACCTGAGCCAAAGTCGGATGCTCAACCGACTGAGCCCCCCAGGCGCCCCACGCTCAGCCTTCTTGATTGTTCTCTGCCGTGGGCCAGCCCTTGCCTGGCCATATTCCTGGCAGTGTTACCCCAGGCCCTCAGATATGAAGACCTTCTTTGGGGGGATCAACACAGCAGAAGGCTGTGGAAGGCGGCCGGTTCACCCACAAATAAACGATGTCCTGGACCGTGCTGTTTGCTTTGATTTCTTTAGCGCCGTTATTTACTGGTGACTAACAAAGAGGAGATACAGGAAAGGCAGTGTGGCTGTCTGACTCTTCCCACGGAGAATGGCGTGTAAACATCTGCATGAGCGGGCCAAATGTGGACGATGCACTTGTCAGTATCCCAGGCGACCTCAGGGGTTTTTCCTCAATCCTCACATAAGAGGTGCGAGGTGGCTCTGAGCATCGCTCTTTTAATTACATTATGCATTTTATTTTATTTTATTTTTTAACGTTTATTTATTTTTGAGACAGAGAGAGACAGAGCATGAACGGAGGAGGGGCAGAGAGAGAAGGAGACACAGAATCTGAAACAGGCTCCAGGCTCGAGCTGTCAACACAGAGCCCGACACGGGGCTCGAACTCACGGACCGCGAGATCGTGACCTGAGCTGAAGTCGGACGCTTAACTGACGGAGCCACCCAGGCACCCCACATTATGCATTTTAAACACTTATTTTTAGGCACAGGAATGCAGCCTCTTGGAAAGAGCAGGGTCCAAAATAGGATACAATTTGCAGATTGATTCAGGCCTCGTGTAGAAGTTGTGCTTTAGTTTCTTACGAACCGGTTTAAAAAACACATGTTTGAGGGGTGCCTGGGCGGCTCAGTCCGTTAAGCATCCAACTTCGGCTCAGGTCACCATCTCACGGTTCATGGGTTCGAGCCCCGTGTCCAGCTCTGTGCTGACAGCTCAGAGCCTGGAGCCTGCTTCAGATTCTGTGTCTCCCTCTCTCTCTGTTCCTCCCTCACTCACGCTCTGTCTCTGTCTCTCTCTCTCAAAAATAAACAAAGGTTTAAAAAAAAAAAAAGAAAAGAAATACGCATTCGGCCAACAGCTCAAACTATTCACAAAGTACTGTTTATTTATTTAGTTATTTACTTATTTCTTTATTCTAGAGAGAGAGAGAGAGAGCGTGAGTGGGGGAGAGGGGCTGAGGGAGAGAGAGAGAATCTTTTTTTTTTTAAGTTTATTTATTTATTTTGAGAGAGAGAGAGAGAGTACAAGCAGTGAGGGGGAGAGAGAGAACCCCAAGCAGGCTCCACACTGTCAGCACAGACCCCGATGTGGGGCTCGAACTCAGGAACCATGAGATCGTGACCTGAGTGGAAGTCAGATGCTTAAGGACTGAGCCACCCAGGCGCCCCATGGCGTGATGATTTGACGCACGTATTGCAAAATGATTGCTACGAATGTAGTCAACGTTCGTGGCTCCGCATATTGACAAATTGTGTGCGCTGTGGGCCCGATGAGAGAACGTTTCACATCTAGTCCCTTAGCAGCTGTGCTGGCTTTCCTCTGATGGCCTTGGGGGCCCCCTTCACCGTTTGCAGAGGGCGTGTGAGCGTCCGCACGGCGTGGGACAGGGTAGGTCCGCTGAGCTGGCAGCGGTGTGGGGAATCCCGTCGTTAACGTTCTGAGGAGGTAAAGACCCGAAGCTGTGACAGCGGGAAAACCAATTACGGCCTTCCTGAGGACCAAACGGAAGACCAAAGGACGGTCACGGAGCAAAGGAGGGGTTGAAGTGCTTGCATGTGGTCTGCTTCAAGAAGTTACAGGGGCACCTGGGTGGCTCAGTCGGTTAGGCCTCCTACTCTTCACTTCGGCTCAGGTCATGGTCTCATAGTTTGTGAGTTCGAGCCCCGCATCGGGCTCTGTGCTGACAGCATGGAGCCTGCTTGGGATTGTCTCTCTCTCTCTCTCTCTCTCTCTCTCTCTTTCTGCCCCTTCCCTGCTGTTGAACTCTCTCTGCCAAAATAAATAAACTTAGGGGCACCTGGATGGCTCAGTCGGTTGAGTGTCCGACTTCGGCTCAGGTCATGATCTCACGGTCAGTGAGTTCGAGCCCCGCGTCGGGCTCTGTGCTGACAGCTTGGAGCCTGGAGCCTGCTTCAGATTCTGTCTCCTTCTCTCTCTGCCCCTCCCCTGCGTACGCTATCTCTCCCCCTCGCTTGCTCTCTCTCTCTCTCTCTCTCTCTCTCAAAAATAAATATTAAAACACTTAAAAGAATAAACAAACTTAAAAACAGTTACAAACTCTTTATGAAAGACAGTTTAAAAGAAGAGACATGGGAATCTTTTAGGATAGAATTCGGATGATCTGTTGCCGCAAGATTTATGAAAAATTCATTTCAGGATCCCTCAGTGCGCCCCCATTTCAAACGATTCCTTGAATGAAAACGGATCCACAGTTGTCCTTTCAGGCTTATGTGCATCCTGTGGGGAAGAAGAAGCAGAATGTCGAGGACACTCACGCTTGCGAGTTAGCAATCGATTTCTCGTTTGTCTGCTCTTTTCAGTTCATGCCTTTCCCTAGCAAAGATTCTGCTTTCGGAGGCACTGCTGAAGCCCTGCTTTTTGGGGGTGCAGGCCCTCACTTCTTCCCTTGGATGCAAGTTTCAATGCAGGAGGCCCTGGGGCACCTCCTTCATGCCCCCTCCCTTCCTCCCTCCTCCCCCCCCCCACAGAAGTAACCTGGCCTTGTGTGTCTTTTATCTGGATCTGATTCAGCGAAGTCCACTGGGGATAAGAGAGCCATCATTTAAATTTATTGGAGGGGCGCCTAGGGGGCTCAGCGCGCTAAGCGTCCGACTTCGGCTCAGGTCAGCATCTCGCGGTTTGGTTCATGGGTTCGAGCCCCGTGTGGGGCTCTGTGCTGACAGTTCAGTCTGGAGCCTGCTTCATATTCTGTGTCTTCCTCTCTCTCCACCCATCCCTGCTCGTGCTCTGTCTCTGTCTCTGTCTCTGTCTCTCTCAAAAAATAAATGTTAAATAAAATTTTTTGGATAGGTGTAAAGGCATACTCAAATAAATAAATACTCTATATTTCAGAAAAGGACATATTCTGACTGAGTCTTTATCAACTCAGTTTCTTCCAGTGTATCTTTCAAATCTTAGACCATTGGGGTATTGCTGAAATCAGTTTGGAAAAGTGAGTTACTTCCAGGGGAGATAGAGGTTGTAAAATTTCTGTTAATTGAATTTTAATTTGAGGCACTTGTGTCACTTTTGAAATGAGTTCAATACTTTCCTGCTTCAACTCTAGCCTGATCACTGGGTGACGAGTTTGTGTCGGAGGCCATCATTGTTGCGTGAGGCTTCTTTTATTTTTATTTAAAAAATTTGGCAATTAAAATTATTTTTTCTCATTCTTTTAAATTTAAACCCGTATTTAGACGCAGAAATTGGGTAAGTGAAGGATAAACGGATATAAACCGAAGTGAAGAAATTTTGTATCATCAGAAAATAATCTTTAAAGAATTGCCTCTTCCCAATTTGTAAAACGGAACAGTTTATCACATGTAGATTAGGTGCTTTTAAAATACACGCTTTTGGGAGCACCTGGGTGGCTCCGTCAGTTACACGTCCGACTCTTGATTTCAGCTCAGGTCTTGATCTCAGGGTTGTGAGTTAAAGCCCTGTGTTGGGCTCCGCATTGGGTTCCACACTGGGCGTGGAACCTACTTTAAAGAAAAAATCAAAATACACATTTTAAATCTCTGCCCTCCGTCTCGCGCCATCCCGCTGAATGTAAGCGTGGATAAAAAGAGTAGATGGTTGTCCCATAGTGCTTTTTTTCAAGTGTTTATTTATTTATTTTGAGAGAGAGAGAGAGAGAGAGAGCATATGCAGGGAAGGGGCAGAGAGAGAGAGAGAGAGAGAGAGACAGAATCCCAAGCAGGCTCTGTGCCATCTGGGGATAAGAGATCCCAACACGGGGCTCGATCTCACAAACTGTGAGCCAGAATCATGAATCAGAGGCTCAACCTACTGAGCCACCCAGGCGTCCCATGGCCCATAGTGTCTTGAGAGAGGCCATGCAGTCCGGGTCTTCTGCAGGCCTCTATGGTGTCCGTGGAGGGACCTCAAAGCCCGTGGGTCAGGGGTCCGCTGCGGCTTTTACGTTCTCTATCCACATGGATGCAGATCCAGTGGTATTTCCCCCGTAAAATTAGGGGTCCTATTACATATCTATCCATATATATGTGTATAAATGAAATGCATATATCCGTAGTATATATCAAGGGGATAGAGAAATACTGCTTTGTATGTATGTTTTGACAGATGTAACCACATCGTAAACAAAAGGTATACAGCAAAAGTATATTCATTTTTCTTGACATTAAATTCTTGTCTGTTTGCCTCCGGGTTATAGTTCTGTGTGCAAAGCCTTTACAAAAAAACCAAAAAACCAAAAACCTTTAAATACAAAAACTCTTTTGGCCTTATCTCAACAGTTAGATGACCAGTGTGCCTTAGAGTGATTTCTATAGGGTCACTTACGGCCAGAGCTGACCTAGCCAGTCATTTACCAGAGTGACTCAGAACTCAAATGATCCAACATGAATGAGTCAAGGAGAAAGACATCCGTACTAGCCCCAGAAATGCCCCCATTTTATAGGAGACAGGGACAGCAATCCTCATCCACGGCCTAATTCACGGACGTTTCTGGAGGCCGCCTACCTCTACCTGTCCAGCTATTTCTCCGAAAGAAAGAAAAGGAAAAGGAAAAACCAAACAAAAACCTCACCATCTCTTCTAACCAGCCAATGAGGTGTTTTTCTTGTTTTTCAAAGTTGAGAATTTAAAAAATGAATTCCTATTTCCTTTCCGCTCCGCAGCTCTCCCAGGGGAGGTAGATCTTATCTGTCATGTATACCTTGCTAGAAAGAACCAGGGGAGATCCCGTACCAAAGGCTGGTTTTGATAGTTGAGAGGGAGGACAGAACACGATCCCGCGGGGTGAGAGGAAGAAGCGACGTCACAGAGAAGGCCAGGGCTCAGAAAGAGGAGGGACATCACAGCTCACCGTGCTTCTTGGGGCCCCACAGAGGCGGAGCTGTTTGGAAGGCTCACCTCCCGCTGATGGCCTTAGGTCTTTGGGGTGCAGGCCTGGGATTCAGCGTGGCAGGCAGGGAAGCAGAAGGAAGGGGGTGCTCCCGCCTGCAGAATAGAGGCCATACCGGCTGTAAAACTCGGAAGATGTTCCCAGGTGCCAGCTGATCGCAAGGCACTGAGTCCCAGAGACTGGCTTGGCCGAGATGAGCTGGGGGAGGCCTGCTGCGCCCTGATGATTAGGACTCGCCAAGTTCACTCAAACACCCAGAAAACTGTCCCCCCGCCCCCCGTGAATTGAAGCTGATCATGAAGTCTCATTTCTAGTTTTAATTACTTGTCACTTGCACAGAAGCAGATGGCCACCAATGAAACATCAGGGCATGCTGGTTGAGTCAGTTCAAGGGTTAAGAGCAAAACACTTACCTCCTGCAAATAACTGGCCAGGAGCCTGTCATGCCAGCTGAGTCTCTGGTCCGTTTTTATTTTGTCCCTGATTTCGGGACACGTTGTGCTGTCCTTCGTCGGGTTACCTACTGGTAACTTATCAATATCAGTGCTCGCAAAAGGCTATCGACTTTCCGTGGGAACCTACCTTACAATAGAAACGTATGTACTTGGGAGTGCAGTAAGATCCAGAAGGTTCCATGTGTCAAAGGTATGGGGGCACATAGGGGCACAGCGTATGTCCCCCGCTGGACTCCCATCCCCACCCCAAACCACTGGAAGGCCCGGCGTGGCGGAGGGAGCTGGCCTGGGGTATTGGTTTGGTCACCTAGCACTTGGGTAGGGACACTGGGACACCCCTTGGCTGAATCAGAACAGCCAGCCCAGATCCCGAGCTGAGAGCCCAGATCCTTCACCCCGGGGGTGGTGAAGGTGGGCTTCCCCGATTGCGGCATCCTGCCAAGCTCTGGGGACGTCTGAGCCCTCGCTGGAGTGACCGGGCTCCTGTTCCTTTTAGGCACTTTGCCAGCAGTATCCTGACTCGTGGCTCTTAGCTCCTGGCTTGGCTTGTCCTTGGCGCCCCCCTGTCTCTCTTAGCTCCTTGGTTGTGACCGTCTAGGGTTGGATTTGGATTATCTCCGGGGGTCTGGTTTTGGGGTGTCCCAGTCCTCTGCTCACGCTGGGGCTCAATGCCATCCTTGTACAAGGCCATAAAGAGTCCTGTCCCAGCTGGGCCACACGTAGTTCTGCACCTGTCCTAGATGTTTAGATCTTCAGAGAGTTTCTAATTTTTGTTATACCAATAGCCAGGCTTTATTTTATTTTTTTAATGTTTAATTATTTTGAAAGAGAGAGCCAGTCAGCATGGGGAGAGGCAGAGAGAAAGAGAGAGAGAGGGAGAGAGAGAGACTCCTAAGCAGGCTTCATGTTGTCAGCGCACAGCCTTACGCAGGGCTTGATCTCATGAACCGTGAGATCATGACCTGAGCCGAAGTCAAGTGCTGGACGCTTAACTGACTGAGCCACCCAGGCATCCCTAAAACCCAGCCTTTAATTCGCAATAGCCAGGAAGGGGAAACAACCCAAGGGTCCCCCAAAGGGATGAATGGCTAAACAAGATGTAATCTATCCATAGAAGAGAGGGTTATTTAACTTAAAAAGGAAGGGAAATCTGACACATGGTATTAACGAGGATGAACCTTGAGGACAATATGCTGAGCAAAAGAAGCCAGTCACAAAAAGACAAATACTATGTGATTTCACTTACTTGAAGTTCCTACGGTCGTCAGACTCACAGACACAGAAAGTAGAATATGGAAGATGCCAGGAGCTGGGGGAGGGGAAACGGGGAGTTGTTTAATGGGTACAGATTACCGCAATTAAAAAAACAACAACGTTTAACAAACCTTGAGTAGCATATCCTGATTAAGTCACAGTGATCGGTAATATCCATGGAGGGTTCCTTATGGGTCAGGTGCTGTTTGGAGTGGGCTCCTTTTATTAGCTTTGGGAATCCTCTAAACAGCTCCAGACCCCACACGGAGAAAGGTCAGACCACTTACCCAAGGTCACGGGACTGCATCATTTCACGCCCCGGACCTTGCCCTTTCCTCTCTGTAAGGCGGGAACCTAGCTAGCACTCTGCTTGCTAATTGCAGGATGCCGCATTTGAAATGAACTCCCTCGTTCCCGCTGGGATTTTCAGGTACACAACTGATCAGTGTCCAGTCTGCATTAGGAGGGCTACTCCGTGAGATGCGTCCCACCATTTAGGACAAATGGATGGTGAGGACAGAGGGATAAAGGACACCCTTTTGCATGGAAATGGAGAAAAACTCTCTTATGAAGGATGAACTAGTCTGTTTGCAAGAAATCAGTCTTTGTATGTTTCCCAAGGTATTGATGAGAATACCTTGGGGGAGAATACCCAAGGAGAGACATGGTTCTCTGGAATGTTCTACCAGGACTAGAGATACTCATTGGCCAGATGGTATCATTTCAGGGACCAGAACTGTCCTGGAGCCCAGAAATGCTTCCTTTGCTCTAATGGCTTTGGCTGGGAGGCCAAACAGAGATAGTTGCCTGATGTGCTCAGTTAATGTACTCTCTGGGGAAAATTTCTTACCTCGGCTGAATCTCTCATTTCCAAATACCTCGCTCCCAGTCCTGGTGGGAGGATTAAATGAGGTGCCGGGGAAAGGGAGAGCCTTGAGTAGCAGAGGCACCCAGTAAATGTGGGTGGGGAGCCTGAATCGCAGCCCAGCCTCCCTTCTCCAGGGTCATGGGCGTGGCGACCTTTGGCGTGGAAACCTGGGTGATCCCGAAAAAGCCACCTTCTCCGCCTACCAGCTAGTTTGGGAGCACACCCCGAATTTTCCTTTCAGCAGTTCGCCACGTAGTCGTGTATTTCTCAAGCAGATTTCACGGTGCTCGTCCGGAATGCAAATGAGCCATCTACATAAAAGAAGTCCGTTTGTTTGTGCCAAACTTTGGAAGAAATCCACAAGTAAGACGATCTGTTTATAAGCAACCGCAGCCCAGATCAGGTCAAGGATCTCGCGGAATAACAACCATGAGAACCGATTGTCTTTTCCCTCGTAAACATTTCATAGATCCAGGAGTTCCGTGACGGATCATGATCTCATGCCACGCCCTGGGCCAGGCAGGGTGCTTAAGGTCCTTGCCCTCTCCTGCCCCTCCTGGGGCTGGCAGTCAGGCAGCCCAGCCGGGCTGCGTGCCGGGGGTGAGGCTCACCCGTGGAGCTTCGGGGAGTGACCCGTGAATGGAAGTGGAAGGACAGGACCAGCCGGCAGCTCCAGGGAGGGACAGGAATGCTGTCAGGGAAGGGAGCTGTTTGCTACATGTGTCCTGTTGACAAGAGCGACATTTCCAGTGGGTGCTGGGACCCTGTGGTGCTGGGCACGGCTGCCTGGGCTCCCGAGCCGCCAGGGACAAAATGATGGTTTGTGGCCCCGCCGGGTGCAAGCACGTAGTGAAACGCTCTTCTCATGATGTGTTCCTTTTATTTCAAGTAGGAAATTTCGATGCTTACCTTACTTTATTTATGTATAAATTCACAGTGTGATAAGAAGTGTGGGGGCACCTGGGGGGCTCCGTCCAACTTCGGCTCAGGTCATGATCTCGCAGTTTGTGGGTTCAAGCCCCACATTGGGCTCTGCACTGACAGCTCAGAGCCTGGAGCCTGTTTCCGATTCTGTGTCTCCCCCTCTCTCTGCCCTTCCCCTGCTCGTGCTCTGTCTATCTCGCTCTCTCTCAAAAAAAAAAAAAAATTAAAAAAATCTAATAAAAATGAGCGCGAAATAGTTTCTAAATGCTGCTAGATATTTTGTCCTTTCTGTTTAAAAATCAGTGACACAAATGTGCCACATGGTCTGCTTCATAGATGTCTATTTGCCATCTGTGGAGACCTTCGTCATCCTGAAAATTAGGTCTTTGGAAAATGCGCTGCTTCTAATGACGTCCTTGCGAAGTTGCAAGTTACTCTGCAGGCAGAATTTGTCTCCTGCGTCACTTCGTGTTCCGTGATTCAACAATGTCAATAATGATATCGTAGTTTAAACTTAGCAGCATTTGAAAAGGGCTTTATGATTTAGAGGGCATTTGTTGTACATTTCCTATCCCTGTAAGCACGTGCGTTCGTTGATCGTATATCTTGTTTCATCTAATGGACGGTGGGCTTGTTGAGATCAGGGGTCATAATGAAAGGATGATTTACATCGCAGGGTCCCTAGAAAGCAGTAACTGTCTGATAACGCATTTGCGGGACGTGTGGCGTTGTCTCGAGCATTTCACATCCTTTGTATGTCATCCCTTCTGTGGGTGCAATTTACCCATTTGGCATGGATGACCTAAGCCCAGGTGTCGTCCAGCCCTGGCCGCTGGTTGCTCGCGGTGGTAACGGAGCAGGAGAGATGAGAAGAGCTTACCCCATCGGGGAGGGGGTGAGGCCAGTGCAAAAGGCGGTAGAGCTTTGGAGAAAGCGTTTAGCACCCCCACACCGGAATCATAATGTAGAGGCTGCAGGGGTAGAGGCAGGGGGGCAAGGAAGGCTATGAGACAGTTTTTAGGTGGAGCTAAAGTTTCAGCTGGGCTTTGAGGGCATTGCCGGCAGAGGAATCTTCTCCCCGAGCACCTCGTGGTGTGGAAGCTGGTCATGGTGAGGGCAGAGGTAGGACAGGGCGGAAGGGAAGCAGGGGTTTCCTAGGAAGCCAGTGGGGCGGTCAGTCGGGGCCTGGAGGTGGAAGCTGGCTTTAGAGGTGTGGGTTCTGAGGATGCTGGGACAGGGAGTGTCTGTATTTGAATGGAGGAGCGTGGCAAGAGGGGACAGGACAGCCCAACCGGTGAGCCGAGGCAGGGTGAGACTGCACATGGGAGGATGGAGAGGAAAGAGGCAGAGCCCCAAGGAGAAGGGAGCCTCGCCTTTTGGGGTGGGGTCTGCATTGCCCCTCCTGGCCTTCCCGGGGGGGGGGCACTGTGGACAGAGGGCACGGTGCAGTCTGACAGATGGCCTTGACTTTACAGAAACCATCAGGTGAGGTGCAGGTGTTGGAGGGGCTGCAGGGGTAGGAGCCTCTGGGGGGCTGCTGGGGTTATGGAGTGTGGACGGGACAGGGCGGCCGTCTCTGCCCAGCCCTGGAGCCTGTGATGGACATGAGTGGCCGCGGGCAGGTCTGGGTCCCTGGGACCCAGAGAAGATGTCAGCTGTGCCTCGGAGCAGGGTCCCCAGAAGGGAGGCTGGGGAAGCACAGACAAGGACCTGGTGGTAGAAAATGGGGTTGCCAAATTCGGGAGGTTGGCTGTGTGAGTGGCTGTTTCCAAGAACGCCCTGTGATGTGAACAAGTCAGGAAACTCAGAAGCGTTTGGAAAAATCAAAGTTACGGGGCGCCTGGGCGGCTCGGTCGATTCAGTGTCCGACTCTTGGTTCCAGATCAGGTCGTGACCTCACGGGTGTGTGGGTTCGAGCCCCGCATAGGGCTCTGCGCTGACAGCTCGGAGCTAGCCTGGGATCCTCCCTCTCCCTGGGCCCCTCCCCTGCTCGTGTGTGCTCTCTCTCTCTCTCCAAATAAAATTAACTTTAAAAAATCAAAGTTACTGTTTATGTCTTAGCGGATGCTGTGAGGTGTTGAAGGGAGGAGAGAGAGCAAACAGACCAGGAGTGCAGGGGAAAGCCGGTCTGGAAATCTGCAAGGTGACGCCCAGGATGTCCTCGGGGCTCGGCTTTTTCCTCGTTTCCTCCCTGAGCCAGCGTATCGTTTATGGACTGAAGCATCCTTGACGGGCTTTGTGCCAGGGCGACATCCCGAGGCGGGAGCATCAGGGCCAGAGGCTCGTGGTCATCGGTGCCCAGGCCGGCCGTGCGGCAGGGACCCCGTGCCACCCCGTTGTCACATGACCCTTCTATTTCCCCCTAGTTCGTTCTTTTTAACGTTTGATAAAGAAGAATTCACAGGAAGTTTGCAAGGTGGTGCAGACAGGTCCTGAGTGTCCTTCACCCCTGATGAACCCATTGTATGTGGACATAGTGCAAAATCGCGACCTGGGAACGGGCGTTGGCATCGCATAAGCACAGCCTGCCTGTCAGCGGATCACGTGTCTGTGTAGCCATCACCTCGTGAACATGCTGCAGGGCTGCTCCCCACCTCGGAGTCCTCCCACTTAAGAGTCCTCTCTCCTCAGAGTCCTCCCACTTTGGAATCCTCCCTTGAGTCCTCCAACTTGGAGTCCTCCCCCCATGGAACGCTCCTACCTCAGAGACCTCCCTCCTCAGAGACCTTCCTCCTCATAGTCCTCCCTCCTAAGAGCCCTCCCTCCTCAGAATCTTCCCCCTTTGGAATCCTCCCTCGAGTCCTGCGACTTGGAGTCCTTCCTTCTTGGCATCCTCCTATCTCAGAGACTTCCCTCCTCCGAGACCTCCCTCCTCAAAGACTTCCCTCCTGAGAGTCCTCCCTTTTGGGAGTCCTCCCTCCTTAGAATCCTCCCACTTTGGAATCCTCCTGAGAGTCCTCCCTTTTGGGAGTCCTCCCTCCTCAGAACCCTCCCACTTTGGAATCCTCCCTCAAGTCCTCCGACTTGGACTCCTCCCTTCTTGGCATCCTCCTTCCTCAGAGACCTCCCTCCTCCGAGACCTCCCTCCTCAAAGAATTCCCTCCTGAGAGTCCTCCCTTTTGGGAGTCCTCCCTCCTCAGAATCCTCCCACTTTGGAATCCTCCCTTGAATCCTCCTACTTGGAGTCCTCCCTCCATGGAATGCTCCTACCTCAGAGACCTCCCTCCTCAGAGACCTCCGTCCTCAGAGTCCTCCCTCCTCAGAGACCTCCCTCCTCAAAGAATTCCCTCCTGAGAGTCCTCCCTTTTGGGAGTCCTCCCTCCTCAGAATCCTCCCACTTTGGAATCCTCCCTTGAATCCTCCTACTTGGAGTCCTCCCTCCATGGAATACTCCTACCTCAGAGACCTCCCTCCTCAGTGTCATCCTATCCCAGAGACTTTCCTCCTCGGATTCCTCCCTCCTAAGAGTCCTCCCTCCTCAAATATCTTCTTCCACCCATTTATAGCCCCTGCCCCAACAATCACTTTATCTGTTCTTTATCTCCATCATTTTTTTCATTTTGAGAATATTTTCTAAGTGGATTCATATTGCATGCAACCTTTTAAGATTTTTCTTTCACTCGGTGAAACGCCCTTGAGATCCACCCAAGTTGGGGCATTTCTTGCCTTTCATTGCTGAGTAGTTTAATCATTTGTCAGAAACCCAGGGCAGTATTTTTGCAGATATGTATACAAGATTATACATCGGTTTGGTTTTACTTGTAAGAATGCTCTAACGTCCTAAAAAATTTATAAGATAAAGAATATGATCACTCATAACCTCCTCCCTCTCGCACCATCCCTCTTAAAGTTTATTTTGTTTATTTTATTATTTGTTTACGTTTTTACTAGTTAAGTTTTTTTTCTGCATTCTGGCGTAGTTAACATACTGCGTTATTCGTTTCGGGTGTATTGTATGGTGATTCTGCACTTTTACACATTTCTCACGGCTCATCAGGGCAGGTGCACTTTGCACCACTGTTTTCATTCACCTCCTTCTGAGTCTTTCATACGTACATTCAGGTACAGTTAAAGTGAGTCATGCTTTTCCATTTTAACGTGATATTTGAAGCGTCCGTGTTATCTCCAGACTACAGGCTGCGTCCCAGCCCAGGCTGCTTTTAATTTTTCCAAGATGCTCAGCAAACAGTTCACACGCAGTGCAAACTTCTGCAGCCTTTCTATAAATTTTGTAAGCACAGGTTGCACTTTTCGTCTGTTCCACTGTGATCTCTCTGGTTAAAACAAGCGTTTTCTTTCACTTGGTGTGGAGTGCAGCGTCCACATGGTAAGTGTTGTTTGGAGAAGACCCCACACCTGACTTTGAGGGTGCGTTCACACGTCCTGGCTCTCCCCGTCCTGAGTGGTAAGCCCGGGTGTCTGCACTGTTTGGCATCAGGGGAACAGGAAATAGGGATCGGACCCCGTGCTGAAGGGGTCAAGCCCCGTGACAGCCTCGCTCACATCTGTGCTTGTCTGCAGCCGCATTGGGTGCTGGGACAGTGGAACCAGTGGGGGCACAGGAGTAGGGGTGCTGGGGTGCGAGCTGGCGGCTGGAGAAGGGCGAGCCCTGCACTGTGCTTTTCCCAAAGCTGGCAAATCCCACTGTCACAACCAATGGCTGGATGGAAGCCCGGCGGGGCCGGTCACTGTCCCCTGCCACACTCTTGTCCCAAGAGCTACTCCGTGCCTGTCCCAGCAGCTCACGAAGAGTCCCATCAGCAGCCTCTTGTGTGCCGTGTTTTACTGCATAGTGTACTCGGCGAGTGCAAGAACGCACACACTCACACTCACGCGCACTCCTGTGGTCCCTTGGGAAGCCTGCAAGGGTAGCTGGCAGTCGACACTGGTTGTTTTTGGGGAAACGGATTGAGCACAGTGACACTAGGACTGTATTCGTACTAATTTTACAGCATTCACTTACATACTGTTTTATGACGAACATACAGATTTCTGACAGATCTCCTGATTGCAGCCGATATATATTTTTTAAATTTTTTATGTGTATTTATTTTTGACAGAGAGAGAGAGAGAAAGAGCATGAGCGGGGGAGAGGCAGAGAGAGAGGGAGACACAGAATCCGAAGCGGGCTCCAGGCTCCGAGCTGTCAGCACAGAGCTCGATGTGGGGCTCGAACTCACAGACTGCGAGATCATGACCTGAGCCAAAGTCGGGCGCTTAACCGACTGAGCCACCCAGGTGCCCCTAATGTTGACTTAGTTTTTAAGAGAAAGAGAGCGTGAGTGGGAAAGGGGCAGAGAGAGAGGGAGACACAGAATCCGAAGAAGGCTCCAGGCTCTGAACTGTCAGCACAGAGCCCGACATGGGGCTCAAACTCATACACCGTGAGATCACGACCTGAGCCGAAGTCAGACGTTCAACCCACTGAGCCACCCAGGCGCCCCAACAGCCGATATTAACATTGAGCAGCTTGCAGACGTCACGTGTATGATCACGACTCTAGGAAGGAGGTGATCTCACTGTCACCCCACAGAGCCACGGGGAGCCCGAGACACCGAGCTGTGAGGTGACCCACGCAGGCCGTGAGCCGGTAGGACGGTCTGGGAGTAAGAGCGTAGCCGTGGGCTCCAGAGCCTGTGTCCTGTCACTCTGCCACCTCCCGGGTCCGTTCAACAGAGGGACAAGGTGTTTCAACCTCAGGGGACAGCTTTTACCCAGACCCCTCTAGGCCCTTCTCTCTGTCCTTACATCAGTTTTGTCCATCTGTCCTCTGTGGGATGGAAGGGAACAGTTTACCCACACAATGCACCCCAAACGTGGGCACTCAATCGGGCCCCGGTGCCCTCTGTCCTGCCCATCACTCCTGGCACCCGGTGAGCTCAGGCTGCTTCCTGTGGCCTGGACTCCCCTTCGTGGGGCTCACCCCATCCCCTCGAGTTAGTCCCCGTGGAGGTGTTAATATTGGCATCAGCATCAGACAAGGCCTCCCGGGGAGGAAGGTGCCTGGAAAGGACCCTGGGTGCAGGGTCGGTGTGGCCTCCTCCCCAGCCCAAGCTTGACGGTGGGGGCCTGCTCTTCGGACTCTGAGCAGGGGTGGCGTGAAATCTAATCACCACTATCTACCCAACACACCAGCTTAGGTCCTGGAAAGGTTTCTAGCGGTGTTCAAAGCCCACGTTGACTTTTTTTTGTCTGTGGATCTGAGGAACCTTAAGATCATCAGATTAAGTAGCAGCAGGTAGATGACCCTGAGACATCACCGAGTCATGGGTGAGGAATTGAAGGGGCAGAGGGGTCAGTGGCCAGCCCAGTTTCATACAGCTGCCCTGTTTAGAAAGTTCCAGAACTGTCTCGCACCTTCTTTGCACGGCCCGACGTGGACATGGATTCAGCCAGGACAGCCTGTCGCACCCAGAGCTACAGGACATGACAGGGTGGAATGCAGACAGTAAGTCTCCAGAGTGCTGTTATCTTCCTAGAAATGTGTGGAATGAGGACATATTTACACCTGGCAGTGGGACTGCCGGAGTAATTAGCCCGGAACTTCCTTTGCTTTTCATACTTCTTGCTTTGCCCGGTATGCACACTTCCGTTTCATAAAACGTCTCATCTGATAAAGGCACACATTTGTTTTTATGCAGTATTACATCCTTTTTTTTATAACAGGAGATTAGTTCATTTCTCTGCCTCCCGCAGCAGGTGTCCCTTACTTAAAACAGAAATCAGAGGGTGGGGCGCCCGGGTGGCTCAGTTGGTTAAGCATCCAGCTCTTGGTTTCGGCTCAGGTCGCGATCTCGCCGTTCGTGAGTTCGAGCCCCGTGTCGGACTCTGTGCTGACAGCGCGGAGCCTGCTTGGAATACTCTCTCTCTTTCTCTGTCTGCCCCTCCCCTGCTCATGCTCGCTCTCTCTCTCTCTCAAAAAATAAACAGACTTAAAAAACTGCAAAGCAGAAGGGATGGAAATACCACCGTGAGTGTGAATTGTGCACTATTAGTGGAACGTGCACTGGCTGGGCACTCAGGGCTTCTAGCAGGGACATCACCGTATGGAGTTGCACAGACCGGGGTGTGTTGACATCACTCATTCTCACCAGCACTGGGTCCATTTATGTTTTGGTGGGTTCGGACACCACGTTGTCCTGGATGGTATCTGTAAGATACCATTAGGTTGCACAGGAAAACATAGGAAGTACCGATGGGTGGAATGATTTTTTTAAAGTTTGCCTGTTACATGCTTGCTTTTTGTTGCTGAGTGGGTGTGATGAGAATTCACTGATACATTGACAGAGCATGTTTTTCATGTTTATTTATTTTTGAGAGAGAGAGTGTGAGCAGGGGAGGGGCAGAGAGAGAGAGGGAGAATCCAAAGCAGGCTCCAGGCTGTGAGCTGACAGCACAGAGCCCGACGCGGGGCTCGAACTCACGAACCGCGAGATCATGACCTGAGCCGAAGTCAGACGTTTAACCGACTGAGCCACCCAGGCGCCCCTCATCCTTGCATTTTTAAATGGTTTTCCTGTAACTTTGTCAAACATGGGGAGGAAATGGGTTGTTATACCGATGTAGAGCAGTGCACCACTTGGCTTAAAATGTTTATTTTTCTTGGGGTGCCGGGTGGCTCAGTCTGTTAAGGGGCGCAGTCTGTTAAGGGGCAGACTTCGGCTCAGGTCATGATCTGGTGGTTTGTGAGTTCGAGCCCCGTGTCAGGCTCTGTGCTGTCAGTTCGGAGTCTGGAGCCTGCTTCAGATTCTCTCTCTCCCCCTCTCTCTCTCTGCTCCTCCCCTGCTCGCTCTCTCTCTCTCTCTCTCTCTCTCTCAAAAATAAACATTAAAAAAAATAAAATGTTTGTTTTTCTGACAGGTTAGAAATTAGCTGACGAAAACATTTGAACTTTTAAGAGCCGTTAAGGGGTTGCAAGTCACTTTGCAGACACCGAAGAAGCCGATCAGGCTGCCAGGGGCGGATGGGGGCGATTCTGGAGCCCGGCAAGGGGTGCTCCGTGCGCATGCCCGTTGAAGGACCTCCCGGCGCCAGGCGGGACTTGCGCAATTTTTCTTTGTCACTTGTGTTTTGATTCGAAAGAAGCACGCCGCAAGGAACAGAGGCTGTCAGAGCTGCAAAGAAGCGGCTCCTCCCTGGGCCTCGCCAGGGGCAGCCAAGTGCAAGCCCAGGTTCTGGGTTGGGCAGTGTGCACAGACTGGACCCCATGCGCGTGTGTATGCACGCAGACTGGACCCCCTACCCCCCACCCCCGCCCCACGCGCATGCGCAGCACCGTCTTGGCAGGTTCCGGCTTCAAGAGGGACCTCGCTGCCCCCTGAGCCCGCTTAGAGGACACGCGGTGCGGCTCTGGCTGTCCTGGGGCCGGATGACGCACAGGTGGGAGGGTAGCCTCAAAAGCAAGCTGTTGGCGCTTCTCTGGGAACAATGCTTGTTTCCTGAGGGCATCCGCCTGCCAGGGGCCCTCATCACTTTATGTTGTCCGCCCCTCCCCGGGGAGTAGTGTTCCCGGTCCATTTGCGTCCCAGGACCCAGGTGGCTCCCTCCTCTGCCACGTGTGGCCCTGAGCGCAGACTCACCCGAGGCACCCTGGTTGCGGACACTAAGCAGCCGGGGAGGGTCGGTTGCCAGCCCTGAGCTGATGTATTTATTCAGCAGGGAACCATCCCTGAGCTCTTAACCCAGCGCACCGGGAGGGAAGCATGAGGAACCCTCTGAGGCCACCCCCCCCACCAGCAGCCTGCTCCTCCTCATCACCACCACATGTCGGTACCCCCAGCCACCCACCCAGGCTGGCCTTGAACCCGGATTCCTGCAAGAACTACTCGTCTGGTCCTCTGCAATGGCTCCCGAGACCTCTGGCTTGCCCGTGTGTCGTGTGCTGCAGTGTTCCATGACCGACCCCACCCCCGGATCCTCTAAGTCACTCATGAGCAGGACCAGCTGCCTTGTGTTGAGATCTTGCCCCCACACGTTCCTCTTCGGTCCAGGACGGTAATTCCCAGCAGGTCGCGGCAAGAGGCGGGGCGCTGGTCCGTTTGACTCTCCGTGAGGGCCAGCTTGCTCCTGGAAGACAGAGGTGGGGCCTGCGGGGCAGCGAGGTTCCTGTCGAGGGAGGTAGCCCAGTTTTCATTCAGTTTTTGCTCCTGGTAGTTAGGAAGTGAATGCATTTTTTTTTCCTCCGAATTGAAATGTTCTGAGTGGGGTAAGTAAGTAGAATGCAGACTGTGAGCCCAGGTAGGGCCAGGTAGGGGATCATGAACCCAGGTGAGGCTGGGCGGGGTGGGGGTGCGGGGATGGTGGGGCCTGGTGCAGGGCTGAGCAGGAAGAACTCAGAGCAGGGGGCGGGGTGGAGGCTAGCTGGGTGGGAAGGCCGGCATGCCCCTTCACTTTTCCTGGCTGTTGAGGCCAGAGAGTTAGGGCGACCTGTGTTTGGCCACATCCACACCTGACCTACTTTTCTGCTCTTGTGCTCTCTCTCTCTTAAAGAGGGACCCAGACTGCAGGGCCGCTCGGGGGCGGGTGGTTTGGTGCACAAATCTTGGAAGGGCCCCTACCCGCCACAAACAACGGCTAAAGGAGCTGGGCGGCTGGCCCGCACAGGCCTCCTGTCCCATGAAGTGATCCGTGGACGGATCAGTGACACGCAGCATGGCCGTGGCCGGCCGCCCTGGTGTTTGCCCCGGCTCCTCCAGTCAGTGTTCTTTGTCTTGCACTCCCATATCGTGTGCTTGGGAAGTGTGCCTGGCTCGGCCGCTCCGCTCGGGCCCTGGGCGGACGGCGGCGGGCCCGGAGCACCAGCTCAAGCAGAGCTGCGGAAGCGCCCGGCTCAGATTTCGCCAGTCCAGGGATCCGCTGTGGGGCCCAGGCCCTATTTTGAGAAACGGCTCCCGAAGAGGTTATCAAGTGTCATATTTTCAAAGGAGAATTCAAGGCACCCCGCGCCTGGCTCTCAGGCCGGCAAATGTCCATATCGACGCCGACTCACGCCTGGCCCCCATTTCTGGAGTGTTTTCACGCCTTCGTTCCTCTGTGCTATTTTTGCTGGAGGTGTCTTTGGTAATAGCGTGACGTCAACCGAAAGAAAGTGCCATTCCCATTTATTTCAGGCAGTAAAAGTTCCATTTATCCACGGGCAGAGATACGATTGCAAGGTGATTATGTTTGAGATGGTAAATACATGGTTTGGCCGTTTTTACATCAAATCTGCATGAGTTTGCTCTCAGGAACTTCCTGATTGTGATGGAGTCGTGACAACACAGGCCCCGAAATCAGACCTTCCCTAGGAGACAGCAGGCGACGGGGCATCGCCTGGACGGGGCCTTTCTCTGAACCAGGATTTTGTGAGTCTGTGGCCTCGGGGTTCATTTCCCTGAGAAATGCTCAGGGCTCCATTCTTTTCCCATCAGTTACTGGCTCTGTTGAAAGCTGGCTAGTCAGATTTCACTGCTTTTCAGTTATTTACAAAAGTAAATAGAAATAGAACGGGCTTATCAGCCAGCGGCAAGGTGCATTTCAGACTTCGTGGCATCCTTTCTGAGTTCTTGTTCTGCAGTTTTTATCTTGGAATTCCCATTCGGTTTCGTTCTCTTTTTTTCACACTTTGCTAGAAGGAACTTAATACGGTCTTATTCCCTTTTTTTTTTTTTCTTTTCCTGCCACTGAAGGAAAACAACAACAACAACAAAACCTAGTGTGTGTGTTGCTGAAAACAAATCAGCAACCTTTGCAGTTTGCTTATGTCCCGGGTTTGGCATCTCGTCTGTGACGGGAGGCTGATGGGTATTTCTTGCCTCTTGCCAGATCCGTTAGTGAATCAGGAAGAAAACTACAGGTTTTGTCATAGGCCTTTGGAGCTAAAATCAATACTCATAGGCCAGCGTGCTTTCTTGGATGGTGATGTAAACCCAAGGATTGTCTGTCACTGCAGATAATTTATATGTGTGTTACGCTCCCCCAGAAGATGCTTCAACCAGAAAGAATGTCACTTGAATTAGTGTTGGCAAACTTTCATTCTGGCATATTCAGGGACATGATGTCTTTTCTGATATCTCCTGTGTGGTAGAGGGATTCACTATGTCCATAGTGATGTGTTGTGAAATTTATTCCTGGTTATTTCCATAATTTCCTATGATTTCTTTTTTTTTTTTCATTAAAAGTTGTTTTATTTATTTTGGAGAGAGAGAGAGAGTGGGGGAGGGGAGATACAGAAAGATAGAGAATCTGAAACACGTTCTCAGCACAGAGCCTGACACGGGGCTCAGTCCTACAACCCTGGGATCATGACCTGAGCCCACATCAAGAGGCAGATGCTCAAAGGACTGAGCCACCTAGGTGCCCCTGATTTTCTATTATTTAACATCTTACTTGGTAAAGTCACAGGTTCCCTGGTAGTTTCATGGGGTGATTACTAATGGCCACACAGCCCAGGAAGAAATTCATCAGCATTTTGGAGAAAGTCCTAGAACTCCCTGAGTGTTCTTTCCTTGGGGAATACGAGTATGCCATGCTGCCAGATGTCAGTTTAGGGGGGCACTGGGGGCGCTGGTCTTCTGTGTGGTTTGGCTTTCCCGGCCCCCAGTGTGGCTGCTTCCTAGTTCTCTTCCAGAACCACAGCCCAGGTGGGTCCTGGGGATCCCAAAGTCTGCCCTCCCCTCACGGTCTCCCAGAGAAGGAGAAGAGGGGAGACAATAGATCTTGTGTGATGGTTCTTTTCTTTTCTACCGGTCTCTCTTCTCTTTCGTGGGCCATTTCCACATTTGATCGAGGGAATGTGGCACGATGGAGAAGGGCAGCCCGTTTATGGAACGACCGTCCTGTCTCTGCCAGTGCTGTGCAAGCTGGGAATGTGTCGGGCAGGCCCCGTAGCCTTTGGTCCTTGTCATCCACCGGAGTGGTCCTGTTGCTCAGATGTTAGCAAGTTCACTTCCGTATCCGGCTGGAGCTGCCCCTTTCCCACCGGCCTCCACACTCGGGCCTCGTCACCACGGTGCAGACAGTTACACTTGCCCTTCGTGGGTACTTTCTGTCCTTCCCTTGCTGCTGGTCAGCGTGCCCTCCGATGCAGCGGACACTCCCCATGCTGCATCCTCTTGTGTGGTTCCTGCCCCACGTGTCCCCCCAGCTCAGCCTGGCCCCCCGCCTGGGCCCCGGCCACCAGCAGGCATCCCTGCCGAGACCCCTTTGAAGGTCCCTTGGTTCTGCTGAGGTCTGCAGCATCCATCTGCCTTAGGAACTCGATGGCTTTGGGCTTCAACCCATGGGCCTACAGGGTGCGCCTCGCTGACCCTCTCTGCCACCCAGCACACGTGGGCACTTGCAGCCAGTCTTCCTCCAAAACTCGTCGGGCAGGAAATGTGCCGGTGTCTGTCCTGAACCGCCCCCAGCGCTCAGCCCCAGGGACCCGTATCATGGTCATGGTGCTCCCGCAGCTCTGGGGTCCTGGCCAGACCTATGTGTGGTTCCCAGGAGCCCCTGGCTGATCTGGGGGAGGACAGAGAAGCACCAGGTAAGGGAGAGGGCGCCAGGATGGCCCCACCAGCCTGACCTACTGGCCACAGAGACCTCTGGTCTTCTCTTTAATATGCTGCATAGGGGATGGGCAGCCAGTGGGGTTTCCTTCAGGCAAGGGCTTGTGGGATCACTTCTGGCATCTAGAGCACGAGATTCTCAGCTTTGTGGCTTCGTGGAGGTGTGAGAACAGGACAGTCCCGTTCCACGCTGTGGCACAGTAGGTGCTAGCTGAAGCCTCAGATGCTAGGCACGGTCTGTGGATCTGAGAACAGTGAGCTCACTTGATCTTTCCATGATGCTGTGGAGAAGGCGTGGGTATTGTCCCCATTGCACAGATGAGGAAAATGGAGGCTACTGGTGGTCGGCTACATTGTGTGAGGTTTTCACTGCTTGGCAGTGGTGCTGGGAGGTGATGAAGGGCTGAGAGCTGGCAAAGGAGCTACAGGTGGAGATGAGATGGAGGGGAGAGAGTCCCTCCTGTGTGTCACCGCAGCCTGGGTGATGTGGGAGGCGCGGTGGAAACAGCATTGGGATAAAGCATCTCAGGCAGGGAAGTTTGGGATTAACCGAGTGGGCTGTGGGGACCACCGAGGTGTTTGCGTCAGGGGCGTGGTTGAACGGAGCTGTCCTTGAGGAAGATTGATCCCAGCCTATGGAGATGGGACTCACAAGGGGCAGTGGCAGGGGACGGAGGAGATTCTGTAAGAGTCCAGCAGAGTGGAGACCAGGAGGAGGAGATGGGGTGGAGCCTGGCAGAGTTGGAACCAACTTGGCACAGACACTGGAGGAGGGGAAGGAAAGGGAGGGGGAGGAGGAGAAGAGAGGGAAGAAGAGAAGAAAGGGTAGGGGGAGGAGGGAGAGGGGGAGGAAGATGGGGAAGAGGGGGAAGAAGAGAAGAGAAGGTAGGGGGAGGAGGGAGAGAGGGAGGAGGAAGGGGAGGAGGGAGAAGAAGGGGGGGAGAGGGGCGAAGAGTAGAGGGAGAAGAAGAGGGTGGGGAGGAGGGGGAAGAAGAGAAGAAAGTGTAGAGGGAGGAGGATGGTGGAGAGGAGGGGGAGGACGGGAGGAAGAGAAGGAAGGCAAGTGGAGGAGGAAAGCAGGGGGAGGAGGAGGAGTTGAAGGCCAGCCAACAGTGGAGGCCCTGACTGAAAGGAGAGGCGGCGAGCCCATCCGTGGACTTGAAACTGCCTACGAGCCAGGACTTCTACCATCCCTGGAGCTGTGGGAGGGAGGTGGGGCCAGGTGTGGGTGTGGCCTCTGTGCCCTGAGGCTGGTGTCTGGGGGCAGCTGGGCGCTCCTCGATTCCTCCAGGAGACTGTGCTGGACTGGCCCTGCCACCCCCAGCCCAAGAGGGAGGTTGACCAGAACTCTGGGGACCACCTGCCTGGGAAGCAGGTAGCTTGGGTGACCTTGCAGCTCACAGAGAGCAGACTGGGGGGGGCCAAGGGGGAAGGGTGTTGTCCTGGCCACCGGATCCCCTCCTCCTCAAGCCCGCTGTGCCTTCACCGGGACCCCGGGCCCTTGGGCGGGCTGGGAACTGGGGCGCACAGGGCCCGTGGGCGTGTCTGCCTGTACACATTATCTGTTTGGCAGTGTCGTTTGTAATCCTGGGACAGTGGCATTTGGTGGAAACCGAATACGGGTTTCGAGCTTGAGAAACCACACTACGGCAAGACCGACTGGCTGCAAGGAAACAATGAGCCTCTTGTCGCATAGTTTTCTACAGAGGGAGGCAAAGAAAAATAAAAACTCTTCAGGAAAAGAAGGTGCTAGGTCGTGCCTTTGCATGGCAAAAATCGCTTTCCACCGGTGCAGTAGATGCTTGGTTGTGTGGGCAGGCGAGTGGCAAAGCGAAAGGCCGGACTTGGTTCTGGAAGAATAATCAGACCTTCTCCCCGAGGGAGCCCCTGCGTGGACCTCACGGGCCTCCTTGGAGAAGGCAGCAGGTGCGCTTTGTGAGGAAGAGGCAGTTTTGGAGGAAACTCAGCTGCTCTCCCCAATAGCTCCTCTTTAAAAATTTCTTAAATGTTTATTTATTTTTGATAGAGCGTGAGCAGGGGAGGGGCAGAGAGAGAGGGAGACACAGAATCCAAAGCAGGCTCCAGGCTCCGAGCCGTCAGCACAGAGCCCGACACGGGGCTTGAACTCGCGGACCGTGAGATCATGACCTGAGCCGAAAGTCGGATGCTCAACCGACTGAGCCATGCAGGCGCCCCCGGCTCCTCCTTTTAATATTTTATTTTCCAAGGTCTGAAGGTCTGTGACTTTGAACAGGCATCTTGTGAGTCTTGGCTGGACGCGCACACAACAGGGAGCTTGGGAACAAAGCCGTGCATCGGCGGCACCTTTATTAATAAGTCACTAGGCTGGGTCGGGTCCAAGGCCTCCCCGCCTGTTCTCACGGCACAGCTTCGCCTCCACACCGGCCCAGGGAAGCCTCCTTCATCTCCCGGGACCTGCGCTGGCCCAGCCTAGAGCCCCCTCCGCTCTCCTTGTAGGGGACAAAGCCGGCTGCTCCGGGCGGGGACAGGGGACAGGGGACAGCCTGGGATGTGTGCACACATTGCCAGGTGGTTTGCGAATCAGTAAGTTTTCTCCTCTGATCTATTTCATCCCATTTGATAAGAACATTGCAACCTCAGGAAACAAACACTGCTTGTTACTAGTAACCTTCGCGGTAACATGCTGTTAACTCTTGGTTTGTATCATTGGACGATGAGGTTGACTCTTGGTTTGTATCGGTTGATTCTTGGTTTGTATCCGATCCTTGGAGCAGGAGCGGCTCCATCAGGGAGCGCTCGCCGCTGGTTAAGTGATCCACACCTACGAAGCTTTCTTAACTGCACGGGGGTTGGGGAATGCTGGGGGACCCAGCTCTCGTGTGTTCCTCTTTGAATAGTTACTTGATGTGTGCAGAGATAACAGGGTTCCCACACAGGCAGGACCCAGTCTAGAGTTTGGCGAGTGTTACGGATATCTTCTGTCTTTATATTTTTGAGAATCCTATCAAGAAAGCTAATCTTTTTACGCTCGATTGCTGAGAGCTTCCCCCAAACTCGGGTCAAAACGGTGAAATATAGTGGTGAGTAGGATTTCGTGGTCGGTATTGACAGCGTCTGTTGCAGAAATGAGCCTTTTTGGAGCACCCTGAGGAGTTAGCTTCTAGTCTACCCTCATGGAGACAGAAGGCTGGTTTTCTGTGGGTTTTTGGTCGCACACGGTAAACCGGCTGATAACCGTAAAAATATTTGTAACAGCTACCCAACATTGAGCGCTGGCTCCATGGAAGCATTTAATCCCACGTTAACTGCGTCAGATGAACATTGAAAGTGCTCTGTGATGGACTCGTGGGGAAACTGAGGCTTGCATGTTACTGTAACCTGCCCAAGTAGTCATTTTCTGGAGCTCACACAGCTTGGAGGTATCTTTGCTAGATCTGAACTTGCATCTGTCTTTTATTCATTTTTTATTATTTTTTTAATGTTTATTTATTTCTGAGAGAGACAGAGTGTGAGCAGGGGAGGGGCAGAGAGGGAGACACAGAATCGGAAGCAGGCCCCAGGCTCTGAGCTGTCAGCACAGAGCCTGACGCAGGGCTTGAACCCACAAACCTCGAGATTGTGACCTAAGCCGAAGTCAGATGCTCAACCGACTGAGCCCCTCAGGCGCCCCTGGACTTGTGTCTTTCTGACTGCAGAAACATTTCCCTGGGGCTGGTGGATGCTTTGTGGGTACAAAACTGTGTTCGGGGCAGACTTGCCCTGAACTGCAGCATTTTTCTGGGGAAAGCCATTTCCCCCTGTTTTACTGGACCGGTGTCGTGTTACGGTCTTTCTGTTGCCCTTCTCCTTCAAGCTGCAGCTTGGAGATGGCCTCTTCATTTGAGAGCTTTGTAAATATATATATTTAGCCCGTGTTACTTCTCTGCACCTTCTGTTCAGTGTTCCTCTTGGGTTAAGGTTTGTTTTCAAAGGCAGAGACGGCAGGGTAAGTGTCTCGGGGACCTTCCTCATTTGATTAGAAGGAACTGTTGTCTTCGAGGCAACATTGCCCTGATCCTGGGAGGTGCCCGACTCTGAGGAGAGTATCACGGAGGTTCAGACCCAGGGTGTCTGATTGCCCATGGTGGTTCGTGAAGCTCGTGTGCGCGTGAAGGTGGCATCCTGCCTGGAGAGAGGACCTCTAGGCCACATCGGATCCTTAGAGGAGTCCCCGGCCCTCCAGGCATCGAGAGCCCTGAGGGCTGACCCGGGGGCTGTCGCAGCCCTGGACATGAGCCCTGGACTGGTCTTCCCTTTCCCCTCGACGCCACCTTTTCTCTGTTCCCTGGGTGTTGAACACGGCGCCTGTGATTCGTGGCATCTAGGAGGAATCTAGAGCCCCGATCTACTTAGAAGCGAGGCTTGTCCAGACCCCACATCACAGCAGAGGGTGTGTGCCCAGGACTGTGCCCGAAACTTCACTAAAGGGTGCTTCCTGACCTCCCCTGTCTCACTGATTGCCGATTGCCGCTGCCCCCGCAGGCCGCCCGAGACCCTGCGGGTTTTCTTTCAGGAGGTGACGGAGGGGCAGTGGCGCTGACGTCACGCCCGGAGGAGCGTCATGCACTCAGAAAGAGCTGCGCTGGCCTTCCAGTCTTTCCAGTCACCCCAAGTGTAAGTTGGGGAGAATAAACCTGTCCCGGGAGGCTGCCGTGAGTGGTGAACATACACAAAATGCCTGGCACGGGCTGGCTCGTAAGTGCTCAGAAACTGAGAGCCGAAAACCAGGTGAATGTTGTCCTCAGAGCCGCAAGAGCGGGTCACTGGCCATCGGGTGGCTGGGGGCTCCCTAACCAGCTCTGGGTGCCTTCAGCACGGCCTGCCGTCCTCTGGGTGTCTGGACATTGACCTTGTCTTAGTTTTTGACAAACTTGGCCAGTGACAAGGCAGCTGAATCCCAGCGGAGAGAATTCACTCGCTCATACAGCGGGTGGTTGCTGAGTGTTTGCTGGTGGTCAGTGGGAAAGTCTTGACCCCTGTTGCCTTAGAGTGTGAGTCCAGGGTCACGGCTGGTCTTAAAACAGCCCAGCAAAGGCCTGTGAGTGCAGGTTTGGAGAAGCACCGGAGAAGAAACCAGCCAAGACCCTGCTAGAGAACAACGGGGCCTCGTTAGGAATTGGGGGGGGGTGGCCTTTCTAGGAGGGGACCGAGGAGAGGGAACAGCACTCCCAGCAGAGGGAACAGCATGAACAAGTCGTCAACAAGGGAGAGCTTGCTTATTCCCGGTTTGGAGGAGGGGTTGCGGCTGGGACATGGCAGGCAGCAGGGCCGAGGCTGGCAGGAAGTGGACGGGGGAAGGCTCGGGGGCCTTCAAGGCCGTGCCCAGGTGCTGTACTTTGTCACAAGTACAAAGCAAAGTGCTGAAGGGACTTGATGGAGAATGATGGCGTGAACGCAGAATCTCAACAGGAAGCAAGGGTGAGGGGCAGGACGGAGCCTGTGGAAATCAGGCAGAGATGAAGGCATTTTTTCTGACAGGGGCCTCCTGCTTCCAATGGGGCTTCCATCTAAGTCACTCCAGAACCTTCTAGAATACCCCTTTCCCTCCCCGTCCCTTGCTCCTGGCCTGGGTGGAGAGGGAAGATGTAACCCCCACTCTGTCCACTGTTGGCTCATTATTGGGATGGTTGTGAAGACGACTTTGCAACCCCGCTTGCCTCCACAGGATTTCCCCCTGACCCTCCTCATTTCTAACAACCAAGTTAGTTTAATCCTAATTTTGGCTTTTGGGGTCAGATGTCTTGGTTCCACTTTCTCCTGGACTTCTATTTTCCCTGGAAGGACAAATGGAAGGATGTCATTGGTGCCCGCAGGAGGCCCTTCATTCACCCGGCCTCCAGGTACCAAGCACTTGATATGTCTAAACTTCCATTGCATTTCTTTAGAAAATTGTACCTGTGTCTTGTGAAAGGGAAACTCTAGACCCTAGATAAGACAGGTTCACAGAAGAAACCTGGTTGCTCTGAAATCCAAATCTCAAGGTGTGGTTTCCGAGTGGGCAGGGTGGATGGGAGTCGCAAGGGAAGGGACCGACGCTGGAGGGGCAGAGCCAGGGGCATGACGTGGTTGGCCACACAGGCGCTGGATGTTAGCGCCTGTCTGAGCAGGACAGGAGAGCGGGGAGAGAGAGCCCTGCTTCTCTCCGTAAGATGGGTGCGAGAGGGGGTCTGCCTCCTTGGTCTGGTCAGAGCTGAGCATCCACCACTCGCGTGGGTGCATCCTGAAAGCCTCTGGAGTGTTCTTAGAGTCATGGCTGTTCCTGTGACCGTGCCCCAAGGAGCACACGGCTGTCTTCTTTTTGAAGGTATAAGTCTCTTCTGGAAGATAGACATGACCCTCCCAGTCTGAGACCCTACGGGCCTCCAGGACATGATTCAGGAGGCAGAGAAGAGGTCCTGGCCGGGCAGGCACTGCCCACCTCTTCCTTAGAAGGTGCCAGGCCCAGAAGTGCCTTCTCTTGAGGCACACAGTCAGCTTGGGAGACTGAATGTGACTACGCACGGCTGGCCATCAGTGGGGTGATGGCTCTCCTGCCCGGCTCCCTCCTGTTCTGCCCGTCCAGCTGGAGATTCTCTAAAATAGCTTTGGATGTGCAGCGGCAAATACCTGATGAACCCCTGACTCCAGTCTGACTGCCCGTCTGAGAATTGATAGCATCGTGTTGTCACAGTGCTATTGACGTATTCCCTACGCTGTCCTTTCCATCCCTGTGACTTATTTCCTTTGTAACTGGAGGTCTGTTCCGCTTAATGCCCTCTGCCTGTTTTGCCCATCCCCCCATCCTCCTCCCCTCTGGCAAACCACCAGTCTGTTCTCTGTATGTGATCAGTCTGTGTCTGTTTTCCTTTGTTCATTTCTTTTGCTTTTTAAGATTGCACGTATAGATGAAATCTTATGAAATCTGTCTTTGACTTGTTGCCCTTAGCCTCATACCTTCTAAATCCATCCATGTTGTTGCAGATGGCAAAATCTTACTCTTTTTTATGGCTGAGTAATATTCCATAGTGTGTGTGTGTGTGTGTGTGTGTGTGTGTGTGTGTGTGTTTATAACCTCTTCTTTATCCATGTATCTGTCGGTGGATACTTGGGTTGCTTCCCTAACTCAGCTATTATAAACAATGCTGCAATAAACAGAGGAGTACATATGTCTTTTTGAATTAGTGTTTTCCTTTCCTTTGGGTAAATACTCAGCAGTGGAATTATTAGACTGCATGGTAGTTCTATTTTTAATCTTGGGAGGACCCTCCACACTGTTTCCCAGAGCGGCTGCACCAGTCTGCATTCCCACCAACAGTGCACGAGGGTTCTTTTTTCTCCACATCCCCGCCAACACCTGTTGTTTCTTGTGTTGTGGATTTTAGCCATTCTGACAGGTGTGAGGTGATAGCTCATTGTGGTTTTGATTGGTATTTCCCTGCTGTTGAGTGATGTTGAACATCTTTTCATGTGTCTTTTGGCCCTCTGTGTGTGTCTTCTTTGGAAAAGAGTGTGTTGGGGTCCTCTGCCTAATTTTTAATGGGATTGTTTGTTTTATTGGCAATGGGTTGCATAAATTCTGTATGTATTTTGGATACGAACTGCTTTTTGGGTATATCATTTGCAGATATCTCCTCCAATTCTGCAGATTGCCTCTTGTTTTGTTGGTGGCTTCCTTTGCTGTACAAAAGCTTTTTATTTTGATGTGGTCCCAATAGTTTATTTTTGCTTTTCTTTGCATTGCCTGAGGAGACCTATCCAGAAAAATATTCCTAGGGCTGATGTCCAAGAAGATTGCTGCTTATGTTTTCTTTTAGCAATTTTATGGTTTCAGGTCTCGCATTTAGATCTTTGATCCATTTTGAGTTCCTTTTTGTATAAGGTGTAGGAAAGTGGTCCAGTGACTCCCCCCAAACAATGATTATGACCTCTTTTACTAAATTACATGAATTGCAGCTTTCTTATATACCTATAAACATGAAGCTAGGAAAGTAGGCTCCTTTTACAACTATAAAATGAAACGGATTTCACAAATTACATAAAACAAAGCACAAAAGTCACAAAAAGGTGTTATTTGTTACAGAAGGCGGTAGTCGCTAATGTTTATCATGAACTTGAGTCCTAGCCAGTCTCTGTGCTCATAAGCATTGTTACACTGGATCATCCTTACAGTCTTATGAGGTTGTTCCTGTTTCCCAGATAGGGAAACTGAGGCACAGGGCTCCGTCAGTTGCTGGGATCACACAGGTAGCGAGCAACAGAGCCAGGCTTCCATCCGAGGCTGCCGGCCACATGGCCATGTGACCCTCGCTCTGAATCACAACCCTCCACTCCCTTTCTGTGGTGGTGAAACTCGACTGAGGCCGCCAGCATTCAATTTGCATGTGAGGAGTGATATCTTTGTAGCTCACTTTCTTACTGTGCACATTAGTCTCTTGACTTTGAGATGATGACCGTCATTTACATCCACGCCATCTGGAATGCATTTTCTGCTTTTTAACGCACATAACAAGATCCCATTAATTTGATGGATCTGTTTGATAATGAAGGCAAACACGATACTGAAAAGTAGTTAAGTGAAATATTCCCCGTTGCCTGTTTAACACCCTGCGTGGCTAATTTAGCATTTATTTATTTTTGAGAGACAGAGAGACAGCACCAACAGGGAGGGGGAGAGAGAGAGGGAGACACAGAACCTGAAGCAGGCTCCAGGCTCCCAGCTGTCAGCACAGAGCCCGACGCGGGGCTCGAACCCACGAACTGTGAGATCATGACCTGAGCCGAAGTCAGACGCTTAACCGACTGAGCCACCCAGATACCCCTGTGCATGGCTAATTTAAAAGGGCAGGACCTTCTTGTCACGTTCTCAGGCAACAGAGAACAAGTGTGGCCAGTTCTGAAGCAACGCAGGGCCTTGGGTGTGAACTGTCTGGGGTCCCTTGACGTCCCTTCATGGCACAGGGTAGCTCACTCCATCTCTGTTGCAGAGCAGTACCAACCCCACCCAACACTGGTACGGAACAGTGTGGCTGTGAGCAAGTGCAAATGACCCCATGTGGCCTGTCCCTGATTTAAATAAAAATATTGAAATGATTGCACATGTTAAAAAAAAAATCTTTTACCTTTTAGGCTGCCAACTAATCCATTTGTATATCTTTAGGGATTGGTAAACTCTGGTGTAAAGAAAAATGTGTTCCGGGCACCTGGGTGGCTCAGTCGGTTAAGCGTCCTACTCTTGGTGTTGGCTCAGGTCACGATCTCATGGTTCGTGAGTTCCAGCCCTGCGTCGGGCTCTGCACTGACAGCGGGGAGCCTGCTTGGGATTCTCTCTCTCTGCCCCTGTCCCACTTGTTCTCCCTCCCTCTCTCTCAAAATAAACAACTTTAGAAAAAGATATAGAAAAAATGTGTTTCAGAGAGGGTTTTTTCACAGAATTCTATAATTAAAATTATATAATTTTAATATAAATTAAATTAATAAAAATAAATAAAATTTAATATAAATTTAAACTTATAAAAATTTATTTTTATAAACGACATAGAATATTTTTATAAATAATATATAAATATTTGTATGTGTAGATTTATATTTTTATAAATATATAAACAAAAATTTATTTTATGTGAAATAAATTTAATATAAACATAAATAAAAAATAAATTTAATATAAATTAAAAATTCTATAATTCTTTTTGAAACCGGTTTTAAAAAAATAAACAGGCCCGCTCACATTTTAACTTCACGGCATTTCCACGCCACTGAGGCACATCTTTTTGCTATAAATGAACTTAGCCCTGTACTAAGTCTGTTTTAGATTGTCCCGTGGGTCAGCTACCCTCTTCGGGCACAGGAGAGACTGTCGAGACAGGGGACCCGTTCTGAGCACCTGCTCCTTCCTTACCAGGTCCTGAGCCAGTCGTGTGACACCTGTTACCTTGTTCAGTCCTCAAGAAAACCCAAGCTCACAAAGCCCGTGACTCGTTCAGGCCTCGCGGCCAGAGAGCCTGGCGTGTTTGCGGGTCCCCCCCTGTGCCCTCACCTCGTGAGTGTTTAGCGCCTTCCGTGGGCACATCATGTGTGTGCAGCTACCACTTCCCAGCCTGCTGTGTGCACAAGTGGGCAGGTCTGAACCCAGCACCGTCAGAGTCATGAAGTTCGGTGGTTTCTGCTAGAACGCGGGGCAGAGCACTCTGGAGACGCTTAACTGGGTCTGTCTCATCCTAACAGCATACTGACCGGAGTCCCAGCCGAGTGGGTGGGGAGGCTACGGGGAAAGCACAGGTCCCCATCATGCCCGCTCCCACGCATCCGCTCCGTTTGGAGCCCGCGTCCTCATCTCTGCCAGCTTGGCCCACCAAGACCTCCGGGCAAAATGGAAATGCAGTGTCGACCCCAAGAATCCACTTGAGGCTGCCCACTTGAGGCTGCCGTGTGGGCACGGGCTACGGCTGCCCGAGTGCCTCTCTTCCTGGGCTGGCACCTGGCTGGACACCTCACCTTCTGGAGGGTTCCATCAGGAGGGCTGGCACTCTTGGCCAGGCTGCTGTCTCTCTAGCTTCTGACACCAAACCTGTGATGTCTTCGCCCCGTCAGAGCACACACTGTTCTAGAACACACTCTCGTTTCCTTTCCTCTAGTCCTGCTCACGTAGAGCTTTCTGCCCGATCCTTTGTTGTTGCTTCTGCAACCGTGCATCTCTCCTTTGGATCTCAAGGCAGTCAGCTGCCTTGAGTTGCCCTGGCTCGTGAACGTGCCTTCCAGAGCTGTTAGTATGAGCGTGTGCATGTGTGTGTGCGTGCATGCGCATGCTCCCTGAGAGCAGGCACTGTTTGTTCAGTGCAGTTCCTAGGAAATGAACAAGGCCTTCCGTGGTCCAGTCCACGCTTAGGTCCCTGCCCTCCTTCATGGCACCCTTCCTGTAATTTGTATGACATCCCAAGTCCTTCCCTGCACATCCCCAGTCCTTCCCCGCCTCCGTGCCGTCTGAATGACCGTCCTTGCTGGGAACAGCCTCGTACCCACCCCATCCTTGCCACCTCTGCCCGACTTTTCATATCACAGCTCACAAGTCACTTCCTGGACTCAGCCTACGTGGAGTGGCACTGCCTGTGTTCCTTCTCTCTGTATTTACCTGTGCTATCGCCTGTTTAATGTTGGTCTGCTCTTGGAGACCATGAGCTCGTGGAGGGCCATGTAGAACTGTTACCAGGCTTGCTGGTTCTAGGACCAGAGCAGACTGACCTGTTTGCTTGGAAGATGATGGTCTTAGAGACACATGGCTCCTGCTTGCGGGACAGTTCCATAAGCGTGCAGAATAATGTTCCATGGCATCGCTATTAAACTCCTCTGTTATTTCTGATCCCCTTTCTTACATTTTTAACTTTATTTTATTTATGTTGAGAGAGAGAGTGCAAAAGCTGGGGAGAGGCAGAGAGAAGGAAAGAGAGAATCCCAGGCAGGCTCCATGCCACCAGCCCAGAGCCCGACGTGTGACTCGAACTCACGAACTGTGAGATCATGACCTGAGCCGAAACCAAGAGTCAGACGCTTCGCTGGCTGCACCACCCACATGCCCCAGATCCTCTTTCTTCAATGCTTCCTCCAAACCACTACGGTCCCCAGGAATCAGCCAGAGTGTGACAGATGTGGAGTCAGATTCGGGAGGTCTGGGGCGAGGCCGGGACGGATGAGTCACGGCCTGGGACTCTCCCGCAGGCTCCACCCGCCTGCAGACTTCTCCCTCCAGTGGGGAAGAGGCGAGGCCTTGTCCAGCCGCTGGCAGGGGGGACCGGGGTGACACTGGCAGCCAGGTGACCCTGAGAACCAAGGCAGCTGGGTTCTAACGTTCAGAATCTTTTACGAGGAGGCAAACTTCCTGCTTTGGAAGAATCCTGGGCAGAGAATGGCACCCCCCTTTGGCCCATGGCGCAAATGGACCCATTTAGCCTACGGGAGGCCAGTAACGGTGTGCCGGACTCGTCTCTGAAATTCCCTTTAGGCAGATACCGTTCAGCCTGCTTCCCACCTGGGCCCCCGGCCTGGTCACGGGCACAAGTCACACAGGCGTGCCAGGGTGAGCCGGCATCAGCATGACCACCGGCCTCAGTGTCCACCAGTCTGAGACACTGGGAAAGTGCTTGAGGCCTAGAAGAAACAGCCGGCAGAGGTGCCCTTTGGACTCTGCTCCGGGGAATCAGAGTGGGGAGCGGTGGGGGTTTTCCCCTTTCAGTCCGCAGGCCCTGCCCGGCCGGGGCTCCTCCAGGCTGGCTGCGCGCCTGTGCGGTTAGGGTTTAACTCAGCTGCCTGGACTCCCGCCCTGGAATTTGCACTCGCTGGGCCCCGGCTGTGCCAGACGGGCAGCCCGCGGCGTCCTGCAGGGCCTGACTTTCAGGGAGCAGATCTCCTCGCTCCGGGATGGGCGTGTGCTAAAACCGAGGGGCGTTCCGATCCATGATCTTCGTTGGAAATGCCAGAGGTGTTTTTAGATGTATTATTTCGTTTTATGGTTTCTGCTGGGGCGCACCCAGCCTTTCACCTGGAGGGAGGGGAGGGAGGGGGGCTGTTTGTTCAGTGACTCATTCCCTGAGGTTCGTGGGAGCCGCCCCGCCTCCCCGTGGCTGTGGCGGCTTCCTTGTGCCAGTCGGGTCACCTGCCCTCCTAACTGCCCACGTGCTCCCTGGTGCTGGGTAGCCCAGACTGCACGGCACCTGCACGGACCTTCCTGAAAGAAGCAACGGCTTTTGAGGGCGAGTGAAGATGATCGGGTCCGTGCGAACGGCAGCGGCCCTTCCCAGCTAGATGGTGCCGTGATTGTGGGTCAGGTGGAGACAGTGCACACTTTCAGGGGAGTTTGGGGGGGGGGGTCTGTCCACCTGGGCAGCTTCTGCTGTCGGACTGGCATACACTTACGTCCTCGAAAAGACCAGCCCAGCCCCAGGTATCGTGGGTGCTCCCTGGGTGGAGGAGGGTTCAAGGGGAGGCAACAGAGACCTTGTCACCGGCCACTCGTGCACAGTGAAGCCTAATCCAACAGCCTGCCCACCCTCTAGCCCTGCTCTTCAAGGGATCCCTTTCCTGGGGGGAGGGAGTCCAACCCTACCCACCCCCTCTGCTCTAAGCAGCCCCCAGCCTCCCTCCTCCCTCGTCAGGTTCGGCATCTGCCTTCTCGTTCTGCCAGCGTGCTGGCCAAAGAAACCCCATCAGTGTTGGGGAGCTACAGGTGGGAGCTGAAGGGTCCCCAGGAAGGAGCCCGGTGAGGGGCGCACGAGAGCCCCAACAGGAAGACTGACTGACGTGTCGGAACTGATAAAATTACCAGACCGAACAGCGAATCTCCTTAGGATGAAATCGTTGTGGTTGCATTGTGATAAAACACACACACCGTGAAATGGACTACGCCAACCGCTTTTAAGGGTGTGGTGGGTGGCGCAGCCAGTCTCCCGAACTGCTCCTCTTGCAAAACTGAGACTCTGCTCACCGGAAGCTCCCCATCCAGCCCCCAGCCCCTGGCATCCTGCCTTCTGTTGTCTGTCTCTCTGAGCCTGACCCACTGTAGGAACCTCAAGTTTGGGCAATTCCTGCTGTATTTGTGTTCCTGTCACCGGCTTTATTCACTCAGTTATCCACGTTGTAGTGTGCTTCAGAATTTGTTTCCTTCTTAAGGCTGGATCATATTCCAGAATGTGTGTTTACCACTTTTTATTAATTCATCTGGTAATGGGCGCTTCGATTGCTTCCACCTTTGGGGGACTGTGAATAATGCTGCTGGGAACCTGGGTGTGTCTTTTCAAGTCTCTGCTTTTTTGGGTACATGCAGATATCCGTTGTTTTACTGTGCTTTACTCTGTCGGGCTTCACAGATACCACATCCTTTATAAATCTTAGGTTCGTGGCGACTCGGAAACAAGAGAGTCTATTGGCGCCATTTTTCCAACAGCGTTTGCTGACTTCAGGTCTCTGTGTCACATTGTGGTAATTCTCGCAATATTTCAGATTTTCTCATTACAGTAAAACCTTGGGTTGCTAGTCACTTGTCCTGCGAGTGTTCCACAAGATCAGTAAACGTTTCTGATAAATTTTAACTTCATAAACGAGCCATGTCTTACAGTACGAGTGGAACGTGATGCCAAACGTCACATGATCACAACTGAGCCAATGGTTCTTGAAATTTGCTTTTACAAGTGCTTTGGATGACAAGCATGTTTCCAGAATGAATTATGCTTGCAAACCAAGGTTTTAGTGTGTATTTGTTAGGTTGACCTGGGATCAGTAACATCAGGTCGATGTCCCTCTTGTCATTGTTCTGGGGTGTAACAAACCACACCCAGATGAGAAAAGATGGTGAACTTAATGGATGAATGTCATGTGTGTTCGTCAGCTCCACAGCCCACCATTGTGGCCTTTCTCCCTCTCCTCAGACCTCCCTATTCCCTAAGACACAACAATGTTGAAATGAGGCCAGTTGTTAACCCTACAATGGCTTCTGCATGCTGAAGCAACAGGAAGAGCCACATGCCTCTCAGTTTTCATCAAAAGCTAAAATGATTAGGCTGAGTGAAGAAGGAGTGTCAAAGTCTGAGACAGGTGAAAAACTAGCCCTCTTGAACAAACAGCCAAGTTGTGAATGCAAAAGAACAATGCTTGAAGGAAATGAAAAGTGCTACTCCAGTGAACCACATGAATGACAAGAAAGCAAAGCAGCCTTATTGCTGATCTGGAGGAACTTTTGAAGGTCTGGATAGAAGATCAAACCAGCCTCAACACTCCCTTAAGCCAAAGCCCAATCCAGAGCAAGGCCCTAACTCTCTTCAGTTCTCTGAAGGCTGAGAGGCAAGGAAGCTGCAGAAGAGAAGTCTGAAGCTAACAGAGGTTGGTTCATGAGGTGTAAGGAAAGAAGTAGAGTCTGTAACATGGAAGTACAAGGCGAGGCACAGCAGCCTGTTATCCAGAAGGTCTGGTGAAGATCATTAATGAAGGGGACTCCACTAGACGGATTGTCAGTGTAGACGAAACAGCCTTCTATTGGAAGTAGATGCCATCCAGGACTTCACAGCTAGAGAGAAGTCAGTGCCTGCCTTCAAAGGACAGCCTGACCCTCTGGAAAGGGGCTATTACAGCTGGTAAGTTGAAGTCAAAGCCAATACTCCTTGATCGTTCTGAAAATCCTATGGCCCTTAAGAACTGTGCTAAATGTACTCTGCCTGTGCTCCTTAGATGGAACAAGAAAGCCCGGATGGTGGCACTTGTGTTTATAACATGGTTTGCTGGATATTTTAACCCCGCTATTGAGACCTACTGCCGAAAAAAAAGATGCCTTTCAAAATATTACTGCTTATGGATAATACAGCTGGTCACCCACAAGCTCTGATGAAGATGGAAATGAGATCAATCTTGTTTTCATGCCTGCTAACACAACATCCATGTTACCTACCATGGATCAAGCAGCAAGTTCAGATTTTTAAGTCTTCTTACTTAAGAAATATATTTCATAAGGCTATAGCTGCCACAGATAGTGATTCCTCTGATGCATCTGGGCAAAGCCAACTGATAGCCTTCTGGAGAAGATTCACTATTCTAGGTGCCATTAGGGACATGTGTGATTCATGGAAAGAGGCCAGAATATCAACATGAACAGGAGTGTGGAAGAAGTTGATTCCAGCCCCCTGGATGACTTTGAGGGGTTCCAGACTTCAGGGGAGGAAGCCAGTGCAGATGTGGCAGAAACAGTAAGAGAACTGGAACCAGAAGAGGAGCCCAAAGATGGGACTGAATTGTTGCATCTCATGATACAACATGAGAACATAGAAGAGCAAAGAAAGCGGTTTCTTGAGATGGAATCCACTGCTGGTGAAGATGCTGTGAAGACTGTCAGAATGACAACAAAGGATTTAGAACATTCCAGAAACATAGCTGATAGAACAGCGGCAGCATTTGAGACAATGGATGTCAATTTGGAAAGAAGTTACCCTGTGGGTAAAATGCTATCAAATAGCATCACATGCTACAGAGGAATCATTCGTGAAAACAAGAGTCAATTGATGTAGCCAGGTTCATTGTCTTATGTTAAAAAATGGTCACAGCCACCCCACCCTTTAGCAGCCACCACTCCACCCTAATCAGTGAGCAGCCGTCAATGTCAAGGCAGGACCCTCCACCAGCAAAAAAGATGATGCCTGAAAGCTCAGATGGTGGTTAGCATTTTTTAGCGATAACGTATTTTTAAAGTAAGGCATGCACTTTTAGGCAGAATGCTGTTTTCACACATAGAGACCACGGTGTAGTGTAAACGTAACTTTTATATGCACTGGGAAGCCAGGCAGTTCACTTGACTGGCTTTATTGTGATGTTCGCTCTGTTGCGGTGCTCTGGAACCAAACCCACACCAAGGTATTCCCGGACCCAGAGAGGAATTATGGTGGTTCTGTTTTCAACTTTTTGAGGACTTCCATACTGTTTTCCAAAGTGGCTGCACCAGGTTGCATTCCCACTAACAGTGCATGAGGGTTCCTCTTTGTCCACATTTTTGCTGAGGTTGACTATTTTCTTTCCTTTTTTTTTGGATAGTGGCCATCCTAGGATAGGATAGGATAGGATAGGATAGGATAGAATAGAATAGAATAGAATAGAATAGAATAGAATAGAATAGAATAGAATAGAATAGAATAGAATAGAATAGAATAGAATCTGGGGCACCTGGTTGGCTCAGTCAGTTAAGTGTCCAACTCTTGATTTCAGCTTAGGTCATAATCTCATGGTTCGTGGGTTTGAGTCCCACATTGGGCTCTGCAGTCCTGCTTGGAATTCTCTCTTGCTCTCTCTCTGCCCCTCCCCTGCTTGCGCACGCTCTCTCTCTCTCTCTCTCTCTCTCTCTCTCTCTCAAAATAAATGAATAAACTTAAAAAAATAATAATACAATACAATAGTGGTAGTTTGGGGTTCGTATTTTTCCATGATTTAGTATACTAGACCTGGATGTTTATACATACCACTGCCCAGCCGCCAGTGTCCCTCCCGGTGTCCCCAACAGAACTGAGGTCCAGAGAGAAGAGATCCAGGCGCAGTGGCTCAGATCCTGATGGACACACAAGATGACATCTGAGATTGAGACCCACTGGCCAGCAGAGACTAGGAGGAGGCCAGGGTCAGGCCGAGTCATGACCACAGTGCCTCTGCACCCCCCGCCCCCGCCACCCTCCCCACTGCAGGTGCTCAGGAACCCACTGGAGGGCTTCTTGGAGGCTGGGACTGCGGCTGTTTGTGGTTCTGAGCAAGGACCGCCGTAGCTTTTGGAGAATGGGTGTCCTCAGTCTACGTGGGGGCTCCTCTCCCCTGCCTACACTTGCCTCCACTTGGAAATGTCACTGTCATCCCAGACCCAGGTCATAGAAAGCCATCTGGTCATCACCTCCCAGAGCTTGTTCTCCGATAACCTGCTTTGAGCCCTTGTACGAGAGTCAGAGGCCGGGAACCACAGACACCGTGGAGTCCCCCTCCTCTCGAGGGCCCCTCCCCTCCGTCTTCCTCCTGCGGTCGCTCTGTCCATGCACCCTCCCCACGAGGTACCTCACCCCTCATTCAGTATGTCCCCAGAACTGAGATGTTTCTGCTTACTGTTCTGGCAGTCTCCATCAGGGCTCCCCCCTACGCGGCTCCCCGCAGCTGTTCCCATACTTGTTCTTGAAGATCATCAAGGATCTCCACCGGCTACAGTAATTAGTTAGCTCCTTGGCTCACTTCCCAACCAGACCCTATTTCCTGCAGCCGCTGGGCCTCTCTCTGGACAAAACAGATTCCCTCCCCTTTCTCAGTGACCTTGACAAAGATAATCCCCAACTATTTGCGGGATGCTGGTATTTGGAACCACCTGAACACTCTTCCCCAACCAGCAAAACGAGAGCAGCAAATCTCTGTTCCCGTAGACGAGGGTCCAATGAGATAAAGAGGGTTTAGGAAAACCACAGCGCTCTGGTGGCCTGTTGGGCAGTGTACTCAACCCGTGATGCTGTTTTCATGTCTCCTCCTATGATGTGCGTTACAGGTTTATTTTTCTTCCCCTCCACCTACCAGGGACATTTCCCCTCCCTTCCTCCCCTTCTCTCCTGTCTCCAAATTCTGGCCTTTCTCTGGACCAGCCGCCCAAGCTTTCTCCATAGGTGGACGCCCAGTATTACAGTCTTGACAGATTTCCTCAATATCATCCTTGCCTCAAGATCTTCCAAGTGTGCTCTGTCCCTTGTAGGCTGAAACTCTATATAGTTTTCACCCTTGTCAACATCTTCATCATCAATATCATCAATAAGTGTTTGTAAATACCTAAAGATACGAGGACCCTGTTGCGACTCTAAACAGCCTCAGTAAAGCATCTGCAGTCTTCCAGAGACATGAAATGATGAGGCAGCAAGATTGCTACCTGGGCAGATGAATGGCAATGAGGGCGGCTGTATGTGTGCAGGGCCTAAGGCTGGCATCGAGCGGCTTTCTCAGCCTGAGGTCCGTGCGCTCACGGACACACACAGCTTCTGAAGTGGGCCATGACTCCATCTACCCATCAGGCATCGTGTCTGGTGTGGAAATTTCTCGTGTGCGCTCCTCAAAATGCGCAGATATTATTCTGTGAAATCAAAACACGGAGTCACAACTTTATCGGCACATAGCGTCATGATCTGTCAGTTGCCTTCGTCAAGTGATACGGAATTGCAACTAGAGCCACGTGCCATTTTGATGTTAAGGAGCCTCTGTTCGAAAGAAACGTTGCCGTCTGGAGCACCTGGGTGACTCTCAGTGGGTTAATAAGCGCCTGACTCTTGGTTTCCACTCGGGTCATGATCTCACAGTTCCTGGATTCAAGCCCCATGTCAGGCTCTGTGCTGATGGTGCAGAGCCAGTTTGGGGTTCTCTCTCTCCCCATCCCTCTTTCTCTCTCTCTCTCTGCCCCTGCTTGCTCTCTGTCTCTCTCAAAATAAATAAACTTACTTAAAAAAAAATGTCATCCATTAACATAACCCCGGCTCTTAGGTAATTCAGATTTGATTGGCCCACGGTGGGGACTTGGGCCCTGGGAAAACTTCCCAAGTGCTTCTTCGGCATAGCCAGGAGGAGTCCCCTGGTCTCAGCCTGTGTCCTTAAGCCCAGAGCACACAGAGGCGTCTCAGATGTGGTTTTTCGCTGTGTCTTCAAGAGATCAAAGCATACGGGACAGGGTGTATGGTGAGGCACAGACAGGGGGCACGCTTGTGGGTTTTCCAGGGGCAGGGAACATGAGACCCGTTGCCAGCCAAGTGGGGGAAGGGGAAGGGAGATTCGGGATCGAGGGTCCGGGGAGAGCCCTGCCTTCCCAGTGGCACCAGTAGCTACGGCCCTGCAGGGGACAGGTATGTGATGGCCTGGAGTCTGGTATTGAGTCCCAGAGCCCAAATGGAAGCACACTGACTGACGGTGTTTGCTGTGAAGCAGTTCAGAGCCTTTTTGGATCTATTATTATTTTCTCAGAAAGAGCCAGACATCCATTTTGTTAGTGTCAAATGTTCCAGGTTTTTCACTGTTGGCTGAGGTCCGTGTGTGTGCCCAGGCAGATGCATGCACACATGTAACACCGAGCTGGACAAAATGCATCCCGGGGTGTCCTTGCAGCCTGCGGGGTTGCAGCTCTTGCATGGGGGTGTGATCGGGGTGCGGAGAAAGGGGTGAGAAAATGCACGCCTCGCAGTGGGTGCTGGGTTCCCGGCAGGTGGAGGGAACCCCAGGAGGCAGCAAGATGGCCTGGTAGAGGCTAGGTGGTCGGGGACATGGCCTTTATACTGACGTCAGTGATGAGAGCTGGGGCGGCTGCTTGGGGAGATTCTTTTTTGTTAATTCTTTTTTTTTTTTTTTTTTTTTTTTTTTTAAAGGTACACACGCCGCCTATTTTTTTTTTTTTTTAATTTTTTTTTTTTTTTCAATGTTTATTTATTTTTGGGACAGAGAGAGGCAGAGCATGAACGGGGGAGGGGCAGAGAGAGAGGGAGACACAGAATCGGAAACAGGCTCCAGGCTCTGAGCCATCAGCCCAGAGCCCGACGCGGGGCTCGAACTCACAGACCGCGAGATCGTGACCTGGCTGAAGTCGGACGCTTAACCGACTGCGCCACCCAGGCGCCCCTGTTAATTCTTTTTTAATGGCTCTTTATTTTTGAGAGAGACACAGGCATAGAGCGTGAGCAGGGGCGGGGCAGAGAGAGAGGGAGACACAGAATTGGAAACACGCTCCAGGCTCCGAGCCGCCAGCACAGAGCCCAACACAGGGCTTGAACCCACAAACCATGAGATCATGACTTGGGCCAAGATCAAGAAGTGGGTGCTTAACCCACAGAGCCCCCCAGGTGCCCCAGATGTAAGGTTTTTAACGAGAAAAAAAGGAAATAAATTCGTGTCTACATTTCACAATAGAGGGTAAGCCTTGAATGTCACTCCTAATCCTTGTGTTAACCAGTGACATGAATGGCAGTAGTTTGTGGCCTTTTCTGAATCCCATTTGCTATTTTCTCCCCAATGTTAAGCGGCCTCTTTTGTTTGCAAGCAATACACAAAATTAGGAAATGCATAGCAGTGAAAAGAGCCAAACCCTATGCTACCCGTCACCTATTCTTCGGTGCCTCTTTCTGGACTGCTTATGACCTATTACTACAATGGGTAACTCTTAAAAATGGGATTTTCCATAACTGATAATAATTGTTTTTTTAAAAAATCCCTATCAAGCACTGTGGCATATCAAATTATATACTTTTAAAGTATATTTAACTAGTACCAGCACAGGGGCTTCTGGGTGGCTCAGTCACTTAAGTGAAGTCTTTGACTTTGGCTCAGGTCATGATCAGGTCGTGGGTCTGAGCCCGTGTCCAGCCCAGTGCTCTGCACTGACAGAGCAGAGCCTGCTTAAAATTCTCCCTCTCCCCCTCTCTCTGCCCCTCCCTCAATCGTGCTTTCTCTGCGTCTCCCTCTCTCTCTGTTCCTCCCCTGCTCACATACTGTCTCTGTCTCTCTCTCTCAAAAATAAATAACGATTAAAAAAATAATAAAAAATAAAAAAGATTGTTCTGAAGGAGACTTTAGACCTGTTACCTTTCGGTGGATTGGCAGGACTTGGGGTGGGGAGGATAAGGTGGACAGGAGTGGCCCCTGGGGTCAGGATGTCTGCTTTCCATTCCTATTCTGACACCCCGATAACCAGGGGCCTTCAGGGGAGCTGCAGATCTCTTGGACCCCCAGTTTTCTCAGCTGCCAAATATCCTGAAGACTGAACGAGGTGACCTGCCCAAGGCTGTTATTAGCGTGGGTCCTGATGCTGGGAAGACGATTACAAAAATACTTCTGTAAAGTAAGGTCCTTATGTATAAATAAATGTCTACACAAGCAGGCTTCTCTGAGGACCGAGAAAAACTTGTAAGAATGATTTGTCGGGTGGGGCATCCAGGGGGCTCATCAGGTTAAGCGTCCGACTCTTGAGCTCGGCTCAGGTCATGATCTCACGGTTGGTGAGTTCGAGCACTGACAGCTCAGAGTTCGTTTGGGACTCTCTCCCTCCCTCTCTCTGCCCATCTTCTCACTCGCACTCTCTATGTCAGAATAAATAAATACACGTTTAGGGGAAATAAAGAAAAAAAAAAAGAATGATTTTTCAGGAGGAAGCATCCTCACGGGTGATTGTATGGACTCCGAAGTCGGGAGCTGCCCCCTCACCCCCCTTTCTGTGCCGCCCCTGCTTCAGGAGGAAGACGAAGGGTCGCGCCCCTCCTCCGCCTGGGAAGCCGGCCACCCCGAACGCGCACAGTGGACAGACACTTCGCCGAGACGTGTCGCCCGGCCCTCCACAGAGCCTGCTGCACATGGAGAGCCTGGAGAACAGCTCGGTGGCCGTCACCGTGGTTCTGCCCAGCGGGCTGGAGAAGAAGAGCGTGGTCAGCGGCAGGTAAGGGCCCTGGCGCCTCGGGGCAGGGGGGCAGGGGTCACTGCCATCCAGCCTCGGGTCCAAGGAGAACCGAAGAGTGGATCCTGAGAGACTGTGCTCGCTCCCTTGTGGGGCAGGATCTGGGGCCCCCGGGGTACAAATCTGGGCCTGGGTGACAGTGTGGAATGACCGCATGCCCCCCCATCCTCCTTCGAGAGCAAGGGCTGTGCAGCTCAGTCCTGGGAGAGGGTAAGCTCAGGGGAGGGGGCCCAGCAGCACCCGGAGTCCGCATCCCGGGCGCTGAGGTTATACAGGCGGAGAGGCCCTCCGAGTGACCACTGACGGTCTGGCCCCCGGAAGTATAAATACACGGATCAGATTTCCAAACACAACTTCCAGAGCAACTTTAGACTGATGGCTAAAACCCAACCCATGGATCTTAAGTTTTAAAAAAAATTTTAACGTTTATTCACCCTGGATAGACAAAGAGAGACAGAACATGAGTGGGGGAGGGGCAGACACAGAATCGGAAACAGGCTCCAGGCCCCGAGCTGTCAGCACAGAGCCCGACGTGGGTCTCAAACTCACAAACCGTGAGATCATGACCTGCGCCGAAGTCGGACGCTTAACCGACTGAGCCGCCCAGGCGCCCCATGGATTTTAAATTTAAGGCGAACAGTTTTCAGCCCCGAGATGCCCACCTGAATCCTTTGTGAGATCTGATCCGCCCAGGAATGTGCCTGAGGTCAGGGTTACGTGCCCTTCTTCCCACGTCAGCCACAGAAGGCAAAAGGGAGACGTTGGCAAAGCTTCCTGCAATCATAGGGTTAATAATTTCAATACTGATAGAATTTCTGATTTTTTCCCAAAATATATCATTACAGTGATCAATTTTGTGCTACTATCTTTGTAAATGTTTATTTATTTCTGAGACAGAGCGTGAGCGGGGTGGGGCAGAGAGAGAGGGAGACACAGAATCCGAAGCAGGCTCCAGGCTCGGAGCTGTCAGCACAGAGCCCGACGTGGCGCTCGAACTCACTGACCGTGAGATCATCAGCTGAGCCAAAGTCGGAAGCCCAACCCACTGAGCCCCCCAGGCGCCCCAATTTTGAGCTACTATTGATGTCACTGATAACTCTATTTTAACAAAGTCACAGGAACACAGACGTTAAATCTCAGTGTTCATACAGTTTTTACAATAGAGTGATACAGTAATCAAGTATAGAGACTTTGAAGCATAAAGATAGATTTGTCTAATTCTGAGGCAGGAGTGAATAGAAGTCCTGTTTCTTGGAAAACGAGAACAAGAAGTGATTGAACATATTTCAATCCTTCAGTGCTCAGATATACTTTTTAGAATGGATAGTGGTGGAAATCACGTCACTGTGGGTGGCTTTTATTCTTGGCGAAGCATTGAAGACAGCAATGGAACACTTTTTTTTTAAGTTTATTTATTTTGAGAGAGAGAGAGAGAGAGAGAGCGTGTGAGTGAGCAGGTGGGTAAGGGGCGGGGGGGGGAGAGAGAGAGAGAAAGAGAGAGAGAGAGAGAGAGAGAGAGAGAGAATCCCAAGCAGGCTCCACACTGTCAGTGAAGAGCCCAACGTAGGGCTGGATCCCATGAGTCACGAGATCATGACCTGAACCTAAATCAAGAGTCAGATGCTTAACCAGCTGAGTCACCCAGGCGCACTTGTATTTTAAAATGTCAGTATTTAGGGGGCGCCTGGGTGGCTCAGCCGGTTGTGTGTCTGACTTCGGCTCACATCTCGAACTCACGGTTCATGGGTTCAAGCCCCGCGTCGGGCTCTGTGCTGACAGCTCGGAGCCTGGAGCCTGCTTCGGATTCTGTGTCTCCTTCTCTCTCTCTGCCCCTCCTCTGCTCATGCTCTGCCTCTCTCTTTCTCTCAAAAATAAATAAACGTAAAATTAAAAAAAAATTTTAAATGTCAGTATTTAGATTCTCCCTGAAATTTTATGCTTTGCAGCTGTTTATACTGAAAATTCTAGGTGGCAACTCGATGTGCACAGGGCTACGTACACCTTAAAAATTGCTTCGTGAGGTGTGCAAGCAGGGACCGGAAACAGCCTCGGTGTATGGCTGGGAGGGGAGCTGTTGAGTCGTGGGACACGGCATCTTCTCCCATGCTAGGTGATGTCAGCCTGTTTCCCAGGGTGGTACCACCCGCCCCCACGCCCGGCGTGGCGCTCGCCCCCCAGGGGGAACCCAGCAACCGGGCTTCGTGCGACAGGGGGTTCCAGTGACAGGAGTTTCCGGTTTCTTTGTTTTACAGAGAGGTCCGTGTCCTCAGTACATTTCTCCCGCGGAACTTTCGCTTGAGGCACATGCCACATTATTCTAGATTTACAAACGAATAGGTGCGTGACGTTCTATCAGCAAACATATGACGGTTTACTTGCCGTCCTTGTATTCTCAACCCAGTTTTTAGTTACGCTGAAAAATACCATTTTACTGAGGTAGGATTAAGATATAAAAACTGTGAATATTGACTGTGACCTACCCGATGGGCCTGTAGCTAAGTGCACCCCCGTGAAACCACTGCCACTGTCAATCTGCTTCCGTATTTTTTAGGAAAGTGGCCTCTGAGTCCTGTCGCGATACTCTCATATGTGCGAATGCACGCAGAGAGACAGAATGCCTGCCTGACAAGTACAAATATTATTTTGAAAGTCATTTTCTTTCTTTACATATATATTTTTTTAATTTTTTTTAATGTTTATTTATTTTTGAGAGGGAGAGAGAGGGAGAGAGGAGCAGAGAGAGAGAGACATGGAGACAGAACTGGAAGCAGACTCCAGGCTGGGAGTGGTCAGCACAGAGCCCGACACGGGGCTTGAACTCACGAACCGTGAGATCATGACCTGAGCTGCAGTCGGATGCTTAACCAACTGAGCCACCCAGGCGTCCCCATTTTCTTTTTTTGGTTTATTTATTTTTTTATTTATTTTGAGAGAGAGAGAGAGAGAGAACACACACACAAGTGCAAGCAGGGGAGGGGCAGAGAGAGGGAGAGAGAGAGAGTCCCAAGCTCCCACGCAGGCTCCGCGCCTTCAACGCAGAGCCCGACGCGGGGCTCCATCTCACAAACCGTGAGATCGCGACCTGAGCCGAAACCAGTCGTCAGATGCTTAACCGACAGAGCCACCCGGGCGCCCCCGAACACCATTTCCAAACTGAACACGTTCTTCCAATTTTATCCTTAAAAAAATTTCTTTTCCTTACAAAGTAGAAACTACCACTGGGTAGTTTGTAGCCAGCAGAATACGGGCAGCTTTAACGAGGGATATGAAAACACTTTCCTCTTTCCCAGCAGTGAAGTATAACCCTTTCTCCCAGGCTTCCTGCGGGATTAAGTGAGTCAGAGCTGCAGCCTGTGGGCTTTCGTAACTGGGTCCTTGGCATCGTGACCCTTGCTGATACAGCAGGTGCTTGCTTGGGGAACTGGTTTTATATGTCACACTCTTTAATAATACCCGAGCGGGTTGAAGTCCCAATTCCTGACCCTTGCCTCAAATAGATCTACTAATTACTAATCGATGTGGTTTCTCTCTCCGGTTTTTCTAGAGAACATGTCCCATAGTTCATGGGACAAGCAAGCAGTTTGTAATTTGTAATCAGCCCCTTAAGCATGCTTTCTCGCTAGGAAACATTCTCCTAGAGAAAACATTAGTTCATTGCAGTCTGATGATGGCGTTCTGTGTATGACTGATGTTTGTTCTTTTTTTTTTTTTTAAGCTTCCTTTGGATTTAGAAACTTAAATGAAAGACTCAGTCTGTTCTTATAGAAATTATGACATAAGAATTCTTGTTCTGGGCCGTTCTTTTTTGTTTTTTTAAGTTTATTTAATTTTGAGAGAGAGAACACACACACACACACACACACACACAACTTGGGAAGGAGCAGAAAGAGAGAGAGAGAATTCCAAGCATGCTCAGTGCAAAGCCTGACACAGGGCTTAGTCTCATGAACCGTGAGAACATGATCTGAACCCAAATCAAGAGTTGAACACTCAACCGACTGAGCCGCCCAGGCGCCCCTGTTCTTTCTGGGCCATTCCTAAGAGAAATGCTGCGGTCTGTGTTTAGGAATGGTGTTACCAGCACGGCACGCGGGTAGTAAACGAGGCCACCAATTCAGTTCCATCGCTTTAGCTGGGGCACACTTAACGAAAAGACCTTTGAAAAGACCTTAGCCGAAAGAGAGCCTCATAAGCTATGTCAGCCTAGTCTAGAATGTTGGGGCTGTGTCTTTCGACGTGGGAAATCAGGTCCATGTTGGCACATAAACCCAGGAGGCCCCAGGGCAGGAAAAGGCCGATGTTCCCTCTGCGGAAACACAGGAAATCTCCCTCGGAATTCATTCCTGCGATTCTTCCAGCAGAGGCCGTTGGACCCCCTTCCCCACAGACGCACTTAAAATTGTTCAGGAGTTTTCGGGCCCCAGAGCTTCTGGAACAGCACAGGCTCTCATAGCACAGGCATTGGGTTTCTCGTTCCTTCTGGAGAGAGCATACCTGTTCCAAGGTAAAGGGGAGGGAGGCCGTGAGCCGCCATCAGCTCTGGGGTGCCTTCACCCCCCGCCCCCCGACGTGTTGGGGAAGCCTCTCCCGAGGAGCCCGGGGCTCTGGGGGCCAAAGGAAGCTTGCTCTTCTCTGCTGCTCAGCGAGCTGAGGAGGTGAGGTGAAAAAGGCCAGTTCTGGTGCTGGGGAGGCAGCCACAAGAAGGCAGCTCCCTAAATAGCTGGCTAACAAGTTCGTTTGGTTTAATTGATTGACGTTTCTGTTTGGGCAATATCTTCTTTTAGAACACTTTTAATTTTTCTAGAACAGCTGTAGTTCCCTCGAATTGAGAGGAAAGCACAGAGATTTCCCTGCCCCCCCACCCCCCTCCATGCATGATCTCCCCTCTTGTCTACGTCCCCCCCTTCCTTACAGTCAGGAAGCCTGCCGGACACATCCTCCTCCCCCAAAGTCTGTCGTCGATGACCTTGCGGGACCATCTTTCTTTTTTTCTTTTTTAATTTATTGTAACGTTTATTTATTTACTTTTGAAAGAGAGAGGGAAGGAGGGAGACACAGAATCCGAAACAGGCTCCAGGCTCCGAGCTGCCAGCACAGAGCCTGATGCAGGGCTCGAACCCACAAACCGTGAGATCACGACCTGAGCCAAAGTACGATGCTTCACCGACGGGGCCACCCAGGCATCCCCCAAACACCTAACTTTTCTGGAGCACTAGGAGGAGGACATCCCAGCAAGCAGAAGGAAATAAAACTCACTTGCAAAATGACCCGTTTGTACAAGAGACGGGGAGATCCAAGGGCCCGGACGTGAGGCAGCCGTGTGGGGCCGAGTCTCCTGAGCGCCCCGGGTCGCCATCAAACAAGATTACGAATGCCTCTGGGGACACAAAGCTCTGTTCCAGTGCCAAGCAAGTCGTGAGGAAACGGGCACATCAGAGCATTCATTTTCCTCAAGTAAAGGGAGCACTAGTCTTCTGTTAAAAGCAGCGTGCAGATTTCACGTGCACGTTTAACATAAACACTAACATAACTTGAAAGATAACTGGGCTGCAATGCCTGGGGGGCCAGTCAGTTAGGGTCAGACTTCGGCTCAGCTCTTGATCTCACGGTTCATGAGTTCCGGCCCCGCACCAGGCTCTGCTCTCAGCACAGATCTCGCTTCACTTCCAATCTTCTCTCTGCCCCTCCCCTGCTCATACTCTCTCTCCCCCTCTCAAAAATAAATAAGCATTTTTTAAAATGTTAAACATGAAAATTTCACACGCATGTATAAAATAAACGCTAGCAGGCGCCTGGGTAGCTCAGTTGGTTAAGCGTCCAATTGTGGCTCAGATCATGATCTCACGGTTTGTGAGTTCGAGCCCCGCGTCGGGCTCTGTGCTGACAGCTCAGAGCCTGGAGCCTGCTTCCGATTCTGTGTCTCCCTCTTTCTCTCCCCCTCCCCTGCTCTCTCTCTCTCTCTCTCAAAATTAAACAAACCTTGAAAACATTTTTTTTTAATCAAGATAAGAGGGGCACCTGTGTGACTCATTCAGTTAGGCGTCTGAGTTTGGCTCAGGTCGTGATCTCACAGTTCATGAGTTCGAGCCCCACATCGGGCTCTGTGCTGACAGCTCAGAGCCCAGAGCCTGCTTCAGATTCTGTGTCTCCCTCCCTCTCTCTCTTTGCCCCTCCCCTGCTCACACTCTGTCTCTCTCTCTCTCAAAACTATAGAAATATTAAAAAGTAATAAAATAAAATAAACACTAACATAACTTTCAAGGTAATTGGGCAGAGGCACCTGGGTGGCTCAGTCAGTTGAGTGTCTGACTCTTGATTTGGGCTCGGGTCATGATCCCAGGGTCGTGGAATCGGGCCCTGCGTCAGACTCGACGCTGAGTGTAGAAACCGCTTGGGATTTTCTCTCTCTTCCTCTCCTCCCTGCCTCCACTCATGCTCTCTCTCTCAAAAAAAAAAAAAAAAAAAAAAAAAAAGAATTACACGTAATCGGCTGTGAATCAGCTCCCCCCAGGGGGCGCATTGGCTCACCTGCCACGTAAGAAGCAAAAGCCTGCTTGTGTTATGACCTGGACGCAGGAGGCTCCAGACTTGCAGAAAGATGTCCTCCAAGATAGAGGTCAAGGATGATGAGGTCCAAGTTCCGAGAGAGCACAAATTACGTGGGGAGAGCCTAACCAGCCTGCACCCATGTTGATATCACCTGTCCACACCTCCCCAGGTAACAGCCCGTGGCCAGAAAACTTATCAGGCTCTCCAGCCTCTGCACGTTTCTCTCTAGGTCAAGGTGTTCCGACCAGCATGGTTTTGCAAACAGTTTGAAAAGCCTTAGAGAGGGCATGTCCGTCCAGTTGGCGTAACCCCATCTGTCCCCAGGGTCACGTACTGAGACCACTTGCGGGCTGTGGTGGCTGCCTGGCCCCGCGAGGCATTTGGGTTCTGTGAGGGTGTGGCCAGCAGGATTTGGGGACTCTGGTGCCGCCATCCTGATGACTTGGCTTCAGACTTGTACGTGAGGTGAAGGTTCCCCTGGTCATTTTGCTGCCGTCTCGTTCCCTCCGGCCTCACTTGACGGGCCCGGGACCAGACCCTAGTCGGTGACCCTAGCCTTGAACGTAGAGCCCTGTCTCTGACCCACGAGCTTCTCTGGCTGAGGGCTTCTTCAGTCTCCCGTCCCTTCATTGTCCTTTTGTGTGTCCTGCCTGTGTGTTCCTTTGTACCCGACCTCGTCTGTCGGGACCGCCTCTTGGCTGGCCCCGCGCATGCCTTGCCATGCCCTGCCCCTCTGATGCCACATGGAGCTGGCATCTGGACGGGCTCTCTTGTAGCTAGATCTTGCCTTACTCAAGACTTGGGAATCCTACTGGCCTCTTACGAAAGGCCAGTAAGAAACTAGGCTGCATTCGACCAGTTTCGGGTTCAACGGTTCGCCCCAGGTCACGATCTCATGGTTCGTGAGTTCAAGCCCCATACTGGGCTCAGTGCGGACAGTATGGATTCTCTCTCTCTCTCTTTCTCTGCCCCGCCCCTGCTCTCTCTGTCTTTCAGAATATAAATAAACTAAAAAACTGAGTAAATAAATAAAAGAAATACAAATTCCCAGACCAGTCCTGGTGAATCAGAAACTCTGAGTGGAGCCCAGCAATCTGACCTTTAATACACCCCAAATTTCAGATTATATGTTAAACTCCAAGAACCCCGGCTGCAACACATGCCACTGGCTGTGCGAGAACGAGCTGGAGAAGTGCGCAGTCCCCGAGAGGGAGCCCAGGGTCTCACTGGCAGGATGGCAGGAAGAAGGCAGGAATTAAGGTTAGCCTATGCAGCTCAGGAATGACCCTCAGCAGCCTGACCACAGTCAGGCTTTGCAGTGTAGATGAGAGTGCATCCCAGAGAGGGGCAAGCTTTGCGATATAGACGAGAGTGCGTCCCAGAGAGAGGCAGGCCTTACGGTGTAGACAGGAGTGCGTCCCAGAGAGGGACAGGCTTTGCGGTGTAGACAGGATTGCGTCCCAGAGAGGGACAGGCTTTGCGGTGTAGACAGGAGTGTATCCCAAAGAGGGGCAGGCTTTGCGGTGTAGACGAGAGTGCATCCCAGAGGGGGCAGGCCTTACGGTGTAGACAGGAGTGCATCCCAGAGAGAGGCAGGCCTTACGGTGTAGACAGGAGTGCGTCCCAGAGAGGCGCAGGCCTTGTGGTATAGACAGGAGTGCGTCCCAGAGAGGGGCAGGCCTTACGGTGTAGAGAGGAGTGCGTCCCAGAGAGGGGCAGGCCTTAACGGTGTAGACAGGAGTGCGTCCCAGAGAGGGGCAGGCCTTACGGTGTAGAGAGGAGTGCGTCCCAGACAGGGGCAGCCTTAACGGTGTAGACAGGAGTGCGTCCCAGAGAGGGGCAGGCCTTGCGATGTAGACAGGAGTGCGTCCCAGAGAGGGGCAGGCCTTGCGATGTAGACAGGAGTGCATCCCAGAGAGGCACAGGCCTTGTGGTGTAGACAGGAGTGCATCCCAGAGAGGGGCAGGCTTTGCGGTGTAGACAGGAGTGCATCCCAGAGAGGGGCAGGCCTTACGGTGTAGACAGGAGTGCATCCCAGAGAGGGGCAGGCCTTACGGTGTAGACAGGAGTGCATCCCAGAGAGGGGCAGGCTTTGCGGTGTAGACAGGAGTGCATCCCAGAGAGGGGCAGGCCTTACGGTGTAGACAGGAGTGCATCCCAGAGAGGGCAGGCCTTACGGTGTAGACAGGAGTGCGTCCCAGAGAGGGGCAGGCCTTAACGGTGTAGACAGGAGTGCGTCCCAGAGAGGGGCAGGCCTTGCGGTGTAGACAGGAGTGCATCCCAGAGAGGGGCAGGCCTTGCAGTGTAGACAGGAGTGCGTTCCAGAGAGGGCAGGCCTTGCGATGTAGACAGGAGTGCGTCCCAGAGAGGGGCAGGCCTTGCGGTGTAGACAGGAGTGCATCCCAGAGAGGGGCAGGCCTTACGGTGTAGACAGGAGTGTGTCCCAGAGAGGGGCAGGCCTTGCGATGTAGACAGGAGTGCGTCCCAGAGAGGGGCAGGCCTTACGGTGTAGACAGGAGTGCGTCCCAGAGAGGGGCAGGCCTTGTGGTGTAGAGAGGAGTGCATCCCAGAGAGGGGCAGGCCTTACAGTGTGGACAGGAGTGTGTCCCAGAGAGGGGCAGGCCTTACGGTGTAGACAGGAGTGCGTCCCAGAGAGGGGCGCCTCATTACCTCGACTCGTCGCCTGGCCCAGCTCGCCGAGAGGAGGATGACGTGGCCTCTCTGACTTCCCAGCCCCACGGTCCCCAAGACCCCTCTCCCTTTCTCTGGTCCTGAGTGCCTCTGCATCTGGCAGGACTGTGGGCACAGGCTGACCATCACTCTGCCAGGATTTGTAAAAGAACCACGTGAAAGAGGACTGGCTTTTCCTTATCAATTTTTTTTTTTTCAAGAGAGAGAGGGAGCATGTGCACAAGCTGGGGAGAGGGGCGGGTGGGGGTGGGGAGAGAAAGACACAGAAACCGAAGCAGGCTCCAGGCTCCAGGCTCCAGGCTCCGAGCTGTCAGCACAGAGCCCAATATGGGGCTCAAACCACAAACCGTGAGACCATGTACCTGAGCCGAAGTCAGGCACTTAACCGACTAAGCCACCCAGACGCCCTTGTAATTGTGTTTTTTAAAAGAAAGATGTGGGGAAAAATCGTATATCCTTTTTAAACTTAAAAACAGAGATCGCCACAAATACCAGGAAGTAAATATCATTCCTACGTTAGGAGCAGTTAAGAGGCATTTGGGGAACAGATTAAAGAAGCCGGAGGGAAAAGCGATATTGAGGAGCAGTCGGGAGACGAAACCCTGGAGATCCGCCGCGTGACCCCTGCACCCCTAGCATCTGCCACGTGACCCCTGCACCCCTAGCATCTACCGTGTGACCCCTGCACCCCTAGCATCTACCGTGTGACCCCTAGTAATGTGGTTTGGGGTGATCAGTCCTCTTGTACTTGGGATCAGAGAGAGAGAGAGAGAGAGACCCTGCAAAGGGTGTTTGTGTTAGTCTTAGTTCGGACTGCCTTAAAATACTAGACACTGGGGTCTTCAACAACACACATGGCTTCTCGGAGCTCTGGCGCCTGGAAGTCAAGGTCACAGTACAGGCGGGTAGATTTCCTTCTGAGGCATCATCCTGGGTCATAGGCAGCTGCCATAGCTCTGTGCTCATGACCACCTCTTTGTGGGTACACAGAGCAAGCTCTCTGGTGCCCCTTCTTATAAGGACACTAATCCTACCGGATTATTACCACCCTATGGCCTCCTGTAACCATAATCCCATCCTTAGAGGCCCCGTCTCCAAATATGTTGGGGGTTAGGGATTCAACATGAATTTGGGGAGGACGCAGTTGTCCCCAGCAGTGTTAATGCAGGGTGTGCTTTGGGTGCTTAGCATTGATGGTCTAGACAGCTTTCTTAATACACCTGACTCTTCGTTTGACATTGTGAGCCTGTCTGATTGCCTTAGTTTGCTTCATTGTAAGATTGGGGAAACTTCACGGTGCAGTGTCTCAAGGATGCCACTTGGAATCTTGGCATTTGCTGAGAGCAGGAGGGAGCTCAGCCACATACAGATGGGATGTCTGCTCTGAGCCGGGTACAGCATCTCACTGCACAGAATCCCAAAGCAGAAAAGACAGGAACGAGTCAACTCATGTATTTTGCAAACACATCACATTAACGAATGCCCGACACTGTGCTCAGTGCCTTACAAGTGTTCATTGACTTAAGTCTCTAACAAGTGGACACTGTCATTAATGCCCTCACTGGTGAGGAAACTGAGGCATGGGGGGCAGGTCTGAGAACTGGTGAGTGGCGGTGCTGGGACAGCATCCTGGGGAAGCTCCCCTCAGGTGCCTCACTAAACTGCTCTGCTCCCATGGGAAGGATGCCCACACTTCACACGGCTGGTGTGTGCAAAGCTGCACATCAGGGTCAGGTGTTGCTGCATCCAAGGGCAGGGAGTGGGGGAGGTAAGGAGGGGTCAGGCTCAGGAGGTGAGGAGAATGTGTACAAGTAAGCAGGCAACCTCTTCCTGTCTCCAGAAGTTTCTTAACATAACCTCTTCCAGTCTCCAGAAGGTTCTAAGCAGGCAACCTTTTCCAGTCTCCAGAAGGTTCCAAGCAGGCAACCTTCTCCATTCTCTGGAAGGTTCCTTCCTGTGGCCCAGTGGCATAGGGACTTGCTACAACCCCAGGAGGGCACACACTGATACCCCATTGGAGAAGCTGTCAGCTCTCCACAGGTGAATCTGTAACAGAAGCCCACGGGGACCAGGAGGTGCCTCTGCCTATCACTGGGCACTGCCATTGTGCTTTGGCTTTCCTCTCTTTCTGGGTGACTTTTTCCAGGAGCATCAGAGGAGCCTTGGAAGAACTGGCTTACTCTTGGGAATTTGGCATTTTAAATGGCAGCTGATAGCAGATTAACCGGTGGGGCAGAAAGGCCACCCACCCCCACGCGCCTCGTTTTACGTGGACGCAAAGCTGAAAGGCGTATAGCGGGGCAGTAGTAAATCAGGTTGTGTTCTATTTATTTTTTATTTTTTTTATTTTTTTAACGTTTATTTTTGAGACAGAGAGAGACAGAGCATGAACGGGGGAGGGTCAGAGAGAGAGGGAGACACAGAATCTGAAACAGACTCCAGGCTCTGAGCTGTCAGCCCAGAGCCTGATGCGGGGCTCGAACTCACGGACCGCGAGATCATGACCTGAGCCGAAGTCGGACGCTTAACCGACTGAGCCACCCAGGTGCCCCCAGGTCGTGTTTTAAATGAGCCTGGGGAAGGGTCACACTGAGCGGCAGACCCTGCAGGAGATGTTGTAAGATCAGGTCATGCTTTCGAATCCAAGTCCTCGTGTTTGTACCGGTGCACGTCCAGCTGCTTAAGTGAAGCCCAGGTTCGGTCCTCGTCAGCTGCGTCCCTCTGGGGGGTCACCGATACAGATGTCCCAAAGGAGAACAAGACAGCTATCAAAGCCTGAGCTCCTGTCACCCCAAAACCTCCTTACATCCCTGTGGGAGCCCCTCTGTCTTGGCTTGGGCTCTTGCCACTGGGAAAGGATAGTGTGCAGTGTGCTGGAACAGGTTGACTTTGTAATTGGCCTCTGTGTTCTTCGTAAAATTTAAGCACATATGACAGCCAGGCGTCTGGTGTTGAGTTTTATGATCATGCTCTTAACAGTGTTTTGTTTTGCTTTGCTTTGCTGCCTTCTCCTCCCCCCAGTTTTTTTTTTTTTAGAGAGAGAGAGAGGCAGAGAGAGAGGGAGACAGGATCTGAAGCGAGCTCCGCGCCGACAGCAACGAACCCGACGCAGGGCTCGAACTCAACAAACCCAAGTCAGACAATCAACCGACTGAGCCACCCGGGCGCCCCACCTCCCCCCAATTTAATAGTAAATTTGAGGAGACAGGCCTCCAGCACATAGAATTTTCTTTGGAACTTCTTCCTCCCCCACCCCCCCCCCCAAATTTTGTTGAGAAACTGCCTTCCACCCTCAGTTCTTGACAATATCGCTGTAACTTGAACATGAGGCGCTCTCTGTGGGAAGGAACCCATCCTGCGTTAAGTGAGATAGCGAAGGCCAGCATGGATCAGTCAGTTCTGGGGGGAAAGTCACTGGACACGCAAGGCAGAGACTTGGGCACCCCCTTCTTTATTCGGGCAGAAAATGGGTACATGACTATACTAGCACGTCCGGTTAAGTACTGGCTTGCGTGAGGGCAGGGTGCTTACTTACTCCCAGTAATGGGGGAAAATGCCACCCTGTCCCAGAGCTGGCTGTTCCCTTTTACAGCATCTAATTCAGTGTTTCAAATATGTCACCAAGTATTGCATTAAAAGAACAGAAAAGTGACATTACTAGCTTTTGTGTTCTTTCTGGTTTATATTGTAAGATTAATTCAAATACTTGTCTGGCGGTTTATTTGTGTGTGCTTACCCTGGTGCCAGTAGACTGTGGGTGGAGACAGAGACCGGAAAGGAACGAGCGTCAGATGGACCAGGGTCCCAGGCCCATCTGCCTTTTCCTGGAGACCCCACCCCTCAGTCTGGGTGACTGAGAAGGGGAGTGTGTAAGTGCCATCAAGGATACACAGGGCATGGGAACAAATAACATGAGGTCATTTTAGCATTGTTAGAAGTCTGCTTTCTGTACTGAGGCTTTTTTAAAAATGTTTTATTGATTTTTGAGAGAGAGAGAGACAGACCACAAGTGGGGAGGGGCAGAGAGAGAGAGGGAGACACAGAATCCGAAGCAGGGTCCAGGCTCTGAGCTGTCAGCACAGAGCCCGACGAGGGACTCGAACCCAGCAGCCGTGAGATCATGACCTGAGCCGAAGTCGGACGCTCTACTGACTTGAGTCCCCCAGGCGCCCCTGCGTATGGAAGTTTTCAGTGGAATGTCCTCACATCTTGCAGCCTTTTTGTTGTATTGCATTAATCTCGCTGTCAGAATAAAGATGATTTTTGCCCCGGAGCTGAAGGAATCCAAGCTTACAGTGTTATTAGCTGGTGTGGCTGTGTGTGCTGGGGCACTTGTGAGGGTGGGCACTTCATCAGCCCTACAGATGCCCCATCATAGTCCAGGGGGCCCGGAGTCTCCTGAACTCGGGTGACGCCAGTGTCCCCGAGTATCCCCCAATTCACACACATGCTGTTAATTACTTCCCAGATAGTAGGTGGGAGCAAATACTGTCATAGAGGAGATGGCTCTAAAAAGTTGTTTTGGGGACAGCTGGGTGGCTCAGTCGGTTAAACATCCACTTCAGCTCAGGTCACGATCTCATGGTTTGTGAGTTTGAGCCCTGCGTCGGGCTCCGCACTGACAGTCAGAACCTGAAGCCTGCTTTGGATTCTGTGTCTCCCTCTCTGTCTCCCCCTCCCCCGCTCATGCTCTGTCTCCCTCTGTCTCTCTCAAAAATAAATAAACACTTAAAAAACTAAAAAAGAAATCAGAGGAAAGACATATGCTTTTCGAAAGGTGTATATGCTCCATTGCTTGGGAAATTTCAGGAAAGAGAGGTCGGCTTTAAATATAAAAGCATTCTGCCCAGCAGATATAAAAGAGGCAAATGAAATTCTTTGGAGGAATCCACACTGTTATTCTTCTCCCATGGTAAATAATCCCCTGTGGTGGGGGACATTATGAAAATCTTGGACATTCAAACTAGGGCATTTTCTTAGTTGTTTTGTTTTTTTTTTTTTTTTTAAGGCATGCTTTTTTTTTTTTAGCTATCATCTTCAACTTAAAATCTTCAGTTTTTAAGATACATTATAATTTTGAATAACTGAAAGTCTAGTTTTTAGTGATCTCACTTGTGCTAACTGACCTCCTAGGATTCAACTCAGCATATCCATGGATTTAACTACAAGTGTAGCTCTTTCCCCCGCTCTTACGGGTTTGATCTACTGGATGCTCTTTCAGCTCTGTTGTTTACTAGTGTTGCAGATGTTACGACTGTGTCGTCCAATACAGTCATGCGTCAGGAATTCACGAGCTGCCGTTGCCCTTGATAAGCATGACCAGAGGACTGCACATTCACCTGCTGGTTCGTGTGTTTGGCCCTTCCCAAGCTTGACCGAAGGGAGAGTGCAAACGTCCCTAATTAATGTGATTTGTTTCCATTTTTGCAGCCACGCAATGATGGACCTGCTGGTTGAACTTTGCCTTCAGAACCACCTGAATCCATCCCACCATGCCCTGGAGATCCGGTCTTCGGAAACCCAACAGCCTTTGAGTTTTAAGCCAAACACTTTAGTTGGGACCCTGAATGTGCACACTGTGTTTCTCAAAGAGAAAGTTCCCGAAGAGAAGGTTAAGCCTGGCCCACCTAAAGCACCTGAGGTCAGTAGGACAAGCGGACCCTTTGTCACCTGAGGACATATGCAGACACCTGTGGCCCAGGGGTTGAGGAGGGGGCTGGTGGGGCCCCTCTTATCTAAGTAACACCTGCAGACAGCTGTTGTTGGAACGCCTACTAACAACGCTGGGCAAAGTGAGGCCCTAACTGGGCTTCTTTTCAAAGATGGAAGTAAACTGAGCTTAATAACATTCACGGTTGTAACTTTGCTCCTTCGGATGTTATAGAAGAGGAATCAGTCTAGACCAGAGCCATCCACTGGAACTTTCTGCACAGATGGGAATGGTCTGTAACCCTGCATGTTCCAAGGAGGCCGCCCCTGGCACGTGTAGCTAGTTATTAAGCAGGTGTGATGCAACTTGTGTGATTGAGAAACTGAGCTTTTAATTGTATTTAATTTTAATTCATTTACATTGGAATAACACAAGGAGCCAGTGGCTACCATGTTGAATTAGGTAGAACCGCTCTAGAAAATCCTAGGTCTTTCAGTCCAAGGAAGCTATGGCTATACGGGGAAGATTTGAACTTCTCCTAGACAGAGGAAAAACAGGAGTTTTCCCTTTTGAGAAACTGACGTCCGAAATTTGTACTCAATGCACTTGGGGAATATCTCATACACAGATTTATTTCAGGCTTTTGGTTATTGGTTAAAATGAACTCCAGCTGCTTATGGTACTTCTTAATAAAGCTTTGCTGTGAATCTTTTAGCACCATTGGAAAGCTTCTAGGTGCTTGGAATATCTACTAAATTTTTCTGCTTTTAAACACGGCAGTTTGGCCAGCAGTTCATCTTCTGTACGTTTTTAGGTTTGGGTGGTTAATAAATTATAATCGGTGCCATCGATACTCTGGAAAGGGGCATGGGATCCAACTAACTATTCAGCACACACTTAGTGGGTCTACTCTTCAGGGCGTTCGGACAATGTCGAGTCAGTAAAGGCCAAGAAAAAGTTGCCTTTATGAACCTTTGGCATATTAAAATTTTTTTGACGGGTCCGGTTATCAGTAGACATTTAGAATCAGGTGTAGTCAAACCGATTGGTTTTTTCCCTGATTTTAATGGCTCTCATTATATGTTTATCCCGTGTATATGTCTGTTGTATGCCTCTTATATATTTCCAGCTTAAATATGTGTATGTAGTATATATACACAAAAATATGTATATACACAGACATGTAGACATACCGTATATACTTATAGAGATATTAATATATTTATGTGGGTCTTTGGCTATTTGAACAAAAATTTGATATCTTGGGTTTTTTTTTTAGGATTTTTCTTGAAATTGAATTATTCGTGATACTTTCAAACGATTTTCATGTAGACAATATGTGCAGGTGCCTTGTGTTCAGGTCTGTTGGGATCCTTGAAAGATGGTAGTTAGGCGTAGGTGTTAAATTATTAATCAGGATCCCTCCCGATGTCCATTCCCTTGTGTTGTTAGCAGTTTGTTCCTTAGTGAGCGAGTCTACGGTCAGTGGTTTATTCCAGGTGCATATTGTTCACTACTGAGTCTGCCACTTCCCCCCATGACCCACTCAGTTTCGGGAGAAGGGCTCGGGCTGCCCCAGATCTTGCCGTACTCATTCTAGAACACCAATAGGGGTTGGAGCCGTGTGCAAACACGCCCTTATAGAATACTTTCGTCCGGTGTGTTCTTCCAGAAATCCGTGCGCTTGGTAGTGAATTACCTGCGAACACAAAAGGCCGTGGTGCGTGTGAGCCCCGAGGTGCCGCTCCAGAACATTCTCCCGGTCATCTGCGCAAAGTGTGAGGTCAGCCCAGAGCACGTGGTCCTCCTCAGGGACAACATCGCCGGGGAGGAGCTGGAGCTGTCCAAGTCCCTCAACGAGCTGGGGATCAAGGAACTCTACGCGTGGGACAATAAACGAGGTGAGGCCGCCCTGCGTCTTTGACGCCCGCTGGGGGAGAGCCCTGGCGGGAATCGCCGCGCCTGGATTTTCAGGCCACTCAAGCTTCATCCAGAGTTGAAGTGGGCAGAAAGTAAATTTGGTCTGTTCCTGTTCCCCTCGATTGTAATGATGCGTCCCCCCCAATCCTGAACCTGTCCTGCTCATTCCCTGTCTCCCGCGAGCTTCCTTGACGTGAATAAAAACAGGCCCTGGACCAGAACTACTCACAAAGCCTGCATGAACCAGTTTCTCTCGGATTTCTTTTTCAGTACCTGCCCCAAGTCTCAAACATTGCTCATTGTCAGAACCAGCTGACAATTCAGCTTTTTCTAAAACTGCCCGAATGAATTATAGTTCAGGAGATCAGTCCTCGAGAACCACCCACAAAGCCACGTGGGGCTTCCTCAGCGTTGATGCCAGAGACACCTACTGCTCGTGTGAATTTGGTACTTGACCTGATGGCCCAGAGCCTCTGGGGGAGTGGCCACTCTCGAGACCACTCGCTGTTGGCACAGAGGCTGATAGGTGTATAAGCAGATTTCCCTGATCGACACAAAGGGCTGACCATATTGAAACAGCTGTCAGACCAAAATAAATCAATGAATGAGCAAGTAAAAAAAAAAAAATACATAGCCCTTGACTTTAGAACTTACTAAAACGAACTTCATATAAGTGCCTTTTAATGAGGCTCATTTGATCTGTTGCCTTGTATTTATTCCACAGATACCGAGTGGGTAGGGTTTTTAAAGTATAAACCTATCCTGTTTTTTCGTGTTTTTCTAGCGTCCTTCAGATTCTTCCGGGAAAATCTGTTTCTCTTATTACTGACGTCATTGCAAAATCAGTGATCATCATGGAATCTCTCTCCTCTGCCAAATCTCCCACAGGTTCTGGACCCCAGGCCTCATTTGCCATTCGAGGAAGGGTTTTAGCTCAGTCACATATAAAATGCATAGACTATTTATTCCTGCAAAAAAAAAAAAAAAGAAAAGAAAAAGAGAGTGCTCTGACATCTGAGAGCAATGCATCTTGTGTTTTATGCCGCATCTCTCAAAAACTCAGACAAGATTATTCCCAGCATCTGCTCCGAGGGTTGGATATAGTGGGCGTGTCTGTCAGGCTCTTATCAGCCCTGTTTATTTATTTATTTTTTTTCAACGTTTATTTATTTTTGGGACAGAGAGAGACAGAGCATGAATGGGGGAGGGGCAGAGAGAGAGGGAGACACAGAGTCGGAAACAGGCTCCAGGCTCTGAGCCATCAGCCCAGAGCCCGACGCGGGGCTCGAACTCACGGACCGCGAGATCGTGACCTGGCTGAAGTCGGACGCTTAACCGACTGCGCCACCCAGGCGCCCCTTATCATCCCTGTTTAAATTTGGTTTCTGTGCCTCTTTGGAAATAGAGCTTTCATTTGGTAAGACAACAAAAAAAAAAAAAAAAAGGAGAAAAGGAAAGAAAAGAAAGAAAAACTGTCCCCACAAATATGTGAAAGCAAAAAGCTTGCACAAACACGCGTTTCTCTTCTAGGTCAGTCATCAGCTCTATCTGATGGGACCCCAGCAGCGTCCCCAGAAAATAAAGGAGTAACAGCCGGCACGGGCATGGTGGGTGACCGGCCCCTGCCCGGGACACGGTGTCTCTTTCATCTGGACCGTACGGTGCCATGTGCTATGCGGGCTGTGCAGTATTTGATTATCATCCCGCCAAACGCCTTTATCCCTACTGGCAGTCAAGTATTTGGGAAGAAGGGAGAACATTCCGGAAGATGTCTGCGGGGAGCCCTCTCTCTAGGCCCCTCTTGCATTACATCCCCTCCCCAACCAGCAGCTGCTCCAGAGCGGGCAGGGCCAAGGCCGGAGGCGGGGCTAAGGCCGGAGGCGGGGCCAAGGCCGGAGGCGGGGCCAAGGCCGGAGGCGGGGCCTTGCTAGGCAGAGGCCCAACTCTTCTGGAATTCCCGGGGTTGGCAGCCTGGAGAAGCAGAAGGCTTTGCTGCCACCTGCTTCCATGGGAGCTCTTAGCAGCCCGGCAGCTGCGGGCTGGAGGAGATCAGGGGCTGGGGACTTGGCCCCTCTCCTGCAGGGGTGCAAACAGCACCCCCCTTCCTCCCCCGCCCGGGGCCTGCAGGGGGCGGGGGCCGAGGCTGTACTCAGGGGCTGGTGCAGACCAGCGAGGCTTGCCCTCACTCTCTCCTTGCCTGCTTTTTCCAGTTCTTCTGACCAAAACTCAGTCGGAGCCTTCCCTGAGCTGTCAAGGTACAGTGAACCCGCAGGCCTGCTCCCACCCCAGCTGGACTTTGCATGGCTCTGGGCTAGGACGATGCATGCAAGTGCACTGGCGTAGAGGATCTGAGGGAACGCAGGCTTGCCGCGCCGGGCCTCCGGGGGCGTGTCTGTCGGCTGCTACGCGGCTTCGGTTTGGCATCTTGACACCCTGGTTGCCTAAGAGAAGAATGTACCTTGTGTGGGGGTTCTCTCGGTGGGTCCACCCGCTAAGCAGTGAAGGAGGCCGTTGCAGAAGATGGGTCCTTCTGGAATACACAGTTTCAGGGCACAGCAGAAGTAGCACTTGCAGAAGATGCCCCGTTTTCCTTTTCACCCGTGCCCACTGGTGCCCACGAGGTCCAGCCTGTCTGCTGCAGAATTTGGGGCAGTGTAGATCGTGAAGTCTAATCTTTTCTGCCGTAGAAGCGTATATACATGATCATTCTGGCTTTTGGACTTCTTCTGACATTTATCGTAAACTTTACATATGCTCACATACACCTATATTTACACGTACATGCACACGTATACATGGATACATATAGTCACATTGGAATTTTATTTAAATGTTTTTATTTATCTATTTTTGAGAGAGAGAACACAAGCAGAGCAGGGGCAGAGAGAGGGCGAGACACAGAATCGGAAGCAGGCTCCAGGCCCTGAGCTGCCAGCACAGAGTCCAACGCGGGGGCTGGAACCCATAAACCACGAGATCATGACCTGAGCCGAAGTCGGATGCTTAACCGACTGGGCCACCCAGGCACCCCTGTATGTTGGAATTTATGTGACCTCTTTGAACTGTCCACACACACACACACACACACACACACACACCCAAGTTCATTCAAGTCCCGGTGAGTGTTTGTCTTTTATGTACAAAAGTTTAATGAAACAGATCTTGGTGTTGGTCTGGAAACACAGCCCGTGGGTGTGGGCTCTGACACTGCGGTGGCCCAGGCCACCCTGCACACTCCTTGTCTGCTGAGGTTTACTCCGTCCTACCGTGCAGACAAGTCCGGCCGACAGAAGGATCCTCCCCCGAGAAGCACGGTGAATGGCCGTTGTTTGGGGCAGGAACCTCCTGTCTGTGAAGGCTTCCTCAGTTCACCCGGGTCTGATCTGGGGCAATAGGCAGACGGAGGTCAGCACGGCTCCGATCGGCGCTGTGCACACAGGCTCGTGACGGGCCGCACATCTGCAGGATGCAGGCCTACGTCTCCTCTCGTGCTTGCTCGCTCGCTCGCGCCTGTGTCCTGGCCGCTGAAGGGCCCTGACCTTCCATTTTCCTCGTCCGGAAGAGTGAGTGGTTTGGATGAGCTGGTTATTTTAGGGCCCCTGCAGCCCCATTCCATCCCCCCGCGCCGCTCCGTTCATCTCTGTTGTTCTCCGAATCCCGTTAATGCTTCGGCGCAGTTGTGTGCACGCTTACAGATTGAGCACATCCTCCTCGAAACTTTGATTCGTGTTTAACTTCTAGTAAATCAGCGTAAACCGGACGAGAACAGGTTCTGGGCTCAAATTGTGTGTTTGGAACCAGAGAGTGTATGTGTTCTCCCCACCGGGCTGTGTGTCCGTGGCCAGGTCCTGGCTGTGACATGTGGCGGCCACCTGCCGACACTTGGGCTGACGGGAACACGGAGGGACACCCAGTGCTCTGGCTCCCTCCTGCATTGTCTGCCGGGGCCCAGAGGCCTCACAGAAGGCGCCTCTCAGTACAGAGTCGCCAATCCCTTGCCTCCGCACCTAAGGCCATCCGCCTGGGGGCCCTGCTGCCTCCAGACAGCCACCGCCTGCGGCCACACAAGAGAGTGCCTCTCAGATCACCGCCCCTCGGCCTCCAGTCTTGCGGACTTGGTGACCAACCTCTACTGCTATTCAGGGAGAGAAAAAAGAGGCTTGATTGCGCGACAGTTTCCTGATCAGTCTGTCATTTCCGTGGTTGGTGTAATACCTGGTGTGCCAGTGACACGTTCCCTCGTTCGCCTGCCGAGTTCTATGATACCACACATTTACTACCTCGGCCTCACGTGGCCCTCAATGCTAGACACACGATCGATTATAAATACACCTGTCGACGCCTACTGTTGTTCACCTGGGTGTAGTTTTACCACAGCTCAACCTTTGTAGCTCGGTGCCTGGTGCGGCGGGTTTCAGTGCAATCAGCTGTGAAATCTGTGCACACGCCTGTGTGTGTGTGTGTGTGTGTGCGTGTGTGTGTGTGTGGATGCATGCCTCGCGATGGAAGTCGCTCGCTCACTGATCTGGATCGGAGGGCACCAGTGGCTTGGCTGGAGTCGCCTGCACGTAACCGAGAGCCTGGGCCTCGGCACTAAACCCCGGGCCTTGGCCACTCCCAGAAGAATTTAAGGAATGAGGGTGCTTGGGTTTTACTTTGCTGGGGAGGCAGCATTAGCGTTCATGCGTTTGCTACTAACGTACCAGCTCTCGTGTGTGTGCTCTCATCGGAGGATGAAATTCTAGGCCAGCAGATAAAGAAGCTCCCTGCTGCTTACCTTGTTTGGGTTGATGTTCTGACAGCAGACTGTGTGATCCCAGTCCAGATTTTCCTACCCGTGGATTGGCGGTCGGGCTGTCCAGCAGCTGGCAGTGGGCCAGGAAGTTCATCTTTCTGTCCCTCAGGAACACCCCAATGTCCCCCCCTCTTGGCATCTCTGGGTGCCTTGGAAGAGAAGAACCGGATGAGTTCATGACAGAGGCCTGGCGTCGGGTGGCAAAGCGGTGTGCCCTCGGCGCTCCTGACCCCCGTTCTGCTCGTTCTCAACCACAGCCCGGCAGCAGAAGCACCGGGGGTTAGCGGGGAGTGAATGCGGGGTGCTGGGCCCTACCCCAGAGGCAGGGGTCTGGAACTGGCCCAAGTCCTCAGTGACGCCATGATGCCGTCAGCTGCCTGACAAGTCTGGCTTCGACGTCCTCGTCTGGGGACTCCTGGAGAATGTCATCGGGAAGGAAGACCTTCGGGTTGAGGTCGTAGAAAGCAGATCTGGAAACACGAATCCTGGCAGGTCACATAGGGTTATGTCAGCTACCACCTGGGTAAACCATCGCGGCCAGTCCATGTTCTGGAAACGAGTGGCCTTTTTTAAGCCAGAAAGCTATTGATTTATTTTATTTAGTAAGCGTTTGTACCTCACTCATAATTCCAAAAAAGGGTGTTTAACACAGATGGCCCGTCCTAGTCACCAGTCATGTGTGGCCCTTAGGCACGTGGAGTGTGGCCAGTCTGAGCTGAGATGTGTGCTGTGACCCACACACTCAGCACCAAAATGAATTAAAAAAAATTTTTTTATGTATGTTTATTCTTGAGCAAGAGACAGAGTGTGAGCAGGAGAGGGGAGAGAGAGAGAGAGAGACACAGAATCTGAGGCAGGCTCCAGGCTCTGAGCTGTCAACACAGAGCCCAACGTGGGGCTTGAACCCATGAACCGTGAGATCATGATCTGAGCCAAAGTTGGACACTTAACCGACTTAGTCACCCACATGCCCCACCACCAAAATGAATTTAAAACGTCTCATTAATGGGGACCCTGGGTGTCTCAGTGGGTTAACAGTCTGACTTTGGCTCAGGTCATGATCTCGCGGTTCCTGAGCTCAAGCCCCACATTGGGCTGTCAGCTCAGAGCCCTCTTCAGATCCTGTGGCCCCCTCTCTCTCTGCCCCTACCCTGCCATCTCTCTCTCTCAAAAAACAATTTCATTAATAATTTCTTTCTCAGTTATTTCATGGCATGATAATATTTTAGAAATATTAGATTAAACAAATACATTATTAACATCACACCTGGTTGTTTTTGACACAGCCTCTAGAGAATATAAAACAACGTGTGTGATTCACTTCATTTTTCTAGTGGACGGTTCCACCCTAGAACTGCTTGATTGATTTGTTTTTATCATTCATGCACAGGGTTCAATCCCACCCAGAGGAAAATGCCACCCAACTCACTGAAAATTGTGAGAACCTTTAGTGATTTCATAAATGGGACTTGGAGGCTTTGAGGTGGCTTGAAATGCTTTTTTTTATTAAAAATTTGCTTCCATTTATTTATTTTTGTGAGACTGACCACAAGCAGAGGAGGGGCGGAGAGAGAGAGGGAGACACAGAATCCGAAGCAGGCTCCAGGCTCTCAGCTGTCAGCACAGAGCCCAACGCGGGGCTCGAACCCATGAACTGTGAGATCATGACCTGAGCCGAAGTCAGACAATTAACTGACTGAGCCACCGAGACGCCCCTCAAAATGCTTTGAAAGAAATAGTTGCTGGTTTGTCCTATAAAAACCAAAATAAAGTTTAAGGGTGGAAGACTCATTTATCAAGATGTTTAAAGTGTGGTGTTTAATCTCATTCCATAGACTGATAATAACGATACTTTTCTTTTCTCCGCAGAAACCTTTAGAAAATCATCGCTTGGCAACGATGAGACAGATAAAGAGAAGAAAAAATTTCTGGGATTTTTCAAAGTTAATAAAAGAAGCAGTAGTAAGGTAATGGGCTGAATACACGTATGATTCTGCGTTACGTAAAAATAGTTGCGTGGGATGTTTGTACTCACCCTGTCTTGGAATTTTTCTAAATATTTGTAGGAATATTAATTTCTTCAGGTGAAAGGGAACTTATTCATATGCAGGAAAGTGACTGACATACATCCAGACTTGATTCCTAAAGCAGGGTGATAATGTTGTGTTTGCCAGCGGGACCCAAAGCCACGAGCCCTGCTCTGCTGGCTCGTGCACGGCACCCGGTGTCAAAAAGGTATATTTTGCTAATCCCTAGTATTTGCTCCTTCCTAGTAAGTGAAACTAAAAGGACAAAAGCGGTCCGGCCACTGGCGGGCTCTGATTCCATATTTGTATCCGGTTCCAGGCAGAGTGGGAGGGCAGCCTGGTGCTGGTGAGAAACCCCTGTGCCCACCGCCCGGACCTGTGCATCTCATTTCCCCGGTTCAGGAGGCCGAGGGAGGGGACGGTTCACATCGCTTTGCTGATGAGGACGGGAAGCAGGAAATAACGGTGCTCGGGGTCCGGGCTTAGATCCGGGCTGCACAGCCCGCAGCACCCCCGGCCCGCGGTGGTTTCTGGTTCAGAGGAGGGGGGGGCAGCGAGCTCCAGGGTGAAAGCCAAGGTCAAGTGTGGCTCAGGAGCTTGGCCTCCCGCAGGTGTCTGTTGCCTTTGGCAGTGACCCACACACACCGGCTCATTTTCCTCTTCGTGTGTCCTGATGCTTTGATTTTGGTTTTTTGAGTCTCTTTTTTGTTACTGGTTACATGCCCTTTCCCTGATGTTGCCAGGTGTCCTTTGAAAATCAGTGTTCGTCGTACTTCTCTCAAGATCCTTGGTGCTTTCCTTCTCTCTATCCCGTATTCCCTCCCAGCCCCTCCTCCCCCTTCCCCCTTCTCCTTTCTCTCCTCTCCCCCTTCCTCATCCCCTCTTCCTTTCTCTCTCCTCCCTCTTCCCCCTTCTCCTTTCTCTCCTCTCCCCCACCCCCTCCTCCTTTCCCTCCCCTCCCCTCCTCACCCCGTCTTCCTTCCTCTCCCATCACCTCCCCCCTTTCTCTTCCCTCCCCTCCTCTCTTCTCCTTTTTTTTTTTCTGATCAGGTCAGGATTACTTGAAATTACAGATTCTGACTTTTGCGTTTGAATTTCCCTTCACTCTATAAATGTGGGGCTTCTGGGTTCCTGAAATTTGGGAGATCACATTTTCCAAGACTGCGTTCCTCGCTGTCCTCCTTGATCCTGATGGAACCAAGTCATAGTAAAACCTACCATTTCCTCACACGGGGATCTCAAGAGTCCTCTGGAGTCTTACTCCTTTGGAGGGAAGGAGCTGCCAGCAAAGCCAGTAAAAAAAAAAAAAAACAAGAAACGCTTTTGTTTTTAGCAAAATAAGGTCGCCTGTGGCGTGGGGGTGGGAGGCTGCCTGGCTTACGCCACCTCCGGGGACCCTGGGAAAATGCCAAGGCTGCGGGACTCTTTCTGTCCTGGCGTCTTGGTGCCGTCCCCGTCAGGCTGCGCTTAGTTTCCCTTCTCCTGCACCTCCTCTCTCCCTTACTTTGTTTTATTTTGCCCTCGACTTCTCTTACCGGAGTATCTGTGGTTTGTGGCCCCAGCCTCTCCAGGCCTTGTTCCTCTTCGCTTCCTGGATTGAGAGGCTGTGCTAAATGCAGCTTAGCTTCGTCTTCTGGAAGCCTTCCGAGGGGTAGTATCCAGCCCATTGCACAGTCGAGGAAGCACAAGCTGCATGCCCCTGAGCTGACCACGGTCCGAGTCCACACCGGCCTGTCCTTCCAGTGCCCTGGCTCTTCCTCCCTTACTCCCACTGTACTTGGTTCACACTTTTCTTCATGAATCCTAGGAGGGTTGGGTGAAATCATTACTTTTTTAAAGTTTTTTTTAATACTCTATTTATTTTTGAGAGAGAGAGATAGAGCATGAGCGGAAGAAGGGGCAGAGAGAGAGGGAGACGCAGAATCCGAAGCAGGCTTCAGGCTCCGAGCTGTCAGCACAAAGCCCGATGCGGGGCTCGAACTCACAAACTATGAGATCGTGACCTGAGCCAAAGTCAGACGCTGAACCGACTGAGCCATCCAGGCACCCCGGGCAAAATCATTAAGTGATTCCTAAAATGTTATGATGCCAGATAGTCTGCACACATCTCAAGAGAACAGAGCACTGAGAATGGAGAAATGCCAAGGCAATTTGAAGCTAACATAGGTCTTTGCAGTATCTCCTTAAAAGCAAAAATATATATACGTGTGTGTGTGTGTGTGTGTGTGTGTGTGTGTGTGCATGTAGTCTCAACAAGAATATACTTAAGGGATAGCATTTTGGCTGAAGTAGCTGAGGGTGCATATCTCTCCTTATTATAAAGCTTTGGTATCTTAGGGGCACCTGGGTGGCTCAGTCGGTTGAACGTCTGACTTCAGCTCGGGTCAGGATCTCACGGTTCATGAGTTTGAGCCCCATGTTGGGCTTAAATGCTGTCAGCCCAGAGCCCGCCTGGGATCCTCTGGTCCCCTCTCTCCCTGCCCCCCACTCATGCTCCTCTCAAAAAATAAAAATAAAACTTTGGTATTTTCATTTTTGGTATTTTAAACTTGGGGGTTTCATTTTAAAACATGGTAATTTTCTACTATTTGGACATTATTTATTCTTGTAACTCAGCAGTTCTGAAAAAGTACCTAAGAATCACCCTAAGACCTCACCTAACAATTGGATTCTTGGGTCTTCTCCCCAGAGATTTTCATGGGGGGGGGGGTGTCAAAAGCTGTATCTCCTGCTGCGCCCTGTGATTCTGTAGCCGGTGGCCAGTGAACCATCAATGCGAAACATCGTTCTTCACGATGGAGCGAGATACCATGATTGTTTATCTTTTGTGGACAGAGAGTGAGATGTTCAGTGAATTATTTCTGCTGCACTCACTGAGCAGATTTAGAAAGCCCCAACCAACACTTGTTACTTAATTGGTTTCGGAGCCCACTCATTCGGCCCAGACGCACTAACTACTGTTTTCTTGTGCGTTTTCCAAGCGGACGATATGCTTTTGGGAAAATGCAAAAAGAAAATGCCTCCCCGTGAGTCATGGATTTCACAACCAGTTTTCAGATCAGTGAGCACTTTGGTTAGGGGCTTCTGGGTTCCTGAGTGGAGGGATGAGGCCCAGGATTCCCATCTAGAGTCTGCTGCCTTGAGGACCACGCTGGTATCTTTGGCTGCAGTAATCGCTGAGGATGACTTTCGACCTGGGCTTGCTTGACTTTTGACCTGGAGATGACCTGACGTGTGTCTGTGTTCCAGGCGGAGCAGATCGGGCGGTGCGGGCTGGACGGCGATGGGGACCCGTCACGGTCGGCTTTGGGAAGGGGCTCGAATGTGAGTACTAACCCCGCAGGGGCTTCTTGCTAACCGGGCGTGCTTCTCGCTGCTTCAAGGAACCTTCTAAAAATGGAATCCTAGATTCGTTTGGTTGTTAGATTTTTGTGCTTTCAGTCTGGATAAATGCACAAAGCTGCACATGGGCTACTCGGTTACCTGCCCGTGCTACTCCTGGAGCAGGTACCAGTCCGCACGGTCAGGAGGATCCTCGCTTAGAAGGACTGAACTTACACTCTCCGGACTCACTCCTGTACGCTCAGGAGGAGCTGATGGTTTGGGGGCCACCTGGACCTCTTTCCCACTCTGAATCCACCAGTTCCCAAACTCCTCAACTACGCTTTGAAGGGAAATTTATTCAAGTTTTATGTATTTATTTTTTTAGTTTTATTTTGAGAGAGAGAGACAGGGGAGAGAGAGGGGGAGAGAGAGAGAATCCCAGGCAGGATCCCCACTATTCGCACGGAGCCCGATGTGGGGCTCAAACTCACGAACCATGAGATCATGACCTGAGCCGAGATCAAGAGTCCGACGCTTAACTCACTGACCCACCCAGGTGCCCCGAAAGGATTTGTTAAAACTACCTGTGCCCTCATGTTTCAAAGTTGGCATGTAAAACTTTTCTTCGTAATTAAAAAAATTTTTTTCACGTTTACTTATTTTTGAGAGAGAGAAAGAGACAGAGAGACAGAGTGCGAACAAGGAGGTACAGAGAGAGAGGGAGACACAGGATCTGAAGCGGGCTCCAGGCTCCGAGCTGTCACCATAGAGCTTGACATGGGGCTCAAACCCACAGATGACGAGATCATGACCTGAGCCCAAGTCAGAAGCTTAACTAACTGAGCTACCCAGGTGCCCCAAACCTTTTTTTCACGATTTTAAATACTTGAAGGAAAAGAATTCATAGTATGTTACAAATACTGACGTTTAAAGTATATCTAATAAAGATATGCTTTACCATCACATTTTAAAAATTATATGGGCAAAACCTTTCTACAGCGATAAGAAATTTTGCATTATTTTCCTTTTCCGTTCTGCCAGTCCTATGTAATATTCTGTTCTAGTCAATATATATTTTTTGCTTAAAGGTCTTTCATAAAGGCTTAAATGAAATGTAAGATAAAAACGTCTATCGAAATTGGATTCTTTTAAATTTCACGTGATCATAAAGCTTTAAGTAGAAAAATATTCTTACAGATTAAGTTCACATTACAGCTGCAAATAAATAAAAACAGTATAAATATGTTATGGCTTTTGATATATAATTGTTGAGCATGAAAATTCACTTTTTTAGAAGTTTTTTTATTTTGAGTGGAGGAGAAGGGCAGACAGAGAGAGAGAGAGGAGTCCCAAACAGGCTCCATACTGGCTCAGCACGGAGCCGGACACAGGACCCAATCCCACAGACTGTGAGATCACAATCTGAGCTAAATGAAGAGTCAGACGCTCAACCAACTGAGTCACCCAGGTGGCCCTGAAAAGTTAATTTTTTTGAAAAGATGTCACCTTTTAATAAGACAAAAAGTATTTTTTTCCATTTATTTAATATATCCATTAATGAACATAATTTATGGATAAATCTAGATAAGCTTCCACATTAATTTTGGGACTCTTTTATATTAAGCCTTGAAAAACATTTTACATAAATAAGTCTACAAAGAAGGAAAAGTTCAGTTGTCTGCAGTTCCTGCAGGTTATTCACAGAGTGATCTATTGTGAAAATGGTTTTGAATGGACTTTTTTTTTTCTTAATTTTTTAATGTTTGTTTATTTTTGAGAAAGAGACAGAGCGCGAGCAGGGGAGGGGCAGAAAGAGAGGGAGACACAGAATCCGAAGCACGCTCCAGGCTCTGAGCTGTCAGCACAGAGCTGACATGGGGCTCAAACCCACGAACCGTGAGATCATGACCTGAGCCAAAGTTGGACACTTCACCGACTGAGCCACCCAGGAGCCCCTCGAATGGTGTTTTATCTCTACCTGATTAATGATTAAGTTCTTTTCAAATTTGTCAACAGACAAGATTTGGAGGCCATTTGACTGGTAAAGGACTTGTTACTCAATCACCCTGGAGTTATTGACTTCTGGGAGGTATAAGAAAAACCTTAAGCAGACTTATCAAATAATAATTATACTCATTCCTTGTAGGCATTTTTTAAAATACCGTTTGAAGACTTCCTTCCTGAAGGAACAAATGTGATAGAAACAGGTGTAGACATCAAATAATATATGTGAAGAATTAAAAATTTTTTCTTTATGTTTATTTCTGAGACAGAGAGAGACAGAGCATGAGTGGGGGAGGGGCAGAGAGAGAGAGGGAGACACAAAATCTGAAGCAGGCTCCAGGCTCTGAGCTGTCAGCACAGAGCCGGACGCGGGGCTTGAACCCACAAACCATGAGATCATGACCTGAGCCGAAGTCGGTCACTCAACCCGCTGAGCCACCCAGGCACCCCATACGTTTAGGTATGATGTAATTATTGAAATGATATGCATTGTTTCTAGATAAAAGTGTAAAAAGTAAAAAAGACCAGTTTGACATCATACTCTTTTTTTTCCTTGTTCTATTTTTCTGTAGTCTCAAGTTAGACTTCCCAGCTGCTGATTTTACTAACATGTTGATCTGGGCTGGAGAGTAGCAAAGTTGACCGTTTTCTTTTTCTTATTTTATGGAGATACAGTTGACGGGGAACATGCTGTTATTTATAGGCATACGACATAATGATCTGATGTATGTATGTACCATGAAATAATCACCACAGAGAGTATAATGTCCCCACTCCCCAAGATATTGTGACTCTAGGTGGTGATGGATGTTATAGGCACTTTCTGAACCTAATATATTATCAGCAGGGTTCAAGGAAATTGAAATATTGTCAGCATTCCCTCACATTTGCCAATATAGTGGTTTTTTTTTTTTAATTTTATTTTATTTTAGAGAAAGCAAGAGAGGGAGAGCACGAGTTGGGCAAGGGGCAGAGGGAAAGAGAAAGAGAATCTCAAGCAGGCTCCAGCCTCAGTGCAGACCCTGACGCGGGGCTCGATCCCGCGACCCTGGGGATCATGACCTGAGCTAAAATCAAGAGTCAGACACTCAACCGACTGAGCCATCCAGGCGCCCCGCCAATACAGCGTTTTTTAATGAAATTAAAAAAAAAATCTCATCCCAAATTTTATTTTATTTTACTTTATTTTATTTTATTTTATTTTATTTTTTAACGTTTATTTATTTTTGAGACAGAGAGAGACAGAGCATGAACGGGGGAGGGCCAGAGAGAGAGGGAGACACAGAATCTGAAGCAGGCTCCAGGCTCTGAGCAGTCAGCACAGAGCCCGACGCGGGGCTCGAACTCACGGACCGCGAGATCATGACCTGAGCCGAAGTCGGACGCTTAACCGACTGAGCCACCCAGGCGCCCCTCATCCCAAATTTTAAATCTGTTTTTGTCAAGATCTGGGGCTTATAGCCACTTTGGTTTATGGAGAAAGTTTGCCCTATAAACAAATTGGCAAAACAAGCCCTTATTTTCCAACCAAGAAGCCAAATCAAATTGGGTTAAAAAAAAAACTCACATCATACTTTAAAATTTAAGTGAATGTGTTAATACATGTCCCCATGACAATAATATGACTTCTGAATCTAACAGTAGATGTGTGGAAATGTTTCGGTTCCTCACATGTCACTTTAAAAACATAGGCGTTTAATGTCCTGAACTTAATGCTACTTTTCCCTTTTAATGGTCATGGGTTTTTTTCTTAATTTTAATTTTTTAAATTATTTTTTTATATTTAAATTCAAGTTAACACAGTGTAGTCTTGGCTTCAGGAGTAGAATTTAGTGATTCATCATTTACACAGAACACCCAGTGCTCATCCCCAAAAGTGCCCTTTTTTTTAATTTTTTTTTTTTACATTTATTTATTTTTGAGAGACAGAGAGAGGCAGAGCACAAGTGGGGGAGGGACAGAGAGAAAAGGAGACACAGAATCCCATGCAGGCTCCAGGCTCTGAGCTGTCAGCACAGAGCCCAACACGGGGCTCGAACCCACAAAGCGCAAGATCATGACTTGAGCTGAAGTCAGATGCTCAACCGAATGAGCCACCCAGGCGGTCCCAAAAAGTGTCCTTCTTAATGCCCGTCACCATTTAACCTACCCCCCACCCACTTCCCCTCCAGCTACCCTCAGTTTGTTCTCTGTATTTAAGAGTGTCTTATAAGTGCCTCCCTCTCTATTTGTATTTTGTTTTTCCTTCCCTCCCCCTGTGTTCATCTGTCGTGTTTCCTAAATTCCACATGTGAGTGAAATCATATGATCTCTGTCTTTCTCTGACTGACTTATTTCACTTAGCGTAATACACTCTAGTTCCATCTACGTTGTTGCAAATGGCAAGATTTCATTCTTTCTCATCGCCCTTTTTTAAAGTGTATTTCTATTTAAGAGCGAGAAAGAGTGCTAACATGCATGAAAGCAGAGGAGGGACAGAGAGAGAGAATCCCAAGCAGGCTCCACGCTGTCAGCACAGAGCCGGGCACAAAGCTCCATGCCACGACCCTGGGATCCTGACCTGAGCTGAAATCAAGAGGCGATGCTCAACCAGTTGAGCCATCCAGACGTCCCTTAATGGCTATATTTTAATGCTCTGTGCAAATCAGCTCTCAGCTGTCAAGACAACCAAATCTCATTGGTTTCCAGTTTGAGGAAGGATTTACACGTGGCCGGAGCTGAGGCTGTACTTGAGCTAGATGCGGCCGCAGGCACCTGTCCACAGAAGTGCCTGTAACCATTCTTATCTTTGTCTAAATAACCCTGAATAAAATTACCTAATGATTTTTAAGACAATCTCGCCTTTAGTTGTGTAATCTACGCAGGTTTTTACCTGCCCTGACCACATCAGCAATGCCATTTGCTTTGCGAAAAAACAGACTTAAATCCACTGAGAATGGCTTGAAATGTCCGTTGACTCATTAGTCTGTAATTTTGGTCTCAATTTTGGCTACAAATTATTGGATAATGTCTTCTAGGAGCGCTTGGGTGGCTCACTCGGTTGAGCATCTGACTTTTGATTTTGGCTCAGGTCATGATCCCGTGGTCGTGAGATTGAGCCCTGTGGCGGGCTCTGTGCTGAGTGTAGAGTCTGCTTAAGATTCTCTCTCTCCATCTGTCTCTCTCTCTCTCTCTCTCTCTGTCTCCCTCTGCCCCTCCCTCATTCGCGCACATGCACACGTGTTCTGTCTCTTTAAAAAAAAAAAGTCTTCCAATATTTCATACACTCTATAAGCTACATTTGTGTTTGAGTAAGGAGTCTATTTAATTACACTAGAGGGCTTGGCCGCTCACACCTTTTTACTTACTACAGTTAAGTATTACAGCTTTTTCTACAGCAAAGAATGGCCACATAAATTTTGTTGTGGGCGTTGCTAATCTGTGTGAGTTTTTTTCTCAGTGCAATGTAAGAAAATACATTTATGATATAGATAAATAGAACCTAGGCAAAAACTTCATAGGAACTGTTCAAAGCATGTATAAGAAAAATTATAAAATTCCACAGAGGCACACAAAAGTAGAATTGTACATGTGGAAGGCATACCGTGTTCTTAAATATGAAGATTCAACATTATTCTGTTGATTGGGTTTTGTCATAGAGCTAAATAAATTGGTTATAAAGTTTACTTGGAAAAATAAACAAGCAATAACTAGCCGGGAAAACTCTGAAAGGCAAGGAGGGTGGAAAAGCCTAACTAGTTTTAAAATGCTTCTTAAGGGGCGCCTGGGTGGCTCAGTCAATTAAGCGTCTGACTTGGGCTCAGGTCATGATCTCGCGGTCCAATCCGTGGGTTCGAACCCCGAGTTGGGCTCTGTGCTGACAGCTCAGAGCCTGGAGCCTGCTTTGGATTCTGTGTCTCCCTTTCTCTCTGCCCCTTCCCTGCTCTCACTCAATCTCTCTCTCTCTCTCTCTCTCTCTCTCTCTCTCTCAAAAGTAAATAAACATTAAAAAAAAAACTTTTTTAAAATAAATAAATAAAATGCTCCTTAAGCCTCTGTAATTCAGACCGTGTCATATTGGCCACAGTAGCTCAGTGGAACCCAATAGAAAATCTGGAGCGAGTTGAAGACAGAAATTGATATACAATTTGGCCACGTGTCAAATCAGTGGAGGAAAATAATCTTATTAATTCAGGAATTTGAGATCACTGAATAGCCCTACAGAGAAAGATAAAATTGTGTACGTTTTCACCATAAATATGAGGATAAAAAACAAATGAATCAGAAATGTAAATGTAAAAATTGAAACCATACAGTTACTAGCAGAAAATAGGAGTGAATTCATCTGCAAATTGAGAGTAGGGGATACTTTCCTAAACACTGGTGAATTTGACTGCAAGGGAAACTAAATTCTTGAATGACAAAAGAGAGGGAGAGAAGGAGGGAAAGGGAATGTTATAAGCAAAGTAAATGTCCAGATGATGAATGTGGGACCAGGGCTCTTAGAAAAGCAATGGCAACCATAAATAAGTGAAATCATAGGGCATTTGTCTTTCTCTGTCTGACTTTATCTTATTTAGTGTGATTCCCTGTAGGTCCATCAACGTCAGTGCAATTGGCAAGATTTCATTTTTTTCTATGGCCGAATAATATTCTGTCATACATCTTTTCTATGCATTCAGCTATATATGGGATCAAAAAAATAAAAAGCAAACAGAAATGGACTCATAAAAACAGAACAAACTGGTGGTTGTCGGAGGGGTGAGGGTGGGGGGAATGGGCGAAGTAAGCGAAGGGGATTAAGACGTACAAGCTTCCAGTCACTGGGAAGAAAAATACAGCTCAGAGAATGTAGTTGATAATATTGTAATAATGTTGTACAATGTGACACTACACTTATCGTGGTGGGCATTGAATGATGTAGAAACATGTTGATTCCCTATGTTGTACACCTGACACGAATACAACATTGTGTATCTACTTCAAATTAAAAAAAAAAAAAAAAGAACGAAAGAAAGAAAAAGGGGGCTCCTGGGTGGCTTAGTCAGTTAAGCGTCCGACTCTTGGTTCTGGTTCAGGTCATGATCTCACGGTTTGTGTGTCGGACCCCCACATTGGGCTTGGGATTCTCTCCCTCCCTCTCTCTCTGCCCCTCCCTGGCTTGCTACCTCTCTCTCTCCCTCCCTCCCCTCAAAAATAAATAAATAAACAAACATTAAAAAAAGGTGACCTTCTGACCAAGAGAGATATTCATAGAAAGTTCGCAGAAAAAGAGGTGTAAGCGATGCCTAAATAAATGGAAAGTGCTCAGATTCACTCCTAATGAAAAATAGAAGTTAAACCTACAGCAAACTTCCCTTTCACCTCTTCCGGGGTCTGTTTGAACAGTACAAAGCTGGAAAAGGAGAAAGAGCCTTATATGCCGATGGAGTGTTTTCTGGGATTTTTTTTTTTAAATGAAGGGCGACTTTTACTGGACTTTTAAGTGTCCAACCTCGGCTCAGGTCATGATCTCATGGTTTGCGGGTTCAAGCCCGGAGTCGGGCTCGGCAATGACAGCTAGGAGCCTGCTTGGGATTCCTTCCCTCCCTGTCTCCATCTCTCTCTCTCTCTTTCTCTCTCTTTCTCTCTCTCCCCCCCTCCTCCCCACACACTCTCTCTCTCTCTCTCTCTCTCTCTCTCAAAAGAGATAAATAAACTTAAAAAAAAAAAAAAAAGGACTCCCTTGCTAGAGGATCAGGAAGGACTTCCGAGCGCTGCCGGGAGAGTGTGTTGAGTCAGTGCTGCCACTAGGGGTCAGTGTTTTCACAAGCAGAGTGAATCCTGCTGACACTCTGTCGTCCTGGCCTGGAAAGAGCCCAAATTCCCTGTTTGGAATGTCCACAAATTGCGAGTAGAAAGCTATGTCCTGAGGGCTGAGCCACAGGTGTGTGAGGTAGAACTGAGTTTTGTTCTAAAGCAATTTCGAAGAGAGCTATGGTGATGGCTTTGTACCTTTCGCTCTTTTTATTTTTATTTTTAAGTTTATTTATTTTGAGAGAGAGAGAGAGCACGAGCAGGGGAGAAAGGAGAAAGGGAGAGAGAGAGAGAATCCCAAGCTGACAGCGCAGGGTGCGACACGGGACTCAAACTCACGAACCATGAGATCATGAGCTGAGCCGAAGTGGGACGCTCGACCGACCGAGCCACCCAGGCGCCCCATATTGTGTATTTTCTTGCGCCTGTCTTTCTACAGACACCCAGGGCCAGCCTCGTGATACACAGCTGTGATTGCCTCCACGGAGCTCTGTGCCGTTCACAAGGTGCTCTATTTCAGCGTGGTCTCTTTGTAATTTGTTACGACTCGGGCAGTGAGCAGCTTCTCTCTCGAATCATCTTAGTTGACTGGGAGGCAGCAGAACTCTGCCCCTTCTTTGAGAAGCAGACTCTGAATTCAGCAACCATCGCTGCCTGGTTTTGTTGACACAGCGGAGTCGTTGAGTAGCAAAAGCTGAATGACGTTAAGCTCTTTGACAGCAGGATACATTTGTTGTTGTTGTTGCTGTTGCTGCCGTGATCGGTCTTATTACGCTCTCCTGGTTGCGGCCAGCAGCCAGTGCAGTGCTTGGAACCAGCAAGAGGGGCTCACGTGTACCCATGGAAGGTACCCAGGCCATGTTCATGTGCAGCCAGTGAAAATTGATTTCCACATAGTTTGACGCTATATGTCTGATGCTAAAGGCACACATTTAGGGGGCGCCTGGGTGGCTCAGTCAGTTAGGCGTCCGACTTCGGCTCAGGTCATGATCTTGCAGCTCGTGAGTTTGAGCTCCGCGTCGGGCTCTGTGCTGACAGCTCGGAGCCTGGAGCCTGCTTCCGGTTCTATGTCTTCCTGTCTCTCTGCCCCTCCCCCACTCATCTCTCTCTCTCTCTCTCTCTCTCTCTCTCTCTCTCTCTCCCATCAGAAATAAATGAACATTAAAAAAAATAAAACTAAAGGCAGACGCTTAGCTGAAGCAAAGCCAGGTCGCATAAGGAAAAAAAGTTATTCGTGCCAAAGCTCATCCCAGTTGCCCAACACTCTAAATTTTTGTGCAGAGATTTTAAATGCTGGTTTCTCTCATTGGAAAGGGAAAGTAGCGGGAATTGCAGACCTAGAGGCGATGGTCCACAGTTCCGGCCACAGTGGTGGGGATTGTGAGTTTCTGCTTCTGCCCTTGAGCTACGTGTCGGCCAGGGGTTGGGATGACCCAGGAGGGGTGCCAGCGGCCCCCTTTGCAAATGCCTTCTGGACACTAATGCCACCCAGGGCCCATCCTGTTCGACGATCAGGACGCTGTAAAGAGGAAGGGGGACAGAACTAGGGCAGAAGCGGGTGAGAGAGAAACTTTATTTTGATGTTTTTGATGAGTGACAGTGATATCGATTGTTTTCTTTTTTTTAATTTTTTTCAATGTTTATTTATTTTTGAAAGAGACAGAGCATGAGTAGGGGAGGGGCAGAGAGAGACAGAGACAGAATCCAAAGCAGGCTCCAGGCTCCCAGCTGTCAGCAAAGAACCCGATGCGGGGCTCGAACCCACGAACCGTGAGATCATGACCTGAGCCGAAGTCGGATGCTCAACCAACTCAGCCACCCAGGCGCCCCATCCATTGTTTTCTTAAATAAAATTGTCCCAAGTTGTTACTGCCTCCTTTAGAATGTCATCCCTTGCACCGGAACTATGGACGATGGCCGCTCTTGGGTACCTGTCACCCAGGGCTCCCACATTTCTTTCTTATGTCGGCCCTCGTTGCCCCTAGCAGGGAGCAGCGGTACCCCGGTCCCCGGAGGGATGAATACTTTCCTGTGCGCTCTCTGTGCCAGAGTCACATGTCTCTCTGCAGCCAGCAGACTGGCACCTTTTACCAGGAGGACCCTGCGAACACCCAGGCTGCTGTCTGAAGAGCAAGTCAGGGGGACACTATGGGGAGGGGGCGATTAATTCTACTCTTCGGAAGTGGAGACCGGAAGTTAGGGCACCCGGGTTAGAGACATGGACCAGAAACCAGTCACCTTCTCAGGCTTTCTACTTAGGGCTGTTGTTTAAAATAGTAGAGGATCCCACCCCCCCCCCAGTCAAAAGTCTAGGGCCAGACTGCTCCACTCGTCAGTTGTACCAAACATTCGAAGTAGAATTAATTGTCCTTCTCCAGCTTCCAAAAAATGGAAGAGGAGGGAACACTTCCAAACTCATTTTGCGAGGCCGGCATTACCCTGATAATCAGTTCAGTATCCATGATGGACATAGATGCTGAAATCCTCAACAAAGTATTAAGAAACTGAATTTGATAATTCATTGAGGGGACCATCCAGCACGATTTATTGAATCGACGTGACACAGCACATTAACAAAATCAAGGATAAAAAATCTATAGGATCATCTCAATAGATGCCAAAAAAGCGTATGACAAAAGCCAACATCCATTTATGATAAAAAACACTCAACAAAGTGGGGATAGAGGGAAGTCACCTCGACGTATTAAAGACCATGCATGACAAACCCCTTGTTAACATCATACCTAATGGTCAAAAGCTGGAAGCTTGTCCTCTAAGATCAAGAACAAGACCAGGATGTCCCCCACTCCACTTTTATTCAACACAGTTCTGGAAGTCCTAGCTACAGCAATTTGTCAAAAAAAACAAAAAAAAACAAAAAAACAACACAAAACAGATAAGGCGTCCAAGTTGGAAAGGAAGAATTATCACCATTTGCAGATGAGATGGTATTATGTAGAGAAAACTTTAAAGACACCATCAAAAAACTGTTAAAACTAATAAACACATTCACTAAGTTCGCAGCATACAAAATCAGTATACAGACATCTGTGACATTATATGCTAATAAAAAACCACCAGGAAGAGAAGTTAAGAAAACAACCCCATTTACAGTTGCATCAAAAAGAATAAAATAGGAATAAATTTAACCAAGAGGGTGAAAGACCTACATGTTGAAAATTATAAGACATTAATAAAAGAAATTGAAGAAGACCCAAATAAATAGATATCCCATGCTCATGGATTGCAAGAGTCAATATTAAAATGTCCCAAAGCAATCTACAGATTCCTTATAATCCCTATCAAGATTCCAATCACATTTTTCAAAGAAATGGAACAAATAATCATAAAATATGTAGAGAACCACAAAAAACCCCGAATAGCCAAAGGAATCTTGAGAAAGAAACAAAGCTGGAGACATCGCGGTATTTGATTTCAAACCGTATTACAAAGCTATAGTAATGAATACAGTATAACATTAGCATAAAAGCAGATGCATAGACCAATGACACAGAATAAAGAGCCCAGAAAGAAACCCATGCACGTGTGGTCAATTAATTTACAGAGGAGCCAAGAATATACCATGGGAAAAGGATAGTGTCTTCGGTAAACAGTGTTGGGAAAACTGGACCACTCTTTTACATGTACACACAGATTAGCTCACAATGATTAGAGACTTGAACTTAAGACCTGAAACCATAAAACTCCTAGAAGAAAACATAAGCAGGAGGCTCCTTGACATCAGTCTTGGTGATGATTTTTTTTTTTAATCTGATGCCCAAAGCAAAAGCAACCACAAAATCTCCAGCAATGTTCATGTAATGACACATATTAAATGCATTCATTTCTCAGGGTGCCTGGGCGGCTCAGTCATTTAAGCTCCCACTCTTGGTTCAACTCAGGTCATGATCTCACGGTTCTTAGGTTTGAGCTGCAAGTCAGGCTCTGCTCTGACAGGGTGGAACCTGCTTGGGATTCTCTCTCTCCCCCCTCTCTGCCCCTCCCCTGTTCATGCGCACACACTCTCTCTCTCTCTCTCTCTGTCATTAGATAAACTTAAAAAATATGTTAATTTTTCATTAAGATTTTGGCAGTGGAATTATTAAATATTCCAGTAATAAAATATGAATGAATATTAACAAAGTTCATTTTCAATTAAATTTTAAAATCTCCATAAGCAAATTGAACTATTAATATCCCTTAACCAAAGAAAAATCAACTCAGTGATGAAATGTCCCTGCACAAGTAAATTTGGGGAGATTATATTTACATTTGTGTACACATATGGATGATTCCCTCTTAGTTTTATTCTAGTTACTTGAAAATTGCCCTTTGCAACGATGTGGGTGGAGTTGGAGAGTATAATGCTAAGCGAAATAAGTCAAAGACAAGTACCGTACGATCTCACTCATGTGGAATTTAAGAAACAAAACAGACGAGCAAAGGGAAAGAAAAAAGCGGGGGGGGGGGGGGGAGAGGGAGGCAAACCAGAAACAGACTCCTAACTAGAGAGAACAAACTGATGGTTACCAGACAGGACGGAGGTGAGTGAAATAGCAGATGGGGGTTAAGAGTACAGTTATCATGATGAAAAATAATAAAATAATAAAAAAGATAAAATCACTAACAAAGCTACAAAAAATAATAAAATTAGAAAAATTAAAAAAAAAGGGGGGCCACCTGGCTGGCTCATTCGGTGAAGCATGTGACTCTTGATCTTGAACATGGGTCGTGAGTTCAAGCCCCACGTTGGGCACGGAGCCTACTTCAAAAAAAAAGAAAAAGAAAAGTCTGCTACATATCTTGCTGAATGTAACTACCAGCCATAATAACGGGTAGCCACAGAGCAACATTAGCGGTGATACATTACTTAAAAGCGACAACGGCACATTTGAAAGCCTAGTCGACTAATTTTAACGTAAATGGCGAGCCAGTAAAAGGCATCCTTTGTGCCGTGGGAGTCAGCACGTGAGCAGTGGGAACCTGACAGTCCCCTGTGGCCACCAGGAGCCACCAAAGACGACAAAACCCGGATCCCGGGGAAACTCGAGCCACATGTGAGTTTAATGCTCTGAGCACAAACTAATGATGACTTCCAGCGGGCTAGAGCAGGTGGGCCTCTGCCAGAGGGACACGTGGGGGTCTTGTGACCACAGCTGTAGAAGGAGGTCTGTGGTGTGGGTGGTGAAGATCCTTGAGGCCCAGCCGGGGAGGCGGGATTGGACTTCGAGAATGAGCTGGAACAGCTGAGAATTCCCATTTCAGGCATGAGACACAGAAAGGCCTAGAAGCCCCCAGCCCCGGTGTCTACCCCCCGCCCCTCCCCACCAAGATCACAGGCAGATTGTACTGCAAGTGTGAGAGGTTTCTCCAAGTGGACTCAAGGTCTGAGGCTCTACCTGCTCCTCCATAGTAAGGAGCACGGGTGGGGGTGGTCTGAGGGGAGGGGGGCAGTACAGCCCACGGTGACAGAGTCCCCTGAAGGAAGGACAACCTGGGAACCGGACACAGTGGCAGTTAGCGGTTAGTTGTCATTCTCTCCTGCTTTTGGCCTGGCACGTGAGCTAACCACAGGAGCGGGCTAGGATGGTTTCCGGAACAATGCAGAGGGAGGGGAGGGGAGAAATGTGGACCATGGCCTCAACAGCACCGAAGGGGTGCTGAGCGTGTTGATAGCACGAGGGGTCCCCCCCCCGGTGCTATTCACCAAGCCGCAGATCCAAGGACGTCCCTAGTAACACATTGGGGGGCACCTGGGTGGCTCAGTGGGTTGAGCATCCGACTTCGGCTCAGGTCATGATCTCACAGTTCGTGGGTTCGAGCCCTGCATTGGGCTCCACGCTGACAGCTCAGAGCCTGAAGCCCGCTTCAGATTCTGTGTCTCCGTCTCTCTCTGCTCCTCCCCTGCTCACACTCTCTCTCTCTCAAAAATAAAGATAAAAAAAAAAATTTTTTTTTTAAAGTCAGGACTTTGAAATAAGGCTGTGTTCTGTCCCGAGATCACGAGCCCCAGGTGGCTCTCAAACACAGATCACTGAGGTGCCTGGACAGCTGGGGTAAGGAAGGGCCACCGGCCAGCAGATGGTGAGGTCCCCTGGGTGCGTCCTCCTGGGGCGTCCCCAGGCCGGGCGTGAGCCAAGCCTTCGGTCTCTTTCTGCCCTGGAGGAAATGATCGGAGTCCTGTGCTCACGGGGTCAGGTGGAAAGTCGCCCCGCTAGCTGTTGCTGGTGTTGCTGCTTTGCCCTGGCTCCCTCTTGGCCAAGAAGTCACAGGGCTGGCTGCACGTTGCAGGTCCACTGTCCCCGACCCTGAGGGACTGCTGCTTCTCTCTTTGCATTTTCTTGGCGAGCAGACCGTGTCAGGAAAGGGACACCCTGACTCTCAGGGCTTCCGTCTCTTTTTAAAAAGCCTGGAGCCTTTCTTTCCTCACCTCGTTCTTGGCCACAGCAGTCAACACCCCCTGGGGACTCTGGGAAGGGTGGGCAGGGCTGCAGAGGTGACGCACTTCCTCCGCCGGGCACCTGCTTTCTGATCGGGAATACTCCACTCGGAGCAGAGATGAGCTGGTGCATCCCAGGGCGCAGGGACTCGACCTACCCACAGGTCCCCCCGAGAGGAGGACCTTTCGGGTTGTGGGTGACACGAGGCTGCGTGGGATGGCAGCTGGCACGCGACATTTATAGACAGCTTGGTTGTCTTTAGCGCAGAACCATAGAACTCGAATGTAAGTAATGCATTTAGATTGAAAAACCTAAGTGCACAGCAGCCTGGGAGCGATCAGACTCTCTAGGAGTTCGCGCTAAGAGGACCGGAGATTCTGATTGGTCTCAAGACCAACATGCGGACAGGTGGACGGGTGTGCGTTGTTTCTGTGTGCTCAGTGCGAGCATGTCATTACCAGACACACGGGGTTCTGCTGAGAGATGATCAGATCAGTACTGGGAGGAGCAGCAGGTTCCAGGTCTTAGGGGAGGAGGGCGGGGGGAGCCTCTGGCCCCGGAGGCAGTGACTCCTCTCCTAAAAAATCCTACAGAGCATCTGGCTCGTATCTGGGTGAGAAGTCGACACCCCACCCTTAAGTCTCTGTCATTTTTTTCCACTTTATTTTTTAAAATTTTTTTAATGTTTGCTTATTTTTGAGAGGAAGAAACAGAGTGTGAGTAGGAGAGGGGCAGAGAGAGAGGGGGACACAGAATCCCAAGCAGGCTCCAGGCTCTGAGCTGTCAGCACAGATCCCGATGCGAGGCTCGAACCCACAAACCAAGAGATCATGACCTGAGCCAAAGTCGGACGCTCAACCGACTGAGCCACCCAGGCGCCCCTTAAGTCTCTGTAATTTTGCCCTGGGGGAAATAGAGCACTTTCCAGAAAGCCAGCGCCCCTTGGTTAGGAGACCTCTAACCCTTTGGGTTTTGGAGCTTCCTGTCCCTGTCTTCAGGGACCTTCCGACCCTGAATAGCCACAGGTGGCCTTCATGTGCAGAACGATGTCAACCAGAATCATCTTCTGAAAGTGGCCACGTGGTTTGTCACCCTTGTCTCATCGTCCAGGCCGAAAGAAGCCTGGACGGAGTTTCTGCTTCCTCCCGGAGGATTGAGAATTACCTGCCCCCTGCAGCGTCTCCAGGAAACAGTAACGTTTCTGTCCAACACAATCAAACTATAAGAAGAATAGCGACCACGTGAATGTATTTTTAATGACCCGTGTCAGCTCTGTGTATTGGGGTCCTTCCTGGAACACGGAGGTGAGGTTTCTGGGGCTGACGGTTGATGCGAATCCTGGCGTGGGATCAGCCCATGCCGTGTGCCTTTCCTGGATAGCCGGCGCGTGGGGTTACTCTGCCGAGGCACCACCAGGGTGCACAGGCCACTTAGGTGATGACTGGGCCACGGCGTGGCCGTTCTCTGCATCGCAGCACAGTTTGGCTCCACCTCTTTGCCTCCGGTGCCCGGGGGTCTGTGGAAGAGACAGCACTTTGTCCTGTGTGTGTGTGCCCGTTCGAGCAAATGGACCCGCCAGTGTAAACGTTGCTCGTAAAACGAGAGAGAGCACCGTAGCCAGAGCAGGACGGTGAGCTCGTGACTCTCGAAGGCGGCGTGATGTGGGGAGAAAACCTGGAGCCTGGACGCACCTGACCATGACCCTCGGGTGGGGAAGGTTCCAGGGCCTCCCAGGGAGAAATTATCCACCACCGTGGTCCTCAGAACTCGGGTCCTTGTGGCCCTTCTGGCAATCGTTAGGCGGCAGATGCTGGTGTTTCACACTGACTCACGGACGGCCGGGGAAAAACTGGGCAAATGGCAGAACGGGGCACCCTTGGCCAGGTGCCCTTTTGTGGAGGACGAGCTAGCCTCAGGCTCGGATGTAGGGAGAGGGATGCCCATTCAGTGAACCAGCAGGCCAGCCTCCTGTCCAGGCTGGGAGACCCTGTGCAGAGCCTCACAGCCAATCCCGACGGAGGGCAGGTGACATTCGTCTCAGGGACCGGGCACGATAATCCGGAAATCGGGGCTGAGCTCTCTGTGATAAGAGGGGTTGCTGAGAGATGCTTCATGCAGAAGCGAGTTACTGTATGTGTGTATGTGTGTGTGCGTGTTCACACACACACAAGCACACACTACACGACTAGGGGGACGTTGTTCAGCAGAGGCTGGCCGGGGCGGTGATTCTGCAGGACTGGGGAGCTCCCCTGAGGCATCCACACACACACCCCTTTGCTGAAATCGGGAACGCTCACTTCCTCCTTGGCCTCTTGGTGAAAATACCTGAGGGACCCCCCGGTAGGGAAGGTTGGCCGGCTTCCCGGGGAGGAAGTGGGGAGAGTTGGCTGTTTATGCTGCCCGGAAAGGAAACAAGTCAAAAGGGAACCTCACATGCTAGGAAGAGCCTCTGGGTCACCAGCATCTGAAGGAGAAGATTAGTTAGGGAAGTGGGGCTCCAGTGGGAAGTCAGGAGGATACCCCGACTGGCAAGAGGGAGGGACTAGAGAGCGTCATACTTCTGCGCAAGGCTAGCAGAGGTGACCTTAGAATCCAGCCAGGAGAGACTGGTGCTCCCAGAGGGAAGAAAAGAGAAGACAGACCCTCCTTCCTCTCTGGCGCCTGGCCCTGGGTGCCACCTGTCCCACGCCACCCAGTGACCGGGCTAGTGAGGGCGGAGAAGCTGTTCTTGGCTCAAGGCTAGGAGGCCTCGGGGACATGGCCAAGGGCAGGCTGGCGGAGAGCCCGCCATGGGAATGTCTTTGGGAGAGCCCAGTCTGCCCACAGAAGCCTGCCCTTGACCTATAACCTGGAGCCGGGTCCCGCCAGCCCCCCTATATCCCACGCACAAAGATGAGAGCATTGCACCCTCCCAGGACTGCTCCCCAGTTTCCTGATGGCTTGCAGCCATCCTCCTTAACAGTCCTGGTGGTTCCATTTTCCTCCCGGCTTGTTCCCGTCGCAGCAGAGACTGAGTAGAACACCGCTGACCTCCTGTGACGCCCCCTATGTCACGTGCCTCCGGATGGGAAAATCTGCCTCTGCTCTCTGGGTCTGTCCTCTGACTCCCTGGCTTCCCCGGGCCCCCAGGGTGGCCACCCCCAGGCTCTGGGATGTGCAGCTCCCAGGAGCCACCTTCCTCCTGACCCTCTTTTTATCTGAACAAAAGTTAACGTCTTCACGTAAGACGTCGGGAGAGCTGCACCCCAGAAGCACAGGGTGACAAAGGAGAATCTCGAGTAACCTGCCCAGGGCTTTGCAGGCGACCTTAGGATGTGTGTGCCCAGAGGTCCCCTCCCTGTTGCCTTGAAGACATGCATTGGACCACCTGAGCATCCTTTGGGGCATCAGAGCCTCTGAGAGACGGGTCAGGGGTGGGGACACTGGTAATTTGTTAGTGGTAAAGTACCAGAGTTTATGAGTGATTTACTGAAAGCACACAAAAGGCGTAGAAAGTGTGCCCTGGAAAAACATCGCCGTTCGCTTTGTGATGTGCTGTCTGAGGGCACCTCCAAGGGTTGGGTTGCGGGTCTTGGACAGACGCTGCTTGCGAAGGTTAGTCACGCACGCAAATACCAGCCACCGTGGAGGTTGGGGGCCTCCCCAAAATGCCAGTGGCTGACGCTGTGAGTCTGTCCCCGCAGAGAGAAGGAACAGCAAAGCACCAGTAAGCCGGGCAGTGTGGTGTGATGGCTGGGGGCGGAGATTCTGGAGCGGTGGTTCTTAACCTCGGTTCTTGACCCGTCGTTCTTAAATCTTAACCATCACAAGGAGATGCCTCGTGGGCAGCAAGCACATGAAAGGATGCTTGACATCACGATGAACTGGGGGACTGCAAATCCAAACCACAGTGAGATACCAGTTCACACCCACTACGGTGGCTATAACTTAAAGAAGAAGAAGAAGAAGGAGGAGGAGGAGGAGGAGGAGGAGGAGGGGGAGAAGAAGAAAATAGCAAGCGTTGGCAAGGATGTGGAAAAATTGGAGACCTCATTCTTACTGGCGGGAAAGCAAAGTGGTGCACCTGCTGTGGGAGACAGGTCAGCGGCTCCTCTGTAAGTTTAACGTAGAATCTTACGGGGGGACCCAGGGTTCCACGCCTGGGCACCCACAAGACCTGACAACAGCTTTTCAAGCAAGAACCTGGACCCACACGTTCAGAGCGGCTCTATTCACAAGAGGCAAAGACAGCCCAGATGTCCATCCACAGATGAATGGGTACCCAAAATGTGCACTGTCCGGACAAAGGAATATTACTTAGCTGTAGCGAGAATGCAACCGATGCATGCTGTAGTGTGGACGAACCTTGAAATCCGTCATGCTAAGTGAAAGAAGCCAGAAACCACCTAATGTCTGATTTCATTTGTATGAAGTAACCAGCACAGATAAGTCCACGAGTCAGAAAGCATAGCGGTGGTTGGTTCACAGGGGCTGCGGGGAGAAGCGCACGAGAAGTGGCCACGTAATGGATACAGTGTTTCCTTTTGGGGTGCTGAAGGTTTCCAGAACGATATGCGCCATGGTGATGGCTGGATGGCATTGTAAATACACTTAATGCAGCCGAACGATACACTTTGAAATGGTTAAAATGGTAAATTTGAGGTTGTATATTTTGGCACAGTCTTTTAAACAAAGAAAAACAATGGATGCCTGGTCCCCTCCCAGGGTCTCTGCCGAAGCTGGTCAGTTTTCCCCAAAATTGAACTTGTGTTTGCGTGGCCTTTCAAAGCTCCCAGGGCATGGGGGTTCCGGTGTGGGGCCAGGTTTGAGAACCAGCTGTGCTGGTGGGAGGCCTCGCTCGGTGGCCCCCGTTTTTGACCTGTGAGATGGGAGTCCTATGGTTACCTACCTCTGACAGTTGTTACAAGGATCTAACGGGTGAGTGAAGATGTGGCCGCTGAACATCTCCACGTGTTTGCTCTTAGCAGGGCCACCTGGCATCTAGATTGCCTCCTTCACCAGGTCAGTCCTTGTTCCGGAACTCTGCCCGCAACAGGTGTTCAGCTCCGATTCCCTCCCAGGAAGCAAGACCATACTTCTCTGTCCAGGACCGCCCTCGGAATGCGGTTGTCCCCTGTTCTTTGCAGTGTGGCGTTTTCCCTAGACCACCCGGATCGTAGTCCTGTTCTGGATATCGAATTCTGGGGCCACTCTCATCTGCAACGTGGTACACAAAGACCACGGTGATGAGGAATGCGCAGGTGAGGGCAAATCGTTTCGAACAGTGCTTTGGCCAGCGCAACCCCGGAGGGCCACGGTGGGACCACAGTGAGTGCTCCCCGCCTCTTCAGACAGTCCTCCCACTTTGCTTGAAGATTGACTCACCCAAAGAGAAATCTCATTAGCTTGATTTCCTCCGCCGAGCGTGACTCAGTCACTTGGCATTAACAGAGGAGCCTCCCGGATTTGATGACGTCCCAGAAACCGTCAGATCTCGTGCAGAGAGATTTGTTGTCACCTTACTTTTGCTTCTGTGTCACTAGAGATAGACAGCCAGGGTTCTCATTTCCTTTCCTCATGCAGCCTGTGGTATTAATCAAGTGCTCATGAGCCCCTCGGTATGAGAGGCCTCCTCAGTTTGTGGGACTGCGGTTATCGAAAGTGCACCCCCCCTGAGATCTCACTGCTGATGAGCTATCGTAAACTCATCCTCCAATCCAGCATTCAGAACATGCCACCGTGCAGGTGACAAGAGATTTGCATGCACGTTTGAAAGGGAAAACCTTGGCTTTCTTCGTGATTAGGGTTTGATGATGTACTTGAACAAGAACGTTTTCCCCCCACATTGAACTTGCGTTTGCCAGAGTTGAAATCTCACATGGAACCATAGCACGCATCTCACATGTACACGTCGTGTGGACTTAGGTCTTTCCCCCCCCATTTGTCGGCTGGGGTCCTCCCCGTGCGCCCCACCTGCAGCCAAGCCCCTGGCCCCACGCCCTAACCACACTATACGGTGCGACTTGCTTTTTGGCTTTGCTCCTCCAAATCCCAGCAAGCCTTTGCACTTGGGTTGTGTCTGCTCTCTCACGCAGGGCCCACTGGGCTTGGAGTTCGTCTCCCAAGACCCCGTGGGCCACCAGGGTCACGGTCTTCCTGAGTGTGGCCAAGACATGGTCAACATCTTGTATCTACACAGGAACTTGCTTCCTTTTCATTCACAGGCTTCTCAGAAAGTTCTGGCTTCCTACCGCTGTCATCGTTAAACTTGCCTATGATGACTAGTCAACATATTCCCTGCATTCACACGTCCGCTCACAGGTCTCGATCTCAGGACTGTCCTACAGCAAAAGCCATAGAAGATCACAGCTCAGCCTGTGTCTACACAGTGTTGTTAACAGAAAATCAAATACTACCAGTTGGATCCTCTTGGTTTGCTTATTTTTTTAAGTTATATATTTTTTTAATGTTTATTTATTTATTTTGAGAGAGAGAGAGAAGATAGTGTGAATAGGGGAGGGACAGAGAGAGAGGGAGAACATCTCAAGCAGACTCCACGCTGTCACCACGGAGCCTGATGCGGGGCTCGATCTCACAAACCACAAGATCACGACCTGAGCCGAATCAAGAGCTAGGTGCTTAACTGACTGAGCCACCCAGGTGCTCCTGGTTTGCTCATTTGAAGAAGAGATCCTGCTAGTAGAGAAATGACCCCAAATCGTTCTCGTGTTTATAACCGTCGAAGAGCTTACGTGATTTAGCGTTTTGCCGGCTGAAATAATGGATCCCGACCAAGAAGCTTCTGCAGCTTTCCAAGTAAAGAAACGCCATCCCTCCAGCATCCGCACGGAGGAACTCAGCCAAGAGAATGGTCATTTCCCAGCATTTCATGTACCAGACACTGGATTCATACGTCCCTGCCCTTCACGGGGATCAGTTCCCACGAAGCTGGCATGCTTTATATACCTCTTGGTGTGCATTTACTCTGGATTGACTCTAGAGCTCCAGGGTGCCAGGAACCAGCACACCCTCTGGCTGAGGGATGTAGCTAATGGCCTGTCAGGAAGGCTGTGCCATAAGGATAAGAGAAAGCAGACAGAGAATACCTTCTTGGGAAGGGAACTCTGGCCCACCCCTTGCCCAGGACGGTGCTGGCAGCCACGGAAGGGAATGAGAATATTCTCTCCTTTCTCAGCAGAAAACAGCAGGAGCTCCACCACCCAGGTCCCCGGAGGCTGTCTGTCTGCCCCATTGGGCTTGTAACGGATGGATGGACGGTCCTGCCCTGGACTCCGCCAAAACCAGTATTGGGAGGAAAGAAGGTGGGAGAACAGGTCTGACTGCATCTTCTGGCCCGCTTGGTTCTTTGAGCAAGCAGGCAGAAGAAAAAAGTTCTATTGACGCCTTTCAAGAGGGGGCAGCATAGCATAAGGACAGGAGAGGCAGCCGGGCTCCTGGATCCGAGTTCATCCCATCCGCCGGCAGCTGGGCCAGCCTGAGTACCTCCGCTGTCTCCTTGGGCTTCAGCTCTCCTCCGCATTAAAACTCGAAGATCGTGCCGTCCTAAAAGCGTCCGATCCAAGCTAGGAGACAGGCTTGCCCGCGGCTGTTTTAACCGCAGCCACCAAAATCCTCTCCTTCATCTCTAAACAGCAAGTGTATCTGAATCCCTAAACAGTCACATCAAAGGATGTGCTCCGACTTTGGGGAGACGGTGCGGACCCGATGGGTCTCACAAGGTGCGGTTTGAACGACGTCAGTTTCGGATTGGCCCGTTCGTCTCTCTGGACGCAGAAACACGTTCTTGCCAGAGTTTAGTGCGTCCCTTCCTGTCCACGTGGATGGCGTGCCCTGGTGTGTTTGTAAAGGTGCCTCGTGCACGTGTACACGAGGACATGGAACAGAGGAAAACTCGCCACGGCAGTCTGGGCTTCCCGAAAGAGCGGTGCTTCTCGGTTTCTTGCAAAGTACTGATCTCTGCCCAATTGTCAGTCAGTGTGTGAGCCCCGCGGTTCTTCTAGGGAAATCCAGCCCTCCCGGAGCCTTCATCAGGATTCCCTGGAGCGCTCGGGCTGCGACAGCCAGCAGTGCCCTCTGCTGTGTGGTGCTGGCCCGACCCAGAGCCCGTGCCCATCCTGCTGGGTTAGGGGCACAGCTGGTTCTGGAGGCCAAGTCAAAGCCATCCCCCAGCCACCTAGAAACTCGGGGCTTCTCTGGGACTGGAGCGGGTGAGGCCATGGTAGGGGTGGGGGGGGGAGTGCATCTCCACCAGGATTCTTGATTTCAGCTGAGGTCACAATCTCATGGGCCTGAGACTGGGCCCAGTGTCAGGCTCTGTGCTGAGTGTGGAGCCTGATTGGGACTCTCTCGCTCGCCCTCTGCCCCGTTCCCCTGCTCGTGTGCTCTAAATAAGTAAGTAAATAAATATCTGTGGCAAAATCAACTGTCACGGTGTTGGTCTCATTTTGAGCAGAGACACGGATTCTGAAATTGGCAGCTTCTATCTCTCTTTGTATTTGTCTCCTCCCAGATGTGTGTGTGAGACAGGATCAAGTTATCACTGTGCTCTGAATGTAATAAATGACCTAAGTGAATATCAGAGGTGTTGGGGATACACAGAGTTCAGCGTTGTCTCTGACCTGACTTTTCCGGTGGACAGCAGCCTGTCAGGTGGAGAATACAGCCCACAGCGTGAGGCCCCGTGAGGTCTTGGTGTGACGGCTGGGTTCACTTCGTCCCTTTTTCTCTCCATTATCCATGGCTTTTTCCTTCATGATTTATCGGGCTGAACTCCTAGGAGAAAAAGTCCTGAAAAGCAAGACTGTAGTAGCCAAAATATGGATTGGGGTGCCCACCATTAGAGAAGGGCCAGACTCATTCCCCTACCAAAAAAGGGGGGGGGGCTTGATTTAAAAAAAAAAAAAGATGTTATTGACCCATTTGGACCAGAACAGGAAACCAGATCCCTCTTGCAGGAAAGCTGTGGTCTGTCCCTCATGGAACTTTGCCACTTGTAGCAGAAGAGCCCCTAAATTGTAATAAGACATGGGCCAGGCTGTATGAACTCTGAGCTGTACAGGTTATCCTGGTTTTCCTTTTTACTTAATATTGATGAGTCAGCATCGTATTTTTTTAAAATTTTTTTAATGTTTATTTTTGAGAGATTGACAGAGTATGAGCAGGGGAGGGGCAGAGAGAGAAGGAAGCAAGGAATCTGAAACAGGCTCCAGGCTCTGAGCCGTCCACACGGACAGCGGGGCTCAATCTCACGAACCGCGACATCATGATCTGAGCTGAAGTCAGACACTCAACTGACTGAGCCTCCCAGGCGCCCCAGTGAGTTAGCATTTTAAACGATGTCCGACCTTGTTTTCCTCCCAAATTATTCTGTGAATTATTTTCGATATTCTGTGTCCAAATCCAGAAGTGAGGAAAGAAAGAAGCTAAGAGTTAAACCACAAATATCTGTGGACTTGTCACATATCGCTCTTATGTTGAGGTACACTCCCTCCATAGTCACTTTGTTGAGAGTTTTTATCAGAAATGGACGTTGGCTTTGCCAGATGCCTTTTCTGCGTCTACGAGGATGATCCTATGACCTTTATCCTTCGTTTTGTTGTGGTGTATCACATGGACTGATTTGTGGGTGTTGAACCGTTCTTGCGTCCCTGGAATAAATCGCACTTGATCGTGGTGTATGATCCTTTAACGTATTGTTAATTTCAGTCGGCTCCTGTTGTGTTGAGGACTTTTGTATCTGTGTTCATCATACTCAACGGTGAAAAACTGAAAGGCTTTCCTCTAAGATCAGAAAAAGACAAGGATGCCCTCCTCTGCACGTTTATTCAACAAGGGACTGGAAGTCACAGCAGTTGGCAAGAAAGAGAAAGAAAAAGCATCCAAATTGGGAAGGAAGAAGTAAAACTGTCACTATTTGCAGATGACATGATATTATATAGAGAAAACCCTGAAGACACCATAAAAAAAAAAAAACTGTTGAAACTAGTAAATAAATTCAGTAAGGTTGCAACATACAAAATCAATATACAGAAATCTGTGGCATTTCTATACACTGATAAAAAACTGTCGGGAAGAGAAATTAAGAACATAATCCCATTTACAATTGCACCAAAAGGAACAAAATAGCTACAAATAAATTTAACCAAGGAGGTGAGAGATCTACATGTTGAAAATTATAAGAGCTTAATAAAAGAAATTGAGGAAGACAAATATCTCATGCTCATGGATTGCAAGAATCAATATTGTTAAAATGTCCATACTATCCAAAGCAATGTCTGTCAAGATTCCAATCACATTTCTCAAAGAAATAGAACAAATAATCATAAAATATGTAGAGAACCACACACACACACACAAAAAAAAAAAAACCAAAAAACACCCGAACAGCCAAAGGAATCTTGAGAAAGAAAAGCAAAGCTGGAGATATCTTGGTATTTGATTTCAAACTGTATTACAAAGCTATGGTAATGAATACAGTATAATACTAGCATAAAAACAGATGCATAGACCAATGACACAGAATAAAGAGCCCAGAAAGAAACCCATGCACGTATGGTCAATTAATTTACAGAGGAGCCAAGAATATACAATGGGAAAAGGATAATGTCTTAGGTAAACGGTGTTGGGAAAACTGGGCCACTCTCTTACACGTACACACAGATTAAGGCACAGTGGATTAGAGACTTGAACTTAAGACCTGAAACCATAAAACTTCTAGAAGAAAACATAACCAGGAAGGAAGCTCTTTGACGTCGGTCTTGGTGATGAATTTTTGAACCTGACAAAAGCAAAAATAAATAAGTGGAGAGACATCATACTAGAGAAGCTTCTGCTCAGTGAACGAAGCTATCGACAAAGTGAAAGGACAGTCTGCTGAATGGGAGAAAATACTTGCAAATCATCTACTTGGTAAGGGGCTAATACCCAAAATATATAAAGAACTCATACAGCTCAATAATAAAAAACCAAACAATCCAATTATATAGTGGACAGAAGATCTGAATAGCCATTTTTGTTTTCAAAGAAGACAAAGAGGGGTGCCTGCACGGCTCAGTTAAGTATCTGCCTTTGGCTCAGGTCATAATCTCACAGTTCTTGAGTTTGAGTCCCACATGAGGCTCTCTGCTATCAGCACTGAGTCAGCCTCAGATCCTCTGTCTCCCTCTCTCTCTGCCCCTCACTTGCTGTCTCTCTCTCTCAAAAATAAATGAAACATTAAAAAAAAAAAAAGACATCCAGATGGCCAACAGGTACGTGAAAAGATGCTCGGCATCACTCATCATCAGGGAAATGCAAATCAAAACCACAATAAGATATCACCTCACACCAGTCAGAGTGGCTATTACTAAAAAGACCAGAAATAACAAGTTTCGGTATGGGGAACAGGGAGCCCTCGTGCACCGTTGGTGGGAGTGGAAACTGGTACAGCCACTGTGGAAAACGGTATGGACGTTCCTCACAAGGTTAAAAAACAGAACTGCCGGGCGATCTAGCAATTCTCCTTCTGGGCATTTATCCGACGAAAATGAAAACACTAGAGCAAAAAGATATATGCACCCCTGTGTTCATTGCGATGATGTCACTTACGATAGTGACGATATAGAAACAGCCTAATAACCCATAGATCTGCAGATGAACATGTAAAGAAACTGTTCCTAATATATTTATATTTATATCTATATATGCGCAGCGGAATGTTGTTCCGCCTTAAAAAAAAAGAATGAAATCTTGCCACCCGCGACCAAATGGATGGACCTCGAGGGCGTTGTGCAAAGTGAAATAAGTCAGAGAGAGAAAGGCAAGTACTGCATGGTCTCTCTTATATGCAGAACCAAAAACAAAACAAAAAAACAACAAAAGAAACACACACCAAAAAAAAAAAAAAAAAAAAATGCCTGATTGCCAGGGGAGGCAACCAGGGAGGAGGGTGGAGAAGTGGGTAAAGGGAGTCAAAAGATAAAAAAGGAAAAAAAAAATCTGAAAAACCACAGATATCCTCTGGGCAGGCAAAATATTCGAAACATTTTGGCTGCCCATGGGTTGAAGGTTGAGCAATGCTACTGAATAGCAGAGTTCTTGGGCGGTGCCGATAGACCCAGGTCTCATGGACCCTGAGATTGGCCTGCCTGTGAGTGTGAACAGTGGGGTGTTGGGAGAGATCTGTGTGGCCCATACAGGGCAGACTGGAGCTAAATAAACCTGTGGTGTCAAAATCCAGAGGTGTTCCAGAGACAGACAGAAAATGGATCATGAGAAGCATGTTGTTGTCCAGGATAACAGAGACCCCAACTTGCCTGGGATGGGGTGTGCCCTGGGCTTCTGGCTTTTTTTTTTAATTTTTTTTTTACATGTATTTATTTTTGAGAGACAGAGACAGAGTGTGAGCAGGGGAGGGGCAGAGAGAGAAGGAGACACAGAATCCGAAGCAGGCTCCAGGCTGCGAGCTGTCAGCACAGAGCCTGACACGGGGCTCGAACCCACGAACCGTGAGGTCATGACCTGAGCCGAAGTCGGGCACTTAACTGATGGAGCCACCCAGGAGCCCCATGGGCTTCTGGGTTTCTGCTAAGGCCATCTTACTTGGCTCTCACGAGGTCACGCTTACCAAAAATGCTCACTGGAGGAGAAGGAAACCAACTGTAATGTGACAGAAATATGCTAGATCTTAACAGCAATTTGAAGTCCATGGAATGTAAAATTTTATTTTACGTTTATTTATTTATTTTGAGAGAGAGAGAACAAGGGGCGAGGGCCAGAGAGAGGGGGAGAGAGAATCCCAAGCACCATCAGTGAGATCATGACCTGAGCTGAAACCAAGAGTTGGGCACTTAACCGATTGAGCCATCTAGGTGCCCCAGAATTTCCCTCTTTTAAAGATGAGAAGACGAGAGCATTCCTGCCTGTGTGTGTGCGTTGGGCTGTGTGTCGGGAGAACTGTGTCGGGTTCCTCCCCGAGATGTCAGAGTGCTACAGGGGCAATAGGATTATGGGATTAAAACCTGAAATCCACATGCAACGGGTGACCCGTAAAGTACTTTTCGGGGCGTATTCTGCACAGAGCTTCCCAAAAAAATGCATCTAAAGGTCAGAGGTGAATTCACAGCCGTGTTGAGTGATCAGTCAGGCACACATAGTTGTGGCGAGGGCTGAGGACAGGAGGAATTAGAAGTCCTGAGTCTAGACAGGGTGGAGTGAACAGAAGCGGTTATAGCAGCAGCGTTGTGAAACGCCTGGTCCCGAATGTCACGCTTGCGGGATGCCAGACGGGGCCGTGCGTGCTTCAGAGGTCACCACGGGTAGATAGCTTGCAGATAGTTTTTCACAAGCTTTAACAAACCTCCAGGACATGTGCTTGCACTTCCCTTGCCCTGGGGGTATCAGAGAGAGCCAGCCATGGACAAGAGGGGCGCCTGGGTGGCTCGGTTGGTCGAGCGGCTGACTTTGGCTCAGGTCATGATCTTGCGGTTTGTGGGAGCCCCACATCAGGCTCACTGCTGTCCGCGTGGAGCCCGCTTCGGATCCTCTGCCTCCCTTTCTCTTGGCCCTCCCTCGCTTGCGCTTGCTCTCTCAAAAATAAATACTTTTTAAAAATTAAAAAAAAAAAAAGTTTATGGACAAGAAAATCTGAGTCTCAAAAATTTTCTCAGGGAAGGGAATGATAGTAAACTTGGCAGAACAGAATACGATTTGAGGCTGAGTGTGGATAATACTGGGCTTTTGCCCAGTGGGTTTCCTTTACATATTTATTTTACTTGACTCTGTTTTAAGTAAGCTCTCCGCCCAACGTGGGGCTTGAACTCACGACCCTGAGATCAAGAGTCATATGTTCTACTGACTAGCCAGCCAGGCGCCCTGCTAAATACTTATTTTAAATACAGAGATCCTGTCATTCAGATAAAAGCTCCCCCACAAGCTCCTTTTATTTATTCTTTATGTTTTTAGAGAGGGAGAGTGTATGCAAACAGGGGAGAGGGCAGAGAGGAAGAGAGAGAGAGAGTCTCCAGGCTCAGCACCCAGCCCGACACGGGGCTCCATCCCAGGACCCTGGGATCACGACCTGAGCCGAAATCAAGAGTCGGACCCTCAACCAATGGAGCCACCCAGTCGTCCCCCACCAGCTCCTTTTATAAATCCTGAGAGCAGAGTTGTCCAGAGGCTCTCAGCCATCCGTTCATTCGTTCCCACAAACACTGGCTCCGGGGCCTTCCGCGCACCAAGGAGCTGTCAGGAGCTGGGGAAACGGGCAACAATCGCTGCCCCCATGGGTCCCACATTGTAACGGGAGTGACAATAAGTAAATAAGTAGAACAAAACTACTGGTACCCAGTTTTACAGGAGGTACACTGAGGCAGAGAAGGCTCCAGAGGCACGTCCAAGCTCACGCGGCAGAGGCAGGACTCGAACCCGGACGGCGTGTGGGCTGACCTCCCCGCTGCGCAGCCCCTGGTGTGCAGTACACCCCGGGCACCGGTTCTGGGGGGGAGTGTTGGCCGGGGGAGCGGGGAGAGGTGCCAGGGGAGAGCCTGGCTTCTATCTTGTTACGCATTTGAAATCAGAGCGTTGGTTCTCTAAGCCTCCGCCTGCACTAACGCTTACGTGATCGGGTTAAGCAGACCCTAGGAGGGGTAAAGATTTAAAACACCTATGTGTCGGGGCACGTGGGTGACTCAGTCCGTGAAGCGTCCGACTCTGGCTCAGGTCATGATCTCATGATCTGTGGGTTCGAGCCCCACTTCGGGCTCTATGGTGACAGCTCAGTGCCTGGAGCCTGCTTCCGATTCTGTGTCTCCCTCTTTCTCTTCCCTGCCCCCCAAAAGATAAATAAGCATTAAAAAAAAAAGTCTGTGCCCTTTAGCCTGCCAGCCCCCCCCCATATACACGCAGCAGGCGGGGCTGCTTTGTGAAAGCTCCTAAGTAGCATTGTGGCTTACGTTTATTTTCGGTGTAGATCTCTGCCACGGAGTACTGCGTTCCCTGGTCACAGCCTCCGTGGCACGCCATTTATCTCACACGGCCTTTTGGTGGTGACCCGTGAAGAGTTCGAAGAAACCTAAGCCCCTTCTTGGCAGCCGGTGACATACTTCTCACGATGGCAGAGACCCTGTTAGAAAGTGAGGGAGGGGGACAGTAAAGTGACCCCCAAATGGAGAAGGTGCTTTGACACCGGGAAACAAAGCAGGTGACTCCATACAGCTTATGCAGAGGTTTGTGTTTTGTGTTTAATATTTAACTTTTTTAAAAAAAAGTTTATTCATTTTTTTTTTTTAATTTTTTTTTTTTCAACGTTTATTTATTTTTGGGACAGAGAGAGACAGAGCATGAACGGGGGAGGGGCAGAGAGAGAGGGAGACACAGAATCGGAAACAGGCTCCAGGCTCTGAGCCATCAGCCCAGAGCCCGACGCGGGGCTCGAACTCGTGGACCGCGAGATCGTGACCTGGCTGAAGTCGGACGCTTAACCGACTGCGCCACCCAGGCGCCCCTATTCATTTCTTTTGAGAGAGAGAGCATGCGTGCACGGGAGGGGCAGAGAGAGGCGGGGGGAGAGAGAGAATCCCAAACAGGTTCTGCACTGTCAGCACAGAGTCCCAGGTGGGGCTCGAACTCACGACCCGTGAGATCATGAGCTGAGCCGAAATCAAGAGTCGGACGCTTAACTGACTCAGTCCCCCAGGCCCTCCTCTACACAGTGTTATTCAGGGGACCTTCCTGGTGGGAGATCAGGTGGAGGCCAATCCACAGCTGCTGCATAGTTACTCTCTGCAAAATCCAGACCTTACGCCACAGCTTTATTTATAGAGCGAGGGACGCACAGAGTAGGGGCGCCGTTGTGAGATCAGGGGGCTTGCACGCACCTAATCAGCAGCTACCCTTTAATGAGACCTTGCAGCCCCAGCTGAGCATCAGGAAGGGGAAAGATTGTGGCATCCCTGACAGATTCATGGGGGGCCAAAGCGAGCCTTCCCCTGTCCCAGCCTCCCTGAGGTCTCCAAGGGCCCTGGAACTGGCTGCGAGAGAGGTCATGTGAGCAGACATGACCCACCGGAGGGCCGGAGAGGGGGCTCAGTGCGGTCAGAGCTACAGACAGATTCCTCCGGGAGAAATGTACTTCTGGCCTGTGCCTTCCTCTGTTCAGCACCTACAAGCTCGTTCCGAAGACAGGTTCCGTTTCAAAGGAGGCTGATTCACACTGCGGTCTGGTCAGGAGTGTTAAACGAGTCTAGCTGGTAAGGGTTCTTAGGGGTTTCAGAGGTCTGTCGTTGCCTTTGTGATGAAGAAAACAAACCTTTGTGGGGCGCGTGGGTGGCTCAGTCGCTTGAGCGTCCAACTTCGGTTCGGGTCATGATCTCGCAGTTTGTGGGTTCGAGCCCCGCGTCGGGCTCTGTGCTGACAGCTCAGGGCCTGGAGCCTGCTTCGGATTCTGTAACTCACTCTCTCTCTCTGCCCCTCCCCTGCTCGTGCTGTCTCTCTCTCTTTCTCTCTCTCAAAACTAAATAAACATCCAAAAGAAAAAAGAAAAGAAACCTCTGCAGCAGGAATGTGTCAATGGAGTGTCTCCCACCGCAGGGAAAATACGGGCTTTCGACTGAAAGTGAGCGTTTTGCTCAGGCCATTCAAGCCCAGCAGTGGACGTGTCCTACAGGCTCAGATGGGCGGTGTGGCACTTGGTTTTCAGGTCGGAGCACTCCTACACTGAGAAGTGACCTCGCACTGATGAGAGTTTCTCTTTGTCCCCTTCCCCGCAGGGCTGCCTGACCACGCCCAACTCCCCAGCGGTGAATCCGCGTTCCATGACGTTGGGTCCATCCCTGTCGCTTGGCAACATCTCAGGGGTGTCTGTGAAGTCGGACATGAAGAAGCGTCGGGCCCCTCCGCCCCCGACGCTGCCCGGCCTGGGGCCACCAGTGCAGGACAAGGCCTCGGAAAAGGTAGGCGGAGGGCGGCTCCGGGGAGTGGTGGATCCGCTAAAAGGACCGGCGACTTCTCTGGAAGTTCCCTGTGTGCCCTACCTTCTGCAAATTTGTGGCTTTAGCGGGGAGAGTGTTTCGGTCGAATCTTTAAGCTTTATTTAGAAGTAAAAGTGAGGGGCGCCTGGGTGACTCAGTCGGTTGGGTGTCTGACTCTTGATTTCAGCTCAGGTCATGATCTCACAGTGTGTGAGATCGAGCCCCACGTCGGGCTCTGAGCTGAGTGGGGAACCTGCTTGAGAGTCTCTGTCTCCCTCTCTCTCTGTGCCTCCCCTGCTCATGCTCACTCTCTCTCTCAAACATTTAAAAAAAGTAGAAGTAAAGATGAGATGCCACGCTCCTTCACGTGTGGAAGGTAGGACACCTCCTGTGCTCTCAGGCGTTCAAGGCCTGTGCTTGTTATTAGCATTTATTGTGTCTGCAGCATTAAAAGTTTGGGCGTCGTCATGATCGCTAAATGAGAAAATAGCGTGGTTCGGAGCACTGAAAGAAATCTGGAGTTTGTATGGGACAGGGATGATAGATCGTAAAATATAGATGCCCCAAATAATTCAGATGCACAGGAAAGGAGGGAGGGCCTTTCACACTAAGTCACTTTCCACGTGATGGGACGTTTGCAGAGACCGTGTATGTAGGAAGCCACGGGTGCGAAGTTTATCATCAGAGCAACGTCACGCCTTTGCAAGGGGTTGTCACTACATGTGGACCAGAAAGAGCCTTTGTCCTCAGCAGCTGGGTTCTGCACTGGGCTTCTGTCCTCCCGCGAGTCTGCCGCGGTGTGAAGCGCGATTGGAAATCCCAGGCCCTCCGTTCTCAGGGGCCGGGACGCTCCTTGACCAAGCAGCTCCTGTTCTCGAGGCTTGGGATGATGCACGGTGAAACTGATGTACAGGTTTCATCTTCTAAATGCATCCGTCCTCATTCAGGTGGGGGGAAGCAGGGACAGCACACAAAGGGACCGGACTTTGGAATCTTCTAGAAGCTGTGTTCTCCAAGGCTGACCGGCCGCGCCCACAGCTGGGCCTGCTCCACATGTATTCCAAGATGCCGGGCCACAGTAAGGATGCATTAGTGCTCACCAAACAGGGAAGGTTCCCAGTGGCTGGCACCCCAGCTCCCTGGGGGACGGGGACACCACGCTGCAAACAGGGACTTTATAGAACACAAGTTAATTCTCTCACAGAGGCTTCATTTCCTGACTCTTTCCTTCTGCCTTAGCGTCCCCGGCCTGTCCGTGCTTCGTGGAGGCGGAAAACTTCACACTGCTGCTACTCTGGGTTTGAACCCTTTTTTATTTTTTTATTTTTTTGCTTATTCATAAGATGGCTTTTCCTTAAAATAAACTAGAAACTAAGTCTGTACCTCCCAGATGGGAGGCTCAGTCTGGGGTCATGGTTAGAAGTTGCCTAAGTGGCTCTCTGGAGCAGTAGTCTTCTCAGATTCCTTCTTGCCTGGTTGTCTGTCTGTCCATCAGTCTTCATAAATCTTAATAAATCGTCCTCCGTCCTCATAGGTGTGAACTTTATCCCCAGGTCTCAGAGACCACCCCGCTCCCATTGACAGACCTTTCCATCCGTGCCTTAGCAATCTGTTGGAAAACCCTGACACAACACGTTTTAGAAGAAAATATTTTGATTTTTTGTGTTTCTTAAGCATTTTCTTTTTTTCTTTTTAATGTTTATTTTGAGAGAGCAAGAGAGACAGGGAGTGAGCGGGTGAGGAGCAGAGAGGGAGGGAGACACAGGATCCGAAGCAGGCTCCAGGCTCCGAGCCGTCAGCAGAGAGCCCGACGCGGGGCTTGAACCCACGAACCACGAGATCGTGACCTGAGCCGAGGTCGGACACTTAACCGACGGAGTCATCCAGGCACCCCTAGCATTTTCTAATGCTCCTAAGCTCTTCTGAGTTCTCCGGGATGTTTTAGCTGTCTTTTGTTACCAAGAGCGTTAGGTACAAATGCACCCCATTTGGTCGTACACTTGCGGGACTAAATGTGCAAATTGAACCCAAAGTTTCTTCCTGTGCTTGTGTGGTGAAATGTAAACCTTCTCTGGGGTTTAGGATCTGAACTTTTTCATAACCCACAGACCATACTTCTAGCATTTAGTACTTTTCAGCCCCCTCCCTCTGGGGACATCAGTTTGCTTCTGATTGGGAAGGATGTTAGCACCGAAAACCACAAGTTCCAGCATCATTATTACTTGAGGGCTGTTTGCAATGAGAATTGCGTTTCCTGGTGTTCTCGAAGGTTGATGCTGAACCCGATCAGCATCTTAAAAGTTCCTTCCGTCCGGAGAAGAGGTGTTCTCAGATTTTAACATGCTTCTCCAGAGTGGATAAAGTCTGCCCGAGTGGAAAAATGCATCGTAAATAGGGAATCGGGAATTCCAAGTGAAAAATAAATAGTTCTCTATACCCTGAAAAATGAACAGAGTTCCCTCTGAGGCAGTAAAAGCTTCTTACTAAAATCTGTTTTATTTGGCACAGAATGAGCGCAGAAATTGGCTCACAGAAATGCTCTCCTTTTTTAAGCATATGAGTGGCATATGGATTAGATTTAAGTATTTGCTGGGACCATATTTTTCCTTTTTAAATGAAAGGTATTTTGTTATTTACTAATTTCTGGGAAAGGAACCCAAAAGTGTATTGTCATCGTTGTCGGGTAAGAACGTCAGTTCCTTTTTCACCAACTTCCTCCCAGATAAAGATAAGATGTTTGTTTGGAAAACCTTAGTTGTTCCTAACACCGATGTCCTGAATGGAAAGGAAAGGCTTATTTTCAAGGACATGACTAGTTTGGGGAAAGGAGAATGCCTACATTTTCTTATTTTAGAAGAAAATATTTTATCTTTTTCTCTTATCATCTGGTCCGAAAAATTCAGGGTTCCCTTATTCAGGTCGTAGAAGGGGAATCATGTCAGACGAGTGTCGGTTCAGGGGACGCATTTTCCCCCAAATGCTGTCTTTGTATCAGCGTTTGTTACATGTTTTTATACTCACGACGCGATCGCCAGTATTTGTTATTTCTAAAATACTTTCCGGAGAGACTTTCCCGGAGGGGGTAGGTAGAGCCAGTGAAAGAAATTAATGGTGTCCTTGAGCAAGCCGTTAGCAGAGAAATTGGCAATTGGCAAGACGGGTCGAGAGACGTGTTATCTTTCCAGAGGAGACCGAATCTCTGTGCCAGACTTTCATCCCTCTTCCCGGTACCTCGAATGTAGTTCTAATTAAGTGGAACATTCAGACAGGAATGATATATATGTGAGGGCACCATTCGCTGAGTCAGTAGTTTTCGAACTTAAGCGAGCATCAGAATCACCCCCAAAGGGCTTGTTAGAACACATTATGCTTGGCTCCACCCTGAGGGTTTCTGATTCAGTAGGTCTGGGGCAGGGCCTGGGAATTTGTGTCCCAGCAAGTTCCCAGGCAAACCCCACTTTGAGAACCACCGCGCCGCAGAAACTCCGCTGCCCCGATCCGCCCGCTCGGTGTAAATATCTTGAACGGGTCTGGAGAGTTCTTCCCGTAGAAGAGTTTCCCTGGAGATGAATGGATCTGTGCTCTGCAATAACGTCTGGGCACAGTTTGCCATAGTGTTAGCTGAGGCCTAACGTTGGATGTTAAGATAAATAAATAGTTCTTGCTTCTTCTTGCCAGGACCCAGGGTGTGTTCGTGTGAGGGACAGAGGGATTGCCTGTCCCAGGTGGGATTTTTCTTCATGTTTTACCTTTGAGATTCCCCAGGGTCATCACTCCACTCTGCTGTGTGCTGAGACGACCTCACGCCTTGTCCTTGGCCCCGATCAAGGGCAGAGTTCTTGCTTACTGCGCCTACCTGGGGGTCAGAGCCCCCTTTGTATGCCAGGTCTTAGTATCTATCCCCAAGGAGGGTGGTCTCTTGTCTCTTGCACACATGTGCCCCCCTCTAGGCTGTGGATCAGCACAGATCTCAGATGACGCGTGGGGCCGCGGACACAAGTGCCTGCGTGGGCACCCCCTCCACTCACTCTCTGGTCCTCAGTTTCCTCCTCTGCAAAATGGGAACAGCCAAGGCAGCCTTCCCGGGTACATGATGTACAGGCCAGACCACGGGCCGTGCAGTTGCCTCCTGGGGTTAACATCCCAGCTCTGTCCGCCCTGGTCCTGTGGCCTTGGTGAGTCCCGCAGCAACTACCTCGCCATCCCCCTAGGTGTGCAGACAGCACAAGAGCCCTTGTGAGAGCCAGGCATCGGGAATGGAAGAGCCGGAGGCAGGGAGGACCGGCCAGTGGGAACGGTGGCTCTGTGCCCTGGCCAGGCTCCTACGTTAACCAAGTCGCAGATTAAACTTAAAACTCAAACTCGTGGGCGCAGGGGCAGGGGGCTGCCTGAGTGGTTCAGTTGGTTAAGTGTCCGACTCGTGGTTTGGGCTCAGGTCATGATCTCACGGGTTTGTGGGTTCAAGCCCCACATCAGGCTCCGTGCTGACAGTGTGGAGCCTGCTCGGGGTTCTCATTCTCTCTCTCCCTCTGTCTGCCTGTCTCTCTGCCCTTCCCCTGCTCGTGCTCTGTCTCTCTCAAAATAAATAAATCAACTTAAAAAAAAAATCAAACTCTGTGTTGCCGTAAACACCAAAGACAACGTGAAACAAGACCACACCCTCGTGCTGGCTCTGCCCCCACGTCAGGCACAAACTGTGAATACACCTCGTTCACAGGTCCACATTTTCAGAGTTTATTGGGGGGCCGTTGCTCATCCTTTTAAGTCTTTGGAGGCCCTCTTTGAGAGGAACAAGAATAGAATACTGTCCCGTGATCTGTGCTTACGTGACTCAGTTTACCCATTCAAGATGGAAAGAATCCCGTAAATCACGCCTGCCGATATCTGCCTCTTAGAACGCTCTGCGGGTCACGGACAGGCGTATTTCGCTTTTGTCTGTCAGTTGATTAAAAACAACTTGTGGGAGTTTTCCAGAAAATGCTGTGTGGTCTCATTTGAGTTCTCCTTTTCCACAAATGCAGAAGAAACGGCTCTTCCCTAGTTTTTTCAGTCGGCACATGGTTCTTTTACGCCCGCTTTTATGCCGAAGACAACTCTGAATCCTTTTTTATCGTAAGGACAAGGAATTCAAAAAGTGTTTTAGTTATCCGGGCTCTCTTTTGTCCTGTAGCACTTGAATTATGGCATTCATCGTGGAAAGCGTTCAACACCAGACAATTCCAGTATGACAGCCACATGTCTACACCATCTCAAGTTTGTTGCATTGGGACTAAAACCACTGGCGGGGATGGCCGTTAAAATGAGAGATCGGGAGGGGCGCCTGGGTGGCTCAGTCGGCTGAGCGGCTGACCTCGGCTCAGGTCACGATCTCGCGGTTCACGAGTTCGGGCCCCGCGTCAGGCTCTGTGCTGACAGCTCGGAGCCTGGAGCCTGCTTCAGGTTCTGTGTCTCCCTCTAATTAAAAAAAAAAAAAAAAAATTTAATGAGAGATGAGGAGGCTGGTGTTATAATCAGTTATTAGTATAACCCAAAAAAGATTTTTCCATGAAAAATGGCTTACGAGTTCAATAAATACGTCCACACCCTGCACTTAAGAGTATGAATTGACCCTCGTTCCTTGGATATCTCAGTGCAGCGTTTTGTACTGTGTGAATAATTCGGGCAGTCTGCACACAATCAGGGGAAAGTGTTACTATTTGAGATTCCGTATGAGAATCAGGTACCTAGAATGTTACAGGACGTTGTAACCCTTTGCTGATCGCACCCCCAACGACACACTTCATCCAGAACTGAAGTGTGCATCTGACCATCGCCAAACTCACAGTCCGTTTCTGTGGTGGTGCGTCGGATCATTCCGGAATGTTCCTGACCTCACTCTGCTTCCCGGTCCGTAGCAGAGAGAAGGCCCCAGCGATGTAGCCTCAGGAACCCTTGTTGGGGGGGCGTCCCCGCCGAGCAGGGTCACGGACCAGGGTGGGCTCCAAGCGTATTCTCCTCTCTGCTGTTAGGACTGACGGTTGCTGCTTATTAAATTGAACGCCCGCAAGGGTGTTGAGGTAAATGGAAGCCCTGTTCCCGCAGGGCCATTTCCACTGTCCCCCTGGAGTGGGGACTCCTCCGAGTTCCCTGTCACCTGCCTCTTGCTGGTTGTTAACTTGTTTCTGGCAAAGGGGATGATGCCTGGAGACTTTTAAAAAATTATTCTTCATGGGGCACCTGGGTTGAGTTTCGGACTCTTGATCTCAGCTCCTGTCATGATGTTCCAGTTCGTGAGATCAAGCCCCATGTTGGGCTCTGTCCTGACAGCGTGGAGACTGCTTAGGATTCTCTCCCTCCCTCTCTCTCTGCCCCTCCCCTGCACATACGCCTGTGTACCCATGCTCTCTCTCTCTCTCTCTCTCAAACTAGATACACATTTAAAAAAATAATTCTTCATACTAATCAAAGACTTTTGATGACCTCCAGCATGTGGGTGGTGCTCACATGAGCGATGGCTCAGCCTTGGCCTCCTGGAGCGCTGTGCTGGCCAGAAAGGATTCAGAGTAGAGAAGAGTGGTCCCTTCGATACACCCCGTGTGCCAGGGACCCAGGAGGGGAGGGGCCCCACCTGGACTGATCCCCCGTATAAGATGAGGGGGAAGGTCTATAGACCCATGTCTGTCCCTCACGTGCCACACCCCCTGTCCAAGAGCCCTGATCCCGAAGGCAGCCACCTCTCCCATACCCCTCTTAGCACCCTGGTCCAGGGGCTCCCACCCGTCTGGGATGACCCACATTGCAGTAGTGGCCTCTTCTTGGGTCCCTGCATCCGCTCCTGCCCTCCTGCCCCTCTACACCACTGCTAGAGTAACACTGGTCCAAACACAAGTGGGGGCATCATCCCTCTGGGGCATGACCCGAGTTCTTACCTCTGCCCGCAGCCTCCAGCTCTGGGCTCAGCGCCTCCCCTGTGCCCTCACCACCCCTCCCAGAGGAGTCCACGACTTGTCCTTGTCCTCGCCGCAGGGCCCCGTCACATTCTCCCCTCACCCGTACCCTGCTTGGAGGCCGATTCGCCGGCCAGGCCTCCCTCACCCCTCCACCTGCCGGTCACAGTCTGCTCCGTTTCCCATTCTCATCTGTGTTTCTTCCAGCGTCTAACCCGTAAGCCCAGAGGCAGGGGACTTAGTGTCTCTGCTCCCTGCCGTGTCTCCGACGTCTGATGCCGTGCCACTGTATCAGCAAGCGTTTATGTTCATTCACTTTGCATTTCCGTGATTCACTTACCAGGCGTGGAAAGATGGGTCCCCTCGAAGTGAAAGACACTGGTTGCAATATATATGCGAAGAACTAACGAATGCCCTGCTCGCAGAGCCTACTTTAGAAAGGGCGACAACTTGGCCATAAGCCTGCAGAGTTTGCTCGTCACTACGGGAAAAGACGGTCGGTGAGCCCCCCACCAGGGCAGCCTTCTGCCGGATCCCAGAGCTAGAAGTGACCGTACGGTGGGGGTGCAGGAACCGTGTGCAGAGACAGTCACGCCGCCACGTAAATTGTGGACTCACCCCTCACGGCCATCCTGGCCAGCTTGCTGGTCACGATGGCCCTTCGTCAGTTGAGTTGAGGAAACCGAGCCGGTCCAGGCCTTGCTGCAGGTCAGAGACCGCGTAGGCAAGGGCTCTCACCGGCCGCACGTCCTGCACCGTGTGTGGCCCTTCTTGGGGAGACCGGGCCCCGTCCCCCCACCTGCAGAGGCAGTGCGGATGAGATGAATGCACTTGGAGGGGGCCGCGTTCCGAACCTCTGTGACTTGGTAAGAGGCAAACAGACCTTGGAGAGGAAGGCGTGTGCGCATTGAGCTGGGGAGTCCTGTGGCCTGGGGACCCGTCCCAGGGTTTGGATATACGTCCCGTTACAAACTGCGGCGAGTAGGTACCAGGCTTTCTCTCTGGTGTGGCTGGAGGCTTTCTACCTCCCTACTGTTGACTGCCCTCCACACTGGAATGTTCTAGAATACCACAGGAGGGCCCCACTTCTTTCCCATGCTGCACTGCCTGTCCCTCCTCTGTGTAGGCCTGCAGGCTAGTAACTCAGAGCATCCCCCCACCCCCACCCCACTCCCGGCCATTCAGGGCATCCCCGTGGACCCTTAGCCCTCCAGGTTACCCTGAAGGAAGCCCCTCCCTCTCTCCCTTCCTCCCTCCTCCCACCAGCTGAGCCCTCTCCTTGCGCAGATGGGAAGGGACTTTGCCCTGGAAGGCTTCCCCCATGGCAGGCCTTTCTTTCTGGCTTCTTCTGTGTGTGTGCCCCTGAGCCTGTTTTTTTTTCTTTTTTTTTTTTAATATTTTTTAAAGATTTTGTAAAATTTATTTGTCTTGAGGAAGGAGGAGAGAGAGCATGAACAGGGGAGGGGCAGAGAGAGAGGGAGAGGGACAGAATCCCAAGTAGGCTCTACGCTGTCAGTGCTGAGCCCAACCTGAGGCTTGAACTCACAAACTGTGAGATCATGACCTGAGGGTGAAACCAAGACCCCACCCAGACGCCCCTGTCTCTGAGCCTGTTGTGAACGTTTCTTTATGAAATTCAGACGTCTTACTACTCAAACCGGAGATGCACCAAGCACCCCTCCCCCACAAAATGCTCCCCAACCCTCTTCCCCCCGCACCCGTACCAAAGCAGATGCAACAGGTGATTTCCCGTGGAAAGAAGAAGCACTTTCCCAACCACATCATCTTCTCCCCCCTAAAGGGCAAAACTTCCGTGATTTATTCCCTGCTGTTACGGTTTCTTTGGGGATAAAAACAGAGCCGTTCTCTGAGGCACATCATCCTGTGCGTTTGGGTTCTGGACAACAGTCTGCCTGGCTTGGGGGTTGGGCATTCGCCTCTCTGTGGGCATGATGAGCCCTGCCCCGGCATCGTGACTTGGAGTGCATTTTACAGCATTCGTGATTTTAAAGTCCACCCGCATTGTAGGGACCCCTCGGCCTTAGCTCTCCTCAGGGAGCCCCTAAGCAGAGGTCAGTAACTGCCACTACATGGGAGACTGCTGGTGACAAGTTCAGGATCCACCACCCCTATCCCCACGGCCTTGAGGACCCGGCATATACTTGGCCATCCATTTGGCTGAATCCCCGCGGGGAACGGTGTCTCGATCTCCGGTGCGTCCCAGCCCTACGCACAAGGCCTGGCACCCAGTGGCCCGTGAGTGAGCATTTTATAAACAAAAGAGCGAGGGCTCAGTGGGAGAAGAGCCAAGGAGAGCATGGCCTCATCTTCGGTGGTGATAAATGAGTCGTTGTCTCTCTGGGAGGTCTCTGGGGACACACACACGGGGAGATGGACCTGTGTGTTGACTTACACGGTATGCCGTCCAGCTGGAGGCTTGGGTGCATGGGGCAGCTAGACAGGAGGCCTTCCGGGATCCGCAGTGATCTTCAGTGAGATGACATTCAGGGATAGGAAGGTTTCGGCGTCTCCAGTGGCCCCTAGATCCATCACTCCTGTGCTCCCTGCACTGTAGACCCTGGACACACGTAACCCCAGACCCGGGTCCCATTGAGGCCCCTCGGTGGGCCCCAATCCAAGGCTGACCCTGGGGCCCCTAGATTTCTGGGGCAAGAATGGAGGTGGGGGTGGGGACCTCGCTAAATGGTTGCACCCGAGGAAAAGGCACAGCTATTTTGGAGGTGCTGGCAGAGTTTACGGCAGCCTTAGCCTAAATTCACAGAAGTGTGACGAGGGGGCAAGGTAGCAATGGCCCCATACTGCTCAACCGGAGTGACTATGTCTCAACATCATATCTTAAGAGAAAAAAAAATCTTTTTCTAAACGCCAAAAGAACATTGTAGAAACTGAAGAGTCTGGGGTTTACCGGCACTTACTAACACAATAGCAGAAATTGGAATATTTAAGCCAAGAAACGTAAAGCCTCACGGGATGTGACAAGTCCCTGTCCTGGGCTGGGGCTGTGTCCGCAGGACAGGACGGGGGACCGGCATGTGGGAATTCCAGAATCGTTCGTGTTCGTGGAACGCGGGAAAGAACCTTCCGTCTGGCAGAGTTGGGGTGCCCGAGTGATAATTATGAGGAAACCCCACGTGGCAGTTAGATGCCGTGTCGGCTTATGCTGGCCCGTAGCAAGTCAGGACTCTGTCTGGCCCCGCTCTTGTGGGGACTCCTGTCTCCTTTTCATAGATGAGGAGCATGCGGAGAGTGAGTCATGGCAGTGAGGAAAACCAAAAGCTAGAACACTTTCTGGGGGAAAGCCTTCGTAGAATCCATAGTAGTTCAGACTTTCCAGGCACACTGCCCGCCTACCAGCTAAGTCAAAGGGTAACCAGTTAGCTAGTCTGCCTTGATGAAATACCACAGACTTGGGGGGCTTGAACAACCGAAACTGATTTCTTACAGTTCCAAGGCAGTTAGTCCAAGGTCAGGGTTCTGCTGAGGCCTGTCTCGGCTTATAGACAGATGGCCGTCTCCGGGCCACATCCTCACTCTATGCATGTCCTTGCTGCCTCTTCCTCTTCTGGAAGGAATGTGGGAATCGCCTTAATGGCCTCATCTTAACATAATCACCTCTTTAAGAACCCTCTCTCCATATACAGTCCTGTATAGTCTAAGGTACTGGGGTTAGGGTTTCAATATACGTATTTGTGGTTGGTGGCGGGGAGGGAACCAAACTTAGCCCATAACAAAGGGAAGCTGAGTTTCTGTTTATGTGCCCTCAGTTTTCTTGGCCATAAGGAATTCAAGGGCAGGTAAGATTTGGTGCTTTAATTTTTTTTTTTTAACGTTTTATTTATTTTTGAGACAGGGAGAGACAGAGCATGAACAGGGGAGGGTCAGAGAGAGGGAGACACAGAATCTGAAACAGGCTCCAGGCTCTGAGCTGTCAGCACAGAGCCCGACGCGGGGCTCAAACTCACGGACCGCGAGATCATGACCTGAGCCGAAGTCGGCCACTTAACTGACTGAGCCATCCAGGCGCCCCGGATTCGGTGCTTTAAAGGCTCTCAGTATTTCATTGGAACAGACATCTTATGTCCCCAGATGCCAGAGAACAGCCCTTGTCTGGGTAGATGATGGCACGTGGGTCCAATCCATGGGAAATTCCCACTTGCAACACTGCTTTTTTAAAATTGTTTATTTTTGAGAGAGAGAGAGAGCAAGTGGGAGAGGAGCAGAGAGAGATGGACAAAGAATCCGAAGCAGGCTCTGAGCTGACAGCACAGAGCCCGACGCAGGGCTCGAACTCACAAACCGCCAGATCGTGACCTGAGCAGAAGTCGGCCGCTTGACCGATGGAGCCACCCAGGCACCCCTGCACCCCTGCTTTTCATGATTACCCCCCTAATTCCCATGCCGGGGACCGGAGACTAGACAGGGTGAAGACATCACTTCCAGACTCTTTTCCAGCAGGTGACATGCAGATCAGGGATGAAGCCCTACCCAAGAAAGACTATCCACCCTGGCTGGTAGTGTTTCAACTGTAAAAGCAGCTGGGGATGGGGGGCATTGCGCCTGGCCCATCATGTGCACCAGTATTCTCACCAGCAAAAGGATTTCCAGGACAGCTGGGCAGAGAAGGCACATCGTCCGTCCCCAGCCACCTGGTCCCAAGGTCAGCATTAAGACAGTTACAATGACCCAGCAATGGCCCGGTTCTTGCTGTGTTTCAGCTATGGTGCTAAGACCTCAGGTGCGTCATCTTCTTTCACTTAATCTTCGCGATATCGTCATGAAGTGGGGACTCTTGTGATCTTCATTGTACCAGTGAGGACGCCAAGGTTTACCAAGGTGACGTGAGATCACAGGGACATAAGTAAGAGGCAGAAGTCCGGCCTGCCAGAGACATCTCTCCGGCAGGAGGTTCTCCTGCGTGGGCGCTGAATGGATCAGAGGGAAACATGGCGGCCATCAGGTGGCTTGAGCACAAGACGTGCGGGCTTGCGTCCTGGCCCTGAGCCCTCTGCGGGAGATGCGGTGGGTCAGGTCTCCGCAGGTGCTGGTGTATCATGCCAGTGCTGCCACCGTCATCTCTTGTGACATAGAGATTCTCAAACGGATAGGATGTTTGAAACGAAAAAGCATGCTCATTTACTCACCGTTGACAGGGAAGTCATGTGTTTGCTAGCAGAGAATGAAAACCCCAACATTAAACACAACTCTAGGGGCGCCTGGGTGGCTCAGTCTGTTGGGTGTCTGACTCTTGATCCGGGCTCAGGTCACGATCTTGCAGTTTATGAGTTCGAGCCCTGCATCGGAGGCTGCTTGGGACTGTCTCTGCCCCTCCCCTTCTTGTACTCTTCTCTCGCTCGCTTGCTCAAAATAAATAAATACACCTGAAAAAAAAAAACAGTGCTAAAGATCTCCTTGGAGGACATACTCATGCTCCATCGTGCACAGCCAATCCCCAGATTTTTCAAACAGAGCGAATTCAGGATTCCGAGCCATGGAGCTCTTTCTCGGCAGCCCCGTCTGCTTCTCATGGGGGTGATCCTGCAATCAGAATATCTGGCAGAACTGGGACGGAATCAGTTCCCCTCCACCTGTGCCCTTTATCAAGGAAATTAAGCAAAAGTGGCAGATGATTCATGAGGAATGCTAACCTGTCGTTCTCCAGGGGGAATGACCAAACCAGGGGTTTCCCAGTGCCGAACATACATAAGCTTGACTAGTCCGAAACCCATTTCAACTCACACTGGGGGCGCCTGGGTGGCTCAGTCGGTTGAGTGTCCGACTTCAGCTCAGGTCATGTTCTTGCAGTTCGGGGGTTCGAGCCCCGCGTCGGGCTCTGTGCTGACAGCTCGGAGCCGGGAGCCTGCTTCGGATTCCGGGTCTCCCTCCCTTGCTCTCTGCCCCTCCCCCGCTCACACTCTGTCTTCCTCTCTCTCAAAAATAAATAAAAATTTTTAAACTCATACCAAAAGAAACATATTCCCGTGCATCTCCTGCAGGCAGTGCCGAGGCTTGAACCCGTTATCCTACCAGTGCAGCCCGATGGTGGATCATCTGCTCACTTTTGAGACACCACCTCTAGTGTTTGGCTCGACCCAGTTTGCAAAGATCTGTTTCTCTGCTCATACCACATGTTACGGGGCTTCAAAAGCCTTGACAGGAATGAAGGATAAAAGAAGCAGGACCGTGAAGGTTCTTTCAGACCCAGTCCAACTTGATCTGTTTTCGAGTCAATGCTTGAAACAATAACTGCGCATTTCCCCTTCAAACGTTCCAGAGACAAAGCATACCTGCCCATTAGTAAATCGACGAAACTGGCCCAGAACTAAATAGTGGATTTGTACGAATTCCCTTTGACCCACACAGCCACCTAGAGGTTTTGTTCAGATCCTAAAATACGGAGAAGCAAATAACAAAAGGTATGATGGTGCAGAACAGTTTTTTCTTGTTGTTTAAACGTTGGGGGACGTGTGAATGCGAGGGGGGTGCCTCTGGTGTTTGGGATGTTTCCTTCTCCCCTGAGGAGGCAGAGGTGAGGCTCTGTATTGTGCTCAGAGGAAGTATCATTCCTTCGTCAAAACAAACACCCGTGTGAACCTGTCGCGCCCCATCCCCGTCACAGAGCCTGCGAAAACAGAGCCGCACAGGAACTTCCTTGGGTGGAGAGGGCAGGGCCATGGATCAGGAGAGTTTGCAGAGAAAGGAAATGGGAGCTATTTTAGTTGGTTCACATCTCCCCTTGGTTACGGGTCCTTTCCTGCCCCCGACACTTGCAGCCACAGAGGCGAGCTTATTTGAAGAAGATTAAAGTCTTCTGTATTTTTAGCCGTCATTCAAGCGTGACATTTATGGAGGCCTCAGCGACAGAATCAAAATGAAAAGGGAGCTTGGCTGCTTTCCTACCCGTTGACGTTTTGGTGACACAAAGGAAATTAAAAGCTGGGCTTTATATTATAGAGTCACACGGTTTAAATAGCCGCTGTTTAAGTATGTTGTTCTTAGCCTCCGGCATCGTCATTTGGGCCACTTGGGTTCCTCCTGTCGACCACGTTAACAAGTCTGCGTGTTCCCTGCGACGATGCGTAGAATCTGGTCCAATCATGATTTCATTGTTTTCCTTACTGTTGCATTTTGCTTCTTTGTATCAGAATACTTTTAGGGCTCTTTCTGATCACCTTGGTAACCAAAAATCAGAAACGGTGGGTTTTAGAATTCCAATCCATATTTTATTTTTTTGTTTTACTATTTATTTGTTTGAGAGGGTGTGGGGGGCAGAGAGAAAGGAGATGGAGAATTTACCGTATTTCCTCTTTACTTCCTCCCATACGCTAAGCTCCCCAAAACAGGACTCCAGCAACTAATCTGAAAGCACGTGGCCTGTCTTTGCTGAGGGAATAAGCAACGAGGCAGATATCTCGTATTTCAGTGAGATATAGCCCTCAGGAGGCTGTAAGGTCTTTCTTTTTTATTACTTTATTTTGTTTTTAAAATTTTTTAGGCTTATTTATTTATTTTGAGAGACAGCGAGCATGAAGGGTGGGGAAGCAAAGAGAGAGGGAGAAAGAGAATCCCAAGCAGTCTCCACGTTGTCAGCAAAGAGCCCAACGCGAGCTCGAACTCACGAACCGTAAGATCGTGGCCTGAGCCGAAACCAAGAGTCGGACACTTAACCAACTGAGCCATCCAGGTGCCCCTGTAATGTCTTTCTCATCCATTTGCTGTCTCTACAACCTTGGACGACTCACTCAAAAGGACTTGCCGTTCACCTTTCCGGGGTTCTGTTTCCTCACAAGTAAAGTAAGAATAATACCCGGGGCACCTGGGTGGCTCAGTCGGTTAAGCATCCAACTTCGGCTCAGGTCGTGATCATGGGTTCGAGCCCCGCATCAGGCTCTGTGCTGACAGCTCAGAGCCTGGAGCCTGCTTCGGATTCTGTGTCTCCCTCTGTCTCTGCTCCTCCCCCGCTCATGCTCTGTCTCTGTCTCTCAAAAATAAATAAACGTTAAAAAATGTTTATTTAAATAAGAATAATGCCCATGGCTGTCTACATAACCAAGGTTGTTTGGGAGGGCCAATGTGTGACCACGTCTTGGTGGCAGTGCTTACAGAATTAGCAAGAATCTTCAAGGATTGAAAGCCCCGTGTAGATGAGTATTGTTTTTAAGTGAATAATCTTACCATGGGAATACTGTCACCATTGCCCCGTTTATGTGGGCGGCCGCATGGGTTTACTGCAAAGACATTAGTTCAACAGACAGTTGGCTTATGTTTGAGATACAAGATCTTATTTTTTTCCCCTTGTAAACTTTACTTACTTTCCAGTTTCCATATTAACACCGAGAGGCTTAAGGCCCAGTTTCTAAATTTAAAGGTGAAAGGACCTTGCAGATCAGGAACACAGCTTAGCTCTCTTCTTCGTTTACTTTATAAACAAGGGCCCAAGGTTAATGGACTTGCCCGCACGAGCCAGCTGGTAAGTTATGGTTTCTCAAAAAGAACTTGGTTCTCAGGTTGAAGCTTTACAACTGTTACTCATGAAACTGATACTTCTGTTAGCATTGAGCTAGTTCCTGATATGAACTATTAGAAACTGTGTTATCGTACACATCATTAGGGTTACAACAGATTCTGGAATACAGAACCTAGCTAACTACTGTGTAACTTCAGAGAGGTAATAAAATCACCGGAGAAGCTTGATTTATAACCAAACTGAGACCATCTCTCTTTGCCAGATAATACCCCTCTGATTTTGATCGGTGTTGTTTTAATGTTTTGATTTTCCTGAATTAACGTGTGTCATTTGTGGGACTTTTTGATGTAGTGTAATCTCTATGGCCTTTAAATATAAATGGGGAGATAAAGATACCTGGGTGACTTGGTTGGTTAAGTGTCCAACTCTGGATTTCGGCTCAGGTCATGATGTCACCTTTTGTGGGATTGAGCCCTGCATTCAGGCTCCATGCTGACAGTGCAGAGGCTGCTTGGGATTCTCTCTCTCTCCCTCTCTCTCTGCTCCTCCCGTGCTCGCTTGCTTTCTCTCTTTCTCAAAATAGACAAACTTCAAATATATATGTATGTATAACGCGTATCTATATACATATATAGAAATAAAAAGCTTTCCGGCAACTCTGAGACTTTGAAAACTAGTATCATGTTGGGGAGTCGTGAGTTGCAGAATTTGCTGAGGCGTCTCACGTGATTCCTGGAAGATTAGAAAGCAACGATTTGCAGATGTCCTGCTTCTGTCATTGCTCCTTGTCTGTGGCTGGATCCAGACTGTTCGACCAGTGGGGAGCATATCTCTGCTTGTCGGGAGGTATGTGGTATACCTGGAGGATGTGTGCTTCGCCTGGATTTGAATCAGAGGTGGCACCCACCTAACTGTTATAACCCTGGAGATGTTATTTCACCTCCAAAGGCCCCACATGACAAGACTGTAAGATATACTTTTGGCCCTGGTGGCCGGCATACCCTGATGTGGCCCCCAGTGACTCACACCCTTGTATGACCCCCTCTCTTTGGGTGTATTAGGGCCTGTAACCTGCTTCTGCCCCATGGAATAGGGGATGCCACTGACTTGATTAGGTTCCATTATATGATAAAGGTGATGGGATGTCACTCCCTTGATTACGTCTCGTTACGTAAGAGTCCATCTTAGCAGGCCAGAGAGAGAGAGAGAGAGAGAGAGATTTCTGTGCTGACCTCAAACAAGCCAGCACTCATGACATGAACTTTCTTGGGAAAAGACCATGTGGCAGGGAAATGCAGGTGGCCTCTCACACCTGAAGATGACCCATAGTCAGAAGCCAGGGCTCTCAGTCAGACAGCTGCAAGGGCAGACACCCTTGCAACAATCTCCGTGAGCTTGCACGCGGGCATTCCAGATGGGCATACAGCCTGGATAAGACCCTCGTGAGGGTCTATAACCTCGTGAGACCCTGAGTAGATGACCCAGCTTAGCCATGCTTGGACTGCTGACCATTAAAAACTGTGGCATAGCAAATACGTGTTTGTACTTAAACTACTAAGTTTCTGTTAATGGGTTATGGGGCAGGAGAAAATTAGTATATATTCAGGAGATGATATAGAGATTCAAGAAAATAATCCGTGGTCACCAGCCTTAATGGTCTGGAAAACGAGGACCAGAATTCAGGATGGCCACCAGCATCTGGAAAGTGAGAGAAGAATACCAGGAAGGAGATAGCCAGAGAGCCATAAATTCTCTGGGTAAATTCCATCCAAATCTCTGGCTGAGCCTTGAATCACACATGCAAGAGGCAGGCACCAAGCAGCTTAGCTAAGAGTAAAAGAACTGAACTAAGATTTGAATTACCAGCCAAGGGACAGAATTTTCATTGTGAGTCCATTGAGTTTATTAGTTCTGAAAACAAAGGAATTGATACTTTTCATGAGAATGTAATAGAAGCCAGCATCTCATAAGCATGACATTCGCAATGGCCAGGACACAAGCCAAAATACTCAACAGACGAAAAACCAGGAAAATGTGATCAGTTCCCAAGAAAAAAGACGGTCATCAGAAACCAACCTGGAGGTGACCCAGGTGCTAGGTTTAACAGGCAAAAAATCTGCAGCTTATAAATATGCTTAATGCAAAATGAGTGCTTATAATGAATGAAAATAATGGGAAAATCTCAGAAGATAATAAGAACTATAAAAAAGAACCAAATAGAAATTCTAAAATGGAAAAACACCATATCTTCAATAAAAATGATATTGGATGGGCTTAGCAACAGGATGAAGGTAACAAAGTAAAAAGGCAGTGAAGTTGAAGATAAATCAATAGAAATGTTCCGATTTTAAGAAGAGAGAGAAAAAAAATTGAAATGAAAATAGAGCCTCAAAGACCTGTGGAACACTACTAAAATATCTGGTGTTTGTCAATAGAGTCCCAGAAGAACAGAGAAAAAAAAATTTTGAAGAAACAACAAGGACCAAGGTTTCCCAAATTTTGTAAGAGACGTACATTGACAGATTTAAAAAGTTTAGGCATCTGGGTGGCTCAGTCAGCTAAGCATCCAACTTCGGCTCAGGTCATGATCTCATAGTAAATGAGTTCGAGCCCCGCCTCGGGCTCTGTGCTGATGGCTCAGAGCCTGGAGCCTACTTTGGATTCTGTGTCTCCCTCTCTCTCTGCTCTCTCCAGTTCATGCTCTGTCTCTCTCTCTCTGAAAAATAAATAAACATTAAAAAATTTTTTTTAAATTAAAAAAAAAATAAAGTTTAGTGAATCCGAACCAAAATTTAAAAACACAGTAACAACAACTAAGGTACATTGTAGTGAGATTGCTTAAAAACAGACTTCAGGAGAAAAATCTAAACTAGACAAAAACAACATTTTGAAAACTGCTGAATTTATCATCAGAAACAATGGACGCTAAGTAATCGTGGAAGAGAATCTTCAAAGTGACGACAGACAGTAACTACTGTGAGTTCATAATTCGTTGTCTGGCAAAAATAGCCTTCAAGAGTGAAGTTTAAGAAAGACATTTCCATGGGGCACCTGGGTGGCTCAGTCGGTTAAGCGTCCGACTTCAGCTCAGGTCACGATCTCGCGGTCTGTGAGTTCGAGCCCTGCGTCGGGCTCTGAGCTGATGGCTCAGAGCCTGGAGCCTGCTTCCGATTCTGTGTCTCCCTCTCTCTCTGCCCCTTCCCCGTTCATGCTCTGTCTCTCTCTGTCTCAAAAATAAATAAACGTTTAAAAAAAAATTAAAAAAAAAAAAGAAAGACATTTCCAGATTAAAATAAAGAATCTTTTGCTGTCAGACCTGCACAAATGTAACAGTAAGGGAAAATTTCAGACTGGAGGGCAATAATACCCAATAGAAACTGGGAATTTTTGAAAGGAATAAAGAATACAAAAAAAAAATGGTAAATATCTGAGTAAGTGTAAAGGACTGGTTATTGTCTTTAGACCTCTAACATGTAAACGTTAATATATATGCCAACTATAACATAAAATATAGAAGGGCAGGATAAATAGATCTTTACGATTGCAAGGTATCCACATTTGATGATCTAAAGTATTAATACTTAATCTAAATGGACTGTAAAAGTTCAGGACGCATACTATAATCCTCATACCGGCCATTAAAAACAAATAATAGAGGTTAGCTAAAAAGCCAGTGGGTGAATTTTTCTCCCTCTGAGCTGTTATTTTCCAATGTGATTTGTCTGTTTCTCACTCTAATTCTGTCAGCTTTGCTTCATGTATTTTGAAGCTAGTATTAGGCACGCACACATATATGATTACTAAAACTTTCTGGGGCACCTGGGTGGCTCAGTCGGTTCAGCGTCCAACTCTTGATTTCGGCTCAGGTCATGATCTCACGGTTCATGGTTTCAAGCCCCACGTCAGGCTCCATGCTGACAACGCGGAACCTGCTTCAGATTCTCTGTCTCTCCCTCTGTCTCTCCCCTTCCCCTGCTCATGTTCTTTCTGTCTGTCTGTCTCTCTCTCAAAATAAATAAATAAATAAATAAATAAATAAATAAATAAACATTTAAAAATTTTTTAAAAACTTCCCGATGCATCGACTCCTTTATGATTATGAAATGTCCATCTGTAACTTTGGCAATACTCGTTCTTAACCTCTATTTTATATATTATTCATATAGCCAGTCCAGCCTCCTGTGCCTACTGTTTACACAGTGTCTTTTTCTGTCCATTCAGTTTTAACCAACTTATGTCTTTTAAAATATTTTTTTTTGTAGACGACATTAATCTATTCTGACAATCTAGAGATTGTCCTTTTAACTGTAACACTAAGCATTTCATGTAATTGTTGATATGATCAAATTTAGGTATGCCAGCTTATAATTTGTTTTCTGGGTTGTCCCTCCTATTTTTTTTTCTTACTTTACTTTGGATTTTAAATAAATATAATAAATAAGGAGATTTAACTAGTAATCAAAAACCTCCCAACAAAGAAAAGCCCAGGACCAGATGATTCAATGAGTGAATTTTACCAAACATTCAAAGAAGAATTAATACCAATCCTTCGTAACCCCTTTTAAAAAATAGAAGAGGGAATAATTATAAGGTTAGCATTACCCTGATAGCAAAGCCAGACAAAGACACTGCAGGAAAATGACGGGCCGATATCTTTGATAAACATAGGTGCAAAAGTCCTTAATAAAATACTAGCAAATTAAGTTCAACAGCACATAAACCACAACCAAGTGAAATTTGTCCCTGGGGTATAAGAATGGTTCAACACGTGCAAATCAATGAATGTCGTACACCACATGAACAAAACGAAAGCATAAAACACACATGATCATCTCGGTAGATATAGAAAAAACATTTGACAGTGTTTTTTTTTTTTTTAATTTTTTTTTTAACGTTTATTTATTTTTGAGACAGAGACAGAGCATGAACGGGGGAGGGGCAGAGAGAGAGGGAGACACAGAATCGGAAACAGGCTCCAGGCTCTGAGCCATCAGCCCAGAGCCCGACGCGGGGCTCGACTCACGGACCGCGAGATCGTGACCTGAGCCGAAGTCGGACGCTTAACCGACTGCGCCACCCAGGCGCCCCCATTTGACAGTGTTTAATATTGATTCATGATTAAAACTCTCAGCAAAATACATATGGGAGGAACTTACCTCAACCCCCTGCAGGCCATAGGTGAAAAGCCCACATCTGACATCCAAGTCAATAAGGAAAATTTGAAAACTTTCCTTATTAGATCCAATATGAGGCAGGGGTGCCCAGTTTAATCACTTCTATTCAACACAGAAATCTTAGGCAGAACAATTAGACAAGAAAAAGAAATGAAATCCAAATTAGAAAGGAAGAAGTAAAATTATTTTTTTGTATATGACATGATCATATATGTACAAAACTCCAAAAACTCAAAACAAGAAAAAAACAGGTAGGGGCGCCTGGGTGGCTCAGTCGGTTAAGCATCCAACTTTGGCTCTAGTCATGATCTCATGTTCATGAGTTCAAGCCCCGCGTTGGGCTCTGTGATGACAGCTCAGAGCCTAGAGCCTGCTTCGGATTCTGTGTCTCCCTCTCTATGTGCCCCTCACCTGCTTGTGCTCTCTCTCTCTCTGTCTCTCTCAAAAATAAATAAACATAAAAAATTTTTAAAAACTGATACAACAAATAAATTTAGTAGCGCTGCAGAATACAAAATTAACATACAAAATCAGTCACATTTCTGTATGCAATGAACCATCCAAAATAACATGAAGAAAATTAAAGAAGACACAGATGAATGGGAAGGTATCCCATGTTCGTGGATTGGAAGAAATTAATATTGTTAAAATGTCCATACAGTCGTCTACAGACACAAGTATTGCAATCCCTACCAAAGTCCCAGTGTCATTCTTTTCAGAAATAGAAAAGGCAGTCCTAAAATTCATATGGAACTACAAAAGGCTCTGAATAGCCAAAGAAATCTTGAGGAGGAGGGGGGAAAGGAGAGGGAGAAGGAGAACCTGAGGGCATCACACTTCTTGATTTGAAAATATATTACAGAACAGTGGTAATCAAAATGGTATGGCACTGACCTAAGAACAGACATAAAAACCAATAGAACAGAATACAGACCCCCTCCCCAAACAAATCCACACATCTACAGTCAAGTGATCTTAAACAAGGGTGCTAAGAACACACAATGAGGAAGAGATAGTCTCTTTAGTAAATGGTGATGGAAAAACAGGATATTCACATGCAGAAGAGAGAAATTGGACCTTCATCTCGGCCCGTGTACAAATATCAGCTCAAAACATAATGAAAGACTTTAGTGTAAGACCTGAAACCATGAAACTACTGGAAGAAAACAGGCAAAATGCTAATCAACATTGGTCTGGGCAAAAATTTTTGAGTATGACATCAAAAAGCACAGACAACAAAAGCAAAAAGTAAGTGGGATTGTCTCAAACTAAAAAGCTTTTACATAGCAAAGGAAGCAATCAACAAAGTGAATTGGCAACGTACAGAATTTGCAAATCACATATTTGATGGATTAATGTCTAAAATATATAAAATACCCATATGACTCAATAGAAAAATAGTAATAATAAAAATAATAATAATAATAATAATAATCTAAACAAAAATGGGCAAAGGACTTGAACTTTTTTTCTTTTTAAATTTTTTTAGCATATATTAATTTTTGAGAGACAGGGAGAGACAGAGTGTGAGTGGAGGAAGGGCAGAGAGAGTGGGGGGATACAGAATCCAAAGCAGGTTCCAGGCTCTGAGCTGTCAGCACAGAGCTCGATGCAGGGCTCAAACTCATGGACCTCAAGAACATGACCGGAGCCGAAGTCGGACGCTTAACCAACTGAGCCACCCAGGTGCCCTGAACAGACATTTTTTTCCAAAGAAGATCTACAAATGGCAGGGTCGTGAGTTCAAGCCCCATGTTGGGCACGGATCCTACTTAAAATAAAAATAAAAATAAAGGAATATCATCAAAAAGATAAGATAACAAGAGCTGGCAAAGATGTGAAGAAAAAGAAACCCTCATGCCCTGTGGTGGGAATGCCAACTGGAGCAGCCACTGTGGACACCAGTATGGAGGGTCCTCAAGAAATTTAAAAATAGAAATACAGTATGATCCAGTGTTTACACTTTGGGGTGTACATCTGAAAAAAATAAAATCAGGTTCTTGAAGAGGTATCTCCACCCCCATGTTCATTACCACATCATTTACAACAGCCAACACATGGAAATAACTGAAGTCTATTGATGGATGAATAGATAAAAATGTGTCCCCATTAAAAAAATAATAAGGTGGGGCGCCTGGGTGGCTCAGTCGGTTAAGCGTCTGACTTTGGCTCAGGTCATGATCTCACGGTTCGTGGGTTCGAGCCCCACATCGGGCTCTGTGCTGACAGCTCAGAGCCTGAAGCCTGCTTCAGATTCTGTGTTTCCCTCTCTCTCTGCTCCTGCCCTGCTCACACTCTGTCTCTGTCTCTCAAAAAGTGAATAAACATTAAAAAAAATTTTTTTAATAAAATAAAATAAGGGAATCCTGCCATTTGCAACAACATGGATGAACCTGTAAAGTATTATGCTAAGTAGAATGTCACACAGAGAAAGACTGTATTATTTCACTTCTATGTGAATCTCAAAAAACAAAAACAGAAAACAGTTCCATAGAAATAGTAGGTGGGGGTGGTGGGGGCAAGGGGGTGTGGGTGAAGGTGGCCAAAAAGTATAAACATCCAGTTATAAGATGAATAGGTTCTGGGTGTTAAAGTATGACAGGGTGACTATAGTTAAAAATACTATATACTATATTACGTATTTGAAAATTGCTAAGAAGGTAGAATTTAAATACTCTTATTTAAAAAATGATTTGTGTGAAGTCAAGGATGTGTTAGCTAACTATATTGTGCTGATCATTTCACAGTATGTACGTGTATTGAATCATCACATTGTACACCTTAAACTTACACAACATTTTATATCAATTGTATCTCAGTCGAAGTGGACAAAAATAAATGATCTGAGCCAAAGAAGCAGGAACATAGGAAATTAGACACTACAGTTGACCTTGAACAAGGCAGGGGTTGGGGCACTGACCCCCTGTGCAGTTGAAAATCCATGTATAACTTTTGACTCCCCCCCAAACTTAACTGTTAATAGTGAGGGCCATGAGGCATTACTGTTTACTGTAATATGCAATTTACTAGAGAGACAAACTGCTTGTGCAGAGATGATTAGCATCACAATGACATTTTTAAATGTTTGTTTATGTTTAAGAGAGAGAGAGAGGGAGAGAAAGGCAGACAGAGAATCCCAAGCAGGCTCCACACTGTCAGTTCAGTTCATCTGTGAGGTTTTCCAGATTGTTTCACATCTCCAAAAAATTTTGCAAGAATTCATTGAAAAAAAAAATCTGCATAGAAGTGGACCCACATACTTCAAACCCATGTTGTTCAAGGGCCAGCTGTATTTTGCACTGGATAAAAATGAAGATAGAACATTAAAATTCATGGGATGCGTCTAGAGCAATGTTTATGGGGAATCTTACCACTTTAAAGGTTTATATTAGACAAGAAGGAGTGTTAAAAATCGAAGATTCAAAGTTCTATCTTATGCAGCTAGGAAAAGTAGAACAAAATAAATCCAAAGGAAAAAAAAAAAAAAGAACAGACATCAATGAAACCAAATGCAGAAAAATAAACAGAGAAATTGAATGAAACTAAAGCTGTTTCTTTGAAGTGGTCAAAACATGCTCCACTCCTATCTAGATTGGTGTAAAAAACACAGGGCATATAAATCCCCAGTGTGAAGAAAGATGGCTTGTTCACATTAAAAAGATAAAAAAGGAGGGACACCTGGGTGGCTCAGTCAGTTAAGCATCCGACTTCGGCTCAGGTCATGATCTCACAGTTCGTGAGTTCGAGCCCCACATCGGGCTCTGTGCTGACAGCTCAGAGCCTGGAGCCTGCTTCGGATTCTGTGTCTCCCTCTCTCTCTGCCCCTCCCCCACTCGTGCTCGCTCTTTCTGTCTCTCTCTCTCTCTCAAAATATAAAGATTAAAAACAAATTTTTTTAAGATAAAAAGGAAGTGGTGTGACCTTTATACCAGTGATTTTGAAAACTTACATGAAATGGACGAGCCCATTGAAAAATACAAGTTACCCACCTTGACACAGGCTGAAACAAACAATCCGAATAGCACAGGGATGGTAATCGTGGTCCCTGCAAATCTGGAGCGTTTGGATGTGTGTTCTCCGGCTCCACCAACCATTTCGAGAGCCTGCCCCGTGCTTCAGCAAGATCCCTAAACGCTCTCGCAGCACTAGCGATGGGATGTAGAAAATAAACAAGAGAACAACTACAGGTTTTTTTGAGGACAGTGAGGAAAATAAACTAGCGATGTGACAGGGTGGCTGATTCAGATTCTCAAGTTGGGGACACTCTTCTCTGTGCCAAGAACCGAAGACTGGGAAGGAGCCGGCCACGTGACAATCTGGGACACTCAAGTGTCAGGCAGCGGGGCGCATACAGCAGAGACTGTGAGTCAGGACATGCTCATGTGCCAGGACAGAGACCGGGTGAGGTGTCATTTGCAGAAAGACGTCAGGGTCAGACTGCTCATTAGCCCAAGTTTGTGTCACGTGCCCGACGAAAGATGACAAGCAAAGCGATCTGTTTGCTTACGGCACTCTTTTTCCCACCTCTGTCACAGAAGTGAGCTTTGCAGACTTGTTTCTTTTTTTTTTTTTAATTTGTTTGTTTTTTAATTTCCATCCAAGTTAATTAGCATATGGTGCAACAATGATTTCAGGAGTAGATTCCTTAATGCCTCTTATCTATTTAGCCCATCCCCCCCCCCCCACCATGCCTCCAGTAACCCTCTGTTCTCTATATTTCAGAGTCTTTTAGGGGCGCCTGGGTGGCTCAGTCAGTTAAGCGTCTCACTTCAGCTCAGGTCATGATCTCACGGTTCGTGGGTTCGAGTCCCGTGTCGGGCTCTGTGCTGACAGCTCGGAGCCTGGAGCCTGCTTCAGATTCTGTGTCTCCCTCTCTCTCTGCCCCTCCCCACTCATGCTCTGTCTTTCTAAAAAATAAACATTAAAAAATTTGTTTTAAAAGTAAACAAACATTAAAAAAAAAGGCTCTTCTGTTTTGTCCTCCTCCCTGTTTTTATATTACTTTTGCTTCCCTTCCCTTATGCTCAGCTATTTTGTCTCTTAAAGTCCTCATATGAGTGAAGCCATAAGACAGTTGTCTTTTTCTGACTAATTTTGCTTAGCATAAATACCCTCTGGTTCATCCACATAGTCGCAGACTTGTTTCTGTGGCACGGGGGGAACGGCGTTGGAATCTCAGTCTGTCTGGGGACCGTTCACGGTAGAACATGTCACTGATGCGGACTTGGTTCTGGGAAGTGTTCTTCAGCGACATGGAAGCAAATCGTGCCGGGGTCCTTGCACGCTTCAGCTGCACTTGTTTCCTTCAAGCAGGAAAAAAAAATCATTACAACGAAAAGCCTTGGAGCGCATGTTCGCAGGGTCCCTGCAGAACTTCCGAACAAATGGTTGCCACACGGGCACCACACGGGTCCCCTTGCTACCCTTCCGTAAACACCTGGTATGACGCTGTCCACAGTCCCCAGCCCGATGGAAACAGCGTTAGCCTGGGGACCCGTTCGCTACAATCTCTTGGATCGTGGCATTTTCTCCGAGGCGTGCGATTTTTGTCTTGGAAAACAAAGTTTGTGTTCATTGCCCAACTCAAAATGCTTTGTATTAGTTCTGCATGTGGGACAGTGGTCCGCCCTTAGCAGCACGTCCTGTCGGAAAGCCGCACGTGCGGATCAGACCTTGAGGGCCACGCGGTGGTGAAGGCAGACATGTGTGGGAAGACGGAGGTCTCCTGTATGGAGACCCAGAGTCTAGGCTTCGGGTCTCTCGGCCACGGCTTAATATAGCTCTTCAGCAGTGCGGGGAGGATCAGCAGAATAACCTAGAAGACGCACGCATTTGGCAACGCTGCCTTTCCCATCCTGTGTGGCCTCCCGATAAAGAGGCCAACCAGGGACGTGTGTGTGGATTTAGGTCATACGGAAATGCTTCGGCTCCATCACGGCCTCTTGGTTATCTTCAGGCAGTGCACTTAAAACAGGCAATCTTGGGTTGTCTGAAGGGAGCCACCCTTCCTTCCGTCACGTTCAAGTTTCGTTTTTCTAGTAAACTGACGCGCTCAGTGCTGAAAACGGCAAATAACACACTTGCGACCTGGAAGAGAAACCACCTCAACGAATATTGAAAAGGGCCGATTCCTTCATAAAGGACTCCTTCAACCGTAGAAAATCGGTTTTGTGGGGTTTTTTCAGAACCTATTGTTTGGGGAGATGTAATCACAACAAAAGAAGAACACTATTTCTTTGTGTTCCCTGTGCGTTTCCGTTTGGCTTTCTGCGTTTGCCAAGGAGCGGGATGTGAAGGAGTCACTTTAATCCGTGGAGCTGAGTGACGGCAAAATCTTCCGGTCGCTGAACCACCGTAACAAAGACCGTTTTGGAGGAGGATGTCAGAAAAGGAAGGGCCTATGGTTTCTCACTGGAAACCCTATACACGATAGCGACGGTTATTCATAATAGCTTTCACTGCCCGTTGCATAATTCTAATAGCTGATGGAATCGGGGGGTCTGATTCAGTCTTCATGATGTACGTGCCGCGCCTTTTGTTTCCATTGTACGTTCTGAGTATCGGTTTGCACTAGACCCAAGAGTCTCGCTGGAATCCCTGTCCTAAAATGAGCAACACCCGTGATGAAGCATAGACACTCCACAAATAAGCGGTCACCTGCAGTGAGATCTGTTTCCTGGATCTCGCTGAGGAAGGAGGAGGAGCACATGCGTCTCCGTGCCAAAGGATCTTTATCATCTCCGGGAGAAAGTTAAAGAGGTCGGAGTCTCCCCCATGTCAAGGAGGAGTAATATTACTACATTTACCGTCATTTGTAGGAGTTTTAAGTTTTGATTATGGGCCACAGTCTGTGAACAGCACAAGGCTCAGGGGGTGGTGTCTAAGAGCGTCCGAAGCTGCTGACACCAAGAAGGTGCGCACGTTTTGGGTTTTTTTTGTTTTTCTTTTTAACTTTTTAAAAATGTCTTATTTATTTTTCAGACAGAGAGAGAGCATGAGCGGGGGAGGGGCAGAGAGAGAGGGAGACACAGAATCCGAAGCAGGCTCCAGGCTCTGAGCTGTCAGCCAGAGCTCAACGCAGGGCTCGAACCCACAAACCATGAGATCATGACCTGAGCTGAAGTGGGACGCTTAACCGACTAAGCCACCCAGGCGTCCCTTTGCACACGTTTTATGTGCCAACACAGAGCTGGGTCAGGGCCACTAAAGCCAATGGGGAACTTGTCCAGGACCTTCCCGCAATACACACAGTGCACATGGTGTTTATCTGAGCCCTTGGCTTTCGTGCAGGGGCTCCTTGGTGTGGGCTGCAAGGCAGTGCCGAAAGCGACCCCTACACATGACCTAGACAAGGGAGCATCACAGCCCTTGGTGCTCGGGGAGGTGACACATGGAAACCCCGTGAAAGATCTGGTAAGCACAGCGGGGGGGGGGGTTAACTTACACCCCCCAGGGAACCCCCTCAGGACTAATGGGGAGTTCCATGACAGGAGGGGCTGCTTGCTTGTCTTGATGGCTTTGGGAGGTAATTTCAGATTTATAAGTAACTTCATGTGTTAATAATAAGCTATATTTATATTTTAGTGGCCTGTATGTTAGATATGTTCTGTAGTTCATGCTTCCAACTTTTCTTCAGGGGCCAAAAAAACAAAAAAAAAGTAATCCACAGAAATTTCAAGAAAGCAGTCCAGATTCCATCAATGACAAACTGGAACAGAAATGCTTTATTTAGGGGCACCCGGCTGGCTCAGTCAATAGAGCATGTGGCTCTTGATCTCAAGGTTGTAGGTTCGAGCCCCACGTGGAATGTAGAGATCACTTAAAAAATTACTTTAAAAAGGAAATTCTTGTTTTTTTAATTTTTAACATGTTTTATTTATTTTTGAGAGAGAGACAAAGTATGAGTGGGGTAGAGGCAGAGAGAGAGGGAGACACAGAATCCGAAGCAGGCTCCAGGCTCTGAGCTGTCAGCACAGAGCCCGATGTGGAGCTTGAATTCTTGGACCATGAGATCATGACCTGAGCCTAAATCAAGAGCGGGATGCTTAACCAACTGAGCCACCCAGGAAGTGCTCATTTAAATACACACACACACTTAAATTTTTAGGGGAACTTTAGGTTCATGGCAAAATTGCACACAAGCTACCGTGAGTTCCCTAATATGCTTCCTGGACACATGCACAGCCTCCCCCATTATCCGCAGCACCCCCCCCCCAGGAGTGATATATTTGTCGTAACTGATAAACCCGCACAGAAACATCATTATCACCCAAACTCTATAGTTTCAATTATGTTTCACTCTCCGTGTTACATGTTCTAGGAGTTTGGACAACTGTATGATGACAGATGTCCATTATTACAATATCATAGGGAATATTTTCACTGCCCTAAAAATCCTCTGTCCTCTGCCAGTTCACGTCTCCTCCCCATCACCTCCCCTGGAAACCACCGATCCCTTTACTGTCTACCTAGTTTTTCCAGCACATCATAGTTGGAATCGTACTGCGGGTAGCCTTTTGGGACTGACCGTTTGCATTTAGTAATATGCATTTAAGCTCCTTTTTCATGGCTTCATAGCTCCTTTCTTTTTAGCACCGAATAATATTCCACTGTCTAGATGTACCAGTTTATCCATTCGCTGACTGATGGACATCTTGCTTGCCTCTAAGTTCTGGCAGTTAGGAATAAAGCTGCTATAAACGTCCATGTGCAGGTTTTTCAGCTCCCTGGGGGCAATATCAAGGAGTTGTGATTTGCTGGATCACATGGTAAGCGTATGTTTAGTTTCGTAAGAAACCCCCACACTGTCTTCCAAGAGTGGCTGCGCCATCTTGAATTCCCAGCAGCAATAGAGGAGAGTTCCTGTTGCTTCAAATCCTTGCCGCGTTTGGTGTGGTCAGTGTTCCCGATCTTGGCCATTCTAATAGGTGTGAAGTGGTAACTCATTGTTATTTCAATTTGCATTTCCCTGAGGACATACGATAGAGAGCATCTTTTCACAGGCTTACTTGACTCTGTATATTATCTTTGGTGAGGTGTCTACTAAAGTCTTTGGCCCATTTTATTCTTAAAGTTTACTTATTTATTTTGCGAGAGAGTGAGGCATGAGCAGGGGAGAGGCAGAGAGAAAGAGAGAGAGAGAGAGAGAGAGAGAGAGAGAGAATCCCAAGCAGGCTCTGCACTGTCAGCAAAGAGCCCGACACGGGGCTCGATCCCACAAACCTCAAGATCATGACCTGAGCTGAAATCGGGAGTCAGATGCTTAACCGACTGAGCCACCCACGTGCCCCATGACCCATAGTTTTAATTGGTTTGTTTTCTAATTGCTGAGTTTTGTGGGTTCTCTGTGCATTGTGGATAAACAGCTTTATCAGATGTGTCTTTTGCAAATATTTTTCCCCAATCTATGGCTTGTCTTCTCATCTGTAGCGAAATGTTTATAGTTATAGTGAAGTCCACTTCATCAGTGATTTCTTGCATGGATCGTGCCTTTGGTGTCGTATCTCAGAAGTCATCACCAAACCCGAGGGTGTCTAGATTTTCTCCCCTATAACCCAGGAGACCTCTAGTTTTGCATTTTATATTTTTGGTCTATGGTCTATGGGGGTTAATTTTTGTGAAGGGCGTAATGTCTATGTCTAGATTCGTATCTTTACATGTGGATGTGCCATTGTTCTAGCACTGTTTTTTGAAAAGACCTTATTTTCTCCATTGTATTACTCTGCTCCTTTTTCAAAAATTAGGTGACTCTAGGGGCGCCTGGGTGGCTCCGTCGGTTAAGCATGTGACTTCAGCTCAGGTCACACTCTCACAGCCCGTGAGTTCGAGCCCTGCGTCAGGCTCTGTGAACTGTCAGCACAGAGCCTGCTTCAGATTCTCCCTCTCTCTCTGCCCCTCCCCTGCTCGTGCTCCTCTCTCTCTCAAAAATAAATAAACATTAAAAAATTAAGAAAAAGGGAGCGCCTGAATGGCTCAGTCGGTTAAGCATCCAACTTTGGCTCAGGCCATGATCTCACAGTTCATGGGTTCGAGCCCTACATCAGGCTCCGGGCTGACAGCTCAGAGCCTGGAGCCTGATTCAGATTCTGTGTCTCCCTCTCTCTCTCTCTGTCCCTCCCCCACTCATGCTCTGTATCTTTCTCTCTCTCTCTCTCTCTCTCTCTCTCAAGAATAAATAAAAACAAAAAAATAATTTTAAAAGAAAGACCAAGTGACTATTTGTGGAATCTATTTCAGAAGTATCTTCTGATATTTCTATGGCATTTTGTTTTCTCTTTCGCTTTTATGCTTTTGTGATCATTACTGACATGGTGTCCAAGCCGATGCAGTTGTGTGTGTGAGAGAGTATTCAGGGACAATGGGAACGGATCCCCACCTGAAAAATCTCTGTAGAACACAGGCTAATCCAGCTAGGCCTGTTCAGAATGGTCCCAGTGCAAGAGAACAGGACATTGCCCTGTCCTTACACCTTCCGGAGACCATTTTGCCCTCTCTCCCCGTGGATAAGTGTGAAGAGGGTAATAGAAATAAATCGCGTTATGTACACAGGGTCTTTCCAGAGTCTCCCCTTCAGAAATACGCTCGTTTAATGTGCTGTTTGTCAAAACTTACATGCTCTTCCTGTCCTGGCTGGTGCTACACTAGGTACTGAGCTAAATAGACACAGAAGCTTTGCCCCTGGTTTTGAGGAGGCCCTAGTCTAAGAAGAAGACTTGGACATATTACCGTGAAGCCAATGTGTGTACAAATGTCCTGGAGCACTCAAGAGGCAGATATCTATTTCTTCGTGAGATGGGACATTGCACGTGGGTCTTGAAGGGTGGATAGGAGTTTGCTAGATACAGGACAGGATGGCGTAGATAAAAGGCGTACTTGTGGGGCCTCATCGGGGGCCGAGGCACAGGAGGCCTATAGGTGAGATGAGGCAGGAAGGGAAAGCAGGGCTCCGCGAAGGAGCTGAGCGGCTGCCACAGACATCCCTGTGTTTGATCCTACTTATTATTTTATTTGGCTGACACCAAAGAAAAGGCAGGCTCCTTTTCAGGGCCAGAGATACCATGCCGGGACTCCACTACACTGGCCTTAAGCCATTCTTAAGCCAAGAGGTTCTCACCTCTTTGCTCTCCACCTGGAATATTCTCCCCATTCTTTTACAGGGATGGCTCCTTTTGGTTGTTCGAGGCAAATGCCCATCGCCTCAGAGAGCCCATTTTGATCCTGTTGTTTATATGACGCAGGTAGCTGTCTGTCCCAACCCCACAAAAACATCCCCCCCCACTGTGTTTCTACCTTAAATAAAATGGATCACTACCCAAAAATGGTCCAATTATTTATTTCTGCCTTCCATCACCAGGACATAAGCTCAGCACGCAGGAGGAAGGAATCTGTCTTTTTGAGGCTCTATCCCCTTTGTGAAGAATGGTACCTGGTGCTGTAGGTATTTAGTAAGAGCGTGAGTAAATATGGGGCTCCCGGGTGGCTCAATTGGTTGAGCGTCCGACTCTTGGTCTTGGCTCAGGTCACGATCTCGCAGTTTGCAAATTCGAGCCCCGCGTGGGGCTCTGTGCTGACAGCGCAGAGCCTGCTTGGGATTTTCTCTCTCTCTCTCTCTCTACCTGTCCTCGGCTCATGCTCTCTCTGTCCCTCTCTCTCTAAACATTTTTTAAACATAAAAAAAGAGCGTGAGTAAATAAATGAATGACCAGACCTCATAGCGCTGTGCAGACTGGCTCCGAGAAGGCAGAGCGGGAGGAAAGACAGATGAGAGGATCTTACATTGGGAAGGACAGGGTGAGGGCCTGAGCGAGGGCAGTGGTGGTGAAGAGGGGAGGGAGACGTGGTTTTGAGGGACTTGCAGAGAAAGAACCGGAACGCTTTGGGAACAGGGTGATAAAGGAAGAGAGCAAGAGGCCAGGGTCAGCAACACCTAGGACATACCCAGTGTGAAAGAAAATCCAAAAAGGCACAGGTTGGACAGGTCCGTGGGCATGCACTGTGATCTGGGACTGGCATTTGAGGAATCTTCCAGAAACACCCTTGGGAGAGCTGCTCGGGGACTGTCCCTGGAGCTCCCAGGATGGTGCAGTCACATGGACGATTTGAGAATTATCACATGAAGGGAATAGTCAGGAATACGGGGAGTGGGTAGGAAAGACAAAGAGAGGAGGAGAGAGGAACGCAGGAGGAGCAGAGCATCATGGGAGGAAGGAGAACTGTCAGGAGAAGGAGGATCTGCAGGGAATTGCAGATCGGGTTGGAGGCTCTTCACCTTCACTCCGAAGACACAGTTGAGGTTCTGGCTAAGGGAGGGATGGACCCCAGTGAGGACAAAGAGACAGGATTGTTTGTTGGCTGCTGGCAGGGAGTCCATTCTCCTGGATCAGGGGTAGGGGGGTTACTCGCCCAAGAGCAGGATGCTGTTTTGTCCTGGCTCATTTCTGTTGGTGAAGGAGGTCCCCTGCTGGTCCCATGTCCTGTATTCTCTGGGCTTCTCCCTACATCATATGCCCCATATGTCTTCTGTCACCTCGGTGAGTGATGGGTGGGAGGGACCCCTATCCTGCTCCTCTGCCCGGGCTTTTGTGCTCTGTGAGAGCACAGCGTTCGGAGAGCTGGGACGTGTGCCTGTGGTGTGCCCCAGCCAGTTAGTGGCAGTTATCCCTACATACGTGGGTGTGAAACTTTATAAGGAGTTTTTCTGGGGACCCCTGGGTAGCTCAGTCAATTAAGCATCTAACTCTTGACTTCGGCTCAGGTCATGATCTCTCAGTTCATGAGATCGAGCCCTGCATCGGGCTGTGCACTGACAGTGCGAATCTTGCTTGAGATTCTCTCTCTCCCTCTCTCTCTGCCCCTCCCCTGCTCGCTCTCTCTCTCTCTCAAAATGAATAAATAAAATTGAAAAAGAAAAGAGTTTCTGCCATTCCTTTGAAACTCGAAAAGATTGCAAACCTACAGATGATCATCTGTGCACACGCTTCGAGCGAGCACAACTGCAGCAGAAAAATTAAGCCTCCGTAAATACTTGTGGAAGTAGGACAAGGGCCTTCGGGACACACTGGGGAACGTGAAGGGAAATCCGACCTGAGAATTTCGTACGAAAACCTCTACTGAAAAATGAAAGGCCCAGAAAGCTCGTGTTTTCATGCATTTTGTTCTAAGTGTTCTAACCGAAGGATAAAGCAGAATTCTAAAACATGTGATGGAGCCTGGAATTTCAGAGGCCAAAAAAGTATGGCGACCTCATGTTTCTCTAACAGGAGTCAGTAACGTAAAACTTTCCCGCACCTTGGGTCTGGGTCTATGATGTCCGCTTTGGAAGTTTCTAGAAGAACCTTTTTTTTGTTTGGAATTTAGTAGGAGTGCAGTGGCTGCACATCAGTTCCATCCTGCCCCGTCCCTTTACCCGGATGGCACCCACCGGGACACAGTTTCCATGAAGTGTGTCATTTGCTCACACGGGAGCGACATCATTGTATGTATAGTGACCAAAAACAAAATGGTGGCCTGTACCGCTGGACAGAAAGACTTTTGAAATGAAGATGATGCAGGGAAGTCTGAGATCGCGAGTCCCTGCATCTCATATTCCATTTCACTGGTGACCAGGGTGGACGTATTCTTCATGGTGGGATTTGGGGAACCCTGCAGGGTACAGTGTGCTCCCACGTGTTTCCTGTCAACATCAGGATATGATGCCACCGTCACCTTGAACCCTCCCCAGATTCCCAGAAGGGAAGTCGAGCATTAGTGTTAACGCCTTAGAGCTCTTTCCACGAGGCCTCTGTCACCTGGAGAGGGATGGTGGGAACAGGTGTCCTGTACCCCCTCGGAGGGCAGATTGATGCTGCTTTGCAAGAGAAGCATTCTCGAGAACGTCAAGGCTAAATAGATAAGTCAACTGTCAGGCACTGGCAAACAAAACAGACACGAGCCCGTGCGACCAGCCCAGGCCGGGGTCTGGGGATTTCCTGGGCCCTCACGCGCTCTTTGCCCCAAAGCCCCAGATTTGGGATTTCTCTCCTTCCTTTACTTGTCCCTCGCCTTCCTTACCCAAAGGCACCGCTCTGGGGCAGCGTCGTCACCACCTGTCTGCGTTCCTGCATGATCTCTGCACGTGCCCAGAAGCACAGAGCGGGGCCAGCCCTGCGGTCCACACCCTGGGCTCCTGGTCACCTCGTCCTACAGGTTCGAGCTGCCGCAGGTGCAAGTTCCAGTCCGCAGGGACCCACGTGCGTGTCTGCCTACAGCAGGGTTTCGGGGCTGGGCTTCCTCCCCTCCTCAGAGCTCACTCCCTCCTGCTTCCTGCATTCTGTCGGCTGCCAGAGGACTGGGGACGACGCCTGGGGCGTCCGGGGTGGGGCTGGTCCTCCAGCCACCGGCCCCAGCGTGGCCTCCCTCGTCCCAGAGAACTTCTCCAGCTTCTGTGCTATCCTTACCTCCCTTCCCCGCATTTCCTCCTCCCCTGGATTCCTCCAGCAGCATGTACATTCACTCACTCATTTGTTCGTTCTCCACTCATTCATTCATCCACTCGTTCACTCGTTCATTAACTTATTCGTTCACTCATCCACTCACTCCATTCGCTCATTCAGCCAATGTTTATGAAGCACCCACTCTGTGCCACACACCGTCCCGGGGGTGGAGGAGCCACAGGTGGAAACAAACCCGCTCTTCTTAAGGAGGTTATATTCTAAGGCAGGAGACAAGTGCACAGAAACGTCAGAGTAAGCGCTGTGAGAGAAAGCAGGTGAGTGAGAAGGGGTGGCAGACGGCAGGCAGTTGTCAGGGGCGGTCACTGGGCTCCATGGACATCGGGGACAGAATGCAGCTTTGGGGGAGGGCAGGTTGGGGACGGATAGGGATGGCCTAGAGGCAGAGCGTGGTACAATAGGGGACTCTGAGATGATGGGGTCAGGGGATGCTGGCATGGTCAGGACTCCGGATTTTATTGTTTTAATGGAAATGTATTTGACATACAACATTGGGTAAATCTAAGGTGTACGATGCGTTGATCTGATGCGTTTATACACCATAACGATTGTCATCGTAGCGACGGTTAGCACGTCTATCCCGTCACGTTGATTATCGTTGCTCTTTTGTGCTGAGAATAAGAAACATCTGGTCCCTTCACTGGTGTGACAGTTATAATATATATAACATTGCTGCCTATGGACTGTATAACACGTGTACTGAGCGTCAGATCTCCAGGATTTATTTACTGCTAGTTCCAGATTTGTCCCACATCATCTCTTCTGTCCCCCTGCCCCCCTCCCCAGCCCCTCGTAACTATCATTTTGTTGTCTGTTTGGACAAGTCTGGCTTTTTTAGATTCCACAGATAAGGCATAGCATATAACATCTGTCCCTCTCTGCCTTGTCTCACGTACTGTAGCATCCTCAAGATTAGTTAGTATACAGTGGCCCCTTAAACAATGCAGGTTTGAATGGCTCTGGATTTTTTTTTTTTTTTTGATACAGGACTGTGAATGTATTTTCTCTCCCTTACGATTTTCTTAATAACATTTTCTTTTTCCTAGCTTACTTTACTGTAAGAACACAGCGTATCGTACGTATAACATGCCAAATATGTGTTCATGGACTGTTTTATGTTATCAGTGAGCCTCACTGTCAACAGTAGGTTATTGGTAGTTAAGTTGTGGAGACTGAAAAGTTACACGCGGATTTCCAAAAGCACAGGAGTCAGAGGCCTTGTCCCACGTTATTCAAAGGCCCACCGTACTTTATTTAACCTGTTGGATCACATTTTGCGAATGGCATCCACATAGCCACAGGCACATGAAAAGATGCTCGACACACTCATCATCAGGGAAAGACAAATCAAAACCACAATGAGATGCCACCTCACCACCTGTCAGAGTGGCTAAAATCAACAACTCGGGAAACCACAGGTGTTGGCGGGGATGCGGAGAAGGGAGAACCCTCTTGCACTGTTGGTGGGGTTGCAGACTGGTGCAGCCGCCCTGGGAGACAGCACGGGGGTTCCTTAGAAAATTAGAAACAGAACGACCGTATGATCCAGGGATCCCACTTCTGAGTCTATACCTGGACCCAGTGAAAACAGGACCTCCCTGTGTGTGTTGGGACATCAGGCACAGTAGCCAAGGCGCTTTACCTGGCGTTGGAAAGCGCCCGCGGCCTCTGAGCAGAGCAGTGGCCGACCCTGTCGCCACGTGGTTCGGGTGCCCCCAGCGGGGCCCGTCCGGAGGCTACTGCCGTTGTCAAGGCGACAGATGATCGGTAGTGGCCGTGGCGTTGGAGAGGATCTGCACCACGTGGGAGGGGGTGGGGTACCCAAGGCTCGAAGCTTCTCCCTGAACAACCAAGCAAGTGGAGTCACCCGTGGAGGGGCGACTGGTGGAGGGGCAGGTCTGGGGAGAAAGCACAGGACTTGGTTCTTGATGGAGGGAGATGCCTGCGACCATGTGCCCTTGTCAGCGAGCAGTGAGGAGTCTGTCTCTGGAGCCCAGGGAGCAGTCCAGGGTGACTGTAAATCTGGGAGTCGCTGCACAAAGGCAGCATTAAAGCCTGCGAGGCTGGAAGAAATCACCTTGAAGTCATGCAGTGATGCCGGGGGGTGGACTGTGGACCAGCCCTGAAGGCCCTGAGCAAACGCACCCTCGGTCCACGCCATCCCCATGCTGCCCCATTCGTCCCTGGTCACTTCCTCGGCTGTGACCACCGGATGCTGCCCGCCCGCCCACCCAGCAGGGTCCTCCACACCGCTCTGGTGAGGGCGCCGTGCTCCTTGGGACAGCTCTCACGCTCCCCTTCATGCATCCTCCCGATGGATGCTCCCCATTCTTGTTTTCTTTTTTAAAGTTTATTTATTTATTTTGAGAGAGAGAGAGAGAGAGAGAGAGAGAGAGTCCCAAGCAGGCTCCACACTGTAGCCTGATGGGCGGCTCGAACTCATGAACAGTAAGATCATGACCTGAGCCAAAATCAAGAGTCAGAGGCTTAACCGACTAAGCCACCCAGGAGATGCCCCCCATTCTCAAGGCGCCTGAGCTCTGCGGCCTCTAATCGTCATCATGATCACTTCCTCCTCCAACTCCGCCTTCCAGAGCCTTCCATTTTATACCAGCCCCATGAAAGGTAGACTGTCTCAGGGTTATACGTGATCCCTTTTTCTTTCCTTTTCTTTATTTAATGTTTATTTCTTTATTTTGAGAGAGAGACAGAGAGCTAATGTGAGAAGGGCAGAGAGAGAGAGAGAGAGAGAGAGAGAGAGAGAGAGAGTCCCAAGCAGTCTCCAAGCTGTCAGCACAGAGCCCAATATGGGGCTTGAACTCATGAATCATGAGATCATGACCTGAGTTGAAACCAAGAGTCAGACGCTTAACCAACTGAGCCCCCAGGTGCCCCGTGATCCCTTTTATGTACTTGACATTCTCCTTGGGTGGTTCCTTCCAGGTATGGCGTCAGTGCCATTGCCATGAATGTTTTTTCTGTTGAGTACTGGTGTGTTCTCCCTCATGTCCACCAGAAGGCCCTGTGGAAGTGTCCAGAACTGACAGCCTTGTCTTCCATGTAAACCCGCTTCTCCACGGGTATTCCCCATGGCAAGGAGCAACCCTCTATCTGCCCAGGGGCCTCAGCCAGAAATGGGATCATCACCCCCAACGCTTCCAATAAACCAGTCCCAAGGTCCCATCTATCTTGCTCATCTCCTAATTCTCAGTGGTGAACGTAGTGTCTGACACATAGTGATACTCACAGAGTCCACAGATGAGGGCACCTGTCAAACACACACACATACACACACACAAAGTATTGCTTTAATCACATGGATGCTTTGGTAGCAACACTCACTCATTCAGCAAATATTTAGTGAGCATCCCAGACATTCTAAGGACAGTTTCCGGCACTAAGGGCTCAAACAAAGTGAATCAAACAAAGTTGATAGCTTTTCTAGGCTGTTCTGGTTCATAATCTTTGTGGTGGTCGTGTTAAAAGTACCAGTGTCCTTGAAGGAAAATTACATGTAATAATCAGTATATTAAAGAGGAAGAGGTTAAAGGGTAGGTTTAAATTTTAATCCAGAGCAACCTTGTCATACTGAGGAGTCGGCATCCTGGTGTCCCTAGAGAAGGAGAACACAGTAAAGAAATAACTGCCTTGAGTGGTGAAAGATGTGTCCCTTTAGGTATGAACCCCCTTTTCCAGAAATTCTGCAGTTCAGAAGGGGAGGTATGTCAACAGTGCATCACCAACCACTGTGTATTCTTGGACTTGACATTGACTGTCTGCAGGATACATGGGGTTTACTGCTGAGCGGAGAAGAGATCAGGTAAACTCAGCGACAGGCGGGCCAGACGTCTTCCCGCAGCCCATCCAAAACATGAGCGGGTCTCCCCGACCCGCGTGGTTTGAATCTGGATTCCAGAGAGTGCGATTTCCATCGGGCCAGATTCTCTGTGGAAGAGAGTCGCAACGCCAGTCCTGGGTGGGGTATGACTGGGTTGTGTCATACGGGGATGCAGACACCTGCAGATTGATGACACAGACATCATTTGCTTTGCACACGATTTAATCATTTGGACAACATGTAGAGCACGGAGCAAAGTGAAGCCGAGGTCAATTTAAAGTAAAAATTTTTAAAAAAAGTAAACTGGGAAAGTACCTAAAGCAATAGAATTCTTGAGTCCCAGGATTTCTTAGTACGACACAGGGTTAGAATCTACCTTCAACCCCCCAAAAGGGGGAAAGTCCTGACGGATTGAATCCGATAAATGTTTACATTATGAAAGAGTAAAATACAGGGAATTAGAACCCCATGACGAGCTGGGGAAAATGTCCACAGCATGTATGTCCTTCAGGGACTATCACTAAGGAAAGACCAGCACCACAGAGTGACCGGCGCTTTCTCTGTCGCACAGAAATAAACAACAGTCATTAAAAACCAGGACTCCGCCTGGAGCCTGTTTCCGATTCTGTGTCTCCCTCTCTCTCTGCCCCTCCCCCGTTCATGCTCTGTCTCTCTCTGTCCCAAAAATAAATAAACGTTGAAAAAAAAAAAAAAAAAAAAACAGGACTCCTAGGGGCGCCTGGGTGGCTCAGTTGGTTAAACGACTGACTCTTGATTTCAGCTCAGGTCGTGATCTCACAGTTCGTGAGTTCGAGCCCCACGTCGGGCTCTGTGCTGATAGCGTGGAGCCCGCTTGGGATCCTCTCTCTGCCTCTCCCCTGCTCACACACTCTCTTTCTCTCAGGATGAATAAATAAAATTAAAAAGAAAAAACAGCACAACAGTATCCACACTTGCTGAGTGGGAAGAAGGAGCAGTTGGTGAGGGTTGAAGCAGAGACCACCTCGGCAAAGGTCTCTGGGGCAGAGCCCGTCGCGTTTCTCTTTTCGATTGTATTTTATTGTGTCAGAACTCTTCCCACAAGATCTGCACTCTTAAATGTTTAAGTGCATATGACATTCTATTGCTGCGGGCGCTGTGTGCACAGCACATCGCTACGGCTTCTTGTCCGGCTTGATTGAGACTTCAGGCCCGTTGAGTCATCCAGCCTAATGCCCCTCTCTCTGGCTTCTGGCGACCACCATCCTGCTCTTGGGTTTGAAGAATTTCTCTGCTTCAGATGCCTCCCGTGAAGGGAACCGTGCAGGACTGTCTCTATAATTCACTTGTTGCACTTTGCATATTTCTTTTTAAGGCAGAGCCCTATCCCCTCATATGAATACTCCATGTTCGATTTACCTGTTTGTCTGTCCGTGGACATTTGTTCCCACCTCTTGGCTACCGTGAATAGCTCGGTTGTGAACACGGAAGGGCGGATATATCTTCCCAGATTCTGATTTCAGTTCCTTTCCCAAAGCATATAGCGTGTGAGCCAGTGAGTTTACGGAATGGTATCAACCATATCATAAGGGAATAGACAAAGTTTGAAAAAAGATACGGGTGAGGACGCTCAGCGCAGTATGATTTGAGATAGCAACAGATCGAAAACAAGCAAAATTTCAAACCTGGAGGGCCACGGTCTGCTCAGGGTGGACCCTTCCCATCCTTGGGATGGCAGAGAGACCTCCACCCAGCCGTGGACAGCACCATCGATGACAAAAGCAGCTGTTATTACGAGAGTGTGCTCTCATTTTTGTAGAGATTCAGTGCCTAGATACAGCAAAAGAGCCTGAGGCGACGTAGGTCAGCTACGATACAAGTTCTCTCCTGTGGTCAGAATTCGGGATTTTCACTTAGCCCTTGATATGCCCCTCTATTATTCAAACTGTTTTCGGTGAGCGTATATGACTGTCATCTGGATCAATGTCAAAACAATAGAGTATTTTCATTTTGCATAAAAGAGAAATGAGATATGGGGCCAGGGCTGTGTTGGACTTGCGGGCTCTCGTTGTTAAGGAATATTTATAACTCGTTCCACAGCGTGACGCATTTATGTAGAATATCTACTCCTGCCTTTCTAGTATTCAACACACATTCATTGATGCCTAAAGTGCAAAAGCACTAGGCTAGGGATTGTGGAAATTCAGAGACTTGTAAGACATGCCCTTTCCTTTTCAGAGCTTAGGCGTCATGGGGGAGCTGGCATGCGGACAGCCAGCTGGACTAGGCAGAGGATGGAAAAAGGACAGTGCTCCAGGCAGGGCACTGCTCTTGTATCAGAGCCGAGTGCTTCTGGAGCATAGAAGACAGGCCATTAATACCTCCCCAGGGGATTTCAGGGGCTTCCTGAAGAGGGAGGAAGATGTCAGCAGGGGCAGAAGACTGACAGAAGCCTTGGAAAAGGAAGGGCATTCTGGGAAAGGCAGGAAACAGGGACTAAGGATAGCACTGCCAAGCACAGTGAGGCATCAGTTCAGTGTGGCTGGAAGAAATACACCTGGTGTTTCTTCCCTCACTGGTATGTGCCTAGCATGGAGCTTTGCATCAAGTACCCATGTGTCTGGATGGATGGATGGATGGATGGATGGGTGGATGGGTAGATGATGCATGGATGGGTAAATGGATAGATAGGTGTATGGATGGATAGATGGGTGGGTGGATGGATGGGTGGATGGGTAGATGATGCATGGATGGGTAGATGGATAGATAGGTGCATGGATGGATAGATGGGTGGGTGGATGGATGGGTGGATGGGTAGATGATGCATGGATGGGTAGATGGATAGATAGGTGTATGGATGGATAGACGGGTGGGTGGATGGATGGAAGGAAGGAAGAAGGAAAGAATGGATGAACACATCAATGGCTACAAGGTACTCAACGCTACTAATTTTATTTTGTAACATAGACCCTCAAATCCTCTCCTTTTGCCAAACACTTGAAACCTGGAGAAATATGTCCTCTTCCCTGAAAAATAACATGAACATTGTGTTCATATAGATAAAAACTGGAAAGGAATGTGGGAAGCACATTTCATCACTGTTTCTTGCATTCCTACCAAGTGCCATGCCCTAAGCAAGGTGCCAGAGCAGGGTGGCAGCAAGAGGCCCTGTGTGTCATGGTGAGAGTCGCACCCATTGTCTTTAAATCAGAACTTCCCCTCCCCTTAACGCTTTCTGACCTCCGGGTCATGCTTACGAGGAACCGGCACGGTGAGATCATGAGACCAAAGAAGCCGCGGTGGATGGATGCTTTCGAAAAAGACCAGGAGCTGCAGGATTCAGGCTCCACTATGGGGAAAGCTTCCTTGCTGCCATGCACCGACCCACCCAGAGTGGCCACCATGCACCCTGGTTCTAAGTGGGAGAGAAGGGCACGCACAGGCTCCAGAGAGCGAGCGGCGCCGTATTTCACGTGTTCCTTGAAGAATGTGCAGAAGATGTGCATCAGGTCTAAGAAAAGTTCTCTGAAGCAACACTGTGCCACAAATTGGTTTGCAGTCCACCTGCCGTGTGGATGTTTTGCCGTGTGGGACAGTGGGAACCCCATGGGCTTTCCTTGTTCATGGACTCCTAGGGATGACGTTTCCATTCAAAATCGCACGAGTTACTTCTCCTGGGGAATGCTTGGAGCCAGAGCAAGGTCAGGTGCCAATTCTGTCCACTCATTAGCTGTGTGGCCATGGAAAACTTACTCCTCCGTAAACTTCAGTGTCTTCTTTACCAGACAGACAAAGGAAAACGGCCTCTGTTTTGAGGCAGTCATGTGAGATACAGTCGGCACCCTAGTAAATGTTTACCAAATCTTTGCTGCTAATATAAATAATATTTCCTTGAATTCTGTAGGTACATCTACTAGAACGCTGTTGTTTAAACCCCTTAAAACTCCTGAAAGCTCCTGAGGAAAAAATGTTTGCCCATCAGAGCTTGTCTTGATTAGTGGTCTCAGAGCTTGCCAAATGCTTTTCAAATGCATTAGCTTAATTAATTGATCAGGCGTGGCTCTGTGTCTGGGAACTAGGTGTTTGTCGAGTGGCCTGCCCTTATCTCTGGGAAGAGGGATCGTGGTGTTGAAGCTAGACCATGTCAGCAAAGCTCCAGGAATTCAATGCTTCCCCAAAGCTTGAAACAAGCAGTGAGCCAGAACTTTCTTGCAACAGGTGAATTGCTTTTCCAGACTGGGTAAGCCAGAAATGCTTCCCTGCCCCTCCCTTCCAATTATCTCCACCTTGATGTTGACACTCAGCAGAATTCTGGAACGTGTCATTATTATACAGACATCAGTGGGAGCTTAGCGGGCCCCAGCTCATCAACATGAATTCCCAGAAGGAACCATGTACCCAAGTAAGCCCCAAACTACAGCTTTGAACGGTGGTGTTTCCAGCCTAGGAGATCATGTAAATGTTAGAGAATTATGTCTTCTTCATTAGACTGTGAACAACGTGGGGTCAGGAGAGTTACACGTCTTCAAATGGCCTGCAGTTCCTGTCACAGGATAAGAAACCAACACCTGCTTGCTGGCTAACTAAAGGTGTAAGTAAAGGAATGAAGAATTTTAACAAAGGAATTTTTTAAAAAGCCTCTTGTCTTTTAAAAATTAAGGACATTGAGAAGAGTGAACTCACAAATAACGCATGTAGGGAAATCCACAGCATTTGAACCATCGCGATTCATTAATGAACTGTTGTCAACACCAAAGGAAGAAATCCAGGTACCAGAACCAAGGCTCCACGCCTTTCAACACTGTCGTCAATGACTGGGTAGGAAAGTGGAAAGTTAGAGAGTTCAGTGCTCCCACAGAGGCCCCAGACCATGGCTGGAAAGGACTCCAGCCCAGGCCATGTTGTTGTACAGGTCAGGGCTCCAGGGGCGAGAGAAGGTTCTTAGAGCTCGAAGAAGGAGAAGACCGTGGAGAGAAGACAGAGCCACCATGGCGAACTGGGGATTGCAAGCTAGGAGACAGTAGAGTAACAGCTCAGGATTTTGAGTCTGTTATTTCCAGCCTAGATCCCTCTCCATAGGCATCTATAACTGGCTGTTCAGTGTAACAGAATAAGAACAGCCTTAGATTTTTTTTTTTTTAACCTCACTCACATCTTGCCTCCGGAAGCTGACTGAGGCCATGCCCCACTACAGCGAGGAAGTCCATTTTTAAAAAGCATGGGCTCCAGGAAACCAGGGATAAAAAAAGCCAAGTAAAGGAAAAGCCATTTCCAGGAAACCCAGAAACAAGGTTAGAAAACAAATCACTTACCAAGCTCAGAAAACAAATCACTTATCTAGAATGATCTAGAAAGAAAATGTTGTCAACATACACATGAAATGTCTCAGCTGGAGAAGCCTCGTCTTGAAGAAGATTTCTGTTTTATGGGATTCTGTCTATTAAAACTAGATACATAGAGCTAGAGAATGTTGATTTAATCCCGTGCTGTAATTTCTGGAAAGATCGAGGGAGAGCCATTAAACATGCGTGTAGGTCTGGGCATGTGTCTCAAAGAGCTGACTCCTCATCTTCTGAAGCAGAAAGCCAGTATCTAGCACAAAAAAAGTCAAGAAATGGCAGAATAAGCTTATGACTTTAAAAAACAGAGTAGGGGCACCTGGGTGGCCCAGTCAGTTGAGCATCCGACTTCTGCTCAGGTCATGATCTCACAGTTTGTGAGCTCGAGCCCCGTGTCAGACTCTGTGCTGATGGTGTGGAGCCTGCTTGGGATTCTCTCTCTCTCTCTCTTTGCCCCTCCCTCACTCGTGCTCTGTCTCTCTCTCATTCTCTCAAAAATAAATTTAAAAAAATTTTAAAAATTAAAATAAAAAATAAAAAACACAGTAAATGTCAAAAGAAAGAAGAGTTTGAAGGAGTTCTGCTGGGCTGGGGTCAATGGACCAGGGGCAGCTGGTTAGACTCTGAGCTTCATGGCATGACCCGATTTTTCCTCGTCTCCATGTTCTACAGAAAATACATTAGAGAATTATAAAGGTATAGGAGGTGGTTATGGTATATTGTAGTAGAAGGGTGGATAATCTCTGACTTTTAAAAGAAAAAGTGAAGACCAGAAAAATGTCTGCTAACTGTTGGTAGTTTATCTGAGTGTTTAATGAAGTGATTTTTTTCCCCTTCCTTTGCTTATGTAATTTTTAACTATAAATTTACCTTGCGAGGGGCGCCTGGGTGGCTCAGTCGATTGGGCATCCGACTCTTCATTTTGGCTCAGGTCATGATCTCACGGTTCGTGGGTTCGAGCCCCGCGTCTGACTCTGTGCTGACAGCACGGAGCCTGCTTGGGATTCTCTCTCCCTCTCTGCCCTTCCCCCACTCTCACTGTCTCTTTCTCAAAATAAATAACAACTTAAAAACTTTAAAAAATAAAAAAAATCTTATGTTGCGATACATTGCATATTACTGAGAACAATTTGAAAGGAGACTTTTTATACACACACGTGCCCACACCCACACACCCAGGAAACACCAGTCCCGACCCAGAATAGGAATGAATTTCCCTCCGTGGTCGTGAGTTCTGGAACACGCACTGGGGACCCGGGTTCATGTGCCAGGAAGCACCAAGCATAGAGCAGGTACCACAGCGGGGTGGGGTTGGTAGGCAGCCCTCCCAGGGCAAGCCCTTGAACCCTAGGGACCCTTTGGAAGCAGCTCAGCAGAAGCCCCCTGTGGGCGGGGACAGGTAGAGACGGGGTCTTCCTGGTCATCCGTTTGCATACACTCCACACTTGCACACGCAGGGTTGTCTCAACCAATTTTCACTGCTGAGAATGAACGCACGAAAACTCCGTAATGACGAAGAGAGCAGATTCCGTAGTCTTTTCCAAACAAAGAAATGCAGTCAGCGGACAAGGTCTCACACACTAGAAGAGCGTCCCTTCCACCATCAGACCCGCCCGGGACTGACAGCCTCCCCAAGCTGTGAATTTGGTGATGTTAGAAGTATTTGGTAGGATTCGGGTTTCTGCGCGGACGGGAGCTGGATGTCCCATAGGCTGGCGCCAGGAGCCGCACCCTGACAAACTTCATTGTCACTGCTGGTCCAGGGGTGGCGAGTCCGTGGACGGTTACTAGTCCTGGTGGCTCGGGAACATGCAGGGGCAGCAGAGCAGGTGGAAGTCAGGGCAGAGGGAGCCCTGGGCCGTCCCCTTCTGCTCCCCCTGCAAGGGCACAAGTCAGGGTGGCCCCAGTAAAGTTTCCAGAAGGAATAGTTCTCTTTTGCATTTAATTAAGGGCTGAGTGTTCCCCTTTCTCATATTTATGCTGAGGGGGGGGTTCCCAAGTCCCCTGACTGGCCTGAAATACCTCGGTAACATGGGGCAGAGCCCCAGCTCCCGATGCTTCGGGGGGCAGGGCAGGTCTTGGGGATGTCTGAGTATCCTTGGGCCACCTGAGGACCACTCCTGGGCAGCATGGCGAACCCCCACACCGGGGCATCCGCCACCTGCCCAGGGGCCCCAGGAAGGAGTCTGGCAATCTGCCAACCCTCCTTCGAGCCCCGCATCACATGGGCCAGCTTCTCCAAGTGACGTGGCCCCGTGCACGCTGCCCCCTGACAGAAACGCCCTGACGCTCACCGCTGCCTTCCTTTGGGCTTCCCAGGTATCTCTGGGGTCACAGATTGACTTGCAGAAGAAGAAGAGGCGGGCGCCCGCCCCCCCTCCGCCGCAGCCCCCGCCGCCAAGCCCCCTGGTGCCCCCTCGCACTCAGGACCAGGAGGAGAACAGGAAGAGCGCCACGGGTGAGTGTGTCCGCATGCCTCTGAGTCTTGTCTTGCGTGGAGTGTTATCGCTGCCCTTAACCCCTGCAGTCGCCTCGCCCACAAGGGCGTTAACTGGGGAAACATTTATGCTAAGGAAAGAAAGTCTGGAAATAAACACTTGCAAGTCCATCCTGAAGGCCTGTTTTCCGGGCATCGTGGAGGCAGGTGGAAGGCGGGGGGCAGAGAGGGTGGGGGATGGCTGAGGCAGCTCGGGAGAGAGCGAGCGGGGTGTGCACGTGTGTGCGTGTGTGTGTGCATGTGTGATGCGTGTCTCCCTGATGGAAGGATGTAAAGTTCTTGGGATGACGTCCATGGAAGCTGTTTCGAAAGGCCTCTGGTCCCCAGGAGATTCATAGATCAGTTGACAACAGTGTAGTAATTTCATGACCATCCTGTTTGAAATTGATCTCCCCTTTTATATCTGTAGCAGAGACCCTGATACTTTTTGAGGAAAAGAGAACCCAAAGGAAAGAGGATGGAACCATAATATCTGTGAGCAGAGAGACCTATTAGATCATTAAATGCCACCAACTCATGTTACAGGTGGCACAGAGAGAAGGGACCGGGGTCTCCAGCTCTATTAGCCATGGATAGTTCATTTAATTTAAAATTTTTGTACTGTCTGTTTGTTTTTGAGAGGGAGGGAAAGACAGAGCGCGAGCAGGGAGGGGCAGAGAGAGAGGGAGACACAGAATCCGAAGCCGGCTCCAGGCTCCAAGCTGTCAGGGCTTGAACCCATGAACCTCGAGATCGTTGACCTGAGCCAAAGTCGGACGCTCAACCCACTGAGCCACCCAGGCGCCCCTGGTGAATGTAATTTTAAAACCATTCAGTGTTTGTTATTTCATTTATGGAGGAAAAGGAAGAGTAGGGGTTTCCTGAGATCATGGGAGGATCAGCTCACGACAGAGGCCATCCGACGGCCATGCCCAACGCCATTCACTCTACTCAGCACCCTCATGTTTTGGCCTTGACCTAATGGCTGTGGCCCCCAAAAAGAAGCCCCCCAAGGATAAGTGCTTGCATCGTCAGTGTCCCAAACTCCAATACAAGCTACTTGGCTGTTTGTAGCATTTTTTTTCCCCCTGGTCAATACCTCTCTTCTGATATTAGCCTTTCACAGCCAGAGACGTGGTTATCCTAAGGACCAGTAACCTATATTTCACGTCCGTTTTTTTCTTTTTACCAAAGGAAAATACCATCCTGTTCGCAGAGCACATGATCAGTAGCTCCTCGAAATAAATCTGGGGTGTCTCCCTCTTTTATGACGAGACCACCATTCTCCCTCCCGAGCTCTCACCCACTCTTGCTGTAAAGGGATGACAGCTCGGATGTACAGTCCCTTGTCACAACCTGAGGAAGCGTCCACTCTAAGTGGTGGTGTGGCTGTGGTTGAGCCCTGCCAGCCTCCAGGCCAGACATCCCGTTTCAACCCAAGGGAGGCCCCCCCAATTCGGCTTTGAAGGCCTGATACTTGGAGGACCTGGCCCGGGTGTGGGCAGGCAGCCAGCGCCCACGGGTGTCACAGGAGAGGGAGGCGGGTGTTTGCCGAATGAAAACCGTAGGGACAGTTCCCCTGCAAGGAGCATGTTACAAAGAGGAGTTATGGACGGCAGTGATGCACTACTCGTCTCTCTCTGTCTCTGTCTGTCGTCCGGGAACTTTGGTTTGTGAAGGTGGAGAAGGAAGCCAGAAGCCCCCTTCCTACTGAAAGGGACCTTGGCTGCTTTGGGAGCTCAGGAGGGTGGTAGAGGTCATGGTGGCAGTTTTCAGTGAGACTTGTGTCCCCATCAGCAATCCCCATGAACTCACAACACGCTAGCCGCCCACAGGCCACTCTTTGAACCAAAGTCTAGGCTTTACATTAACAGATAAAAATCTTAAAAGTAGCCCCTGTTCAGTCACACACACACACACACACACACACACACACACACACAAGCATCTTTCTATTCTGATATCTAGATATAAAAGGGGGAAAAAATTAGAACTTGCACTAAAATAGTATTATTTTACTGGAATTGAGTCTGACCCAAATTTCTTGGCAAACAAAAATAAGCTTTCCAGTAGAAAAGCTTCCGACACAAAGCCTCTTCCTCCTACGTGTGTCACCCTAGGGGGACGCCCTCTCATTTAACGTTACTTACCTGGACCAAACAGATAGCTCTCACCCAGACCGATCATGGCTTCTTTGCACTTGGAAGGGAGAAGTGATGTCTAGCTATGGGGACATCCATATTTTTCCACGTTGGAAGAACTGTAATCAAGAGATTGGATATATCTCTTGATGAAGAAATTATATTTCTTAATCTTTTTATTAATAATCTGATGATGGTCATGAAACACAGAATGTATTCATTACAAGATGATCCTAAACATTAAAGCTTGGGGGTGCCTGAGTGGCTCCGTCGATTAAGCGTATGACTCTTGGTTTCGGCTCAGGTCAGGATCTCACGGTTCGTGAGTTCAAACCCCACATCAGGCTCTGCGCTGACTGTGTGAGTCAGCTTGGGATTTTCTCTCTCTCCGTCTTTCTCTGCCCCTTTCTTCACTCACTCTGTCTCTCTCCCTCAAAATAAACAAACATTTAAAAAAAGACCTTCAGACATTAAAGCTTGAAGAAAACGTTTCTAAGAGAAATCCTAGGAAGCATGGCTTACGACACAAGTGATTTATATGGCTCTGTTAAGTCACTGCTTTCAAAAATCTTAGTAGCAGAAGAAAATCATTTTCCTATAAAATGGCAGGCGGATGCCCAGTGTGTCAAGAGCAGAGAGGGATGCCCTGAGGGTTCCAGGGTCAGATGGAGCACGATGCCACCCCGAACACTTTGCCCAAGTCACAACCCTCTTCATTTTTTTTTTAAGTTCATTTATTTTTTGAGAGAGAGAGAAAGCATGAGCGGGGAGGGGGGTGCAGAGAGAGAGAGAGAATCCCAAGCAGGCTCCACACTGTCAGAGCCCGACACGGGGCTCGAAGCCACGAACCACAAGATCATGACCGGAGTCAAAGTCGGACGCTTGACCGACCGAGCCACGCAGGCGCCCTGGGACCCTCTTCAAATAAAGTTTGAAGACTCTTACCCTAAACAATGGAAGAGATTGAGGATATAAACAGGCTTAAAGACGTGAGCTGAATTAGTGGTTCTTCGATCTGCAAGAATTAATCGGTAAAAGTAACAAAAGTAAGCTAAAAGATAATTCCGCAAACCTAATACAAACAAACCTGAATAAAAGGAGTTCCTTTTAACTTAACGCAGCTGCTGAGGGGGCTTTTAAGAATAATTAATTTCAAGCCCAGCATCGGAGAGGAGTCGTGCTTGCCAGAAACACACGGCAAACAAGAAGGTATCACCAGATTGGCCCAAGGCGAGGACACCGTGTGTAAAATTCTGAAGCATGAGTGAGATTGGATTTGATGCCTTGCGAGTTTGAATTTGGTCCCGGGGCGTGGCTGGATTTTGTTGGCAGGTGCGGTTCCATTTGGTGAAGTTGACTTTTGACACCGGGTGTAGCTGGACTTGATGACAGGTGTGGTTGGATTTGATGCTCGAGGTGAGGTTGACTTTGGTACCGAGTGTGGTTGGATTGGATGCCGGGTGTGGCTGGGTTTGGTGCTGGGTGTGTCTGGATTGGTGCCATGAGGCTGTGTTTGGTGCCTGGGGGAATGATGCCACGTGTCCCCCGCTGGAGGGCAGAGTCTTTCGGCTTAACCTTCTGAAGTAACCCCCGTTGATTCCATGTAGGTGTTGGACGACGGCAGGTGCCACAAAAGCCTCCCAGAGGCACTGCTCGGGGGCCCCCCCAGTTAGTGCTCCCCCCACCCCCGCCCTACCCTCCTCCTGACACAGACGTGGCAGAGCCTCTCGGCTTTCCTGGGGAAAGTGCTGGTTCCGAGGCCCCCGACCCGAGACCCACACGTACGTGCCTCTCGTTTCCTTTCCCTATTCTGTGCTCTGGTCACCCGTGTCAGGGCTGTGTTTCCAGACTTTCCATTCTTGCCTCGGGGTGTTTGTGGCTTTGTTCTCTGGCTTTTCTTTCCAAATGCTCGATGTGGTGTGTCCGACGTCACAGTGAATGCACTCTGAACGCTATGCAGGGCCCCGCAAAGAATGGCGTAACTCATTAACCACTCACTCTGGGGTCCGACCTCTGCCAGAATCGTACCGGGTGGGTGGAGACAGTCTGCTAGGAGCCACCGTTCCCCACATGACAGCCAACCTCGCAGTGTCTGGGGAGAGCGGGAGCCCACGCAGTCCAGCTCAGCACGTCTGTGATTTTGCTGTGAAGCTTGCTCCGGCCAGCCGTGAGCGCCGAGGAGAGCCACGTTCGAAACCAGGTCCTTTGAATCGTATGGTCAGTGGCCAGGCAGTACTAGTGTGGAAAGGGAAACTGAGGCAGCAGAAGGGGAAGCAGCTTGAGCTCCGCCTAGCAATAGCCAGAATGAAGGTCTCCTTGTTTTCTACCTCTTGTCACACCCTGGCTGAGATCGGGCTTTCTTCCCTGTCTCCAGAGATTCCTTTAGGACTTCAGCAAGTACTGCATACAGCACTCCCGCCTCCAGACGCGGGAGTCCTTTTATAGATTCAACCGTCTATGTTCCGATGGCGTCATCGGCCCACCAAGCCCGTGCTCGCCCCTTTCAGGATGCCCCAGCTCGGTAGCGAGACTTCGTCATAAAGGGGCGCGTTCCCTTTTCGTAATAGCCCCGTGTCACCCTGCCTTCCGCCCAGGGAGCAGCTGGTGCCCGTGGGTGGGTGCAGCCTTCCGGTTAGGAAGTTCGTACTCTCCTGCCGTGGGACCCCTTGATCTTTCTCTGTCTTCTCTGGAAATGACGATTAACTCACTGCCAGCTTCTGGGTAAAGAAGAGGATGGCGGGATTACTTACCTACTCCTGTAGGAAAAATCATCCGGATTCACTTCCTCTTTCTTTACAAATACTGCCTTTCCATCCTTCAGACACATTTGATCCTCTTGACGTTGGACATGCTTCTGGAAGCAAGCACTTTCTACAGGGCATTAAAAAACAAAGGATGAGACATTCTCGGTCAGAAAGAGAACAGCTGAGGCGCAGATGACTCTGGAGCTGTGCCGTCTCTGAAGAGATCTTGAGCCCCACGTGCCAAGGCCGTGGGCTTTGGCGGTCTACACCGTGGCTGCCGTCCTCGCGCACAGATTCTCATCCGTGGGGGACCCGGTGAGGGAGGAGTAGCTGAGGAAAAATGACAAAGCCGAACACAGCCCGTGGGCAACCAGGGATCGGTCACGAGACCGACCTGGGATGGGAGAGTCAGGCTTCCTGCGCTTCCCCACGTCGGAGCTGATGCTAACCAGCGGGCTCTCACTTCCTCCTGTGCTCGAAGGGTGCTCTGCTGGGGAGACCGCTGGGCAGGATCTGGGGCGGGGGCTGCTTACAAAGGCGGGCATCAGGCTTGGGGACGAAAGATTTCTCCCACTGTGGAATCCTTCCCCGCCCCTGCCCTTAGCAGACTTTCCAAAGGAGTCGGCAGGCAACAGACAGGAGATGAGGTTCACCGTCTTGCTTCACGGCTCCGTTTCCGCTGGGGTTCTGGAATATTCTCTCCATGCGTTCATGTCCCCAGACCCTGGTCATCAGAGCCTCCTTTGCCCTCCGGTCACCATTCCTAACTCCCTGCCCTTCTCTTCGCCTCCCGTGCAGCCACAGAAATGCCAGTAAAAGGGTGAGGAAGGGCAGGAGGCATGGGGGCGGGGGATGCTATGGGGTGTCAGCGCCTGCAGGTAGCCAGGGCTCCGCACATGCTCCTCCTCTTCCTGTTCCCGTCCTGGCTGCTCCTGCACCAGAACTTGGGGCATCCAACTCAGAGCTGTTCTTTTACCTAATGAGCAGAACTTTCTTGCCCATTTTCTATAGCAGTAAAACCTGGGATCTCCTGGGGCGCCTGGGGGGCTCAGTCGGTTAAGCGTCCGACTTCGGCTCCGGTCATGATCTCACGGTTCATGGGTTCAAGCCCCGCATCGGGGTCTGTGCTGACAGCTCAGAGCCTGGATGGAGCCTGCTTCGGATTCTGGGTCTCCCTCTCTCTCTCTGCCCCCCCCCCCCTTGCACACACACGTGTGCGCACACACTCTCTCTCTCTCTCTCTTTCTCTCAAAAACAAATAAACATTAAAGCAGTTGTAGAAAGTACTGTATTAAGAAGAAAAAAAAAAAAAAAAAACTTGAGATCTCCTGCCCAAGCAGGCAGAATGCAACCTGGCCTTCTTTGGTTCAGGAGTTCAGAGCAGTTAAGGAAAACAAATCGTTGGTTGTCTTCGGTCTTATTTTTTCACAAGATGTTGAAATTGGGGCACTATCTTGTCTCGAGGGAGCTACGGGCTGTTAGCACATGAATATTGGGTGCGCGTTTGCACCCCTTGCAGGCATCTATATGTTACCTACTCTTCCAGTTAGATTTCAGGCTATTCGTGTGTGTGTGTGTGTGTGTGTGTGTGTGTGTAAGTTTATTTATTTATTTTGAGAGAGGGACAGAGCGCACAGGGGAGGGGCAGAGAAAGAGAGAGAGAGAATCCTAAGCAGGCTGTGTGCTGTCAGCACAGACCCTGACGCTGGGGCTCGAACTCACAAACTGAGATCGTGCCCTGAGCTGAGATCAAGAGTCAGTTGCTTAACCAACTGAGCCGCCCAGATTTCTGACTCTCCGTAGCTGTGGAGGGAAGCTCCATATAGACCCTTTCACACCGGCCACAAGCTCTTGTCCACTTCCTCCTGCATTCGGCGTCAGATGCACGTTCCTTGTGAAAGAAACGATACGCTCCTGGTGGAGACGGACCCTGACTACTGACGACGGCTGGGCGGTCCACGAGGCATCTCAAGTGACACCTCACTCAGACCCCACCGTAGCACGGGGGGGTAGGTTCTGTCCCTGGGAGAAACTGAGTCAGAAGGACTTCCATCCCTGGCCCGGGGTCTTACCGCAATATGGGTACAGCAGGAATCCTCATTAGCGTATGTTTGACCCTCAGTCTTGGTTCCGTCCACCCCCATGCTGTTTTCGCCACCAGACCAAGAACCCCCCACGGAGGCATCCTTTGGCTTTGCATGATGATTGTTGTTTCTGCAACACAGAGTATAGTCCACTCGGGTTGTTAGAAAGACGAAAAATGCATTTTGTTGAAAATCGTGAGCTCGTCCAGCCTTCATGGATAAAAAGAAAGAGCCGGTAGATGATGGTCTGTACACGGGAAAAGCGTAAGAAGATGTGAAATGGGTCTTCCAGGGCGCTGCCCTTCATTCTGATGTCTCCAGAACCTTCTGTTCCAGCCGTTCCCTAGCCCCGACCCTGACCTCTGTAGGGTCTTGGTGTGATCTCCGTCCTCATGCTTGGCTGGCACCACATTCCCGTCCACCGCCAGCCTCCCCAGCCGACCTGACAACGAGCTGGATGCCTCGTTTCCCGTCTTCGTGCTTAAGTGCCACCAGCACGTGACACACGGCCACGAAAACCGCATTCGCCTGCAGCCACGCCACCGGGAGAAGACCTTGTGGTCTGGGTCGATGCCGCTTTTGACTGTGACCCCTGCACTCTTTTGGAGCCAATGTATGGTTTGTGGGCAGAAGAGCGGTGAACATCCGTTCACGTGTGTTTCTGGCTCCCAGAGGCCACCTGTGTCCAGCCCGCTCCCCGGCTCCCCCTGGGTACACCCCGCATGGAGATCAGGTTGATGTGAACTTGACGTGCTCAACACACCCCACCACCGCCTCAGGAAGCCACCCCTCCAGTCAAGATTTCTCCCCCATCTGGGTGTTTCCTCCCCACGTTGTATTACACGCACTTGAATGTGCTGCTCTGCTAACCACTTGGAGGCTGCACCGGTCTTATTTCCTATTGTATCCGCTCTTCAACGTGATGCCTGACACACAGCATAGATTCAGTCGCAGAACATACCAGAATAAGTCTCGCTGTCCATCCTAAGTATCACACTACGATGACACTCAATGTTCGATTAGCTTTGTCGAACTAAGATGTTTTCCGGGCTCAAGGGCATCCGGTCCCTGCTTCGCTCTGTCTGTGGGGTACTCTCCGTAGGGTCAGTGCTCATCCACACTCGTGGTTGTACTTGAGAAAGATGTGAGGATCTCAGTAGCGGTCAGCAACCCAGACTTCGCCACTTTCTTGTTTCCTGCTCTGGCCTACCTGTTAGGATGCCTTCAGTGGTGTGGTGGATACCGCTAAAGTGGGTCCCAACGGTCCCCGCCTCCCGCGTGCGCCCCGTTGTACAACCCTCTCCCCTTGGACACGGGCTGACTTCAGTGACTGACATCAAAGAAGAGAATATGGCAGAAGTAGTGGGACGTCACTTGTCACTTCTGAGGTTAGGTTAAAAAACAACAACTGTGGTTTCCATCTTGGATACCCTCTCTGCCTCGCTCACTCCGAGGGGAGCCAGCCGCCATGTTGAGAGATGCTCTGTGAGGAGACCCACGTGGCAAACAACTGAGGGAGCTTCCAGCCAACAGCCAGTGAGCGACTGAGGTCCTCAGCCCACCGAGCATGGGAACTGAGTCCAGACAACACCCTGTGGAGTGAGTCTGGAAGCTCCCTCAGGAGCCCCCATGGTTGAGACCACAGCCCAGTTGGTACCTTGGCTGCAGCCTTGTGAGGGACCTTCTGTCAGAGGCAACCAGCCAGCTGTGCCCACAGAAAATTGGAGATAATTAATGCTTCTTGTGTTAAGACTCTGCTTCTTGAGGTAGTGTGTTCTGTGACAACAGACGCCCAAAGGAAGAGAAACGGCTCTCCAGCCCTCCTCCGCAGTGTGGGGAAACTTTCATCTCCTTGAGCTGGAACCCCAGACTTCAGTGAAGCCTAAAGTTGTCATCAGGGACTGAGGGTCGACCAGTATCCTCTCTAAATCATCTTTGGGGTCGACCTCCTCCTGCCCGGGCTGGTACTGAGGGGGCTCTGACTGTTCCACACACCATATCCAGACACAAGAATTTTCAGAGGAGGAGAGACCGTGTCTTCTAATGGTTTCAGGGGGAACCTTTCCCAGAAGCCCCCCAACTGTGGATCTTTCTCTTATATCTCATTGACCACAGCTGGGGAGTAGCTGACCAGTCTCTGGTGAGAACAGAATCACCCGAGATGATGGAAGCCCAACCCGACAGCCGGGAAAAGGGTCAACTTTCTCTGGCATGTGGAAGTCACTTGTCAACACTCTGTTAACTGGACATAGAGGGGAGGCACGCTGCACAAACGGCCCCCAGTATCCACCATCTCAGGTCATGACCCTTGGTGTGGTTGCCCTCTGAAGAGCGGAGGGCACGTTGTGAGTGGGAGCAGAGAGAGGCCCATGAGCCAATGGCGGAGATGAAGTTGACGGTGAAAGACGGCACGGCCAAGCATCTGAAAGTCAGAAATGACCAAGGAACTGCCCTCCTCAGGGGACACTTTGAAGGCCGGACTGGCCACTTCACGCCTGGCCTCCGCCTACATTTCTCAATTCCTGCTTCTGCAGACCAGAGAACTAGTGGAAATCGGAACTCCTAACATTAGCACATGCCCACTTGGTACCCAGAGACTAAAGAGCCTGGTTTCCTCGTAATCTTTTTAGCTGCTAAGAGGATATCAGAAGTGTGTCTGGCCAATCCACTTTGGGATCCCATGTCTCATTTAAAATTGCCCGCAGGGGCGCCTGGGTGGCTCAGTCAGTTAAGCGTCCTACTCCTGAGTTCAGCTCAGGTCACGATCTCATGGGTTCGTGGGATCGAGCCCCACTTCGGGCTCTGTGCCGACGGCGTGGAACCTGCTTGGGATTCTCTCTCTCCCTACCTCTCTGCACCTCCCCCACTTGGGTTCACTCCCCCTCTCTCTCTCTTCCCCAAAATAAATAAATAAACTTCTAAAAAATAATAAATAAAATGACTTCCTGCTATAAGCAACATAGTTTTATCTCTTGTAGAGTGAGCTTCTGGTAGGATAAAATGCAGCCTTTTCAGAGTCAGCTGGGGGCCACTGGGAGGTGTGTGTGCCCAGCTCTCAAGGTCTTTGTCCCTGCTATCCCCTGGGGCAGAGCTGAGTCTCCTCTCCCCTGGTTCCTGCTCGCAGCTCTGTCCTGGCAGCTGAGGCCAGGACGGCCTGTGGAGTCCAAGTCGGTATTTACTTATTGCCCATGTAGGAGAAAAACGACTGAGCTGTGTCACCTCTCAAAGCCTTACGGTGCAGAGGTCCTCGTGAATAAGTCTCCGGTGCTGTGCTGAGCTTCTTAGCATGGTTATAGTGACAGTGAAATATAGTGACAGTGACATGGAATATAGTGACAGTAGAATATAACACGGTTATAGTGACACATCCCCTGGGATGTGTCCCGTGGTCTATGGCCTATTAATGAGCTTTCATATTAACCTTTGGACACCTAAGCATGTACATAGCGGCTTCAAGGGCACGCCTAAGCCAATGTGATTGTGCATATGGATTTTTTCCCTCTAACTTTCTAATCAGCTTGCTTTCTGCTGACAGTTGATTTCGGTTGCCCCTTCATTTTGAGTCACGATGATGGAGGCTGTGTCACTGGCTCGCTGGATTGTGTGTTGACGAGATTTTCAGAGCTGGTAATGATTGGGCTGCTAACACATCATCCATTACATATTCCAGTGAGAAGCACCTGGAGATTTAACGATCAATGTGTAGAGAGTTCAAATTACTGATCTGCAATTTGCTTTATATTTTTTTTTAATTTTTTTTTCAACGTTTATTTATTCTTGGGACAGAGACAGAGCACGAACGGGGGAGGGGCAGAGAGAGAGGGAGACACAGAATCGGAAACAGGCTCCAGGCTCTGAGCCATCAGCCCAGAGCCTGACGCAGGGCTCGAACTCACGGACCGCGAGATCGTGACCTGGCTGAAGTCGGACGCTTAACCGACTGTGCCACCCAGGCGCCCCGCTTTATATTTTTTAAATTAAACCATTCAACGACTGTCATCTTCCTATACATCTTCCTATAATAGGTTTGAGTAAGTCAGTCTTTCCTTGGCCATTCATTGCTGGGGTTATTGGCAAAGGATTTTAAAGGCGTACAGGAAAAAAAGGGTCCCTGTCCTCTGATCTAAATGACCTGTCAAGTCAAGACAGCACTGGTGACACCATGGTGGCCTCTAGGTGATTGGTTTTCAATCTATGAGTAAGTATCCCATTCTAAAGAATTGTAAGGAGTTCTAGAATAGAGAAATAAAATGAGAGAAATCAGCTAGCCATTTTCGATTACAAAATAGTCATTTGAGTGTGCTTAATAGAAAATTAATAATGTATAATATGATCTATAAATATATAAAAGTATATTTAAAATGTATAATGTAATATAATACATATAAAATATGACCTTTTAAAAACATGTATATAATATAATGCACATAACGTAATACAATAAAATGTATAAAATGCATATGTAACATATAAAATAATAATAATTCATATTTTAGGCAGTGTGACTCAGCAGAAGAACTGAGAATCCAGGACTACGCCGGGCACGGCTCCGCGATTCACTGGCTGTAATCGAATCCCCACACGCTGGGTCAGATGCTCGCTAAAGACTCTGGCTCAGCGATCAGCCGTGAGCTTGCCCGAGCCCAGAGCATAAAGCAGGAAAAGATAGACAAGAATTTTGCTGACGTCCCTTAAATTGGGACCAATCCTCTTTTTAACGTCACCTAAGCCCCTGCTCTAAAATTTGAACCCAGACACTCCGCCTGTTTCAAAACAAAGCCATTAATCTTCACGGCTGTGACACCAGTACAATTCTGGGAGTCTCGTTCGGGGTGGAAGCAAGCGCCCTTGAAGCCTGGCAGGTGTGCAGACTTCAGGGCGAGCCCAGGGAAGTGCTCTGGCCCTCGTCTGGCGTGTGTTTGCCGCTTTCCTTCCCGGGGCAGGGCAGCTGGCCCACCCAGCGGCCCCCGCAGCCCTGGGAAAGCGCAAGTGTCCGGGAAAACAGGAAGCGGATAGTGAGCAAATGGAAGGAAACCAGTGACTGTGGGAGCAGAGTCTGTCCCTGCTCAGAATCGCACTGGGGAAAAAAAAAAAAATGGAACTGAATGTCTAGCCTGTTAACATGGCTCCTTGCAAACCATTAAGTCCCCCCAACATGAACTAAAGACTGACGGCTACTTAGAAGCAAAGCAGTGAGAGACACGCAGTAGAGCTAGGGATACGCATTCTTAAAACTCCCGTGGGCTTACTTCTTCTGCTAGTTACTTTTTAGTGCTTTATTTGCGAGCCGCTGTGTCCCTGACTGGAGAGAGAATTGAAGAACTTAGTGACAGGTCAGTACAGCAGGTATGCCCTGGGCCTGACATCGGTTAGCGAGAGCAGACTGTTCGAAATTTCAGGAATTTTGCGAGCCGATCGCTAAACAGAGCTATTATTGAAAAGTCAATTATGGGGGTGCCTAGGTGGCTCAGTCGGTTAGGCGTCCGGGCTCTTGATTTTGGCTCAGGCCATGATCTCACGGTTCATGAGATCGAGCCCCATGTCGGGCCCGGCGCTGAGAGCTCAGAGCCTGCTTGGGATTTTCTCTCACTCTGTCTCTGCCCCTCCCTGGCTCTCTCCCTCTCTCTCTCTCTCTCTCTCCAAACAAATAAACATTTTTTAAAAAGTCAATTATGGGGGCGCCTGGGTGGCTCAGTCAGTTGGGCGGCCGACTTCGGCTCAGGTCATGATCTTGCGGTCCGTGAGTTCGAGCCCCACGTCGGGCTCTGTGCTGACAGCTCAGAGCCTGGAGCCTGTTTCAGATTCTGTGTCTCCCTCTCCCTGACCCTCCCCCATTCATGCTTTGTCTCTCTCTGTCTCAAAAATAAATAAACGTTAAAAAAAAATTTAAAAAAAAAGTCAATTATGTAAGCTGACAGATGATATTAAAAACAAATATAACCAATACTGAAATTTTATCACTTCCTAATGACTTTACCACATTTTTCTATTCCTGGAGTTTTGAGGTTTTTATATACGTTGAATCAATATGATTCAATCATTTTACGACAGTGAAAACACCACATAACAATGTGCTACTGCACATCCCTTCCCAATGCCACATTCGGTGACTCACATCCAAACATGGAAATCATCGATGGAGGGAGCATCCCTACTGAGGAAGTTGGCGAAAGTTACACATCATGGCTCGATTTGTTGTCTTGTTAATCATCTAGGGTAAGAGAGGGATTAGAGGGTGCTATCAATACAGATTAAATACAAAAGCATGTCATATCATAGACGGTACCTTGAGAAGAACACCCAAAAAAGCGGAAAAAAATTTTTCTCTCATCTTTCAACACCCATGATCTGACTCAGGAGGGTCATTCCCGTGATTGGCCAACAGGCTAAGTCCCAACCTGGGACTTTTCACGGTTTCATTTTCATCTGACTCCTTAATACAATCTGTTGTCAATCTACATTCATTTCGAAACTACACATTTGTCAGAAGTGGTTAGAGGTCGGCTACAGACCAAAGAATTTGGCAAAAAATAAATGAAAGCCTTCTGTGAGAATAAATTAGTTATGTAGCATTTACAACAAAGAGTATCGTATTCTTTTATTCTCACTTGTAAGTTTTGTGCTACCCATTCTTTAGATCAGTAAAACTTTCTCTATCAATCTATTGATCGATCGATTGATCTTTCCCTTTTCTTTTACCCTAGAGAGCTGGTTACTAACCATTTACCAACCTACCAATGCAAGGGAATGTCACATAGATTTAGGAACGCTGATAGCAAATTTACCTTTGATTTCCGTAACCCGCTTCCCAAGCCCCGTGGTGGTCACCGAATCACCACGGGTGTCTGTGTCTCTTGAAGCTTTCGCTTGTAGCATGAAGGAGTGACAGAGACAGAGCATGAGTGGGGGAGGGGCAGAGAGAGGGAGACACAGAATCTGACAGCTCCAGGCTCCGAGCTGTCAGCACAGAGCCTGATGCAGGGCTCGAACTCACGGACTGTGAGATCATGACCTGAGCCCAAGTCGTTTAACTGACTGAGCCACCCAGCCGCCCCGGAAAGCTTTTTTTTTTTTTTTTAACATCAAAAGTTATGAGAACTTCTTTCTGAACTCATGTAAATTTCAGCTCTGTGAAACGAGAAATGGACAGCTTGATTTTTCAGGGTTGTTGTTAAATATCATCACTTGATTAGTTCAGGAGGGAACAGAGTAGGGACAAAGCATTCCCCAGCCGACACGCTCATCTTCTAGATTATTATTTCAGGATTTGTCTGAGATGGTGTGAATCTGGACACAGCCCCTCTTCCCTTCTTCATTGTAAGCCCTATCCCGGAGACCCTCAGGGCCTTAAGTTACTGGCAGGGAATGGCCCTTTATCAGATGGGTCAGTCTCCCACTGAGAAGCTTCTTGGAAGGGGTGTGCTCCTTCAGAACAGTAGAACTCAACATGCACGTATAGATGAAGACTTTGTCTGACTCACTTAATCAATCTGTGTTTTCTCAATGGATGCCTGAGCCCTGCTCAGGAAGGACATTATCAAGGTTGGGATGGATTGGTCTGCCATCCAGGGTGTGAAGAAACTATAATATCTGTTTCCCCCTGGAGCTCTACTGGGGGGGAGGGGGGGGTGGGTGGGATTCCAGGCCAGTGTCTCTGCCTGCAAGGTCTTTAAAGAGAAGTTTTGCAGCAAATCCGAATCACTTTATTTGACAGTCTGGAAGACAACAGTGAGTTCAGTGGCGCTTATGATCTAGTCCTTCCAGGGGATCAGTAGACCTTTTTAACCACTGACATCGACAAAAGACGAGGAGGAAATAGAGGAAATCATAATCACGTGATGTGGCCCATCCATCACTGTTTACACAGCGTTAAGTCTCCAGGGGCTTGAAGGTGAATGATGACGATGACATTTATTTTGCCGGAGTTTGTGTTCATATTTTGCCATTTATTTCCCTCCCCCCCCCCCCCCACAGTTTACTGCTGTGCGTCATTCCCTGCTCATGCCAAGCGTTTCTGATGGAGTTCCCTTCCTGGAGCGCCATACCTCTGACTTTCCTCGTGCCTCTCCTGTCCTGACTCTCCTTCTCCTGTTCATCCACCTGTTGGCATAAAAGGGCTCCTTTGTACCCCCGCGCTCTACTTTCTCTAGAATTCACGTACACGTGCTTAAACAACAGAGATTTGTGTGACCGACATTCGTATTTCTTCGCAGGAGGTAAAGCCTCGTATGTGTAAATTCCAGGTTGATGACATTGGCCTGTCTGACATGACCCTTCCATTGGCTCGTGGGTATGTTTCTGTTCAGAGCCTTGCTTGATTCTGATTCTGATTCTTAATTCAATGTCTCTTATTTGATACTCAGTCGCAGGGTGTCTTCTCCATTTGCCTTTAGATTGTGTCCACAAATTGGCCAGTGTAGTCAGTTTAGATACACTGGAAATATTCTGTCTCCCTGGTAAAACTAAGTGCCTAAATATATGAACTGTAAATATAATCTGTAGGAACTCACAACTACTTACACACACACACACACACACACACACACATTCAGGGATACATAGGACCCAACGTTTTGTAAGTGTTTTTCGGAGTTTCCTATTACTGTGTTCTCCACCATGTAGACAGTTTACAGAAAGAACACAGAGGAAAGAGGGTGTCACTCACCTCACGTTGTCATCCACCGCTTATTCACCAAACATGGAGAACTTGCTTGACGGTAGGCATTGAACCAACTTTGGGGACTAGCGCGATGAACGGCACGTGACCCCTGCCCTTGGCTTTCACTACCTGTGGTTCCCCATGCCTGTGAAAAGAAATGATGATAATTCCATTTGATAAATGCCAGTCTGGAGGTTTGTCCAAGTAGTAAAGATGCTTAAGGTTATGATGAACCATGTCCCCATGGGCGTGTTGCCTGGTCTTTCCGGAGTGTAAGACGTCTCTCCCATGTTGAGAAAACCTAGCCAGTTACTGGGAACCAGCCACCTCAGCAGTCCTAACACCACGCAGGTGGGAGTAATCACATTAAGATTCAGGGTTTATGAAGAAAGACGTGCCCTCTTTGATGAATTTTGATCATTGCGCAGAGATGTGCTTGAACCGGGGAGGCTTATCATGTATCTCTCCAGAAGATTTTTTTTAACTGTTATTACTCAAAGTAAGAAAAAGAAGTGTTTTTTTACTTGTATGACTGTTGTCTGGTTGATCACAATAAAAATGTTAGTGCTGACTAATGTAGGAATTACCGCAGCAGATGTTGGTATTAATAGTTAAAGAAATATAAGCTAGCGCTCATAGAAATATATAGCTAGAGCTATATATAACCAATCTGGTGCCATGTGTTGGTGGAAAAAACAACCCAGAAAGTGACAGGAACTACTCACAAAAAAACATAGAACAAGTTAATGCTTTTTTGTTTTGTTTGTTGTGTTGTGTGTGTTTTTTTTTTTTTGCATTTAAATAAAGAACTTTTGTCTGATAAGTAGCAGTCACTTGACCTCAAATCATTAAGTGGGGAGAGTCTAAACAAGAAAAGATAATGTTTACCTGAACGTTGGGGAAAGCATCAAGATTTATGACCCAGACATTAAGATTGTAGAAGATCGTATATAATTATAGCAGTAAGCATCTGTGTGAGAAGTAGCTATTACGCCAAAGAGAAAGAGCCGCAGAAAATCTTAAGGCATAAAGAAAACGGGAAAGTGATATTGCTCATAGAATTGTTGGTTAGGAAAACAGAAAATATAACAAAATGTATGTCAAGCTCTGTGGAAGAATGGAGGACTTAGATATGTATGTGTGGACGTAGGGAGCAAACTCAATCGATCCACACCAGTTCACATGACGAATAGAATCAGCCACAAAATTAGCCAGAGTCACAGACGTTTCACTGTACCTCAGGGCTCTCCTTCACCAAGATGGCCCGATACACAGCTGGGGATGATTCAGGGCAATTCAATGACCAAGATTTAGAGATCTACATATGTCCTGACACTGTACGAACCAGCGTTAGAATCTTCTGGGAATCAGATTAATTCAGTGAATCATTTTTCCTCAAAGCACGTACATCTCAGAGAGGTTTTCCTTTCTGGCTCATCTCCGAACCCATCCCTCCTTGGGGGTTATTCATTCTCCATAGAAGTCAGCCAGAGAACTGTTTCTTTGGTCCATGATGTGACACGTGCTATCAAGAGTTAACAGTCAGTAGAGGTGCCTGGGTGGCTCAGTCGGTTAAGCATCTGACTGTTGATTTCGGCTCAGGTCATGATCTCACAGTTCGTGAGCTCGAGCCCGGCTCCAGGCTCTGTGCTGACTGGACGGAGACTGCTTGGGATTTTCTGTCTCCCTTTCTCTGTCCCTCCCCTGCTCACGCCATCTCTGTCTCTCTCAAAATAAAAAAATTAACTTAAAAAAAAAAGAATTACGGTAAAAGAAATCTGAGGTCCTGCACATTCTCTAACCTGAGAGACAGATCAAGCAGACCTGATGGCTGACCCATGCTCCTGACGGTTGACAGAGGAGTCCCTCAGGAATACCAGTTCTATAGCAAGCGCTAAGGTGAAAGGAAAATTATATGTTATTTTTCAGCTACAACAGGCGTAAATTCTTTCATATTCATCACAGAGACAGTATCAACAGTGGATAGTAGAACGTGCTGTGATTTCATGCAATCCTATCTACGCAGATTCTAAAATTATTTAGTGGTAAAGAAATACTCCAGTTCAGCAGATGAAACGGTGTGGGGAGATCTTCACGTGGTTTACACACTGGTCTTTTATTTTAGCACCCACCACGACCACTCATGCGTCGCATCCCTGTGGCGTTGCTATCGGCTGCCCGTCATCGCGGCTTTCCTACTGATTTGGGTTTGTAACATGGTATATTCGCTGCTTTTCGTATCTCACGTAGTCTGATTCAAAACGTGTCCATGCGTGGACTAATGCTTCCCGTAGCACAATACGCTTTGCTTTTCTTTGTATAATGTTTATTTGTTTATGTTGAGGGGAGGCACACAGAGAGAGGGAGGAAAAGACAATCCCAAGCAGGCTCCACACTCAGCGCAGGGCCAGACATGGGGCTCGATCTCACGGCTGTGAGATCATGACTTGAGCCGAAATCAAGACTCAGACGCTTAACCGACTGACGCTTAACTTAACTCAGACGCTTAACCGCCACCCAGGCGCCCCAAGGTAGACTTTTCTATAATAGAGATAGGATTACCTCTTCCAAGTGGATGAGGGGGGATAAGGGCCCTGCACACAAGTACAGAAGGTGTCCCGAATCAGCACCAATTCTCCATCGTCCAGGAGTTCATCCACTCACAGAGCGTGTACTTCTCTCCCCCTGAATAGTGTGCATGCGTGGGTTTTAACTACCTCATCATTCATACCCGAGGAATGTGGATCAGGAGGAAAACTCAAAACAGTTCTAGCTCTTCCCACTCACCATGGTAAAACAACAGTGAGCAGACTTCAAACGCTCCAGTGAAGACGAAGCTCCAGGTCTTAAAGGAAATGAGTCTCAGAGCTCTCCGTGGCGTATCTGTGGTTTACGTTGTTGTGCCCATGCTTCATTCATCACCAGTAGGAGCACAGAACCGGTAACCCTTCTACCAAAAACTCCCTTCGCTGGAAACTGTGAGATTAAATTTATCATCACGTTCTGTGTTTATCTTGCCCTTCGATGCTTTCCATAACCCTTCTCTTTCTTGAGAAAATAATACATTTTTATTACGAAGGATGAAGCTGTGTAAATGTCAGAAGTTCGTATCTTCCCATCTCCTTCGGCAAAGAAAAGCATAGAAAGAGATGAAAGGTACTCAGATTATTTAGACCGACTGCATTTTTTCCAGGGCGATAAATCTGCCCTCCAGTCGTTAGGGAGTAAAATGAGGGGGGTGGGGAAACAGCCAAACATACAATCTAAATCCGAACACAGTAACCAGTGTGCATCATCATCTCTCCTTTGGCTCTCAAGGAACTAGTGTTGATGAGAAAAGATCTTCCCCTGTGTGTTGAGTGAGTAAGAAGTGGTAAAGGAGGGATATAAAGACTTTCTCAATAGCACGACTTCTAAACTCAGAGGAGAAAATGGACGGCAGATTGCCGTATCCAGACTACAGACGCATCCCCTTGGCTGAGTAGAGTTGCCAATGTTAAGTCAGATTTGCCGCAAAACACCGGTCTCCTGGCTCTACGTGGACAAACATGGAGAGACGAATCACAAACCTTGTAGAGCTGCCGTTTCAAGAAAAATGAGAGAAAATGTCATTCTTGATAGGAGTAAAGAGCGTTTGTGCCTCTGGCCTGTTTCTCTCATTGACATTCCTGCCTGATCCGTGTGGTATTGGGTTTGCAGCATCTCTCCTGGTCAAGCTTCTCGGCCCATCTTCTCTCATGTGGGCAAAGCCCCAGGTCGGCCCTGCAGGCACAATGTTGACGAAACCAGCGGGGGGGAGGTGCTAGAAGGCAGCATTGCCTTCTGTGTGTGTGCCAGCCCCTTTCCTGTCCCTCTCATTGCTGTTGTCACAGGAATGAGGACAGCATGGTTCCCTGGTGAGGGCCGGGGCGTGCTGAGGCAGGGCCTTAAGGACTCCGTGGCACATAGTTTATGTGCGAAGACTGAGTCAAGTTCAGTGAATATAAAAGAACAGTGTTAGATTGAGATTTTTAGTCTTTAGTATTGGAATGAACACTGCAAGTCGAAGTAGAGGGAGAAAATCAATGGGATTTTGTAGTTTTGATGTCTTTTTTTTTAACAGTTTCACTGACGTATAATTGGCACACACACACGAAAACTTGTATACACCTGTGAAACCATTGGCACGATCAAGACAGTAAACTGCCAGCACCCCCCCCAGCATCCCCATGTCCCTTTGTAATTGTTTGTAATCTGTACGTGTGTGTATACACACAAATGAAACGTTATACACTCAACTACAGATAACCTTATCTGCAAATCTAATGGGAAAAGCTAGCCAAGTGTAACTTTCTAAAAAAAAATTTTTTTAATGTTTATTTATTTTTGAGAGACTGAGAGAGAGCTTGAGCAGGGGAGGGGCAGAGAGAGAGGGAGACACAGAATCCGAAGCAGGCTCCAGGCTCCGAGCTGTCAGCACAGAGCCCGACACGGGGCTTGAACCCACAAACGCAAGATCATGACCTGAGCCGAAGTTGGACGCTTAAACTGACTGAGCCACCCAGGTGCCCCATAGCGAAGTATAATCTTTAATAGTCAAAATTCTAAATTAATTGAGAAGTAAAGCTCTGTAGTTAATCAGGGAATTGTTAAAATGTCGAACATCAAGTGTTCGAATCGATGCGGTCTGTGATAGTTGCCTAGTGATCCGACCAGAAGAACTAGTCACAACATTCTTGGTCAAAGCAGTGGCTTGAATGCATTGTATGGGACATGTCAGTACACACACTCGTGCATACACAAGCCATTGAACTGTTTCTTCTCTATCCAGATTTTCAAGAGGAAGCAGAAAGATTGTTCTCAACTGCATAATTTTCTCCTGCTAAAGAGGCATGAGTGTGTGAATGAAGCCACACACTGGGTGAATTTAGCCCAGAGGAGCCCACCTGCCCATCTTGCAGGAGGCGAGGAGCTGCATTGCAGGCCATCCGCTGACCCCGCAGCTGTCCCCTAGGTCAGCAAGCAGCCAAGGGGCCGATTTATTGACAAGATAGAGCTTCCCGGTCAATGAGTGCCTGTCCCTGTTCATTTGAACCACCAGGGGGAGCCCTGATTATCCCATCGTAGGACAGTCGTCCCTGTGAACAAAGGTTCAAGTGGCAAACATCAGGGCTTCTGGTTGATTCCAATATTATGTTGCAGCCGGACAGACAGAGCAGACTTCAGTGACCAGGCCGTAGGGTGGAGCCCCCTCTGTTTACAAAGAAGGGAAAGTGAGGCCAGAAAAGCGTAGGCACTTGCCCACGACCACATGGCTCAGGAGAGCCTGGGCTCAGATTCAGAATCCCATCCACTGTTGCTGGTGGGGTGACGGGATCCAAAAAGGAATGAGGATGTGGCAGTGTGTGTATTAGTGGCTCTGCCTATCTGTAGTTTGTTCTGTCCCTCTCCGTCTGTCCATCTGTCCATCCATCCACCCATCCTTCCGATACGTGTGGACAGGTCAGAACGGCACACGGTGATAGTGGCCACGCTTAGCCCTCCCTTCGGTGCCTACCTTACCACAGAATTAAGGAGAATGCGGTCCCTTCGTGGTGAAGATGTGCACGAGCACGGGCAGAAATCCCGTGCGACTCGAGTGGACCCCAGCCCCGTCCCGCGTCTCTCCTCAGCACCAGCACCTGCACACACCTGGCTGTTTGGTGGCCCGAAAGCACCTGCCGCAGCGGAGGCGGCCTGCCCCAGGGCCCACTGTGCCCGAGTTTGCAGGGCCTGCCTATGGAGGGGACTCAGTCTTTGCTGGTTCCCTTCCCGGAGGGGATAAAATGGCCGTCTGAAGGTGTGTGGGTTAATAACCCTTTCGTGCTGCCCACTACAAGGTCGGTGCTGTTGTTAACCTTCTCGTTTTACAAAGGAGAAAACACAGGCACAGACGTGGCAGGAAATGTGTCAGAGGCCGGAAGCGAGAGCAAGTTGACCTCAGGCAGGACGTGAACCCCGCAGCCTGGCCTGTGTGTCCGTAGAGGACAGACAGCAGGACTTGCTGTTTGCACCGGGGTGGTAGTCTCTCTTGCTGGAAGCTCGCCCCAAAGCCACCAGCTGAGAGCAGAGCCGTCTGTGAAAACCCCAGTGAGAGAAAGGATGGGGCCCACCGAAGCACCATGAATGGGGGGCCCGGCCCAGGAGGAGGTTGGAGGACCCCAAACACGGTCCAGACGGTTACCTCGTGTTAGCATCTCTCAGGCTCACAGGTTGTCCTAGGCTGCCCGCTGCTTTAACCTTTTCCTCACAGCAGCACGTGCCCTGGTGTCTGAGCCTGCTCGGGCCACCACGACCCCACAGCCTGGACCACCCAAACAGGAGACACTGGCCTCGCCACTCTGGAGTCCAGAGACTGGGAGTCCAAGGTCAAGGTGCCCCACACGGTTGGTTCCCTGAGACCCCTCCCCTTGGCCGGCAGCACTCCTCAGAGCGTCCTCACACGGACTCTCCTAGGTGGGCGCGCACGCTGGGGTCTCCCTCTTATAGGGACACCAGTCATATTGGGTCAAGACCCACCCTAAGGGCCTCGCTTTAACTTAATCACTGCTGTAGAGACCTCGTCCGGCTACAGTCACATTCTGAGGTTGGGGGTTGGATACCTACGGTATTAGGGGGAACACCACTCAGCCCAGAACAAGGGGCCGTTTGCTGGGGGGACACACAGGCTGTGCTGTCTGAGCTGTGCCCACAGCAGGAGCACAGGGTAGCTGCCTCCGTCTCCGGTTGGGCCCATTTTGCCCGAAACAGGTGGCGTCCCATGCTGTTCTGATGCCATGGAGGGGCCACCACTGCATGCACATCCTGTCTCTGCCCCGACCTCAAATTGCATCCTTGCCGTGCAGCTCATGGAGTATCTGGGGCTCAATCACACGCCTGTCCTCGCTTCCAAATAGCACCACCGGAGGCGGGCCGAGCCAAGAGTCCTTCGGAAACATTCCTGCCACACAAGAGCAGGGGCTCCGCTTGTCGCCACCGTCCCCGAATCAAATGTCCCTGAGCCTTCTTTTCCGCTGTCCCCACACACCTGTCAGCTTTCACCTGGATCTTCCAGGCATCTGTGAATGTGCATACACATGCATGCACACACACACACACGCACACGCACACGCACATGCACACATACACACACCAAACCCGTCTTGTCTCTCAGCCGTGTCCTAAATACCGGGGCGTTGGAGATCATTCATAATCTCAACACACACTCTTGTTTTCCCTCTACGTTCTGTGTGCGTCGTACCGCCGAGAAGTTGTTTTACGTGTACCAACTTCTAAACGCTGCTCCTGAAATCAGTGTGATTCTCGCCGGTCGAATGTCACGAATCCTGTCTGTCACAGAAGATGGGAGTGATCACTGGCTCCTCCCCCCTGGGAGGGTTTCTGAGGAAACGAGGCCCACACACTAACCTGGGGGGGGAGGGTCGTGGGCTGCATGGGAGGCAGGCCGGGGACTCCAACCCAAGCTGGGCTTCCTCTCCCTTGTTTGCCTAACCTGCTGAGTCAGTTTTCCGGCTTTTCCTTTTTTCAGTTGCGATCAAAATCGACATTTAACGTCGTACCCATTTTTAAGTCCCCAGGTCAGTGACAGTGAGTGCGTTCACAGCGTTGTGAAACGGATCTGCAGAACTTTGACATGGTGCCAATCCAAAATTTTGTGACCGTCACACATCAGCTCCCTTTTGCCCCCTGCCCCATCCCCTGGCACCCACCATTCTACGTCATGCTTCTGTGAATCTGATTACGCTAGGAACCTCAGAAGGCAGAATGCTACCGTATTTGTCTTTTTTGTGACTATCTTAGCTCACGTAGCACAGTGTCCTCAAGGGTCACCCATGTTGTTGCATGGGACAGGACTTCTTTTTTAAGGCTGAAGGATAGTCCACCTACCAGTAGCCATATCTTGTTTATCCATTGGCCTGTGGGTAGGCATCCGGGGTGTTTTTGTCTCTTGCCTACCATGCGTAGAGCTGCAGTGAACACAGAGTCCAGATATGTCTTTGAGACCCTACTTGCAATTCTTTTGGATGTATACCTGAAAAGGTGTTGCGGCTGAATCAGTATGCTCGTGCCTGTAAACAGAGCAACTCAAGCTGGCTTGATCCGCAAGGAAATCTGTAGGTTGACACAATTCTAGAGGCGGGGCAGGCTCTTAACCCAAACTCTGCCATCAGCGAGAGTTCTGAACCAATCACGGAGGCCCTGGGGGCGCCGTGCACCCATTGGCTGCAGCTAGAATGCACAGGCCAATCACCAGCAAGGAGGGCAGGATTACCATGTTTGATTGGATGGTCGGGGTCCATCTCCCAGGCAACCCAGATGCTGAGGCAGCCTGACCACATCCGCTCAAGGGGGGGGGGGGTGGGGCGGGGCATCTTAGCCACCTCTCTGTGCCTGAGTTGTGTTTTGAGAGCAAAGGTAGTTTTGACACTTACACACGTGAGTACCTGTAAAGCATTTAGAATAATGGCCAGCTCTCAACAAATCTTAACTATTAGGAAAGTGGCCAACATTTAAAACACAGGAGATTGTGCATTAAAATCTTGATTTTTGCTCTTCCCCCACCAACACTGCCCCCCGCAAAAAAATATATATATATATATATTTATATATATAGCAAAATCGCTTTTCCTCACAAAAGAAACAGCGTGGGACACAGGAGTAGCTGCTCATTGTAGACAGGCACGCACTCTTCTCCGTGGCCCATGCCCCCACCTGGCCTCACATCTGTCCCTCGCAGATGGTCCTTGACCCCGTGCACGTGTGAGTTTGTGTCCCTGCTTCAGTCAAACTGGAGAGATAAGGTAATTCAAGTCCTCATTTAAAAAAAAAAAAACAGGAAAATGTGGGGGCTCCTGGATGGCTCAGTCGGTTAAGCTTCCGACTTCAGCTCAGGTCATGATCTCGCAGTCCGTGGGTTTGAACCCCGCATTCGCTCTGTGCTGACAGCTCGGAGCCTGGAGCCTGCTTCGGATTATTCTGTGTCTCCGACTCTCTCTGCCCCTCCCCCACTTGTGCTCTGTCTCTATCAAAAATAAATAAAATGTAAACAAAAAAAAATTTTTTTTAAATCAGGAAAATGTAGAGGCACCTGGATGTCTCAATCAGTTAAGCGTCCGATTTAGGCTGAGGTCATGATCTCGCGGTTTGTGGGTTCGAGCCCCGCGTCGGGTTCCCTGCTGTCAGCACAGAGCCTGCTTCAGATCCTCTGTCCCCATCTCTCTCTCCCTCTCTCTCAAAACTAAACAATAAAAAAAAAATGTTAAAAACCCAGAAAAATGTAAATATTCCACTGTCACAGAAGCCTGGGGCAAAACTGTTTAACTTTCTCCTTCGGGAGCTCACGCCGATGATGCCTGCTGTTCCCATCCTCCTCTTTTATGCTAGGGTGTTGGATGACTTTGAAGAGGCTTCTTAAAATGTGCCTTTTTACAGCTCGTGAGGACAAAGTGCCCCACCCTTGTGAGGTGTGCCCCCCCCCTTTCCGGGGCATTCTGGGGGAGGCCATGCCCTCCAGGGCTTTCCAGGGCTGCTGGGTCCTTTTGCAGCCTGGGTGAGTGGGAACACCGCTAGGGTTAGTCCCGCGTGTACCCTGGCGTGGAGGTCAGCCTGTCCCTCCCCCGGGATGGCCAGGCCAGACGCTACAGGCCCGCACATGCCACCGCCCGCCCCGCACCCACCACAGAGCCCCAGGGGCCAGCCGGCTCCAGGCTGCCTCGCAGGACACGTCGAGCCATGCCCAGGGCTGACAAGGAAGAGATCATGTTCTGCTGCCGCACTTGTAGATCGGCAAGTGCCCATGTTTCCATGGGATGATGAAACACAGAAATAAATAGGCCACCGTGCCATCTGGGACCGCCCGAGCCGTGTGGCTGCTCTTACACTGGCTTAATCTGGTGGAGACCCTTGGGGCGTCATCGGCCACTTCAGAGAAACCACCGGCGCTGACGGGAAGCCTCTCCCCGGGTCTCAGTGGGCAGCCCGAGCGCCCGGACACCAAGATTCTGACTTGAGCAATTGCCCTGCAGTAACGCCGTGACCCAGGGCTGCAGCCCAGAGCTGCGGATGAGGAAGGCGTCACTCGGAGCGGCAGCTGTGCCTTCAAGCAGGTGTCCTTCATGCCGGGCACGCGGGCAAGCAAGCAGAAAGATGAACAGGGTTGTGTCGGTCCAAACACCCACGCTGGGTCTGCTGTTCCGGGGTGTAGCGCTGTCAGGGAGGTGCACTGCAAAAGTAATCTTAGAGACTTAAAGTGCTGGATTAGCCTGTTGCTGAGGGCACATTTTGCTTTTCAGAACAGTTTCAAAGCGTGAGAAACGTAATGAGCGATTTTAATTAGGACCATTTTAATCCTCTTTACTGTTTAGCCCCCATGGGCCTTCCCAATGTGTCTGTCTTCACATGGCGTAAGGCTGCGGTTCAAAACGATCACCCAATGCGTGCCAGGCACCAGTGGACGGTCACCCAATGGAGAGGGATTAAAAGGCCAGAAGAACTCGTGCCTTAAAGGGACAAGACCCTAGCTCTTCACTCTTCTCCAGCCCCTGGGTATGACTTGTTTGATACCTTGGGTTATTCTGTCCTCAGAGACCCAGCGAACAAACGAGGCAGGAATAGGCCTGTTGTGGGGCCAGAAATGCAGATCACGCTGGGATGCCGGGCCTGGAGTCATGGCCCCTTCCTGCCCTTGGGAAGTCAACCCCGAGTTGCAGGGGGGGTTGCAGATAATTGCAGTGCCCCCGTAAGAACTCAGGAACCTAAGAATTCTATGCTGATTTCAGGCTTCATGAAGCAGACGCATTTTTGGAGACAATGTCCAAGCTGTGCGAAGGCATTATTCTACCGCCGGGAATATTCAGGAAAGGAAAGAGGGGACGGGAGCCCATAAGCAAACGATGGCCTGTTTGCCCCAGCAGACCTGTGGCTCAGGGCATGATTGAGTCACGGTCCTGTGCAGTCAGACGGATGACAAGGAAAATGTGTGCAGAAAAGTCACATTTCTCCAAGGGTAACGGTTGGAGATGTCTATGCTGAGTTTTACCTCCGGGAGGGCCTCATACTCAAATATACAATGGGGTCAAGTTTAGTGAATGGAATCAAGCTTGAGGCAGAGGGCAGAGGGGAGCAGGACCCCGTTCTTCCCAGCCTGTGTCGTGAGCCAGGCTCTGGGTGCCTGTGAGGGCAGGAGACCAGTACTCACAGAGGCAGCTGTTCTGGAAAATACCCTTTTCTAAAGGTACACCGCACTTTCGAAGCGTCTCTCTCTCTTTTTAAATTACCCTCAAATAAGCCTCATGAGACACTGCCTCCTTTGACTAAAATAATCCACAGCTCAGGGTGCCTGGGTGGCTCAGTGGGTTAAGCGTCCGACTTTGGCTCAAGTCATGATCTCACAGCTCGTAAGTTCGAGCCCCGCATCGGGCTCTATGCTGGCAGCTCAGAGCCTGAAACCTGCTTCAGATTTGTGTGTCCCTCTCTCTGTGCCCCTTCCCTGCATGCACTTTGTCTGTTTCTCTCTCTTGAAAATAAGTAAACATTAAAAAAAATCTAAAAAAAAAAATAATCCACAGCTCTATGCCCTCTGGACTCACCTGCCCCAGAAAGAAATGACTGAAGGTATTTGTAAAATTCTAGACTCCACAGGGCTAAGGACTGGACGTTTCTAAGGCTGGTGGTAAGAAGGTCACACGTGGGAGGGGACAGCACAGGACTGTTGGGACAGCTCACCCAGCACGACCAGCGAGCAGGGTGACCTTTCTCAAGCCACTTCATCCTTTGGCCTCACATTCAGATACGGATTTTGACCCGAGCGTTCTCTGAATACCATGTGCTTTGGGTGTGAAGTCTGGGCCAAGAGGAGGTCCACGTGTCCTCGGCCCCCCAAGGGAGTACCTCAGGGCAGATGATCTTTGGTGCAAATGAATGTGGGCCTAAAATCCAGACTCTTCTGTAGGAGAGAGAGGGAGGCAGGAAAACAGTAGAAATCACCGCTCATGCCCTGTACTCAGTGCAGCAAAAACAGCCAAGAGTCTGTGTTGAATTTCAAGAGCCCTCAATGCTCACAAAACAGCTCATTTAAGAAATCTGTTTGTGGGGCGCCTGGGTGGGTCAGTTGCTTAAGCGTCCGATTCTTGGTTTCAGTTCCGGTGACAATCTCGGGGTTCATGGGATCGAGCCCTGAGTCAGGCTCTGCACCGACAGCGTGGAGCCTGCTTGGGATTCTCTCTCTCTCCACCACCACCCCCTCCCCCCGCCCTGCCTGCTCACTCACGTGTGCTCTTTCCTCTTGTCTCAAAATGAGTAAAGATTTTTAAAAAAAGAAGACACCTCCTTGGGGTGGAACTGTGACTACAGGGGTAAGAAGTCCTATGAATGTATACTTTTTAATTATCACAATGTGGAAGTTCAGAGAAAAGTAACAGAAACGCGTAGATGAATTATGGCCAATGTACTTCTATTTATTTAGGGCCCACAGTTTTTTCTGTTGCTAGAGAAAGCTCAGTGGGATTTTGGGGAGTGGGAAAATCAGGACTTCCATTTGGAGTTGGAGAAGCCGGTGGCAACCTTATCTTGCCATGAGCTAAATCCCTGCAGACGGGCATCTCGGCTCTGAGCATCACGCGGGAGATATGACCCACGAAGACGCGTGACTGCCAGCCTGAGCAGCCTGGATGGCACAGCGCTCAGGCATGCCACAGTATCATGTACATGCCAAGGCGAGATCGGCTGGAGGCCGCTTCCAGCCATGTTGAGGCAGGTGCCCGTCAGGAAGGCAATGTCCACGGAGAATTTGTAGGATGCAAACTGGGACGAAGCACCTCCATTGCATCAGACACGGAAGACCCAGGGCTTGCTCTCTTGGAGGCATAAGATGAAAAGTACAAATAAAGGCCCAAGAGAACCAAAGGGAGGAGGATCCATCTGAGCCCCCAGCGGGGACCCGGAGGACAGGCCAAGGGTGATCTCCCAGAACTAGAAAAAATGGCAAATTAATGACAGTCATCTCAGGCTGTCTGTTGGGATGGATTTGGTCCTGAGCACAGAGCGAAAGCAGGTAGTCTGGAGAGTTGCAAAGGAGCTCCCACTTTTTCACCAGCCCCCCCCACCTCTCTGGGACGTGGTCACCCATGGGACCATTAGTGACATTCCCCCATCTGCCAGCTTAGAACAGTGAATGCTGGAGTCAGGAGTGAAGCTCGGACTGGAATAAGAGCCTGGGGTCTCCATGCAGTCCCAGCCTGGAACAGCAACCATCCCAAAGGGGAGGCGAAGCTGAGCCCCACCAGATGGACAGAGACGCCGTTGGGCCAGAAGACGCTGTCTCTTTGCTGCTGAACTCCTCAGGCTAGGCATAGATGGGTGTCTGCAAAGGCTTGTGGCCTGCAGTGTGCCCCAGGTATGTTTGCCTCCAGACCCTTCCCTGTCACCTGGATTTGCTCAAGGCCACAGTTGAATCACTACCATAATTGTTTGAACAGATATAAAAGGTGTAGGAGAGAAGTAGCTTGTTCAATCAGTTGAGTGTAAAGGAAGTACATAAACACCAATAGGGTGACATATCTGCCCTTCTTCACACATTTAAGGCATTTTGTTAGAGATTTATCAAAAAAAGTCTTAAGAAACAAAGACTACAAGAAAAAGTGACCGACTGTGAAATCATCTTGGGGCTGAGTGGCTATTCTCTTTCCAATTGCTGGAGTCTCCCTTTCTATACCCCAGGGGAAAAAACAAAACTTTTATTTTAAAACTCAAAAGAATCCCAATAGAAAAAGTCTGGTAAGGTGCAGTTGTGGGGAGAGTATCTCTAAGTGTAAGCGGGCTGGAGGACAAGATGGGTCCCTCCCTTCCCACGGGGACAACATCCAGCTTGGAATCCTTGCAGCAGATCCTGACAACTGAGGCTGGAGCCTGGCATCTGCAGGGAGGTTCTTTTGGGTACCAGTAGGTTCTGCTGTGATGAGTGCTTTCTGGCATAAAGCCAAGTTATTGGGGGCCACCATAATTGTGAGTGAGACAGGTGGTTTGTGTGTGAAATGTCTGATTTCCTGGCTGTGCGGTCTGTTAACTTCGGCCAAGGATGAAAACAGTTGTATGCAAGTTTCCTAAAATGACAGGCACCGATGATGATCGTGTCATCGTTATAAGCAGATGCGCATCCCCAAGACGGGCTGGACTCTGGGGAGGGGGCCTCTAGGGAAAGAGGAGGGCAGTGTTACTGCTCATTATTTTTATACTAACCACTCTCTACTGTATTCAAGTGGCCTTTAGGTGGTGGTTTTGCCGTGTGTGTGTGTGTGTGTGTGTGTGTGTGTGTGTGTGTGAAACACAACATACAAGCATGGTTAAGAGTCATTTAACTTTCCTGTATTGCCTTTTGATGGCATGTTAGCATGTTATGATTTCTGAAAATTATTGTAGGGAAATTACCTTGATATTCCCTGCTAGTGTGTCTTCTCAATATGAAAAATGTGGTTTTCTGCACTAGTCCAGACCCAGGTAACCGTGTGAGTAAGCCATGTTTTTTACTGTCTGTCCCATTCAGTCAGTCCCAAACATCAGACAATTTATACAAATAATCGGTAAGGTAGAAATAACCAAATTGGCCAGCTAAGCAAGCGACGGAGCTGACACTGGCCACAGGTAGTGATGCAGAAGTGTGAGACGCGATCCTTGGGGACCCGTGCTTTCACTCTGTCGCTGGTGAGGCTTCTTTCCCAGGTGCCTTGTCAAGGTGACTCTCACAAGGTCTGTGACAGCCTTTGTGACACATATGACTTCAGAGTCTTGTTTCTCTGTCTGGCATCGTATTTCCAGGCGGTTCAGGACCCCGTTTTCCTTCCACTCTGCCTGTTCGGTACCTCCTGCCCCAAATCAAGACTCCAGGAGCCACAGCCCCTCTCACCTTTCCTTCTCCCACCAAGTCTGCACCCTTCCCCAGTGTGATTTCTTCTTTTTTGTGTCGTGGGCGTATTCTACAACCACTTGGGATGTGTTTTGTGTCTGTAAGTCTTCTGAAAACGCTCTAACGTAATTCCTGAAAGTTATTTATTCTGTCCTGCTGTTTTTTTTTTAAAAGTCTATTCATTTATTTTGAGAAAGAAAGAGAGAGAGAGAGCATGAGCAGGGGAAGGGGCAGAGAGAGAAGGAGAGAGAATCCCAAGCAGGCTCTGCACTGTCAGCACAGAGCCTGACGTGGGACTCAATCCCGTGAGCTGTGAGATCATGACCTGAGCTGAAATCCAAGCGTTGGACACTTAACCAGCTGAGCCACCCAGGCACCCCCTGCCCTTCCGTTTTGAAGGAGATGTCACTTTTCACTTCATGGAGAGCCTTCTGTGGAGAAAAATGCCCCTGCATCTTGAGATCATGGATTGACCAGGAGTTTTTTAGCGGGTCCATTCATTACCTCCAGTGCCTTTGAAACACAGCAGTGAAGAGGTTTTAGGAGGCAGAGGGAGGAAGCCACCTGGCTTAGGTATGGACTGTTCTCAGCTGCAGCTTAGCGAGGGTAGAAGCACGAGCTGGCCAGGGGACCCTAGAGGAGCTGGAGAAAGCTCCCCAAGTGTGGACCTGGACCAGGAGCCTCAGCATCACTCAGAACATGTGAGCAGGTTCAGGTTGAGGCGGGGGACACCTGAGACCCTCTGAATCAGAATCTTGCATGGAAGGGTCACTCTGCAGTCTATTCTAACAAGCCCTCCAGTGGACTCCGGTGCAAGCCAACCACAAGAACCATAGTTTCCAGGGGATTTGGATGCTTGGCGGCCAACAACCCAGTGAGGTCCAGCACCTACTAATGGTAATCATGGCTGCCACTACTGAGCCTCGACTCTGTGCCCTGCTGACCTCTCTACATGTGCCGTCTCGTGGCGTCTTCACTGTGGCCTCAGAGAGAGGACTCTTGCCTGCATTCCTGAAGAGGGTGCCTCCAAGCTGGGGAGACACAGTGCCAGGGCTTCAGCGATGATGCTGTGGGCATTGCAAGGCCAGGGGGAGGCATCGGAGCGGGGACAGCTGCAGATCTCCAAGGGCGTGGGGGGGGGGGGAACCTGAGGAACCCCGGAGGGAGGAAGACTTTGAAGAAGAAAGAGAAGTCCTCTTCTGAGAACTCGAGGGAAGAAACGCATCCGATGGAAACGCAGGTGGTGGTCAGCCCTGCGGTCGGATATTCAGTTGCTTCTCCTGGTGGAAGCTTACTCGATCCAACTCTGCAAGGGTGCCCCTCCGGCTTCTCTGGCTGCCTGTGGCCGTTCTCCCCACCACGCCTGAGTTGTCTGCCCTGAAGGGAGGAAACGTTTTGCGCTTGGATAACCTGGCGACACAACTGAGACAAGAAGCGTGGGTGGGAAACCCATTCTACGTTAAAGTAAGTTGAGATTCCTTACGTTGCCAGCAGTATGGTGGGTCAGAAATCCCTTTCTGCTACAGAGCATCTCAAAATGCTAGATCTTACATAGTGATCACTTTTTTTTAGTGTTTCTTGAGAGAGAGAGAGAGAGCAAGAAGGGGAGGGGCAGAGAGAGAGGGAGAGAGAGAATCCCAAACAGGCTCCTCGATGTCAGCGCAGAGCCTGACTCGGGGCTCAATCCCACAAACCCTGAGATCATGACCTGAGATGAAATCAAGAGTCGGATGCTTAACCGATGGAGCCATCCAGGCGCCCCATGTAGTGACCATTTTAAATGCATAACTGCTCTTGCAAGAGAGTAAATGAAATCGTGTTGGCCTGAAAATGAGAACGAAAACACAGAATAGAAAAGCAAGGAGAACTGAGAGGGCCTGGGCTCTGTTCCCACGGGTCTGCCCTGGAGCTCACAGACCACACTGGGCCACCTGCACACAGACCCTCAAGAGAGAGACCCTGTCCACGAATCGGAGGGGTGGAAGGAAGTGGCCTTCAGCACAGGGAGATGCCAGGGGAAAAATTCAGAAAGTCACTCTTTGCAGGGAGGACAGTCCAGAGTGGGGAAGAAACGTTAGCAGGAGCCTCGATTCCACTGAAAAACCTTAGCGTCTTAGTGAACCCAGCAAGCTACCAGTGCAACGAAGGCATATCGCTGGGGTTCCTCAGGTCTCCCTAGGCATGAGAGCACCAATGTGCGAAGGAAAAAAAGATATCCTACACCCATCAGCCAGGAGCATTCATATGCTTGGTAGGTGTTACAGGTGGTAAAACTTCAGAAACCATCAATAAGGATACGGAAGGACAGACTGACCAAGAAAGAACATCGTAATGTGACACGCATTACAGAAAGGGACAAAAAAAAAAAGGAAAAAGTTTTCTTTTTCTGTTTAGCTTTTCTTAAAAACACCTCCTGGAATGTTTTATTGCAGTGACAATATGGTCTGTGCCCACCAACTTCCACATTTTGCTACAACCAAAGGAAGATAAGGGAGAACACGGAGTCAAAGGGCACACGTTCATTTAATCAAAAGAGGGAGAAAGGATGATCTGAATTTCAGGACAAACTAAAATGGTTACTCTTACGAAAGACACTGAGTACTATCGTGGATGCTAACAACAGCTGTCTATAGTACTGCAAAAATATTCTTCACTGGGTCACTTTGATGCCAACTTTGGATCAGGAGCAGTGGCCGAACAGAGCTTTTTGGAAAGCTAAGCCAAAGTAGATCACACATTTTGTTCTGTAGGGTCTAGTGATAAGGGATGGAACGTGGGAGAAATTAGCGGAGGAAACGGACGGTATTTTTCTTAGATTGCCTATCCAAAATGGCACATGACTCACCTTTGCTTCGTGCCAGACCTGACTCATAGTCAATTCGAAATTGAGTCCCTTGGCAACTTGGCAAGTCCCTGAACGTCAGATTTTCTGAAGTGCTGATTAAATACAATTCATGTGCTTGAATACTCTAGACTACCTGGAGACAGGGTTTCTATTTTGATGACGAAAAGCAAAGCATCAGCTTTGTTCTTGCCAGTATAAAGTACATGCTTCTTTAGACTGAGGCCCCAGAAATATATACGTACCAACAGCCCGAGATTTTTCTCAAAAGTATTTTAGAATATACTGAAGTCCCTGGACAAATAGAATCAAGATTTTTTCCATAGAACATGGAAGAAAATCCTGTCACTTAGAAAAGCTTAAATGTAGGTATTCTCAGTGAAATTCATTATGTGGCCAAAGACCCCTAATTTGACTCTTACCTAACACGTGATTTTGTGTGATTTTGAATGGACTTGCTACTTTAATGGGCTTGGCAGAGTAAGTTTCTGCAACACATACCCTCAGGGATAGATGAAATAATTTGTTGGCTGGGGCTCCTTTTATAATTTGCAAAAGAGGAGTCATGATAACCACGCTGCAGAGGGCGTTGGATTAAATTGGAGGCAGCTAAATAGTATCCATTACAACATTGCGGAATGGCTACACCCAACTACCATTATATGATTTCCAAACATCAATGTTGGACTATACTATCTGGTAGTAATTAGCCAATGGTCTAATGTTTTAGGTGACTCTCATAGCCAGACATCAGCATAAAGAATCCTGTGTAGCTATTTGCTGAAACAGGCACATGATGGCACAATGAAACTTTAGTTTTAAGATGACTGAACTTAATTGAAGGATGGTCAACCATTATGGCTGCTTGGAGAAACGAGATACCTCATCCCAATGGAGTCCTTTCGAGGTGACTTCCCTCTCTGCCCCGTGGATCTCTCCTTAGCCCAATCTGTCATAGGGCTTTCTGTTGTATCCTAAGGAAACCGTGCTATTCCCATGTATGAAAGAAATCCACTCCCTATCATTATTGACACCCTCATTTAAACACATGAAAATAGTCAAGAATCACTAAACAATCTTTTTTTTTCTTAATGCATGAAAGAGGAACAATGAACTGATCAGAGGAACTAACCCCAAAGGAAGTAGGGTTTATTTAGGAAACAAAATAGAACTTTAAATATTTTTTGTGTTTGCCTCAGAGAATTGTAATGGATTATCACATACGTAAAACAAGAGCAGGGAATTACTGAAAAATAAATGAATAACAGGACATCCAAAACCTCTTGGAAATTAAATACACAGACAAATTTTGGTGAAATTTTTGATATTCACAGATAAAGAGGAAACTCTTGCCAGCTTCAAGAGATAAGATTATATAGAGTTGGAAAGAACCATGTTAGCATACAGATTCTCATGTATGAGGCAGGATGCCAGGAAAGAAGGAACCAAGAATAGAATCTTGAAGAAGGATTGTGATCTGAATCTTGCTTGGATTTAGCCATACTGATCGTCAAGGATATGGATTAGATGAAGACAATCTTCAGACACAAGAGGGCTTAGAGAGTAACTGGATCCAAATTAGATTGTTCTGACAATACAACTACTCAAATATATAATCCAAATAATGGAAAATAAATCTAGAAAAGGGAAGGGTGTGATAATACAACTGTTGCATTTCATAAAAGTTCCTATAATAGAAACATAATGTAAAATAGTTATATATTTTTAATTTGCATTTTATATGTATATACTAATAATCTTATATCATAATTTATATTATGTATTTAGTGTATAATATTTAACATAGATTATGTTGAATCATAACCATAATTATATAACATTAAATCATTAATCATAATTATATATTTTTTGTATTTCTAGTTAACATTAATAAACATATGAACATATCTAATATTTATAATAAATATTTTGACATTATGGCATTTATATTTAATACATATTATAGGTATACTGATGAAAATATCAGGGTAATTTACCTATTGATTAGATAGGAGTCTTTAGTTCCAAGAGAAAGAAACATGTCTTGAACTGGTTAAGGGAAGTGGGTTTTTGTGGGCGTTTTTTGGCTCACATGACTGGGAATTTTAAGAGATGAATCCTCATTATGGTCATGGCAGAGTCCAGGTACCCAATTACTGTCTTAGGAGTGTGTTTTCTCCCATCCCTGAACAAGTTCTCTCCATGTGCTTGTCCAAATGGCTATTTATCCAAGACTCTGCCATTCCATTGACTCCAGGCCAGTGAGACCAGCTTCCCCAGGAGCTCTGGTGGGAAGGTCCAGAGGCAGGCCTTGATTTGTCCAGCTGAGCACACGTGCCCTCCTTTGGTCTACCGTTGTGTGCACGGTTTAAATTGGCCAGATTTTGGTTCCTCTCATGCCCATCCCCCAGGGCCCAGGGTAGTTAGGGGCAGTTGTTAGACTCACCCAGATGTTGAGAAATAGGTTGGCCACAGGAAGCAGGAATTCATTTAGCACTAACAGGGAGGGGGACAGTGCTGGACAGACAAAAACAGCAGCTGTTGTCTATATATGTCTTAATAGGACAGTGACTGGAATCCAGTCCTGCCTTTCAGTGGTGGAAATTGAAATTTTCCCTGCCCATTTTCCTGGGTGTATTAGGATTCTAGGATTAAACGTATGTCTCAGGCTCTGGAGAAGTATGCATTGATTACATCATTGACTCTTAAGAGAATTCAGATTCCAGAGAATCTATTTTAGATCCATTAGTGCTTTCAAAGTCTTCATTATCCTGCCTTCTTGAAGAAAATTGTGTGTGTGTGTGTGTGTGTGTGTGTGTGTGTGTGTGTGTGTGTAATGATCCTCTATCGTGAACTGGCTGTACTGTTACCTGCATCGTGCAGTACCTTTGAGGGGCCCATGATTACATTGAAAAATAATACAACTCTTTTTAAAGTATTGCTATTTACAGTACAGTAGAAATTACATCTGGTGCAACCCATCAACTCAAGATGGAAATTTTCGCGTGTCACTGAAAAATGTTAGGGGGACGTGGTGGTTCAAAATTATTTGCGGATGTATATGACAGAAACTATCGGCAAACACGTGTCAGTTTGCACTACTGATTCAAGAGCACTTTTCCAGTATCTCCCCTGTTTCTTCCCTTTTTTCTCAGTTCTTAGAACATAGGGAATTAAACCAAAGTAGTCGGGATGAAAGATGAGCATCGGTTATTGGCTATCAATAGTGTGCGGAAATCATAGGCACCAGTGAGAGGGGAAGAAAAATCCTTTCTGTGAGACATTGTCTCTGGTCCACATCAATGTGGTGAAAGTGACCCTTGGGGAATCTCCCTTAGTCATGACTAGCAAGAGAGCATGATTTAGGGTACAAGACCTTGCACTTACATTCAATAAAATCACTCAAAACTGAATCCGTTACAAGAGTCCTTGGAAGATCCTTATGTTTAGTGTTTGAAATTTTTTTGGTGACTTTGTAAATGAAAAACTCAATGACGTGGGTACTGAATGGAACATGATGGTGTTCACCTTGAGGAACTGGAGGCCGTAAGTTAGCATTTTCTTCTTTACACCTTAGCTAGAGAAATTTCTGGAAGCTCTCATTGAGACAGAAGGGCATTTGAACCACAGGATTATAAAATTTAGGTGGAGGACAGTGAAGGGGTTAGTATTCCTTACTCAGGCTCTATGGCCATTCATTTGGAAGAGAATTTAATCAAGAATTTATATTAGGCTTCTGCTAAAGACAAATTAAGTGTGGTTTTCACATTTGCAAAAATCTTGCAGTGGTAACTTTTTAGGTCAAAAAGGTTGTTCACGCCTTGAGAGAAGAGCAGACTTGCTAGCAAATTTATTAGCTCAAAAATCACGAGCTATACTTTTAGGGCTGATGGAAGGCAGCAGAAAGGACGTAGACAATGACGCATCCCTTTTACAATTCCTAGTCACTGGTCAACTGTCCAAAGAACGTTTGCATCTTACATTTAAATTTGGAATTTCAGAGAACAGTAGTACTCTGTACCTAGAAGGGATTTTAGAGCTCCTCAGAACCCACATGCTTATTTTACAGAAAGGGGAAAAGGCTGTTCCGAGTTTAGAGTAGAACTTGGACCTGGATGTGGGATTTGGGTTCTTAACCCAGCCCTTCTTGGGCTGTCCCTGGATTTCAAGTTGGGGTCCCCAGGACCACTGGCTTCATGGAATCAGGGGCTAAGTGAGGGAGGTGAGGGGCGCACAGAAGGATCTAGACGGCCCCATAAATAACAGCCAAAGCCGCTCCAAGCGTTTCTTCTATGTTTTGGGCTTCTGTTTAGAATCGATAAAGAAAAAAAAAAATTCTCCTGCACCATTATCTTACTCAGAAATGGTCAAAACATGTTACAGCTCACAGGGCTAACAGTAGGAACCAGCCCAGAGGAGACTCAAAGCTGGGGCAGGGCGAGGGAGGTGGTGATGTCCGATTCTAAGCGAAGATTCTCAGACCGACGGGGTTGACTGCAGACAGACATGAAAACCACACCGAGCCAGGTTGGAGCCTCACAGGAATGTCCCTTCCTATCTCCAGATCGGGGCCGGCTTTGACGGCTCCCCCAGCAGTGTTTCAGGAAGTTGTTTGCTGATCTCTCCTTGACCAGTCCCCTGAGGTGGGTCCCTTCTCCCTGGGCCTTTATGCACTTGTTCCTCCCGTGCCTGGGTGACCACCCTCCTGACAGTGTGGCCGCCCTTACCTGCTCCCTGAACCCCGGGGGCGGCGCATGGGTTCAGGGACCCTCACCGAACACCTGTCCAGTGGGTTCAAGGATGCAGTTACTCTGGCCCTGGGAAGGTGATCCATTAGAAGGGACTTGCCCGGGCAGGAGGGGAGCTCCGGAAATGGCAGTCTTTACCGTATATTGTTAAAATGGTTTCACACATACACGCCGAATATAGACTCCTCACACCTTGTCGACTTAGGTTTGCAGTTGGCTCAATTTAGAGCAGTGACTTTCTACTTGCTTTTTTTTGCTCCCAAACGTCTGTAGGGTGTAAAGCAAGCCCAGGCCAGCATTCTGGATGGCATAACTGGAAAGAAAGGGGATGGGGAGGGCTTGGCGTCCCCCGTCCACCAGGGATGTATTCCAAGTGTCCAGGACACGAGTGTGCCAGGAGGACCCCCTAGCCGCAGGCGGTCCCGAAGGCTTCTTTGGGGTTACTTCACGCTCGGGTGACTCCTGGGGTGGGAAGAGGGGGACCGGGACTGGACCGAGCCACCTGTTTGGGACCCTGCTGCATGCTGACACCTCCTTCCGACCAGCCAGCCCCACTCCACCTGTGCAGACACACCTCGAGTTGACATTAGCAGATGGCACCTAGGAAAAACACTGAAAGAAGGCGGGTATTGGTAACAGCGCTCACTGCGTGTGGTTCGGACACATCGCCTCGCGCATTTGTGCCTCTAAACAATTCCTCCTTTGTGCTCTGGTCTTTCCTTTCGAGCTCTGTTGTGAAATGTCTGTGTTTTGTTGTTGTTGTTTTTTTTATATATATGTAATTTTGTTCTTTTGTTTATTTCATTGTTCGGGATCTCAAATAAGCCAGCCCCTCGAGGAACGCTCTCCTTGGCGCTCTTTCGGGTTCATTAATTCTACGTTGCTAAGTCTGCTGTCCGGTTAAAAGCATGTCCCTGTGAGGCCGTCGCGGGACTCCAGGTCGTGATCACGTGCAGTGAGCCCTGGGCACCCCTACAGCCTTAATTCACTGTAGCAATCCAGCAACGATGTATTGGAGAAACGGTTTCACAACAAGACAGCCGGAAACCGCAGCACAGCGCGGTCCTTGCTTCCTGGACCACCGGGAACAGGGCTGAGATCGGATGTCTTGAGGTTTAAAATCTGTTTCTACATTAAATTCGAAGTAAACACGTCTGGTGTGTAGCTGGTCCAGGGTGATGTCCTCCTGTCCTGCAGGCATGGAGCGTTCGGTGACCTTAGGGAACCCGGAGGCTCGCTGTACTTCCATGCTTAATGTATCTCTGAAGGGCTTGCTTGGATGTTGTGCCAAATGGCTACAGTGTTCCCCGTCATTACTATTTCAGTGTAATCCTCGCTCTGATCGTTGCAAATCTCTGCCTCTCGTTCTTCCTGCTGCAGTAAATCTCACTCAGGAACAAGAGAACCCCAACCAGAGCCATTTGCGTTCTGGTTCCTTCTCATTGGTCTTGGAGGTAATCTTCCAGGATCCCCTCTTGTTTGGAACAGAGCTCCCTGCTCGCATGTAAAAAAAACGAAGGGGAGGAAACAAATTAGATAAAAATGAAGGGGGAGCCAGATGCCGAGGAGGCATGAAGTTTGACCCTGTAGGGCGGATTCCGAATGTTCCTGTGGAACATTTGTTAGAAGCTCCCACACAGTATTATTTACTTCTCATTTTGTTTATGTCTGGAAACGATGGTCTTGGGGGAAGAACTCACTTCAGAACAACTTCAGTGGAAGCAAGGGTCAGGCTGGAAAGCATGGCAAACGCTGTGTCATTTGTCGGAATTTTTAAACGCGTCTGCCCGCAGTCACACACGCGGGTAAAAAGCCAAAAGGCTGATCCGGAACGTGCTGACGTTTGAGGGCAAGTTTTGCTCTCGATCACGTACCGGCACACGGCTCCCTCCGAGTCATAAGGCGCTTCTGGAGGAAGCTGTGAGGCCCGATCGGGTCTTCCTGTGCTCCCAGCCCCCTGAATTCCACCGTCCAGGGGAGTCAGGCAGGTTGGTGTTCACATGCGCTCGGCCGTGTGGAGACGTGCCGGCTGACGTGTCCTTGCCGTGTTTTGTCCAGTGAGCCTGCCCCTGGGGCCCGGCAGTCCCCGTGGCACGGACGGGGCCCCACCGGTGCCGTCCGAGGCCGAGGAGACCGTGTCTGTCGGCAGCTGTTTTGCCTCCGAGGACACAACCGAAGACTCAGGAGTGGTGAGCTCCCCGTCAGACATCGTGTCCCTGGATTCCCAGCACGACAGCGTGAAATCCAAAGATAAGTGGGCCACGGACCAGGAAGACGGCAGCGACCAGGACCTGGCTGGGACCCCAGAACTGGGTCCCCGGAAGAGCCCCACGCGGGAGAGGAACAGCTCTGGGCGACGGCACTCGAGGTGAGTCACGGGACAGCTGGAGAGGGAGGGCCCATCCTGGACTCGAGGAGGAAGGTCTGTGGGTCGTGGTGACCCGACAAATGCATGCCGGGGGCCCTCCGCAGCTGCCACTCCCTGATTTGGGGGTGCGATCCACAGCCGTGTGTTCACGCTCTTTCTAGACACGCGGGGGTTTAGAAGTACGGTAAAACCTTGGCTTGCGAGTAACTCGTTCTGCGGGGGTTCCACACGACAAGCAAATATTTCTAGTCAATTTTGACTTGATGAACGAGTGATGCCTTGCAACACAAGTCGCACGTGACGCCCAATGTGGTCGCGCCTGAGCCAATGGTTCTTGAAATGCGTCTTGATGTACGAGTGCTTTGGATGACAAGCATGTTCTGGGAATAAATTATGCTTGCAGACCAAGGTCTTACTGTAATACCTAACATGGGCTAGTTTGTTTTTCCTTTTATATAAATGGGACCATAATCTCAGTGCCCTTTTTTCTTTTCTTTTTTTTTTTAATTTTTTTTTTTAACGTTTATTTATTTTTGAGGCAGAGAGAGACAGAGCATGAACGGGGGAGGGTCAGAGAGAGGGAGACAGAGAATCTGAAACAGGCTCCAGGCTCTGAGCTGTCAGCACAGAGCCCGACGCAGGGCTTGAACTCATGGACCGCGAGATCATGACCTGAGTCGAAGTCAGCAGCTTAACTGACTGAGCCACCCAGGCGCCCCTCAGTGCCCTTTTTTCCATCAAGTTTTAAAGATTGATCCATGAGGATACATGTCTTATTAGTTCATTTATTTTCCTTTTTTTAATTAAAAAAAATTGTTGTTTTTTTTTTATGTTAGAGAGGGAAAGAGAGCTCACGAGTGAGGTGTGGGGGGCATGGAGCCTGACACGGGGCTCGATCCCATGACCTGAACCAAAATCAGGAGTCACAACTCGACCTACTGAACCACCTGGGGACCCCTTATTTTTCTTTTAAACTTAACTAATGGGCACTGAGGTCATTCTGGTTTTCCACCCACTGGAAACAGTGAGGCAGGTATACATATGTTCCTGTTTACATGTAGAGAGCTTTCTAGAAGAGAAGTTACTAGACGTTCAGAAAAGTCATCTTCAACCATGGACTATTGGCCAATTGTTCTCCACCGTGATTGGCTTACACACCCTCCAGTGGTCTCTAATGGCCTGGCACTCCTCACCTGCACTGGCCCATGCCATCAGCAGACCTCGTATGTTCGCCAGTCCTACGGGTTCAAATGGCATTTCACATGCTTTTTAATTTACAATTCTCTGATCAGTAAGAATGAGCATCTTGTGATGTGTGCATTAGTGTAGGAATTGTCTTTTCATAGACTGTTTAAAAAAAAAAAAACTGGGGGGTGCCTGGGTGGCGCAGTCGGTTAAGTGTCTGACTTCAGCCAGGTCACGATCTCGCGGTCCGTGAGTTCGAGCCCCGCGTCAGGCTCTGGGCTGATGGCTCAGAGCCTGGAGCCTGTTTCCGATTCTGTGTCTCCCTCTCTCTCTGCCCCTCCCCCGTTCATGCTCTGTCTCTCTCTGTCCCAAAAATAAATAAACGTTAAAAAAAAAAAAAAAACTGGGATGTTACTTTAAAAAAAAAAATTCAGGGGCGCCTGGGTGGCTTAGTCAGTTAAGCATCTTGGTTTCAGCTCAGGCCATGATCTCACGCCTCGTGAGTGCAAGCTCCAGGTCGGGCTCTGACCGCTGACAGTGTGAAGCCTGCTTGGGATTCTCTCTCTCCCTCTCTCTCTGCCCCTGCCCTGTTCACTCTCTCTCCCAAGATAAGTAAACATTAAAAAAAGTAAATAAAAAAAAAACTAAACGTTCATCCATTTCTTCTTAATCTGTTAAATCAGTTCTTGACTACCGACGGAGAGTCTTCAAGACCGTGGTTTGCATGTAACTCTGTGTTCCTTCGTTGCATAAAAATTGCTTTTTAATTTTAATAATGTCAGATTTCTCCCCTTTTCCCTGAATGCGGAAATTCCTCTGCATATTTGAGAGCCCCTTCCCACACCCTGAAGGACTAAAGATGAGCTGAATTTCTCATGAAAGTTTAGTGTTGCTTTCTCGTATCTGGGCTTCTCAACAACCTGGGTTTATTTTCAGGTGTGATGTGAAGGAGGAAATCTATTTTTTCCCCTGACTCCTCGCTCTACCCTGGTTTCCTTGTATACCACCTGCCCCCTGCGTTCCGTTCCTTTCGTAGCTGGATTTTTGGTCCTGCCATGTCCCTCCCCCCACCCCAGCACCCACTGTCTTTGTTTTCTTCAGTCTTGCCCAGAAAGGCAGGTTAATTCTCTTCAGTCTTGCCCAGAAAGGCCCATCAGTTTTTTTCACCCTTTAGATAATTTTAAGAGCCAGTCCACACAAACGATGTTATGGAAATATTAACAAGAATGAGACCAAGAACGTCAGCCCGTAAGCCGACCCCCAAAAGAAACGAATGCCTTTGTGTTTGCCACATTTTGGTCCAGCCCAGTCCATGCTAACACGCAGATCTTTATCTGGTTAATGTAATTGTCAATAATAATTTGTTTTGATTCATTTTTCGCCCAAGGACGTATCGCGAGCATTTTCCCATTTGTTAATTACACTCTCTAATAGTTTTAACGTGTAGCTCGTCAGACTTAAGGACAATTCCAAGGCCAAGGGTGTCTTTCACTGGCCAGAAAACTAGAATGCGGCCCTTGCTCTGTTCTTCCCCCTCACCTTCCCCCGCCCCCCCCCACACAAGGCACGTTAGCCTGTGCTGTGTGCATCTGTGAGAGCAGAGAACAATTACGGTGTTTCCTTCTTAGTCCATTTAACGTTCAAAAAAATCTCTTTCTACAGTAATCCTCAGGTGTGTTCTGTGAGTGTGCACGGAGATTGCGTTCCCTGAGCTCTACATCTGAAGTTCATCAGACATTTTTCCTTCTGGCCCCTAGGGATGCTGTTGTTAACCCTCCTTTGCTTTGCTGGCATCGACCCCTGATGCAAAGCATTGCTGCTTTCTGTCCAAATGTGAGAGTTAACATTGCCCCTGGCCACAGCCAGGGATAATCATGGAGTCTTTGGAACCTGATGCTTTCTCCCAGCAGGGAGTAGGGGATGTTTTTCTGCCCTTATCTCTGGGGTGCCATGGAATTTGAGAGTAGGCGGTGGGGAGGGAGGGGGCTCGGACAGACCCACAGGGGAACCCCCAGCACTGATCAGTTGCCTGGCCTTCGAGAGTCCGCACGACTTTGCGGAGATAGTGTCTCCTCCCACTCAGAGGTGTCCTGAGCCTGTAAATGCCCAGTGTGCGTGGCACAGTACACGTTCCCTTGCTCTCAAGTGGTTGCATTGTCAAAGTCACTACGGTTAGTTCAGGAAACGGGGCGCCGTGAATTTTCCTGGCAGGTCACTTTTCTTCTCTGGGCTTCCAGCAGCCCGGCAGTGTCCTAAGGATGCAGATAGCCTCTGAGCCCCTCAGCTCTGTCTGTGCTGTTCCATTATCTGCCGCAGACGTGGGATCCCCTCTCTGCCCCAGGACTTCTCATGGAATGACCATCGTTAGTGCATTACTGTGATTCAGAGGAAATGTCTGTTTGGTCCTATTTCTCCTAGATATTTGGTCTACACCCACAGTTGCTGGCTTACAGCTCCCAAAGCCCTTGGGATTTCTTAAGTGTGGAGAGTAGTAGAGAGGTCTTTTGTTATGTTAATTGTGCCTTTTGGAAAGCATCCCTGGGGCGGGGCGGGGTGGGGGCATGCAGGGTGCCAGTGGGGGCAACTAATTGACTAAAGTCACTCCCTGACCTTCTGGGGGGAGGGGAGAGGGGCTGGAGGCAAGGTCAGCCATTGGCTAGTGACTCAGTCAATCATGACTATGCAATGCAGCCTCCATAAACTATCAAAAGGAGGGTGTTGGAAAACTTCCAGATTTGGTGAACGGGAACAGGTAGAAGGGGATGGGAACAGGTTGGGGGGAGTGGCGCCTGGGGAAGGGTGGGATTTCTGTGCCCCCAAATCGTATTTCTCCTTACGCCTCTCTTCTTCCGGCTACTGATTCACATCCTTTCTTATATCCGTTAATAAACGGGCCAACCTAGGTGTTTCTCTGAGTTCTGTGACTCATCCTGGCAAGTTGATTGAACCTACGGAGGAGGGCATCAGAGCCCCCAGTCTGTAGCCATGGGTCTGAGCTGGAGGCTGGTGTCTCTCAAGGGTGGGAGTGGGGAGGGGCGCCTGGGTGGGCGTCAGACTTCAGCTCCAGTCATGATCTCATAGTCCGTGAGTTCGAGCCCCACATCGGGTTCTGTGCTGACAGCTCAGAGCCTAGAGCCTGCAGCCTGCTTCGGGTTCTGTGTCTCCCTCTCTCTCTGCCCCTCCCCTGCTCATGCTCTGTCTCTTTTTCTCAAAAATGAATAAATGCTAAAAAAAAAAAAATTTTTTTTAAAGGATGGGGGTGGAGAGCAGCCTGGTGCGACTGAGCCCTTCTGCCTGTGGGGTCGGAGAGTGTCTGTGGGTCCACAGTGTCAGAAGGGAGTTGAGTCTTCGGACAGAGCGCTGCCTCTGCCCCTGTGCCTGAGGCACGTCGGTGCTAGGTCTGGGAACCCCTTAAAAGGTTTGTTTGACAGGAATTCTCTCCTCTGACAGATGAGGCCAACCCGAGACGGCGGTCCCATATTTCTTTCCAAATGTACGCTTTCCCGTAAAGTTCAGGGTTACTGAGAAGCAAGCAGCACCGAGGGGTGTGAAACTGGGGTTGCAAACTCAAAGGCCTGCAGGGGCCAGACAGATAATGAGGGTGAGGGCGGCCACAGAGAACAGCCCAGAAAGCTCAGTTCTCTCTCAGGAAAGCAGCCTTGCACACTCCTTCCAAACTTACCCGGAGGGGTCACAGACCCAGGGTGGCCGGCCTTTGAAGAGAAGCCAGAAATCTAGATGTTTAAAAAACTTTTTTTCATGTTCATTTATTTATTTTTGAGAGAGAGAGAGAGAGAGAGAGAGAGACCGAGCACAAGCAGGGGAGGGGCAGCCAGAGAGGGAGAGAGAGAGAATCCCAAGCAGGCCCCCCACACTGTCAGCACAGAGTCCGACGTGAGGCTCGAACCCATGAACCGTGAGATCATGACCTGAGCCAAAACCAAGAGTCAGACGCTTGACCGACTGAGCCCCCCAAGGGCCCCCAGAAATGTAGATTTTTCTGTGAGGTCTCCAAACTTTTCAATGTTGGCAACCCAGTCAGATATGCCAAGCCAAACTAAACATGTGCGCGCCGGGTGGGGCCGGTTCCCCGACGTGCACTGGCCTTGGCCCTTCCTTCTGTGCTGGCTGATTTTTCCAGCTTGGGAAGGTCCGTGTAGTCCCTTGGGTGTTTCCTGTGAGATACAGCCCTGGAGAAATACCTCCGCACAGATAAATGCAGGTTGTCGTTCTAGCCTCCCCTTCGTGAACCATGAAAGTCTCTTACAAATTCTGGAGGAAAGCAACCGGTTTAAATGCCCCCTCTCTGTTCCGCATCCCAATGTCCCTAGAATAGCGCTCTGATAAAAATACCCCGTCTTTTAAATGCTGATCTGTGCCTTCCACCGCCCACGCGGTCACAGTGAAAGCACTTACAAATACTCACTTCAGTCCTGTGGACGCGGACAGAATTCATCTCTCTGGATGGACGCGGTGCATTCCAGAGGCCGCGCTGTGTGGTCCTGTCTGCAGCCCCTGGGGCTGAGAGCCTGAGCCACAAAAAGGCACGGAAGGCTGGAGGGGGAAAGATGGGGTGGGGCTGGACCAGGGGTGGAGGTCACAGGCACAGGGTCAGAGGCCAAGTCTGCAGAGCCCGGGGAGCCAGGGTGCAACGGCTGATTCCCGGGGTCCAGAGCAGGCCGTGGCCAAGTTTGGCGAGATTGGAACCTCTGCTGGGGGATGGGCAGCCCAGGGTCAAGCTGCAGTCATGTTAGGACAGCACCCACCGCCGTTGACCGAGCCACCTTGAGCTCAGCCACCTGGACAGATGGGAACGGAACGCCCACGTTCGACAGCGATCGAGGGAAACACTAAGGAACAGCACGATGTTTTCCGACATCCTGTGTCCCCAGGGGAGCCCAGGCAGGGCAACCCCAGGCCTGGTGCCGGCTGGCACTCAGCCATCAGCACTTCTCGTCATGTGGCCCTGAAATGTGGGCCTACGAGGACACGGTGCCCCTATTCTCTGTGGCTGCTGCAGGTCCCTAGGTCCGGCCAGCCTCCTGGCTCTGCTCTGCACAATTCTGACACCTAGTTTCTGCAGGTGAGAAAGGATGTGTTTCTTGCATGGCCGTCCAGGCCCGGTTGGACCCCGTTACCATCTTTCATTGCAAACGTGGGCCTCGCACTCCTAGCAGTTTCCTCTAAACTCAGTGCAGCTGATAAACAGGTTCCTCGAGGAAGAAACCAGCCCAGGAGCACAGGATCAACACATACACAAATGACGATCGCTCCTTATTTGGGGGACCCCGGGGAATGGCCTCAAGCGGCTCTGCCCGGGACAAGAGTCACACCTCAGGGGACCTACGTTTGCTTGAACAGCTTCTCCCAGAGGCATCTTCCCTTTGTATGTGGCCTGAGGCAACATTCCTAACACTTAAGGAACACCTTCCAGGGTCAGACTGCCTGAAGTCATGTCTGTCCCCTGAGGGCAGTGACTGGCTGTCACATCAATTTCTTTAGTACATGCAGGGGCGCCCTGGGCGGGCCTCCGTCGGTTAAGCCTCTGACTCTTGGTTTCGGCTCCGGTCACGATCTCGCAGTTAGTGAGTTCGAGCCCCACATCAGGCTCCACACTGACAGTGAAGAGCCTGCTTGGAATTCTCTGTCTCTCTCTCTCTCTCTCTCTGCCCCTTCATGCTCGCTCTCTCTCAAAAATAAATACTCTTAAAAAAAGAAAAAGTAAGAATGGCACCTGACATATTTGCAGCCTTCAAAAACTGATAGCTGGTATTCTTATTGTTGCTGTCGAAGTTATTGTTTGCAGCTGCCTGAGGAAAAAAAGAAATTTGGTTTGTTGGGGAACCCTTGCACCCTGGGTCAGGCTCTGGTCATCTGCCTCTTTAAGCCAGATAGCATCTTTGGGAAGAAACTACGTGTGTATATGTGTGGTAGATATATGTACATATGTACGTGTACATATGCATATTTGTACATAGATAAAGGGGAAGAACAGAGAGAACTCTGCCTCCTACCCACCCGGGGACATCCCAATGGAACTTGTATTATTATTATTTTTTTTTTTATTTATTTTTGAGAGAGAGAGCGCGCTCGCAGGCAGGGAAGGGGCAGAGAGAGGGGGACAGAGGATCCAAAGCAGGTTTTGTCCTGATAGATAGCACTGAGCTCACGTGGGGCTTGCCTTCACGAACTGTGAGATCATGACCTGAGCGGGAGACACGCAACTGACTGAGCTGCTCAGGCGCCACGAACTTGTATTATTTCTAAGCCCTTGAATCCCAAAGGCAGTCTTGTTGTCCTCAGACGGTGTATCCATCTGAGTATCAACATGTGGGACTGGAAATTCCTTTTGGGAACATGAGCTCAGCAGTGGAGCAGATGAGAGCTTGGACATGTGGGTTTCAGGCCGTGTCCCTTGGTGATGGGAGGACACTGAAAGCGAGGTTAGAGCCACAAAAGACACGGTGCAGCTCCTTCAAGACACGGGAGCCTCCCTGTCGTGGCTCCTGTCCCCCCTCATCCCCTGCCCTCTGCCTGGCTGTCCCCAAGGCCATCTAGCCTCACTCAACAGCCAGTGGTGGGCATGAGGACATTAACAGTGAGACCCTGCAGGGCCCTGTAGGGCACGTGTGCCTGGTCTGGTCTCGGGACTGAGGGTGTGCGGGGCAGCGGAGGGGACGGACGGGGTGGGGTCCTGCCTTTTTCCACTGGCTGCTGCCAACCTGGGGCCCCTGGACTCTGACCACAGGAACTCTGCACCCAGAGTTCTTGGAAGCATCTCTCACCTTCTGGAATCCTAGAATTTCCTGACCGCCCCCCCCCAACAGCACTTGGAAACACTGAATACCTCCTAGAACCCAGACACTTTGTAACTACATTTTTGCAAAGGAGCATTTAAAAGCCACTCCCAAGTGGGGGGCACCTAGGTGATTCGGTCAGTTGAGTGTCCGACTTTGGCTCAGGTCACGATCTCACGGTCTTTGGGTTCAAGCCCTGTGTCGGGCTCTGTGCTGACAGCTCGGATCCTGGAGCCTGCTTCGGATTCTGTGTCTCCCTCTCTCTCTGCCCCTCCCCCGCTCACGCTCTGTCTCTGTCTCTCAAAAATAAACAAACATTAATTTTTTTTTTAATTAAAAAAAAAAACTTAAAAAAAAGCCAGTGCAGAGGTGCCTGGGTGGCTCAGTCCAACCCTTGATTTCAGCTCAGGTCATGATCTCACGGTTCATGAGTTCGAGCCCCACGTTGGGTTCTGTGCTGACAGCACGGAGCCTGCTTGGGATTCTCTCTCTCCTTCTGTCTCTCTGCCCTTCCCGTTCTCACACTTTCTTGCTTTGTCTCAAAGTAAGCAAATAAACGTTTAAAAAAGAAATAAAAACCACTCCAGCTATTTCGGAACCACACTTTGCTGCTGCGAACAGGAGCTCTTGCCCAGCGGCTGAGACACCGACTTTGGTGCGAAGAAAGGAGCGTTTCCTATCAATTCCGCGAGGGTACCTAGTGGTGATGACAGTGTGGACTAAGTACTGGGTTAAATCAAGTCATACTAACGAGGGTGTCATAAAAGCGGACTTAGAGTAATTCATCTCCCCTTCGTCTCCTTACCACGGTGTTTAATGTGACGATCATATTTTTTTTTTTGACCATGAGATCTTAAGTGACGTGCGTGGCTCCTTTTCCATTCCCAGGGGACACCGTGGTGCTAGAAGTCTGAAGCTTTGTCAACACAGGCGCGCTGGTCAGCGGGGTGGGAAGTTGAGCACACATGCCCGTCATCAACTGTGTGTTTTCCCAGCTTCCTGCCTTTATTTTTGACAGAGTGAGAGAGACAGACAGAGCATGAGCAGGGGTGGGGCAGAGAGAGAGAGAGACACAGAATCGGAAGCAGGCTCCAGGCTCTGAGCTGTCAACAGAGCCCGACACAGGGCTAGAACTCAGGAACTGTAAGATCATGACCTGAGCCCAAGTCGGATGCTTAACCAACTGAGCCACCCAGGCACCCCTGACTTTTATTTCAATGTTTATTAATTTTTGAGAGAGAGAGATGGCATGAGTGGGGAAGGGGCAGAGAGAGAGAGGGAGACACAGAATCTGAAGCAGGCTCCAGGCTCCGAGCTGTCAGCACAGAGCCCAACGCAGGGGTCAAACTCACGGACCGTGAGATCATGACCTGAGCCTAAGTGGGACGCTTAACCGACTGAGCCATCCAGGCGCCCCAAGCTTCCTGCCTTTAGCATACGGAGTTTAATTGTTTGAAAACGCACAGGTCCGTTGGCTTGTCAGCAAATTGAATCCCAGCCTGAAAGAGACTTTTTTTTTTCCCCTCTTAGACTTCTTTTTTTTAATTCTGCCATTGGATACATTACTTGCAGAAGCTCTTTTAGCCACATCGAAAAGAGACGTGGCCTCACATGTGCCCGAATCACCCAGAATCAGCCCGTGCTCTTTTATTGTTTCTCCTCTAAAATGAAAACAAAAAACCAAAACCTGTTTTTCCGACAGCTGATCTGACCTGATCGCCTCCGCTGGTCGTTTTACCTGAAGCTGGAGAGGCCGAGCCGGGTCTGGGCGGGGGGAGGGGGATCTGTCACCCTGATGCCCTCGCCCCCCACCCTTCCGCCCTTTGTCCCTCGCGTTGATGCAGCGGTGGCCTGCAAACCTCTGCAGCCACGCTCGCTGCTGGTGATGGGTACTCGGCGTGTGCAAGCCGGTAAAAGTGTCAGCACTGCTTGTGATTCATTTTCCTGGTCTTCAGCCAAAACAGACTGCTGTCAGGAAACCCAGCTGAAGACTGGGGGGCGGGAAGGTGCCGAGGAGAGGGACACCTGTGCACGGTTATTTTCTGCTACAAAGATGCTGACGCTTGTGGCCGGCTCTCCACTCCAGGGACACGGTCTAGAACTCTCCTGCTAAGCCCCCAGATTGCTGGCTTCCCCCCCACCCTGGGAGGAAGCCCTTGGAACTGGTTTTTGCAGGGACAGAGCAGTAGTTACCATCCTCGACTAGCCCTTTGGGGGCCAGTAGATGGGGGTGGGGGAGAAAGGAGAAGCGGATATCGCTACGTCTCTTCCTCGCGAAATTTTACATTGGGAAGCAAAATAGATGCGTTGACATTGGTGTTGGCTTTTGCCAGATAGTCCGTTCACCAGGAGCTCAGGGCCCGGAGCACAGGGACCCCCCTGCGTTGCATCACGGAAGGAGCCAGCAGCATGAGCAAAGTGGCCTCCAGACCTCGCCTCTCCCCTTGCCTAGAGACCCCAGAGGTACAGCAGCCTCGGGAACAGCGCAGCCAAGGACCATGGGTGGACCCTCCCTCCCAGGCCGGTGGCTCCTGTCCCGTGTCTACTCGGTCCCCAGGGGCAGGCGGGGCCCCGAGGAAGCAGGCTCACACCGGAGGATCTGGTCAGAGGACCACGTGAGGTGCCAGGCGGGCAGAGGTGGAATGGGGCTGGGTCAGCAGAGCCGGGACTGAGCGACAGCATCTGGGGGACACCTGTGTGGTGCTGGGGACGCAGGCTCAGGAGAGCAGAAGCAGGTAGGAGGGAATGGGACTCAGAGCAGGGTCCCCCCACTTCAACAAGGGGGCTTGGACTGCGGAGGGGCGGGGAACACCTTGCGACCTTGGGGCTTGGCTCCCGATGGCTTTTGGGGGGCGGTTCAGGCTCCAGCCTGGGCAGGAGGAAGACAATCGAGCTCACACGCAGGCCTGGTCTCAGCTGCCTTGGTATGGTTGTCAGGCTAATAGCTACTCACTGGGATTGTTAAACACTCATAACAAAATCAAATTGTAGGGGCACCCGGGTGCTCAGTCGGTTGAGCGTCCGACTCTTTGATTTCTGCTCAGGCCACGATCCCAGGGTCCTGGGATCGAGCCCCACATCGGGTTCTACACTGAGCATGGAGCCTGCTTGGCATTCTCTGTCTCTCTGTCTCTCTCTCTCTCTCCCCCTCCTCCCCCTCCCCTGCTTATGCTCTCTCTCAGAAAAAAAAAAAAAAAAAGCAATGATAGTAAAATAAAACAACGAACCATGAGTATCGTGCACCGTATAACAAAAATGTAATCTACTTGGCAAACACAGAGTTTTCGTTCATGGTCAAAAAGGGCCCAAAGGGATTATTTTAAATTTAGCCATCTAAAACATTGCCCATCGTTCAAGCTGCTTTTTGTACCCAAATGAGCATAATTCAAGACAGAAAAGGATAAAATATTCACTGTAATTCATTCATTTCCACAAGTCACAGTGGTTGGTGGGTTGACTAAACTTTACTTCCCTGGCCCGTGGGGATGTGCTATTTTTTTTTTTAATTTTTTTAACTGTTTATTTTAAGAGAGTAAGAGTGCAAGCGGGGAAGGGGGAGAGAGAGAGAAAACAGAGAGAATCCCAAGCAGGCTCCAGGCTGTCAGCGCAGAGCCCAACGCAGGGCTGGAGCTCGCACACCATGAGATCATGACCTGAGCCGAAATCAGGAATCGGAGGCTGAACCAACAGCCACCCGGGCGCCGCGGGCATGTGCTATTTTTAGATCATCACAATCATTCTGTGTATATATCTTGATTTCTTCACACAACGTGCTGGCTTGAGCATTGATCTGTGTTTCCACAGAGAATCCAGATTCACCATAGTGACCGATTTTAACGCCCTTTGAAATCAACATGTGGTGCTTTAGGCAAACCCTGACGGCTGGGTATGTGGGAACTCTTCACCTAAATTCGACCAACGTTGTGTTCACATTTTTCCCGCTGTAGGATCGTTTCCTTGAGGCAAATTACCAGAGACGAGGGAACCGAACTTCTTACAAAGTTACAGCGACGTTTTTGTTTCTTGATGTGTGTTCCCAACGGCTTTCCAGTAGCAATGGATGTGAGGGTCTCGGCCCCACTGCATTTCATCAGCTTCCGTGACTTGTTTCTAGTGTAACATGTACACAATAGCATTCCTGGGATTTTTATTTTAAATTAGTTTTTAATTCATATGAATATCATTCTGTTCTCATAGAGAGGTGTGGTTGAGCATACTTTGAAGTCAACACAAGTACTTTGAAGAAAAAGTACCTATGTAATTTTGTTTAGCCAGGCTTTAAGCATCAAAATGAACAGCAAGCATTTTAAAAAGTGCTGGTTTCAGTTTTGAATACTATTTTACATATCACTCTGCATTTTTTTCTGTACCTTGTATTTTGTCAACTGTTTAAATTAAATGTACTTAAACCATCACATTCCATGAAAGAGAAAAACACGCTTTAAGAAAATGCATTCAAAAAAAAAAAAAAAAAAAAAGAAAGAAAAAGAAAAAGAAAATGCATTCAATTAAAGCCCCAGCAGCAGCAGTAAGAAAGAGAGCCTTGTGCCCCTTACGGTCCTTATTAATTGGCCCACATGCACACACATCTCCAACTGGCCCCTTTTGTCTGGGTTGTCAGAGGACATTAGCTGAGACTAATCTGGAAGCTGCTTCCTGGCTCCCAAAAGGACACAGTCACCAAGAAAGAAAGACTCGTTTATCAGAACACAAACTTTGCTACGTAAGTGAGGATCATGCAAAAAAGCATACCCCGGGCATCATTATCTGGGCCTGATTAGCAATGAAGGAAATTGGTCCTCAATTTTCACAATCAGCGGAAAAGACCTTCAGCTCTCACTGAAGACAGACAATTGCCGTCAACATGTTTCTGTGGTCCGCGCGGCGAGCACAGAGACAAGGGCCCTTGCAAAAGCTGCTTTGAAATTGTTTTGGCCGTAGCTGTCTCGTGGATGCTATTGTCCCAGTGACGCAAATAAGGCGAGATCCGGCTCCCCTCTGCGGGCGGCTTGACATCTTCCCAGATGTCCAGGTGGCAGGGGCCACATTGTGCCTCTGGGCATCAGGCGTGGCCAGTTCTCCCCCCTGCCCCCACTCCCCTGGGATTTGGAGCCCATGTGACCTTGGGTGGGTCCATTAGTCTCTCGGCACATGGTTCCCTATCTGTAGACAGCGATGGTAACACTACCTGCCTTATAAATTGCTTGTGAGTTTTATATAATACGATAATTTGCGCCAAAGTCCTGCATCTGGGGTCTCGCGTATGCAGGCTGCACACGGCACAGAGGGACAGCGGGCATCCCTCCCTGGTAGGTGCTTTCTCCAGTCTTGAGGGGGTGGAAGGCAGGTCCAAGGGCAGGAACTGTTATCCCTGTCCTTGCCGCCCCTGCCGTTAATTGTCACTACCGCTCGCACGCACACGCGCACACACCCCCTGTCTGTGTCCCAGCAGCTCCCAGGGCACCAGAGCCCCGTGGATACAGAACTGCGTGAACTTGGCCGCACGTTGTGCCTTCCTCAGATTGTTCCAGAAAAGAGTAAAGCAGTAATGAGAGAAATAAATGCCCTCCCTTTCTCTCTGGTCTTCCCTAGACCTGAGGAAGCTGCCACAGCCTGCAGAGGGGACGAAGACCTCTTTATCACCGGGCAGTTCCAGAAAACCCTGGAGGAACTTGACGGGGACCTGGAAGGTGAGAGCAGTCCCTGCTTCGCCATCGCATCGTGTGCTGGGAGACTCTGGGGGTTGTTTTTTCTGACCAGGTTTGTAGCTCCATGAGGGACAGGTTGTGCGGGAGGAACCCTGGTCCGTCTGAAGAAAGCCTGGGTGTGAGGCCAGCAAGTGAGCACATCTCTGGAGATTGCGTCTCCGATCGGGGCTGCTAACCAGACTGCGGAGACGTCTCAATAGCAGCTTAAAATCCCTCTCGATGGTACTGATATTGCACATCGGGAAGGATTCTAAACACATTCAGAGAAAAAGGGGGTGCCTGGGTGGCTCAGTTGGTTGAACGTCCGACTTTGGCTCAGGTCACGATCTCACAGTTTGGGAGTTGGAGCCCCACGTCGGGCTCTGTGCTGACAGCTCGGAGCCTGGAGCCTGCTTCGGATTCTGTGTCTCCCTCTCTCTCTGCCCCTCCCCTGCTCACGCTCTGTCTCTCTTTCTCTATCTCAAAAATAAAATAAATATTTAAAACAAAGAGTTTTCCAGTGCCAAAATGGGTTTGGGGAGCACTGGGTGACACAGGTGAGCACGCTCCCACCCCTTTGCTTGCTAATGTGTGGCGTTTCTTGAAGGGAAATTCAGGACCCACCGCCCTGACCATGAACCCATTTCTGGTGGGGCATCTGCTTTTCTACAGATACAGTGGGGGGAGATAATACCGCGAGGCCAAAGCAGACGCATGGGATCTCAGTAGACAACCGGCTGATCTTACAAACAAAGGCACACAGTGAAAATAATCTAGCAATCAGATATTGGCCATGCCTTAAAACAAATCAAAACAAAAACCAGAAGGAAGCAGACGGCAGAGCTGATGAGTAGTTTTGTCAACTCGCTTTTCAGCTCTCAGACGTGGTGGACAGAGCTAAATCTTTCACCCTGTGTCCCTGGGGCTCTGATCAAGTGACCCGCTAAATCCTTTAGGGCTAATTCTGAGACGCCCAAGGTTCAGTCATCTGCCTCTTAACTGAAGGCGTGGGCACCTCATTGCCCGTGTGCTTTGTGGCGCTTCTGATGAACGAGATCAAGTTGAAGGTCGAAACCCCAGTTCCCCTTCACATTCTGTGCTGAGACAGTGTTTCTCGAGGGCTCAGGTTTACAGGACTAGTTTCTAAGTGAAGGATGTTGGCAAAACCTCGTCCCAGAATGCTGTACCTGGAGACATCACGGACGTGCAGTTTCCTCTGTCGAACAAGCAGGGCTGAGCCTTGGGCCCCAGGCATGTGTAGATTACAAATTGAAATGACGCTTGAAAATGCACATAAATAACTTACACAAGAAGAACCTCAGGAAAATCAAAGCCAGGGTGTGGTTACACTAAGCGATTGGCTTGGGAATCGTCACCAGCGATGCCAATCTGTGACTTGTGTTTGTCCTTCTTTGCAGAACTGGAAGACGGCTATGAAGCCGGCACCGGCTCGGTGAACGGCGTGTCTGGACGCCGCGTGTCCGATGCCACGGTCCCCAACAGCGATGAGGACGCGATCCCAGTAACATTCATAGGGGAGGTCCTAGACGATCCTGTGGATTCGGGGTTGTTTTCCAACAGAAACAACAATGCTGGTTCTTTTGACCCGGGGAGCGTGGCTGGCCGGGGAGGCCACCTGTTGCAAAGTCAGGAGGAGAACAGCCAGCAGCGGGAGACGAGAGCAGACGTGCCCGACTCGGCAGCTCCTCCCCACGGCCTTGGGAAGGAAGTCAAACCCGCCTCGTCCGACCCCTGTGAAGATGGGGGTCCGAACAAAATGGACCCCAAGGCGACTTCTGCAGACTTTCCCACGCACAACCTGAATGCAGAGGACAACGGTGAGGGGCCCGGCTCTGCCCTCAGTGGGCAGACACAGGCCAGCAAGAGCGCGAGTTCATCAGAGCCAGCGAGGGCAAAGGAAGGTGAGGATAAGCACGGTGGCTCAGCACCGCCATCGTGGTATCGACGGGGCCAAAACCCAGGGTGCAGTTACGGACTGAAATACGGCCTCACGACGTACAAAATCGTCCCTCCGAAATCGGAGATGAGATGTTACGACAGAGGAGTATCGCTGTCAACAGGGGCCATTAAGATCGACGAGCTAGGGAATCTGGTGAGTCCCCACGCGAACGGGGGCAGGACCGTAGCCCCGTCGTTGCCCGCTCTCGACGCGGAAACCCAACCCATTGGAAGGGTCAAGGAATTCTGGAGGTCCGGCTCTCTGGAGAAGCACTCTGGCCAGCCCCCGGAGTGCTCAACCAACAGGACCCCCACTCCCACCACACCAGCGAGGCCACAGCAGCAGGCAAGTGGACTCAGGGCAGAGCCCACTGTCCCGGACCCCAAAGCGACATCGCCCCCGCAGCAGTCTGCCCACCGAGAAGCAGGGCGACACGTGGAGGAGGGGAGAGACCGGCCACCCGTCGCAGCCACTCGTCACGTGAAAGTGCCAGCAGCCAATGCCTCAGAGGTCCTGTTCCTCAAGCCCCAGAGAAGAACGTCCAGTCAGTACGTGGCCTCTGCCATTGCCAAGCGGATGGGGCCCCAGAAAGCCCAGGCCGAGGAGACCCGTGAAGGCAGACCCCCAGAGCTGGCCGGACGGCCTCCTGCTAGGAGAGACGGCTCAGCCCCCAGCCTGCTCCCAGAGACCTGCATCCGTGCCGACCGGGAGGCGTCGGCGGTAGGAGCCCAGCCCGGGGGGCCGGTCAGCAGCCCTGATGGAAAGTCGTCTGCTCAAGACGGCCTGGCCACCATCCGCAGAAGTCCTTGTGTCCCGCCTGTCACGGCCGCCCAGAGGGGTCACGTGTCTATGGGACAGAGCTCTAGTTTCAGCGGAAAGCAGAGCCTAGGCGACCACAGGGCCAGCTCAGCATCCGTCCCCAGACGCACTCTGGACAGTACAGATCCCCCGCCCGCCCGCTCAGGAGACGATCAGACTCCAGACAGGACCCTGGTGAATGGCTCCAGGTGGGTCCCCATCCCCAGCGAGCCTCCTCACTCTCCGAGAGGCTCCGGCACCAGTGGCCACGCCGGACGGGAGCCCCCAGAACAGGAGGAGAAGCCCAAAGCCAACGGCACCCTGCCACCCAGCATCTTTGGGCCGAAGAAGAAATTCCGACCCGTTGTCCAGAGACCGGCACCAAAGGACACGTCCCTGCACAGCACCCTGATGGAGGCCATCCACTCAGCGGGCGGGAAAGACAGGCTTCGCAAGGTGAACGGGCAGGCACCTGCCTGCAGGGCACAGGCACCCGTTTCCTACCTGTCGCTCCCCACGTAGATTCTCAGGTGGCATCGGAGGAGGAGGGGTGGGGCAAGCTAAGAATGAGGGAGGCGAATGCTGGGGTTTAATTTCCACCAGGAGCTTCACCTTGCTGCCTGCAGAGTATTTAGAACCAAAAAGAGACGAAAGCAGATGGGTTTGCGGTTGTCCGAACTGCCTTTAAGACCCTGACCCCCTGGGGGGAGATATGGGCGGTAAAGTGTCCGTACCTGGGGGTCGCCTCATCCGTAACTGGTCCTTGAGTGAGCAGATAGAGACTCAGGCCCCTGCCGGTCATTCCTGCATGGTTAGCGGGGTCTACTGTCCTTGCTCGGTAACGGCAGGGACGGAGTTTATGACACCCGCCTCCCCTGTCCAGGCACTTAGCACCAACACTCAGCTTTGGGAGCCATCTCCATTCCACAGGGGCAGAAACGGAGGCACAGTGAAGTCAGGCGAGCTGGCCCACGGCCACGCTGCCAGCTAGTGGGGACCCCGGGCCCTCGTTCAGGTCTGCAAAGCTTCAAGGCACATATCCGCTCCAGAAGCTACACCAGTATCAGGAGCCACACGACATTAAGAGGCCACCGTCCCATGCCACCCCACACACATGCGCTTTGGTCGTTAGATGGCGTGAGGTCAGTGTGGAATGTTCACGCCGTGCCCAACGGCAGAAATACATTCTACCTTCCACCAGCGGGGGCCGTAAAATCGATCCTCGAGCCCTCACCTCCCTCACCTGATAGGTATCGCTTTCCTCTGGTACTGCCCTATGCTTTGCCTTTCTCCTCCTTCCCGGGGAAACGTGTTGACACTGTGAACGTTCCAGATTGCAGAGCACGCATCGGAGGCAGGGCCCAGGAAGCCGTCCTGCAGGGAGGCAGAGGGCGAGCGCTCGGCCCTGCTGGCGGCCATCCGAGGGCACAGCGGTGCCCGCAGCCTGCGGAAGGTAAGACAGGGCCTCCCGTGGAGGGATGGCTTCGCACCCCCGCGCCCCGCGGCGACCCACGCGGGGGCCGCAGCTAAGCCGCCATCAGAGCGGGCAGGCCAGCAACCACGGAGGCTGGCGCTGAGAGGCAGCACCCCGCGTGGGAGAGGCAGGCTCATCGGGGAGCTGGCCCCCATCCCTCCCTCCCTGCCCGCCTGGGACACAGCGCGTCTGGAGCTTCCCAGCCCCCAGCGTGGCTGCCGGGGGCTTGTCTCACCTCCCGGACAAAGTTGCCGGTGCTTTGGCCCGGATGTGGCACAGCCTGGGAGCAGGGGCAGGACCGTGCCATCCGGCTTCTAGTCTCAGAATCCGAGGAAGAGCGCAGGTGTATTACCCACCGAGGGAGGCATGCAGCCTCCCCGACGGCTGGGCGCTTGGTCCCAGCCTGTCCTCACCCACCGAGATGGGGCAGGGCGGCAGGGAGTGCTCCAGAAGGCTCCCCGAGATGGGCGCCGGCTGGGGACCTTGGGGGGCGAGCTCGCACGCCTGCCTCCCCGGCTGAGGCTGCACGTCGCCCCTCTGAAGGTTCTCTGGGACCTTGTCCTTTGACCTTCTCGTTGTTTAGGTGTCCTCCTTCGCCTCCGAGGAGCTTCGAAGCTTCCGAGACGCAGCCCTGTTGGAACGCGGGCCAGAGCCACCAGGGCTGGATGACCTTGGCGTTCGGCCCCCGCCCGCCCTGCCGCCCCCGCCCCCTCCAGCCACCCAGGCTCCCTCCATGTCCAGGCCAGCGTCCAGGTCCAGCTCGGGCAACCCGGCCGAGGCCAGGCAGGCCTTGATGGACGCCATCCGCTCGGGCACAGGGGCTGCACGACTGCGAAAGGTGACCATGGGTGACCCTGTGAGCATTCGGGTGGGGCAAGGGGGAGGTCACCACGGAGCCCCACGGCAGTAACACGGCAGCAGTGACCGATGGCTGAGGCCCCGTCCCTCACCCCCTCGACCAGAGGGAGGGAGATGGCCTTCACCGCGTGGGGGTCAGCCCTCAGACATGCTCCCCGGGGATACGGGGTTCCCCATCCTTGGGGAGGGCACCACACGCTCTTGACTGTGGTCCAGGGACAGGCCCAACAGGCATCTGTGAAGTGTCCTGTAGGGAACACGCATCACAGGCATGGCCCTCAGCGTGGATTGAGGCTGTGGACATGCTTTCTTTCCCTCCTTCCTCCCTCCCTGCCTCCCTCCCTCCTTCTTTCCTCCCTCCTTCCTTCTTCCCTCCCTCCTTCCTTCTTCCCTCCCTCCTTCCTCCCTCCCTCCCTCCTTCCTTCTTCCCTCCCTTCTTCCTTCCTCCCTCCTCCTCCCTCCTCCCTTCCTTCCTCCCTCCCTCCCTCCTCCTTCCTTCCTTCCTCCTTCCTCCCAGCCTCCCTCCTCCCTGCCTCCTTCCTCCCTGCCTCCCTCCCTCCTTCCTCCCTCCCTCCTTCCTCCCTCCCTCCTTCCTCCCTCACTCCTTCCTTTCTTCCTTCCTTCTTTCCTGCCTCCCTCCCTCCCTCCCTCCCAGCCCCCCTCGTTCTCTCTTTCCCTCTCTCTCTCCCCTTCTGTCTTGGCTAGCATTATGTGTGAAATTTTTGAGTTGGAAGCCTTTTGAGCAGAGCACACGCTTTCTGCTTCTCGAGAACACAGTTCTCGTCTTCTATGTGGTCTCCTGGTGGGGTAACACTTGGAGCCCTCACATTCCCAAAAAGCAGATGCGTTTTGCACCACCCCGATGGGATTCCCAAACCAAAGGGCTCCTGGGCCGGGTGGCTTCTGAGATCTGTGTTGTCAGCTCTGAGATGGTTGTCTGTCTGAGATTGATTCTCTGTCCCTGCTCATTTCTGGTGGGCTTGGGGAGTTACGCTGATTATAGGGAGGCCAGAGGGACGTATTTCTGCCTGAGAGATGCTTTCCAGCCCCTAAGCTGGTGTTTTCGCGTGCACCTGAAGAGGTCAGTACTAAGATTATCCTCACGATCTGTGGAAAGTGGATGAGGCTCAGAAAACCTGAGTGGCCTGGCCTCGGTCACAACAGGACTGGACTGACACCGGTCACTTTGGGCACAGAAAGTACTCGGAAGCAGGTATCGCCCAGTTGCATGTGCTGTGGGAGAGCAGGTGGCCCTGGAGGGATGGCTCAGTTGCTGACGCTAAGAAGGCAGATCACTGTCCTGTGTCCACCCGGGAGCCCGTGGCAGCGGAGGGGACAGGAGACGGCCCACATCCCTGCAGGCAGCAGGCCACGAAGGGCAGTCCTCACTCAAGCCCAGAGAGCCGACGGAGCATGGCCCGACCACCCGCTGACGGGGTGCTCCCCCGGGGGCATGGTCCCTGCGCTTGGGCCAGCCCCCAGAGCTGTGTCCCTGTGTGACAGTGCGGCGTTCATGGCTCTGTGCGTGTGGCCCTCGGTAGGGACGCCAGACGTCCCATGACGCAGATGCTGGCCAGTCATCTCTGGACACACAGCCCCCTCCCCCTCAGGATGCGGGGGGAAAAGACAGCGTCCTTGGCTGAATGGCAGGAGTAGACAGAGGATGTCACATTCTCTCTCCTTATGGAGGAGACCTGCTAACATTATGGGGGGCTTTCTGGTTTTCTGTATACTTTCTTTCATTTCCGTGGAATTTACGTACTGATGAACTTACGTACACATATCCCAACAAGCTGGGGTGAGTGGCTAAGTCAGGGTCCTAAGAAGGAGACCACGGGGTTCTGAGGAAGGTGGCTGTCCACGCGGCACCTGAGGCAGCCCCGCGCCCCCAGTTCCCAGTATTGAACTGGGTCACCGGCCGGTCCGGTGTCCTTCCTGAGGGGCCCAGAGCACAGCTATCAGGCCCGACCGCCCCCAGCTTATCCTGGGGGAGGATTTTGAGTTTCTCAGAGGGAAATCCACATCAGATGTGGGGGCAGGGGTGGGAGGTGAGGCTCCAGGTCGGCAGATTTCAGATGTTTTGGCCGAGTGACTTCACCTCCAGATGCGAACGAAGTTGAGTTTTGGATGGGACAGAGAATGTGACATCTTTGGATTTTGGATAATGCCAAGTGTGACCGTATGACCACTGACTGTCCCCTTTCTCACCTGTGCCGTTTCCTTCACCGGTCCCTGGATCTTTCCAGAACGACCGTTACCCTGCGTACCTTGCAGGACTTACAAGGAGCCTGGGCCCAGAGAGGCGAAAAGCTTGCCTGAGGTTGCACAGCGGGGCAGAACCGCGGTAGGTGTAACCCTCAGGCTTTCTCTCGGTGAGGCTGAGCTGGGGACAGGGGGGCCAGGACCAGACGGACCGGTGGGTGTGGGGCTGGCACAGCAGGGGCCCTGTGCGTCTGGACTGAAGCTTGGGATCAGGGCCGCTCCTGGGCGGCCACTTTCTTTCTGCTGCTTCAAATGGCATTCAGGGCCTTCCTGTTGATTGTTTCTCGGATGAGCGTAAGTGTTGTCACCTGCCTCATCCATCCTGGGACGGTCTGTGCCATCCACATTCAAATGGCACGTGTGAGGTTTTGACGGCCTGAACGGTTTACGAGCCGCCCTTGGGCAGGAGTGGCCGGGATGCGTGTGACACGGGGGACCACGTCCCTCCGCTCTCTATCACTGCGCTTCCCAGCCATACCGCCGTGTGCACAGACGCACAGGACTGGGTCCCTGCTCTACCCGGTGACCCAGGACCCCTTCTCCCCCTTGCACTGTGCATACCAAAGTCATGCGAGACCCGCTGATGGCGACGGGACCTTGGAGGGCAGGGGCTGGGTGCTCCGAGTGACCAACAGCCCCCCTCCAGCCTCCACGAGGTTCTCGCCTGGAGCCAGTGCTTTGTCCTGTAGGAGGACGCACCTGTGCCTCTTTCCCAGTGGCCTGCCCGCCTTATTTACGCAGAACGGCAGATCTGTGGCGCGGGGAGAAATGTGCAACTCAGGCAACGGGGCCCATCTCTGTATTTGCTCACAAGATGCTGCTTCTCTGCTCGGCGTGGACCCCGGTGACCTCTTGGCTTTGCAGCCAACGCGCTTGGGGCTGTGTCACGGCACGGGAATCTCAGGTCACTAGGACTTTGCCTCGTATTTTTTCTTCGGCTCCCTTTTACCCTTTGGGCTGTTAGGGCCCTGTAAACGTGAGGCAAGTGCCATAAATTGTGGGCTCCGGGGTCCACACCACGTGGGCAGAACTCTCCCTGGGCGCTCGCGTGTGCACATCACCCTTCACCAGCTCCTGGGCTCAGTGAGGGCTCCAGGCCAGGGTGGCCGGGAGGGCTGTGTGCACCTGAGGCGGTCCCTGGTCTTCCCGGGGCTGCAAATGCTCCACTCCTCTGTCAGCCCAGCCTCCTCCTGCAGACTGGGGTGCCCGGCCGTTCTGGGAGGGCTCTCAGGCAGGCAGGACCGTCGGGGCTACACCCGGGATGGCCGGTCCCCCTACCTTTATTGCACGGGTTTCACACTGGCAGCGATGCAGTAAAATGCGAAAGGATCAGTTTGGCACCTAAGGAACAACCACCTTAAAAAGGAACGCCATCCTTCAACGCAGTCAAGAGTACAGTGGCCTTTGCGGTGTGAACGAATTAATTTCCCTGCCTCTGTATTTGTGGCGATCAGAGAGATTTCCAGCTCCGGGTGAAAGCATTTGCTTTCTGCTCTGTCCGCGGGCCCTTCCTCGGTGGACCAGCTGCTCTTTCTGAGTGCAGGGCTCAGATGGACCACGCAGCACCCACCTCCCCCACTCAGCCCTGCACTAACAGTAACGGGGAACCTGTGTGCGGCTAACTTGAGTGGTGTGTTTCTAAATGCGTTATTTCAGGGGGCCTGGAATATGCCCCGAGCACCTTCTTAATCCGTGCTTATATTTAAAACATCCAGGGGCGCCTGGGTGGCTCAGTCAGTTAAGCGTCCGACTTCGGCTCAGGTCATGATCTCGCTGTTCATGAGTTCGAGCCCCGCGTCGGGCTCTGTGCTGACAGCTCGGAGCCTGGAGCCTGCTTCGGATTCTGTGTGTGTGTGTGTGTCTCTCTCTCTATCAAAAATAAACGTTTAAAACACTCCAAACCTTCACATGTGCAAGCATCCACACCACAAGCACTTGCTGAGAAACCCCCACGGGTCCGGGGCCCATGGTACCTGCTCAGGACAGTGTCTATGCCCTCGTGGGTCCTCAGCCAGAAAGAGAGGTACAGTTTGTTGTTGACCGCAGGACCTTCTCACGAGGTTAGGGACGCGATGAAAGCCCCAGAGAGGCTTCCTCGTGTGCCAGACTCCTTCTGGGCCAGGTGGGGGCAGCCCGATGGCCCTGGGGATCCTGGGGGAGCCATGCCTCCACTGCCACCTCTGGTGGGGCCGCACGGCCGCGTCTCCTCCCACACGCGTGTCGTGACGCTTGGCCTTGACGACAGACCCCGTGAGTCACGATCAGATGGGTGACGCTGTCCCCGTAAACACCCAGCAGGCCCCCGAGCAGGGACAGAAACCAACAGCAGCAGCAACCCTCTTTCCCCAGCCCCGAAGGCGTCTTCCCCACAGGCCCAGGGTATCCCCGCTCCCGGCCGTGTACGTCAGACCGTGACGACAAACCTGAGCGCATCCCGTCACACGCTCGGTTTGGGCTGCTCATGGAGTGAACCCGGCACACGTTTTGGTTACAGTGGACCCGTTCAGAGGCACAGACGGGTCGGTTCTGGCTTCGCTGTGTGATCACAGGCCGTTGAAATACCTCCTTTGATGCGCTCCAGATCAGGGTTTCTGCAAGTGGACCGATGGGAGGGTGCGGGGCGGAGCTGCGAGTGGAAGTTTGAGCCGTGCGTTTGGTAGAATAGGGACTTCCATGCGCACTTGCTCACTCGTGCCACGAATACGCGGCGCTCAGTAAGTTCTGTGCCCAGAGCGGGGAGGGGGAGCCCCACGGTTTCTCCTCAAGGGGCCCCTCTCCAGCGGTGAAGGAGCAGGGAGTCTGGGACACCGCAGTAGAACAGGGTCACCGACGGCACCAGGGGCGACTGGATGGGCCCCGACTAGGGGTCAGGAGAACCTTTCCGCGAAGGTGGTATATACACCTGTCCTTGAAGGAGACGCAGCTTTCCAGGTGGAAAGGGACATCCCCAACGGAGGCGCCCCACATGCAAAGCCTGGCCAGAGGAGGAAGACCCCAGAAGCGAGGGGTGGGGGGGTGGTGTTCGGGGAGGGCTGGGCCTGGGGGCAGCTGACGGCTCTAGCACAGTGACAGGGACCTCCAGAGGTGCGGACCTCGCGTGGGTCCCTGCTTCCTCTGCTGAAAAAGACTGGCACCGAAGGCGTTAAGGGTGTTTGTGTTTCGGAATACATTCTTCTTGGGGCACGTGAGCAGAATGGGTATCAATGTAGGGAGAGTCACGGCAAGGATGTTCTTGCACTTAGCGCCTCAGCCCCTGGACCTCCGCACCCCTGGCCGACCCCGTTGGGCCATCCGGCTCCCCCGAGTAACCGCGGCTCTCTCTCCTCTGCAGGTGCCCTTGCTGGTGTAAATCCTCGATGAGATCAGATCGCGGCAGAAACCCACCCCCGTGAGCCGTCCACAGTCCCCGCTCGAGGACGCCGCGTGGCAGGGGGCGTCAGGACATGGCGGACTTTCTTGTCTACAGGCCAAACGCACACAGCTGGTTTTCAGTCCTGCGACATGGTTCCAAGAGAGGGCAGAATTCCGCCCTGCTGCACAGCTTAGGTGCCAAGGAGACGTGTTTGCCTCTGAGTATTTCACGTTGCCAATAAGCCTTTCTTGTTGGCAGGTTAATGGGGATCTAAATGCGGGAGCCCAAGACTACACTTCGTGGTGACCTTCGGCCAATGCTGGACCTTTGAGAATTTACCACATAGATAGATGGTTGCGACCATTTTGCTGTTTGAAATCTTTTGAATTCTAGGGAGATACGGAGAAACCGACTGAAACGATCCGAATGTCAGAAGCTCTGTGACGTTTTGCTCGTAACAAAAGAGCCAGAAGGCTTTTTTCAAAGTTGACTGTAGAGTTATGAAACCGTTGTTTTATCCCTCAAATATTGGGAGTTATGACCTCCCGGAGGATCGCAGACCATGATCTGACCAACTATGCTTTTAAAAATCACCTGTTCCCGCCCAGAATAAAATCATACTTGATGTATGGACAGGCATTTCTGATTCTCCAGGGGTGGCGGTGACAGAGGTCGGAATGGCATTGGCGTGGACGGTCAGTGCCCCACCTTGCAGGTGTCCCCAGTGGGCTGTGAAGTAGAATGAGCCTCCCCCAGGAGGGCTGTGTATGGAGCCCGGTGACTTCCTTGGGAACCTTCCGAAGTCCTGCACAGGGCCCGGAGCGGGGACGTTGGGTGTCTGCGTGTAGCCAGGATCGGATCAAAATTGTGCTGGTATTTCATGGTTTGTGTTCAGTCTGGGTGCTTTCGCCCAACAGATCAGAGTCACCCCTGTATCACATGGAAGGCTTTTCGAAGGACACGGTATTCTGCTGCCGGTATTTATAATGAAGTTTAGACACAGCACTAGTCTCTCACTTCTGTCTCTAAAGCACTTTGTTGCATTGGGAAGAGCTCTTTAAGACATGAATAGAAATCAAGAGGAAGTCGTGAAATAAAATCTCTGTCTTCATCAAGCAACGGATACACGGTGGGATCGTTTTAATGTCTCACGGCAGATCCAGGCATCACGTAGAATGGAAACTTTGCTCTGCGTTGTCCAATGGCCGTTGCTCACTTCCCGGTGGGGCAAGAGCGTCAGCCGGTCCCTCTCAAACCACACTGTCTCCACTATGTGTCTTTTAGTGCCACAAATAAAAGAAAATGAATTTCATTGTGTGGAAGTTGTGACTTTATGCTACGGTTTGTTGGGATGCCCGTAGCCCCAAAGCAGAAAGGAGAGAGTCATTTTTTTCAATCAACACATATGACTGCCTCTATACTCCTCTGGACAGCAGAAGGCAAAACAGATGAGAATCCCTGTCCTCATGGAGTTTACTTTATAGGGGAGGGGACAGACCATACGCAACATAAGCAAAATATTAAGTATATTTGGAAGCTGATAGTGCATAGAACATCAGGAGAAGGGATGAAGAGTAAAATAGGACGATGAAGAGAGTCCTTAGGGATACAGTGATGTTTGAGTAGAACCCTGAAGGAAATGAGAGAGCAGACCATGGGTGGATGTGTAACTGGCGGGGGAAAGAGCAGGTACAAAGGCCCTGTGGCAGGATTTGCTCAGCGTGTTGGAGGGACGAGGATAGTGTGAGGCATGGTGGTCATGCAAAAATACGCTGTTTCCCAGCCTCTGAGCCCTGGTCTTTGCACACAACTTGCCCCCCCCCTTTTCCCACTGCAGCCTCGCTCTCTGGCCAGACCAAGAGGGGGGCAGACACGGCGGGGTGGGGGTGTCCAGAAGGGGACCTCAAAGATGAGAAAGGCTGTCCAGTTAAGCGCACCCTACCCGTTTCCTTTCTCTCCCGAGGGAAGGGTTCAGCTTTATGCTAAATTTATCCTTTGCTGGGATTGTGTTACGTCCCGTATCTCGAAGGCTTGGGCTTTGGACCGTGGAAGGGGGACTGATCCAGCCATATGGGTCGTGCGTTCATCTCTCCCCCAGGTTTTCACAGTTGTCCCTGGTTGTGCTCGGTAAACCTGAGTGGTGGCGAGGCACCGGTTTCCAGAGGAGGCAACTGAGGTCCGAGAAAGTTGAGCAGCTAACAGAACAACTCGATCACGTTCTTCTTCTCATGCCGGGCTCCCCTGTTCCTCCGGAATTTAATCTGAACTCAGTCTAGAAGACTCCCCGGGGCCTGTATCCCCTCCCACCTGTGTCCTTCATCGCTGTGGAACCGGTGCCAGGTTGTGGGACATACCCAGACAGCACATGGCCCTCCCCCATGCCTCCTGGATTTCCCCTGCCAGAAACCCGCCCACCACCTGCCACCCGGCTCAGCATGGAGCCTGCTTGGGATTCTCTCTCTCCTTCTGCCCCTCTCCTCTGCTCTCTCTCGCTCAAATAAAAACGAACAAAACAAGAAGAGGAAAAAGCAGAGAAAAAACTCCCAAGCCCTCCTCCCTCTGTGTTGAACAGTCTGTGGCTCCCGCTGACCGCTTCTTACCTCCCCCACAGTGGGGACGGGACGGTCAGAGGGTAGGGCATGACCCAAGTCTCCTGGGGCAGGTCCCGATCAGCTCTCTCCCCAGCAGGGGCCACGACCAGGAGCCAACCTGTCAGCGCACAGGGACACCGGCTCGGACAAAACGTGGCCCAGGGGAGTTCAGGAAACTGACCCAATTAGCCACCATTACTCCTCGGGTGGAGGCGTGGAGGGCAGGGAGAAGGAGGGGTGAGGGCATCTGAAGGGAGCAACACTGGAAGCGTGGAGAAGCCGCGAGCCCTCAGCAGGGCGGCTCAGACACACGCTCAGGAAGAGCCCTGGGGGGCTCCTCACTGGGCCATTTCTATCACCGAGACATTCCCAGGGTCAAGGCCACTGCCTCCCACCCCTGCGTGTTCGGCCAGAGATGCGAATGTGTTCAGAGCTGAAGGATCAGGACGCGGTTAAGTCGGCACCTGCTCACGAATGGTTTGGCCAAGTTCCCCGATCGGGCACGGGGTAGGTGAGGGCGGGCAGGTGGCCCAGCCAACGGAGGCCGCTCCCTCTGCAAATGGAAGAAAACGCAGTAGACGTTGCTGGACTCCTGGGGCGCCGCACGGCTCAGTTGAGCGTCCGACTCCTGATCTCAGCTCGCGTCTTGGTCTCGGGGTCGTGGGTTTGGGCCCCACGTTGGGTTCCATGCTGAGTGTGAAGACAGTTTAAAAAAAGTTGCTGGGGTCTCAGATCCCAGGCCCTTGGGTGGGTCCGGACTCAGGCAATGCAGGAATATTGGCATCCACACATTACGCCCTCGCCTTCCTCCTCAGCCTGAGCTCCCTGAATACTGGGTGGAGGACCAGCCCCGATGGAAAGACCCACCCAGAGAGGCAAAGGGCTTGGCCAAGGTGAAACCGCAGCTCTGGCCGGTGCCTTCTCCAAACCCGCTGAGGTACGGCTGGGGCAACCGCTCTCCCTGGCCACCAGCTCTCCTCACCCTCCAGACCCGGGCCTGCTTGTCCTTTCCCCCACACACCACATGGGCTCGCTCTTCCATGCTGGGCACGAGAACTCCCATTCATCCCTCAAAACCCTGCCACCTCCCACAGGAAACCGCCCCCAACCACCCCGCTGGCCTGCAGAGAGAGGCAAAGATGGCCCAGATCTCCAAGCGGAGCCTCCTACACTGTGGCGTCCGCACGCAAATCCACTGGCTTCTGTGACAGACGGGAGCTGTGTCATGCTCCCTTAGGCTCTGCAGGCCTGGGGACGGACAGTAGTGCCACGGGTGGGCGTCGTTTGAACTGGAGGGGATTTGCCTCCAGCCGGGACCCCAGGGTAGGCAGTGAGCCCAGGACGTCCACATGGAGCCTGCATTTCTGGATCTGGTCTGCCTGCCCGTGGCCCTCCCTCTGCCCTGCTCAGCCTTGAGGCAGTAAAGCAGAGCATCCCAGGTAGAAAGTTCCAGAAGGACTTGCTTAGTCAATGGCTACTGAGCAAATGCCGAGTTGTGGGGAAGAGGGGAGGCTCCCCAGGTGGCAGCTCGGGGTTCCGGGATTGTCCCCTAGGTGCAGGGAAGGGGCGGCTGGGGGGAGAGAATGGAATTACCGGCAGGTCTCAGGGACCACAGGGCTATCCAGGCCGAAGGCAGCCTGATGCAGGGCTCGAACCCACAGACTCCATTGAAGGAGTCACTTGCTCAAGCCAAGTGGTCTTATGCAGCTCAGTTTCAACCTCCCTTGGAGTGTGGATCTGGGTGCAGCAAGTGGTGGTGGCCACAGCATAGACACCTCCTTGCCCAGCTAAAAGATAATCAAGGGCTCTCCTGTTACAACCTTGGCCAGAGAGTCTAGGGATTTCTATTGGGCAGCGAATGCTTGGCGGTGGATTCCTCAACACTTTCAAGAGTTTCCGGCCATAGTCTCATTTGTATTCATGCCTAGATGGGGAAATAGAGATCCGCCAAAGGCGGTGAATCCTGAATCCTGAAGGACCCCTGGTAGGTCCTCTCTAGTTTGATGACATAAATTCAGGGGAGGTGACCAGTGAGCTATCCTAGTCTGTAAGGAGTTAGGGGCACAGTTAACCTCAGAGGCATTGCCCAGTTACCCACCCACCCAACGCCAGCCATCTAGGCATTCATAGGCCCACAGAAAATGATAGCCACCACAGACAAAGATAGAGATCCTGTTGGGGCACACGTCACTCCTGCCAAGGTGGCACACTGTTGGATTCATTCACAAGGATGGCTGCACTTGCCCATCCCAGTCAGGGATCGGTGAGCTATCCAGTGCGTTGGGAAGTAAATCTCTTAGCTTGAAATAGAAAGTTGTTCCACGTTTCTTGCAAAGATGGGCGCTGCCAGTGAGGTCTTCCCACAGCCGGGAGCATGTCTGACCTAGATGACCACAGCCGCGTGGGGGTGCGAACATAGGTACTTGTGTCTGATTGAGCGAGTAGTTATGATCAGAGGTGTTCAAGGCACTGGAGGTTCTGTCCACCAAAGTCCAAGTCTATAAGTGACTTCTCAGGGGGGTTGATTATAGGTATAATGACATCAGGTATAGAAGAAATTCTGGTCATGGGAGGGTGAGAGGGCCATGGGAGGGTTCTGTAGCATCACGGACACAGTGGGGTTTTTGATGACAAATTAGGCAGTCTGAATGGGTTATTCCTCTTAGCAGTGGCCTGGGAGGGTACAGATAATAGTGTTATCTTTTCAGGCCGAAGTCAGAACAAAGGAAAGAAAAAGAAGGGGTTTCATGTTCAATTAGACCATGAAGTCTTGAGCCATGTCTTGGGTGGGAACCGTCAATCTCGATGTCAGCTGCTTCTCCCTGTTGTCAGTTTCTTTGATGTCTCCCGAGCCTGCACAGGACCAGGTGTCAGGTGGGACCTTCTTTAGCTGTGTCGTGTGTGTCCAAGGCTCAATACCTTTCAGTTTTGCCTCCGTGTCAGTGTCAACAGCACTTGGCAAGGTCCCCTTTCGATGGAGTTCAAGGACTGTCTTCCTCGGATAACATTTCCAAGACACCCAGTCGCCAGGATCCAGACTGTGAACGACAGGATCCTTTGAATTGGGATCTGGGGAAGCATCTCTAACCTGTTGATGATAAGCTTGAGCATAAGACATCAAGGACTTACAGAAGCCGGTCACACTAGCCTGAGACAAGGGATCAATGGAAGGTTGTATACCAAATGACGTTGGTCTGGTGGTGACTGTCTCGTGTGGAGTGACTTTATGTTTCCCAAAGTGGGCACTGTGAACAGTCGGCAAGACCAAGGTCAACATCTTAGGCCAAGAGAGTCCAGTGGTTTCAGCAAGTTTAGAAATTAGAACTTTGAGAATCCTGGGGCGCCTGGGTGGCTCCGTCAGTTAAATGTCCGGCTTTGGCTCAGGTCATGATCTCGCGGTTCGTGAGTTCGAGCCCCACGTGGAGCTCTGTGCTGACAGCTTGAAGCCTGGAGCCTGCTTCGGATACTGTGTCTCCCTGTCTCTCGGCCTCTCCCCTGCTCATGCTCCGTCTCTCTCTGTCTCTCAGTGATAAATGTTTAAAAAAATTATAAGTTTGAGAATCCCATTAGTTCTCTCAGTCTTGCTAAATGGTTGAGGGTGACAGGGACAGTGAGAAGTCCAGGAAGTTTGCAAGGCTTTCATTAAGGCTTGTATGGTTTGCCCAGTGAAGCGGGTGCCTTGATCACTGGAGATTGCAGGAGGTACCCCAAGTGAGAAACACATTCTCCAACAATTTCTTTGTCATCAGGAGGGCCTCCACCTTGTGACAGGGGACGGCTTCAACCCACCTGGAAAACACATCTACAACAGCAAGAACATGTTAACCCCTGCTAGGTGGCAGCTGAGTGAAATCAAGCTGAGGTGCTCAAAATGTCCGGAAAGAGGTCTGAGGGCTCTGGGGACAAAAATAATTTTCCAGAATTATGGGTCTGATAAATCAGAAATTGCTAGTAGACTGTTTTTACAATTTTGTAGAAGTCTCCCCACCAATGTCTATCCATAAATTTGAGTCATCTTAATTGCACCATGGTGGGTGAAGGGATGGAAAAAACAAAAAAGTAGGGTTTGCCAGGGAGCCAGGAAGAACCGAGTGAGTGGCCATCTTGGGGTTCCCAGAGCCCTGATTATTCATTTAATTTCCAGCCATTGTTTTCCATCCTTAATTTCTCTGATTCAGGAGCAGACTGTCGCCATGTTGCAAGGACATCAGGATGCCAAAAGTCTGGCAATGAGGGGTCAGAAGCGAATGGACTTCATCCACAGCTGCTACAATCTTTATAGATTCTGTCACTGCTGACTTTGCGTCAAGGTCAGCCAGGCCAGTTCCCTGATGCTCAGGTTGTCTTTCTAGTGTGAGCCTCAGTTTTGATGACAGCAACATCAGAAGGTAAGGGAATGTCACTAAGAGCATTGCTTACTTGTAGTGCATTTTTTATTGCACAGGGCTTATATTGGGGTCAGAGAGGATGCAAAAAAAAACCCCTTATGTTATGTTTCCATAACATCACCAAATCACGGACGATCCCAAAGACGTACTGGCAGTCAGATAAATGTTAACGGTTTGTCCTGATAACTGGCCTGTCCTGCTAGGGCCCGAAGCTCCTCTTGTTGGGCTGAGTTAGCTTACAGGAGATTTCTTTTCTGAGGTAGTTCAGATTGGGTATAATAACAGCATTGCCAGCTTGGAAATTCCCCTTTGCATTTTTACAGGTTGACCCATCAACCAACAGAATTAGATCAGGGTTAGTCAAAAGGGCAGCTTGTAAATCAGGACACGGTGTCATGAAATGGGGCATTACCTCACGGGGCTCACCTCATGGGGCATTATTACCTCATGGGGCTCACCTTCGTCAGGTAGGGTGATGTAGCAAGATCGAGAATGTTGTAACATTTAAGATGAAGATTACATGGGGAACACAGAAGGATCTCATAGGAGGCTAGTTGGCTTGCGGAGAAATGTTGAGTGGATTCAGAGTTAAGGCTTCAGACAGAGTATAAAGTTGGGAATAAACATCATGTCCTAGGGTCCAATCTGCTGAGGCTTTCACTAACTCTGCAGCTGAGGCTGTAACCTTAAGGCAGTTGGGGTAGGCATGAGCCACAGAGTCAGGACATATGCAGGAGCAGGCAATAAGCCAATGTCCATGGCCGGGTCCCTGAGTGAGCCAGCACTCCCAGGGCCTGGTTAGGTCTTTCATGCACAAGCAAGGTGAAAGGTTTTGAGTAATCAGATGGCTCTGCAGCAGGTGGCTCTTGTAGCACTTGTTTTGTTCTTGTTTATTCATGTTTGTCTTTCCAAGGAAAGGATTTGGGAATTAAAATTTTAGTAAGTTCACGGAGGAAAATTAGGAGCCCATAGCCCACCATCTCTGGCCAGTCCTAGGAATCTATGAGGCTGTTGCTTGGTTGTGGGCCCAAGGAATTCTTGGATTAGCCTAATTCTTTTTGGAGATGGCTGGATTCCTTCAGGGCTTAAACTGTGACCCAGCTAATAAACACTGTCTGGAGATCATTGTAATTTTTCCTTAGAGAAATTTTCCTTCATGTTCTTCTTCAGCTAACTGTTGCAGCAAATAAACAGAGTATTTTATGGATGACTCTAGAGTCACAGAGCACAGCCAGAGACACTGGAGAGGGTCGATTTCCTGGGGAATTAGAGGTGCTTCACTCTTGATAGAGCACTTGGGAGAAAAAAGAATGGGTGTCAAGCAACCCCCGACGCATGACTGTGTTTTGATGACAGTCCCCTACGAGGGTGCACTGGGGGAGATACTTGTATCATTTTAGGTTCCTGGCCTTGGAAGCTAATGGCTTCCAATGCCAAGTCTAAAAACTTGGCAGACTTTTGGGGTTTGGGTTTTTTTTTTTTGTTTTTAATTTATTTATTTTGAGAGAGAGAGAGAGAGAAAGAGAGCGCATGCACACAAGTGAAGAAGTGAGGAGAGGCAGGGAGAGAGAAAGAGAGAGAGAATCCCAAGCAGGCTCCCCACTATCAGCGCAGAGCCCGATGTGGGGCTCGATCCCACGAACCATGAAAAAATAACCTAAGCCAAAATCAAGAGTCCAATGCTTAACCGACTGAGCCACCCAAGTGCCCCCAGACTTTTGTTTTCATCATCTTGTTCCAAGGCCTTTTCAAAGTGCTCGGCTATGGTCACATGTCCAGTCAAACCAGTAGCCTCATATCCTGTTTTCTGCCTTTTTATCAACCCACTGATCTCAGGAGATTATCCACTTACAGGGCAACTAGAGTGGGTTGGGTTACACCATGCATTATACAGAACCCAGAATGCTGTAGGAGGAATACAAACAGAGGGACTTTAGAGTTGGTGACAGGGGCACTTGGGTGGCTCAGTCAGTTGAGCGTCTGACTTCGGCTCAGGTCATGATCTCCCAGTTCGTGGGTTCGAGCCCCGCGTCAGGCTCTGTGCTGACAGCTCGGAGCCTGGAGCTGGCTGCTGTGTCTTCCTCTCTCTCTTTGCCGCTCCCCTGCTCGTGCTCTGTCTCTTCCTGTCTCTCAAAAATAATAAACGTTAAAAGTTAAAAAAAAAAAAAAAGGTCGGTCACAGATTCATCTGCCTTTTGCTTGCATGTTTGAATAACGGACCAATCAGTGTGGGCAGGGAAGGCTCTACAAATGGCTTTTAAAAGATCCTTACTGTGCACCTGGGTGGCACAGTCAGTCAGGCGTCCAGCTCTTGATCTCAGCTCAGGTCGCAATCTCGCGGTTTGTGGGTTCAAGCCCTGCGCCGGGCTCTGTGCTGATGGAGCAGAGCCTGCTCGGGATTCTCTCTCCTTCTCTCTTCCCCTCCCCGGTTTGTGTGGCACGTGCACGCTGTCTCTCAAATATAAATAAACTTAAAAAGCATAAAAAAAAAAAAAAAGACTCAATGCTATTTTGTGGGTTTTTTTCCAGACCCTCTTGAAGATCAAAAATCTTGAATGTTGCCCTTGGAGTGACACCGGTCTGCTCCCACGTCTGTTTGGAGGCTTCACCAGGTCCTTCTCTCTCACAGGTGCACACGCTTGAGAAAGATCTGGCAGCCCAGGCTCAGAAGCCTTGAGAAGAACTCCAAATTCCTCAGAATACTTCTGCAGATCCCCCCGGGTGTAGACAGTTCTTTACTGCTCCCACTTTGGCATTTGGCCAAGCAGTGAAAGATGCCTGAAGAGGGCCCCCTACAGCCTTGGGAGGGCTTTATTTAAAAAAAAAAAAAAAAAAAATTATTATTGAGAGACAGAGCATGAGCGGGGGAGGGGCGGAGAGAGAGGGAGACACAGAATCCGAAGCAGGCTCCAGGCTCCGAGCTGTCGACACAGAGCCCAAAGCGGGCCTCGAACTCATGAACCCAAGAGATCACGACCTGAGCTGAAGTTGGATGCTTAACCTACTGGGTCACACAGGCGCCCCAGGGAAGGCGGGGGGTGCTTTATTTTAAAAGGTAACTGCCTAATAGCGTCTGCAGAGTGGAAAGGCAGCTCAGATGAGAATCAGTAAACCCTGAGTGCTCAAAGGAGGACAGAGAACAGCGGAAGTCACGTCCGTCTTGCTGTCTTTTGTTGTAGGTGCCTCTTACATCTGTAATTTTTCGTTAGCCTTTTGCAAGGAATATTTCAATGAAGCTATTTTGGAATCCCTAAGCCTTTGGAAGCTTCCGCAACCCAGTCAATACAAGTATCCCATTCCGTTTGTCCGGTTTTGGAAACCTTGCTTTTCAAACATACTTCGTACGTGAACCACCCTAATTTGGAACATTCCTCATAATGGACGTTGTGATTCCAGACTGTTGGTAGTAGTATTTTGCCATTTGTACAGACGTCCATACTTTCCAGGACTATCGTTCTTAGACATAAAATAAGCTGGCACAGCAGAAGATAATGCGTTCAACTCTTTGGGATTTAAGGATTTTCTTTCTTTAGTTAAATCTTGGGTCTCTCAGAGCTAAACGAATACCTACGAGGGGTGTGCCACGGGGCTGAGGACTGGGGGGTGTCTTACAGTCTATTTTGTTGCGCGGGAATTTTCTGGAGGTTGGCAAGTGACCTACTGTCACTCTGTCATTTCCATGACCAACTTCTGCAAACACAGGAGAGAGGATTAGATGATGAGTGTTCTAACAGCTTTCGAGTGGCCAACCCGTGCTCACAAATTCTTCGGCTTCTGGACTTTCGAGATCCCCATTTAGCGACAGCTTTTACCTATGTGCCCGTTGGCAGGTTAATGTCAATGCACCTGTTAATGGGCACCGTAACAGAAGCCAACAGTAATTGAAGAAAGAGGGCTGTGGACACGGGCGGCAACCAAAGAGATGATACTACAGAGTGGCCAAAAAAAGAAAGAGTCCTTTGGTGTGCACGGCTAGGAACTCCCCATATGGTACTACAGACTGAACCAGCAGACCCCAAAGGATGGGGGCTGTGGACTAACCAAGGGCTGGGGACTCAGGTTCCAGGTGGAGCCGCCTACCAGCCCAAGCTGACCCTGGACTGAAAAGTCAGTTAGGAGGCGCCTGGGTGGCTCAGTCAGTGACGCATCCAACTGTGACTCAAGTCACGATCTCACGGTGCATGGGTTCAAGCCCCGCGTCGGTCTCTGTGCTGACAGCTCGGAGCCTGGAGCCTGCTTCGGATTCGGTGTCTCCCCCTCTCGCTGCCCCTCCCCTGTTCACACTCTGCTCTGTCTCTCTCTCTCTCAAAAATAAATAAACACTTAAAAAAATGTGTTTTAATTAAAAAAAAAAAGTCAAGTCAGTTAGATCAGGAGCTAGATGCAAGACAGTGGCTCGGGGGTACCACACCTGCGTGTCTCATAGTCACCGAAGTTAGCAGAAGTCTCCTTTGGATCCTGTCACTGCCACCACCAAAAATCTGTTAAAAAACAAAATTCAACTCAGTACATTTTCTTTTTTTTTTTTTTAACATTTAATTATTATTGAGAGACAGAGACAGAGTATGAGCAGGGGAGGGGCAGCGAGAGGGGGAGACACAGAATCCGAAGCAGGCTCCAGGCTCCGAGCTGTCTGCACAGAGCCCAACGTGAGGCTCAAACCCACGAATCGTGAGATCATGACCTGAGCCGAAGTCAGACGCTTAACGACGGAGCCACCCAGGAACCCCTGAACTCAGTACATTTTCAGATCTTATGGGCTTTATTCCACTCTTCATGACTTGGGCAACACCCCACCCAGCAGACGGAAAGGAGGTCTGAAGAGCTGTACCAAGTGAAGGACTCTCATAGGCAGAAGGGGGTGGGGTAAGGAGGCTACTAGCAAAGACTAGATGGTTTGTGGCAAGGACACCTTCCTCTGGGGACTCGGGGACTGTCGGGGGCAGACTGCCTCTCCAGTGCTGACCAGGTAATTCGGGAGCGACTGCCTTAGGATTCCACTCCCAGGAGACGCCGACACTGTTAGGCATCAGGTCTCTGGGTTGGGTTTAGCAAAAGTGCTTCTACTTGGGGTCTGTTGCCCTTTCCAAAAACAAAATGCATCGGGGATGTAACACATAGAAGTCGTTTTTGTTTCTCCTCTCACCATCTAATTGAAGGTGATAAACTTTTTATTCCCAGTTCACCACCAGGAACTTACTGGCAAGCCTGCCTTACGCTCCACCAATTCTCCCCTTTCTGACCCCTTCTTTGTGAGCTATAATACATTCGCGGAATCAGAGCGGGTGGTGTTGAAACACTATTGTCTCCGTTTTCACTATTACTTAATCTTGGGCTACAGTTAAATACTCGCCACCAGAACGTAGGTGAATGCTGTCACCAGCTAGGCCCCAACAGCTGACCTTGACTGCCCTCACAGAACTCTGTCCCACATTCTTCCTTTGCCTTTTTCCAGCTTAGGTCTTACCTCGGGCAGGTGGAAAGCGAAACCCCCCTCCCCCCCTCCAGCCATAGCCACTGCCCCGACCAGTCCTCCAGCCCGCGCAGACCAACCACCTAGATCAGTTGGAATGTCACCCGGGGCGGGAGGAGGCTCACAACCAGCACGGGCAGATGGGCCAGGGAGTGACCCCAAAATGACTGACAACCACCTTTACCCCATTGTAATTCTAAAATCTCCGCCCAGCGAGGAACACAAGCCTCATTCACAGAACAATGTACGTTGGGGCATGTTGCCTTAAGGCGCATGCGTGAACTTACCCCTCCCAAAGACGAGGGTGCCCTATTTACATATTCACCCTAACCCTAAACAAAAGGAGCCCACGCAGCCTCTCTTGGGGAGCCCTGGCTTTGGCGGCCAGCTACCTCAACTTCCATAAGTGCAGCAAATAAAGTTTTCCTCGTGGGACAATTCAACCTGGTGCAGCTTCTAACTCTGCAAGGAGTGAGCTCACCTTGGTTCGGTTACAGCCGCTCTAGGATTCCTTGGTCCTCTGAATCCCGTTCTCAAGGTAACTCCTGAGGATTGGGACCCCCGGCCCAGCGTCCCACAACGTAACGGAATTCTGACAGCGGCCACCTGGAAACGGAGTCCGACCCCACGGGGCTGCCCCTCCCCCACGCCAGACGCCAGCCAGGGGTGCAGGCCCTCCCCTGTGCTCCTGACCGACCAGCTACGTAGGCCAGAGGGTCCCACGACCCTTCCTGGGGTTCAACTAACTTGTTAGAGCGGCTCACAAGACTCAGGAAAGCACCTGACTTGCTAGATCCGCTGCTTTCCTCTGAAAGGATCTAACAGTCAGTGGGAGGGGCTGCCCCGGGCGAGGTCTGGGGAAGGGACTCGGGGCTTCTGTGCCCCACCCCCAACACCCGCTCTCCCAACACCCCTGCACGTCCACTGACCCAGCGCTCTGATAGCCATCCTTTTTGGATTTTTCTGAGGCTTCACGGCACAGGTAGGGCGGATGAGATCATGGGCCCCCGCTGATTGAGCTCCATCCCCAGCCCCTTCCCCCCGCCCGCCGCCACCCCCCCGGAGGTGGGGGTGCGCTGGAACCTTCCACCCTTCCGATCACGTGATTAGTGCCCCGGGCAACCGGCCCCCGGCCCGAGGAGCTTTCCGGAAGTCTCCGCGTTGACGCAGGCTCAGGTGCGGCCGAGAGGGGCCCGTTCCCGTGCGCTCTGCAACTATTTCGGGAACTGGTTGTAGCCAAAGAGAGAACCGCAGGCCCCACGTCGAGTCGCCTGGGCCGAGCCCAGTCACCAAACCGGGGCTTCCTACCTGCCGGAACTGCAGTCGCCACCGCCCCCCGCACCTGCAGCCTTAACCGGCCCGTCAGGAATTTTCTGATCAGCCTCAGGGAGCTAATCTGTCACGTGGCCCTCTCCACCCCCACCCCATCCCCACCCCAGGAAGATGAGGTAATCTGCACAACAAGACCCACTTCCCTGCCCCCCGAGGGAAACTGATCTGGCCCGAAACAGTCCTTTCTGTCCTCCTGCTGGTAATTTGCAGCCCCACCCTCCTTCCTGGAACGACCTGGCGTCTAAGGCGCCCGGGAGCCCTAGCTAGATGGGCTGCTGCCTGATTGGAGAATCGCTTAAGGACGCCAATTAGAGCTTTCCCGTGGGCTCAGTGCATTTTGGTTTTTAGCAGAACAAAACTGAATACTCCAGTAAAATGCACGCTCCTGTAGTAGATATCCCAGGGATGTTAGAAGCTGTGCGCCAGGGACAGTGGACAAAGACCTATGCAAAGTCCATAACTGGACTAGAGGGAGAAGGAAAAATGAGAACTTGCATTCGAATTCCCACGGCACAGGGTCCCCAAACCGTATACGCTGCCAAAATGAGGCTTCTCTTTACTTACAAGCATCAGAAAATGCTAATTTTACCCAGAACCTTTTCCTCTGGGTTTCCTGTCGACGGTTTTACCGGTGTCTAAAATATTTCATTTGAAACCCCTGATTGCATCTGTGAATTCCAAATGAAAGGATATAAGAAACATTCCTCATTCTTTAATAAAGCTGTGAACGCCTTTGCCTCAGCTAGAAAATAATTGCACTAAAAGACTAACACTGGCAGACATTTTTTTTTCCTGAATGTTGAAAATTAAGGAATTGACACGCAATGGAAATTAACAAAATGGACTGTTTTTATATTGTTATTCTGGGCACACGCAGCAGGGCACATTTATTACCTAAATGTTGCTGTATTGCAAATGTCACTTCAGCTGACTGCCACTGAGACGCGCTCACCGGTGGCATATATTGCCAACCGGAAAGAGCACTGAGAGGGTGATTCAAATGGAAATATAATCATTTATTAAGTAAGATCTGCTTCAAATACTGTCCTGGCGTTTTCCCTGTTGCCCTTAGAGGGAAATGATTAGATTTTTTTTCTTTTTATTTATTTATTCATCTTTTGGCAAATTTTCTTCCTCCTGTCGTCCAGCATTTCAATTTTATTTTAATGTTTATTTTTGAGAGTGTGTGTGTGTGTGTGTGTGAGAGAGAGAGAGAGAGTGGGGGAGGGGCCGACAGAGAGGGAGACACAGAATCTGAAGCAGGCTTCAGGGTCTCAGCTGTCAGCACAGAGCCCAACGCAGGCCTTGAACCCCCAAACCGTGAGATCGTGACCTGAGCTGAAGTCGGACGCTTAACCGACTGAGCCACCCAGACGCCCCCCCCACCTTTTTTAATGAAACCTTATAAAAATCTTACCAGAGAGAGGCTTTGTACTAATCGACCCAGGGACCATGACACGATCAACTCTCGTTCACCCTCACTGATAACCTGATAGTGATGATAATGATACACAATATGTCACATAATATTCATAATCTTTGTAAATATCATGAATCTATGAAACACTGAGAAATCCTTAAGAACTGTCGAAACCAAACAGTGGCTGTTCTCCACGCTCTGCCTATTTTTCTGTTATCTAGTCACTCAACAAACCCAGGCTGAGCGCAGATGCTTTTGCCCCCTGGAGTGCAGGGGACTCAAAGGATCTTTGTTCTGAGTCTCCCCAGCTGAGAGCAAGCTGCCCAAGACCAAAGTCTCCATCCTCCATTGAATACCGTCTACACCCATATAAGCCATCGTAACCCAGGTGCTGTCAGTGGTGCTGGGAGAAAAAGGGTCTGTACTGATAAAAAGAGAAGCTGAACTCTGAGAACGACAGGGAACAGGGGAACTTTACACATCCCCCTGAAGGGAGGGAGGGGGCTGCGGAAGGAAGGGGGCCCGCCCGGGGTCAGCTGGCAAAGGTTCAGGTGATCTTAGAAGGGCGTCCAAAAGGGGGTCTCCAGGCGGACCGTGAGGAAGGTGTGTTGCTTTGGGTATTTATACCTGTGCCCCAAATAATTCTCTGCTACTGGAGAGAGTGAATTTGTAGAGACAGAAACCCCACAACAATCACATGTTCTTCTATTCATTGATTCTATCCACAAGCCCTGAATGCCTCCTCTCCACCAAGCCTTCGGCTGCATGGGGTCAGATCCCTTCTGCTGGGGTATTTGTAATCTGGTTCAAAAGGGAATCAGGGAAGGGACTAACAGAGCAGATTAAGTTTGTTTTAAATATTAGCATGAAAAGAGGTTTGAGGACGACAGAGGAAGGGGTGATCCCCGCTGACCAGCAGGACTGAGAGAGCCTCACCAAGAATGTCCTTCTGAATTTGGTCTCCTGCAGAGGTGGAAGCTGGGGCGGCCAAGGACAGCAGGAGTGGGTGGGGAGGGGTGGCCTTCTGGGGGAGTGGGGGACATGCACCCTTGTCAGACAGCCTCACCTCAGTTCCTTAACTCTGTCCTAGCATCTCTCCCTGTCCCTTTCTAGTCACTCCCTCCTCTCTGCCCCGCCCCTCTGCCTCTCCCCCTGCCTTTCCATCACAAGCATAATTCCTTTGAAATGTATAGAGTATTGCTTCAAATTGATCATACAGTATTTTTTGTCCTTCTTTCCCTCACCATTATTGAAGTTCATCCACACCAAATCAGAGATCAATAGCTCATTCCTTTTTTTTTTATGTTTATTTATTTTGAGAGAGAAAGAGCACAAGTGGGGGACAGAGAGAGTAAGAGAGAGAGAGAGAGAGAGAATATCCCAAGCAGGCTCCACACCATCAGTGCAGAGCCCAACGCGGGGTTCAGTCCCGTGAACTGTGAGATCAGGACCTGAGCCAAAATCAAGACTCAGACGCTTAACCAACTGAACCACACAGGTTTCCCAACAGCTCATTTCTTTTATTGCTATGTAATAATCCACTGTATGGATATACTACAGTTGCTTTATTCATTCACCTGTTGATGGACATTGGGTTGTTTCCAGTATTGGGCAATTACAGATGATGTGGCTGTGAATTTTGCCTACGATCCCTTGCATGAATGTGTGCTTGCTTTACTCTTGGAAAACTAGCTAGGAATAGAAAGACTGCGTCATATGGCAGATGTTGATTTCGCTTTTGAGGAAACCGACAAACTGTTTTCCACATGGCTGGCACCCTTCTACATTTCCATAAACAGTGCATGAATCTCAGCTGCTCCCCATCCTTGCCAACACACCGTATGGTTAAGTGTGTTAGTCAGGGTTCTCCAGAGAAACAGAACCAGTAGGACGCGCATACGTAGGTAAAAAGAGATATATTGGAAGGAATTGGCTCAAATGTGTTTACAGACGATGGCGAGTCCAAAATCTGCAGGGTGGACCCTCAAGCCGGAGGACCAGAAAGGGCATATGTTACAGTTGAAGTCCTGAAGCTTTCCGTGGCAGAATTCCCTCTCCTTCGGGGGAAGGTGGGTCTTTTGTTCCTTCCAGACCTTCAACTGATTGGGCGAGGCCCATCTACATTATGGAAGGCAATCTGCTTTACTCAAAGTACACTGATGTATGTGGTAATCTCACCCCAAAACACCCTCCCAGAAATATCCAGAATAATGTTGGACTATGTATCTGGGCGTGATGGCCCAGCAAAGTTGACACATGAAATTAATCATCTCAGTTTGTTTATATTTTAGCCATTGTAATAGATATGTAGTGGTCTCTCACTGTGATTTTAATTTGAATTTTCATAATAACTACTAATATTGAGTATTTTTTAAGTGCTCGCTTTCACCTGTCCATCACCCTTGGTGAAATCTTTGTTCAAGTTTTTTTGCTGGATTTTCTTATTAAGGAGTTTGAGAATTATTTAGAAATTCTAGAAATGTCCTTCATCATATAGATGATTCACAACTGTTTCTCCCAGTCTGTGCCTTGTCTTTTTTTAAAAAAAATTTTTAATGCTTATTTGTCAGACAGAGAGAGAGAGAGAGAGAGAGAGAGAGAGAGAGAACGAGTGGGGGAGGGGCAGAGAGCAAGGGAGACACAGAAGCCAAAGCGTGTTCCAGGCTCTGAGCTATCAGCACAGAGCCCAACGCGGGGCTCGAACTCATGAACGGGGAGATCATGACCTGAGCCGAAGTTAGGCACTTAACCGACCAGGCCACCCAGGCGCCCCAGCTATGTGAATTTTAGAATGAACTTGTTGAGTTCTACACAAATGTCTGCTAGCGTTATGACTGGTGTTGTTTTGAAACTGTTGGTCAACCTTAGGGACATGCGTGCCCATTATGAACACAGTATATTTCTCTGTTTATATAGGTGTTTTTCAATTTTTGTGCATTTCGGCAATTTTTTGCGGGTTTCAATGTATGACTCTTATATGTCTTGTTGGGTTTGTCCCTAAATTTCATATTTTTAGGTACTATTATAAATGATATTTTTTAAAATTCTGATTCTTCATTGCTCGTGTACAGAAACATAACTGATTATTCTATCTTGCTGCTCTTGTTTCTAGAACATTGCTAAACTCATTCAGTTCTGGTGGATTTTTGTTGGAGATTCTCCTATTTTCTTTTTTTTTGAAAAAATTTTTAATGTTTATTTATTTTTGAGATACAGAGAGACAGAGTGTGAGCGGGGCAGGGGCAGAGAGAGTGGGAGACACAGAATCCGAAGCTGGCTCCAGGCTCTGAGCTGTCAGTGCGGAGCCTGACTCAGGGCTTAAACTCATGAACTGTGAGATCATGACCGGAGCCAAAGTTGGACGCTTAACCAACTGAGCCGCCCAGGCACCCCTCTCCTATTTTCCCCTGTATATGATCATGTCGTCTTTGAATAAAGACGTTTTATTTCTCTCATTCCAATCAATGTTTTTAATTTCTCTCTCTTGCCTTATTTTACTGGCTATTCCTTCAGTTCAAACTTTAATAGAAATAGTATGAATGGTTATGCCTATTCCTTACCCTAGAAAATCACATTCAGTCTCTCAATAATAAGTCTGATGTTAGGTGTAAGTTTTCATAGCTGTCCTTGATCAAACTGAGGCTGTTTCTCTCTATTCTCACACCGCTCAGAGAATTTATCAGGAATGTATATCTATATCTATTGAGACGACCATATGGTTTTTCTAATTTGTTAATATGATGAATCATTGATTACTTTGCAAATGCTAAATCAATCTTGCATTCCTGGGATAAAACCCACTTAGTTATAATGTATTATCCTTTTTATATATTGCAGGATCTGATTTGTTAAAACTAGCTTTAGGATTGTTATGTCTATGTTCATGACTATATTGGTCTAGAGTTTTCTTTATCTTTTTTTTTTAATGTTTATTTATTTTTGAGAGACAGAGACAGAGCATGAGTGGGGGAGGGGCAGAGAGAGACAGAGACACAGAATCCAAAGCAGGCTCCAGGCTCTGAGCCATCAGCACAGAGCCTGACGCGGGGCTCGAACCCACGAACCGCGAGATCATGACCTGAGCTGAAGTCCGACGCTCAACCGACTGAGCCACCCAGGCACCCCTATAGTCTTCTTCTAATGTCTTTGGTTTTAGTGGCAAGGCAATAGTCATGGGTGAGTTGGAAAGTATTTCTTCTTTTTAAATTTTATTGAAGAGTTAATGCGGTATTGGTATTATTTCATCCTTAAATGATTAATAGAATTCACCAGTGAAGCCATCTGAGCCAATGGTTTTCTTCTGGGGAAGGTTTTTATCTGTAAATTTCGTTTCTTTAGTAGATATAAGACTATTTAGATTAAGTATTTTCTCTTGTATAAACTTTGATAATCTGCACTTGACTCATGAACCTGTTACAAAGTCATTTCAGACTCTCTGCGCCTCCATTTTTTGTTCCAGTAAAACAGGGTGTGTGAAGGTGGATGGCAGGTAGCATTTGCCTTACTTGTGGGGGTAGTTTTTATTTTATTTATTTTTTTAAGTTTAGTTAGTTATTTTGAGAGTGAGCAAGTGGGGGAGGGGCAGAGAGAGAGAATCCCAAATAGGCTCCACACCATAAATGCAGAGCCCGACACGGGGCTTGAACCCATGAAATGCAAGATCATGACCTGAACCAAAGTTGGATGCTTAACCACCTGAGCCACCTGCTCATTGGGGGGGGGGGGGAGTAGTTTTTATATACTTGGTGGCCAGACTGACCTCTGCATAGGGATGTTGCAGGATAACCAAGTATTCTTAGGTTGCATCTGTAGATATCTGAAGAGAGATCATTTGATGGATGTGTGCCCTTTCTTCCAGAAGTTTCATAGACATCTACTGTGATACATCTACTAGAGCCTTGAAGGCCACAGAATTGTCAGCATGATCTGTCTCTCGCTCTCAAAATAAATAAATAAATAAATGTAAAAAAAAAATTTTTAGAAGGGGTGCCTGGGTGGCTCAGTTGGTTGAGCGTCCGACTTCGGCTCAGGTCACGATCTCACGATTCGTGGGTTTGAGCCCCACATCGGGCTCTGTGCTGATGGCTCAGAGCCTGGACCCTGCTTCGGATTCTGTGTCTCCTTCTCTCTCTGCCCCTCTCCGCTCACTGTGTCTCACTCTGTCTCTCAAAAGAAATAAATGTAATAAAAAAAATTTTTTTAAAAGAATTGTCAGCATGAGCCCCATTTCACTAACTGGACCCCACCGCGGAGTGAAGGGAATTGCCCTGATTGGCACCGTATGTTCACAGTGAAGCCCGAGTTAGTTGGGAGATCAGATCCCACCTTCATTTTGAATAAAATCCAAGCTACCTCATGCCTTTTTATTGTCAATCAGTGTTCTCAGATAATTAAGACTGTTAATTCTTGGCGCAGTGTGTAATTAAGAGGCTTAATTACATCTGTGTGGAGTAAGGGGCCTCAGCAGGGCCTAAGGCAGAGAGAATCACCCAGGGAGCTTGTTAAAAATGCAGATTCCCTGGCTTCTTGCCAACAAGGTGTCCTGATTGTGGGTCTGGGTGGGATTCAAGAATTGCCTATTTGTTCCACATGTCGATTGTAAATCTACAGGTAATTCTAGGGCATAGATCTATGATGGTACATTGAGAAACGCTGGTCTTCTTTTTTTTTTTTTTAATGTTTATTTATTTTTGAAAGACAGAGCGTGAGTGAGGGAGAGAAGGAGAGAGCAGGAGAGAGGCAGAATCTAAAGCAGGTTTTGAGCCGTCAGCACAGGGCCCAACGTGGGGCTCGAACCCACGAACCGTGAGATCATGACCTGAGCCGAAGTCAGATGTTCAACCGACTGAGCCACCCGGGCACCCCTATCAGTGTGCTTTCTTTTTTTTTTTTTTTATTTTTTTTTTCAACGTTTTTTATTTATTTTTGGGACAGAGAGAGACAGAGCATGAACGGGGGAGGGGCAGAGAGAGAGGGAGACACAGAATCGGAAACAGGCTCCAGGCTCTGAGCCATCAGCCCAGAGCCCGACGCGGGGCTCGAACTCATGGACCGCGAGATCGTGACCTGGCTGAAGTCGGACGCTTAACCGACTGAGCCACCCAGGCGCCCCTATCAGTGTGCTTTCTAATGTGCTTTGTAAGTCCCTACCAAGGCCGTGGTCTGTGGAGCCTTACTAGGAACCCAACACCAAGTGCTAAGTGCTTCCTTCAGAGTCTCAACATTTTCATTTATGAGGTCAATGTTATCACCCCCGTCGCGCAGAAGGGGAAGGTGAGTCTTACAGAGGAATGTAATTCTCTCATTGTGACGTCGCTGTAGCAGTCAGGGGTTCCTGGGAAACAGAACCAGTCAGGTGTGTGTGTGTGTGTGTGTGTTTAAGAAATCAGCTCTTATGGTTATGGACACTGAGAAGTTTGGATTCAGGAGGCCCAGTGTTGTATTTCCAGTCCGAGTACAAGGGCCTGAGAAGCAGGAGAGCCACTGGTGAAAAGTCTCATTCTGAGCCTGAGTCCGAAGACAGAACACCTGTGTCCCAGCTTGAGGACAGTGAGGCAGGAAGAATGATCTCTTCTCCAGCCTTTTCTTCCAGACAATCCCTGCCACAAGTGCGGGGGGGGGGGGTGGGGGGGGCACTCTGTTTACTCAGTTTACCTATTCCAATGTTCATCTCATCCAGAAACACAGACGCACCCAGGACTATGCTTAACGAAACATCTGGGCACCGCATAGCCCAGGAAGGTGGACCTAAAATTAGCCATCACGGTTGCTAAATGGGGATCTTTGCTAAGTGGGTCCAGGATCTCCAAACTGCTTGCAGAATGGGCTTGTTAAGCTGGGGGAGAGGGAGTTGGAGGGGACAGGACGCCCTTGCCACCCCCTCGGGCTCTACAGAGCAGATGCATGTTGCCCTGGTAACTCCAGAGGCCACATGCCCTGGAGGAGGTCCCGGTCCAAACAGCAGCTTTGGGGGCAGGGCAGGAACCAGGCGCTCAGACCTCAGTCCACACCGCCTGTTCCTCGGGAAGGGAAGAGATCCCTGGGCTGCTCGCAGAACGGTTCGCAGTGAGAGCAGGAGACCAAGAAAACAGCAGGTGACCGCCGAGATTCATTGCTGCCATTGCTGGTAAGATTACACGTGTCCCGGATGTTTTCTGGCAGTCGCCACATCGGATGCTCACAGAATTTGAAACAGAGTCCATTATTAGCCGCCTTCTGCAGAGGCTCACCGGCGACCCTGGTCCTGGCCGGAAGGCCCACAGGGGCATGGGCACTGCAGATCCCCTGCAGCAAAGGGGAGCGGGCCCCCCGAGGGAGCTGGGGCAGCCTGCTAGCCCGAGTGTGGTCTGTCATTGCCAGCAACCAGTTCTCTGGGCCTTAAGGAAAACGCAAAGTGAAACACCAGTGAGGTAACACGGGCATCTTTAAAATTGCCTAAGGCAGTGGGGCGCCTGGGTGGCTCAGTTGGTTAAGCGTCCGACTTCGGCTCGGGTCATGATCTCACGGTCCGTGAGTTCGAGCCCCGCGTCGGGCTCTGTCAGCTCAGAGCCTGGAGCCCGTTTCAGATTCTGTGTCTCCCTCTCTGTCTGCCCCTCCCCCATTCATGCTCTGTCTCTCTCTGTCTCAAAAATAAATAAACGTTAAAAAATAATAATAATAAAATAAAATTACCTAAGGCAAAAAATTACTATTTTATAATAATTAATTAATAATTAGCATTAATTATTAATAACTAATAATAAATAATTGGTAATAATTGTTGTCATTAATAATTATTAATGATTAGTAGTAATTAATAATTATCAGTAATTATTATTATTATGAAGAAGGTGTTGGGCTGGGTGTTGTATATAAGCGATGAACCATGGGACTCTACCCCCAAAACCAAGAGCACCCTGTACATACTGTATGTGAGCCAATTTGACAATAAATTACATGTAAAGAAAATTTTTTTAAATCATAGTAAAAATTAAAAATTATACACCAAAAAAAGAAAATTAATCCTACAGAGATTCTTACACAAGTACCCAAAAATATATGGAAGAAGGTGTTCATTGCAGCATTTTTTGTAAATTGTAAAAAAATGGAAAAATACCCTGAATGTCCATTTGCCAAAATCAAAGTATACCCAAACTATAAAATATTTCAGAGCTTTTAAAAAAAAATGAAATAGATCCACATGAGTGGATCAATAGGTCCTAGATAAAAGTATTAAGTGAAATACACAAATTGCAGGGCAGTATTTATATTATGATCTTATTTTCATTAAAAAGAAAACAAACAACAAGGTGTTGGGCCCTGACCAGCTCTCAGGTAGCTGCTGGTGAAAAGAGAAATGCTTGCAGTGCTCCTACAGGCAACTCAAATATGTTTCAACCTTCAAAATGAGCCCGCTTATCATTTAGTATTTCTTATTCTCAGAATTCAGTATCCGCAGAGAGATACTGACAGGGAATCGGTCAAATAAATTATGGCTTGGCTCAACAGAAGCAAAATTTGCAGCCATTGTTAGTGGTGTGGAAATATGCCTATTTATTTATTTATTTTTTAAAGTTTGTTTATTTTGAAAGAGAGAGAGAGAGAGAGCACAGGGGAGGGGCAGAGAGAGAGGAAGAGAGAATCCCAAGCAGGCTCCGCACTGTCAGCACAGAGCCTAACGTAGGGCTCGAACTCACGAGCCGTGAGATCGTGACCTGAGCCAAAGTTGGACACTTAACCGACTGAGCCACCCAGGCGCCCCTGAAATATGTTTGTTTCGATGAAGAGACATTAAAAATATGAAGTGAACACGAAAATCAGCAATCATTATATATCGTTTTATAATCTGATCCATCCGAGCAAAATCTCGTCCTCAGTGAATTTGTTCCAAGCTCTTAACCATAGCTAAGCGTGACCGTCTTACCTGCTGTGGCTTTAGGTCCTATCTGCTGACAACAGTCCTGTAGAAGGTCCTGTAGAAGAACAAAGAGATGACAGTCCTGGTGGCCAGGTTCCGGGAGATGATTCAGGATCTGACTCTAGACCCAGACCCTCCACATCCTGTCTTTCCTCATCTTTGATTTGCCCCACATTCATCTCTGACCACGGGTGGGTTGAACATGGGCATTGCTGATACTAAGTCTATGCAGCCAGCACCTTCAACAGAACTCCCAGCCCAGCAGGACCCCCTGCCCCCCGAGAATGGAAAGTTCCAGTCATGTCAAACCTGGCTGTGAAATAGATTCTAGTCACCAACCAACCCAGTGAAATGGTCTTCTCTGGACGAATTCAACTTGCCTGGATTTTCTTTACAACCATGGCTACAGGGGCACCTGGGTGGCTTAGTCAGTTAAGTATCCAACTCTTGATTTCCGCTCAAGTCATGATCTCACTCACGGTTTGTGGGTTCAAGCCCTTCGTCAGGCTCTTGGCTGAGAAGGGGGTGAGCCTGCTTGGGATTCTCTCTGTCTGTCTGTCTCTCTCTCTCTCTCTCAAAATAAACTTAAACAAAAAAGTGGCCACAGTGTCAGTAAACGGAGGGCCATATTTTATCACAGCATTGGACGCCATAACAGTACTGTAGGTAAAATCCCATAAATATTTGAAAGTATGTGCCCGGGGAGGAACGAGTAATTCATTCTGTCAGCCGGGTACCAGTCCCTCCTCCTAATCCCTACTTGGCTCACATAATTGCAGCTGCTAATTACATAGTACTGAAGAAAATATGAACAGAATCGAGGAGTGATACCACAAGCGATTACTCTGCAAACTTCTCTTTGTCTCCCAAGAACATGTTTATTACTGTGTGGGACACCGGAATAAAGTATAGGGTGCCTCAATTATTATAATGTGCAAAGAGCAAGGGTGGGTATGTAAGTGTCACGAGTGTGTCTGGATTCCTATAGAAAACACTTTGATCTCAGCAGGGTTTGGAGCCCGAAGGCTTCAGAAAGCCTTGTCAGCAAAACAGGGAACGGGTGGAGGGGAGACACCCTTGATATTTCTTCAGCTCAAAGGATGCAGAGGTCTCAGCCAACTCACATTAATCAAGGCCTTGTCAGCGTCGCTAACTTCAAGACCAGGTGGAAATGAATTTCAGATTTCTAATTATGTCTTTGAATTCTGGCATCCTCTGCTGTGGCTCATCGAGTTGCTGAGGGCGAGTAGGAGAGTCCCCTGGTTTTCCACCTGCTCTCGGGGCGATTGAGGAATGCTGTGGGACCGTGGTGTTTCTCATAGATACAATGATGACGTTGGGACGTGTTCCGTGCGTTTGCCAATGTCCGGGCCCGGGACCATCCTGCTTACTTCCATGTTAAAGACAGAGTTGGGGGGTGCCTGGGTGGCTCAGTCACTTAAGCGTCCGACTTCAGCCCAGGTCATGATCTCACGGTTGTGGGTTCAAGCCCCACGTTGGGCTCTGTGCTGACAGCTCGGAGCCTGGAACCTGATTCTGATTCTGTGTCTCCCTCTCTCTCTGCCCCTCCCCACTCATTCTCTGTCTTTCTCCATCTCTCAAAAATGAATAGACCCTTTAAAAAAAATTTTTTTAAAGACAGAGTTGAACTGACAATACACATTTCTGTTAAGAAAACACTTGTGTTCTATTTTTAAAAATTTGCTTGATCATTCTTTATTTAGTTTTCCATTGTTGTTTTAAAAACATACATTGCAGTGTCCTTATTTTGCTTTCCTTGGCCTATATTTTGTCCTCTTTCTGCTAATAACACCCTTCCCTTTCAAGAAACCACCAGTCTGCTACCTGGAGTGCTCCTGGCCAGGCCGTGACTACCCCATACTGTCCCCTCACCACAGAAGGCTATATTTGCCCCCGCTGCGCCGTTAGAGAGCCCTGCTCCTGCACCAGCTACGGCTTGAACTCTGGTGATCATGGTTATTCTTGTCTCTGTCAATTGAGCTCAATTTTGGAAAGGAGGTTGGCAAACATTTTCTGTAAAGGGCCAGATGATATTTTTGGCTTTATGGGTTCTGTTGTGATGGCTCAATGCTGTCATTGTATCAAGAAAGTCATAAGACACCTCATAAGCCAATAGACACGGCTGTGTTCCAATAAAACTTTATTTATAAAAGCAGGAGGTGGGCTGACTTAAGCTCATGGGCCATAGTCCGCCCATCCTGGTTTTAGGGTATTTGTTTTCTTTTTTTTTTTTTTCCAATATATGAAATTTATTGTCAAATTGGTTTCCATACAACACCCAGCGCTCATCCCAAAAGGTGCCCTCCTCCATACTTAGGGTATTTGTTTTCAAACCATGTCCTGAAGAAATTCCTTAGGTAGGAGAAAGAGTGAAAGGTGGTTTTTCCTGCCCACCTTGCTGCGCCTCTTGGGAAATCAGAGGCTTCTTCTGTTTATGTTTCCTCTGTTTATGTACCGAGGACCCATTGACAGCTTTGTGTGCAAATGACATTCTTCCCCCACCAACATTTTTGCAAATCAGTGACAAGGTAGTAAGTGGTGCGAATTATCAACGAATTAACTCCCTTCCAGGCTCCGAGAGGGAAGGAGTAACATTTGACGCCTCCTCAAGCCAGGTGCCCTGTTGGGTCGCATAGGACGTCTCTCGTGTGTTCCTGAGCATGGCTTCTGGTGAGGGAGCCAGACCATCTAGCGCACGTATGCATCGCGCCATGACGTGTCTCTACCGTCAGCTTTGTGGCAACTGATTAGCATGGTCGGAAAGCATCCTTTGAAATTTTCACCCAGTCGTTACTGAATATCGGAGGGCACGTGGGGGAAGGTCACATGGCGTGGCCACTATGGAAAACAGTATGGCGGTTCCTCAGAAAAACTAAGGATGAAACTGCCATATGATTCAGGAACCCCACTTCTCGATACGCGTCCACGATCATTGCAGTCAGGTCCTTGAGGAGCTATTTGTACATCCATGTCCACAGCAGCTTTATTCAGAAGAGTCACAAGGTGTAGGCTACCCCGGTGTCCGTTGGTGAATGAATGGATAAATAGAAATGTGGCAGATACATACAGTGGAACGGGATTCAGCCTTAAAAAGGAAAGAAATTCGGACACACGTTACGACACGGATGAGCCGGGAAGGCATTGTGTTCGGTGAAACGAGCCAGTCACCGAAAGACAAATACCGTGTCGTTCCACTTCTACGAGAGAGCGAATAGAACAGTGATTGGCAGGTGCTAGGGGGAGGGGGTGATGGGGAGTGATTAGTTCCTGGGGACAGAGCTTCACTTCGAGAAGAGGGAAGAGTTCTGGACTTCCTGGGTGGGGATGGCTGCGGAACATGGTGAATGGACTTACGCCCCGGAGCTGCAGGCGTAAACACGGTCAAAATGGCAGATTTCATGTTATATGCATTTTAGCACAGCTAAAACCAAAAACAACAAAAAAAGGATGACATAAGGGGGTGTCTGGGTGGCTCAGTCGGTTAAGTGTCCTGCTTCAGCTCATGTCATGGTCTCACGGTCCGTGAGTTCGAGCCCCGCGTCGGGCTCTGTGCTGACAGCTCGGGGTCTGGAGCCTGCTTCGGATTCCGTGTCTCCCTCTCTCTCTCTCTCTCTGCCCCTCCCCTGCTCATGCTCTGTCTCTCTTTCTCTCCCCAAAATAAATAAACATTAAAGAAAAAATTACATGAAACAGCTAATAGGGATACCTGTGCTCGCCTCCATTTTACCGTCTGCCGTCCTAGCAAGGAGCCCACTCTCAGGACTTTTATATTCACACTTTGCAGTTGGCATGACCGGAAAAACCAGAGAAAGGAATTGTAGCATCTTAGGCCGAAAGGGCCAGGAGGGTAGAAAGCGGAGGCGTGGAATCCCTGGCAAGGACAGCGAGGAACTGTCCGAAAGATGCCTCTACTGCAAACAAGGCTGGAAAGGGACGGACGACCTTGGCCGGAGCTGAGATCCTGGAAGGCAGAGTCGAGAGCCATGGAGAGTCACCTCTGGGAAGCAGGCTTGGGCTCCAGCGAAGGAGCCATTCTGTGCCCAGCTGGATTCCAGAACTGCCAGTGGCAGCCGGTACCTTCCAGCCCTCCTTTGAGCGGAGTGTCAGCAGCGGGGTATTAATGTCCTGGGGCTGCCATGACAGATCACAACAGAGTAGCTTAAATCAACAGCGATCTATTTTCTTACAGTTCTGGAGGCCAGAAGTCCAAAATCAAGGTAATGGCAAGGATGCCTCCAAACTTCTCGAGGTGGGTCCTACCTGGTCTTGTCTGACTTCTGGGGGCCCTGGGTGCTCCTAGGGTTAGGGCAGGACTCCAATGTCACCTTCTGCCTTCACATGGTCTTCTCGGGGTCTCTGCATCCCAAATGTCCCTCTGCCTTCCTCAGATGAGGACACCTGTCATTGGATTTAGGAACTTCTTTGATCTCATCTTCAGATCCTTAACTTACTTACACCTGCAAAGATGTTTCTCAAGATCACAATTTCAGGTTCCAGGGCTTAGGAGTTGGTCACATCTTTGGTGGCAGTAGTGGGGGTCCATCATTCAACCCACTGCAAGCCGGTATCCTATTCTGGTCCCACGATGACATGTGGGTTAAATGAGGCACAGATCACTTTTTTTTTTTTAGAGGGAATCTTTTTTTTTTAAGTTCATTTTGAAGGGGGGGGGAGAGAGAATCCCAAGCAGGCTCCCCATTGTCAGCGCAGAGCCTGACGTGGGGCTTGAACCCACACACTGTGAGATCATGACCTGAGCCGAAACCAAGAGTCGGATGCTTAACAGACTGAGCCCTCCAGGCGCCTCTGAGGCATAGATCACTTTAACTTCATGAATGTTCGGGAAGAGTGCCTCGAGGAGCTGTATCCAAGGAGCTGCACGGGATGAACCTCACCCACACCTGAGCGTCACCTAGGAGATGAGATGCCCGCCCTTGAACCGCAGCCGGATGCTGTAACGGAATGACTTTGAGGATGCTCTGGGGAAAGGAAGGTGGGTTTTCTTGTACAGGGAATATAAATAACTTGGGACAGAGGCACAGAAGACCAGGAGGCAGACTCCGGCCCATAACCAGCCCCTAATGCTTTCAACACTTCCTTGTGGGCAGGCAGGACCTGTGTCCCTCCCCTTGAACCTGGGTGGGCTCGTGGCTGTTCCCACAGACGAGTCGCGTGGGAGTGAGGCTCTGTGATTTCCAAGGCGAGGCCATAAAAGACTGAAGCTTCCACCTGATTTCTCTAGGACCCTCATGGTGGAGAAAGTTACCGTGTTAGAAGTTCAACTAGCCCGAGACCACCACCCGGAAGATGAGGTCACTGAGAAGCCCCAGTGAGGGATTGAGGGACGGAAGCCAAGGCTCCGGTGCCTTCACCCACCTCCCCGGCCAGTCATCAAAGTCCAGACACCTGCCTTGGTCCCCATCTCCTTGGACCCCCGTCTCCTTCTTTCCATTCTCTGCAGCCCTCCACCCTATGTCAATCTTTGTCCACACAGCAACTGAGAGACCTCCTCAGTCTCCTGCTTGAAATCATTCTGTGCTTTCTCCTAGGACCGAGATAAAGGAGAGGGGCTCTGTTGTGGTTGTTGAGCACCTAGCCTGGCCCTTAGCTTCACCTCACGCTTCTCTTCCCTCGGGTTACCTTGGCCTTACCTCATGCTTTCACTACTGGCCCTCAACTCCATCCTCCTCAGGACCCTGGCACACACCATTCCCTCTGCACAACACCCTTCCTTCTTGTTGCCCGGGTATCTTCCATTCAAGCTTGGGAACTTGGCTTATACATCACTTCCTCACAAGAGCTTCCCATCTTCCCAGCCTCCCCTGCCTGGTGGGGAGCTGTCACCATGCCCGCCCCCTGTCCGCTCAGCCCCCTGCACATGGCCTGGTCCTCTGCAGACTGTAAATGATAATGGACAATAATGAATGTATACATAGGTGGAAAGATGGATAGGGGAGCAGGGCAAAGGTATTGGGTTACCACACGTCCTTCTGCTAGAAAAATCCGCTCAAGCCATTTCCTGCTTGAAACCCTTCGATGGGTGTGATGTAGGAGTTGACGCTGAAGACAAGAGAGCACCCCTTCAACTCAAATACGCGGCCTCAAAACAGGCCTGTTTGACACGTATCAGGCTCACGAATAGGAGCAAAGCAAGCTTTGCTGTCTGCACAAAATGGCTGCGTATCTGACGTGTCGGATGGTTCCAGAAGCCACTCGATGCTACAGTTACGACTGGGTCTCGCAACTTGTCAGTACATTTGAGAGGCTCAGCGAGAGGCAGGTGATATCGGACAGCCAAGAAGTAATCCCAGCCTTGAGGACTGTGCACAGGTGGGGAGAAAAAAAGAACCAGATCTGTGTGCAGAGCATAGGACTTTAGACTCAGCGGCCTCGTCCCTGCTGGGAATTTTATTGTATATATGCCTGTATATATTTGAGCACCGCGGTTTGTTTTTTTTTAATCACACAGCAAATCCCAGGTGTCCTTCTGGCAGGAAAAAAACATTATTGCCACCTTCACAGTGAACTTAGCTCTCCGTCACTGGGAGGACAGCTGGCCGGTTATTACCAGATACTTCCATTCCCGCCTCCCACCGTTGTCCATATCGGTTGCTTAATGTTTTTTACGAATTAGGATCAAGCTAGAAATATTTAATTTGTTGTTAAATGTCTCCCTGTTTGTTTGTATGGGGGTTGGGGAGGCAGGGAGGGAAATGAAGCATTGCAAAAAAAGTCCTGAAGACTTATCAGCCACTGCTGTGGTGTGGGCAAATCTATCCGGAAACAACATTCGATGCATCATAGGATTAAGCAAAGGAACGAAAGTGCTGGGTTGATAGGACCTAGGGTCCCACTATGGAAGGAAAGACTCACAGACATGACCTGGGGAAAAGAGAAAGAGACCCTTGGAGGGATGCACTGGAATGAGGGGGCCTGGCCCTGACCACATGAAGAAATCAAGAAGGAAAGGCAGTGTTGTGGTATTGATCACGTTGTCCAATCACAAGGGCTCAATCCTGGTCTCTGAGGGAACTGCTGGGAGAAATGGCAGATTCCAGGTTGGAGCCAAGTAGGTAGAGAGAGCCCAGAAAGGGAGGAAGAGGCCGTGTCCCCAGGACAAGGGGAACCAGTGTGAAGGGACCTCGGTCACTGGGGAGCCCCAGGACAATCAAAGGCAGCAATAAATTATAAACCACTGGGGGAAATGGAATTCAAAGGATGCCATGCCAATAATAAATGTACTGATTGATCACCTGATGGGGGAGGCAGGAGGGTTCTTGCTCGATGCTGAAGGCCAGAAGCAAGTGTGCACAGATGCGTAATCTGCATCGAATCACAAGGAAGCTTCCGGCGAAGCCAAAACGAGGGCGGTCCTATTAAAATAGAAGAGGGGTGAGGCCAGGAACCGGGTTCTTTGAAAGCGTCACAGTCATAAAAGACAAGGAGAGACTGGAGGAGAAAGAACCATGACCAGAAAATGCATTCCTGGACCCGGCACTCTCCTGGCAGGGGCCTGCCAAAAAAAGACGTCACCAGGCTAGGCGCCAGATGGGGGGCGCAGGCCATAGCTAAGTGTGTTGATTTACGCACAGTGAGGTGGGTGCTGTCTGTGGCTCAGAGATGAACATCTCTCCTCCCAGGACACGTGCACTTGCAGTCGTCAGAGCCCAGATGCACGTCCCTTACTCTCAACTGCAATAAAGCAAATGAGGAAAAATGCAAGAGCGTGAACCCAGGTAAACTTGGACAAGTGCACTCTGCGCCATTTCACGTTTGTGACTTCCCTTCAGACTTGAAAGCAAAGCCTCCTTGCCCCCCACCCCTTCTTCCTAAAGTCCTTCCCCTCCGATTACTGAATCACACTTTCTGGCATGTGGGTCTCCACACAGTGTGGACACTGGTCTTGTGTCATGGCCAGCGGACGGCAAGGGAAAAGGATGCCCTCTGCTCGCCCTCGGAAAGGCCCAAGCCAGAGAGCATTCCCGGCTCGCAGAAAGGACCCGGATTTGGAACCACATCTTCAGCTCCCAACCGAAATCCTGTGGGTGGAATCTTGTTTAAGAAAGAGAATCTGGGGGCGCCTGGGTGACTCCGTCGGCTAAGTGTCTGACTCTTGGTTTTGGCTCAGGTCCTCATCTCACGGTTCGTGAGACTGAGCCCCGAGTCAGGCTCTGCAATGACAGCTCAGAGCTGTCTTGGGATGCTCTCTCTCCTCTCTGTCTGCCCCTCCCTTGCTCATGTGCTCTCTCTCTCAAAATAAATACAAGTTAAAAGAAAGAAGAAAGAAAGAAAGAAAGAAAGAAAGAAAGAAAGAAAGAAAGAATAATTTCATCGACACTAAGACCCCAGGAGCTGAAGAAACTCAGTGTGGACTCCATCCAAATAGGGACACGTCTGTGGGGACCCTCTGGAAGCAACGATGTTTTATCCTGAAGGATTTTATCTCCTGAGGGAGATTTCCAAGTCCTGGGGCCTCTTGAGGGCCTGGGACCCTTCTCGGGTCATTTGACTCACATCATGCAGGTGATGTGACTGAAAAAAAATTTACACATACTCATTGGGGAAAACGTGGGAAATGAAAATTATAGAAATGCATCGAGGGGAAAAAAAAAATTACTCGTCTTCTTGTCATCAGGGAATAACCTGTGATAAGTCTGGCGCTTTTTCCTTTCAGCCTGTTAGCCTGAAAGAAGGGGGGAAAAGAAATCAAATGTGAGATTTAAAGTCTCCAGTGCCTTCTTGAGGCTCTTTGAATTCAACCACATGTTCCCTTCGTGGTCCTGTGTGTGGCTAAGACCCCAGAACAGCTTTGGATTCCCCCAGACAGACCTGAGCTGGGCTTTCGGAAAGGTGATTGTGGCAAAGGCAGTTTGGAAATGAAGTCTGGGTTTGTGCACAAATCCGTACGGAAGCAACCGGTGCCGGGGGGAGGGGGTTGAGAAGCTGGAAGACTGGGGTGTCTGTCAAGACCAGCTAAGGCTAACTCGGCTGCTCCGTGGGGAGCTGGGGGCAGGAAAAGATTCCCCTGGTCAGGCGGGCTTGGGGACGGCAGGTGCACGGTGACACCCAGTTAGATTTCCATCCAATGCATGCGTCACGCTCTGAGCTGCGCTACCCGGCCTCCCCACCTGACACCGCCCCCCCCCCCCAGCAGCGTACCCTCACAGCAGGTCCTTGCAGGACCCCAGCCCCCTGGGAGAAGAAGCCCGGTCCCACGTGGGCCTCCAAAATCTCCCCCTCCCCACCCCTACCTGTCTTAGATCTGGGAGCACCTGCATCAGCTGGTTGCTAAGGTGTGTCGGGGAGGGCAAGCCACACAGGAGCCAAGAGTACAGGAGGGGACTCCACACTTTGCTGTGTTTCTGCGGTGACATATGGGCAGGAACGGCAGTGGGGGAGGGGGCGCTGGGGCACTCTCACGGGGTGCTCAGGGAAGCAAGCCCTTTCAGAGGGTGATACTTTGGCAGCAAACAAGGCAACCGGGAAGGACGGTATGGGAATAGGAGGACGTGCTCAGTAGATGAAGCCTTGGAGTTGGGAGGGGTTTTCTAGAATTTTCTAGAACTAACCCAGCATTGCCAGGGCCTCATGGGCAAAAGGGAGCGTGGCCGGCTTGGGCTGACAACACCATACCACAGGCCAGGGGCTCAAATAACAGACGTCAGGCTCACACGGTCTGGAGGTGAGAAGTCCCAGATCAGGGTGCCCGCGTGGCCCGGTTCTGTCTGTTGGGGGCCCTCACTCGTCGTGTCCTCGGGAAGTGGACAGACATCTCTCTCTTCTTCTTATAAAGCCACTAATCCCATCGTGGGGCTCCACCCTCCTAACCTCATGGAACCCTAATTATCTCCCCAGCACCCCCCTCGCCAGTCCCATCACACTGTGGGGGGGGGGTTAGGGATCAATCTATGAATCTGGGGGGACACAATTCAGTCCAGAGCCACCCCCACCCGAGTGAGTCCGAGGGACCAGGGCCTCTGCAAGCTTCCTGCTCTCTCTCCATGGCGTGACCTCCCTGACGTTTCTCCCACCCGTAAGGAGAGGCTCAGAGATGTGCCCAGATTCGCACGGCAGGAGTTTCACAACATTATACCTTAAACATTTCAAAACATCGGTTTAAAAAAAGTCACCCCCGTTTTTGTGCCAACAGTGGGCGGACTTCTGAATAAGGAAGGGTTCCTGTTTTCCCACCTGACTTTTGTACCTTCGAGATGGTTTCCAAATAAAAGTTATTTTGAAAAGAGTGGTCCTGGGTGCCTGGGTGGCTCCCTCGGCTAAATGTCGACTCTTGATTTTGGCTCAGGTGATGATCTCACGGTTCGTGAGATCGAACCTCGCGTCGGGGCTCTGCACTCACTGTTCGGAGCCTGCCTGGGATCCTCTCTCTCTGCCCCTCCTCTGCTTGCTCTGTCTCTCTCCCTCAAAACGAATAAATAAACATCAAAATAAAAAGAGTGGTCCTGCTTCGATCCCTGCAGCTCTCAGCGTGTGTTCCAGGCTTTTCACGATGGTCCTGGGGGCCTCCCCGGGCCCTGTATCTGCCCCACATGTGGGGGCCTTCACAGCGGAACTGGAGGGGCGATCTGAACCCAGACCCCGTGAGTCCTCCCCCTCCCCCCTTGGGCTGCCTCTGTCATCCCTCCTCGAACATCAGCTATTTGGGTTTGAAGGAAGCCTTCACGGTGTTGATCTCAGCTGCCCTGTGTCTCCAGGGGCACCCCTCCCCCCGCCCCCCAGTCCTACCCTGCAGAGGAAAGAAGGCCCTAGGGCCTCAAACAGGCAGGAGGAGGCAGGGAGGGCTGAGAGCAAAGCCCAGAGCAAAGGCTGGACACCGGCCAGAAGCAGCCGCGGTAGCAGCAGCAGAGGAGCGGGGCGTCTGTGCTGACTTGGGTGCCGGGTGCTGCCTGGGGAGGTCGAGGAAGCGACCTCTCTCCTGCCTGCACTCCTCTGCCCCCCCAGGAGGACGATGCCTGGGGCCAGGGCAGGACTTTATGTGAAGGAGCCACGGGACGGGGACGAGGAGAGAAGAAGGACAGCGGTAGAAGCCTTTGCAGGGTCTCCGTAGACGTGGGGCTTAAACCCCCTGCTAACGGCCGGGTTATCTCTGCCTCTGCTGATAAAAGCTGACAGTTACTGGGAACCGCCAGCAGCCTTATGCGGGTGACGGGGACCTGAAGTCCCCGCGTTGAAATGAGGCTAAGGTTTTGGTAACCACTCAAGGTCACAGAGCTAAACAGGAAATGAAGTCTGGGTTTGCGCACAAATCTGTTCGATACCGAGCCCCACGCGGGCCAGGGGCCAGGTCCCTTCCTCTTCTGCCGGCCAGCGCTCAGCCCTTCTCCAGCCGGCTCTGGGGCTACCTCGGTGGGTCTTCCGTCACTCTAATGTATTTCTCGAAGTGGGGTCCCAGGACCGGCAACGTCAGCATCACCTGGGAACTTGTCCAGAAGGCAGATTCTTAGACCTCACCTGTGGCCTACTGCCTCAGAAACCCTGTGTCCAGAAATCGGGACTGTGACAAGACCTCTGGTGGTGTTAGGGACCGAACAGTGCTCCCCACAAATTCGAATGCTTCAGCCCCAGCCCCCAACACGGAGATATTTGGTGATAGGGCCTTAGAAGAGGTGATTCAGTTAAAATGAGGTCATTTGGGTGGGCCCTGATCCAACCTGACCGGTGACCTGACAGGAAGAGGGGACTGGACACAGACACAGGGAGGCAGGACCTGGTTGGGACACGGGAAGGAGACGGCCGTCTGCACGCCCAGGAGGGAGGCCTCCGGAGGGACCAGCCCCGCCCACGCCTCCATCCTGGACTCCCATGCGTGGGAATAAATCCCTGCTGTGTAAGCCACCCAGTCCGTGGTATTTGTCACAACAGCCTGAGCTGACTGACACGGGGTGTTCTGAGAAGCTCTGGGCAAACCCGCCAAGCTGGCCCCCACCGAGGGCCTCTGCTAGAAATGCCTTCCATGGCCCCACTCCTCCTCCTCCTCACCCCTCTCCTCCTCCTCCTCTTGGGGGTCGGCACTTGATGTCTTCTCCCCAGAGGGTCCATCCCCGAGGATCTCCCACCCCTGCCCCTGGCAGCTGTCCACCCTCCTGTGTTCACACAATGGCCTTGTGTGCCCTGGGCCAGAGTGTTTCACACTATTATTTAAAAAAAAAAATTAATGTTTATTCATTTTTGAGAGAGAGAGAGAAAGAGACAAAGTGTGAGCGGGGGGAGGGGCAGAGAGAGAGAAGGAGACACAGAATCTGAAGCAGGATCCAGGCTCTGAGCTGTGGGCACAGAGCCCGACGCGGGGGTCGAACTCAGGAACCGTGAGATCGCGACCTGAGCTGAAGTCGGACGCTTAACTGACTGAGCCCCTCAGGCGCCCCGCATTTCACACTATCGATCATTTTGCTTGTGTGTTCTGTGCACGCTGCACCCTGGGACATTCGTCTCTTATGTCTGGCTCACATTGAATTTTCAGCGCCTACGACAGTGCCTCTGGTATACAGTAAGTGCTGCGTAACTGCTGGACAGACCGGAAGCTTCCCTCCTGCCATGATGGAGCAGCAGACAGGGGAGGATGTGGGAGTACATTCTGAATGGCTTGTAGCCTCAGACCCCGGCTGTGACACAAGCTTTCAGGGCCCCAGGCCACAGGGTCAGAGCACAGACTCCAGAGGCGGACCCAGGGCCTAGATTACGTCCGAGCCGGTTCCCAGCTGAGAGCCTTGCACAGGGGACTCTAATACTGCACAAGGTCAATGTGCTGCTGGTACAGCCAGGAAGAAAAGTCAGATGCCCTGAATTATTCCCTGTGGAGGTCTCAGCGAGTGGGGATCAGAGGTGGGTTGTGAACGAAGCCATTCCTTCCAGAAGGACCATCCCTTGGCACAAGGGCCAGGCCGTCCTGCTGGCCTTCACCACGGCAGCGTCCACACGACACCCAAAGCGCCTTGGGCGTGTAGCCGCTGCCCGACCACCAACTTACGGCTCTGGGTCCCTGAGCCACAACAGACACCGAGGGTGGGCTCAGTGGTGATGCATTTTGAGACGAATCCTCCAAGTGCAGCTCCTCTGATGTCCCCGCCCCTGCGGCCCCGTGCCTCGGCACTCGAGATGAGGACAAACGTATTGTGCAAATACGGAAGCGAAAGGTTTGGGAAGCGAGTGAAGCTTTTGGCTCCAGGCTGCTTAGCGATTGCTCTATGTTGCTGTCATTTTCGGTATCTCTGGCTGGGTTGGGCCATTTTTATTTTTATTTTATTTTATTTTATTTTATTTTATTTTATTTTATTTTTATTCTATTCTATTCTATTCTTTTTTTTAAGAAATGCTATGAGAAGCATGGTTGGGGAAAGATTTATGTATTTTTTTCAAGTTCTATTTATTTATTTTGCGGGAGAGAGCGAGTGGGGAGGGGCAGAGAGAAGGGGAGAGAGGTCCCACTCGGCTTCCACGCTGGCGGCACAGAGCTCCGGCGGGGCTCCCCCTCGCAAACTGTGAGATCATGACCTGAGCTGAAATCTAGAGTCAGACGCTCAACCGACTGAGCCACCCCGGGGCCCCTGGCCATTTTCAAATGTGAGATCAGACAGATAAGCATCTGACTTTGGCTCAAGTCATGATGTCACGGTTCGTGGGTTCAAGCCCCATGTTGGGCTCTGTGCTGACGGCTCGGACCCCAGAGCCTGCTTCGGATCCTGTGTCTCCCGCTCTCTCTGCCCCTCCCCCGCTCACGCTCTGGTTCTCTCTGCCTCTCAAAAATAAAGAAACATTTGGGGCGCCTGGGTGGCTCAGTCGGTTGAGCGTCCAACTTCGGCTCAGGTCATGATCTCGCGGTCCATGAGTTCAAGCCCTGCGTCGGGCTCTGTGCTGACAGCTCAGAGCCTGGAGCCTGTTTCAGATTCTGTGTCTCCTTCTCTCTCTGAGCCTCCCCCATTCATGCTCTGTCTCTCTCTGTCCCAAAAATAAATAAACTTAAAAAAAAAAAAAGAAAGAAACATTAAAATAAATAAATACATGTGACAAGAGAGACCGTTAGAATTGACTTTGGTTTTGGTCAGATTCTGGGTAATACAGACCCACACAGTAAGGACGGACTTAGGAATTTATGGGCATGTAAAACTCCCAACTACTATTCTTAGACTGGAGGCAGAGAGTACCGCTCCCTTTTCTGTGGGTCAGAGTATTTCTGCGTGTCCTTCCTCACCCCACACCTCGCTGTCACCTGGGAACGCATCTCAACAGCTCCGAGCTCCTGCAGGACTGCTGTGGACAAGTGTGGATGGAGATGGACGGATAGGTGATGGGTAAGAGTGGTGCCACGTGGGGGGTCAAGTCCCACAGAAGCTGCAAGGTCACGTGATGGTCAAGGTGTTCTGAATTCTTGCGAAGCGAGACTCTTCACGCAGAGAACGAGCGGGATTTTGCTTGGTGGCCGTCGTATCCTGGACGCCCTGTGTCTAACGGGGACATGAAATGGCGTCTGTGTCCGGGCAGGACTGAGTGCTCGCCGAACGGTGCTGGGAAAGTTTTAAAGCACGGAACAGGTGCATCCGTGCTGCACACCCCTGCGTGGCTTCCGCTTTATGTTTACATCAGCGAGACGCCGGGATCGGCTGGCTGGGGAGGCGCTTCCCGGGAGGGTGCCTCGCGGAAATGGGTCTGCTGCCACCACGGCTTCCCCAGGTTCCAGGGAAGAAGGTGACGATCCCTCCCAAGGCTTTGCCGAATTTTATGCTGGTTTAAACCTGAAAGATTAATATTAGCGATTACTATGGGCCAGGAGCTGCGCTAAACACTTTACCTATCGTGTGAGTAGGATTAGTCGGCGGTTCCCATTTCACAGACGAGGAAAGTGAGGCATAAGGAGGAGCAGTAAACTCTACAGGCTTGATTGGTTCTCCCTGCCTCCATAAAGGCAGCCCCGGGTGTTTGGACTCCCCTTCCGGCTCAAGACAGTAAGAACCCTTGTGAAACGGCTGGCTAAGAGTCACTCTTCTTAGAAGCACCAAAGAGCTGGAAGGCAGGAAGGAGCCACCGGACCTAAATGGGACAGAAAGCGGGAGCCCAGGGAGGGGACCAGCGCTCAGAAACTGTTCTCAACCGGAAGGCAGGTACCGAACAAGGATCGGAACTTCAGTGTTGGAAGGTCTCATACAGAGCAGGTACAGAAACCCACGCCAGGTGGGGGGCCTCCCCGGAGATCCTCGCAAGAAGCCGGGGATCCTCTCACCACCCCCCAAGAGTAGTGGTGAGCCAGAGGGGGCAGGCTCCCAGGGAAGCAGAGCCCGGGGTTGGCTCACTTGGCGGCCCCAGGTTATTTGGAGCCCTGGACCTGATGCAGTGTGGACGTTGGCCCAGCGTGTGGCCAAGCGCCCACGCGCCAACCCTTTCCACCAGGAGCTGCCTTCATCCTAAACCCTCCAGTATTTCAGCGGATCGTTCTGAAAACACAATGACCAGCACACAGAGAGACCCCAGCCGGCACGGAGACCGGACACCATGAGTGAGAACCAGTCAAGGCAAGTGTCAACAGAACACGTCTGCCAAGACGGACGTGTTGGGCTTGATGAGACGGAGATTGTCCGACGAGGTCTCACGGGTGCCAGCGAGACAAGTGGGAAAAGGGACTCAGAGAAATTCCTGCCCCCCCAGCAGCTGGTGTAGGTGGCATTGGGCGCCGGTCTTCCCCTACCGCGGGGCCGGATGTTCGTCTTGCTATTGTCACTGGACAGATATCCGGGTGTCCACAGAATGTCTGTGACTGGCCTTCTCAGAAGCGGGGATCAGCTGCCACAGAATATTGGCAGCGATGCAAATGCGCGAAGTAGGATTACCGACATTAATGAAAGAGTGAGCACCGGGCACTGGCTAGGGGCCCAGATCACACCGGCCCTCAGAACAAGTGCTATTAAGACGGGTCACATGGTCTGAATGATGACAGTGACCCACCCCTGGGCCGCTCAACAGCTCAGGGGCCGCCGGGAGGCAGACACGGCAGAGCCAACCCCAGACTACCCCCTCCCCCCGTCTTAACGCACCCTTACTCTGCGGCCCACAGACTCTCTGCCCCACTCCCCAGGTGGGCCTGCGGTGGCCCTCAGTGCTCCCAAAGGGGGCTTCTGAGTTCTTGAGAGTTATTTATTTTATTTTTTAAATGTTTCTTTATTTATTTTGAGAGAGAGAGAGAGAGAGAGGGAGGGAGACAGCGAATCTCCAGCAGGCTCTGCACTGCTGACGCGGAGCCTGATGGGGGGCTCGAACTCACAAACTGTGACATCATGACCTGAGCCAAAATCAGGAGTCAGATGCTTAACAGACTGAGCCAGTCAGGAGCCCCAGCGTTCTTGAGATTTACACGTTCTTTCCTCATTTCTTTCCAGGAAGCAAGAAAGACATTCTTTCCTAGCTCATGTCAACACGACATCCTCCTTTCCCCCAATACAAAACACGCCAGAAAGTGCCAGGGAGCACCCTCCGGTCCCGTCAGGAGCTGCTGTCTGTGTTGCAGGGACAGGAAACGCAGAGGAGAGTCAGGTGGCCGGGCAGGTGGAGTTTCTCCGTCAGGCAACCATCGGGGCCTTGGCCGAGCCACACGTGTCCCCGAAACTGGTTCCCTGACCTGTAGCACTGACATCACAGTCTGTGTGTTAATTTCCTCTGCCTTTGCGACCCACGGTGACACGCAGTCTCACCTTCCACACCTTCTGTACCTTCGGCCAACACCGCCTCGGACCTCCTGTGCCACCGGTTAGGAGACAGAGGCAGGAACTGAAATTCATTCTTGACGTTTACAGAGTCAGAGGATCCCAACACCTGATCCCTCCTTTCCAGTCCTTAGAGAAGTGGGGTTGTCCCCGAAGTGGCTTCCGAAATGTTCCCAGCTGCCGCCCCGGGTCCTCCCCCAGGTCACTGCGGAGCACAGAGCAGCCCAGATGCCCACGGAGAGCGCGTCCTTCCGCAAGGACCCCCGTGCAGGCCGATCACAGGCCGTGTGCGGTCTCCCTCCGGGCAAGGCTCTTCTGCCCTGTGCTAATCCGCCCCGACTCACTCCTGCACAATCTTTCCTGCTGTTCCTCTCCACTGATGCAACAATTTACTGGAACATAGGGACGGAATGTTCCAAAAGAATTGCCCAAGTGTCTGTCTGCTTTGGACGGCGCTTTATTTATGTTATCTGTGAAGGCGAGTGGCACAGCTCTCACACACTCTGGGAGTCCAGACAGCCCCGAGCGTGCCGGGTGCAGGGGTGGGGGGCGGGGGGAGAGCAAAGAAACTCTGTGCCCGTTGCCAGCAGGTGAGCCTGGGAAAAGGGATTCGGTGGAAACCGGGGGTTCCCTTCATGCCCAACCTCAAACCGCTCCCTCCCTGCAAGTTTCCTACCGCCGGAAGTCCTCTGGTGTCGCGGACTGCCTTGAATTTCCCAGCGCCCGTGGGTAGCGTCGTCTGTCTCCATGCAACATCGTGGTACATTGTGGGAAGCCGGCCGTGTCATTTTCCTCCGCCGCCACAGCGTTTTTCTTTTTACAAGAATCAAACCACCCGTCTGCCTCCTAGTTCTTAAAAGTGTTTGTTGTTGTTTTTCACACGCAGCCAAGGAAGGATGTGTCTGCCAAGCAAGCGTAGCGGTAATTAAAACGTGACGGCAACTATCGCCAAGAACTCCTCCCACGCCCGGTCAAGGGCGGCACGAGGTGTCACAGTCGCGGGCAGGGGCCCGCCTGTGCTCCCACCGGGCAGGTGTCCGCGCCTGCATCGGCGCTCCCAATGCCGGGACCCACAGCCAGGTGTGGGTTTCGAACAGGAGCCCTTGAACGAGCGCGTGACTGGTCATTGCTTCCTAGAGCCCTTTTTAAATGGTGAAAGTCTGCGCCGAGCTTGGGGGATTATCAAAGTGCAAACAAGAGGAAAGAGCACAGGGGCTGGGGAGGGCTTTGTTCAGCTGGCGCCTTCTCAGGCGGTCTGGGCTGCGGGGACCTGGAGAGTCCTTGGCAGGAGCGGATGAAAAGGTGGCGGTGCCCCAGGCCCCCCAAGCACCTTCCAGCCTCCGGAAGGACAGGGTGACCCCCTGGACCAAGAGCCCCTTGGCGAAAGAGGACTTCACCCACGGCTTGGTAGTGCCTCTGGTCTCCAAGAGACAAGTGGGAGGTGAGGTGTCCCCATTGTACAGATGGAAACACAGCGAGTGTGGACGCTGCCCGCAGCTGTCCCCTGGGTTAGAAGGAAAGCTGGAAACGTCCCCAGGCGACCCAACCGCAAAGCCTCGTAGTGAGGACACTGATGGCGTCTCCTGCTCCTGCCCAGGGGCCCGAGTTTTCCGCCTCCGGAAAAGGGCGACTGGCCATCAGAGGCGACTTCCTAACTGGAAAAAATCGTTTGCCGTGATGATAGAGATTCTAAGTAGTCACGTCAAGGAATAAGTTCATACGGAGAATTAGGGTTTTGCAGACTCTCTTTTTAGTAGATTTTTCTGGAAAAATTAAGCAGGAGAGACTTTGACGAGGATGTCCCCCGCTCTGTCTCCGTCTGCCCCGCAACGACGCAGAACTTGGTAAAGGGACAGAAGCTACAGAGACAGTTCAGGAAATGGATGTGGGACGGGTGTCTCTCGTCAGGGCAGTGGCCATATAGTTCGCTGACAAGATAACAGAGTTAAACTTTTCCATATGCACCGTGTTTGGAAACCACTTCTACCTGGTTTTATTCATCGTTTGGATTCTTTTTTTAAATTATTTTTTTAATGTTTATTTATTTTTGAGAGAGAGAGAGAGAGAGGGTACAAGCGGGGGAGGTGAGAGGGAGGGAGACACAGGATCCAAAGCAGGCTCCAGGCTCCGAGCCGTCAGCACAGAGCCCGACGCGGGGCTCGAACCCACGAACCGTAAGATCGTGACCTGAGCTGAAGTCGGGACGCTCAACCGACTGAGCCACCCAGGCGCCCCCTTTCAGACTGTATTTTTGGATCAACATTGAAAATCAATCGTTATAATGGGGCGCCTGGGTGGCGCAGTCGGTTAAGCGTCCGACTTCAGCCAGGTCACGATCTCACGGTCTATGAGTTCGAGCCCCGCGTCAGGCTCTGGGCTGATGGCTCGGAGCCTGGAGACTGTTTCCGATTCTGTGTCTCCCTCTCTCTCTCTGCCCCTCCCCCATTCATGCTCTGTCTCTCTCTGTCCCAAAAATAAATAAACGTTGAAAAAAAAAAAATTTAAAAAAAAAAAAAAAAAAGAAAATCAATTGTTATTGATTATTTCTACTACCCTTCAAGCACACATTTTTCCTTTTCCTTCTGCCCTGGGTCCCAAAGTCCTCGTTGAAACTGTCTGAAATTTTAGTGCCCACGTTTTTCTACGTTATGCCTTATTTTCTCTAAGAATATATATATAATATATATATATAATATATATATTTTAATAATTTTGTATCAATGTTGCTAAAATTTTAGAAAAGGAAAAAAAAAACAAAACAGCTCTGGGTAGTTTGAGCTGATGCTACCAGGCAGCTCCCGTGATGTTTAGAAGGATGGAGAATGGGCTTGGAGCCACTTCCAAGCACAGTTTCTTCACTGCTTCTAGGTCTTTATGTCTCACCCTTGACGGTCAAATTCCCATCAGGAATACCTAGAGAGGAGCAGGTCGTGGAGGTCCTGGGAAAGTGCTGGAATGTCCACTGGGCTCTGCTCACGGCTCAGCCTGAGGGCCCTTCAGAATTTCTGCTCCTTGGGGCGCCCGGGGGGCTCAGTCCCTGAAGCATCTCACTACAGCTCAGGTCACGATCTCGCGGATACGGAGTTCGAGCCCCGCGTCGGGCTCTGTGCTGACAGCTCGGGGCCCGGAGCCTGCTTCGGAGTCTGTGTCTCCCCCTCTCTTTGCCCCTCTCCTGCTCATGCTGTCTTTCTCTGTCTCAAAAATAAATAAAAACATTTAAAAAAATTTAAAAAAAAAAGATCTTCTGCCTCTTACTGGGAGCCAGATGTGGGTGGACATGGGACCACTCCCCAGGCCTCTCCCCATTGCTGAGATGGTCGCCCACCCCGGCCAGGCCACTCTGGTTCTCTCAGCATCCTATTTGTCACTGTATTCCTGGTGCCTGACATAGAGTGAGCCCCATGTTTGCTGAATAAATAAATGTATGTGAACCGATAGCTGGTAATACCTTCATTTTCCCGTTTTCGGCCACAGGTCTGCACACCCTTATAGACTCTCATTTAAACATCATGCCATCTTGCTCAACTGAAGGACAAGTTGTGTGTGGTTGACCCGGGGCAGGGGCTCAGCCACGCCCCCCCCAACACCTTCGTGCTGCTCGATGCCACTGCGGACCAGGGTTTTATCATTCATCTCTCCTTCACTGACAGCAGAGAAGGTTCCAGTGCTCAAATCCATGCCTTGAAGTCTGTGAAACGCAGGGAAGGAGTAGGGCCACTGACGGCGAGTTTCCCTTGCACCTTGCCCAGCGCATCTCTCTGTGGCCCCAGACTGTCCTGTCCTCGTGTGCAGTCTGGGGACAGGGTTGTGGTGGCCCATGACTGGAGTAGATGTTTTTAAGAATCCAAGACTCCGGGGGCGCCTGGGTGGCTCAGTTGGTTGATTGCCCGACTCTTGGTTTCGGCTCAGCTCACGACCTCAGCTCATGATCAGGGGGTTCGTGAGTTCAGGCCCTGCCTTGGTCTCTGCACTGACAGCACAGAGCCTGCTTGCGATTCTCTCTCTCCCTCTCTCTGCCTCCCCCCACTGGCTCTCTGCCTCTCTCTTTCAAAATAAATAAATAAAACCCGAACGATAGAAAAAAGAATTCAAAACTCCACGCACAAAGAGCTGGAAGGTGCAGACACACGTCGGCCTCCTGCCCCGCTTGGAGGTGGGGAACTGGGATCTCGGAGATTCAGACTCCCCCCCCACACACACACACTTGCGTGTGCCAGAACCCACAGCTGCTGAGCGTGTCGCTGTCTTCTTGAAGATAGAATAGCAGCCAAGCATTTTGCGTCTGCTGTTCTGAAGGCTGCAAATGCCTTGAAGGCTTCTCTCCGTCAAGAGGAGGGAGCAAGGGTCCCTGAAATAGTTACTCATCTGGAGGCGTGCTGTCCACCAAATAACAAGGGGGAAAGCGGCCAAAGAATCCTGAAATCAGGTGGCGCGGGGAGAGAGGGAGTCCGCAGGTTTTCCGTCTATGAGATTCTGGAACATGCAGCCCAGCTGAAGCTCACGAGGGCGATAGGGCCCCCGTGTGCCCTCCCACCTCCTTCACCCCGAGAAAGGGGCCTTCGGTCACTGGGTCCGGCAAGGCAACCTCGCCAGGGCTGTGCCTCATGCCTGCCCAGTCCGAGCCCGAAGGCACAGCCCTGCTCCCTCTCCAAGCAGCGCACAGGGGACAGAACTCAGGAGCCGCGGACAGGTTTTTAAACTTCAAGTTCCACCCGCCGTCCTTGTGCCGACTCCCTGTGACCAAGTCTATATAGATCCAAATTGGTGGAGAGCACGATAAGGGTGATTTAATAATAAAAAAAAAATGTTTTAAGAATGGCAAATTCGGGGCGCCTGGGTGGCTCGGTGGGTTAAGTGTCGGACTCTTGATTTCCTCTCAGGTCATGATCTCACAGTTCATGAGATCGAGCCCCAAGTCGGGCTCTGTGCTGACAGCATGGAGCCTGTTCGTAGTTCTCTCTCTACCTCCCTCTCTCTCTCTCTCTCTCTCTTGCTTCTTCCCAGCTCTCTCTCTCTCTCAAAATAAACAAATAAATATTTAACAAAATAAAGAACACAAAGCGAAAATGGCAAATTCATCAAAAATAGTTAGCCTCTTTTCCTCTTTGATGGTGTGATTTACATGCAGCTGTTTGGAAACATGGTGGGCGTGGGCACATCAATGACACGGTTAGTGGTGAGGTCCCTGTGGACGCTCTTGGGCCTCTACCCGTTTTCCATGTGATTCCTCTCCAAGGGTGTCCATGAGCGAGACATCCACTATGGACCCTACAGACACTGGCCTCAAGACAAAGGCCCCCATACAGGCCCCCAGACCAGCCTGCCTTGCCCCAAGGCTTCTAGACAAGGCCTCCCTTTGGCCTTGACCACATCCCGGGTCAAGACACTCAAGATGCTCACAGCTGCTAGCCACCGGCTGACGTCTCCTCACACAGTCCTATTTCATTTTTGTGGTTGTGGAAAGCAGCTGGTCTGCAGACCTCCGGGGGCGGGCAGCTGGGAAAACTATTTTCAATTGCACATGAGCCCTAATGCTCACAACACCTAATTCTTTGGACATGAATGAATATTTCAAATGATGGGATTCCGCTCCACCCATCTAGGGACAGAACCCCGCCAACCTTGGCCGGGCAAGAGTGTTTCCCAAGCCACGGATGTTGGTGGATGCCCCAGGAGCAGAGTTTCAAATCGTGGTGGCCATTGTCGCAAAGGGACTGGTTTTTATAAACGTTGAAACTCTAATGATTTTTTTTAATTAAAAGATTACCTTCTAAGAAATGACTTAGTGTTTTATTCTAAAATACATAATGCAAACTCAGTGGTAGACTGCCTTCTTCTTCTAGTTTCTGGGGACAAGACCATCTTGGGGGCAAGCTTGTTTCTCTCAGGCCTCTCACTTTTTGTTTTGTTTTGTTTTTCACTTGGGAAACAGAGATTTGTTTGTTTATTTTCTGAAATGGGGTGGATAATCATTTCTTTAAAAAGGAGAACCCAAAAGTGCGTTAATGTCCAAAAGACGTAAAGAACCGATACAACTCCAGGGGGAAGAAAAGCAAGTAATCCAGTTACAAAATGGGCAGAAGACCTGAACAGACACTTCTCCAAAGAAGACATCCAGAGGGCCAACAGACACATGAAAAGATGCTCGACATCACTCATCATGGGGGAAATAACAAATCAAAACCATGATGAACTCTCACCTCACACTTGTCAGAACGGCTAAAATCAGTAACACAAGAAACAACAGGTGCTGGCGAGGATGCGGAGAAAGGGGAGCCCGCGCGCACTGTTGGTGGGAATGCAGACTGGTGCAGCCGCTCTGGACAACACTATGGAGGGTCCTCAAAAAGGTAACAGTATAACTACGATATAATCCAGTAATCCCATTTCTGGGTATTTATGCAAAGGAAACGAAATCACTACATCAATGACATATTTGCAGTCCTGTGTTTATTACAGCACTATTTACAAGAGCCAGGACATGGAAACAACTACAGTGTCCATTAGCAGATAAATGGATAAAGAAATAAAAGATATATATGTATAATATATTTTATGTATTTAATATATATTTATATAAATATAATATATAACATGTAAACATATTATATAGTTAATATATATTATATGTAATATATCATATAATATATATAATTTAACATACATTTATACATTTTTTTTTTATTTTAAGAAAAAAAATTTTTTTTAATATTTATTTACTTTTGAGACAGAGAGAGACAGAGCATGAAGCGGGGAGGGTCAGAGAGAGAGGGAGACACAGAATCCGAGACAGGCTCCAGGCTCCGAGCTGTCAGCACAGAGCCTGACGCGGGGCTCGAACTCATGGACTACGAGATCATGACCTGAGCCGAAGTCGGATGCTTAACCGACTGAGCCACCCAGGCGCCCCTATACATATTTTAAAAATAACATTATTCAGCCATAAAAAAGAAGGAAATCCTGCCATTTGTGGCAACATGGATGGACCTTGAAGACATTACATTAAATGAAATAAGACAGAGAAAGACAAACAGGAAGAGACATTACTGAAATTGTTGATACTAGCTGTGATCACCAATTACTTGTACTGGAAACAGATGAATAAAAAAAAAGGTGTCAGTTGTGGTGATGAGTACGTGGAATAAAAGGTATCAGAAACCAGGGTTCAGGGGCACCTGGGTGGCTCAGTTGGTTAAGCATCTGACCTCAACTCAGGTCATGATCTCATGGCTAGTGAATTCAAGCCCCGCATCAGGCTCTGTGCTGGCAGCACGGAGCCTGCCTGGGATTCTCTCTTTCGCTCTCCTTGCCCCTCCCCTGCCCACGCTCAGTCTCTCTCTCTCTCTCTTTCTCAAAATAAATAAACGTTAAAAAAAAAAAAGAAACCAGCGTTCAGCAACTGAACCTCTTTTAGGCTGACTTTACTGTGCTCTCCCTTCTAGGGGTAAAGTCATCCTCATTATCCTGCACAATAGACTTTCCCTACATTTCAGGTAGACCCCAACTTTGGGCAATAAACCTCTCCCACCCAACACACAAAAAAATTGCTTTGCCATCAGTTGTTCTTGAGCTAGGATTTCATTAGGTTTTGTCGCCTGCACTCCTCTGGGGTCTTCTAAAATCGCGGCGGGGGACTTCAGGGTCTCAATGTGGTTGCGTCCTCCCTGAACTCTTTTCCCCTTGGCTGCAAAGATCCCCAGACCTTTGATACGCTGCTGACATAAACAGAGACACATTTGTCAGGCTTAAGGATTCCATACTCCTGTGAAAATACCCCCTGAGCGTGACTGACTCTTACCAGTCATTTACACACGAGTAAGAAGTGGTTGGTCTGCGCTATTCCTAATGGCTAGTTCTGATAGAGATCCAGGGAAAGCGTAAGTGGATTTTTGGGGTATAGAGACAGAAAAGCAGTGAGACACTTGAGGAAAGAGGATATTGAGGGACATGGCTGGAATCACAGGACAAACTTTGTATATTACTTGGCAAATGAGAGACTGACGGTTGGGGGGAGGGACTGGATGGGACTTGATTTCTCTGATACTTTGTTTTACTTAAATCACATGAGCCCCCGGTGGCTACCGCTAATGTGCAAATATCTTGAGGTCCTAGAAAACTGGTATGAATGGTGAAGTGCCTCTGATCTGAACAAGAAGACTTAACCCTTCCCTGTGTGTCTCAGGCATATCCCCCCCAACCCAAAGAGCCTTTCTGGCCCTCCCTGAGAGTTGAGTACTCTCTCTCTTCTGTCCCATGACACCCTGTACTCTTACTGTCCCCTGCTCCTCACGTTTTCTTCTGTCACTTCTCTTGTCTGTCCCCTCTCCCTGGACGGATCCTTAAGAACAGAGCCAATCCCAGCACCTAGCACTCTGCCATCCATTGTGTGGGCAGAGAAACTGAGTGCAGAGTAGGCAGATGGAGAGGGTGAGAAGGAGAGAGAACGTGAGGACACACAGCTTTTCAGTGCTCCAATCACCTCGAGATCCCAGCAGGCAGCAGGCAGATTCTGCTTTCAAAAACCACAACCTCCGGAATTTAATGATATCCAATCAATTATGCTGAGGCATCCTCCTCACCGTCATTATTTATAATAGCAAAAAACAAAAAACAAAAAAAGCCCGGCCTTCAAAATCAAACTGCACCTGACGTTCTGTAATTTGTACTTGCATCTACCTCCAAAGTGGATTTATATTAACAATCGCCCCCAAATCGTGGCCCGAGCAAGGCTGGCAGTCTTAAGGTGAAGGCAATTAAATCACTGTGTTGTCAAAATCCACCTTTCCAGTCCAGGCACGAGAGTGGATGGAGAGGCCCGTCCACCTACCCGCCCACCGTCTCAGCCGAGAGGCGGGGACCGTATTTATTCCATTCTGGGGCCCCAGCTCAGTGATCAGCATGAAAGGAAGACAAAAGTCAGAGGTTTGAGGTTCTCGACACCCTCAGAGCACCACCCAGTTGAAGGAGCCGCACAGGTCACGGGTCACTGTCATCATGCAGGTGCCTTGGTTTATGAGATGTGAAGCGAAAGCCCTGAGACGCCGGAGGCCAGCAGCATTCTCTCTAGCTCCCCCGGTACGCATGGGGCTCCTGTGTGTGGTGGCCTAAACCAGCTGGTTACAGTATATTCCAGGCTGCCACTGTCCCCGGTCTTTAGACACTTACGACCCACAGCAGCCGCGCGGGAGGGTCCCCTTATTAGCCCCACTTTACAGATGAAGAAACAAAGTCACGGAGGAGCTAAGCCATTCACCCAAGTCACGCAATTATTATTATTTTTTACGTTTGTTTATTTTTGAGAGAGAGAGAGCAGGGGAGGGGTAGAGAGGGAGACACAGAATGGGAGGCAGGCTCCAGGCTCCGAGATGTCAGCACAGAGCCCCATGCGGGGATCGAACTCTCGAACCGCGAGATCACGACCTGAGCGGAAGCCGGACGCTTAACGACGGAGCCACCGGGCGCCCGCCCCCCACCCCGCCCAAGTCGTGCAATTATTAAATAGCACTGCTGGAATTTGAACCAGCCGTGTGTGTGTGTGTGTGTGTGGCAAAGGACATGCGCTGCCCATATTACACATTTGCCACTTTGGCAATCCGTTCAGGAGTTAAATATTCATCAAACATCCAGAAGGTACGATGCATCCTGTTGGGTCCTGGTTATAGTTGGTGAACAAAACACACAGATTCCGTCCTTCGCAAAGCTTATAATCTTGCAAATGTGCCAACATTAAATCTGAAACCTCCAAAAAAATTAGATTAAAGCTTAGGAGGCAATGATAGCTCCTTAAGGGGACCCCATAGCCAGGACTTGGGGCTTCGATAAAGTTTCCTGAACTAAGGACACTTCGTCTGAAGCCTGATCCTACTGAGCCAGGTAAAGAGGTGAAGGAAGGAAGGATTGTCTGGACACAGGGGAAGAATACCCAGGACTCTGAAGCGAGAGGCTGTTATGCCCCCGAAGACCCCAGGAGGGACCCGTAATCAGTGAACAGGGAGAAAGTTGTCTGGATTTGTTCAAAAAATGTTTGAGAGGACTGTTTATAGAAGGAAGTAGAAAAGGAGAACTTTGTGGCCATGTTGCAATTTCAAGAACACAGGACAAAGTTAGGAGAGTTCTGAGCAGGGATCTTAACCATGAAAATTGAGAGTCTGAGACTCTAGGAATCAGCACATCATTGCCATTACTTTGCAGATGCGAAAACGGACTTCCAGAAGACAAGAGACTTGCCCCACGACTTCTCCCTGAACAGCTAGAGAGCTGCCTTGAGGGCCCTTCACTACTGTCAACGGATAGTTTTTGTCTGCCTCTTCAGCAGATCTTCCTTTCCTACAAAAGTTTTCTGAGGTCTTCCCGCTCCTCTGATTCCATCCTTGTTTTCTAGAAAAGTCTACACAAGGAATAGAGCACATAACCAGCCCTGAGTCATTCAAGGAATTGCAGTCCTGTAGCTACAGCGATTGCTTTAGAAATAATTGCATGACATAACACTCTGACAGAGTCATAGGGACTCTCGAAACTGTTCCCTGGAAATCTGAGGTCAAAGGTTGATTCTAATTCTCACAGCAAATTTAAACCCAGAGTGATAGACATGGCCCTAGAACAATTTATTGGGAATATATTGATGGTAGGTTCTTAGAGGGCTCGAAGTCATGGGAACAAATAGTATCTGTTCATTAACACCAGCAAAGATATAGTATGGTTTGCATCTCATTATATAAAGGAGTACCCGATCACTGTCCCATAATGCACGACTAGAAAACTGGAGCAAATGTATGAAATTATTTTTTGGACATTGGATAACAAGCGGCACAGAACTGTGTTTCCTGGGCAAAGGGGAAGAAATAAGGGTAAGCTTGTCATAATCCTGTTTTTTCTCCGTGGAGGGAACGTTTAAATTATGGCACAGGGAGGCAGAAGTGAAAGTGCCTGGCAGTCTCATTGAGTAGGAGAAACAAATTCAAGTTCAGGAAGGCCAACGCAGTAAGTTAAGCAGAGGAAACGTTGAGGAGGGCAGAGTTATGGAGTCCCCTTAAGTGTCTGACTTCATACAAGTTCAGGTATGCATGAGCTTCAGGAGGCCAGGCGTAGACAACTACCGAAAACAGAACTCGGTAAATATAAACCAAACTCCCAGAATTCACACAGCGGCTCAGTTAGAATACTCTGGTGAACACACGGAACATTCAGTAGTGACTTGGAAAGTTTCAGGACTTGGAAGCGGGACAAAAATTCGGATTTCCAGACTCTAACAAAAAAAATTACTAGATACACAAAGAACAGAAAAAGATGAAATGTAGCAATTAATGGAAACAGAACCAGGAATGACCAAAAAATTATGGAATTGGTAGATAAGAGCCATAAAGTAGTTATTGTGAATTTTAAAAAATATGCTCAAAGATATAAAGGGAGACATGAATATAATTAAGAAAGAAAAGGAAGACAAAGCAAAGAACCAAATGGAACATCTATAGAAAAAAATAGAGTTAAAAAAATCACTAGGTAAGATTAAAAGCAAATGAAACATCAAAGAAATAAAGATCAGTGAGCTTGAATAGCAATGGAGACTATTGATAAACTAAAGCAAAGAAGAAGAAAATGAGAAGTCAGAGAAGAAGGGAAAGAAGGAGAAAAAAAACAACCCCTCAGGGAGCTGGGGAACAACAGCAAATAGTCTAGTATATGTGCCATTGGACTTTCAGAAAGAGGGAAGAGAAAGAAAAAAGCATAACATATTTGAGGAAATAATGGCCAAAACTTTTCCAGATTTGATGAAAACTACACACCATAGATCCAAGAAGCTCAAACAACCCAAAACTAGATAAAACACATACCTATATGTGTGCACGCACACACGCACACACCCGCACCCACACACACACACAAAATACACCATGATTAAATTGATAAAACCATTGATATAAAAATCTTAGAAGCACCCAGGTGAAAAAGAAAACATACGAATAAGAAAAAAAAGAATTATTAAAAATGTCTTGTCGGGGGGGCCTGGGTGGCTCAGTTGGCTAAACGGCTGACTTTGGCTTAGGTCATGATCTCCCAATCTGTGGGTTCGAGCCCCATGTCAGGCTCTGTGCTGACAGATCAGAGCCTGGAGCTCGCTTTGGATTCTGTGTCTCCCTCTCTCTGCCCCTCCCCCACTCCCACTCGGTCTCTCTCTCTCTCTTTCTCTCAAAAGTAAACATTAAAAATATTTTTTTAAATTAAGAGCTAACTAAATGTTATTTATGAGAAACATACTTTAACTATAAAGACATAGATATATTAAAAGTAAAAAGAATGGAAAAGGACATGTCATGCAAACACCAGTCATGAGCAAGGTATATTCAACAAGGTATATTTTAGAAGTAGGAATAGCATGAAGAGCCAAGCTACAGCAAATAGCCAACTCCTATCTCCTAGTTGATAGGAGATCAGTTTATCAAGAAGACATAGAAATCTTAAATACAGTTGTACCTGATAACAGAGTTTCAAAATACATAAAGCAAAAATTACCCGACTGAAAGGAGAAATAGACAAACCCAAGATCATAGTTGGAGGTTTCATCAATCTTCTCTCAAAAACTGAAGGAACAAGTAGACAGAATATCACGAGAATGCAGAAAACATGAAAAACTCTACAAACTACATGTTTCCTACAAAGGGTAAAGATACAAAATGACATTGAAATTTTAACAGCAACAATAGAGATGAAAATATCAAATTTCTTAGACTGCATTAGAATTCACCTCTATCTATAATGAAGTACCTGGATTAGACTATCCGACAAAGAACAATTTTAAAACACAAAACCAACTGCTGAATGTACTAAAGAATAACAACAAGATCCAGCATTTGGAAACACAAGAACTTTGCACGAGATGACAAAGATTAAGGTGAGCCCTCATTTGCTACAGCTTTTCCCTTAGAGCTTGGGAAAAGGGAGTCAAAACCGAAATGTGTCCTACTACAGACCCATTGATCAGGGAAGAATAAAAAGGATGTTCAAGGCTATTAGGAAGCCAAGACTTTAGGGAAGTGAGTTCCTACACAAGAGAAAATAAAAAAGAAAAGAGTTTGACATTCCACATGCTATTTTGTCTAAAGGCATTTGACAACTCCCAAGCTGTGCATCCTAGGACAAAATAGATTAAACCAGAACAATGGCTACTAAATTTTAAAAATGTGGAGGTTTCCTGGTACTAATGAGGCACAAATTAGATTTTAGGGCTTGCCAGGGTAAAGAACACTGGTAAACACTTGAAAATTTCAAATAAGACCCAAGAAGAGTTACACCCTACGAGTAAGGACAATGTGGAACTACACCAGCCTATTTCAAGGTGTCTTGCTCATATATTATCTGTCAGCCAGAAGAAAATTAAATTGTGCCTTGAGAAAGTTAACAGCTTCCAGAGTCTCACCAAACTTTTAAAAATAACGTCCATTAGTCATTCAAATGTTACCAGAAACAGATGCAAAGGGATCCCAATATGATGAGCCACCATACATGGAATTTAAAATAATTGTGATTGTGTTTACAAAACTAGAGAACTATGAGGGATTTCACAGAACTATACTAAAATGAATGAAATGAAAATTGTAAAACTGAAAAATACAAAAAATAAAATAAAAATTCAACCCAGAAAAGATCATCATTGAAATGAAGATAGGTTAGTAGCAATATCCAGTTTGGGACATAGAGGGAAAAAATAAAGGATAGAATATACACATATACATATGTGTGTATATATATATATATATATACACACATATATATATATACACACATATATATATACACACATATATATACACACATATCTATATGTATATGTGTATATATATATGTATATGTATATATGTATACACACACACATATATATAATTTATAGGATGTGATAAATAGGTCTAATATATATAATATATGTATCACATATATTATATATCACATATATATTATATATCACATATATAATATATGTATCACATATATATTATATATATATCACATATATATTATATATGTCACATATATATTATATATATGTCACATATATATATTATATATATAATAGAAAGCTCATAAGGAAAGGAGAAAAAGACTATGTCAAAAGACTTGTTTAAAGAGATATTGGCCAATAAATTTCCCAAATTGATAGAAGACACCAAGCCATAGAATTAAGAATTTCTAAAACTCCCAAATCAGGATAAACAAAGAAAACCATACCTAAGTACATCAAAGGTAAAGAGAATAACTTGCAAATGCAAAACAACTCTTAGAAAGTAAAAAACAAACAAACAAAAAAAAACAATCAAACCCCCAAAACAAAAAAGACCCACAAGTCTTACAAATAGAAAAAAAGAGGGGCACCTGGGTGACTCAGTTGGTTAAGCGTCCGACTTTGGCTCAGGTCATCATCTCACAGTCCATGATTTCAAGCCCCACATCGGGTTCTGTGCTGACAGCTCAGAGCCTGGAGCCTGCTTCAGATTCTGTCTCCCTCTCTCTCTGCCCCTCCCCCATTCATGCTCTGACTCTCTCTGTCTCTCTCTCTCTCTCTCTCCAAAATGAATAAACATTAAAAAAAAATTAGAAAAAAATAAAAAAACATATTACCTTCAAAGAGACAAAAAAAAAAAAAGACCAAAGCTGAATTTTCAGTGGTTTCTATGGAAACCAGAAGATAATAAAATCTATAAAAGTGCTGAAAGAAAATAACTTCCTACCAAGAATTTTAAACCTCATAAAACCATGCATAATAAAGGAAATACTGAAGGGAATTTTTCATTCAGAAGGAAAATAATCTCTGTGGAATCATGATAATACAGAAAGGAAAAAACACCACCACCAGAGATGGTAAATATAAATGAATATTCTATTACCAAGTACTACCACTAATATATTAAGTAGAAATAATATATCTGACAATAGCAAAACAAAAGGCAGAAGGAGTAAATAGACTAAAATGTGTAAGATTCTAGTATTTGTGCAAAAAATGCTAAGTGTACTAAGTTCATGTGGACTGTAATAAACCAAGTGTACATGTTGTAATCTCTATGAAAATATCTAAAAGTAGAGTAATCGAATTCATAATAGTATGCAAGAATACAAGAGAAGAAAACAATAAAGCAAATATTCATGATTAATTCAAAAGAAGGCAAGAGAAAAGAACAAAAGGGCGAAAGTATGGATGAGACAAAAAAATAGTAAGATGGTTGATTAAAATCCAAATATATTAGAAATGACATTTAACACAAATGGGATAATTGCTACAAATAAAATAATAAGTTTGTCAGACTGGATTTTAAAAAAACTTAACGGCGTATTGGGAGATACACCTTGGATTATTAGGATACAGAGAGATTACAAGCAAAAGAAAGCAAATGAAAGCAAATGCTTACAAGCAAAAGAAAGAAAATGGTATTACACTTGTGATGATCACTGAGTAATGTACAGAATTGTTGAATCACTATATTGTACTCCTGAAAATAATATAACATTGTATGTTAATTATGCTAGAATGAAAGCAAATTTAAAAAGAAAGAAAAAAGTATGTTGTATAAAAGCTAATTAAAGAAAGATGATGTATCTATACTAACTTCACAGGATGCAGGCTTAAGTACATAAGTATTAAGAGATGAAAAAGGGCCTTAAAAGTATAGAACCGTTCTAAATTCATATGGACCTAATAAAATAGCATCAAAATATATAAAGCAAAAATTAACAGGACTGAAAGGAGAAATCAACAAATCCACAATTATAGTTGGAGATTGTAAACACATCTCAGTAACTGGTAGAAAAAAAAAACAAACACAAGAAGCTTTTAATACTTGATCGATTTGGCAAACTTAATTTATGGACATAGATGAAGCATTATAGTCCAGAATTGCAGAGTACATATTCTTTTCAAGTTCACATATAACAATAACTATAATAAACCATCCACCAGGCACAGATTCTCTGAACAAATTCAGCTAGAAATAAAAAATATAAACAGAACAGAAAAATTACAAACATTTCACAGTTGAGCAATGCCCTTCTTTATATCCCATGAATCAAAGAAAAAATCACAATGAAAATGAGAGAATATATTGAACTAAATAGTAATAAAATATAACCTATCAAAACTTGTGGGGGTACTGCTAATGCTAAGTTTTAAAGGGAAATTGATCATCTTAAAGGTCTAAAAAAGGGGGGGAGGGGAAGGGCTAAAACTAGTCCAAATGAAAATCAGTGATCTACCATCTATCTAAAAATGCTAAAAAAAAGAAGAGGACATTAAAATAAAGATCTTGCTTGTCTTTTCTGCCATATGAAGACACAGTAAGAAGCTAGCTGGTCCTTGCCTGACGCCAAATCTCCTGGTGCCTTGATATTGGACATCCAGCCTCCAGAACTCTGATAAATAAATTTCTGTTATTTATAAGGCTTCCAGTCTGTGGTATTTTGTTTAACAGTCCAAAGATACAAAATGAAGACTGATATCACTGATCATCCCCCAGCAAGACTGACTGAGAAAAATGGAAGTACAGATTATCAGTATCTCCATGTAAGAGGAACACTAAAATAAAGACGTTACAGGCATGAAAATAACAGGGTTATTGCAAGGGTTCAAAAAACCCTTGCAGAGAACGGAAAAGGAACGAATAATTAACAACTCATTTTCTGAGTACAGGATCGTCTTGATAATGAATCTGGACAAGCACGTTACCAACGTGGTCAATCCTTCTCATGAACAAACAAGCAAAATATCAAAACTGCCCATTTACTTAAAAGATTAACACATAAAAGGGCGCCTGGGTGGCTCAGTCGGTTGGGCGGCCGACTTCGGCTCAGGTCATGATCTCACGGTCCGTGAGTTCGAGCCCCGCGTCGGGCTCTGTGCTGACAGCTCAGAGCCTGGAGCCTGTTTCAGATTCTGTGTCTCCCTCTCTCTGACCCTCCCCCGTTCATGCTCTGTCTCTCTCTGTCTCAAAAATAAATAAACGTTAAAAAAAAAATAAAAAAAAAAAGATTAACACATAAGGAATAAGTTTCCAGGAATGCACACTCCTGAAATGTTTCCAAATTTGAAAATCAATCATTGTAGTTTACCACATTAAAAGACTGAGGAGAAAAATCATGTGGGCCTCACAGCTGATAAAGAGAAGTATTTGCTCATATTCAATACCTATTCATAATTTTTATTAAAAAATGGTAAACCAGGAATAGAGTGAGCTTTCTAAATTTGATAAAGAGTACCTACAAAGGCACCCTACAGAAAATGTCATATTGAAACATCATATTCAATTACAGTATATATATGGAGAGAGAGAGGATGAGAGAGAGAGAGAGAGAGAAAGAGAGAGAGAGATTTATTTTAAGGAATTAGATCCCAAGACTCGTGGGGCTTGCAAATCTGAAATCTGCAGGGAAGGCCGGCAGAGACTCTGGGGAGGGCTGATGTTGCAGCCTGAGTCTAAAGGCAGTTTGGGGGCAGAATTTCTGTTTCTTCAGGGGAAGTCAGTTTTTTTTCTCTTAATACTTTGAACCGATTGGCTAAGGACCACCCACATTATGGGTTATAATCTGCTTTACTCGAATGTTATATAGACTGGAAAAAAAAAAGAACTAAAACTGAAATTATTCACAAAATATATAATGGCATGTGGGGGGAAATCCAAAATAATCTATAAACTACTGAAATGAATAAGTGAATTTACTAAGTTCACTGCACACAGTATCAATACACAAAAAATGAATTGTTTCCCTGTATGCTAACAACAAAGAAATCTAGAGTGAAATTTGAAGTACATCAAAAAATCAACCATTCTGGAATAAATCTAACAAGACATGTGCAAATCTCTACGCAGCAAAGACTAAAGAGTACCGAGAAAAACCGAAGACCAAAGTTTAGGGGGAAAATGCAGTAATTTCTTGCCTTTCTCAGTAATGAGGCTTTACAACATCTTCAAACACAGCATTAGCGAATACTGACCATTGCTCCTAGGAGACATAGGAGGTTAGGCTCCTGCAAGCCTCTGGTCACAACATTTTTGTCCATCGGTGGACACAAAGCCTGGCTTCTGTGCGTTTCTGTGTTTCTGTGTTTAAAGACAACCGATTTAATAGAATATTGTTGATTCATTAACATTGACCTCACATCCAGTAACACTAAACGCTAAACAAAGCGTCTCTAACACACATATTTTCTCCATAAGTCACCAGCAAAGCCTTTTGCACTTCAGAAACTAAGCATCACCTCAGCACTACACCTGGGGCCGTTTTAAGCAGAAAAATGACCAACCAAAAGCACGAAAATGTGACCGGTGTGCTACTAAACTAATCACCAAAAAAGGCGACTTGTTTACTACATGTGTGGCAGCTGCAACAAGAAGGGAGTGTCACCCTTGTTCCATCCCCGCTGGGAACTCGCCCAGCTGGCAACTCAAATTTTTCACCACTCTGTTCCTGTCTGCAATGATCCCCAAGGTGCCCCAAGTATCTATTGGTTACCAGTACATTTAGCAAGTAGGCTAATTCAGAAATACGGATTTCACAAATAATGAGAATCAACTGTATCAATATTTTAAAAATTTTTTTTTCAATGTTTATTTATTTTTGGGACAGAGAGAGACAGAGCATGAACGGGGGAGGGGCAGAGAGAGAGGGAGACACAGAATCGGAAACAGGCTCCAGGCTCTGAGCCATCAGCCCAGAGCCCGACGCGGGGCTCGAACTCACGGACCGCGAGATCGTGACCTGGCTGAAGTCGGACGCTTAACCGACTGCGCCACCCAGGCGCCCCAACTGTATCAATATTTTTAAAATGTTTATTTATTTATTGTGAGAGAGACAGCAGGTGGGGGAAGGACAGAGGGAGAGGGAGAGAGAGAGAATCTCAAGCAGGCTCTGAGCTGTCAGCACAGAGCCCCGTGTAAGGCTCAATCTCACAAACTGTGAGATGATGCCCTGAGCCCAAATCAAGAGGCAGATGCTTAACTGACTGAGCCACCCAGGAACTCCTTAACTGTACCACTTTCAAGGACAGGGAGACTAAAACAGGAGTCAATTCTCCTCAAATTGGTCTATCTATACAATGAAATCTCAATTGAAATCCCAGTGGACTTGTGTGTGTGTATGTGTGTGTGTGTGTGTGTGTGTAAACTGATCAATTAATTCTAAAATTCGTGTGGGGATGCAAAGGGCTGTAAATAATAGGCGTTTTTCGAAGAAGAATAAAGTCGGAGCACTGAGACCATCAGCTAGCACAACTTCTATAAAGCTGCATTAATCCAAATATTGTGATATGGAGGCAAAGATAGAAAACTGTACCAGTGGAACGAATAGAGTCCAGAACCTGACAGGCACACGTTGGCTACCTAATTCACAATAAATGTGTCATCGCAATGTACAACCACAAATCAACAAATAAGATAAATAACCCGATTCAAAATGGGCAAAGTTTTGTCCAGATTCTTCACAATAGAAAAAGGGTATCCAAATGATTAATAGCATAGGCTCCACATCATTGATTAGCAAGAAAATGCAAAATAAAACCATGAGGTACAAAGTGCACTCATCGGAATGAATAAAACACTTTTTAACCCAGGACAAGACCTAGTGTTGGAAGAATGTAGATAAACTGGACCACTCATTAATGGCTGATGGAAATATACGAGGGAATAATCGCTTTGGAAAACACTTCCTGGCATCCGCTGCTGCCCTGCAAGTGCAACCTCATCACTCGCAAATTCCTGTGTTAATTACGCATCTAGCGAAAATGCAGACAAACACACTGGCAGACAGGTACAAGAATGACTAGAAGAGCTCTGCTCATTACAGCCCCAAACCGGAAACAACCCAAATGCTCACCAAAAATAGGATGGAAAATACAGTCTGCTGCATTCCTACAATGAAAAGAATAAGCCCAACGCAACAACGTGGATGAATATAACACATGTTTTGTTGAGAACGAAGCCGAGGAAGTACATACTTACTGCATGATCCCATTAATACTACTTTCTGCAAGAGGCAAGATGATATTGTGGTGACATGGTCAGTACAAAGGTAACCTTTGAGGGGAGGAGATGATTTGGAGGGGATAGAGCATGGGTTCTGAGGCACTGGTAAGGTTCTAGAACTTGGTGTGGGAGAGGACCACACACGTATCAATGTTTTATAAACAAACGTCAAGCACTATACTCAGGATATGCTATCCTCGCTATGCAATTACTTCAATAGAACGTTTATTACACTTTCTGAGAGCAATTATTTTCCAGCCCAGTGTTATCTCTCTACCTAACCCAGCCATTTGGGTTAACGGTAGAATATAAGGTAATAATAATTAGAACATAAGCTTGCAGAGCCTCAAAAGCCTTTCTAGTCTTCCCTAGAATCTTCTGGAAAGCCATGAGAAGATGTGTTTGACAAAATGATAGAGTAAATGAGGATCTGGGAAGCTTGTCTGTTAAGGACCGGATAGTAAACATCTCGGGCTTTGAGGCCATAGTGCCTCTGACTCAACACTCTACTGTGGTAGCCTGGAAGCATCCACACACAACATGCAAGCACACGGGCATGGCTGTGCCCCAGTCAAACTTTATTGACAAAAACAAGCAGGGAGCCACAGTTCCCTGGCCTCTGATTCCACCAGGAAAGAAGAGGGCACGAGAGAAGAAATGGGAATATCAAGATAATTAACGGTCAAGAGAAATTCCAAGATGGAATCTGCGTCATAAATGCAGCCATCCACCAATGCATACTGGGCCGGCTAGAGGCAAACAAGGCCAGAACATTAGTCACTCCAGGAAAGCAAGACTGAAGGAAAAGAAAAGTAATTATCTTCCCTGCCTCCCTCTGTCTCTGCCCTTCATGGAGTCGACACTCATCGTGCACACGCTATTGCAGGCACTGTGGATTCAGCAGTGAGTATGGATGAAGAGGTCCCTGCTTGTACCGACTGACGTTCTAGTCTAGTCCAGGGACGGCCAATGGAAAGGAAACATACGTCCAGACAGGAAAAATTCCCACCATGTTAAGGATAGAAAGAGCTCTGTACTCCTGCCCAGAAAGCTCATCTCTACTGCTCTGTTCCAAAGGCCACTGTGAGTCAGGAGTACTCTGGACCCAGCTGTCCTCTCCAGGCCACCCCACGGAAATGTCCTACTCTGGACCTGACAAGGGGGCACGCTGTCCCCTCGGCTGTCTGTCCCTCCTGAGTTGGAGAAAGGGACTTCCGGAGTCCTCACGGTGTGACCCAGACTAAGTGGGGACTCTGAAGGAGCTTGCTGAAGGCCAATGGTAGAGACAGGGAAAAACAATCCAGTGTCTTGATCAGAGAGGCCCCACTGGGATGCTGGCCGCCTGCCACTTGGCTGGAGCCAGCCCACCCACCACCACTGGGCATGGCAGTTTCCACTGTGCTACGGAGTCAGGCCAAATCTTAATAGCCATGCACACAGGGATGGCGGCGGAGGGCCCTGCTCGGGACGCGCTCCTGCAGCCCGGGCAGCCCGGCCAGCTCCTCCACTGACAGAGAGGACAGGCGACCCTCCTGTCCCACCAAGTTCCTCATGGCCTGAAAACAAAGGGTAGCACAACACCAACTGTCGCTGTAAGAACATTGTAATGGAGAACAGCTTAAATGTAGATTTCCGAAAGGGGTGGGGAGCATTGATTTAATGACACGTTTCGGAGATCTGAGCCCACTTTCTCGGACACATCAGTGGGCACGGTGTTTCCCCCGGCTCCCTGTCTTATTCCCTGTACCTCACACAATTCCAGAATTCCCAGCCATGCCCTGTGGGGCATAAAGGCCTTGCCCTCCGTTCTAGGGCAGGCTCCACTGTAGTGAACCCTGAGGAGTCAAGCAAGTCTTGGTGAGTCAAGTGCCACAAATAGATAGTTAGGATGCCTTGCGTTTCAGATCACTGCATGTACATTTGACCCAGCCAAATCCCTGCAATGGACTGGGAGCTCTGTTCCTATTTTATCCACAGCAACGTTTACACTAAGCCCGGATGGGTTAAGACACTTGGCTAATATCAAACATGCAGTGGCACGAGTTAAAATAAAAGGTCTTCTAAATTCTTGGTTTTGGTCTAGTTCCACCTCTCTCGTGTGAGTGGCACGAGATAGGTGCCTTGTTTATCTAAACCAGCTTTTTCTCCTCAATGTCTCGCATAGTGCCTCGAACATAGGTGGCACTCAATGAGCATTTCCAGTAGGGAAGGAAGGAAGAAAGGAAGGAAGGAAGGAAGGAAGGAAGGAAGGAAGGAAGGAAGGAAGAAGGGAAGGAAGGAAGGAAGGAAGGAAGGAAGGAAGGAAGGAAGGAGGCAGGGAGGCAAGGAGGGAAGGAAGGAAGGAAGGAAAGAGGGAGGGAAGGAAAGAGGGAGAGAGAGGGAAGGAAGGTACTTAAAAAGTTGACCTCTATTTACAGGGTGAATAGTGAATCCTTGGTGATTTATCCTTTAAAAATGTCTTCTGTCCGGATAGACGAATCGATAAAGAAGATAAAGATGTGGTATATGCATACAATGGAATATTATTCAACCATAAAATAAAAAAAAACAATAAAATCTTGTTATTTGCAACAGCATAGAGGGAGCGAGAGAGTATGCTAAATGAAATAAGTCAGAGAAAGACAAATACCATATGATTTCACTCATACGTGGGATTTAAGAAACAAAATAAACAAGCAAAAGAAACAAAAGAGAAAGAGAGACAAACCATGGAACAGACTTAACTACAGAGAACACGCTGATAATTACCAGAAGGGAGGTGGGTGGGGGTTGGGGGAAATAGGGGATGGGGATTAAGGGGGGGTACTTGTGAGGGGCTCCTGGGTGGCTCAGTCGGTTGAGCATCTGACTTCGGCTCAGGTCATGATCTCACAGTGGACGAGTTTGAGCCCCGCATCAGGCTCTGTGCTGAGAGCTCAGAGCCTGGAACCTGCTTCGAATTCTGTGTCTCCCTCTCTCCGCCCCTCCACCGTTCACACTCTTTGTCTCTCTGTCTCAAAAAATAAATGAACATTAAAAAAAAAAAAAGGAGGTCACTTGTGATGGGCACCGGGTGTTGTATGGAAGGTGTTCAATCGCTACATTGTCTCTACACCTAAAACTAAGAGTACGCTGTTAACTATACTGGAATTAAAATTTAAAAACATAATAAAAAAATGTCTTCTCTCCAGTTTCTCTTCTCCCTTCTTATCCTTTGATAGGTGAGCTTTGTCAAGTTTAAAATCTGACGACAATTGCCTATCAATTGCTACCTTGTCTTTTCCCTCATCTTTCCTCCCGATCATGCAGAGAGAAACACCTGGTTTTGAAGGAGAATGAAGCACTGTGTTATCCAAAGAAATATCTGGAAGCAACTAGAATGCCTGCCATTTGGATCCCATGGGTTACAGTATTTTATATTTTATTTTATTTTATTTTATTTTATTTTATTTTATTTTATTTTATTTTTTAAATTTGTTTTGAGAGAGAGACAGTGCAAGTGGGGGAGGGACGGAGAGAGAGGGGCAGGAGAGAGTGAATCCCAAGCAGTCTCTGAGCCACCAGTACAGAGCCTGATGCAGGGCTCCATGCCACGAACCACGAGACCATGACCTGAGTCGATATCAAGAGTTAGACACAACCGCCTGAGCCACCCAGGCACCCCTGGGTTACGGTATTAAACTATGTATCATCTTTTTGCAATACGGATGGTGCCTGGATAAATCTGGTCTCTTATTAGACCCCACGTCCAAGAATGAGTGGAACGTGCAGGAACTGTTCAGACTTCCAGAAAGGCTTCTTACGGATCGAGCTGCATGATATTTCAGAGACCATTATCAGGTGTTTCCACCTTGTTACCGCAGAATTTTCCTTCTTATTCTCTTCGTTTCATTGTTTGTCTCACATCCTCTCTAATGTGAAAACGAGGATTTCTCAGCTCCTTCTTCCCACTTAAGGAAGCTGACCCTGGGTTGGCAGAGGTGGGTGATCCCTGCCTTCCCATAGGCAACCCCGGGACACGTCTGTCCTGTGATCGGTTATGGGATGCAGAGATGGATAGGAATACACTCTAAAAAAAGAGCATTTTGGCTAAAAATCTCCACTTACATCTATTCACCTATGACACGGGCAAACATACAGGGAAACCATGGCACGAAATTGTGGCCGAGGGTGATTTTCTTGCGATGCTGAACTCCAGCAGAGCCCCTGTTACATTGTACCTTATTGACATCATAAATGAACTGAAGTGGGATTTCATGATCAAAAGTGAGATGATTAAAAACCCTTACGGTTCAACTCGATTGCACCGACATTAATATATAATGAGGAATGAGACATGCTTTGTTTTAACAAGGAAACCGAGTCCTGACTAGATAAAGTCTGAAGGTAGCAAAGAACAGACAGAATGGTGAAAAGACCAGTGACCCTGTCAAAAATAGGAGGGAAAGGACATTTTTGAAGAAAGGAAGGGAGCATTTGCAATTTGCATGAAAATGACTTAGAACCACAGTGGCTGTGTTTCTTCCCTCCTGACGCCTGCGATTTCCTCTAGCTGACTTGCGTTAGCTCGGATTCGACTCTATCAGGAGAAAGAGGCAGCAAAGGTGCGGACCGTCCCCTGTGGCTTTGACCTTGGCTGCTGTGAGCGCCCAGGAGACAAGCTGGGTGCGGGAATGCACGGGAAGCCAGTGGAGCGCCTGGGCACTAAAGAGGACGTGGACGCATACGGGCCAGGGCTTCTCACCCACACCGCACATCAGGCTCACCGCCCACCATCAGCACCCACCAACATCAAGGTTTCTGGAATCCGAGGGAGGAATTCAGGCCCAGATGTTTAGAAACCTCTCCTCGGGCAATTTGAATGTACAGCCAAGGTTAAACACTGCTCAGGTGCCCAGACCGGCTCAGCCGGTTTGACCATCCAGGGGGCCTTGGGTCCATTACTGAGCGCCTTTAGCCTCAGCTTTCTCAACTGTGAAATGGGCTAAGAGTACCACCTCTCTGACTGCATGATTGTAACAATAAATGGTATAATTGGGTGAGGTGCTTGAACACGTGGTTCCCTGTGTGCTGTTGACAACACCGTGAACTTGGGGCATCTGGGCAGGTGAGGAGGGCAACACTCCTTGGGCAGTGACGGGTACAGATGCAGTGATATCCTGTCGCTTTACTGAACACGTGGCCAGTCCTAAAGGCTGATTGTTGGGAGGGATCACTGGCTTGTGCCGGTGTAGACAACATGGGGAGCGTCTCCAGAAGGATCTGTATGGACGAATGCGGGATCTGTGCGTGCCTGCAAGGTGCCAGGAAAGTCAACCCAAATGTCATGGGAGCCTCTGCTCAGGCCACACCTCAAGGGCATCTTCCAACTCCAAGTAAAAGAGGTCAAAACAGACTGTTGGCAAATGCCTGACCCACACTTCGGTAACGACCACACGGGAGCTAAAGGCAGTTGTACCCTGGGAGAGAGGCTTAGAAGAGATAAATGAAAATTAGGGCAAGACAACAAGCGTCTCGGATTATATTCGTTTTTTCCAGCAATGGAAAATGGCTGAGATGGTTTCCTGAGATGCTGGGGACACACACGCTTTACCCATGGGATCGTCATCAATGGAACTGGGACGGAACTGCTTCCTTGAGAATGATAATTAGCGGGCACAGCCGTCTGGCCGGGCACTGCTACGGACGGCACACTCATCGTCTCGTCCAGTCCTTGCACCAAGCACACAGAGCGAGTCCTGTTATTTTCTCTGTTTTACCGTTAGGAGAATTGTCTTGTTCAGTCACGTGGCTAAAGACACACATCGGTGGGTAGAGTCGCCAAAACAGCATGCTACCGGGGAAATCAAGAAACACCCACGGAGTCAGCAACGCTGAGAGCATGGGTAAACACCCAAGGCCATTCGGACATCAAACATTCAAGCCGAGGGGCGCCTGGGTGGCTCAGTCAGTTGAGCGTCCGACTTTGGCTCAGGTCACGATCTCGCGGTTCGTGAGTTCGAGCCCCGCATCGGGCTCTGGGCTGATGTCTCAGAGCCTGGAGCCTGCTTCCGATTCTGTGTCTCCCTCTCTCTCTGCCCCTCCCCCGTTCATGCTCTGTCTCTGTCCCAAAAATAAATAAATGTTAAAAAAAAAAAAAAAACATTCAAGCTGAGGCCTCCAGAGGGGACCCAAGGAGGAGGATTCAATAATTCTAACTCACAACGCCAGAAAAACACAAACATTCTGTTGGAAGACCGTACTCACAGGTAAGAATGTCGCCTACCATGCACATTACATTGCATCAGAGCAAAAATCGAGGCAAGCGTCTCCTTGAGATTCCTGGGACCGGGGTGGCCGCACTGCTGGAAGCAAGAAACAGTGACGAAGGAATTTTACTGAACTGTTACTCGTTTAAGATGGGAAGTATCATTTGCCATCCTTCTCGGCAGCCTTTTTGGTGAACTTCATTACTGCCTACAGGCTCTCTTAACTTTCTTCTCCAGTTTTTAAGAATGTCTGTTGTAAATTCCCTCCCCGTGAGGTTTTCACTGACTCGCCTTTGCTGTTGGGGACATGCCATTGTGCACAAAAGAAGGGGAAAAAAAAAGCAGAAGCCACGTCTCTAGATATGTGATAGCATGATGTGTACACAGGAATCAGCAGATGGGTTAAACTAGCAGGAGACTCGGCAGTTATTTTGATGAGGATGCGCGTTGTAGGTGAAGTTTAAGGTCAGTAAAGCAAAGGAATTGTCTGAGCACTTCACTTGCCAAGAGAATCACAGAACATCAGAGAAACCTGGCATCATTGGGGCACCGGGGTGGCTCAGTCAGTTAAGCGTCCAACTCTTGGTTTTGGCTCAGGTCATGATCGCACAGTTCTCGAGTTCGAGCCCCCCATCGGGCTCTGAGCTGACAGTGTGGAACCTGCTTGGGAGTCTCTCTCTCCCTCTCTCTCTGCCCCTCCTCCTCTCATGCTCTCTCTCTCTCTCTCTCAAATAAATAATTTTTAAAAAATTTAAAAAAAGAAGCCTCATTCTGTAGGTCTCAATTCAGGTGCCGGGTTTGGGGACATGTCCTGCTCTTAAGCTGGGATTGCTTGCTACACTCCTGATGCGGAGATAATGCAGCAAACCCTTCCCTCGGCCTCCGTCTCTGAAAACAAAAAGATCCTTTCCGATGTCACGGATAAGGGATGTGTGATGTCATTCAGCCTAATGTTATTTCAAAATAAATCTACATGGCCTGAAAGTGACTTTTATATTCACTAATTTCAAACTCGCTTTGTCAAAGAGGCAAAGTGGAGAAATACGACTAAGGGAAGGTACTTGCTTCTTTTTCCTAACATCACACTTTCCAGTGATTCGGTTCAATGCCCATGATATTGTGTCTTTGAGATGGTCCCCCTACGACACACAGGATAAACACAGCTCCATAGTCGAGCCAAGAATACCAATGGAGACACCCGCCTTCCTGGTCTTAAAGGCAGGGGGATCCAAATAGTGGAACATTACCTTTTAATTAGTTTCAGACTTATTTATTTATCTATGAGATGAGCTGCTGTGAACGCCAATTTCTAAGCTCTAAGGCTGACATAATGGGAAGAATTTTCTGAAAATAGCACGTAGCGTTTTTGTAACACTTTGTCATTTTCAAAGGTCACAAAACATTTGTGATTTGACCCTCCAGCTAACACCGTTAAGTAGCTCACCCACTTATCATGATCCTAATGTTACAGAAGGGGAACCCAAGGGTCAGAAACAGAGTAATTTTTCAAATTCAATGGTTTCAGATTATTTTTCAAATAAATGGCATGGCCAAGAATAGCATCCACATCTCTATTTGGGTGTACTTTCTCCTCTAAAGGGCAAAGAATGAGAACATGTTATTGTAAGTTCATCGATGCTCCTAAATATATTTAGGATAGTTGGGTTGGGGGGGTGGTGGTGCTTTCAGTGATGTTTCAAACAATTAAAATGAAAGGGATGGGTGGTTTGAAGGTGTTAATAGAAAAGAAAAATGTTTCTGCCCCTCCTTTGCGTTAGCCTTCTCTGGTAGGGACTCGGAACATCACGCTAGGTAGAAACAACATTGGGTCAAAGGACATTCAAATCAGACTCGGTGGTGATAAAGAACAATTGGTAAGTCATGGGGTCCAGGGACTGAGAGGCCAAGTCCCAAAGATCTGTGAGCCCGTTGGCATGGTCTGAGAAACCAGGGATATAAGCATGTGCAGTATGTGGACAGTGTGGGGATACAGATTTTCGAACACACACACACACACACAGGAAAGTAGAAGGGATTCTATATGAAGATTATGTATGCACCGCCTTAGGAATCCCTTGAAGATAGGGATTATGCTGTCTTCCCAGCAGCAGCCGCCGTGACTTACACATCACCGGCGCTCGGTAAATGTTTGCGACCACACTGGGGCATGGAAAGCAAAGTGGCCGCCATTAGCTGCCCTTATGGGTTCATGAAGGACGAGCAGGGAGGCCACGTGACTTTCGGATGCAGTCCCTAGGCTGGTGGAGAAGTCTGGATTGCAATAAGACAGTGGTAGAAGGACCTCATATCCCTGTAGACAAGACGCCCGGGAAGGCGGGCCAGTTATGCAGATTAGTAATTGCTTGACTCAGAGGGTGAAACATTCATGAGCGTAAACCTGATGTGATGTCTCTAGAGGCCCGGGTTCAGCCCCCCTTGTTTTCTTTTTCATTTTTTTGTTTTTGTGTTTTGAATATTTTACCCTGTGCACTGACGAGAACATGGCAGAGAATTTCTGCTCAAGATAGTGTTTCAGGTTGAATGGCATTTTTACGGTGACTATGGCACCTTGCTTGATTAAACTCCAGAACGCTTTATACAACATGTTCAGTTTTCAATACGTTGTTAACCGTTGAATGCTCGTGTCACGATTCAATTCAACAATTTTTCCCCCGTGATTTAAGTTGGATTGAATATGCGTCACATGTGATTTACCGTTTTATTTTTATTTATTTTTTTTTCAACGTTTATTTATTTTTGGGACAGAAAGAGACAGAGCATGAACGGGGGAGGGGCAGAGAGAGAGGGAGACACAGAATCAGAAACAGGCTCCAGGCTCTGAGCCATCCGCCCAGAGCCCGACGCGGGGCTCGAACTCACGGACCGCGAGATCGTGACCTGGCTGAAGTCGGACGCTTAACCGACTGCGCCACCCAGGCGCCCCTGATTTACCGTTTTAACCATTGCTAAGAGTACAGCCCTGTGGCATTAAGTATATGATCACCAACATCAACCTCCAGAACTTTTTTCATTTACCCAGCCTGAAAGTCCATACCCATTAAACACTAATTTTCCATACCCTCCCTCTCCTCACCCTCTGGCAATGAACCTATACAGTTAACGCATCACTCCTGAATGATAAATAACGTATAGAAAGAGACAGTTGAAAAAAAAATCATAGCTAGGCTTGGGGCGCCTGGGTGGCTCAGTCGGCTGAGCGTCCGACTTCAGCTCCAGTCATGATCTCACGGTTCACGGGTTCGAGCCCCACGTCGGGTTCTCCGCTCACAGCACAGAACCCGCTTCGGATCCTCTCCCTCCCTCTCCTCCGGCCCCTCTCCAGCTTGCACTTGCTCCCTCTCCCTCTCTCTCAAAAATAAATAAACATTTAAAAAATTAAAAAAAAAAAAACAGAGCTGGGCTCAAAAACACGAGAAACATCTCTATGGAACAGAAATAGAACAGTGATGCAGGGAAGAGCAGGCAGCCCATTGGTGAGACGGGCGAATAACTAAGGAAAGTCTTCCACTGGAAACAGAGACCAGAGCCAGCCTACAAACAGGCCATACAGACTGAAAATGTGGTGCTTATGGACGAATAACTAAGGAAAGTCTTCCACTGGAAACAGAGACCAGAGCCAGCCTACAAACAGGCCATACAGACTGAAAATGTGGTGCTTATGGACGAATAACTAAGGAAAGTCTTCCACTGGAAACAGAGACCAGAGCCAGCCTACAAACAGGCCATACAGACTGAAAATGTGGTGCTTATGGACGAATAACTAAGGAAAGTCTTCCACTGGAAACAGAGACCAGAGCCAGCCTACAAACAGGCCATACAGACTGAAAATGTGGTGCTTATGGACGAATAACTAAGGAAAGTCTTCCACTGGAAACAGAGACCAGAGCCAGCCTACAAACAGGCCATACAGACTGAAAATGTGGTGCTTATGGACGAATAACTAAGGAAAGTCTTCCACTGGAAACAGAGACCAGAGCCAGCCTACAAACAGGCCATACAGACTGAAAATGTGGTGCTTATGGACGAATAACTAAGGAAAGTCTTCCACTGGAAACAGAGACCAGAGCCAGCCTACAAACAGGCCATACAGACTGAAAATGTGGTGCTTATGGACGAATAACTAAGGAAAGTCTTCCACTGGAAACAGAGACCAGAGCCAGCCTACAAACAGGCCATACAGACTGAAAATGTGGTGCTTATGGACGAATAACTAAGGAAAGTCTTCCACTGGAAACAGAGACCAGAGCCAGCCTACAAACAGGCCATACAGACTGAAAATGTGGTGCTTATGGACGAATAACTAAGGAAAGTCTTCCACTGGAAACAGAGACCAGAGCCAGCCTACAAACAGGCCATACAGACTGAAAATGTGGTGCTTATGGACGAATAACTAAGGAAAGTCTTCCACTGGAAACAGAGACCAGAGCCAGCCTACAAACAGGCCATACAGACTGAAAATGTGGTGCTTATGGACGAATAACTAAGGAAAGTCTTCCACTGGAAACAGAGACCAGAGCCAGCCTACAAACAGGCCATACAGACTGAAAATGTGGTGCTTATGGACGAATAACTAAGGAAAGTCTTCCACTGGAAACAGAGACCAGAGCCAGCCTACAAACAGGCCATACAGACTGAAAATGTGGTGCTTATGGACGAATAACTAAGGAAAGTCTTCCACTGGAAACAGAGACCAGAGCCAGCCTACAAACAGGCCATACAGACTGAAAATGTGGTGCTTATGGACGAATAACTAAGGAAAGTCTTCCACTGGAAACAGAGACCAGAGCCAGCCTACAAACAGGCCATACAGACTGAAAATGTGGTGCTTATGGACGAATAACTAAGGAAAGTCTTCCACTGGAAACAGAGACCAGAGCCAGCCTACAAACAGGCCATACAGACTGAAAATGTGGTGCTTATGGACGAATAACTAAGGAAAGTCTTCCACTGGAAACAGAGACCAGAGCCAGCCTACAAACAGGCCATACAGACTGAAAATGTGGTGCTTATGGACGAATAACTAAGGAAAGTCTTCCACTGGAAACAGAGACCAGAGCCAGCCTACAAACAGGCCATACAGACTGAAAATGTGGTGCTTATGGACGAATAACTAAGGAAAGTCTTCCACTGGAAACAGAGACCAGAGCCAGCCTACAAACAGGCCATACAGACTGAAAATGTGGTGCTTATGGACGAATAACTAAGGAAAGTCTTCCACTGGAAACAGAGACCAGAGCCAGGCTACAAACAGGCCATACAGACTGAAAATGTGGTGCTTATGGACGAATAACTAAGGAAAGTCTTCCACTGGAAACAGAGACCAGAGCCAGCCTACAAACAGGCCATACAGACTGAAAATGTGGTGCTTATGGACGAATAACTAAGGAAAGTCTTCCACTGGAAACAGAGACCAGAGCCAGGCTACAAACAGGCCATACAGACTGAAAATGTGGTGCTTATGGACGAATAACTAAGGAAAGTCTTCCACTGGAAACAGAGACCAGAGCCAGCCTACAAACAGGCCATACAGACTGAAAATGTGGTGCTTATGGACGAATAACTAAGGAAAGTCTTCCACTGGAAACAGAGACCAGAGCCAGCCTACAAACAGGCCATACAGACTGAAAATGTGGTGCTTATGGACGAATAACTAAGGAAAGTCTTCCACTGGAAACAGAGACCAGAGCCAGGCTACAAACAGGCCATACAGACTGAAAATGTGGTGCTTATGGACGAATAACTAAGGAAAGTCTTCCACTGGAAACAGAGACCAGAGCCAGCCTACAAACAGGCCATACAGACTGAAAATGTGGTGCTTATGGACGAATAACTAAGGAAAGTCTTCCACTGGAAACAGAGACCAGAGCCAGGCTACAAACAGGCCATACAGACTGAAAATGTGGTGCTTATGGACGAATAACTAAGGAAAGTCTTCCACTGGAAACAGAGACCAGAGCCAGCCTACAAACAGGCCATACAGACTGAAAATGTGGTGCTTATGGACGAATAACTAAGGAAAGTCTTCCACTGGAAACAGAGACCAGAGCCAGGCTACAAACAGGCCATACAGACTGAAAATGTGGTGCTTATGGACGAATAACTAAGGAAAGTCTTCCACTGGAAACAGAGACCAGAGCCAGGCTCGGTACTGGAACCCACAGCCTTGGATGGCAAACCGCGGTCATGGAGGACAACAGGACACGGTCACCACATCACAACCCCAAACGTACTGACCGTTGTGTGTCAGCCACAGTATCGGGGCTGTGCTCCCCGGAACCTTCAGGAGACCTGGTTTTCACTCGGGACACAGAGTGACAGATCAAAGCAACCACAAAGCCTTGGAAAAGGAAGTAAACACGAAAGGAGAGAGAGAAAAAGAAGGGGGGAAAGAAAATCTCCTACCCAGAACGAGCCTCTAAACCAAATTTCCAAAAGAAGTACAGAAATGTGCTGCTAAAAAGATAGAGCCAACGATGGCAAAATACAACACGAAGTCCCCTCCTGGGGCACCAGTTTTTAAGTGGTATAATGAAGAATTTGTTGAGGGCATGCCCGTGACGCGCCTAGAGGTAAGTTAAGGAAGCGTAAAAACATCCAAAGAACACCGAATTATGAAATGGAGAGCTTCCACCGAGGCTGACGACGATCCCTTGGGACTGATTTTCGCACAGGTCACAGTTGTCCACCGGGTGACCCTGGAGATGGAACAGAAGCGCCAGATTCTGGTGGGGAGCCCATGCTCACCAGGGAAAGCGGCACAGAATGTTCCCTGTTTTCACCACCTGGAGTTTGTGGGGAGGCGCAGTAGGGATGTCGTGGGCCAGCGGAGGTGCTGGTGCAAAACCACAGTCTTACTGGGCCAGTGAACCAGAGGACGGAGTGTGGACACCGTGGCTGATGGAGGTGGGGGATGGGCAGTGAACTCCTGGAAGGACAGCAGTCAGAAGGGGACCTCTGCCTTCTCCCTGCACACATCTCTGGTTTCCCCCCGGACAGACACAGGCGTGGAGCAGATTAAAGGCGACTCGGAGACCAACAAAACTACCGGGCTAAAGTCGGGCCGCCATACCGAGTGCAGAGTGCAGCCAGGTGGCCCGCCTGCTACGACAAAAGCAACAACACTCATCAAGGAAAAGTATACTTCCGGGTTCCCACAACGTAAATTCAGAATATCTAGGGTAAAAACCAAAATGGCCCGACTAAGAATTAGGACTCTAGGATGCATTCTTGAAAAATAAAAAAGGCAGGGGCGCCTGGGTGGCTCAGTTGGTTAAGCGTCTGCTCTTGGCTTCAGCTCAGGTCGTGATCTGCCGTTTGTGGGATCGAGCTCCATGCCGGGCTCTGTGTCGACAACGTTGGGATTCTCTGTCCCTCTCTCACTGCCCCTCCCCCACCCATGCTCACTCTCTGTCTCTCAAAATAAATAAATAAACTTTTTAAAAAGTTAAAAAGGCAAAAAGACAATCAACAGACACCAGATGAGTGAGATCCGACCAGACTGGCCTTCCCAGATTAAAATTACGTATATTAATATAATACAAAAGGGATTTAGCTGCACACTGCACCAGACTATCAGCCGTCATAACCTGTGTGATGCTTGCAGAATCCCACATCTGATGGCAAACATGCATTTTCCAAGTGCACATGATATATGCAACAGAGCAAACCATTGCTGGGCCATACATAAATCTAAATTTATAAAGATTGAAATCTTACAGGGTGTGTTTTCTTACCACCACAGGATTAAACACCAGTAACTATAAACTGTAGAAAATCCAGGCTATTTGGAAGTTAAAAAAAATACTTCCAAATAACCCATGAGTCAAAATAGAAGTCATAAAGGGAATTAGAAAGTATTTTTCGGTTAAGTTGGTTAAGCATCAGTTGGTTAAGCATCTGACTCTTAACTTGGGCTCAGGTTGTGATCTCTTGGTTCAGGAGATCAATCTCTGCATTGGGCCCTGCACTGGCAGTGTGGAACCTGCTTGGGATTCTTTCTCTCTCCCTCTCTTTCTCTGCCCCTCCCCTGCTTGTGCTCTCTCTCTCTCTCAAAATAAATAAATAAGCTTGAAAAAAAGTATTTTCGATTAAATAATGAAATATACTGCGCAAAGGTTGTGTGATACACCTAAAACAATTTGTTTATATTGGAAGATATAAATAATGATCTAAATTCCTATCTTAAGAAATTAGAAAAAGAGGGGCCCCTGGGTGACTCAGTCAGTCAATTGTCCAACTTCAGCTCAGGTCATGATCTTGCATTCTGTGAGTTCAAGCCCCGTGTCAGGCTCTGTCCTGACAGCTGGGAGCCTGGAGCCTGGAGCCTGCTTCCGATTCTGTGTCCCCCTCTCTCTTTGCCCCTCCCCTGCTTGCACTCTGTCTCTGTCTCTCTCTCAAAAATAAACAAACATTTTTAAAAAAGAAAGTATAGGGGCGCCTGGATGGCTCAGTCGGTTGAGTGGCGACTTCGGCTCAGGTCATGATCTCACGGTTCGTGAGTTCGAGCCTTACATCGGGCTCTGTGCTGGTGGCTCAAAGCCTGGAGCCTGCTTCGGATTCTGTGTCTCCCTCTCTCTGCCCCTCCCCCACTCATGCTCGTGCTCTCTCTCTCTCTCAAAAATAAATAAACATTAACTTTTTTTTAAAAAAGCAATTAGAAAAAGAAGAGAAAGGAAAGCCAAAATAAGCAGAAATACGGAAATCATAAAATAAGGGCATGAATCAATTAATAACAGAAATGAGCATATATCAATGAAAAACAGATAGCAGTAGAGAAAAAAATCCTTCATTTGGAAATTTAAAAAGTTCTAAATGAATGGAGAGACCATATTCATAAATAACAAGAGTTGGTATAATAAGGATGCCCATTCTTCCCACATTGACCCATAGAGTTAATGCAATGTCAATCAAAATTCTAGGAAGTTTTTCTAAAGAAACTGACAAGTTGATTTTAAAATTTATATAAGGATTCAAAGCACCTAGAAGAGCGAAAACAATTGTCCATATTTTTCCCATTTTATTTTCCCCCTTTTAATAAACATCAGTTTTTTAAGTTTATTTGTTTTATTTTGAGAGAGACAGAGACAGCACGTGTGGGGGACAGGCAGAGACAGAGGAGAGAGAGAGAGAATCACAAGCAGGCTCCGTGCTGCCAGCACAGAGCCTGATGTGGGACTTGATCCCACGAACTGTGGTTTCATGACTTGAGCTGTGATTTCATGACCAAGAGGCAGACACTTAACCGCCTGAGCTACCCAGGTGCTCCTTAATAAACATGATTTTTTAGAATAGTTGTAAATTCACAGGAAAATTGAGCAGAAAGTACAGAGAGTTTTTATACAATCTGATTCTCTCCCAACACAATCCCCCAAATAACAACATCCGCACCAGAAGGATACTTTTGTTAAAACTGACAAACCTATACTGTCACATCATTATCACCCAAAGTCCATCGTTTACATCAGGGCTCATTCCTGGTGTCGTACACTCTATGAGTTTGGACAAATGTATGATGACGTGTGTCCATCATTGTAATAACACACAGAATAGTTCCACTGCCCTAAAAATCTTCTGTGCTTCCCCTGTTCACCCCTCCCTCACAACCCTTGATAACCTCCTATCCTTTTACTGTGTCCATAGTTTTGCCTTCCTCATAGTTGGGATCATACAATATATGGCCATTTCTGATTGGCTGTTTTATTTGGTAATATGCATTTAAGATTCCAACTTGCCTTTTCATGGATTTGTTCTCTCATTTATTTTTAGCACTGAACAATATTTACTATTCATCCCTTGTCTGGATGTACCACGTTCACCTACTGAAAGACATCCTGGTTGCTCCCACATTTCGGCAATTAGGAATAAAGCTGCTGAAGACATTTGTGCGCACATTTTTGCGTGGAATATGTGTTTTCGACTTTTTTGGGTAAATACCGAAAAGCGCGGTTGCTGGATCATGTGGTATGAATATGTATAGTTTTATTTATTTTTTTTTTATTTTTTTATTTAAAAAAAATTTTTTTTTCAACGTTTATTTATTTTTGGGACAGAGAGAGACAGAGCATGAATGGGGGAGGGGCAGAGAGAGGGAGACACAGAATCGGAAACAGGCTCCAGGCTCTGAGCCATCAGCCCAGAGCCCGACGCGGGGCTCAAACTCACGGACCGCGAGATCGTGACCTGGCTGAAGTCGGACGCTTAACCGACTGCGCCACCCAGGCGCCCCTGTATAGTTTTATTAAAAACCTGCCAAACTGTCTTCCGGAGTGGCTGCGCCATCTTGAATTCCCACCAGCAGTGAGTGAGAGTTCCAGTTGCTCCACACCCCTGCCAGCGTTCGGCGTCGTCAGTGTTCCAGATTTTGGCCACTGTAACAGATGGGTAGCGGTATCTCATTGTTGTTTTAATCTGTAATTCCCCTAATGACGTATGATAGGAATCACCTTTCCCCGTGCTTATTAATTTTTGAACAGAAGAAAAAAATGGAGGCCTTGTAGTATCTAATTTCAAGACTTAATACAGAATTCGAGGCAGTGTGGAATCAATATATTGGCATACATCTAGACCAGAGGAACAAAATAGAGTGTCTAGAAGTCAAGTCCCCCTTATATGGCCACATGATTTGTGACCAAAAACAGTATTTTTTTTTTTACCCCAAGTGATGCTGAAAAAAACTGGCTATCTGTATAAAAATAAATTAACCTTAATCTTTACCTCATACCACATTAAAAACAAATGTAATATTTATCATAGACCAAAATGCAACAGATAAATTATTAAAGCTTCCCGAAGAATACATAGGAGAAAATCATTGTGACTCTGTATTATTAGACTATTCATTTAACAGTGGAACAAACTATTAATAAAACACTATTAATGAATTTAACACTATTCATTTAACAGTGGAACAAACTATTAATAAAACAAACTTCGTCAAAGTTACGTAATTTGCTTTTTTAAGCAAAAAGATGTTATTTTTTTAAGTACTCTCTATGCCCCACATGGGGCTTGAACTTACAACCTTGAGATCAAGGGTTGCATGCTCCACTGACTGAGCCAGCAAGGAACCCCCATAATTTCCTTTTTAAAAACAGATAAGAAAATGAAAAGGGGCACCTGAGGGACTCAGTCGATTAAGCGTCCGACTTTGGCTCAGGTCATGATCTCACAGTTTGGGAGTTCGAGCCCCGTGTCAGACTCTGCTGACAGCCCAGAGCCTGGAGCCTGCCTCGGATTTCGTGTCTCCCTCTCGTTGGCCCTCCTCCACTCATGCTGTCTCTGTCTCTCAGAAATGAATAAACATTTAAAAAAACGTTTAAAAAAGGAACAGATCATGGATACATGTAGCACACGGAGGCATCATGAAAACATTACGCTAAGTGAAGGCGGTTAAAACCATAAGACTACAGAATGTATGATTCCTTCTATCTGAAATTCTAGAAAAGGCCAACATTCTTAACAGAAACCGGGGTAATTGTTGCTGGAGGTGGAGACTGGGATGGACTGGCTACAGAGGGGGGTGAGGGAATTTGGGGGGACAGTATTAGAAAGGCTTCCTAGCTTGCTTGTGGTGGTGGTTACAAGACCTTAAATGGCCACCGGCCACCACCTTAAAATGAATGATGTAAATTACACCTCAGTAAACTGGGGAAGAAATAGAGTGGAGAAAATAACCACGTATGCAATTTTTTTAATTGTTAAGAAATGAAAACTATAGACTTCACACTAAAAAATACCAAGTAACAAAACAAAACGAGCTGTAAAGTGGATGCCAGGAGAAAATTAGTCAGCTGGACAACGGTGATGAAGAAGTCACCCAGAACTCAAACCAGTGAAGTGTTGTTTTGTTTTGTTTCGTTTTAAGGAAAGAACAGTTAAGAGACCTGAACGGCAGAGTTAGAGACTACGATATGTATCTATTTTTGAAATTTCATAAAAAGAGCAGAAAAGGAATACCAGGAAATAAATATTTCATAAGAGCATCACTGCGAAATTTCTGGATTTGTAGAAAGACGTGCTCTTTCGAGCAGTTCGCTCCAAGTTCTAACCAGGGCAAATAAAAATAAACCCTCAGGCACACACATGGCTGTCAAGTGGCAGAACCCCAAAAATAAAGAGAACATCTTTGAGCTAACACATTTGGAAAAAAAAAAAAAAAAAAAGATTGCCACAAAGCTCTAAGCCTGCCGGCAGACTTCTAACCAGTGGTAATGAAGTCTCATCTTCAAAGGGGCCAAGGCAAAATAATTGTCAAGTCTGAACTGTGAACACGGGCCTTCTTCCAATGAGAGCGCAGAACCAGGATGCTTTCTGCTTTTCCAAGACTGTGCGTTTACCAAGGGCAAGTCAATGAAGGAGCAAATTAAGATCGTTCTCCTCTTTGGCGAGAAAAGGAAAGCTGGAAAGGGCCGGGTAGGGAAACACTGGTGAGCCCAGGGACAGGGCATTTGATTGAATTAGCCGTTGACTGGGAAAAATGACCATTCTGTGTTCTAAAATAAAAGCTTCCATAACAAATGGGCATAGCAACCTCTTTCCATTCTGGAGGAGGAGGACAGCACCACACAGCGGAGTGTGAGGCTCTAGAAATCTTGATATGGATGCAGGGCACGAAATGCAAGGGAAAACACAGACACACAAATATCCATTATGTGAAAAATCGACGAATATGGAATTTTGGCGGTCCTCGGGTGGTACCTCCGTCTCAGGGAGGTCCATGTGGGGCTTCACTCCATCCACTCCAGGCAAGTGTCATTATTTTTTTTAATGTTTTATTTATTTCTGAGCGGGGAGGGAGGGTCAGAGACAGAGCGGGCAGAGGATCCTAACCAGGCTCTGAGCTGTCAGCAGAGAGCCGGACACGGGGCTCCAACCCACGAACCGTGAGGTCATGACCTGAGTCCAAGTAAGACTCTCCAATGACTGAGGTACCCAGGCGCCCCTCAAGTGTCCTTATTAATGTGATATTTGTCTTTGGTGCTTAAACTGCCCCCTGAGCTCAGTGAAGACTTTGGACATTAGACACAAAACTGGATGGGTGAGATTTGTGCTTAGTATAATTGCGGTGTGAAGTTAAGTGTCGATGCTAGACGGGCAAAGTCAATGTGGCCGCCTCTTACATAATCTGCAGTTTCTTGCCACTGTTTGAAACTTATTTCACCTTTTGAAACTTGTTTTTGCTCAATTTTATTGTTATTGTTGCACCTGAAAAATTTCCCCGTTTCTTAACTTTTTTTTCCTGAATATCGCACATAAGGTAGAGGGGGCAGCACATACAAATTTCAGCTCAACCGATTACCACTTAGGGAGCAAAATCATGTAACCATCTCCCACTTCTAGAAATAGAACATCAGCCACACCCAGGAAACCGCCGAGTGACTCCTCCTTCCTGCAAAGGGCTGCAAACCCTTGCTTCCATCACGATCATTTATTTTTGCCTGTTCTTGTCTTTTATGTACAAGCAATCCTATAGTACGTGTTCTAGGTCTGGCTTCTTTTTGCTTCATCATACATTTGTGAGAGTCAACCCTGTTGCCGTGGGTTTATTTTTACTGCTGAGTAGTACTATGTTGTAGGACTATGCCATAAAACATCCAGAGTCTTCTGTTGAGGAAGACTACACATTTTTTGGTGACTATGTGAATGCGTTTCTACAGGGTTGCCACTAGACGTAGATTTTTCTGGGACATCAGGAACACATATGCTCGGCCCTGGTTGATAACGTCAGTCCTCCAAATGTGATTTTGCCAATATCTGCACCCACCAACAACACCTGAAGGTTCCAGGTCCTCTACATCTTCGGTAAGATTCGTTGTGCCGGGATTTTAAATTGGGCCATTTTGGAGGGTGTGTAGTAAGCATCTCAAGGTTTTACTTCGCCTTCCTCTCATTGCCAACAGGGTTGAGTCCTTTTCCACATACTTACCATCACTTGAACAGCTCGTCTTGGAATGCCACTTCACGCTTCTCGCCCACTCTTCTATGACCTTCTTTATCTTCTTACCGATTTGAAAGCGTTCCTTACACGTCCTGGACACAAGCCGTCTGTCACTTACATGTGTTGTCAATATCTCTGCCCCTGGTGCTGTTGTAATGCTATCTTCCAATCACTTGATCCTTTTTCAAAAGTTTTTAATTCAGGGGCGCCTGGGTGGCTCAGTTGGTTAAGCGTCCGACTTTGGCTCAGGTCATGATCTCACGGTTTCAGGAGTTTGAGCCCTGCATCGGGTTCTGCGCTGACAGCTCAGAGACTGGAGCCTGCTTCAGATTCTGTGTCTCCTTCTATCTCTGCCCCTCCCCCACTTGTGCTCTGTCTCTCTCTGTCTCTCAAAAATAAATAAATGTAAAAATAAAAATAAATTAAAAAACAAAGTTTTTAATTCAAATAATTTCAGGTGGGGCACCTGCATGGCTCATTAGGTTAAGCAACTGACTCTTGATTTCAGCTCAGTTTGTGAGTTCAAGCCCCACATTGGGCTCTCTGCTCTCAGCACAGAGTTCTCTTCAGATCCTCTGTCCTCTCTCTCTCTCTCACTCTGCCTCTCCCCAACTCATGTTCACTCTCTCTCTCTCTCTGTCTCTCAAAAATAAACATTTTAAAAAAACATAAAACATTTCAGGTTTAAGGAAAAAATTGCCTTTCTACAAAGAATTCTCATATACCCTTTACTGAGATTAGACAAATGATAATATTTTATCATGTTTTTTTCTGTCTTTTTTTGTCTCTTTTCTAAGCCACTTGAAAATAAGCATTTAGCTTACCCTTAAAGACTTCCGTGTGTATTTCCTACATAGCTACAGCACCATGATAAGAGTTAGGAAATTTGCACAGATTCTGTGCTATTATCTGTGGATCTTGCTCAAGTTTCACCTGTCATTGTAACAATGTTATTTATAGCAAGAGAAAGAATGGTTTTGGTCCTGGTTCCAATCTAGGATCTTCATACCTTGTATTTAGTTACCGTGTGTCTTTACTCTCCCTTGATCTCTACTCCTCATGCTTTAGATTTTATATTAACTTTAACTATTTTATTTTATTTTAATTCTAGTATAGTTAACAGTGTAATGTTAGTTTCAGGTGAACAGTATAGTGATTCAACACCCGGTGATCATCACAACAATTGCGCTCCTTAATCCCCATCACCTATTTAGCCCATCCCCCCATCCACCTCCACTCTGGTAACTGTCAGTCTGTTCTCTAGAATAATAATCGCACTACTGGGTTTTTACCTCCAAAATACAAAAACACTACATCAAAAGGATGCCTGCACCCCTGTGTTTACAATAGCCAAATTATGGAAGCAGCCCAAGTGTCCATCAATAGATGAATGGACAAAGAAAATATGGTATATATCTATATAATAGAATATTACCCAACCATAAAAAAGATTGAAATCTTACCACTTGAAACAACATTGATGGATCTAGACAGTATTATGCTGAGTGAAATAAGTCAAAGAGAGACAAATACCATATGATTTCACTGGTATGTGAAACTTAAGAAACAAAATAAACAGGGGGCGCCTGGGTGGTTCAGTTGGGTAGGCATCTGACTTTAGCTCAGGTCGTGATCTCATGGTCCGTGAGTTCAAGCCCCGCGTAAGGCTCTGTGCTAATAGCTCAGAGTGTGGAGCCTGCTTCAGATTCTGTGTTTCCCTCGCTCTCTGCCCCTCCCCTGCTCACATTCTGTCTCTCTCTCAAAAAATAATAGACATCAAAAAAAATTTTTTAAGAAACAAAATAAACAAGCAAAGAAAAAAGAGAGAGACAAACCATAAGCAGACTCATGATGTCAACATTTTAAAAGACATTAAAATTATTATTTGGTAGACGTTCCCTTGAGTGGATTTACCTGATGTTTCCTTATAATTTGATCCAAACCATCCATTTTTGGCACCAATTACACAAATGTGATTATATTCTTCTTGTATATTGCACTTTATTGCATATACTTATTATATTTATTTCTTCTGTTGCATATTAGGAGGAAGACGTAACAACAAGTTGTCCCAATACTGGCAAAGTTGACTTTGATCACACTGACTAAAGAGCATACTGACAATTTTCTCTACTGCAAAGTTAAGAGTTATTTCTCTTTGTAACTGATAACTATGCTAGAGAAGGATACTTTGAGACTATGTAAATATCATGTTTCCCCCAAAATTTCTACCTACTAGTTTTAGTCACTCATGATTCTTGCCTAAATCAATTATTACCACAATTCTAATTCCATCATTCTACTTTTATTAATTGGCATTCCATTGCGAGAAATACCTTTCCATTCTCTCCTTCATTTGTTCATTCATTCATTCATTCATTCACTTCTATTGGTATCAGTTGATGGATTCTAATTTCCTTCAGTAAGTTATAATCCATTATTGACACTGACTTTGAGTCTTCAATTGTTCCACACATTTCCAGTAGAGTCTTTCTTTTTTAAAAAAATATTAATTTATTTATTGCGTGAGAGAGAGAGAGAAAGATAGAGGGAGCAGGAGAGGGGCAGAGAGAGAGGAAGAAAGAGAATCCCACGCAGGCTCCATGCTGCCAACGCAGAACCCAATGAGGGGCTCGATCTCACCAACTGTGAGATCATGACCTGAGCCAAAATTAAGAGTCGGACACTCCAACGACTGAGCCACCTGGGCACCCCTCCAGTAGAGTCCCTTAAAGCTGGCTGTGTTCCCTTTTGACATGTCTCCATCATTCTTTGAGCAATTCCTTCTTTCCTGAACAATAATAAGTTCTGTATTTGCCTTTTATCTTCCCAGTTTCAGGTATGGATTGAACTTATTTATCCAAGGAGACTTTTTCTTTTTAATGACAAATATATTTAGAAATCAAGATCTTGGTACTAAGGGTATTTATTGCTGCTGGAGAATCATTGCTGTTTGACTCTTAGTGGACAGAGTTAGGAAAGATAGATAGATAGATAGATAGATGATGGAAAGATGATAGATGGATAGATGATAGATAGAGAGATAGATAGATAGATGGATAGATGATAGAAAGATAGATAGATAGATGATAGATGGATAGATGATAGAAAGATAGATAGATAGATAGATAGATAGATAGATAGATGATAGATGATAGATAGATAGATAGATAGATGATAGATGATAGATAGATGATAGATAGATAGATAGATAGATAGGTAATATATACCATGAATTCTTACCGATGCCTCCAATTCCATGCCAATAACCAATGACACTTCAGTAAATGGAGGTCATTCCAATTCTCCCTATATTCACATTGCAATTGCTTTTTTGAACAATGAGAAGCCTAATGCCCACTCTCCACTATATACTTTCTTACTGCTTAATCCTAGAATATACCAGAATATATAAAACATTCTTTAAGAGTTGCTAAGCTGAACCACACCAAACTTCCTACCTAAAGTTCAATCCTTGCAATTTTTTGTGTTCATTCTGAAGCTATATAGTCAACACGCTCTCTTTAAAGATAACCTGGTTTCGTTTATTTTTCTCACTCAACGTGGTTCTGTTATTCCTTTCAATTCCAGAGAAGTTGATTTGCTTCACTTTCTGTACCTTTTAGGTCTTTCTCTCATCTCTGTTGGTTTCCAAATTTGTCGTGTATGTGAAACACTAACATAGTTGCAGAAGTCTACATTACAGAAAAAGTAACACTCAGGAAAGAAAGGGTCGCTACCCTGCTCCTTCTGTGCTGTCTCCACCACTGCTGTACTTTCCAGTCTGTTCCACGCCCTCTCCCATGGGGATCCAGTCTCATTGCTTTCTAGTTTTTCCCTTCCATGGTTCTTCATACACAAATAAGTACATTTATGCATAGCTCTCATACCCCTCCACTTTTACGCAACAGGAAACCTACTGTAGCTACTCTTTGCCCATTTACTTTTTAATTTAATTTATTTATTTAGTTTTAAAGGTTTATTGTTTTGAGAGAGAAAGAGAGAGAGTGTGTGAGTGAGGGGAGGGGCAGAAAAAGAGGGAAAGAGGATCCCAGGCAGGTTCTGCACGGTCAGCACAGAGCCTGAGGTGGGGCTTGACCCCGTGAACTGTGAGATTGTGACTTAAGCCGAAATCAAGAGTTGGCCGCTTAATGGACTGAGCCTCCCTGGGCGCCCCTACTTTTCTATTTTCACAAATGGTCTCGGAATTCATTTCAGTTCACAGCGTTCTTCTTCACTCTGATTTCTTTACAGTTGCCTGGGGCTTCACTGTGACCACAAGTCTGGGGACTGTCCAATCGCTGTCCTATGTATGGGTATCAACGGTGTCTCAGACATGCTGCAATCGCACGCAGTGGTGCATGAATAACCTTGGGCATGTGTAGGTTGTGCATTGTTAGGGGCGTATCTCACAGGTAAATTCTTACAGGTGAGATTGCGGGGTCATTTCTGGATAGTGCCACACGGCTCCAGAGGCGTCTTACCCGTTACGTCCTCGGAGGCAAAAGTAGGAGAGTACACACGTTTGCACAGCTACAGCCATGCAATATGTGGTCACGGATTTCAGTTTTGTCCATCTGATGAATGAGAAATGATACAGCAGTGTGGCTTTAACTTACAACTCTTTTATTAGGAGTAAGGTGGAAACTGTTTGCTACATTTGGTGGAACTCAGGAGTGAAAACAGCTCGGCCTGCTGCTTTTTAAATTTTTTTTTTTAACGTTTATTCATTTTTTTTGATAGAGAGAGACAGAGCATGAGCGGGGGAGGGGCAGAGAGAGAGAGGGAGACACAGAATCTGAAGCAGGCTCCAGGCCCCGAGCTGTCAGCACAGAGCCCGACGCGGAGCTCGAACGCACGGACCGTGAGATCATTCGAGCGGAAGTCGGACGCCCAACCCACTGAGCCACCCAGGCGCCCCTCGGCTTGCTGCTTTTTAAAATTACTCTTCAGTTCCTTTAAACTTGCTCTATCTCTTTTATAGAAATTGATGTATTTGGTCTTTCTGTTTCCAATGGGTATGATTTTGGTAAATATTTACTCCAAAAACAAACCAAAAAAAGCTATCAATTCCATCCAGGTTTTCATTTTCTTTCCATAGCGGTTTATAAAATAATATTTTGTATTTCTAAAAAAAATTCTTCTGTTTCAGTGTTGTGTTCCCTCTTGTAATTTCATATTTTGCACATCATTTTCTATTTTTTTCCTTCTCCTTTTTTTGATTAGGCTGGCTAATGCTTTGTTCATTTTGTTCATTTTTAAAAAAATAAACATTTTGATGCAGTGATGAATTTACTGTTTTTCTATTATCTGCCTCATTAATTTTGGCTTTTAGCTTTATATTCCCCCCCTTTGTCCTCTGAATTAGTTAACCTTATCATTCTTTTTTCTAACTTTTGGAGTTGAACATTGAATAAACTCATTTTTATTCTTTCTTTTTCATTGTTGTGTTTTTAAAAAAAATTTTTTTTTAATGTTTATTTATTTTTGAGACAGAGAGAGACAGAGCATGAACAGGGGAGGGTCAGAGAGAGGGAGACACAGAATCCGAAGCAGGCTCCAGGCTCTGAGCTGTCAGCACAGAGCCCGACATGGGGCTCGAACTCATGGACCGCAAGATCATGACTGGAGCCGAAGTCTGCCGCTTAACCCAGGCGCCCCCATTGTTGTGTTTAAGGCAATGAATTATCTTTGGTAACTGACGGTGGCGTGTTTTCAGTGTCACTAACTTTGAGACGTGGTGTACTTTGTTGGGATTCCCCTTTTCACCCAATAGTTAGCTGACCTTACTACCTTGAGATATTTCCATCTTACGGACCTTTATGGCGTTTTCTTTATAACCTAATGTGTGATTATTTTGGTCAGTGTCGCGTGTTGCAAGGCTTGCTCTCTGGTTTAAGGATGTAAACACGGAGACGTATTGATTCTGTCATTCAGTTCTTGGGTATCCTCATTTATTTTTCGTCCACTGTTTGGGGGCACCTGGGTAGCTCAGTCGGTGGAACGTCAGACTCTTGATTTCAGCTTAGGTCATGACCTCAGGGTCTTGGGATTGAGTCCCGCGTTGGGGTCTGTGCTGAGTGTGGAGCCTGCTTGGGATTCTCTCTCTCTCTCAATCTCTCTCTCTCAAATAAAATTTTTAAATAAAGAAAAAGAACAAGAGTTGGGTTCTCCCACATTCGAATGTTCCTGCCACCTTGGCCCTCCTATAGTTTCCACTGTAGAAAGGTGTCTGCCATGTTGCTATGTTCCTTGGCCCATAGATGTTGTGAACAGTGAACTTAGTCAAGTTTCATGCTTTTGGACCTGAATTATACTTTGCTGACATCATGATTGCAATCTCCACACTCTTGTTTCCATTTTCCTGGGAGGATAAAAACAAAATCCCCTTATTTTTAGTCTTTCTGAGTCACTCCCTGTATTGGTGGTAAGGGAGGGGTTCTTATGTACCAGACTTGTATCTTGTTTCGTGAGCCAAGTTTAAAATATTTTTTAATGAGTCAATTAAGCCCATTCACATGTATTAATAGGACAGTTATGTTTGGTCTCAACTCTTGTCATATTATTTTGGTTATAATTGCATCCTGTATTACGTTTGTTGTTTCTTTGCATGATATTTTGTCTTTATACTTTTATTTGGATACAGTTTTACTATAATCTCCTCACTTGACCCCAGCTATTTAACAGTCAAAGGGATTATTGGACTCTCTTCTTTCCTTCTCCCTTCTCAGCACCTTTGATTTAGGCCTAGATTTACAATTAAAATGTATTAAAAGCGGGGCGCCTGGGGGGCTCAGTCAGTTAAGCGTCCAACTTCAGCTCTGGTCATGATCTCACGGTTCGTGAGTTCGAGCCCCGCATCGGGCTCTGTGCTGACAGCTCGGAGCCTGGAGCCTGGTTTGGATTCTGTGTCTCCCTCTCTCTCTGCCCTCCCCCGCTCATTCTTTGTTTCTCTCTCTCTCTCTCCCAAAAATAAATAAACATAAAAAAATGTTTTTAAAGTATTAAATGCTCACCCCCTGACCGCTTGCAAAGTCTGCCTTGGTTATCTCTTGGTTGAATGAAGTTTACCTGCTAGCAAATGAGCCAAGAAGGCTTCATTGGAATAGTGTTCCCTGATTTCTGAGTGCTTCAAACTTTTTCTACAATTCTGCTATTAGAAAAATACAGGGTTTGCATGGTCCTTCCTTGACTTCTTAAAAATACAGCTCCATTATTGCCTTGTTTGGAATTTCCCTTTAAGCTGCATGGTACTACTCTAATTCTATTGTCCTTGAAGTTAACTTGATCTCTTGGCCCGGAGGCCTTGGGCTTTCTTCTCTACGTTTTATTTATTTTTTTTTTTTAATTTTTTTTTCAACGTTTATTTATTTTTGGGACAGAGAGAGAGACAGAGCATGAACGGGGGAGGGCCAGAGAGAGAGGGAGACACAGAATGGGAAACAGGCTCCAGGCTCTGAGCCATCAGCCCAGAGCCCGACGCGGGGCTCGAACTCCCGGACCGCGAGATCGTGACCTGGCTGAAGTCGGACGCTTAACCGACTGCGCCACCCAGGCGCCCCGTCTTCTCTACGTTTTAAGTCAGTAATTTCATTGGGATATGTGTCAGAGCCATGGTTGGGGATCAGTTTTCACGAGTAGCTGTTGGGTCTTTTTTGCATGAAAACTCAGGTTTTCTTCTTTTCTCAACAGTTTTGTTACAGATTTAAATAGTAATTCTTCCCCCATTGTTTGCTTTTCCTTTTCGGGGCTTAAGTTGCCTATATAAGTGCAGGTTCCTTACACCTTCCTTGTCAATGACATTCTGACCCCCTTTCCACCTGCTTTGTCTCCTTCGCTCTCTCTTTGCTATCGTCCTGTTTCTCTTCTTTGTCCTTAGGTAATTTTCACTTGAATCTCTCCTGTTTAGGAACTTGAATTTAGTCACTATTTCTGATGTGATGGTATCTTTTCCTTCTATTCTTTTCCTGAAATGCTCAGGGCACCTGGCTTAGTCAATTAAGCATCCGACTTGGCTCAGGTCATGACCTCATGTCCACTGATTGCTTCCAAATCCAGATGACCTTTGTCCCCAGGGTAAGCTCTGGACACTTGTTTCAGGCATTCCAGGGTCGGCACCCCCATTCCAGGGTCAGCACCCTGACCCATTCCAGGGTCAGCACCTCTCTACTCCAGCGTCGGGAACCCCCCACTCCAGGGTCGGCACCCCCCCACTCCAGGGTCGGCACCCCATCACTCCAGCGTCGGCACCCCCCCACTCCAGGATTGGCACCCCTCCACTCCAGGGTCGGGACCCCCCATTCCAGGGTGGGGACCCACCATTCCAGGGTTGGGAACCCTCCACTCCAGGGTCTGCACTCCCCCACTCCAGGGTTGGCACCCCCCCATTCCCGGGTCGGAACCTCCCCCACTCCAGGGTCAGCACCCCCCACTCCAGGGCCAGCACCCCCTAATTCCAGGGTCGGGACCCCACCACTCCAGGGTCGGCACCCCTCCATTCCAGGGTCGGGACCCCTCTTGAGTCCCAGGGAAATCCCCAAGGCTTTTCATAATCTATAACCTAACACCACACACTAAATCCGTTATTTCTTTAGAGGAAAGTGTTGACATTGGACGCTTTTATGCAAATATTTTTATAATTTTGCAAAAGATTTACCAGGGTCCCTTCCATTCTACTCATCCTTTGCTGCCGTTTGCAGAGTAAATATTCTGTGTTTGGAACTTCGGATCAACAGACAGAATATTCTCTCTGAAAGTTGGAGTTCACATAAGCAGATCCCTAAAGGGGGGTGGGGAATCCCTTTAAGTCAATTGTGCTCAATTCCCTGGCTTGTACTTTCGCTTTCCTCTCCGGGCCATTACAGCCCCACTGACGTACTTTAAAAGCCAGTGCTGATGGATAAAGCTCACGGATGATGAATATTCATCACCGCAGCAAACTGGGAATCTAGGCAAGAAGGATACTGTTCTATAAGCACCTCCTGTCACATGGGCCAGCTCAGGGATTTGATTTTCTAAGGAAATGCTCTGTTTCTTAGAATTGCTCTCTGTCTGTATCTCTGTTTCTCTGTCTCTCTGTGTCTTTTCTTTGTCTCTCTGTCTCTCTCATAGCCTCACCCTCTGTGTATTTTAATATATACCATTTGAACATAGACCAAATGATCTAATAAAATGGTGTGACGCAGGGGATTTTGTCAAGGATTGTAAAGCATGTTTCAAACATTAGCTGGTGAGCCCTAACTTCCTGATGAGCTTTCTGCCCAATAAACACCAAATGCAAAGAGAGGGAGGCATTCTTGGAATTGACAGGTCAGCTGTCTCAACATAAATACGAATTCAATCTCAGCAATCTTGTTTTCTGTGGCAGCATCTTGGACGACAATCTTATTTGCTGAGTCTAATCACTTCGGGGTTCAAAACAAAAGCATCGAGGTGGAATCATGTTTGCTGTTAAGTAAATCACCTTTATTGTAAAAAAAATCGAATTGCAACGGAAATGCGGGTGTCCAAAATAAATGTTCAGCCAACCTTGATGCTTTACAAAATAATTTAAAAAGAAACTAGTATCTGTTCCTCATTGCCAAGTGCTAATACATTGCCAACAAAAAGAAACAGGTGTTTCACCAGGGGCTCCTGGGGAAGCTGATGTCCCAGGACCTCCTGGTGGATGACTGGTGATGTGTACCCAATAGCCTCAGACGTCTTACATGGTTGCAATAAGCAATTCCATTTCCAGGATCTCATTTTATTTTTTTATTTTTTTTAATGTTTATTTATTTGGGGGGAGAGAGAGAGAGAGACAGAGCATGTGTACACACACACACACACACACACACACACACACACACGTGAGTGGGGGAGGGGCAGAGACAGAGAGAGAGACTCAGGAACCTTGAGATCATGAACTGAGCCGAAATCAAGAGTCAGATGCTTAACTGAGCAAGCCACCCAGGCACCCCTCCAGGCTCTCATTTTAAAGAAATAATCACCGGGGCGCCTGGGGGGCTCAGTTGGTTAAGCATCTGACTTCGGCTCAGGTCATGATCTCACGGTTCGTGAGTTCGAGCCCCGTGTCAAGCTCTGTACTAACAGCTCAGAGCCTGGAGCCTGCTTTGGATTCTGTGTCTTCCTCTCTCTCTGCCCCTCCCCTGCTCTCTCTCTCTCTCTCTCTCTCTCTCAAATAAATAAATAAATAATAAATGGAACAAAAAAACCCCATTAAATAATCATGAATATGAACAGAGATTAGGTACTAGGATATTCATTGCTTACTGTTATTGATAGCAAGAAATGATGTAAGTGAGCGAGTCAATAAAAACCATCTAAAACCCCCACCACTCCCAGAAGGGAAAACAAATTTTCATGCACACTGAGTGTGTTGTTGGTTTGGTCTCCTCCCCAACCCCCCCAACCTCCACCCCCGGCACGCTGCCTGCTCAGTTCCTCCAAGGACCTGGGCGGTCTCCCTCCATCCCTGCACCCCACACCTGCACCACTGCTTAGAGATTTCCACCTGCCCGCGACTCTGCCACGGATGTCCCTGCATTCACTCCCACTGTCTCAGGGGAGGTGGCCTCTGCTCCAGCAGCAGGGAAGGGAGCGAGGGGGACAGTATCCTTCTTCCTTCCCCATCCCCTCCACCCAGCCCCTGCACCCCGACCTCCTCCATGGACCGTCTCTAGACTCACCTGTGCCCCGTGAAATGGCTGATGATCAACTGTTTTTGGGTTTTTTTGCTTGTTTGTTTTTACCCAGAACAACAGCAATTTCATGAGGTTCCACCTGATAGAAAACTCTCCATCATTCCTTCCCCACTTTCAGCCAGACATTCTTTGTTGGGTCGTCAGTGAGTCTGATTGATGCTAACACTTGTGATTTGCTGTGAGGGGTTCCCTGGGCGGGTGACTTCTCAGCACCCAGCGTAAGACAGAAAAAGAGTGGGGTCCGACGCCAGCTCAGGGATTCACAGGAAGCGACCTCCAGAACCACCAGGAGCGCAGGCGAAGGGCTGGAATGACAGGCGTGCACCCCTGGGGGACCAGGGAAGGGGATCTCTGAGGACCACGGGCCAGGGGGAGCCAGATCAGTGATGATGGAGAGAGGGTCGGACATGCTGGGGTCAGGAACTCGGACTTTGTAGATTTCCCCAGCGGGGAAAAGTGTTTCATTACATTGTGGCACAAAGTTAACCAGAGCGGAGCTGACACCAGGTAGCGGGACGTGAGAGAGCCCCGGGGCTGGGGTTCTGGGCTCTGTGTGAGGCTGGAGTGCGGGATTGGAGAAAAGGGGAGACACAAGTGATAATTCTCAGAACAATCCGCAGGAATTGTTGGCTACTTGAAAATTATAATTGAGGAGCCAGGAGGCGAAAAAAAAAATAACAGCTAAAAGCCGGAACTCTGGTGGTGCCACTGACGTCAATAGGCGGCTTGATTGGGGTAGGAAAGTTAGTTTTACAAGATTGCAGGAACTTTCTTGCTCAACTCAGTGTGAAGGTCAGTTTTCTATTGGTCTACTTCTACATGGAATCTAAAACACAAACCACAGGGCGCCGGGGTGGCTCAGGCAGTTAAGTGTCCGACTCTTGGTTTCAGCTCAGGGCATGATCTCATGGTTTGTGAGTTCAAGCCCCGGGTCGGGCTCTGTGCTGACAGTGTGGAGCCTGGTTGGGATTCTCTGTCTTCCTCTCTCTGTGTCCCTCCCCTGCTTGCACACAAACACTCTCTCTATCTCTCAAAATAAATAAATAAACATTAAAAAAACAAACATCAGAACAGAAGCAGACTCCTAAAAACAGACAACAAACTGGTGGTTACCAGAGTGGGGAGGGGTGGGGGATGGGGGAAGTAAGTTAAGGGTCAAGGCGTACACACTTCCAGTTATTCCAGAAATAAGTTACGGGGATGTAACGGCAGAGGAAGTGCCGTCCAGAATGTTGTAGTAGCTTTGCATGGTGACAGAGGCCTTTTCCGTGGGGATCATTTGGTAACACACAAAAAAAAACATGCAGCCATTGTGACGTACCCGAAACAGATATGCTGTTGTATGTCAATTATACTCGGAGAAGACGGTTTCCTATCTATCTCTATTTGCATCTATTTATATCTATTTATCTTTATCTCTGTTACCTATTTACCTATCAGCCAGGTACCTATAGTCTATCTAAATGTATGCATTTATCTACCAACTATCTCTGTCTACGTATCTGTATATCTGGGTAGCCATCCGTATCTGTTATCTATCCATCCCCATCATCGATCTATGTATTTATTCATCTATCTCTATCATCTGTGTATCTGTCTTTGTATCTATATCACTCATCTTTGTATCTTTCTATATCACTTTGTATTTATCTGGGCATCTGTGTATCTATGTATCCAGTTATGTCATTTATCTTTGTATCTACCTATCTATATACTTATCTTTATATCTTTGTATCTATGTATCTATATATCTATGTATCTTTCTTTGTGTCTATCTATATCACTTATCTTTATATCTATCTATCTATCTATCTATCTTTATATCTATCTTTATATCTATCTATCTATCTATCTATCTATCTATCTATGTATCTACCTATGTATCTATCTACGTATCTATGTATCTATCTATCATCTATCATTTATCCTACCAGTTTTCTTTCTCCAGTAGGACCCTGATGGACCTAACAAGCTCAATTATTCTGGAAAAATCCAGGTCCCCTTTCTCTGTCACAGCGGAGACCTGATGCAGCTCTCCCTCCCTGGGTTCCCGGGTGGCGGTTCTCCGTGTGACAGGTGGTGAAACCCCTTCCCACGCTCACCACAGTCTAACTGGAGGAGCATGTGCTGCTTCGCGTGACAAGACTTTCTCTAAAGAAGGAGGAGGAGATGCCGTGTCTGGGCGGTGGGAGCTCCCGCGCTCCCACACCTGCTTTCTGCTCCCTGACGCTCAGGGTTCATCTCGGTCCATCTCCGCCCCTGGCCTCGACCTTCCGGATGGATTGCACGATGACATTGCATTTTGTCCCCCTTCCCCGGCTATCAACGCAGGAAGGCTCGGAAGAATAACATTTTAACGGCTTGGAAACTGTTCCCAACAGAATGATCTGAGAGAGGATTTTTCAAGGGTTACATCACTAAATGACCAAACAAAGACACAGTGTCTGGCTCCCGCCCACATGACTCCACTTGTGAGCCATGTTTTCATAATGATGTAGCAGGATTGAGACACACCCCTTTTATAAGTGGTAAAAAGAATATTAGCATAGAAATGAACGCCTGGACCTCAGAACTGGGAAGCCAGCAGAGAACCTTAAAAAACAAAGTGAGCCTGACTTAACAAGAATAGTTGAAACATATTGGGACATTAGGCACGCAGAGCCCATTACCTCACATGACCCTCGCAGGATCCCTACGGATGAGTCCCCTATTGTCCTCGTTTGACACAAGGGGACACTGGTGGCTCAAAGAGGCTGGTTGATCTGACCAGCTACCAAAGGGAGGCATGGGGACGAAGGCCAGGTTACATGGGACTCCAAAGTCCCCTTCCTTCTGCTGTTGATTCCGATGAAGCACGATTGAGTTAAAGGCTAAAATATAGAAAAAATGGTCTGTCAGTGAGGTCCCCTTGCATTTCTCCATGGATAGGATGAGCATCTGAGATTTTTAGAGTACAGTCTTGAAGTTTTAAAAAATGCCCCGTGGAGTAGATACAGAGAACTGATCTCAATGAAACATAACTCTGGTCTTTAAGGGTGTTTACAAGGGCTTTTGTTTCTTTAATGGGTCCCATACTCTGCACCAGGGCTGTCTCCAGCCAGCAGGACTTAGTGATTAATTCCCCTTTTTTGTGTCAAGGACCAGAGTGACTTTATATAAAGCTGGTCGTTGGCCCTATCTGCTTCCCTGTGGGAAATCACGCTTTCCTCTCATGCCCTTCCCACCACACAGTGCCCTTCCCCCGACCATCCTCACAGGGGTGTGAAACAATTAACACCAGGGTGCTGGCAGGGGCTTAAAATCCTCCAGGGTACCGGAACATAGGAGAACAGACACTGGGAAAATACCGTCAACGCTCCTAGGAACTGGCGGTGAAGTTAATACTCCAGGGACATCCAAAAGCATGATCCTTTCCTGGAATAATCTGGAATAATACACCAAACTTACGTTCCTGGAAGTCACACTATTCGCGCCTTTGGGCCTTTGCTATCCGCCCCGCCTTTCCTTCGCCTCTCGTTCCTTCCTCAGGTGCCGGAGAAATGGTAGATCCAGAAGATTCTGGCAAAAATTTACTGTCCACTGATGGCGAGTGGCCGAGAGGTCCCGAGTACCCACGGTGACTCCATAACATATTTATTGTTGATTTCTAAATGATGTGGGTCCACGGGGCAAGGCCGGGTATTTTTCCCCCACATCAGAGGAGGCAGGGAATTTAGACCCTCTGTCTTCTGGATAAGGCACCGAGCGCTGGACAGACGGAGGTCTTGCCCCAGAATGCCCCAGCTTCTGTATCGCAGACACAGCAACAAACACTCATCTTCTTAGAGCCTCAGCTTGCCAACGGGGTTGTCGAAGCTGGGCCAGCCTCTCTGTCCCCAGATCTGTGTCACCTCTCGTTTGCGCTGCCTCTATACTGAGCTTTATTGGTTTCTTCTAAATAAGGGAGCAGAAGTACAATAAACTGTAGTTTGGGGCTTCAAGTATTTCTAAAAGCATTGTAATCAAGGTAATGGGGGGGCTCAGTCGGTTAAGCCTACGACTTTGGCTCAGGTCACCTGTGGTGCACTTTGTGGTGCATGGGTTCGAACCGTGTGTCCGGCTCTGTGCTGACAGTGTGGAGCCTGCTTGGGATTCTCTCTCTCTCTCTCTCTCTCTCTCTCTCTCCCCCACTCACACTCTGTCTCTCTCAAAAAATAATAAACACTTAAAAAATTAAAAACTAGGGGTGCCCGGGTGGCTCAGTTGCTTAAGTGTCTGACTTCGGCTCAGGTCATGATCTCAGTTTGTGGGTTCAGGTCCTGCATCGGGCTCTGTGCTAACAGCTCGGAGCCTGGAGCCTGCTTCAGAATCTGTGTCTCCCTCTTTCTCTCTCTCTCTGCCTCTCCCCTACTCACATTCTCTCTCTCTCTCAAAAATAAATAAACATTAAAAATTTTTTAATTAAAAACTAAAATAAAAAGGAACAAAAAACTTGCTGGAGGGGGGGTGCTTAAGCCAGAATCTCCCCTCCCCCACATCTCCTGAGACTGAATATGCAAGTAGATGATGGCGGAACATATATGAAAACAGAACCCTGACCCCCACCTGCCCCAACCAGCCCAGGACGCCCAACAAAACCCCCTGTGACAATGAGCCCCCGGTGGCCAGGCCTTGGTCATGCCTGACAGCCTCTCTAATGTTTGTTCCACTGCAACTGAGGCCCAATCAGAGAAAGTCAAATAATCCAAAGACGGCTCCACGGGTCTGGCATGGAGCATAGACTTGCCATTTGCTGTGACAGGAAGTCAGTAGAAGGGACCTCTGTTCTGGGCTCCCCAGAACACAGGCACCTGTGCTGGTCTGTTACCACGCTGCAGAGAGAAATAGCCAGAGGGGCGCCTGGGTGGCTCAGTCGGTGAAGCGTCCAACTCTGAATTTCAGCTCAGGTCATGATCTCATGGTTGCCGAGTTCGAGCCCCGCATCAGGCTCTGTGCTGTCAGTGCAGAGCCTGCTGGGGATTCTCTCTCTCTCTCTCTCTCTCTCTCTTTCTGCCCCTCCCCTGCTCTCTCTCTCTCAAAATAAATAAGTAAACTTAAAAAAAAAAAAGGCATACTGACAGTGGTCAGAAACATTTAGAGCAATTCTGTTCTGTTTATTCTAATGATAGCTATTGAAATGTCATTTTATGTCTGTTACATCTAGTAAAAAGTCGGAGTATATTGTTAGCATGTCTCTTTTTATTTATTCAGGAATTCATTTCTATTAGGCTTTTTATTTTTTGTTTTGATTTTTTTAAATATTTATTTATTTTTGAGACAGAAAGAGGCAGAGTGTATGGGGGGGGCGGTGCAGAGAGAGAGGGAGACACAGAATCAGAAACAGGCTCCAGGCTCCCAGCTGTCAGCACAGAGCCCGATGCAGGGCTCGAACTCATGCACCACAAGGTCATGACCTGAGCCAAAGCCGTACGCTTAACCGACTGAGACACCCAGGAGCCCCTCTATTATACTTTTTAAAAATACTGGCCTGCAATGGATCAAAAATGATAATGAACCCTTCCCTACAGAGAATCGAGAATCACCGCCCCATTTCCCTTCAGCAATGAGTAGTGGCAAAGACAGTGAGCCACGGTGGGTTGTCAATAAATGCGATAAAGACCCCTTGAATAAATAAATAAAAGAAACATGAATTGAGTGAGAAATACGTCACTATTTATTCAATACACACGAGGTCAGCATGATCTTGGGAGGGTAAGATTCCTGTCGCAAGTTTCCCAGCAGGGACATAAACCATATGACAAGTTTTCTCTGCCATAAGAGCTGTGTGCTCAAGAGCTCAAAACTCAGTCACCGTAAAACCTAAACAAAAAGCAATTTGGCCAGCATGGAATATCAATAAATCACAGTAACTTCTTTATAAGACAAGTAAGATTTGAATTCTGTTTCCCCACATAAAATAACAGGAATACAGAGAGATCAAAGGTATTCATATTTTGTCGCTGGCCATTTGTAATTAAAAACAACTGTTCTAAAGGGTAGCGGCTAGTTGTCATGGACCAGAATCCACCAGGGCCACTCCCGGAGGATCTCAGACACATGTCCTCAGGATACATCGTACTCAAAGGGCTGATGGGGCAAGTAAACATGGACAGAAAGCCCCATGTATGCACCTGCCAAAGTGCACAGCACTGATGCCGATCTCATGCTCAATTTCAGGATTCTCCTCGTTCTTGTGGCCAAAAAAACATCGACAAGAACAGTGACACTTAGCGCGATGTGAGAAAGCGACAGTGTCCAAGTAGCCTGCTCTGCATGAAGGCGACAGACACTGATTCCTGTGCCCGTCCACCTCGTCGGGTCCACAGCTGTCTCGGTCATGAAGAACATGGAAATCGTGGCCCCTAAACCAGTGGTTCTCCATCTTTCACCAGCACGGCAATGTGCCTGACGGCATTCGCTTACGGGACGCACTCCCCTCAGCGAGACAAGCTATGCACATTCCAGAAGCGGCAGCCATAACTCAAGGGAGGACGAGAGGAGCTCACGAAAGGGCGAACCGTAAAACCAGTGTGGTTTCCAGTAAATCGTCTGCAAACTTCGCTACTTTGCGAATAACACGCTTTGACACACCCGACACGTGAGTACAACCCATCGGCGTGGAACAGCTCTGGGGTTAAAGGCTGTCTCCTCCTCCCTTGTCTAGAACCACAGTGACCCATGTCTCAGGGCCATGGAGCCATGGTCGTTCAAGCATTCGATTCGCAAGCACGTATTCCGGTTGTGCTGAGTGTTGGGCTCCGAACAAACCATCCGTTCTTAGTACCTCTGTCCTCAAGAAGCCCACAGCCAGGGGGAGAGCCGACCAAGGAAGACATCAATCCGTGTCCATGTAGAAGTGATAACGGACGGTGACAAGGACGTGGGGGGGGTCTCTGCAGCCCACAAGCCCAGCTGTGATATTTGGCACTCAGGAGCAGGATGTGATCGAAACGTCTGGCCACAGGACGGTTTTCTTAGTTTCAGTGTAATTACACGTGTGCCCTTCTGTCTCGAAAGGGCAGAGAACCTAATTAAGGTATTTTAGGGATCTCTGGGATTTGTTTTAATCAGGTATGGTAAGAGGGGCAGACATGGAAATGACCTTCAGTAAGGAAGACCTATATACTCACGGTTCCCTGGAAGCAGGAAACATGGCATGTGGGGCCACGCGGGAAGCACCAGCTTCAGCCAAGAGGCAGGGGAGCCCAGGAAAATGCTGACGAGAACCTCTGCTGTGGTTTCCATGGGTGGGAATGGGCAGCTTCAGAATTGGCTACTTTGAATAATTTCAGTGGGCCCCGGGGCACAGGGGCTGTCGAGTTGTCTGGCACGTAGATCTGGGCTGATTACAGCGGTCAGGGGGGGTCATGGCCCGGAGTGTAAGAGCCCGATAAAGAAGGTGGCTGGAGGGGTCGCCTGGGTGGCTCAGTCGGTTAAGCCTTGACTTTGGCTCAGGTCATGATCTCACAGTTTGTGAGTTCCAGCCCCATGTCAGGCTCCGGGCTGACAGCTCAGAGCCCGGAGCCTGCTTCTGTGTTTCCTCTCTCTCTCTCTCTCTCTGCCCCTCCTCAACTCGTGCTCTCTCTCTCTCTCAAAAATAAACATTAAAAATTAAAAAAATTAAAAAAAAAAAAAAGAAGGTGGCTGGAGGGGCGCCTCGGTGGCTCAGTTGGTTAAGTGTCCAACTCTCGATTCCGGCTCAGGTCATGATCTCGCGGTCCGTGAGACACGGACAGCACAGAGCCGGCTTGGGATCCCCTCACTCTCCTCGTCTCTCTCTGCCCTTCCCCCCTCTCCTAAAATACATAAATAAAATTTAAAAAAAAAAGAAGGTGGCTGCAGATATTTCCCACAGGGAAGGTGAGTTCGCAGACAAGTCATTTGCAACCTCGAGGGGTGGTGCGCCTCCGGGGTCAGCGAGGCCCCGGACGCCAAAGGAAACCTGTGAATCACAAAACTTTTTGCCATCTTTTGCCATCTGGGAGGATGCACGCGTGCACGGTGTCGTGAAACTCCGATAATACTTGGAGGAACTAAATAGGAGACCGTGTTCCTTCAGCTAAGCTCTGCAGGACCTAAAGAGTAAATTTGGAAGTGCAGAGCCCCCGACCATTCTGAAATTTTCCAAGGGACCTGGGAGGGATCTTCATTTCCTTGTACTTGATTTTACGAAACTTCATGCCCGCCCGACTCATTTTCCCTCCCCACTAACAGCATTGCACTACCCTCTTTGTGAAGGTCTACATACACCCTCCACACCCCCAGAAAGTTGGTCTCTTCGGGTGTTTCATCATCACCACCCCTCCTCAGGTAGAAATTATTATGTTTATTCGCCGATGAGGACATTAGGGTAAAAGGGTTATCTAACTTTCCCCAAGGGTCACACAGGGGGCAGTCTGTGGATCCAGGATGGGTCCCTCGCTGTCCGGCTCTAAACTTCATCCCGCCCAGCCACTCACCGCTGTCTGGTCTAGAAGCTGAGGTGACTTCCCCCAATCCTTTTTTCCGATGGCTTCTTGTGATGCCTTGTGGCCCAATGGCAGAGGAGAACTGAAATCTGTCCCATTGGGACCTCGGCCAGCTCAGCCAGCCACAGGGCTCACGCACAGGGCTCACGGTGGCACCGGAAGGCAGACACCATCCGGTCGAAAACGTGTGAGGATTCACGCCGTTCCCGGTCACACTCCGCCTACAGACAAAGATCGCTCTTCGACATTTCAGCCCCACTCCCGCTTGGGGAGGGACCCTAACATTTATGAAGTTATTTAGGAGGACTTTACGCACATCATCTCCTGGATGTCAGCCCCATGAAGGCTGTCCAGAGAAGAGTGTCTGGGAAGCTTGTCTGGGGTCGCAGGGCTCAGAAGGGTCGGATGCTGGATCCCAACCCAGGAGGGCTAGGCGAGAAAGCCACTTCTCTCCGTGGACCAGATCATTCACTGGCTTTGATGGAAGAAAACCCTGGTTGCCTGAGCTTATGGCATTCCCCACGGCTTGTCCTGGAGTTTTGGCTTCCGGCTGCCCCGTGTGGGTCCCAGAGAGGCTGCCGGAGAGACCCTCCCCCTCCACAGTGGCCCCGAGGGTGCCTTTTCCCACCAGCAGCCCTGCCTCCCGCATTGTGAGGGGAGGATTATATCAACTTCCAGACAAGGAGAGTCTTGGCGTCACCAATGTTTGGGCTGGAGACAGTATCCTGGCAGCCTGGGTGGGGACAAGGGAGAGAAAAGTGGCCAAGGTACACGGGAAGAAGCCAATAATGTGGCGTCCTCCCTACTCCTGAATTTTAGTTCAATAGGGAGGAGAAGAAAGGTTGACTTTACGTCATTACGCAGAACGTTCAATTCCTACGCCTTCTTCTCTCCCCAAGCTGGCATGTCTCATTCACCACTTTATAGTGTCATGGTCTGGTCCCCAAGAAAGGTAATGCACATGAGTTTTAGTAAACTAATGCATACGATTAGAGACGGCCAGAGCGGGATGCAGGAGTGAGCTGGCTGGGGGCGGGGCGTGGGGGGGTCGCGAGAGGACAGGCATTCCCAAACTGGCCATGACTCCGTATCAAGGGCAACTGCTCCCTCAGTCTCCAGCCTTCAGTGAGGCTCTAAGTATCACCAGTGTCAGGAGAGTCCGTCTGGGGAGAGGGAAGGAGAAGCATTCACCTGCCAGCTCCCGTCGCCTGGGTCAAAGGTTATCATCATGGGAGTCGCTATTCCAGACACACCCCTGCCTGACCCATGGTGGGGCAGGCAGTCCTGGAAAATCACCCCACATGGGTCATAAGTTCTGGCTTTCCTTGTGAGTCCACTGGAGCCCAAAGTGGCCAGAGGATGGTTGTTTTCTCCAGTCCCAGGGACTCCTCACTGTGTCCTCTTTCCTTGCGGGAGCATGGCCACACTTGGAACAGGATCTCTAACCCAGCAAGTGCTTCAGTTTACAGGGGCAGGAAGCACAGACTCCAAAAAGGTGACCTGAAGAGGTGGTGAAGGGGTCAGTCCCACCTCTGCCCCTCACTCTCCCGATGCACACCTCCTCACTATCACAAACATCGCCCCGCATACCGGCCATTGATAGCACATGGATCAGTCTTGGAGAAAGGTGAACTGTTCACGCAGGGCTTTGTCCCTTGGCTGGATCTCCCACAGGTCACTGCTCCGTGCCATCAGGCAATTGCTTCCGGGGAGAGGGTATGTGGTAAGATCAGTGGATCCCGTGGCCACGTGCTTCCTGTTGCACTTATTCTGCTGTTAAATGGGTTCCTTGCGGTGTTCGTTTCTGAGAGCTGCTGTAACAAAGTAAACCAGATGGTTTGAAACAATAGAAGATTTCCCTCACAGTCCGAAACCCAGAGGTCAACGGGGTTGGCTCCTTTTGGGGGTTCTGAGGGAGAACCTGTTCCAAGCCTCTCTCCCAGCCAACAATGGTGTTCCTTGGCATGGAGACACATAACTCCAGTCTCTGCCGTTGTCTTCACAAGGGCTGCTGCCCATGTGTGTGTCTGGGCATCTTCTCTCCTCATAAGGACACCTGCCATTTTGGATTAAGGCCCACCCTAGTCAAGTATAAGCTCCTCTTTTAAAAAAATTTTTTTGTAATGTTTATTTATTTTTGAGAGAGAGAGAGATAGAGCATGAGCAGGGGAAGGGCAGAGAGAGAGGGAGACACAGAATCCGAAGCAGGCTCCAGGCTCTGAGCTGTCACCACAGAGCCTGATGTGGGGCTTGAACTCACGAGCCTTTGAACTGTGAGATCATGACCTGAGCTGAAGTTGGCCGCTCAACCCACTGAGCCACCCAGGTGCCCTGGAGCTTCTCTCTGTCCCTCTCTCTCTCTCTCTCTCTTTTTTTTAAATTTATTTTGAGAGAGATAGAAACATGGGAAGGGCAAGAGAGAGGGACAGAGAGTGAGAACCCCAAGCAGTTTCCGCACTGTCACTGGAAAACCAGATGTAGGTCTCGAACTCACTAACCGTGAGATCACGATCTGAACTAAAACCAAGAGTCGGACGCTTAACTGACTCGGCCCCCCCCCCCCGGGTGCCCCAGGGATGAGCTCCTCTTGACTTGATGAGCAAAGACCCTATTTCCAAATGAGGTCACGTTCGGACGGTGGGGATTAACAACCTATCTCTCAGGGGGCCACAGTTCAACCCACAGCCCTCGGTACAGGATATCATGTTGAACAATCAGAAACCCTGTGGGTCAGTCTCCAGTGGGTGGCACTGGCGGAGACACCGGAGGAAGGGAAGGCAGACCCACATCCATCGCAGTGAGGCTTCTGGTGAAGACACGTTGATTTTCTCTCCAGGGTAGACGGCGTCCATGTTACCGACCGTTCACTACCTGACAACCTCGTGTCCTCAAAGGAACGGTGTCTTTGGGAGCCAGCATCCAGCATTGCCGCTGACCGTCTGGGCATGCCGCTCGAGCGGTGTGGCTGGTTAAGACTTTGTGAGACTTTAGGAGAGAGCTCATGCTTGTGAGCTCATTCAGAGCTTCTAACTCTGTTCTCGCGGCCACCCCGTTCAAGGGGAGCCACAGTTCAAGGACAGAGGTCGGCTGATGAGCCCAGTGTGAACCATCCTATGCAACTGTTGTGGGGCGCTTCCTCGGGGATACATGATCGCTGGTGGGCGTCGGCAGGAGGCATGAAGATATGCCTGTGCTGTAAAAGCTCTGCCCAGCTTTCCTTGCTTAGTATTCCAGTCGTGCCCCTTCTCAAGCCGTGGTCAGCTGGCTCATCCATTTGCCAAGGTGCTGGGGTCCATGTACATCTGTACATGGTGAGATCCAGACCTCGTATCTCCCCGTACGAAGTGAACAGCCACGTTCTGCCCACAGCTCTGCCCTTGAGGAGAATGTTCCTTCTCCCCGATCTTAGGTCCCGCCCGGGTGGGGCTGCCAGACCGCGTTAGTCTATTTTCATCTACCAGCAGCATACGGCACTAAACCACCTCCAAAGTGAGCCAGTTTGGGATGGCACCGGGGAGAAATGTCTGATGCCACGCTCCTTCCTCCTCTGATCTCGGGCAGGTGTGAGCCCGACAGGAATCCTGGTGGCAAGAAGGTGTACTGATGTGGCCCGTCCTCTGCAGTCTCCGGGAGCACAGAGCAGTTAGGACAGGTGAGTGGATCCGGAGGAGCCGATGGAAGGAATCCAACACGAAGAGTCAACACGCCTACTTCCCAGGAAATGGACATTTCCAGAAGGGGAGCATCCAATTCTCGGTCCACACACGATGGCTTGTTGTCTTTTCCAGAGCTGATGAGTCCAAACGCACACGGCCGGTCATGGCTCCCCAGAGCCTCTCCTGGAAGACACACAAGACACCCCAGGTGCCCAAGGTGACAAGTGTCAGACCTCCGACAGTGATTGCTGGCAGAGGGGAAGAAGGTACATTCGGCCACGTTGATCTCAAGACTGAGGCTCATTCCATGATCACCTCACACATCTGGCCACACTGGGGGCGTAGAGACGGAAGGGGCTCTGACCTGAATCCTGAGGGAAATGGACTCTGAAAACTTGAAATGAGTCGACACCCCCAACAAAAACTCTACCCGTAAAAAATTTTAATGCTTTTTTGTATTTGAGAGATAAGGAGAGACAGAATGCGAGCAGGGGAGGGGCAGAGAGAGAGGGAGACACAGAATCCGAAGCAGCTCCAGGCTCTGAACTGTCGGCACAGAGCCTGACCTGGGCTCAAACTCACAAACCATGAGATCTTGACCTGAGCTGAAGTCAGATGTGTAACCGACGGAGCCACTCGTGCACCCCCAAAACCCTACCCTTTAAAGCTCTAGTCCCTTCTGTGTCTCCCTAGCAGGAGGATGCTATAGAAGATTTGCAGAACCTTGTAGTTGGGGGGGGGCGGGGCGCGTTAGAAAGGGGACATCAGGAAAAGCAGCCAACCCATCTTAGGTGCTGGTGGACACAGCTCTGTATTTGTGTCCCTTCTCCCCAGCAGCTGGGGAGGAGCCTTCCCTGGGCCCTGGTCCTTCCCAGGTCGAACACAAGAGCTGACAGCTCGGGGGGAAGCGTTAGGTCCAGGGGCTGGTAGATTCTGCTTTCCCAAGATGGCCGCCACCACATGTGTTATCTCATCCGCTGTCCTGGGCATTCCTCTCACTGCAAGTGGAGCCTGGGCCCCCTACCCTTGCATCTGAGAATCCTCGTTGCTGCTTCAACCAGCAGAATGAGGCAGGAGTGTCAGCTGTCGCTTCCCGGGCCGGGCCGGAAAAGCCCACGCAGCTCTCTCGAATCTTCTCTCCAGTGTCCTCTCCGGACGTACCTCTCGGGACCGGCTGCCCAGGGGAGACTGAAGGTGGGTGCGCTGCTCCCCGAGGAGCCCACCTTCAGTGATCCCAGAGCAGGAAGCAGACAGTGAGGGGAGCCGCCTGGGAAGGCGTTGTCAGGCCAGCTGCCTGGGTCATCCCTGTCATTCCAGATTTCCCAACTGAGGCTTCAGTCATCAAGAAGCAGGGGACAGCCTGCCCCCCACCCGATGCCCTTTATGAAATCCTGGCTCCTGAGTTCATGGGCATAACAAAGTGGTTGGGTGACACAGAGTCAGGCCTCTTGGAATCCCTTCCTGCTGTTTCTGCCACCTCGAGGCGAGTGTGGGCAGCCAAAACGAACTCAGGGTGTAAAGCACCTGGACTGGGAAGTCACCCTGCTTTCCATCAACCCCGGGGCCGTGGCTGGCTACAAGCAAATGACACACAAGAGGACCCCAGAGCAAGAGCTGGTGCTCCGGGGTGGAGGGTCACCATGGAGGCGCGGGTCCTGCCTCTCCCCAGGGAAGACGCCAGGCTGGCCTGCGCGGGGTGGGGGGCAGGAGTCCAGGGGCCAAGGCCTCCATGCATCCAACTTTGTCATCACCACTGAGGGGAAGGGATGGCGGGACAACGGAGGGCAGCTGAGCTCTAATTCAGTCAGCCAAGCAGGGTCTGCCCGGTCTCGAGGCTGTGGTCCAGTCCTGGCCAGAGCTGGGATCCACCTGTGGCCACAGGTAAGTAGCCCCAAGATATCCCGAAGAAGAGAGGCAGGGCTTCCAGAAGACCTATCTTGGGGCCCCTGGGTGGCTCCGTCGGTTAAGCGACTGACTCTTGGTTTGGGCTCAGGTCATGATCTTGCCGTTCCACGTGCACTGCAGAGCCTGCTTGGGATTTTCTCGATCGCCCCCTCTCTCTCCGCCCCTGCCCTGCTCGTGCGCTCTCTTAAAATACGTAAACTTTAAAAAAATAAATAAAAGACCTACTTTGTTGCAGAGAGGGGAATCTCTCGTCATTGGCTAATGAGATGCACTGGCTTTCGTGGACCAACCAAACCCCGTGGTGTGGGTCACAGCAAGGGGCCTTCGTGCCGTTCATCAGGCTGGGCACCGAGCGCTGTCCCCGACCCGTCTGGTGTCCGTCCGTGGGATGCACGCCACAAGACGGTGCAGCACAGGAAAGGATACTTAAATGTAAGGAGAAGCCCAATGTATACATATTTTTAATATTTTATTTATTTTTTGAGAGAGACTGGGCACAAGTGGGGGAGGGGCAGAGAGAGAGGGACCCAGGATCTGAAGTGGGATCTGCACCAATAGGCTGACGGCAGTGAGCCCGACGTGGGCCCTGAACTCACGAACCTCGAGATCATGGCCTGAGCCGAAGTCGGATGCTCAGCCAACCGAGCTCAGCCGCCCAAAGCCCAATGTGTTGAAAGGAGGTGAGCAAGAGGTCCTAGCTCCAGCCTCCAAGAGCAAACCTGAGATGGTCCGCCAGGGGACCTGGCCCTCTGGGGGCTGTGCAGTGAGTAACTGTCCCTGATTTTAGGAGCTCCCCACACGTCATCCCTAGTCCCCGCCATAGGCTGGGTCTGGGGCCCAACCCACTGTGTCTTCTGGGAAAGCAGGTTTCCTGGCCCTGCCCGGACCTCTGCGCTAGCCTCTCTCAAGGAACACCAGCCTTTTCCAGGAGACATTTGAATGGAGGAACAGGGAGGCCTGGGTCTTGTCTCTGATGCTTGAGGGGCTGGACACACCCTGTCACTTGTGTTGGGAGCTCTCAGGAGGAAGGAAGGAGTTGCTCTGCAGAGAGCGGCCCGGGACATCAGAGAGGCAACAGCGGGGCGGGAAAAGAAGACCCATCAGCCCTGACACCCCAGGAAGGTCTGCTCTGCGCTCCTACTGGATGCTCGCCCCCTGTCCCTGCCCCGGGGAACCCAGGGAGCCCCCCACCCGGGCTCTATCAGTCGCTGCTCTTCCTCTCCCTCAGACACCACTATTCAGAACGCTGCTCAGAATCTCCTGTTTCCACGGTGCTTACGGATCATCTCGTAACTCTCTCTTGCCAGCCTTGTGTGACCTGGAGAGTTACACACGTCCAGGCCAGGGCGGGGGTGTCTGCCTGAGGACACAGGGCAGTTCTTTGGGCCCTGCCCTGTATGTCGTGACCACAGTCTCAGGGAAATATCCAGGCTCAGAATTCGGAAATCCCTGGGGCGCCTGGGTGGCTCAGTCGGTTGAGCATCCAACTTCCGCCCAGGTCATGATCTCGCGGTTTGTGAGTTCGAGCCCCGCGTCGGGCTCTGGGCTGACAGCTGGGAGCCTGGAACCTGCTTCAGATTTCTGGCATTTAAAATGGTGACGGAATAAGTGTCTGCTGTTTCAAGCCACCAGATTTGTGCTGATTCCTTGCAGCAGCCCCTGGAAACTAACAGAGCGGGGCCTGAGAGATGTCACAGTAAAAATAATCGTGAATTGGGGCGCCTGGGTGGCTCAGTCGGTTAAGCGTCCGACTTCAGCTCAGGTCACGATCTCATGGTCCGTGAGTTCGAGCCCCGCGTCGGGCTCTGTGCTGACAGCTCAGAGCCCGGAACCTGCTTCGGATTCTGTGTCTCCCTCTCTCTCTGCCCCAGCCCCTGCTCATGCTCTGTCTCTCTCTGTCTCAAAAATAAATGAAAAAACATTTAAAATAAATAAATAAATAAATAAATAAATAAATAATTGTGAATTTATTTAGATGTTCCCAAGGTGCCAGACACATCCCTGAGCAGTGCCCGTGCATTAATCAGTTACATCCTCATGACAACTCCATGAGGAAGGCTCCAGCAGTACCCTCTTCCCAAGGCTCCCGCTGTTCAGGAAGCTGCCCAAGGTCTCCCAGCCAGTTTATGGGAGAGCCGGGATTCGAACCCCACCTCCCACACTGCCTCTCTGGCTAGAGCAATCACCATAATCAGCCAGTCACTTACCGTGACCAGGGAGTGAGTGTAGAAAACCAGAGTGGGGGGGGGGGGGTAAGGGGAGAGGAGCGGACACATGAGTTTGGTTTTGAGCTTGAGTGCAGAAATTGACTAGATGCTAGGATTTGATGAATCCCGGGCTCTCGTGGAGATTTCTGGGCTGGAGCTGCTGGTGTGGATTATACATAAAATGAAGATTCTGTGTGAGCTCCCTGAAGGCATACGGGAAGACAGAGAAGGGCACAGAGGACGGGGCCCTGGCACAGTGGGGATGAGGGTTCGGGTGTGCTGGTTGCTGAGGCTGGCCCGTGTTTCTGCAGGTGGCCAGGCCAGCAGGGACAGGGAACATTCTAGGATTTATCTTGACCATCCCTTCCGGGAGGGAGGGGGAAAAAAGCACCGATTCTGGATGGTCTGGGGTCCCTGGCGGCTGTGCTTTCCTGCAGGTCCCTGTGCTAAGGTGCTCAGGGCTTCCTTCCAAGGGAAGATGTCCTACAGCGAAGGCTCTCGGGATAACGTGTTGTCTGGGCAGCGGCTTGGAGCAGCAGGAGATATTAACCAGGCGCCCAGTGTCACGGGCAAAGGGAAGAATATGTAAGGACACAATTCCTGACACGCCAAGGGGGCAGGGGACCACGATCACCGGATGTCACCAGAGCAGTATGTTGAGAGGCGGGTCCAGGGTGCTGAGCGGGCAGCGGTCACCTAATAAAACAGGGATCAGAGAGCCCCTAACACAGGCAGGAACAAGATGAGCGCACCATTCACCTGGCTTCTCTCTCCTCTGTTTCCTCACCTGTGGTATCACCTCAGGTCTGAGGCCAGGAGGGGACGTTGCTCAACCTTGACCTTCACTTGACAAGGGGCTTGGAGAGGATCAAAGCACACAGCGCTGTCGCTATGGACCGAGTGTCTGTGTCCCCCTGACGTTCGAAACCCCCAGTGTGTTGTCCCTGGAGGTGGCGCCCATGGGAGGTAATTAGGGTTAGGGGAGGTCTCGAGGGTGGAGACCGTGACAGGATCAGTGCCCTTATCAGAGCCTGCAGACTGGCGCCCTCTCTCTCTCTCTCTCTCTGCCAGGTGAGAACACAGTCTGAAGGCTGCCATCAGGAAGCGGGCCCCCATCAGACGTCCGCCAGCACCCTGACCTTGGACTTCCCGGCCTCTGGGACTGAGAGGAGTAGATGTTTGTTGCATAAGCCACTCAGTCTGTGATGTTTCATGGGAGCAGGGCCCGAAGAGTCAAGGCGCGTGTGAAGGCGTTTTGTAAACTTAGGAGATACGGAGCCCAGTGCTCGTGACTCATGGCTGGGCGTTTGGGTCCCTTCCAGCTTGTAAATCGTATCCCATAAACACGCCTGTGCAGATGGGTTTCGGGTCATTGCTGAGGTCCGTTCCCCGCAGCACCGATCGCCGGGACAGGCAGTGCGATCTCGTTCATGGTTTTTGTTTTGGCCCGTATTTTATGGCTCTGCTTCCCTGTGTTATCTCAGCCCGTGTCACGCTGAAGTTCTTCAAACTGGTTTGTCTTGCTTTCTTTACAAAAGTTGTCTGAGGAGAAAGGATAAAAGTTGTGTCTTCCTTCCTTTTTTCCTTCCTCCTTCCCTTTCCTTTTTTCTTTCTTTTTCTTTCTTTTTTTTCTTTCTCTCTTTCTATTCTTTCATTCTCCCTCCCTCCCTCCCTCCCTCCTTTCTTTCTCTTTCTTTCTTTCTCCCTCCCTCCTTCTTTCTTTCTTCCTTCCTTTCTTTCTCCCTTTCTCCCTCCTTCCCTCTTTCTTTCTTCCTCCCTCCCTCCTTCCCTCCCTTCTTTCTTTCTTTCTTTCTTTCTTTCTTTCTTTCTTTTCTTATTTCTTTCTTTCTCCCTCCATCCCTCCCTCCCTCTTTCTTTCTCCCTCCCTCCTTTCTTTCTTTCCCTCTTCCTTACTTTCTTTCTTTCTCCCTCCCTCCCTCCTTCCCTTCCTTCCTTCTTTCTTCCTTTCTTTCTCTCCCTGTAACATAAGTTCACAGAATGAGAGCTGAATGCTCTGATTTGGACGAGCCCCCTCTCACAGCATGACGCACAAATATTGGGATGACCATACGCAGTACTCACAATGCTGGGAGGCTTCTGCGGAGCAGTGGGGCCCTGGCTGTGTCACATGAAGTGAATGACTCAGCTCTCGTAAGCGGGCCTCCTCATCTGGAAAATAGAAGGACACATTGCCTTCTCGCCATTGGTGTTTCAAGGAGCTCGTAAGTGGGATATTTTATAAAGTCCTTAGCCTGTTATTTGGCCCATAGCAAGACCTCCGTAAGTATTTGTTGAGCTTTTAGACTGAAGGCTATCGAGTCAGCATTTTCTAGAGCTGATGTCATCGGGCAGCAAATGGCTTGGCTTGTTATTAGTCTCATGATCACATCATCGCCGCCCTCACCACACTCAGTCTTGCCTTTCTCTCCCTCTAGGTGTTTCCGTGTGGCCACGTGAAGCCTCAGCGAGGATCCTGGGATGGTCCATTGGAGCGAGTCAGCTTCCAAGTCCTGACATCCCGCTTGACGCCTTCCTTAGAAAGTTCCTAGCACTGGTGTTACAGTCTAGCTCATAAGGGCCCAGAGAGAGCAACACAGGAGCTGTTGGGGGCAAAGCCAAAGGTTAGGTAACTTTGCGCCCACCCTTTCTCTGCCAACGCGGCTTCTAGGCGGATGTAGTGAAGCCGCTCGCTGACAGTGTGGACCCTGCTCCACCTGCCTCATCAGAACGTGGGAGCTGTGTGGCCCGTCCATCCTCCCCGTGTCAGTTGACGCCCATCCAGGATGGGAAGCGGGTGGGATGGAGGAGCAGAGGGCAACACGGCCCAAGGGTGCATCGCCGGAAACTTCTCTGTAACCAAAAACACGCAAGAGCCAAGTTCCTTGGCTGTGGAAATTGAAAGCATCCTTCCTAAGTGACACAGAATTAAGCTCTGGCATTTAAAAAGTGACAGCTTGATGGGGCACCTGGGTGGCTCAGCCAGCTGAGCATCTTGACTTGATTTCGGCTCAGGTCACGATCTCACCATCTGTGGGTTCGAGCCCCCCGTCGGGCTCTGTGCTGACAGCTCGGAGCCTGGAGCCTGCTTTGGATTCTGTGTCTCCCTCTCTCTCTGCCCCTCCCCTGCTCATGCTCTGTCTCTCTCTCTCTTAAAAATAAACAATAAAAAATATATTTTTTTAAAGTGACAACTTGAGAGTAAATACACTGAAATAAATCAAGATTGTGGGATTATTTTATGGTCAATTTCTTATTTTCCCCTCAAATTAAAAAAATGGTGTTTACTGTAATAGTTTATTTTATTTTAAAGTTTATTTATTTATTTTGGGAGAGAAAATGAGAGAAAGAATCCCAAGCAGGCTCCATGCTGTCAGCACAGAGCCCGACATGGGGCTTAATCCTGTGACTGTGAGATTATGACCTGAGATGAAATCGAGAGTCAGGAGCTTAATTTACTGAACCATCCAGGCACACCCCCAAATGTAATATTTTGGGGTCAGCAAAATATTGGGGTCTCTTGGGTGGCTCAGTCGGTTGGGCATCTGAATTCACCTCGGGTCATAATCTCGCGGTTCGTGGGTTCAAGCCCCGCGTCAGGCTCCGTGCTGACAGCTCGGAGCCTGGAGCCTGCTTTGGGTTCTGGGTCTCCCTCTCTCTCTGCCCCTCCCCCGCTGGTGCTCTGTTTCTGTCTCTCAAAAATAAAAACAAACATTAAAAAATTACTTTTTAAAAAAGGTAAAATAACGGAGGCCACATAGATGCAGGAAGAACATTTCTACCATAGAGGAATTGATACAGGAAATCAGCAGGCCCACCTGGGGCTCTGGCCCACCTTCACACACCTCGGGCTCCTGTCCTCATCCCGGACTCTGTCTCTGTGGTGACCACGCACAACCCTGCTCGGAAGAGTCCGGCACCCGAGTTGGTCCCGGGACCCCTCCCAGGGGCTGCAGACCCCTGTCAAGCAGGTGCCCCCCCCCTCCCCCACTGCACTGAAGCCTTCATCCCTGTGCATCGTCCAGAGCCTCCGCCGGGCCAGCCCTGGCCCCACTGGGAAGCCTGCCCTCTGTCAAACACTGTCAGACACACCCACGTGGCACCCCTCCCAGCTGACAAGCAGCCTGTGAGCTGTCTCTCCTCGCCTGAGGACAGCAGAGCCCTTTCACTTTCCCTCTAGAGCCACCCGCACCTGGGCTGCTGGGCTCAGCCTGCTCCCTGGAGTGTAGCCCACTCGTCCGTATCTCTGTCCTGCCGACCAGCCGACCTGCCCAAACCTGGGTGGGCAGGTCAGAGCTGCACCGATCCCAAGGTTAAGGTTCACTCCTGGCCCCCTGCCCCCGCCATCCAGCCGGCCAGTACTAAAGGTAATGGCCCGCCTGGCTCCCCACATATATTTCTCAGAGGTGACATCCTGTAGGGAAGGAGGGAGGAAGGAGCATCCCGGAGCTTGACCTTGTCCACTCACAGACCTGCATTTCCCCCCAGCTTAGCGACCCACAGCCATCGGCACCCCTTGGACCTTGTCATGACCTTTACTACTGGACCTCGGAAACCTGAAACCATCAGATTTGTACCAATGGTATGAAGTCCCTTCGTGCTCTCCTCCTAGGTTCCTGTCCCCGCTTAGGGGGGTCTTCAGTTCTTCTGCCCCCCTACCCTTCCCCCCCATATTCTCAGTCCTCTCTGCCTTTGCCTCCCCCCATGTTGTCATCTCCCACTGATTGGTGCCTCGACACCCTCCCTCCCCTGAATCCTGAACTCCCTGGACCACATCCCCCTGGTGTGTGCTCACATCTGGACAAGGGTACCGTCTGTGTCTCCCACTGTCCCCACTCCCGGCCCCAAGCAACAGAACCTGGCGTACGCACGGCCCACAGATGGCACTCCGGGGGCCTCGGCCCCTGTCCCCGGTGGCTCTTCCGTCAGAGCCCTGGTCCCATTTCCTGTCCCTGTTGGGGACCAGCTCCCTCCCATGTCTCCACAGCAGCCACTGCCAGACTTGGCCATGTTTTCCAAGCCTACCAACCTCCACTGTCCCCATTATCCCAAGCAGGCTCCGTGCTGTCAGCACAGAGCCCAAAGTGGGCTCAAGCCCACGAACCACGAGATCATGACCTGAGCTAAAAATCAAGAGTCGGATGCTTAACCGACTGAGCCACCCAGGCACCCCTCCCCTGCTACTGGACAAGACAACAAAGGCCATCGCACGGGATGGCAGACCCTGGGCTCTCCCTCTGTCTACCCCGGCTCCCGTTTCAGAGCAAGAGGCTCAGCCGGGACCCCTGCCTTCCCAGGGACACTTTTCTTTCTCTCTTATTAGCCTTAATTTCTAAGCTCCTCTTGTCTACTGTCTTCCTTATCTGACTAGAAGTGCTCTGATGTCTCTCCCCTTTGTTAACAAGCAAAGGTACCTATGGTACCTGCCCCGTTTCTCTCTTCCCGTCTTCCACCAACCCTCCAGGAGGACCGGCTTCTTCCGCACCTCCTCTTGTGCCCGTGGCCCCAGCGCTGCTATAGAACTGCTCAGTCAGAAGCCACCTAGGGGTCTCCCCTCACGCAGGCAGCTTGGAATGTGCCCTGCTCGGATGTACTCTGGATTTTAACTGGAGCTCGCTCCTCGTTATCACTGAGGATATATGCCCATCTTGTCTACCAGCCTATCTGGGGGCCGCTCAGAGGGGCTGAGAAGCGGAGGTCCTGAAGGAGCTGTAGAGAGGTCGAGACAGGGAGAAATAGGAATGTGCCCTGGCCTCCTTCTTGAACTTGTCCCCCCCACCCTTGGTTTCCCCAAAGTCATTTCTTCTGGACTTTCTCTGCTCCTTTCTTCTCAGGCTCCCTGACTGGATCCTGCCGTCCAAGGCCTCCTACCCCTCAGTGAAGGGAACAGCGGTCCCGACGGGCACCGTAGAGTCAGAGCTCCAACCGCAGCCCCCACCCGTCTGAGCGGTGAGGGAGCCACTCTGAGACTGCTCCCGTCTCAGGAAAACGGAGATAATAATACCCATTGCACCAGATTATAGTAAGCAAATGAAGTAATGGTAAAAAAAAAAAAAAAAAAAAAAGTCTTAGTGCAGAATGTGGTGTCTCAGGAAACAGTGGTGACGGTAATAATGACCCTAATGTCCCTAAATGATCTCATGCACCCTCAACATTGCAGCTCCTACCCATGGTCTGATGGCTCCCAAGTGTGTATCTTTAGTGCTGACGTCTCCTCTGTGCTCCAGGCCGGTAGCAACGATTATAAAACAGCGCTCATCACTTTCCTCTTCAAAATTGTTCCTCGTCCCACCTTGCCATTCACGTGAATTGTACCAAAGTCCAGCCAGTTCGTGGCCAGGTCGGGTAGCAAGGAAAGCAAAATAAAACAGGATAAAGAAACCAAAACAAAACAAAACAACAAGACAAACCAAACGACAAATAGGAAGCAGATTTAGTTCACTCATTGAAGAACTGATCGAAATAGGCACAAAAGACGGTTTAGAGGCAACTGGGGGAATTTTCCTGCAGACGAGGTGCTAGATTATATGTAGGAATTATTGTCAATTTTCTCGTATATGCTGGTTGTAGTAGAGTGGTCATACAGGAGGCTGTCCTCGTCCCTGGAAGATGCAGGCTGGGGGCGCCCCGGGGGCTCATTCGGTTACGTGCCTGACTCTTGATCTTGGCTCCAGTCATGATCTCACAGTTTGTGGGATCGAGCCTTACATCGGGCTCTGGGCTGATAGGGTGGAACCTGCTTGGGATTTCTCCCTCTCCCTCTCTCTCTGCCCCTCCCCCGATCGTGCTTGGTCTTACTCTCAAAATAAATAAATACTAAAAAATAATAATAAAAAGATACAGGCTGAAGTGTTTGGGGATGAAATATTTTGATGTCTGCAAATCTACTTTCAAATGGGTCAGAAAAAATGTGCACACACACACACACGTATGTATTCTCACACACATACAGAAATGCGAAAAGCAAATGGGCCAAACCGTCATAAACTGTGGAATCCGAGCAGTGAATGCACGGGCATTCATTATCGTAAAGTTCAACTTCTGCCGTGCGCTTGAACTTTTCCGTAATAAAGAGTTGGGGTAAAAAGCAGAATAAAGCTGTCTGAAGTGAAAGCCTGCGCTGGGGCTGGAATAGGTCCCCAGGGGACCGAGACATTTCTTCCTCATTCTAGATACTGTAGTTTTCACCTAGCAGCTAAAGAGCAGACTTGTAGTTATGTCTTGCTGACCTATCTGATCTAAACCCTCGTTTTCTTTCTCGCCCCTCATGCTGTTCCGTAACTCTGCCGGTCCCCGTCTACACAGGGGCGAAGGGCTTGGGTTTCAACCCCGTAAAAGGATTTCACTTTATGTGTGGCTTGACCGCGCTGCCCAGCTTTGTGGTACAGGCATTTTTTTTTTTTTTTAGCTTACTTGTCTCTTTACCCAAATCATTGGGAGAAAAGATGAGACGAAGGTCAGGTTTGGGTATAAAGTCCCTGCCATAGTCCAGAATTATCCTGAGAAGCTGAGAATAATCTGTTAAATTGTATTACTGCCCAGTGCCTCTCTGGCTGGCTCTCTGTCTCTGCCTCTCTCTCTCTCCCTCCTCTTTCTCTCTCTCTTGCTGTCTGTCTGTCTCTCTCTCCCTTCTTTCCCCACCCCTCCCTTTCTTCAGAATTGCAAGAATATAGCTTATTTTCAGGCTCGGAGCACCGATAGAGTGTCCTAGCATTCCTTCAAGAGCCCCCACAGAAGTTCACCGTTGTCATTTACAAGGTCCTCGCCTCCTGGATGCGGGCGAGGACGCGTGAACTGACCTGGTGCCCTTCTGTTAGGGGTCACAGATTCAAAGGTCAGGGAAGCCAGGCAGGGTGGCGGAGAGAGGGAGGTGCCCAGCTGAAGTCGGCAACCTGCTCAGAACCTGCCAGCCCAAAACAAGGTCCTCTGCGGCCACGTTTTCTAACAGCAGACACACCAGAATTGCGAGGGTTTGTTCTTTTCAAGGAAAAATATGCAGATTTAAAAATTTTTGATTCCCACTTTTTTTTTAATGTTTATTCATTCTTGAGAGAGAGAGAGAGAGAAAGAGAGAGCGCTCACACACGCGTGCATGAGCGGGGGAGGGGCAGAGAGAAGGGGACAGAAGATCTGAAGCAGGCTCTGCGATGACAGCAGCGAGCCAGACGCGGGGCTCGAACTCACGAACCGTGAGAACATGACCTGAGCTGAAGTCGGACGCGCAACCGACCGAGCCTCCCAGGCGCCCCCGCTGGTTCCCGCTTTTCACTGGAGGTTCCATGCAGGTCAAACATAACCATCGATGGAATGTTCCTGATGGCAGCCTCGGGGGCTGCGGATACCCCTGACCCTTTCTCACTCCCATCCAGCTTCAGGCTAGTGCCAGTATGTCCTTCTTGGAGGTAGGGCCAAAGAGTTCTTTCACTGGTGTCACCCTTTGGTCCATCTGTCTTTGTCACCCATCGTAACAGGGTCCCCAGGCCCCGGGCTCCAGGCCCACTGCTTCCTCACTCTTCCGCCTGAGCTCTTGTGTTGCCTTTCGGAATCTTCCGGATGCTAGTCTTCTAAATTCACTCTTCTCTCTTATTCCCGGTGGAACATGATGCCATTTTCCTATCTTTTATTCATGTGCTATTTAAATCTGAGCTCACTAGCATTCCTTGGGTTGCCTTGCCATTTTCTTTACTTGCGAGCCCCGTCCCTGACCTTTTAAGTGATTCTTTTTTTTTTAAATCGTGCTAAGAACACTTAACGTGACATCTCTTCGTCTTGCATAACGGAGACTTCAAACAGCATCTCCCCAGTGCCCTTTCCCCAGCCCCTGGCAACCACCTTTCTACTCTCTGTTTCTAGGAGTTTGACTATTTTACTTATTGTTTTAAGTGTTTATTTGTTTTTGAGAGAGCGCAAGCAGGGAAGGGGCAGTGGGGTGGTGGGGGGACAGAGGATCCAAAGCAGGCTCTGTGCTGTCAGCAGAGAGAGAGCCCGACGCGGGGCTCGAACTCACAAACCGTGAGATCATGACCTGAGCTGAAGTCGGACACTCAGCCGACTGAGTCACCCAGGCGCCCCGTCTAGGAGTTTGACTCTTTCAGGTTCCTCATATAAGTGGACTCGGGTGACATTTCTTCTTCTGTGACAGCCTTATCTCACTCAAGATTCATCCGTGTTGTTGAGTGAGTGTGACTTGTGCCCGAACCAGTGAGGAGCCAGGGGGAGATGGCATTCCAGGTAACGTGACAGGACCGGCTAGCCCACCCGTGTCTGTTCTGTTCCTAACCTGGATTCTCTGTGCCTCTCTTTCTACATCGGCTCTAAGCTCCTCACTAGACTTGAATGTATGTCTGGCTCCTTGGCCTGGCCTTGAGCATGAACCTGATCCAGCCCACCCATATTTTGAACCTGGCTCTCTCCAGCAGCTCCATCTTGGCTCATTTCTTTTCTTTTCTTTTTAAAGTTCGTTTACTTATTTATTTTAAGGGGGGAGGGGAAGAGAGAGAGAGAGAGAGAGAGAGAGGGAGAGAGAGAATCCCAAGCAGGCTCTGAGCTGTCAGTGCAGAGCCCGGTGCGGGGCTCGAACTCACAAACCATGAGATCATGACCTGAGCCAAAACCAAGAGTTGGACACTTAACCGACTGAGCCACCCAGGGGCCCCTTGGCTCATTTCTTTAGTGCTGAGTAGCCTTGGAAGGAGCTCCACCCCCCCACTTCCTGCTTCCAGAAGAAATCAAGGTCTGACCCCCTCCCAACGTCCACCTGGCAAGACGAAGCCCACCTCTTTCCTCTCTGTCTTGCTTGAAAGGAGGAAATGAAGGATACACCTGTCCTTCATCTTCTTCAAAGGGCACGATAAGAACGGACACTCCGTTGAGCAAAGTCTCTGGTTTACAATATGGTTCGCTTTTGGCTGTTGGGCATCTCACGGTTTGGGGCAAAGGTCCGATGGCATGTGTCCATCACGATGGTATCTGACAGAGAGCTCCGCTGCCCTCAAAATCCGCTGTGCGCCTTCTCTTCAGCCCTCCCCACTACCCAACCTCCGCAACCTCCAATCTTTTCGCTGTCTCCATAGTTTTGCCTTTTCCAGAATGTGGTTGGAACCATACAGCACGTAGCCCTTTCAGATTGGCTTCTTTCACTTACTGGTATTCATTTAAAGTTCTTTTGTGTCTCTTCATGGCTTGACAGCTTGTTTCTTTTCAGAGATGGATAGCATTTCATCGTCTGGATGTTCCACATTTTTATTTATTCCTTCACCTGCTGAAGGACATCTCGGTAGCTCCCAAGCTAGGGTAATTATGAATAAAGCTGCTATAAACATCCATGCGAGGGTTTCTGTGCGGACATACATTTTTAATGTTTTTGGTCATATGATATGTCCGAGTCACTTGGGGATATGATACGTTTAGTTTTGTGAGAAACGGCCGCACCGTCTTCCCAAGTGGCTGCACCATCGTGAATCCCCACCAGCAATGGAGGAGAGTTCCTGTTGCTTCGCACCCCAGTGCTTGGTGTTGTCAGTATTCTGGATCTGGGCCGTTCTAACAGGTGTGTGATGGAATCTCATTGTTGTTTTAATTTGCCTTTCTCTGATGACATGTGATGTGGAACAGCTTGTCATGTTCTTTTTCACCACTTGTCTATCTTCTCTGGTGAGGTGTCCGTTGAGGTCTTTGGCCGACTGTTTAAACGGGATTGTTTGTTTTCTCACCGTTGACTTCTAAGAGTTCCTTGTATATTTTGTTCTGCATCAGATGACTGCCTTTTGCAAACATGGTTCTTTTTAACGATGCCCAAGAATGTTTTGTCCAGCGGCAAGGTTATGGCTTTCCTTTCTGTGTCTTGCTCCTGTGACGTCACCATTTTTCATTTTGCGAGTTTTCTTTTCCATAAATGAGTACCCAAGGATCTCTTGACAGCCCTTATGTCCCTTCCATTTATTCCCAACCCTGGCCATGAGTACACATTGAATTGTTAGTTTCCTGACACCTTATTAATGTAATGATTACCATTATAGTTTCCTAGTAGATGACTTATATTATTCTTGTCTGGAGACCACTTCTTGTTATAATAGAGACAATTTAACACAAGTGTCAGACTCAGATAACCTTCATAAACTTGACCTTAATTAGCTCGGCTGCAATTAACTTTTTAAGAATGCTCATTTTTGAGAGAGAGACAGAGTGTGAGTAGGAGAGACGCAGAGAGAGAGGGAGACACAGGATCCGAAGCAGGCTCCAGGCTCCGAGCTGCCGGCACAGAGCCCGACATGGGGCTCAAACCCACGAACTGTGAGATCACGACCCAAGCTGGAACCAAGAGTCGGACGCTTAACCGACAAAGCCACCCAGGCGCAATTAGATTGAAGGCCTGGACTAGTGCAGGTCAGGCCTGACAGCCTCTTCCCTCTCATAACATGGATCCATCAACGAATTGTAATATTTCGGTTGCTGATTATATGCCAGGAATACTGGGGTTACGGCAATAAAAATGGATTCAAGGGTTAAAAAAATCCCTACTCTCAAGGAATTTATTTTCATGGTGGAAGAATTACAAAAACAAAATGGAAAAGGTACAGAAATACAACTCAGGGTATGTTAGCTGGTGATAAGCGCTGTGGTGAAAAATAGAACAGGAAACGGTGACAGGGGAGGTTACTGAGAAGATGGCATTTGAGTAGAGGCCCAGAGGCCATGAGTGAGTGAGTGTGCCATTATTTACGGGGGGTAGGGGTGGGGATCAGAGGGTGAGGGAAGAGCAAGCGTGGAAAGTAAGCCCTGGAGCTTGCCGGCACATGCGAGGAATCGCAACGTGAGCAGGAAGGTTAGGGAAGTCAAGGGGTGTGAGGTTGGGAGGGGATTTATGGGCCGCCGTAAAGACATGGGCTCACTTCAACATGAAGGGATGCCACTGGAGAGTCTTTAGTGGGAAAAGACACGTGGTAGCCGACAATGCAATGGGACCGCCCGCTGCTTTATGGAGAACACATGACACGTGAGCATGGGTGGAACTGAAGGAGCACTCATTCCTACCCAACCTGTCGTCTCCACCCTCCGTGTTTTCTGCGACACACCATCTTGGGCATGGTACCCCTACTGGAGTCCCGCCACACGTGGTCTCCGGCCAATCCCATGGAGGGTTCAAGGCCAAGTCTCTTTTCTTTCTCTGAGCTGGCCCGTCCTCACGCTGGGAAGGGCCTGAACAAAGCTGTTAGCAGGACCCGGAGAGCACTAAAGAGGTTTCCTTGGATGGGACAGCGGGAGGACCGACAGAACATCAACCTTCCACCAGCTTCGGCAAGTGTAGGCCCTTGACATTTGTTGCTGAATTTAATCCTCCCAACAACTTATAAAACACAGAATGGCGGGAGATCCAATGTGGACTTTGGTGAGCACATCGCCCCCCTTTCCTTTCTCACCCTCGTGGGGCCTCCCTGATCTGAGAAGAAGCGTAGCAATCTATCAACTTGATTATGAAACGTGTGGGGCTCCCTTGAGAGGTAGATTAGGGGACCGACTTCTCAGTCTTGAGATCTCAGGGCTGACAAACCCAAGATTGCCAGTTTGGTCACAGGCTAAATTAAGCCCTGCGTCAGGGAGCCAACCACAAGATGATAGTGGGGCCACTCAGAAGCAGAAACCCTCAGGCATTAAACTTGTGCTGTAAAGGCTGTCGCGATCTCACCACTATTATTCTCCTCCTGAGCAGGAAGGAGCAGGGGCAAGGAGGAGGAGCTAGACTTTCCTCCTGCTGGACTACTCGGGGCCAGATGGGAGGAGAGACGCATGTGAGTGAGGTCAGGGCTGGAGGGACACGCCTGTGCTGCGTTCAACGCTCACCCCGGCTGGGAGACCCCACCCTTTCTCTCTGAGAGGCCCAAATCTTCTTGTGAATGTGCAGAGGAGAAGAGGGGCTCTATCATCGCCACCTCCCACCCTGGTCAGGACAACGTGTATCTCAGGTGCTGGCTGACGGCCAGAGGTCGTGAGTGCCAAGGGCAGGCAGGTGCGTTCTTCCAGTGATGAGGACGTTACCAGAGACCAGAATCTGAACTCCCAGATGGGGGAGAATAACTAGGCTTACGTGCTGAGTGAGCTCTGGGAGATTAAACATCAGGATTCCCATGAGGGTCTGAGGTCACTGCTAGGGGGCTACATTGTGTCCCCTCCCCCCCACCCCGCCGGCCATGCATGTGTTGAAGTGCTAACCCCAGCACCTCGGAATGTGACTGTCTTTGGAAAGAGCATCTTTAAAGATGTAGTTAAAATGAGGCCGTTTAGGGCGAGATCTACTCCAATGACTGGTGCCCTTATAAGAAGAGGCGATCAGGACACAGACACGCACAGAGGGGCGACCGTGAGAGGACATGGGGAGAAGACAGCCGTGTACGTGCCCAGGAGAGAGGCCTTGGGAGGAATGACCTGTGCCGGCTGCTGGATCTCAGACTTCTAGCTTCCAGAATGGGAGACAAGATGTTTTTTAAGCCACCTAGTCTGCGGAACTCTGTTACGGCAGCCTTGGCAGACTAACACAGCGGGGTAACTGACAACGCTACTGGGTAATTTGGGTTTTGTTTTGGTATTTATTTATTTATTTTGAGAGAGAGAGAGTGTGTGTGCACACGAGCAGGGGAGGGCCGAGAGAGAAAGAGAGAGAGACAGAAAATCCCAAGCAGGCTCCGTGCTGTCAGCGCAGAGCCCGCCTTGGGACTCGATCTCACGTGAGATCCTGACCTGAGCTGAAATCAAGAGTCGGGTGCTTAACTGACTGAGCCACCCAGCGCCCCTGGGTCATTTGGGTTTCTCAGCAGCCTTAGGGCCCTCGTGCCCCCCAAAGAGATGAAATCTCACATCAACATGCCTCAGAAATAGGGCCGTGTTTGTGCACAGCGTTGTGAACATCCTTGCTGCAAGCCTGGTCTTGCAGCCACGCTGTCTCCAGCTGAATTCCATCAGTCCGGAACCTGCTCCCCCTGCGTGGCCACGTCCCTCCTCCCTCCGCCATCCAGACTCTACCTGGACTCCCCGCAGCCCCTGGGCATCGCACACCCAACACGCCATGTTACACCTTCTCTGCGGCACGTGGACCCACCCGGCGTGATAAAAAGCCCCGTCTTTATTCCAGGACTTCAGCAGAGCCTCTTCAGTTGAGACTTATGCTTACTCTTCCTCACGACTCATGTTTGGACCCCCTTGGATCCGTCAGATCCCGCACAGTTACTGTTTGCATACAGGTGGCGATGTGGCCGAGAGACGGCGGTCCTGACGCTCCCACGTTCCGCCCCCGGTGGCAGACATCACTGACTGATCTGTCCTCCCCTGTCCATGGGGCAGAGCAGCTGAGGAAAGGGAACAGGTCTCCATCTTGCGTGGTCAGTACGTGAGGCGAGAGTCGGGACCCACGGATCCTCAGCGCAGATTACGCTCACGCGAGCACACATACGCACGCCGACCAGCCTGGCCTCCAGCAAGAAGACAAGCATCCCGGCTGCCTGCTGTCACTGGACGCGTCCACTCAACCTTACTCATGTCTCCATTATGTCTGGACTGCCAAGTGAAATTCTACCCCTCTCTGCCTCCCTTTGGAAATTCCCTAATTGCCGGAGTAAAACCTCCATTCCCTCCCCTGCTTGGCCAGCCCTCAGCCTTGAGATTTCCTAATGGAAACCGCTCACTTCTGTTGGAATCCCAGGGGTAATTAGCAGTCTGGGACTTGCCTTAGTGGGAAGGCAAAGCCACTGCCAAATATGTTGTTGATGTCAACTCACGTCTTCCTTGAAGACAGCATGCGAAGGAGCTGTTTTATGTTGACGGTCTCTTGTATATTTTTTGACGGAAACATTTGAGCTTTTGCCTTCCACATTTGTAATTTTAGACCGCAGATGCCTGGCGTGTTTAAGCATTACAGCGAAGCTCACATCTAATGAGGAAAGTGTCAAGTATATTGTTACCCACCATAAAAGCTGTGAAACAGATCTCCGCCATCGGCAACGTGCCTTCGGCTGCTGCCTCTGTGAATGTAGCCGGTAACAATCGGAGATTCATAGGAGGGCCGACATTTAAAATTGACAACTTGGTGAACTTCCTCCTACCATTAGAAACCCACCAAGAAGTACAGATCGCCCCTCAAAGTCAGATCCGCATCCCTCGCCTGCATTCCTACAACAGCCTGCTCCCGGGTCCCTTTCCCTTCTGTGTCTTCAACACATCTTCAACACTGCTGCTGGAATTATTGTCTGCATCGTAGGCCTGGTTTTATCAGCAGCTACTTGAACACCTTACGTGGCATTTCGCCTCCTCATCACTGCCAGCAGGTAGGCTCCGTGACTCAGCCCCCCTGCTCTAGGCTATCGTCACACACCCACCCCCATGCCCTCATTCTAACCAGGCTAGGTCACTGGTTACTGACTGAACTCACAATACATCTCCCCACTCCGTGTTATCTCTCCGAAGGCCGTGGTTTTCCCTCCTACCGTGTGGCCGTGGCCGCTCTCACACATCCTGCAACGTTGACCTCAAACATCACCTCTTCTGTGATGCCTGGCCACAGAAACAATTGGTCCTTTGTCTGTGTGCACGAGGCGACAGTTGTCACCTCTACGGGAGGGCTCATCATGTGGAACCCTGATGCTCTGTAACGGGCATCTTCCACGCAAGTCTGAGCTCCTCTGTTGCGGGAGAGCCTTGCATCATGGCTGCCCCTCAGCCCCGCCCACCCAGCCGCCATGGCGCCGTGGCTGTCCTTCCCCTTGACCTGGATGATAAAACTCAATGTGGAAGGGGAAGGAGTGAATGAGGTTTCTTACCCAGGAGCTTGCTCTTTGACTTTGGCGACACAGAACCTTGCCATTAGGCAGGCTGTGTTTATTTCTAGGTTAGCTCTCTGTACTTTAGCTGTTTCTCCTACTGAAAAAAATAACAGCCCTGTCAGTCAGCGAGCAATTGATAGTGATAGAAATTCTCCTTTTAGACAGTGAGTTCACTTGTTCTTAAGTCATTCTTTGCCACAAACTGCAGGCTCATTACATGAGGGAAATGTGGCATCTCTGAGAAGCCACACGCTTAGAAGTTTATAATTTGCCTCAACTGATGACGAAGGTCCAGGGGTTTTCACCGCTTATTTGAGCACGGCAGGGGTGGGGACGTGACAGTAAACAAAGCTTTATCTGACTCACTGGAACTGATCTGTGGAAACCATAGAGCAATACCTCTTCTCTAGACAGGCACCCACCACTTGCTTGGGGCGTTGGAGGGAACAGGAACAATTTTCTCCACTGAAACAGGCTCCCTGCCTCTTGAGTAGGTGCCCGCTGCTCGGGACACGTCATCCACTGACATCAGGACTTCCAGTTGCAAAAGATAAACTCACCGCCCATGACTTTTGCTAAGAAAAATGTAACATTTGGTAGAATATTGGGTTATCTCGGCAAACCCGAAGAAGGCATCTAGGCGGGCTTCGGGTACAGCTGGAAGCAGGAGATTGCCAGCAGGAAATGGAATGCAGGTGGCCTTTCTCTCCCCCCGCTCGCCTCAGCACCCACTTTGGCCAATAAGACCATCCCTGAGGTCATTAGTTCACAGACCTCCATTCGGAGACTGACTAGACTCTATCCTATTTCTGATTCCCCAACACAAACGTGTTCTAGCAGTTTCTCTCAGGAATCTACTTTGGTCCAGGAGAAGGTGCATGTGATATACAAAGAGCCTGTCCCCTCCATAGGGGAAAAGCATGTGGGCTGCGCAGACACCCCAAACAATGACGGCTAGCCCCTCCTACCCTCGCCTTTCACCAAACCTTCTGGAGCAAAAAATGGGCAGGGTCAACAGAGGAGAGCAATGCTTATTCCCACCTGCTCTCCACACTCAGCCATGGTTGTCCGGAATAGAGTGAATTGTGTCCGCCTTAAAGATGTTGGAATCCTAACCCCCAGTATCTCATGTGAAAAGGAGGTGTCTGCAGATGTGGCCAAGTTAATATAAGGTCATCCAGTTGGGATTTAATCCAATATGACTGGAATCCTTATAAAAATGGGGAAATGTGGACGTGGAGCAACCAGCACAGGGAGACTACCTTGTGAACATGAAGGCAGGCAGCCAAGGAAGGCCAAGCGTTGCCAGAACACCGTGAGAAGCTAAGGGCGAGGCGTGAAACAGGTTCTTCCTCAGCCCTCAGAAGGAACCAACCCTACCAACACCTTGATACCAGACTCGAGGACTGTGAGACAGTAAATTCCTGTAGCTTAAGCCCACACAATCCATGACATTTTGTTATGATGGCCCTAGCAAACTAACACACTGCCCTTCAAGAAGAAGGAGCCAGGCAAGCGCTTACCACAGAAGGAGAAAGAATGCCTCGGCCACCCCAATGAGGCCATAATGTACCTTTAACACAGATGGTCCCTGAATTGGAGGGAGATTCTTGCCTCCTGGCGGGACAAGATAGTTGAGTTTAAGAATACAATAGTATACAGATAGACCCTATGTTTGTGTTCTCCTAAAATTCATATATTGAAATCCCAACCTCCAATGTGATGATATTTGAAGATGGGGGGCTTTGGGAAGTGATTAGGTCATGAGGGTAGAGCTCTCATGGTGGGATTAGTGCCCTTACAGGAGGGACCCTACGGAGTGAGCTCTCTCCTTCCACCACATGAGGACGCAGAAGAAGATGGCCGTCTGTGAACCAGGAAGCAGGTTCTCGTCAGAAATCAAGTCTGCAGGAGACTTGATCTTGAAGTTCCAACCTCCAGAACTGTAATAAATATGGGTTTTTTTATTTATGCTACCCAGTGCATGGTACTTTTTTATAGCAGACCCAACAGACTAATACATATATATAATATATGTATATTATATATAAGTATGTTATACTTATATAATACTTATATAATACATGTATATTAGATTTATATATATACATATATTATATATTTACTTATATAATATATATAATATATATAAAATGTTATATAACATGTTATATACTTATATTTATATAATATATATCATACACATAATATGAACATATTATAATAAAATATGAATATAAATATATATATATATTTACCATAGAAGTCACTTAGCAATAGAGGACTTCAAGGTTTTCAAAGACAGCTTTTTGTTTTGAGGGAATAGTTTCATTTGACCATTTTCGCTGTTGTTCTTTGCCCACTTTTCCTCGTAGGCTCAGTCTTGCTTTTGCATTTTAGACATTTTTCTTTCTCTTCTGGCAAAAGTATTGGTTGGAACCTTTCGCGGAATTCCTTCTTTGTCTCCCAAACAACTAAAAAATCCAGGGTCAGGACTTCCTGTCTACTCAGCAGGTGCAGTTTGGGCTGAAACAGAAAGGGGTCTGTCTGCAATGCCCTAG